>NC_141874.1:227576806-228957222 GCF_056163025.1 Triticum urartu
TGCTCAGGGGGCTCGCAAGAACCGTCGCCATCTCCTCCAGGACTGCCTGGTGCCTGGCCTCCTGAGCCACCAGAACGCTCCGTAGGAGACGCTGGAAGGTAACAGCCGCGTTTGGAAAGCCAAAAGGCATGCGAACATAGCTGTGAAGGGGCCCCTCACACCGGCCAACGTTCGATGGCCAGAAGCGCTCCTAGGATGCGGCCCTGTTGAGTCCTGGAATGTTGAAAGAGACGCGCAGCTTGTTGTCCTCGTAAGAACAAGGAGCCGTGCCAGGTGGTGGGCGGCGATCGCCGCGCATGGCTCTCGCCTCTTGAAGCTCCTCGGTTGCCTTGGTGATGAACTCCTTAGCACCTGGCACCCCGTGCCTTGTGCCCTCGTGGGGGAAACGCGCACTGAAGCACGCCTCCACGTGGTGCCCAAGTGCCTCCCTTGTGACGTTGGCTAAGTCAGAGACCCTCCAGAAGAGAGCCCCCGAGCCCAGCCTGAGAGGGGCGTTGGGCGCGCCTTCCTATGCGAGAGAGGGAGGCGCCCCATCCGTGAGCGCAAGTTCTAAGGTGGTGCCACTGGAGACACCACTCTCCTGAGGCTCTTGGCAGAGCATCTGCTTCTTCTTCTTGGGCACAGCCTTAGGAGGGTAGACGGTGCCTTCGTTGTCTGGGTCCTCGACCGCTGTAGCCTGGTAGGCGCGCTCGAGAGAGCACCTTGCATCCTTCTCCTCGCTGGTGATTGTGATGATGTCGTGGTTCCCTGGAAACTTGAGGACATTGTAACCATGATGAGTCACCGCCATGAACTTGGCCAGGGCTGGATATCCAAGGATGGCATTGTACGGAAGGAGGATGTGGGTGACGTCGAAGTCGATGAGCTCGGTGCGAGAGTTGTCGTGCTGGCCGAAGGTGACAGGGAGGCGGATCTTCCCTATCAGGGTGGTGGATCCGTCGGTCACTCCTGAGAAAGGCTTGGTGGGCTGCAGCTGATCATAGGGCACTTGGAGGCGGTCGAACGTCTTGATGGAAAGAACATTGAGCCTCGCACCACCATCGATGAGGGTCTTGGTGACGAGGACATTGTTGATGATGGGCGAGCAAAGCATCGGGAGGGCGTCGGCAGTTGCCGCGCACTTGAGCTGGTCGAACAAGCTGAAGGTGATGGTGCACTTGGACCACCTGAGCGGACGCATGGCCTCGAGCCTGGGGAGGGCCGCGTTCACCTCATGGGCGAACTTCTTGAAGATGCGTTGAGAGGCTGGGGCCTGAGCGCCGCCCAAGATGCAGGCGATGCCGTGAGGCTCCTGGAAGCCCCCAGCCCCCTCATCCTGGTGGTAGTCGTCGTTCCTTTTTGGTGGTGGTGGCAGCGGAGGGAGGCCGACGTTGCCCTGAGGACGGTCCTCAAGAGGCTCATCTCTCTAGGCGCCCTTGTGTGGCTGGCCCTGCCAGCGGTCCTCACGAGGCTGGTCGCACCACTCCTGGCGGGGGCCGCGGTCATCCCAGCGTCCTCCACTTCAATCTTCTCCACGGCCGTAGCCTCAATCGTTGCACTCGAGGCGATGGCCGAGGCACCCATCGTGGATGGCCCTAAGCTCTTGACAGTCATTGGTGTTGTGGCTGTGTACGTTCTGGAAGACGCGGAATGGACGGCTGCCCTTGGATGACTCTGGGTGGTCGCAGCCGTGCTTCATCTCTGGTTCAGCCGCGAGCACGGCCGCCCCCTTGTGCTTCACGTCCTTGGCCTTGGCCTTCTTGTCTTATGGGTCGGCCGCTGGGAGCTCGAGGAGGGAGAGACGTCCTTCCTCCGCTCTCGCGCACTTGTCGCCATGTTGAACATCTCCAGAGTTGTGCACTGGTCCTCGTGTATGGCGAGCTCCTCCTTCATCTTGACATCGCGGACACCATCAGAGAATGCTGATATGATGGCTTCGTCCGACACCTTGGGGATCATGAGGCGAACACTGTTGAAGTGCTGGATGTACTTCTGTAAGGTTTCCCCTGGCTACTGCTTGATGCGCCACAGGTCACCCGCGGCAGGCCGGCGGTCGCGAGTGCCCTGGAAGTTGGCGACGAAACGCTCGCGCATCGCGCCCTAGGAGGAGATCGATCCCGCGAGCAGGTTCAGGAGCCACGAGCGTGCGCCATCCTTGAGGGCCATGGGAAACCAGTTCGCCATGACTTTCTCGTCACCGTTGGCTGCCTCAATGCTCAACTCGTAGAGCTGCAGGAACTCGGCAGGGTCGGGGGTGCCATCGTAGCATGGAGGCAGGTCGGGTTTGAACTTCCCCGACCAAACAACGTTGCGTAGGTCGGGAGTGAAGGCTCGACAGACCGTGGTGGTCACGGGAGCCTGCCGTGGATATGGAGCCTGATCATGGCGCTCACACGCCACCACCGCAGGCGGCGCTCGGTCTTAACGTGGTGGTGCAGGGAGTGCTGGAGCACCTTCTTGTTGCCGCTGGACCTCATGGCAGCTTTCTTCTTCTTGCGCGGGCGCCCTGCATGGTGGGTCACACCGTGGAGCCGCGCGCCTTGGTTTGAGGGTGACGTCTTGATGGGGAGGTGGTGGAGGTGCTCCATGGGCTACGTCGCTCGCGGCAGGAGGCGAGCAGGGTAGCGAGAGGGATGGCGCAGTAGAGCCCCCAGCGGCGCTGACAAGTTTGGCGATGTGGTCCAACCAGTCTTGGTAGAAGTCGTCGATACGACGGTAGCGCAGGAGATCGCAGTCCATGAGCAGCACAGCCTGCACGTCCGGCGACCCGCGACAAGCATGAGATGACGAACCAGCCGGAGTCAGCGATGGGGTGGCCATGCGTCCATCACGCCGCACTTAGGGGTGCAGCGACGAAGCTTGCTGCTCGTGCCCCGCCGGTCCGGTGGCGGCGTTGGCGGCAGGCGATGGGGAACAATGGGGAGGCCCGCCCGAGGGTGCCTCCTGGGCGACGCGAGTGGCTCGACACTCAGCACGGGCTCGACGAGCATCAGCCATGGAAGCGGTGGAGCAGCGGTGAGTCGGTCGGTGGAAGAGAGGCTCCGACGCACCCCCACATGGCGCGCCAAATGTCGGATTCGGGGTTCCGCAAACCCTTGAGAGGTTCGAACTCTGGGGTGCCTGTGAAGAACTCGTCCTCCCCAGTCTGCCTACTCAATGATTCGAAGGACTAGCTCGACGAACCCAAGGGACAAGAGACACAATAGTTTATCCTGGTTCGGGCCACCTTGCGGTGTAATACCCTTCTCCAGCTTTGTGGTGGATTGCCTCGAGGGGCTGAGGATGAACTAGTACAGTGGTGGAACAACCTCAGGAGGTGAGGTGTTCTTGCGCTCGATGAGCTGGTGAGCTGGTTAGGGTGGAATGGATCCGATCTCCCTCTATGGTGGCGGCTAGGTCCTATTTATAGGGCCCTTGTTCCTCTTCCCAAATATAGGCGGCAAGGGATCCCACAACGTCCAAATTCGAAGGGAGAAAACTAGTACAAGTTATCTTGACAAAAGTAGTCTTCGCGTGCAAAAGCCTCTGGTGGTGACGCCGCGGTGGGCTCCGCGATGACCTCCATCCTGTTGTCGTGGCGGTCTTGGTCTTGTTGCACCGATATGGAAACCTTTGCTTGATTCCTTGGGACCCCGTGAAAGTGCAACTATCCATGGGTGGTTTTGGTAATTCCTAACAACATATAGCTCATTGAACTAATGCTCTTTCAAGATGATCATTTCAGAAAGTTCACTGATTGGCATGGCATGGACTAGGAATGTGGACCCCTCAAAATGCTAAGGACACATATTGGCTCAAGATCAAGACTCTACCTTTTCATTTTAGTGTTCCAAGATCACATTGAGTCCATAGGAAAAGCCAATACTATTAAAAGGGTATGAGGTGTTGCTTAATGGCTTGCTTGCTCAAAATGCTTAATGATATGCTCCAAAAGCCCTCAACCACTTTCTCATATCCACATATGCCCCAAACCAAAATTCAAACTCAGACCCACCGATTTGATCTCTCCGGCGCCACCGAGTTCATTTGACATAGCCATTGCCAGAAACCCTAATCAGTTCGGTCTCACCGATAGGGATCTTGGTCTCATTGAGATGGGATTGCAAACTCTCTGTTTCCCTTCGTAACATTTCAATCTAATCGAGATGAGCGATCGGTCCCATCGAGTTCATAATGCAAACTCTCTGTTTCCTTTTCGTAACATTTCAGTCTCACCGAAATGAGCGATCGGTCCCACCGAGTTTGCCTGACCAACTCTCTGTTTGCCTATTACGGAAATCGGTCCCACCGAGTTTATGTGATCGGTCTCACCGAGATTACGTTATGCCCTAACCCTAATGAAATCGGTCCCACCGAGTTGACATGTGGGCCCCACCAAAAATCCTAACGTTCACATTTTGAACAAAATCATTGTGACCGAGTTTGAGTATTCGGTCCCACGAAGTTTGGTAAATTGTGTGTAACAGTTAGATTTTGTGTGGAGGCTATATATACCCCTCCACCCATCCTCCATTCGTGGAGAGAGCTATCAGAACGTGCCTACACTTCTGCCATACATTTTCTGAGAGAGAACCACCTACTCAAGTGTTGAGACCAAGATATTCCAATCCAACCACAACAATCTTGATCTCTAGCCTTTCCCAAGTTGCTTTCCACTCAAATCATCTTTCCACCAAATCCAAATCAGTGAGAGCGAGTTGAGTGTTGGGGAGACTATCATTTGAAGCACAAAATCAAGGATTTCATCATCAACACACCATCTATTACCTTTTGAGAGTGGTGTCTCCTAGATTGGTTAGGTGTCACTTGGGAGCCTCCGTCAAGATTGTGGAGTTGAACCAAGGAGTTAGTAAGGGCAAGGAGATCGCCTACTTCGTGAAGATCTACCCAAGTGAGGCAAGTACTTCATGGGCTATGGCCATGGTGGGATAGATAAGGTTGCTTCTTCGTGGACCCTTTGTGGGTGGAGCCCTCTGTGGACTCGCGCAACCGTTACCCTTCGTGGGTTAAAGTCTCCATCAACATGGATGTACTATAGCACCACCTATCAGAACCACGCCAAAAATCTCCATGTCTACATTGTGTTTGCTCCATCTAAACTCCTCGCTTTACCTTCATGTGCAATGATTTACATTCCGCTGCTATACTCTTATACTTGCATGTGTAGGTTGATTGCTTGACTTGTGCTAAATTGCTAAAAATCTGCCAAGACTTAAAATTGGGAAAAGGCTAGGTTTTTATTTGGTCAAGTAGTCTAATCACCCCCCTCAAGAAATACTTTTGATCCTACAAGTGGTATTAGAGCTTTGGTCTCCATTTGCCTTGATTTCCATAGCTTTGGTGATCATAGCCTTGATTTCACAACCTAGGAGAGTATGGCGTCTAGCGAGGGAAATTACCAGTGTAGAGGTCCTTACTTTGATGGTATAAATTTTGCTAGTTGGAAGCATAAGATGAAAATGCATATTCTTGGACATAACCCCACTGTTTGGGCTATTGTGTGTATTGGCTTGCAAGGCCAATTCTTTGTTGGGAGAGAACCGAACCATGAAGCTACCACGGAAGAGTTAAAGATGCTGCCATACAATGCTCAAGCTTGCGATATCCTCTTCAACAGATTGTGCCCCGAAGAATTCAACAAAATCATCCGTCTTGAGAATGCAAAGGAAATTTGGGATACTTTGATTGATATACATGAAGGTACTGACTCCGTCAAGGAATCCAAATTGGATGTGCTTCAAATTCAACTTGAGAAGTTCAAAATGAAGGATGGTGAAGGTGTCGCTGAAATGTACTCTAGGCTTGCTCTCATCACAAATGAGATTGCCAGCTTAGGAAGTGAAGAGATGACCGACAGATTCATCATCAAGAAGATCCTAAGAGCCTTGGATGGAAAATATGATACTGTGTGCACATTGATCCAAATGATGCCCAATTACAAAGATCTCAAGCCAACCGAAGTCTTTGGTAGAATTGTTGCTCATGAGATGTCACTCAAGGATAAAGAAGAGCTGCACAACAAGTCAAGTGGTGCTTACAAAGCCTCATGTGATGCTCCTACATCATCAAGTGAGAAACAACCCTTCAATGAGGAATTGAGCCTAATGGTGAAGAACTTCAACAAGTTCTACAAGAGTAGAAGCAAAGAAGGAAGTTCCAAGTCAAGGTCCTACAATGATAAAAGATCTTCTAGTCGTGAGCGTAATTGCTACAATTGTGGAAGACTCGGACACTACTCCAATGAGTGTATGACTCCCTACAAGTGAAGAGAAGACTCACCCAAAAGGAGAAGTAGAAGAGAAGAATCACCTGCAAGAGAGAGGAGGAGTAGAGATGATCGCTATGAACGAAGAAGCTCTCGCAGAAGCAAGGATTCAGAAAGGAAGGACAAGTCATCAAGGAGCTACACAAAATGAAGACAACAAGCTCATGTTGGTGAATGGGTATCCGGCTCCGACTCCGACCATCACTCTGAGAGAAGTTATCACTCCGACTCTGAATATACTCAAGATGAAGGTGTTGCCGGTCTAGCACTTGTGTCAACCAACTCCTACGACATATTTGACTCACCAAATGAAGGAATTGGAAGATGCTTCATGGCTAAAGGCCCAAAGGTATCACACGCCGAGTATGTTGATTTCAATAGTGATGAAGATGATTTGCTAGGTGATGATGATTTACTTGTTGACAACTCTAGTGATGAAAACTATGATTAAATTGCTATTAATCGTGCTAATCAAGATAAAACGAATGACGATGATAAGATGGAGATTGAGCGTCTAACTAAAGAACTAATCACTCTTAAGTTAGCTCATGAAACTACCTTGGAAGATCATCAAGAGCTTTTAAAGACTCATGAGAAGCTACGATTTGAAAAGCTCAACCTTGAGCAAGAGCATTGGTTCTTAAAAGCAATCAATGATGATCTTCGCAAGAAAAGTTCTTCTTGCATTGCCAAGCGTTTACTCATGTCTACTTACATGACACAAGTAAATTCTAGCAACAAGAACACGAAAGATTCTTCTTCTAGTAGTAACAATAATCATGTTAAATCCAATGTTGTTGCTTCTAGTAGTACTCTTGATTCCACTAATGATTCTCTTAGCCAAGTTACACTTGAGCAAGTAAATAGCTTATTGAAGGGAATTATAGAGAAAGGTGTTTACAAGAGCCTTGCCGGAAGCAAGCAATTTGAGGAAACTGTACAAAAGCGAGGAAGTCACTTGAAGAATCAAGGTGTTGGTTTTGAACGAAAGTTCAATGCGAATGGAGTTGAGTGGGAAGAAGATCAATACCCCAAGACGAAGTTTGTTCATCAACAAGAGAAGTATGATCCTACTAATTTCAAGGGGACACAAGCTCAAGATGATCTTCCACCACAAGAACACAAGCAAAAAGGCAAGGACAAGCTTCAAGAGGAGATTGATGCATTTGAAGAAGCTCCGAAGGCCTTGTTCAAGTGGGTTACCAAGACTACATCAAGTTCTACTTCATCAAGTACGACTACAACTCAAAGGATTCCCGTCAAATTGATGTGGATCCTGAAGAAGAAGAACTAGAGAGTTCTTGAGGGTCACTCCGCCAACATACTTCACTCATACCATCTTGGCAAGGACAAGTGCAAACAACTTTCACATCTTGCACTAATTCAAGGAGTCAAAAACCCTCTTGTTGGTAAGACAAGGGACAAGGTAACCTAATGCTTTCCTGGACTTTATCTTGCGTGAACTTCACTCTATGTCTATGGATATCCTAGTTTGTTCCCTGTGGGACTAACCCATGTAGGTATTGAAAGTGCAACTCACTCCAATGGATTGCTCCAAATGATGTACATCAACTTTGAGCATCCAGATGTTCAACATCTACATGAAGTCATCATCGACAAAACCCAGGGTTAGTTCGTCCCTCTTAGGGGGGATATCGCATCTAGGGGGAGCTTTACTGTAAGAACTGAGCTAAAGCAACTCTAATGGTGTGACCATAATAATGCTTTATGTAAAAGTGGTAACCCCACTTGTGCTTAAACGATGAGTATGACCTATGATCAAATGTTCTCATTTGACTCCTAAGTCAATATACTCATATATAGATGACCTACTCATCGCCAATTGCTTGATAGATGCTACAATGTTTGTGCATGCTTTGCCACATATTTCATTTGTCATTTTATTGTGTGAGAATCTTGGTGGCGTATTTTACTCATCCAAGGACATCCATTTGTTGCTTTGATTGTTTGGCTTTTCTTCTTTTGCCAAATGGATGGAAAAAATGCCTAAGAACTTCCTCTAGCTATCTATGATTTTCTCGTCTCAAACTCTATTCATGCTACATCACAAAGTTTGATCAAGTCAGATACGAACCCTTTGTGTGAGGAGCACTCGGAGTCAGTGATTTGTCATAGACTTAAACTTCCAAAACCTCTCCGTGCATTTCGGTCTAACCGATTCATCCTTTTCGGTCTAACCAAGTTCACTGAGTGGATCTAGGTTTTCAATCTCGGTGCAACCAATTAGAACTTTTCGGTCACAGCGAGTTGCAATAACCGCTTGTGATTATGCATGTCGGTGCCACTGAGTTGTTCCACTCGGTCACACCGAGAGGGTCAGGACATAAATACCGATGGGTCAAATTTTGGAAATTCCTCCAAAACCTCTCAGCCCTCATGTGTCCTGCACTGCCATCTCGGGTCTCTAGATCGCCCTCTCATTGCCAGCGACCTCCTTCCGCTGGTCTCCATTGCCGTCAACGGATTTCAACACCGCCGTTGCCGCTGTAGTGAACTCACTGCCGAGTTAGGGCATGAGTTTGACCCCTTGTGCACTCTTTTTACCTCCGATTCTGAGAACAAGGTCAATGCCATGTTTCTTACCGCGTATGAGATCATCTTGTCCAGCGATAACTCCCTTTAGTCTAGATCTGATTCGAAAATTTAGGGTTAGGTTTCCGCCGAACTCATCTTGGACCGACCGATTTGTAGAAATCAATCTCAATGATTTGGCTTAGGCCATTGCACTTGCCTATTTCGGTCTGACCGGAACTTGCAAATCGGTGTGATCGAGTTCAACTCTTTGTGAAACCCTAGCAATCTTAGAGTCACCGAACTGTCACTAGAAAAAAGATACTTCCGTGATGATACACATTTGTCACAGTAGGTCACATTTTCTGTCATGCATGTACATCCATGACGATTTTATGATAGAATCAAGATAGTCATACCTGTGCTGTCTTAGAAGTGTTCCATGACATTACCAAAATTATCATCACATAAGTGTCCACTTCGATGATGATAAATCACGCGTCATAGAAGTGCTTTCGTCAAGGGTGACCGACACGTGGAATCCACCATAACAGGTCACCATTAAGCTATCGGGTCCGGTTTTGGATCCGATAACCCGTTAACAGCCCGGACCAATGGGGATTTTCCACGTGTAAAATTCTCATTGGCCAGAGGAAAGACGTGTTGGCTCACCGTTGGGACATATGTCATCCACTCATTGGACATGAGGCGCCTCTTATACGTCGACACGTGGCATGGCCCAATAGAGGTCCATCCCGGTGAAAAGGCCGGCCCGTTTGAATTGGTCAAAAGGTAACAGGCCGGCCCACGGAAAGCCTGTTAATAGCCTGTTCGTATATCGCCCATTTACGACCCGCTCACTCTCGGCCCATTACGGCCTATCGGAATTATGCCCAATAGCTTCATCTGGGCCGTCCAATATGATTCCAGCCCATTGTTACTTCCGGCCCATGTGTGGCCCATGATGTCTTTCGGCCCATATGAGGCCCATTGTAACTCTAGGCCCAATAAAGGCCCGAGATGAAACTGGCCCATAATGTACAGTGTATCGCTTTATACCCATTAACGGCCTATTATTCCGTCAGCCGTTTCCAGTCCGTGTTAACTTTCGGCCTTCTAAGGGCCCATTTATTCTTGGGCTCATTTCTAGAATTCGATGAGTTACGGTCCGTTACTGGCCTGTTCCGTTTGTGGGCCACATTCAGCCCATGGTTACATTCGACCCGTTTGTGGCCCATTAACCCGTTGGGGTGTTTTCATAGCGTTATCAAATACGGCCTATTAACGACCCGTTATGGTCTACGAATAGTACGACCCACGTTTGGTGACATGATTATACGCCTCGTAGAAGGCCCATGGATCCTACGGCCCGTAGAAGACCAATGGACCCTACGGCCCATAGAAGGCCCATGGATCATAAGGCCCGTAGAAAGTCGATGGATTCTACGGCCCGTAGAAGGCCCATGGATCCTATGGCCCGTAGAAGGCCCATGGATCCTACGGCCCGTAGGAGGCCCATGGTTACAATAGTCCACGTGTTGCCATGATTATTGTGGCCTAGTTACCAAAAATAGGTTAGTGTGGCCACTAGAAGAACACAGAAAAAGAACTGCAGTGACTACAAGCAAACAACTAAACAAGACAATAAGGAAATAAATAAGCAACCAACTAACACTAGCCTATTATAGCTATTACACCTATTACTTCCACTTGGCATCAAAGTTCGCCAGCAGTGCAAATATAGGGAACAAAGCAACATATTACATACACTTGCCGTCAAAATTGGCCACCAGTGCAAATAAACACGGTAGAAAAACAAGAGCATAACTGAAACAACTTCAGAAGAGCTCAAGAAACGTTATCCTGGGTATCAACCATGCTGGCAATAAGCTTAGCAAGCTTATTAGCTTTGTCCTGTTTGGTGCTAAAATCCTCCAACGCTTTCTATTGCACCAGAAAGTATGCATCTAAATGCTCCAGGTACTTCCGCAGTCCTTCCGCTTCTTGTCGCAGCACAGTTGATCGATGTCTTTCAGCTTGTAGTTGAGACTCAAGAAACCGAACAGATTCAGACAGTGAGTTTGAATAGCTTGTGCAAGCGGTAGTGGCCAGTAACTCGAACACTAAGCCGAGACAGGACTTTGGGGTTGTCTCACTGTCTTCAAGAGAGTCTTCCTTAGCTATTTTATCAGCTCTGTTGGAGACCAACAAGGATATCTCACTATCCTGAACCTTATCTGCATTACTTTCTTTACCATTGCTTAATAAGGCACTCTTTCCCAATATTCTGTCAGCATTCTAAAAGAAGAAACAAGCAGACACATAACATGTTTAGCATGTACTAGTATATGAAACTCATTTCGGTGAACCAGTTCATTAGTAAGGTGGACAAGATTAAACTACCAAATCTTCTATTGCCAAGTACTAGTACATAATAAAAGCATCAAACAAACATATATCTATGTCCTATGGTCACTGCATTGTCTTGCCAAATCAAAATAGAGACACAGTTCAAATCATATCAGTTCAAGACAAAGCTGCAGTGAAAGAATACAAAGCATGGGAAACTACACGACACAACCAGATTTCAGATGGGTACCACGGGTCTACATGTACAACAACACTATTGGCTCTGTTGTGATGCTAGTAATGTGCATGATATGAGAAGTCAACAGTATACACAATTGAAATTGAAATCAACAGAGCTATTGATAAGAGCAAACCTGTTAAAGAAACATGTGTGAACATACCTGCTGTGCCATTGGAGTTTTGATTGGATCCTTTAATTTAAAAATAAGTTTGTATGAGTAAATACAATGATACAAGAGCAAAGCAGTATGCACTATAGCAATGGAATCTTAAATTAGAACAATTGTTCTTCAGCTTTAAGCACTTTTTCTACATGAACAGAGTACATTAAGACACAAGAATACTGTACTTAAAAAAAAGAGCTCATAGACCTTACCACATTCTTGGTTCGGGACCAGTAGAGAACAAGGTGTTCCCAGTCATCGTCCAGTAAATGTGTCTCGGGAGAACGTATGCGAATTTGATGAGTTTCTTTGCTAGTGAAGTACGTTTTCTTCAGGTAATTCCGATACTGCTACCAAGCATTCTAGAAGATAGAAGAGGTATTAGCACAGGTTACCTCATCCTGAGTTTCCAAATCAGTCCTTCTCTATAGAGAAAAATGGGAAAATTTGTTGTATTATAACCATCATGGAGGTAGAATGTATGGGACAAAGCAAAGTAATTACCATGAATAACATTACTTACACATAACTCCTGGACAAACACCTTCAACTGGCATTTCCTTCATCTTCAGTATAATATTTCCATGATGGGAAGATACGCACATAGGATTTAACAACATCAAATGCGATAGATCCTAAACTACGACTGGCTGGTTGTGCTTCCTCCACAGGAATAGGTGTACTAACTGGTGGAGTTGGGGTTCGCCGTGGTAGTACTGGCCCTTTGGGCACTGGAGCTGCCTTACTAACTGCTCTTGTTTGGGAGCTCTTTGGTGGAGATGGTGTTGTGTCAATAGGAACCAGGTTACTATCTGCTGGGGTTGGGGTTAGATTGGGTGAAGCTGGTTCTCTAACCATTGCAGTAGGGGTACAATCTGCGAGAGTCTGGGTTATGTGTGGTAGGGCTGGTTCTCGTGCATGTACAGCCGGGGTGCTATCTCCACCAAGAGGTAGCACTGTTTTACTTGAAGACCATGTTTTTACTCCGCTAGATTCTGGCATCACCTGCTCCAATTCAAATGGCTGATAAACAAGAAACATAGTTGAATGTACAAACATTGTATGAGGGACAAATGCAATAGATAGTGTTGAAAAAAGAGGGCATGAAATAGTTGACATGTATATTGTTTAACTAAAACGGATAGCATGACATAATTTCACATATATGATGTCTATCCAAACTGGATAGCATAGCATAACATAATTCAAAGATATGATGAATAACTAAACATGATCGCATGACATAATTCACATACATGTTATCTAATTAATCAGGATCGCATGATTTAATTCACATATATGATTTATATGCTAAACCGAGGGCATTCGATATGATGTCTGAACTAAGAACATGGTATTGGATATTGTGTATATGATGTCTAAACTATGCAATGCAAGACACTATATGCATGATATGAGTAGTATAACCGTGCCAAGTTAGAGCATACACCTCGATGGAGGAATAGGACTGGTCATCTGTCTCTGAATCCATCTCTGAGGAGCTATCGGGACCCAACAAGAGATCTGCTTCGACAGGTAGCACTGTCTTCTCTGAAGGCCTTGTTTTCACTCCAGATTTTTCCATCTCCCACCCAAATGGCTGATTCATGGGAAGAGTAGTTTAATGTACAAACATTGTCGACAAATGGAAATTAAATGAAGAAAAGTATGGGCAAGATATCATTCAAATATATGATGCATGGTTAAACAGGATGGCATTCACATATATTATGGCTGGCTAAAAGACATGAGACTGCATAATTCCCATATATGATATAGAAACTAAACAGGGGCATTACAGAACATGTCTAAACTAAGCAGATGACATATATGATGTCAAAAGTAGGCACTGCAAGGCAACATATGCATGATATGACTAACATCATCATGCCAAGGTAGGGAAAACACCTTGGGGGTAAATAGGATTGGTCATCTGCGTTTGAATCCACCTCAGAATATATATCTTCCTCTGGATTACAATCTGGAGAGGGGGGGAGGGTTTTCCATTGAACCCACCATGGAGTGATGTCTGCATGACATTGTATTGACGTGCAAAACTCTTCTCTTTTTCTCTACATGTTCAGCATGACTGTGTACAATATCTGACATGCATATGGAAAAAATATGGTGAGATTATGTAAGGAGAGCATACAGAAATCTAGAGTGATGGTAACAACGAGTGGATGGATCTAAAAATAATGATAGCAGGCTGATGATTGCTTTAATTTAATAAAAAGACAGATGATGATTGCTTTACTATTTGTTTCCTACCCAAGATGAACAACACATGCATACCATAGGTTAACCAAATATTAGACAGAGATACTATTCATTGTTGCCTCGATATGTGCCCCACAACTAATTTAGAACTCAAGTCTGAACATTAATTTGGACCTGACTTGGAGTCTAAGAGGTGAACATGATGATAAAGTAGCAGGTAATTTTAACCAATGCATAACGTAAGCATAAACAAAATAGTGCAACCTCTCTTGTGGACCTGTGTACTCCTCAGGTTCATCTACTGAGTTGATGATGGTGATGCCATTGCGGTGGGTGCCGGCGGCAGGGAAGGAGATCTGAGGCGGTGAAAGACGGTCAGGAGTCATGATGTCTAGTTTGGTAGATGCTTCTGTCGATGGAGCAGCTTGGTTGAGGTGGACGACGTCGCGGCAGGAGCAGGATGAACCACACAAAGTTTCCTTCGACACCTACATGTAACTGAAGTAATTTTGTAAGGGCTCATTTGGCTTGCATGATTCTAAAAACGCAGGGATAGGAAAAACACCGGAATAGGATAGGAATACACATGGTAAACATAGCATTTCTAAACACAGGATTTCTGTCAACTTGGGTGTTTGGTTCATAGGAATTGGAAGAGCAGAGGAATGCAAAGAAACATGGCCGAAATAAAGTGAAACCATATGAAAGCATGTACAGTTAGAATGTTATTCTGCCACTAATGCACTTGGTCTTGTTTTCATGCATAGGATTTTGAAAAGTAGGTTCGGGTGTTTTGCTCCATTCCTTTCAACAAAATCCATGAATAATTGAATAGTAGAGTGCCATAGGAAAATTTCCTATTGCTATGTTTTTCTGTTGAACCAAAATAGCCCTAATGGATCGACATGAATGAAGAGTAATAAGTGATGCAACAAGTGTACAACCTCTTTGCCGTAGCCGTGTCGACCTGAGCATCATTGGTTGGTCTCTAAAGAAGTTGAGGCAGTGGTGGCTGTCGGAGGTGTGGAGGAAGATCTGAGGAATCTGTAGATGGCGTCCAGGGCACTGCTCTGTTGTGATGGATCGTTCTGTCGTTGGAGCAGCGCCGGTGAGCCGTAAGATGTCAAGGCTGAAGCAGCACAAGACATACATCGTTAATCTCAAGTGGGATTCTAATATCATCTCCAATAGATGATGTAAAATAGATGTAAAATTTGCATCACCAAAAACCTCCTAACTACAACAGATGAGGTAAAAACTGTTGACTCTGAACTTAACTGTCGAAACTAAAATTTACTTTGGAATCTGAATGTTACTGTCGAAACTGAACGCAATGGTAGCAGAGAGGCACTTGACATGTAGTTTAGGGAGGGCCTGTAGTTCATCTTCAACCTGCACCCCCTGAGCCGCCAGCCACCACCGGTCGAACCGTCGCCCCCCGCGCCGCCTCGCCGCCCCGAAACGACTCCCCACCGCCGGTCTGCCGCTGCCCTGAAACAACTCCCCACTGCCGGACCACCGCCGCCCCGGCCAACCCTCTAGCCCCCCCCCCCCGCACCGAGATTTTTCTTCGGCTATCCCCACGCCACAGCCCCACCACCGCGCCCCCACCACCGGCAACCACCGCCCCCACCCTGAACCCTAAGATAGATAGTGGGGTGCCTCTCCGGCGAGTCCCCTCCCCGCTGCGGGTGGTTTTTCCTTAACTCCGGCAAGCCCCCCACCCCCTGAAAATTGACTGATCCAAAAGTCGATTCAGTCGACTGAAGTGTAGCTAAATCGGAGCATAGCAGCAGCACGAGCGAGGGGGAGAGCAGCACCAGTAGCGCGAGCGAGCGAGAGCCGGAGCAGCAGCAGATCCGGCTGTTATGGACGCCGCCGCCGAAGGGGCCTCGCACTGGGGGAGAGCCGCCGTGGAGATGTCGCCCGCGACGTCGGCTTCGAGGTAGCCGCTCCATGGGGGTGCGGTATGGAGCACCATCGGCGCCGGGAGGTCGACTTAAGGAGAAGGTGCAATGCGATGAGTGTACAACCTCTTTGGTGGCACCGAGTAGTCCTCGACTTCGTTTGAGGAGTCGGTGAGGATGTTGCAATTCCGGTGGAGCAGGTTAAGGCGGCGCTATGGGGGATAGACTAGCCGCGATAGACGAGGCGATCGTTGGAGCAACTCCTTGGAGGTGGAGGACGGGGCGGCCGAACTAGCAGGACAACGAGATGGAAGACTGATCCTCATCCGGGGAGGTGGATGAGGGACGTCGAGCTGTTGTGGTGGACGATGTTGTCGGGGAAGAGGCTCCGGATGGGCAGTGGTGAGGTGGCGGATGAAGGAGGGTGGGGTTTCGCGGCTGGAGCGGAGAGGTTATGGCGGCCTGGGATTTCGAATGGCAAAAAGGAGGCGATGGGAGGGGGAACAATGACTTGGGGACGCGCTTGTCCAAAATGTAGGGTGTGTTACAAAGTACCCCCACCGATTTGAACTAGCGCCCCTTTCGGCTCAGGGTTAGAAGGGGGATTTCGCGTGTCGGGATTTGGCAGCTGGAGGGAGTTTTCGCGCATGTTGTAATTTCAGGATAGCAAGGCGCGGGTTGTGAAGGCACCAGTTTTGGGAGCACAATATCTGAATTTTCGGGATATAACATGGCACGGGTTGAATTTTAGGGACAAGCCTAATGTGTAATATTGTACTTATACGTACCAAATCAATTCGCACTCCCCTCAACGAAAAAAAACGAAAAAAATAAACTATTCACACCACACAAAGAGAGAGTCTTGTCCCGTTTCACTATACAAATGTCGTTCAAAGCTACTCCCTCCTTCCATCTATATAGGGCCTAATGCTTCTTTCGAGGCTAACTTTGACCAAATATTAGAGCAATAATATATGACATGCAACTTACACAAAGCACACCATTAAATTCGTGTGTGAAAGGAGCTTTGAATGATATAATTTTCACATTGTCAATGTCATGTACTATTAATCTTGTCAATAGTCAAAGGCGGTCTTAAAAAACACATTAGGCCCTATATAGATGGAAGGAGGGAGTATGAATCCATGTTATGTCCAATTAAAATTTTTTGCTGGCTGTATAATGCATGTAACCTACTCATACCAACATTTTAGTGCATTCCAAATGTTTATACTACCGCTGCAATTCGAACTGAATTTGAATTTGTTTCTCTATTTCAATAAGAATCTACAATCATGATTGTTGCCAACTTTCAGCCATAATTCGTGTATTACCTTAACAATATACCACATGATTACTATAGAGATAGATATGAAATATGTGTACTATATGAACTCGAATTCAATTTTTTTGAATACACTTGATGTTGATTCCAAATAATAGTACATTTGGTGTACTAACTATATATTCATAATCTAAACCATGTTCCATACGTACACCCTGTTTATTACACAAAGTATAGTGCCCCGCCCCCTACATTATGACAAGTATTTAGCCCTGAGCTGCCAAAGCCACACATTAGCCCAAATTATAATCAATGCTCTACATATTATATGTAGTACTAGCAAGATGCCCATGCGTTCCACGGAACATCAACATGATCAAGGGGAGGCCTTATTTGCAAATATGGATAGGGGTGTGGGTATATTTTTTCAAAATTACCATAGTTTCCTTCCTATCCATCAGATATAAATCGGACGTCCTATATTGCAAGATGGCAGGCACACCATCATCAACAACTCTGTTTTTTATAAGAGTAGAGATAAAATATATTATATGTAGTATGACATGTTCATAACCACACCATGTGTATCATCGTTATATATATTCACGCCTGCGTCGGTTCAAAACACTATGATAAATTCTTCAAATATCCGAATTCACTTTTTATAATGAATTATGATCTCTATTCATCTTTTACACCCACACAATCCTCTTGTCTTCGTAGCTACCGCTAACTTTCTCTCGTGAATGCACATGCCCGCATCCCTCTCACCCTCCCTCAGCAATCTCTAGCTCCATTGCGCAGATTCATCTTTTCACTTTAGGTCATTCACCCATGGTGTGTGTAGGCCCCCAGCTCCTTCTTTATGGCAAACATCGTTTGATATGCCTCTCTAGCGAGGTGTGCCTACCACAAACACAAGCTTCCCCTCTTATCTTCTCACTGTCCATGCCTCACTCCCACCACTCTTTTCATTGATCTCGTACTCGCACACGCCTTCCCCCTCGATATAGTATGCCTCTCGCACCACCTCCTAGATGCATCCCTCTCTCTCTATCCTTCTCCCCGGGCCTTATTTGCTTCTAACACATACTTGCATGTATACCGATCGATCTCCCTACATATACCTAGGTCGACTTTAACTATTTCCCCCCACCCATCGACCAACGTACCTCACAAGTTATGTGTATCCTTTCTCTGAAAAATGATGATTGATCTTCCTATGTAGTTACGTCTGCTTACCACAGCCATATCGCTCCCCCCTCATCATTCGTGCATGACTCCTGACCTGTCTCTCGCACGCACGTGCACAAACATGCAGCAATCCCCTCTCCTATTGATATTGCAGGCGTGCCCTCCGTTTGTCTAGCAAGCCTATCCCACCATGGGTGGATTCAGGCCCCAGGCAGAAGGGGCGGTGGCCTAGGGCGTAAGGCCCATCTCCTTTGTATATTTTAACACTATATCTACAATAAAATGCTACAGTCAACTAAGTTGCCTGGGCCTTGGCCCAGTTCACCTGGGGCCTGGCCCATTCCTAGGTCTGCCACTATCTCCCACCATTTGTTAGAAGCAACTCCACTACCACCCCCTCCAACACTCTAGCTATGTCTCTCTCCCAACCTTATTCCTCTCCTACATATATTCATGGATGCCGATCGATCTCCCTTAATACATAAGGTAGGCCTCTCTCCTCCTCCACACATATACTAGCCATTGTACCTCTATAATTAATAAGGCCTCCCCCCACGACACACCGATAGTCGAGTGTTGTAGGTAAGTATCCATGCCACAGAGACAAACTGCACCTGTCCTCTCTCACGTTCCAGTAGGCAAGCCACTCTATATCTTTGACGTGGGCACACACAAATTCGATGGCACTCTTTATCAATCGCGCGCGCACACACACACACATCACCCCTCTCTTCGATTCTATGGATACCTCAAGCCGATGATACCTCCACTCTCTTCTCATGGATCGCCCCCTCTATAGATATGATATATCCATGACTATTTCACACACATTGCATACATTTTTTGATTGACCGCCCCCAAACACTCACGAACCCACACACTATATCTCTCTATGTTTGTATCTCTCTCACAAAACCCCACGTAGGTGGTGTACATACACAAAGATAATAGGTGCACGTACTCACGCTTCGTGCCCAGCCACACCCTCGTGGGTACACGGTGGAGCTCATTTCTATACGAAAATGGCAGACCACATGCTAATTTGAACACGTGTAGCGGTTGTTTACCTACGGAGGTCTTGTACCACGCGTGCACGAAACAAAGTTTGACTTGATGCGTTGGCGCGTTATTTTTTAATAAAGTTATATCGCTCAATGGCACGTACACGGAATATAAAACGATTTTTATGGAGAAAAAGGTAGTCCGCTCCACTATATACAATGGAGCCTGCCTGCCTGGGTTTGTCTCTCTTCAGAGTATAACACACAAGGCGGCGGTGGCCTCTCTCTCCCACTGTTGGTCACTGATCCGGCCGCATCCCGTCTGCCGGCGGAAAGGGAGGATGTTCATCATTTCTCCGTTCGACAGCGCCGAGGCAGCACGTCCGATCCACGGTACCCGCCATTCTCTCTGACCAAGCTCCAACGCGGTAGGGCCTACGCCACCTGCTCGCTGCCGCAGTATGGGCAGACCCCGCCCGCTGCCACTCACCTAGTTACATGCCGACGACCCCCAGGTATCCCCTCCGGCCTTGCTCCATTGCCCGTCTTCCCATGTCGCTGCATGTGGATCTTCCATAGTTCTTTGCCCAAAACGTAGCTCGTCTGGCGTACTTTCCATATTGCAATCTCGTCCTCACACCGTTTTAGACAAACACAACTGTGTTGTTATCTTCCCTTAGGACAAGGAATATGCTTCTTTTTTGTCGTTGTATGTGTCATCAACTATTATTGGCCAGTAATTGTTTCCTTTCTACCTATTTTTTTGCAAACAGGGCTATCCATTTCACCTCGTTGCTATTGCAACCTTTTGGTGAACTACACAAATCAGTTTTTCTTAAGAGTGTTTTGTGCAGTTGTACTAAAATGTCACACGAGCAACGTCTCTACATTTCAGTGCGACTGCACAAAGGGACATTGGTTTTGCTCTATCCTCCTCATCCAACTCCGAGCCTAATCTTCTCCAACTATTTGCTTAATATTCTCCAACTAGTTAGTCTTAAGAGAGACTGCAAAGGTGATCGGCTTCTATTTGTGTGTTTATTGTTTCATCAACAGTCCTCTATTATCGTAATCACACTTAATATCTTTGGAACAGGGACGCTCAACTCTATTTTAGTGGAACTGCACAAAATGATTTGAATGTGGCATGCTCCAGATAGCTACTTTCCCCCCAACATGCCTTGTTGATTTAGACAGAGCCGGGGGGGGGGGGGGCGTTGCTGCCAATGAAAGCATGGATCAATTTTAATTTAACACCTTCTCACAACTTTGTCTTCAGTTGTGATGTAAATATTAGCTCTGATCTGCTAATTATTGAGATGCATTAGCAAGGAAGTTAGTTTTTTATTGTTTTCAAAAGAGCATTGATGGCAAGACACACGAAACAAAAGCTGAAAGCTCAGAGCATTGTACAATTTTGTCACTGGAAAATTATTTGTATAGTACGTCAATTATGTAAACAAAATGCTGGAAGCTTGATAGCATTGCTAGAAGCCTCTTCAGCATCCAGGTCCATGTGCCATGCACAAAATTATACTCCTCCATTCCTAAATATTTGTATTTTTACAAATTTCAAATGGGTATATTTTAGAGTGTAGATTCACTCATTTTGCTTCATATGTAGTCACTCGTTGAAATCTCTAGAAAGACAAATACTCTGGAGTATATTTAAGAATCGAGGGAGTAGTGCACAACCGCATGGGAGACTCAACCTGGTCGTTGCGCCGCATTAATAGTGAGTAATGAGCAGTCAAATCATAAGCCCCACCTTTCCCACTGTAAGTTGCTTAGAAGAAGCAACCATCAACACGCTCTTCTTTGAATCCGCTCATAATACTCCATCCGTCACTGTTTATAGAGCGCGCTTCAAAAAAAATCTCTGGGACCAAGGCGACTAGCGATCGGCCTAAAAAATAGTATTGGTAGTTATAGCACGGCGTCTATTACTAGAGGAAATAATGCATACACATGCATGCAGTGCTTCCACCCCGGGTACACACATGCATGCACTTACTCCACTCCGTAGTACATCGAGAGAAAATTGTGGACTTGATTGCGGTTACCATGCCCTAATTAATTGAGCATTAAACTAAACGCGTCTAAAGTCTCTCTGGTGGTGGAAATGCATTGAGAGAAATGCATGAGAATGAAGCGCGCCCTGTAAACTATGACGGAGGGAGGAGTAGTATGAAGGTGCAAAACCAAGTACGCGTCTGGCCAGTCGGTCAACGCACCTCCTCTTGGCATATCACTGACATGTGGGACCGAAATATGAGCAAACCAACCTCAATTGACGGCAAAATGGCCAACCCGCCGTTCCTTGAGAGAGATGAGGAGTGAGAACACACAGATGGGCTCGCACGGAGGCCAAGATATATTCGAGCATGGTTGATAAATATCATCATTACATGTTTGATGTTTTTTAATACTATACTATTGGGCTGCCGTTTTCCACTTTTTCGCCCTTCTCCCGAATAAATGTGCACTTTATTAGAGATTAAAATAAAATAAGAGTACAGACGCTCCACCATGCAGTTCTAGTAGTAGTACTACTCGTACTACTAAACCTTGCGCTTGTCTATTTGCCTCTTCGTGAAATCAAACAATGATGGTACTCCTCATGTTGGGTAATAAAGTGTATGCCTCTGGCAATCTGACACTGAATGAACTGATGCATGTCCACCGCCTAGTCAAGGGTAGGTTGCATTAGTCAAAAGGCGTAAGCGAGCTTCACCTTGTCCTCCAAGCTTCTCCTCGTTCTGCGAGTTGATGGGACATACCAAAAACTAGTGTTAGTCCATACTCCCTCCTTTCCGGTTAATATGGCTTATTCTATTTTGTGGGTAAATGAGAGAGCTTTATTCATATATAAGCATTCTTAGGATGATCAGCCAAGAGACTGGTCACTAGGAAGCGAGGTACCCCGCAAAAAAAGAAGAAGGAAGCGAGGTGTTTCATCAAGCCAGCCCTCGGCCACATTCAAAGTGCAGCACGCACGGTTCGCACAAAGATGCGCCACAAGGTTTGCTGACCTGCTTACATGCGGAATAACAAAAAAAGAGGAAATATTTCCGAGCGCTTCTATTTGTAATAGGATATGAGCCAGAATTAAGCGAGAATTGTGGCGAGTGTTCCATGCAATCAACTTACATTATCACATGCGAGACCCCTCGAAGAGAACTAAGGGAATCCTAGATTAGGGGGTCTCCGGACAGCCGGACTATATCCTTTGGCCGGACTGTTGGACTATGAAGATACAAGATTGAAGACTTTGTCCCGTGTCCGGATGGGACTCTCCTTGGCGTGGAAGGCAAGCTAGGCAATACGGATATGTAGATCTCCTTCCTTGTAACCGACTCTGTGTAACCCTAGCCCCCTCCGATGTCTATATAAACTGGAGGGTTTAGTCCGTAGGACAATATACAATCATACCATAGGCTAGCTTCTAGGGTTTAGCCTCTACGATCTCGTGGTAGATCAACTCTTGTAATACTCATATCATCAAGAACAATCAAGCAGGATGTAGGGTATTACCTCCATCAAGAGGGCCCGAACCTGGGTAAACATCGTGTCCCATGCCTCCTGTTACCATCCGCCTTAGACGCACACTTCGGGACCCCCTACCCGAGATCCGCCGGTTTTGACACCGACATTGGTGCTTTCATTGAGAGTTCCACTGTGCCGTCCCCATAAAGCTTGACGGCTCCTTCGATCATCGGTAACGATGCGGTCCAGGGTGAGGCTTTCCTCCCCGGACAGATCTTTGTATTCAGCGGCATCGCACTGCGGGCCAATTCGCTTGGCCATCTTGAGAAGATCGAGAGCTATGCCCCTGGCCATCAGGTCAGGTTCGGAAACTTAAACTACACTGCCGACATCCGCGGAGACTTGATCTTCGACGGATTCGAGCCCATGTCAGGTGCGCCGCACAGTCACGACGAGGATGACGTAACTCTGTGGTCGGGCAATATTCAGGAGATCGCATCTGCAACTACTCCGGCCATCAATTCGGAGCAAATCGCGCCATCCGAGAGCGGAGGGATAGACCCCGCCAGGGAGGCCGCACTCTTAGTGGCGATAGAGCCGGATACTAACTTCACCCCTTACGAGAGCCATGTCGCCGAACCACTGGATTCACCTCCGGCCACGGACTCCGAGCCGCTTACATTTGTGCCCATCGAATCCGACTGGGCGCCGATCATGGAGTTCACCTCCGCAGATATCTTTCAACACTCGACTTTCGGCGACGTGCTAAATTCATTAAGGTCTCTCTCCCTGTTAGGGGAACCTTGGTTGAACTATGTCCGGCTAGAATGGGATGCGGACGATGAAGAAATTCGCTGCCCACCCACCACCCACTTAGTAGCCATTGTCGACGATTTAATCGACATGCTCGACTTCGACTCCGAAGACATCGACGGTATGGACGACGATGCAGGAGACGAGCAGGAACCACCACCCACAGGGTGCTGGACCGCTACCTCATCATATGATATATAAAATGGTGGACATCCCCAAAGAAGGCAATGGCGACGAGACAACGGAGGGTGACCCCTCCAAGAAGCAACCCAAGCACCGACGTCAGCAGCGCCGCTCTAAGTCCCGCCACAGCAAAAGTATTGATACCGGCACAGGAGACAATAACACTCCGGATAGTGCCGAAGACAACCACAATCCCCTCCAACACGATGTAGAGCCGGAGGATGAACAAGCTAGCCCTCCAGAGCAGGCAGCAGATGGATAACCAGAGGAGGACAATTACATGCCTCTCTCCGAAGACGAGGCGAGCCTCGGCGACGAAGCATTTATCATGCCTAAGGATCCCGTCGAGCAGGAGCGCTTCAAGCGCCAGCTTATGGCCACAACAAATAGCCTGAAGAAAAAGCAACAGCTTCAAGCTGATCAAGACTTGCTAGCAGACAAATGGACCGAAGTCCTTGTAGCCGAGGAATACGAACTCAAGCGCCCCTCCAACAGTTACCCAAAACGCAGGTTGCTACCTCATCTTGAGGAGGAAGCATTGAAACCTCCATCACCAGTGTACAATGCGGCTGACCGGCCACCGCATGGCCGAGCCAAAGAGGCGTTTCAGCCTGAAGTTCAGCCTGCACCCCGCCGCCACTCAATCAAAAATACCAAGGACCGGGGCAACACACAGGACCTGCGAGACATATTGGACAGCAGGGCAAAACATGCAAGGTCAATATACGGGTCACGGGGGCGTGCGCCAACACGGGACCATGACCGCCACGCCAGATACACTAAAGGTAAATCCGGCCGGGCCGAATTCAGCAGACAAGACTCATACGAACTGCATCGTGATATAGCCCGGCACAGAGGCGCGGGACACCCCCTATGCTTCACTGATGAAGTTATGGATCACCAATTCCCGGAGGGTTTTAAACCCGTAAATATCGAATCATATGATGGTACAACATATCCCGCTGTATGGATTGAGGATTTCCTCCTTCACATCCACATGGCTCGCGGTGATGATCTACATGCCATCAAGTACCTCCCACTAAAACTCAAAGGACCAGCTCGGCATTGCCTGAATAGCTTGCCAGTAGACTCCATCGGCAGTTGGGAGGATTTGGAAGACGCATTCCTTGACAACTTCCAGGGCACTTATGTGCAACCACCAGATGCTGATGACTTGAGCCATATAACTCAGCAGCCAGGGGAACCTGCCAGGCAATTCTGGACATGGTTCATGACTAAGAAAAACCAAATTGTCGACTGTCCGGACGTAGAGGCCCTAGCGGCATTCAAGCACAACATCCGTGACGAGTGGCTTGCCCGCCACCTCGGCTAGGAGAAGCCGAAGTCCATGGCAGCCCTCACGACACTCATGACCCGCTTTTGCGTGGGCGAGGATAGCTGGCTGGCTCGCAGCAACAACACATCAAGGAATCCGGGCACTTCGGATACCAAAGATGCTAATGGCAGACCATGTCGTAACCGATCAAAGCGCCGCAATAACGACGATAACACTGAGGATACGGCAGTCAATGCCGGATTCAGAGGCTCTAGATCCGGTCAGCGGAAAAGCCATTTAAAAGAAGTACTCTGGCTCTGTCCAGTTTGGATCTCATACTAGATCGCTCGTGTCAAATCCACGGCACCCCCAACAAGGCAGCCATCACACCAATAGAGAATGCTGGGTGTTCAAGTTGGCCGGCAAGTTAAATGGTGAAAACAAGGACAAGGGGCTGCATAGTGATGATGAGGAGGAGCCCCGGCCGCCGAACACAGGAGGACAGAAGGGGTTCCCCCCACAAGTGAAGACGGTGAACATGATATACGCAACCCACATTCCCAAGAGGGAGCGGAAGCATGCACTAAGGGATGTCTATGCGATGGAGCCCGTCGCCCCAAAGTTCAACCCATGGTCCGCTTGTCCGATCACCTTTAATCGCAGGGACCACCCCACTAGTATCCGTCATGGCGGATCCGCCGCACTGGTCCTAGACCCCATCATCGACGGATTTCACCTCACTGGAGTCCTTATGGACGGCGGAGCAGCCTGAACCTACTCTATCAGGATACAGTGCGAAAAATGGGTATCGATCCCTCGAGGATCAAACCCACTAAAACCACATTTAAGGGCGTCATCCCAGGTGTAGAGGCCCATTGCTCAATCACACTAGAAGTGGTCTTCGGATCACCGGACAACTTCCCAAGCGAGGAGTTAAACTTCGATATTGTCCCGTTTCGCAGTGGCTATCATGCACTGCTCGGACGAACAACATTTGCAAAATTTAATGCAGTAACGCATTACGCATACCTCAAGCTCAAGATGCCAGGACCAAGGGGCGTCATAACAGTAAATGGAAACATAGAACGCTCGCTCTGCACGGAAGAGCACACTGCGGCCCTCGCAGCAGAAGCACAAATCAGCCTCTTAAGGCAAACCACTAATTCGGCGTTAGAGCCCCCGGACACCTTCAAGCGAGTCCGGAGTAAACTGCAACAGGATCGCCTGGCACGTTCAGAGCTCGCCTAGCAATTCGGCCTGCGTCCCAGTCCCAGTCAAGCGACGAATTCCATGTCGCGCGTACATAATTACGCACTGAAAATACCATGGACATAGACGGGGGCACGATCAGGGCACGTCCCGCAATGCGGCTTAACCGCCCTAGGGGCTATATACCTTTATCATTTCTTTTCTCTTTCAGGGCCTAACTCTCTGTAAGCCCTTTCCGGCAGTACGATTGCCGGACATATTACGGGAAGGAACAACCAAGGCGATAAGAAGCTAAGATGTACACGGGAACCCCTAGGTGGTCTCTAATAATAATTGATATACCCGCTTTCTACTATCCATACGCAGCTTGCCCTTCGATAGGACATTTCAAATAGTCCTACTTTCACCTTATCGCACTACTTGTACCAGTATGCTTCGACGTATTATTTAAATAACAATGCATAGCATTAGTCTATTATTGCATTATTTATTTTTTTTACTATATGTCCATTTACGACAATCCGCACCCGTACATTCGGGTACGGTCAGTACGCCAGGGGCTTTCGTTTACCCCATAATACGGCGCGAGAAGTCTGAACACTTTCGACAGTGCGGCACCCCAAACTTATAGCACTATATGCATCAGCTCTGAATCATGTCTTGGGTCAATAGTTGGGTTCGCCCGGCTCCCATGCTTTGGTACCTTACATTCCACTATATCGGCTAAGGTAGCAGTGGGAGAAATACTGTGATTGTGTCACGGTTCTTCCGGACGAGCACCTCAGTAGAGAAAGCCGAAAACTGACTGTCATGATAAGGCGAGAGACTGGTCGCTGTTCGAGAGGTCTCAAGTCCTTAAAGACTTTTTCCGCTTCTGGCGAGGAGTCGGCCTTGTCCGGCTTAGGCATGTATAGCGCCCCAAATTCGGCCTTCCGAATACTAGGGGCTTCGCCAAAATTTAAAATTGTAGACTTCTATGGCTAAGTGAGAGTGATAAAGCCTTATAGTCCGATTGCCTGGTTCGTTGCGCTGAACACCTCCCTTGAAGGACCCAAAATTGGGGTAAAGAGTGCTCAGGTTTATCCCGAACACCCCAGTACTAGTTACATGGGGGTGAAAAGCCAACGACTAGCCAACTCTCAGATTTTATAAACGGCCGCACAGAAGGTAATATTTTAAATTATAAAAGTGTTGCATAGCGCAGATGAACTCGTTTCACATTACAGGATTACATGAACATGTTCATTCAAAAATTACATCCTTGGCGCATTCATCCGCCACAAGGCGGGAACCCTTCAGGACACTCTCATAATACAACTCAGGCCAGCGATACTCCCTGCCCTCCGATGGCCCCTCATTCACCAGCCTCATGGCATCCAGCTTCACCAAGTGTACCTTCGCCCGGGCACAAGCCCTGCACGCACCCTCGATGCAGACATACCGCTTTATGACTTCAAGCCGTGGGCAGGCATCCAGAAGCCGCCTCACCAGACCGAGGTAGCTACCGGACAGGGGCTCGCCGGGCCACATCCAGACTATAAGGCCCTTCATGGCCTGTTCGGCTGCCTTGTGAAGCTCGACCAGTTGCTTCAACTGGTCGCTCAAGGGCATTGGGTGTTCGTTCCTAATATACTGAGACTAGAATAACTTTTCCGCCGAGCTCCCCTCCTCAGCTCGGTAAAACTCCGCGGCATCCAGTACACTGCGGGGAAGATCTGCAAACGCTCCTGGAGAGCTCCGAACTCGGGTAAGAAAAAGGAAAGTTTCCTTCACATGCTTGCTTTGCATAATGAATGCCTTACCCGCTGCTATCTTCTTCACCGCTTCAATCTCATGGAGGGCCTTGTGGGCTTCAGCCTTGGTGCTCTGGGTGCTTTCAAGCGCCTGCGTGAGCTCGCACGCTCGCGTCTTAGAGTCAAGCTCCAAGGACTCGTGTTTTTTGGCGAGAGCCTTGAGCTCTTGCTACAGCTCACCCACTCGGGCTTCTTGTTTTTTCTGCTCAAGGCGCTCCTTGGCCGCATTGTTTTCGGCCTCAGACAACGCCTTCTTCAGGGTCGCCACTTCGGTCGTGGCCCCTGGCAAATTCATGATGATCCTATTATTTTGCAACTGAACTTCTTTTCAAAGCGTAGACAAGGTATTGCTTACCTTTGCTCTCCTCGAGCTACCTCTTGATAAGGCCGAGCTCGTTCTCAGACCGCTCCAGGTTCTGCTTCAGTGCATAGACCTCCGCAGTACGTGTGGCAGCCGCCAGCAGTGAAGCCTGCACATACACATAGATATATTCTGATTAGACTCCTGAGGCATCATTTGATCCTCTATTCGGCCTTTCTTCTCGAACACCGAACAGAGCATCAGGGGCTACTATCTATGCAGTAATATCTTCTTATATTTTGATTACTTACCTCAAAGCCTTTTAGGAGGCTGGCGGAAGCTTTGGTCAGTCCGTTTTTGGCGGACTGAACTTTTTTTATCACCGCACTCATGATAGTGCGGTGCTCTTCGTCGATGGAGGCACTGCGAAGCGCTTCCAGCAAGTTGTCCGGTGCCACTGGATGGATAGAGGACACCGGCATGGGCGGGGCCCCCCTTAACGGGGGATCGCCTGCCGGAGTCCGGAACCATCGAAGGTTCTAGCGCAGTGTTCGTCCGGGGGCTGAACTCGGAGCCCGTGGGAGTTTTGCTCCCTTTGTGCCCCGGGTCCGGGAGGTCGCCTCGAGGCGCCCCCAAGACCACCTCCCCTCAGCTCGGTGCCTTTCGAGACAACACCTCGACGTTGTCCGTAGGGCGAGGGGTGGATGCGGTCGGAAGAGAACCACTGTTCATATCCGACGAGTCTAATGAGCCGCTCGACGAGGATATGTCGAGATGAGCTCGGGACGGACTTCACAATCATGTTCGGCATGAGGAGAAGCAGTGCAATAAAACGTACTATGAATTACTATGGTGTCCGGATACTTACAACTTCGCCAGGGGCTTGACCCTGGGTAGCCACACGTCGCCGCTGTTGGCGGCCATCGTGGAGCAGTCCAGAGGGAGGGTCCTTCCCTTCTTGGACCCTTTGGCCTCCCCAGTTGGGTCGGCCTTACTTTTCTTGTCTCCCCCGACTAGGGGGAGAGAACTTTCCTCCTCCTCCTCCTCCTGATTTTTGTGGGAGGAGTGCGTGTCGGAGTCATCGGACGACGAGTCCGATACAACCTTGCGCCGGAGACCCTTTCGGGTCCTCGTGGCCTTCTTCTTGGTCTTCTTCGCCGGCACCTCGTAAAGTGCCGGAGCCAGCATCTCCGTCGGGAGAGCATCTGCGGGATCTTTGTTGGGGAACGTTGCAGAAAACAAAAATTTTCCTACTCGTTTCACCAAGATCATCTAGGAGTTCATCTAGCAACGAGTCATTGGATGCATCTACATACCTTTGTAGATCGCGCACGGAAGCGTTCAAAGAACGGTGATGATGTAGTCGAACACGACGTGATCCAAATCACCGATGACCAAGCGCCGAATGGACGGCACCTCCGCGTTCAACACACGTACGGGACGGGAGACGTCTCCTCCTTCTTGATCTAGCAAGGGGAAGGAGAGGTTGATGAAGATCCAGCAGCACGACGGCGTGGTGGTGGATGCAGGGCGTCACAGTAGCAGGGCTTCGCCTATACTACGCGAGAGAGACGTAACGGGGAGAGAGGGAGGTGCCAGGGGCTGGTGTGTCAAGTCCCTCCTCTCCCCCACTATATATAGGAGGGCCAAGGGGGGTGGTGCGCAGCCTAGGAGATCTGATCTCCTAGGTGCGGCGGCCAGGGGGAGGATTCCCTCCCCCCCAAGGCACCTTGGAGGTGCCTTCCACCATTTGGACTCCTCCCCCATGGAAACCCTAGGCGCATGGGCCTAGTGGGGCTGGTGCCCTTGGCCCATGCAGGCCAAGGCGCACCCCCTACAGCCCATGTGCCCCCCCCCGGGACAGGTGGCCCCACCCGGTGGGCCGCCGGGACCCCTCCGGTGGTCCCGGTACAATACCGATAACCCCGAAACTTGTCCCGATGGCCGAAACAGCATTTCCTATATATAATTCTTTACCTCCGGACCATTCCGGAACTCCTCGTGACGTACGGGATCTCATCCGGGACTCCGAACAACATTCGGGTTTCTGCATATACATATCTTCACAACCCTAGCGTCACCGAACCTTAAGTGTGTAGACCCTACGGGTTCGGGAGACAAGCAGACATGACCGAGACGACTCTCCGGTCAATAACCAACAGCGGGATCTGGATACTCATGTTGGCTCCCACATGCTCCACGATGATTTCATCGGATGAACCACGATGTCGAGGATTCAATCAACCCCGTATGCAATTCCCTTTGTCAATCGATATGTTACTTGCCCGAGATTCGATCGTCGGTATCCCAATACCTCGTTCAATCTCGTTACCGGCAAGTCACTTTACTCGTACCGTAATGCATGATCCCGTGACCAGACACTTGGTCACTTTGAGCTCATTATGATGATGCATTACCGAGTGGGCCCAGTGATACCTCTCTGTCATACGGAGTGACAAATCCCAGTCTTGATCCATGTCAACCCAACAGACAATTTCGGAGATACCCGTAGTATACCTTTATAGTCAGCCAGTTACATTGTGACGTTTGGTATACCCAAAGCACTCCTACGGTATCCGGGAGTTACACGATCTCATGGTCTAAGGAAAAGATACTTTGACATTGGAAAACTCTAGCAAACAAACTATACGATCTTGTGCTATGTTTAGGATTGGGTCTTGTCCATCACATCATTCTCCTAATGATGTGATCTCGTTATCAATGACATCCAATGTCCATAGTCAGGAAACCATGACTATCTGTTGATCAACGAGCTAGTCAACTAGAGGCTTACTAGGGACATGTTGGTGTCTGTTATTCACACATGCATTATGATTTCCAGATAACATAATTATAGCATGAATAAAGAAAATTATCATGAACAAGGAAATATAATAATAATGCTTTTATTATTGCCTCTAGGGCATATTTCCAACAGTCTCCCACTTGCACTAGAGTCAATAATCTAGTTACATTGTGATGAATCGAACACCCATGGAATTCTGGTGTTGATCATGTTTTGCCCTAGGGAGAGGTTTAGTCAACGGATCTGCTACATTCAGGTCCGTATGTACTTTACAAATCTCTATGTCTCCATTTTGAACATTTTCACGAATGGAGTTGAAGCGATGCTTGATGTGCCTTGTCTTCTTGTGAAACCTGGGCTCCTTGGCAAGTGCAATAGCTCCAGTGTTGTCACAAAAGAGTTTGATTGGCCCCGACGCATTGGTTATGACTCCTAGGTCGGTTATGAACTCCTTCACCCATATTGCTTCATGTGCTGCCTCCGAGGCTGCCATGTACTCCGCTTCACATGTAGATCCCGCCACGATGCTCTGCTTGCAGCTGCACCAGCTCACTGCTCCACCATTCAACATATACACGTATCCGGTTTGTGACTTAGAGTCATCCAGATCTGTGTCGAAGCTAGCGTCGACGTAACCCTTTATGACGAGCTCTTCGTCACCTCCATAAACGAGAAACATTTCCTTAGTCCTTTTTAGGTACTTCAGGATATTCTTGACCGCTGTCCAGTGTTCCTTGCCGGGATTACTTTGGTATCTGCCTACCAAACTTACGGCAAGGTTTACATCAGGTCTGGTACACAGCATGGCATACATAATAGAACCTATGGCTGAGGCATAGGGGATGACACTCATCTCTTCTATTTCTTCTGCCGTGGTCGGACATTGAGCTGAGCTCAATTTCACACCTTGTAACACAGGTAAGAACCCCTTCTTAGAATGATCCATATTGAACTTCTTCAATATCTTATCAAGGTATGTGCTTTGTGAAAGACCTATGAGGCGTCTGGATCTATCTCTATAGATTTTGATGCCTAATATATAAGCAGCTTCTCCAAGGTCCTTCATTGAAAAACTCTTATTCAAGTAGGCCTTGATGCTGTCCAAGAGTTCTATATCATTTCCCATCAAAAGTATGTCATCTACATATAGTATGAGAAATGCTACAGAGCTCCCACTCATTTTCTTGTAAACGCAGGCTTCTCCATAAGTCTGCGTAAACCCAAACGCTTTGATCATCTCATCAAAGCGAATGTTCCAACTCCGAGATGCTTGCACCAGCCCATAAATCGAGCGTTGGAGATTGCACACCTTGTCAGCATTCTTAGGATCGACAAAACCTTCCGGCTCCATCATATACAATTCTTCCTTAAGGAAACCATTAAGGAATGCCGTTTTGACGTCCATTTGCAAAATTTCATAATCATAAAATGTGGCAATTGCTAACATGATTCGGACGGACTTTAGCTTCGCTACTGGTGAGAAAGTATCATCGTAGTCAACTCCTTGAACTTGTCGATAACCCTTAGCAACAAGTCGAGCTTTATAGATGGTCACATTACCATCCGCGTCTATCTTCTTCTTAAAGATCCATTTATTTTCTATGGCTCGTCGTTCAACGGGCAAGTCAGTCAAAGTCCATACTTCATTTTCATACATGGATCCTATCTCGGATTTCATGGTTTCTAGCCATTTGTCGGAATCCGGGCCCGCCATCGCTTCTTCATAGTTCGAAGGTTCACCGTTGTCTAACAACATGATTTCCAAGACAGGGTTGCCGTACCACTCTGGTGCGGAACGTGTCCTTGTGGACCTTCGAATTTCAGTAGGAGCTTGATCAGAAGTATCTTGATCATCATCATTAACCTCCTCTCTAGTCAGTGCTGGCACCTCAGGAACTTTTTCTTGAGTTGCGCCATTTTCCGGTTCAAGAGGTAATACTTCATCAAGCTCTACTTTCCTCCCACTTACTTCTTTCGAGAGAAACTCTTTCTCTAGAAAGGACCCATTCTTGGCAACAAAGATCTTGCCTTCGGATTTGAGGTAGAAAGTGTACCCAATAGTTTCTTTTGGGTATCCTATGAAGACGCATTTTTCCGACTTGGGTTCGAGCTTCTCAGGTTGAAGTTTCTTGACATAAGCATTGCATCCCCAAACTTTTAGAAATGATAGCTTAGGTTTCTTCCCAAACCATAATTCATACGGTGTCGTCTCAACAGATTTCGACGGAGCCCTATTTAAAGTGAATGCGGCAGTCTCTAAAGCATAGCCCCAAAAGGATAGCGGTAAATCGGTAAGAGACATCATAGATCGCACCATATCTAATAGAGTGCGATTACGACGTTCGGACACACCGTTACGCTGAGGTGTTCCAGGCGGCGTGAGTTGTGAAACTATTCCACATTTTCTTAAGTGTGTGCCAAATTCGTGACTCAAGTATTCTCCTCCACGATCTGATCGTAGAAACTTGATTTTCCTGTCACGTTGATCCTCAACCTCACTCTGAAATTCTTTGAACTTTTCAAAGGTTTCAGACTTGTGTTTCATCAAGTAGACATACCCATATCTACTCAAGTCATCAGTGAGGGTGAGAACATAACGATAGCCACCGCGAGCCTCAACACTCATTGGAGCGCACACATCAGTATGTATGATTTCCAATAAGTTGGTTTCTCGCTCCATTGTTCCTGAGAACGGAGTCTTGGTCATTTTACCCATGAGGCATGGTTCGCACGTGTCAAATGATTCATAATCAAGAGACTCCAAAAGTCCATCTGTATGGAGCTTCTTCATGCGTTTGACACCTATGTGACCAAGGCGGCAGTGCCACAAGTATGTGGTACTATCATTATCAACTTTACTCCTTTTGGTACTCACATTATGAACATGTGTAGCATTACGTTCGAGATTCATAAAGAATAAACCATTCACCATCGGAGCATGACCATAAAACATATCTCTCATATAAATAGAACAACCATTATTCTCAGATTTAAATGAGTAGCCATCTCGAATTAAACGAGATCCCGATACAATGTTCATGCTCAAACTTGGCACTAAATAACAATTACTGAGGTTTATAACTAATCCCGTAGGTAAATGTAGAGGTAGCGTGCCGACGGCGATCACATCGACCTTGGAACCATTCCCGACGCGCATCGTCACCTCGTCTTTCGCCAGTCTCCGCTTATTCCGCAGCTCCTGCTGTGAGTTACAAATATGAGCAACGGCACCGGTATCAAATACCCAGGAGTCACTACGAGTACTAGTAAGGTACACATCAATTACGTGTATATCAAATATACCTTTGGTGTTGCCGGCCTTCTTGTCTGCTAAGTACTTGGGGCAGTTCCGTTTCCAGTGACCCTTCCCTTTGCAATAAAAGCACTCTGTCTCAGGCTTGGGTCCATTCTTTGGCTTCTTCCCGGCAGCTTGCTTGCCGGGCGCGGCAACTTCCTTGCCGTCCTTCTTGAAGTTCTTTTTACCCTTGCCTTTCTTGAACTTAGTGGTTTTATTGACCATCAACACTTGATGTTCCTTCTTGACTTCTACCTCCGCTGATTTCAGCATAGAGAACAACTCAGGAATGGTCTTTTGCATCCCCTGCATGTTGAAGTTCATCACAAAGCTCTTGTAGCTAGGTGGAAGCGACTGGAGGATTCTGTCAATTACCGCATCATCCGGGAGATTAACTCCCAGCTGAGACAAGCGGTTATGTAACCCAGACATAGTGAGTATGTGCTCACTGACAGAACTATTTTCCTCCATCTTACAGCTGAAGAACTTATTGGAGACTTCATATCTCTCGATCCGGGAATGAGCTTGAAAAACCATTTTCAGCTCTTCGAACATCTCATATGCTCCATGTCTCTCAAAACGCTTTTGGAGCCCCGGCTCTAAGCTGTAAAGCATGCCGCACTGAACGAGGGAGTAGTCGTCAACACGTGTCTGCCAAGCGTTCATAACGTCTTGGTTCTGTGGGACGGGTGGATCACCTAGCGGTGTTTGTAGGACATAATCTTTCTTGGCAGCTATGAGGATGATCCTCAGGTTCCGGACCCAGTCCGTATAGTTGCTGCCATCGTCTTTCAGCTTGGTTTTCTCTAGGAACGCGTTGAAGTTGAGGACTACGTGGGCCATTTGATCTACAAGACATAGTGTAAAATATATTTAGACTAAGTTCATGATAATTAAGTTCATCTAATCAAATTATTAATGAACTCCCACTTAGATTAGACATCCCTCTAGTCATCTAAGTATTACATGATCCGGGTTAACTAGACCGTGTCCGATCATCACGTGAGACGGACTAGTCAACGTCGGTGAACATCTTCATGTTGATCGTATCTTCTATACGACTCATGCTCGACCTTTCGGTCTTCTGTGTTCCGAGGCCATGTCTGTACATGCTAGGCTCGTCAAGTTAACCCTAAGTGTTTTGCATGTGTTCCGAGGCCATGTCTGTACATGCTAGGCTCGTCAACACCCGTTGTATGTGAACGTAAGGATCCTTCACACCCGATCATCACGGCGTGCTTAGAAACGATGAACTTTAGCAACGGTGCACAGTTAGGGGAGAACACTTCTTGAAATTTTAATGAGGGATCATCTTATTTACTACCGTCGTTCTAAGTAAACAAGATGCAAAACATGATAAACATCACATGTAATCAAATAATAGACGTGACATGATATGGCCAATATCACATAGCTCCTTTGATCTCCATCTTGGGGCTCCATGATCATCTTGTCACCGGCTTGACACCATGATCTCCATCATCATGATCTCCATCATCGTGTCTCCATGAAGTTGCTCGCCAACTATTACTTCTACTACTATGGCTAACGCGTTTAGCAATAAAGTAAAGTAATTTACATGGCGTTTCTCAATGACACACAGGTCATATAAAAGAATAAAGACAACTCCTATGGCTCCTGCCGGTTGTCATACTCATCGACATGCAAGTCGTGATTCCTATTACAATAGCATGAACATCTCATACATCACATATAGATCATTCATCATTCATCACAACTTTGGCCATATCATATCACAAACCACTTGCTGCAAAAACAAGTTAGACGTCCTCTAATTGTTGTTGCAAGTTTTACGTGGCTGAATTAGGGTTCTAGCAAGAACGTCTTCTTACCTACGTTAAAGCCACAACGCGATTTGTCAACTTCTATTTACCCTTCATAAGGACCCTGTTCATCGAATCCGCTCCAACTAAAGTGGGAGAGACAGACACCCGCTAGCCACCTTATGCAACTAGTGCATGTTAGTCGGTGGAACCGGTCTCACGTAAGCGTACGTGTAAGGTTGGTCCGGGCCGCTTCATCCCACGATGCCGCTGAAGCAAGAAAAGACTAGTAGCGGCAAGAAAGTTGACAAATCTACGCCCACAACAAATTGTGTTCTACTCGCGCAAGAAGAACTACGCATAGACCTAGCTCTGATACCACTGTTGGGGAACGTTGCAGAAAACAAAAATTTTCCTACTCGTTTCACCAAGATCATCTAGGAGTTCATCTAGCAACGAGTCATTGGATGCATCTACATACCTTTGTAGATCGCGCATGGAAGCGTTCAAAGAACGGTGATGATGTAGTCGAACACGACGTGATCCAAATCACCGATGACCAAGCGCCGAACGGACGGCACCTCCGCGTTCAACACACGTACGGGACGGGAGACGTCTCCTCCTTCTTGATCCAGCAAGGGGAAGGAGAGGTTGATGAAGATCCAGCAGCACGACGGCGTGGTGGTGGATGCAGGGCGTCACAGTAGCAGGGCTTCGCCTATACTACGCGAGAGAGACGTAACAGGGAGAGAGGGAGGTGCCAGGGGCTGGTGTGTCAAGTCCCTCCTCTCCCCCACTATATATAGGAGGGCCAAGGGGGGTGGTGCGCAGCCTAGGAGATCTGATCTCCTAGGTGTGGCGGCCAGGGGGAGGATTCCCTCCCCCCCAAGGCACCTTGGAGGTGCCTTCCACCATTTGGACTCCTCCCCCATGGAAACCCTAGGCGCATGGGCCTAGTGGGGCTGGTGCCCTTGGCCCATGCAGGCCAAGGCGCACCCCCTACAGCCCATGTGGCCCCCCCGGGACAGGTGGCCCCACCCGGTGGGCCCCCGGGACCCCTCCGGTGGTCCCGGTACAATACCGATAACCCCGAAACTTGTCCCGATGGCCGAAACAGCATTTCCTATATATAATTCTTTACCTCCGGACCATTCCGGAACTCCTCGTGACGTCCGGGATCTCATCCAGGACTCCGAACAACATTCGGGTTTCTGCATATACATATCTTCACAACCCTAGCGTCACCGAACCTTAAGTGTGTAGACCCTACGGGTTCGGGAGACAAGCAGACATGACCGAGACGACTCTCCAATCAATAACCAACAGCGGGATCTGGATACCCATGTTGGCTCCCACATGCTCCACGATGATTTCATCGGATGAACCACGATGTCGAGGATTCAATCAACCCCGTATGCAATTCCCTTTGTCAATCGATATGTTACTTGCCCGAGATTCGATCGTCGGTATCCCAATACCTCGTTCAATCTCGTTACCGGCAAGTCACTTTACTCGTACCGTAATGCATGATCCCGTGACCAGACACTTGGTCACTTTGAGCTCATTATGATGATGCATTACCGAGTGGGCCCAGTGATACCTCTCCGTCATACGGAGTGACAAATCCCAGTCTTGATCCATGTCAACCCAACAGACAATTTCGGAGATACCCGTAGTATACCTTTATAGTCACCCAGTTACGTTGTGACTTTTGGTATACCCAAAGAACTCCTACGGTATCCGGGAGTTACATGATCTCATGGTCTAAGGAAAAGATACTTTGACATTGGAAAACTCTAGCAAACGAACTATACGATCTTGTGCTATGTTTAGGATTGGGTCTTGTCCATCACATCATTCTCCTAATGATGTGATCTCGTTATCAATGACATCCAATGTCCATAGTCAGGAAACCATGACTATTTGTTGATCAATGAGCTAGTCAACTAGAGGCTTACTAGGGACATGTTGGTGTCTGTTATTCACACATGCATTACGATTTCCGGATAACACAATTATAGCATGAATAAAGACAATTATCATGAATAAGGAAATATAATAATAATGCTTTTATTATTGCCTCTAGGGCATATTTCCAATAGTCTTCAGGCAGGGGGGCTGGGCAATCGAGCTGCTCCGCTGTCTTTATCCAGTCCTGTTAATGGCATGGGAGCTTAGATCCCGCACATCATTTAACTGGGCCAAATAAATACCCTGTGAGATGCAAAAACTTACCGGATTGGCATGGCACTTTGCGCTGAGTCCGCGGTCCTCGGTGGGGGAAGGAGGTACCTCGGCGCCCTTGAACAAAACCTTCCAAATGTCCTTGTGCGTCGTGTCGTAGAGCTCTCGTAGCGACTGGTGCTGGGTTGGGTCGAACTCCCACAAATTGAATGCCCGTCATTAACACGGGAGAATCCGGCGGAAGAGCATGACCTGGACCACGTTCACGAGCTTGATTTTCTTGCTCACCATGTTACTGATGCAGGTCTGGAGTCTGGTCAGCTCTACCGAAGAACTCCAGGACAGGCCCTTCTCTTTCCAAGAAGTGAGCCGCGTGGGGATTCTGGATCGAAATTTGGGGGCCGCCACCCAGTTAGTGTCGCGCGGCTCGATGATGTAGAACCACCCTGATTGCCATCCATTTATGGTATCCACATAGGAGCCTTCGAGCCAGGTGATGTTAGGAATTTTGCCCACCATGGCGCCTCCGCACTCTACTTGCTAGCTGACCACCACCTTCAGTTTAACATTGAAGGTCTTCAGCCACAGGCTGAAGTGGGGCCTGATGCGGAGGAAGGCCTCGCACACGACGATAAACGCCGAGATGTTGAGGATGAAATTGGGGGCCAGATCATGAAAATCCAGCCCGTAGTAGAACGTGAGCCCACTGACAAACGGGTGGAGGGGAAATCCCAGTCCGTGGATGAAGTGGGTAAGAAAAACTACCCTCTCATGGGGTTCGGGCGTAGGGATGAGCTACCATGCATCTGGCAACCGGTGCACGATACTCGCGGCCAGATATCTGGCTTCCCGTAACTTTGTGATGTTCTCCTCCGCGACGGAGGAGACCATCCACTTGCCTCCCGCTCCGGACGTGCTTGGAGTGGTTTAAGAAGAAAGACATGAACTTGGGCGCTGGAGCTCGAGTGTGCGAGAATGGGTAAGCAAGGAGGAAGAAGGTGTGGGTAAAAAGGGTGAATCCTTGTCCCTTTATAGGGGCGGAAGAGGCAATGCGCCTCCCCACTTGCCTAGTAAAGTCACTTACTCCCCAAACGCCGTAAGGGGGACATGATCTCTGCTTTGACAAGACATGTCAAGAAAACCGCCTCGTGATATGTGCGGTGCTAGTTGAGAAAAACGGTTCGAATAATGATCGGGCCATGACATGATGTCATGCTACCAAAACGTGTCAGCAGATTAGATTTGTGGAAATATTATTCTCTCTACGGTGGTATGTGGAACTTCTTTTGCAGAGCCGGACACTATCCTTGTGTTCAAAATCTTCCATGGAGTATTCGGAGGAGGAACCTGCCTTGCAATGCCGAAGACAAAACTGCCCGTCGGACTCATCATCATTGAAGCCTGGTTCAGGGGCTACTGAGGGACTCCTGGATTAGGGGGTCTCCAGATAGCTAGACTATATCCTTTGGCCGGACTGTTGGACTATGAAGATACAAGATTGAAGACTTCGTCCCGTGTCCGGATGGGACTCTCCTTGGAATGGAAGGCAAGCTAGGAAATACGGATATGTAGACCTCCTTCCTTGTAACCGACTTTGTGTAACCTTAGCCCCCTCCGGTGTCTATATAAACCGGAGGGTTTAGTCCATAGGACAACATACAATCATACCATAGGCTAGCTTCTAGGGTTTAGCCTCTACGATCTCGTGGTAGATCAACTCTTGTAACACTCATATCATCAAGAACAATAAAGCAAGACGTAGGGTATTACCTCCATCAAGAGGGCCCGAACCTGGGTAAACATCGTGTCCCCTGCCTCCTGTTACCATCCGCCTTAGACGCACAGTTCGGGACCCCCTAGCCGAGATCCGCCGGTTTTGACACCGACAAGAACCAAATGTGTTGAAGATTGCTTTATCACATTTTTAAAATATAATAAGAGTGCAGACGCTCCTCCATCCGGTTCCTAGTAGTATAGTACATACCTCTATAGTAGTAGTACTAGTACTAGTAAACTTTGCGCTTGGATGTTCGCCTCTTCAGGAAGTCGAACAATAATAGTACTAGTATAGTGCATGCTTTTGGCAATCTAACACCGAATTAAGTGTTGCACGTCCACCGCCTGAGCGAGGGAGAGCTTGCATTACTCAAAAGTTTCTCCTTGTCCCGCGAGCCACCACACGCAAGCTTCTCCCGTCTTGCAATCTTCTCCTCGTTCGACAAGTTGACGAGACACATAAAAGTAATGCTAGTCCATACTGCCTCCTTTCGGCTAATAAGGCTTAATTTCAAACGAGATAAATACACTGTCTGTCACTGTATATTTGTAAAAATACGGTCAGTTGACTTCATAATACGCTCATTGCGCTCAATATATACATTTTCCGATGTTTACACGATGACCAGCTCACCATGGCTGAATATGCGTGTGCATGCACGTGTAGGTAGCGCACTTGAGCATGACTATGTGTGTTCCGTCGTGTGCTTGGACATGCATGCATTAGGGCGTCACGCATGTTTGTGCATCCATGTGTACGTGTGACTATTGCATACATGCATGAGGTTGTAGTCCCTCACATTCACATGTTCATAAGTCAATGCTTTGTCAAAACGTTGCATGCAAGGTTTAATCATTCGTTGTTCACGCATGCATTCCCGATATTAATACGTATGTAAAGACAATTTCTTGAGGAAAACGAGCCCATGAATTGTGTACGAAGGGGACCAATAAGCCAGGACGGAGGGAGTACCGGTAGTGATCCGGAAGGAGGGAGTAGGTACTAGTAGTACCGTACTACGTAACAACGTGCAGTAACAAAATTCCTCTATGCGCATCCTGTCTACGTGTCATGCAAGAAAATAGAGATAAGTACAAGTGAGACTCAGGAACGGTCATACACGTAGGGGGAGTATGCGTACGGGCCACTAAGGAGCAGTCAAATCACATAGTAAGTTAGTCGGAAGAAGCAACCATCATTTCACTCTTCAATGACATGTACGCAATATAAAATGGTTGATATGGAGAGAAAAAGAAAACCACTATATATATACACTAGCAGGAGCCTATGCTACAAGCCTGCTTGCTTGGGTTGCTCTCTTCACAAGCATAGAATGACGGTGGCCTCACCGCTGGTCACATATTCGGCCTGATCCCGCCACTGGGGGAAGGGAACAATGTTCTGCGTAGACGCGGTCGACATCGGCGAGGGAGAAAACCCATAGTTGGTGCATCCCAATCGGGGGTCCCCGCGGTATTGGCTGATGCCGTGGCCCAACCGCCCTTCAAGCTACAACCCGGCGTCCCAGGTAGTACATCTTCCTTTTGGAGCCGGCTTGCTCCACTACCGCAGCTCCCCACGTAGCTCCATCTGCATGTCGATCTTTCTCTACATCTACCGGCTTCTATTTGTGATGAGTTTATGTCTCATGAACTAGTGCCGGTACTATTATTCTAATCGCACTTCTGCAATATCTTTGCCATCATGGATGCTCAGCTCGATTTTAGTGGAACTGCACAAAAGCATCGTATGATCTGAGGGTGCCAACCGTCTTTCCTTCGACAGGTTCTACCTAGCTAGGAAAGTAAATCTTGTTTAGCGTTTAGGGTTTAAGTCGTAGTGACCCCATCAATAGTTTTTCTTTTGAACACGCTCTCACAACTTTTGTCTTTACTTGTGAAGTAAATATTGGCTATGATCTGTGAATCATTGAGATGCATCAGCATGCATGTTAGTTTTCCTTTGTATTTGATGGAATGTTGTAGCGGGGAAACCTTGGAGTAGGAATGAAAATGGAGTGGAAAGTTTCCATTTTTCTGGACAAAAAATGGGAACGGAGAGAAACCAACGTTTCCTTTCGTTGGATCCCACCATCGAGCAAAATCAATGTTTAAATCACGGCTGTTGCGTTCGTGTCTCACCCACCTCAATGGCTCCACCCCACACAGCCGCTCGGCATGCCACTCACGGCAAACCGAGTATATGATAACTTTCCCGCCTGCTAGCTGTAGCAAGGACTCCCAAGAGCTTTTTACATGCATGTTGTGGAGGGCTATTGCAACCTTTGAACGCGGAGCAGTCGCGTGCACCGGGAAGCAGCATGGGCGACGCTCTCTTGGCCGGCGCGCTGCTTCAATGCCGGCACTAGTGAGAGGTCACGTCTGCTCTGGCTGGGCATGAATGCGACACTGACCATTTCGGGCGGGAAGCACACGCAGGTGATGAAGAGGGTTCGGGTTGGTTAGGAGTTGGCATGGCAGCGGTCTGGACGCCCGCAAATAAGAGATGTTGTACATTAATATTGCTGTGTATATAATTAACATCGTAAACAATGTGCTAGTTGGACAAATATGATTGGAGATGGAGATGGAATTTTACGTAAACACGGATATGCATGTCTATGTCTATGTGGGTGTGCGCGACGACTCTCGAGACCTGGAAGCGGGGGTGTGTTTTTGATTGAGTTTTCTTTCTTGGTACGTTAAAAAATTGTCCGCCACTTTTCGTTTCTTTTTTCTGGGAGCGCGCGTATTCTATTTAAGACCACTGCTATGGAGAGATTTTCTTACTCCATTGTATATATAGCCTCTTATTTGATAGGGTTTCTCGCATCTCGCTCTCTCACCTTCTCCATATCAAAATAAGATGACAGTGTCCACCATATCTCTCTCCTCACCGGTGGTCACAAATCCAACCGAATCCCGTCCGCTGCTGGAGGTGAGGAGGTGCAGCATTGACGTTGTCGCCGTCGGCGATGGAAGAAGCTGATGCGCACCGTCCTCTCGGAGTCGGCGCTGGCGCGGACGAAGGTCCTCCGCGCCGTTGTTTGCTGGTGTCGTGTTGGCAGATACCGCCCGCCCGCCTAAGCGACATCTTGCTCACCTGAGGTATAACTTCTTATACTGGTCTAGCTCCCCAGGTCGCTGCATGCGGGTTTTCTTCTATGCGACTACTCCCCAGCTCCCCATTTATAGTATCTAGGGTTCGTCGGCTGGTCCAACATCACCTACTATTATAGAGGAAACGCCACTCAAAAAGTTGTCCTGATTTATGCCTCGCTGGAGGTATACATGTTGTTCAACAAAAAAGTACATGGTGGTTGTGTGGTCATTGTCCATATGCTCCTATTGCTTCTGCTAATCTAATACTATCACTGGTTAAATGAAGAAATGCTTTTTTCTCGGGTATCCTGGTTTAGAGCATCTCCAATAGCTTGTCTATATGGATGTCTATACTCATTTTCCATGACGTGCGCCCAAAACAGGCGTCCAACAGCTTGTCTATATGGTCGTCCAAATATACACATCCTCTAAATCGACCTCGACAATGTCCACGCCTGGACAATGTGAAGGCGTCGTCTAAACTCGGCTGCAGTCATGATTTCTTCCTCTCCCCAGCGATGGCCCACCTATCATGGTCCCTGTATATAGATGTTCTGATGCAAAACTGGACGTGTATATGAGGGAATCTTTTTAGACCATTGTCTATATGAATATATAAACATCCAAATATGCACATGCTATTGGAGATGCTCTAAGTTCCCATCAAGATAATCATGATGCTTCTGTTTGTTGGTGTAGTTTTCATTAATTCTTATTGACAATTGAGATGTCGTTGTTAATCTTGTACCACTGTCAAAACAAAGTAACAACACTATATCCCTTTTTTATATTTTTGCAAACAGCGATGCGTATCTCCATACCTGGGCATGTCTTCCTCAATTTTAGTGGAATTGCACAAAATTGGATGGCCATTATTGTTCCACCTCACTGTCCTTTGCCACGTGGTTCTTCCTTCCTCGAGCTTGATTAATGAGAAGAAACAGACCACAATGAGGATTTGTCGAACTTCATAGGTGCATCACCTAAACTTGATGCCAAATGGATGATGCATCACCATGATGACCTATCAATGCTCATGGTTGCGCCTCATGGTTGCGTCAGCTGGTGAAGCTGATCGATTTTCCATGAAAAACAAGTTGTCTTCCATCAGTGCTCTTTTCTTGTTACCCACAAAGATGATATCCTTCATTAGTTCACCTTGGTTGCGTTGGAGACGCAGTCGTCTTTCACGTTGGTGCAATTTTATCACATAGTTGGCTATGAACCAAATGTTTCCTCGAAGAAGGATCGACGTTGGTACTAAGAGCATAAGTTTTGTATTGATTTCTAAGCCTTCTCGAAACTTTGTCTTCAACTCCCCTGTAATTTTATTTGTCTAGCTGTTAACTTTGATTAAAAAATGGTGTGGACTAAAAACCAGGATGGACGTAGTAGCCCTCCATTTTTATTTACTCTGCATATTAGATTTGATTGAAGTCAAACTTTGTAAAGTTTGACCAAGTTTAGGCCAAACACAACAAACCATAATTATTGAGAGAGGGCAAACTGTACATACTCTCAAACCTTTCCGATAATTGAAATTAAAATTATTTAATTGTACACACTCTCTTACATTTCCGATAGTTTGGCGCATGTGTGGTTGTTCACTTAAAGGAGGGTAGTGTACCGCACGTGAATGATAGGAAGTGCGTCCAGGACGCGTGGATCGTTAGTTCATCGGAAGTAGTAGTTTTCTTCACTAGTACGTTAAATAAAGAGTTTTGTTTTGTACTTACACAATTTAAAACGATTGTTATGGAGAGAATAAGAAAACCACTCCGCTATATATTAGTAGTATACACGAGTACTGTATGGACGCAACTTCATTGACTTAGTGCACCTGCCTTTGGGTGTATGAGAGGTGGGCCCAAAATTTGGCTGGCCCACCTATCATACAACCAAAGGCAGGTGCAATTAAGGCAGCGGAGCTCAGTCCATAATACAGTATATATGTAGTATACTATATAAGTTGGAGCCTCATCGCTTGTTCGCTAGGGTTTGCACTCCCCACACTCTCGCTGCACTACATATATATACACACGCTGGAGGCTCAGCGTTCCTTTGCTAGGGTTTGCTATATTCACAGTCTCTCACCCTCTTCACCAGATCTAAACAAGACTGCATTGTGGCCTCTGTCTCTCTCTCTCCCGCCTCACAGCTGGTGAAGGAGGCGTCCGGATCCCGTCGCACCGGGAAGGGGAGGAGGTGCAACGTTCACTCTATCGCCTTCGGCGAGGGAGGCAATCCAATGCTGGCTGCGCTGTTCTCTTTCACCCAGCGCCTGTGCGAGAGGGCCACCGACCCCTTCTTCCTCGCTGTCGTACGTAGTGTGGGTAGATCCGGCCTCCCACCGAACACGTTGCTACATCCCGACGACCCTAAGGTATAAGTTTCTTGAAACCGTCATTGCTCTAGCTGCATGCAGATCTTTTTTGATTCTGTAGATGAATCTAGGTCTTGGTTCCAAGAGGAAAGAAGGGTGCGGTTGGGTGGAGCACGAATCTAGGACGTGGTTCAATGAGGATAGGAGGGAGGGAAAGTAGTATAGACTGGCTATCCAACCGCTTTGTTGGCCCGAAAGGGAAAAGGGGGGTAACCCAGTACACACATCTGTAAGGAACCGATCTCTTTCTTGAAAAGGGAAAGAAACTGGGGGTCAGGTAGTTTGTGCATGACTAGATTTGCTGCCCTCACATAGGAAAAAGGTTCAAAGAGAACAAATATGGGACCAACGCAGATATGCTGCTTGGCTACATACTCTACATCACCCATTTATACATGTGGACGCACATGGTGCTGGCATGTCCCATGTCCCATGTCCCATGTCCCATACAACTATCTTGCTGTTGTTAATCTAAGAATGCTGCTAGAAAATTGAAGCAATGCCACTGTTAAAAGTAAATTACATTCTTAAAGAATGTTGTTTTAGGAGAATGTCTCTGTTAATATGAATCAATGCAACCATTTTAGAAATGCTACTGTCCTACTTTGTTTTCTATCAAGATAAGTTAGATGCTTCTTTTTGTTGCCGTTTGTTTCATCCTCCTTTATTGGCCAGTAATTGTTCCCTTTTCTCTGTTAAAACAGGGATATCTATTAAACTTGTTGCTATAGTAAACTTAAACGTCACACCGGTGACTATGCTTGATTTCAGTGCAACTGCACAAAACGATATTGGATTTCCTATTCGTGTTGGCAAATTCGTAGGTGATGTTGTGTGCTTCATGACAGGTTGGTACTTGCCTTCATCCACATGATCATGCAGTGTGTTTTGAGATGTTGTGCTACTTGTATTTGTACTGTTTTAAATAAATGTTGAATTGAAGCTATTGTATTGATCTCTTTTCCCATTAAGCAGTGAACAAAAATGGTACCAACCCAGACATGATGCTTGTCGCTTTGTTACAACAAACTCTACATCACCCCCTTTATAAGTAGATGGAAGCACATGGTGTTGTTGCGCCCACTCTCCCCTGGAATAGTTTATGCTTTTTATTAATCTAATGCTGCTGGTAAAATTAAGCAATGCCACTCTTAGAATTAACTACTGAATCTTGATTCAAAACTGCCACACTTATTAGGGATTAGTGGGATTACCATTTTTGTGGTCGCATGTTTCATCCTCCTTTATTGGCCAGTAATTGATTCCTTTTTTGCCTCTGTTAAAATAGGGATATCTATTCAACTTGAATGTCACACCGGTGACTTTGCTTAATTTTGGTGGAACTGCACAAAAGGAGATCATGGATTTTCATATATGTGTTGGGATTTCTTTCAAGTCCTCCTCGCGAGTTGTTTCAAATCTTGGTCAAGAAAGGTCAGTACCGACTTTCATCCACATGATGCTGAAGTGTGCTTCGAGATGTCGCGCTACTTGTATTGGTACTGTTTTGGATAAATGTTGAATTGAAGCTATTGAACTGCTGTCTTTTACCATAAAGTGGGCAAAAATTGTTGCAACCCCGACATGATGCTTGTTGCCTTGTTACAACAAACTATGCATCACCCCCTTTATAAGTAGATGGAAGCACATGGTGTTGTTGTGCCCACTCTCCCCTGGAACTATTTATGCTTTTTCTTAATCTAATGTCGCAGGTAAAATTAAGCAATGCCACTCTCATAATTAACTACTGATCTATTTTAAGAGAATTTCTCTGTTTATATGAATCAATGGAACCGTTTAAGGAATGCTACTTGATACATCTCCAACGTATCTATAAGTTTTGATTGTTCCATGCTATTATATTATCCATCTAGGATGTTTTATATGCATTTATATGCTATTTTATAAGATTTTGGGACTAACCTATGAACCTAGATCCTAGTGCCAGTTTTCTGTTTTTTTCTCTTGTTTTTGAGTTTTATAGAAAACGAGTACCAAACGGAGTCCAATTGACATGCCAATTTTTGATGATTTTTTATGGACCAAAAGAAGCCCCCGAAGTAAAAGAGTTGGGCCAGAAGAGTCCTAAGCCGTCCACGAGGGTGGGGGCGCGCCCTACCCCCCTAGGCGCGTCCCCCTATCTCGTGGACGACTCAGAGACCCCCCTGACGTGAGACCAACGCCAAAAATTCCTATAAATACCCAAACCTCCAGAAAATAACCTAGATCGGGAGTTCCGCCACCGCAAGCCTCTGTAGCCACCAAAAAGCAATCGGGACCCTGTTCCGGCACCCTATCGGAGGGGGAATCATCACCGGTGGCCATCTTCATCATCCCGATGCTCTCCGTGACGAGGAGGGAGTAGTTCACCCTTGGGGCTGAGGGTATGTACCAGTAGCTATGTGTTTGATCTCTCTCTCTCTCATGTTCCGTGACCTTGTGAACTTATGAATAGGGGTTGGCACACGTTTTCGTCTTGACTCTCCGTTAGAAACTTTGGGGCACTCTTTGAAGTTCGTGTTGGTTGAATAGATGAATCTAAGATTGTGTGATGCATATCGTATAATCATACCCACGGATTCTTGAGGTGACATTGGAGTATCTAGGTGACATTAGGGTTTCGGTTGATTTGTGTCTTAAGGTGTTATTCTAGTACGAACTCTAGGATAGATCAAACAGAAAGAATAGCTTCGTGTTATTTTACTACAGACTCTTGAATAAATCGACCAGAAAGGATAACTTTGAGGTGCTTTCGTACCCTACAATAATCTGTTTGTTTGTTCTCCGCAATTAGTAACTTTGGAGTGACTCTTTGTTGCATGTTGAGGGATAGTTATATGATCTAATTATGTTATCCTTGTTGAGAGAACTTGCACTAGTGAAAGTATGAACCCTAGGCCTTGTTTCAACGCATTGCAATACCGTTTTCGCTCACTTTTATCATCAGTTACCTTGCTGTTTTTATATTTTCAGATTACAAAACCCTATATCTACCATCCATATTGCACTTGTATCACCATATCTTCGCCGAACTAGTGCACCTATACAATTTATCATTGTATTGGGTGTGTTGGGGACACAAGAGACTCTTTGTTATTTGGTTGCAGGGTTGTCTGAGAGAGACCATCTTCATCCTACGCCTCCCACGGATTGATAAACCTTAGGTCATCCACTTGAGGGAAATTTGCTACTGTCCTACAAACCTCTGCACTTGGAGGCCCAACAACGTCTACAAGAAGAAGGTTGTGTAGTATACATCACTACTGTCCTATACTTTGTTTTCCATCAAGATAAGGTAGATGCTTCTTTTTGTGGCCGCATGTTTCATCCTCCTTTATTGGCCAGTAATTGTTTCCTTTTTTGCCTCTGTTAAAACAGGGATATCTATTCAACTTGTTGCTATAGCAAACTTAAATGTCACACCGGCAACTTTGCTTCATTTCAGTGCAACTGCACAAAACGAGATTGCATTTCCTATTCGTGTTGGTAGATTCGTATTTTATGTTGGTCGTCTCATGAAAGGTCAGTACAGGCCTTCGTCCACATGATTGTGCAGTGTGCTTTGAGATGTTGTGCTACTTGTATTGGTACTGTTTTTAAATAAATGATGAATTGAAGCTATTGTATTGCTGTCTTTTCCCATTAAGTAGTGAACAAAAATGGGACCAACCCAGACATGATGCTTGTTGCTTTGTTACAACAAACTCTGCATCACCCCCTTTATAAGTAGATGGAAGCACATGTTGTTGCGCCCACTCTCCCCTGGAACTGTTTATGCTTTTTGTTAATCTAATGCCGCTGGTAGAATTAAGCAATGCCACTCTCAGAATTAACTACTTAATCTTTGTGTTTTACAAATAGTAATATCCTGCTTTGTAGTTCTTTAACCAAGGTATTGTTAAGATAATGCCTCTGTTAAAATGAATCTGTTGCATTGTTTTAGGAATGGTACTTTTCTACTTTGTTGTTCTTTATACATGTTGAAACAAGGCATTGTTAAGATAATGTCTAAGTTAATATGAATGAATCACACTGATTGAGAATTGCTACCCTCCTGCTTTGTTTCCTATTAAGATAAGGTAGATCTGTAGATGTTTTTCTTCTGGGAGTACAAGTCATCAACCATTATTTCTCAGTAATTGTTTCCCTTATACCTATTGTTGTTTATAGGGATATCAAAATTAAATCTCAGTTTTATTTCGACTTTGATTTTAGTTGAACTGCACAAAAGGAGCCAATGTGTCTAAGGCAAACTGCTGCATTAGTGGTTCTAGTTGGTCTTATCACTTTGCAGAAAGAAGCAGTCATTGTTTGCGCTACATTACACAAGGAATGATAGAGAAGCTTTACAGAGTATTAGTAGACGCAGGTGACATGACTAGTCTGCAGAGAGCATAGGAAACTCTACAACACGGGGAGTGCATTGGGCAAAAAGTGCCCAAACAAGTACAAGAAGCCAGGACAGGACTCCAAATCTGTCAATGTCATTATAAGCAACAATGATGGGGCATCTGGGTATGGTAATCTTTTTACCGTACTTTCAGTTTGTTAGTTCACCTATTGGTGGGTTGACACTGGGGCCAATATTCATGTGTGTGCTACTGTGTCTTTGTTCTCTTGCAGCATATAAATACGAAATCCACAGGGATGCTCATCTTGATTTTAGTGGAACTGCACAAAATCTTCAGATGGTTTGTGTCCTCCATAATACTTTACCATGCACAATACATTGAATGGTTCTCTAATCATTCGTCGTCACCTTGAGCCATGAGACTATATGTTTGAATGGAGCTGCCAGCGTCGGCCATTAAGAAGGGTAAGAAGAAAGACAAAAAGAGAGATGGATGCTTTACTTGTGGTTCGGAGGAACATTGGGAAAACAAGTGCCCAAACAAGTACCAAGAAGCCAGGACAAGACTCCAAGTCTGTCAATGTCACTCTAAGCAACAATGATGGGGCATCTGGGTATGGTAATCTGTTTATCGTACTTTCAGTTTGTTAGTCCACCGATTGGTGGGTTGACACTGGGGCCAATATTCATGTGTGTGCTGATGTGTCTTTGTTTCCTGGCAACATATACATACGAAATCCGCAGGGATGCTTAGCTTGATTTTAGTGGAACTGCACAAAATGTTCAGATGGTTTGTGTCCTCCATAATACTTAATCATGCACAATACATCGAATGGTTCTCTAATCATTCGTTGTCACCTTGAGCCACCAAACTATCAGATGACAAACCCCGCCCGTTCCACAATCATAGGCATTACATATTTTGAATGGGATAATCTTGTCAAAGTTTAATCATTGATGTTAGCAAGAAGACATTAGTTTAATATATTGAAATTGGAAAACCTTGCCAATTTTTTCTCATTGATGTTAGCCAGAGGACATGCATTTGATATTTTTGAGTGGGATGCCCTTTCCTGTGAGCAACATCGATCGTTTTTTCCTATTCCTATCTTCAGTTCAGAAGTAAATATTTACTCTGCTGCGATGCATAGTCACATGAATGTTGACTTATGTAAGGTATTTCAAGAGTTTGTTTTGAATGTTTTCTATGTAATGACAGGCCTTGTGAGTTTGATTGCAAAGTTGAGCTTGGAATTCTGTGGCATGCGGCATCACGAGCTGTTCACCATGCCTCCTAAGAATAATGCTTCATATTGTTTTGCATGTTGATCTAATGCCCGTGATTTGCATGTTAAGAAGATCATCCTCTTCTATTGTTTCTGTGCTTAAGAAGTTCATTGTCTTATGTTTCATTCATAGCCTATACGACAACTCGGGTAGGTTAGAGGTGAAACCATCTGATCTTCCGACCAACTCATCATCTTAGGTCGTGATTGGATCGTCGTTTTCCAACCAAAACCACTTGTAAAACTGATGCTTGTAAATAAAAGTAGATGGTATCGGGCGAAGCACTTGGTTGGTCGATTTCGACTAGTAAAATATACACCGGTCTCTCAAATTACATGCGTAACCCGCTAGTTTTACTTACAGACCTCGGGCCCTCCGTTTCATTACGCTTGTATTTTACGCGTTGTTTTCGATGACGAGTAAATTACACTTGTATCTTAATACATGTGTGAGATAAACCAGAGCTCCCAAGCGCGGCCTTACCGTTTCATGCCGTCACAGTCTCTTGAAGGTGCTCATAGGTTTCCGATGATCCTGGCACTGCTAGGAAAAGGCTTATTAGTGGCGCACCTGTTTTGGCCATTAATGGCGCACTACAGGTGTAACACCCTCCATGCGACTATATCTCCCACGTGTCGAGGCACGACTTAGAGGCATAATCGCATTGAAGGCATAAGTCGCAAGTTAGGCAGTCTTCACAACATCCCATGTAATATAGATAATAAAAGGGGAGATAACATAGTTGGCTTACACTCGCCACGTCAATCAAGTACATAAATAACATTACATCAAACAATCACTCATGGCCCGACTACGGCGCCAAAATAAAAGATAACCAAACATGCGACACGGTCCCGATCACCCCCAACTGGGCACCACTACTGATCATCAGGAAAGGAAACATAGTAACGTTGAGAGTCTTCGTCAAACTCCCACTTGAGCTCAAACGCGTCTCCTGGAGCGGAATCATCAGGCCCTGCATCTGGTGTAATAGTAATCTGTGAGCCACAGGGACTCAGCAATCTCGCACCCTCGCGATCAAGACTATTTAAGCTTAATAGGTAAGGCAAGGTAAATATGTGGAGATACAACAAGCGACTAGCAAAATATGGCGGCTAACTTATTCACAAAAGAGAGCAAGAAGAGGAGGCAAAGCGCGAGCGAGAAACTAGAGGACAACCTGCACAAACATTACTCCAACACGTGTCCACTTCCCGAACTTCGCCGAGAAGAGGCCATCACGGTAACACACTCAGTTGATTCATTTTAATTAAGTTAAGGTTCAAGTTATCTACAACCGGACATTAACAAATTCCCATAACCGCTGCTTTCGAAAGTTCAAATCCCTGCAGGGGAGTCCCAACTTAGCCCATGACAAGCTCTCACGGTCAACGAAGGAATAGACCTCCTCCCAAGACGTTCCGATCAGACTCGGTATCTCGGTACTTCAAGACAACTCCGACAATGGTAAAACAAGTCCAGCAACACCACCCGCTCTGCCGACAAATCCTGATAGGAGCTGCACATATCTCGTTCTCAGGGCACACTGGATAAGCTAAGCGTACGGGAGCCAACATAACCCAAGTTGCCAAGGGACGGCCCCGCACGGCGCTCTAGGTTGGACCAACACTCAGAGGAGTACTGGCCCGGGGGGTTAAAATAAGATGACCCTTGAGTCCGCGAAACCCAAGGGAAAAGGCTAGGTGGCAAATGGTAAAACCAAGGTTGGGCATTGCTGGAGGAGTTTTATTCAAGGCGGACTGTCAAGGGGTTCCCATTATAACCCAACCGCGTAAGGAACGCAAAATCCTGGAACATAACACCGATATGGCGGAAACTAGGGCGGCAAGAGTGGAACAAAACACTAGGCGAGAGGCCGAGCCTTCCACCCTTCACCAAGTATATAGATGCATTAAGATAACAAGATAATATAATGATATCCCAACAAGTAAATAAATATTCCAACAAGGAACGACCTCCAATCTTCACCTACAACTAACAACGCTATAAGAGGGGCTGAGCAAAGCGGTAACATAGACAAACAACGGTTTGCTAGGACATGGTGGGTTAGAGGATTGACATGGAAATTTGGGAGGCTTGAAAGCAAGTGGTAGGCATCGTAGCAATGGCATAGCAAAAGAGCGAGCAATCTAGCATAGCAAAGATAGTAGTGATTTCGAGGGTATGATCATCTTGCCTGCACAGTTGTCAGAGTTGACTGGATCCTCGAAATCAAACTCAATGGGCTCCTTGTTAGTGAACTCGTCTCCCGGCTCTACCCAAACAAGACAAACAAGCAACAAGGACACAATCAACCACGTGCAGGGATCAAACAATATGATGCAAGGATGGTATGCTATGCGGGATGCGATGCGGGATGCATATGCAATATTTGACAAGGGATGCATGAACCTGGCTTAAACTTGGAAATTCAAGTGTTCCACTGGAAAGATGAGATGAAATCGCTTGAAAACGATATAAAGAACGCCGGAATCGGAGTTACGGTTTGGAAATGGCAAGCGATTCAAATATGACACCGGTCTGCGATTTATAGCAAGTAGCCATGCAAATGCAACGAGATGAACATGCAACAACACTCAAACATGAAAAAAAATACATGGCAGGGATGCATTCATGATGCTTAACAAAAGTCTAGCACTGAGCTACGGCCAATTTATCCATTAACAGGTTCAAACAAGCATGACAAAAATGCATATGGCAAACAGATTTTAGACTTAGTGAAATTAACACTTGTCTGGAATTTCAGATCAGGTAGCACTCTTCGGAGCAACAAAACTATATGCTACAGGACCTGAATATGGCAAAGTAAAGCATGGAATGGAGCTACTCAAAGATCTTAACAAAAGTCCCTTAGTGACCTTGAGCCAAAAGGGATCAGAAAATACAATTGCAAGCATGTGAACATGGCAAAAACATAATCAGTTTTCAGACTTGGTGAAAAACTGGCACATGCTGAAACATAACTCAAGTAGGCATGTTTACGAGCTCGATGCACTCACCATGGAGCAAGTCATGACAAGCTAAGCATACATCTATCAAGAACACACAAAATTCAAGCTAGACATGGCAAGAACAATAACATAGCATGCACGGATCAACTACAACATCATCGGCAAAATTGCAAACAAGTTGACAATCTGCCCAGATTCACAAAGTAGCAAAAGTAGAGCTCGATTGACTCAAGCTAGGTTGCTCTATAAATGCAAAAAAATACGTGGATGGATAGAGCACTACAATATTAACAAAACATCCTTACTGATCATCCTCAAAAGAGGCACGGATCACTAGGAAACATCATGAACATATGACAACATGGGATAAACAGCTCAAGGACTTAGTGGAAATGTTAAGTCCCTGAAAACAGAATTACCAAGTGCACCACTTGGCAAGCTCGTGCTAGTCACCACACACATCACAAAAATACATGGGTTGCACCTCTGGAAAGATGATAAAACCGTTAACAAAACATATGTATAACTCATGGGCATATCATGCACACATTAATCATGGCAAAAATGACAAAAAGCTAAATGGAGCAGCAGATCTGCCAATTATCTCAAGTAGCCCTCTTCTAACAGCATTTCGGGCATCAAGATGAACTCAAATTTAAATGATGCAATGGAATGAAATGATGTACTCTCTGAGATGAACATTTTGATATGCTATATGCATGAATCGGAGCTACGGATGCAGAGTTATATCATGATGAAGATGGGCACATGGATTAGGGTTTCGAGAGAAAAAGTCAACCCGAGGAGATATTTTCAGATCTGGATCGCACGCGGATCGAGGTTCGACGGAGGAGTCGCCGGAGTTCTTGCCGGACTTGACGAAGGCGACGGCGGACCCGGGCGAGGAGGAGGGCGGCGGGCGGCCGGAGAGGTCGCCGGACAGCGGCGGTCACCGGGCGGGGGGCCGGCGCGCACCGGGCGGCGGGGCGACGCCGGGCGGAGGCAGCTGGAGGCGGCGGCGGGGCGGCGATGACGGCGCGGTGGCGGCGTAGTCCGGCCGGGCGGGGTCGGGCGCTAGGAGGCGAAGGGCGGCGGCGCGGGGAACGGGCGCGGCGGCGGTGAGCGGCGGGCGCCACGTGGCACGCCCGGAGTGGCTGCGGGTGGCGGCGCGCAGGTCGGACACGTCCGACTCGGCGCGGACGTTGTCCGGCGGCGCAAGGAGGAGCGGATCTAGGGTTTTTGACAAGGGGGATCCGGAATCTCGGGGAGAGACCTATTTATAGGCATAGAGGGAGCTAGGAGAGTCCAAATGAGGTGCGGTTTTCGGCCACGCGATCGTGATCGAACGCTCTAGATGATGTAGTAGGTTTAGTTGGGTTTTGGGCCAAATTGGAGGGGTGTTGGGCTGCAACACACACGAGGCCTTTTCGGTCCCTCGGTTAACCGTTGGAGTATCAAACGAAGTCCAAATGATACGAAACTTGACAGGCGGTCTACCTGCAGTAAACCAAGGCCGCTTGGCAAGTCTCGGTCCAATCCGGAAATGTTTAATCCCCACACACGAAAGAAAGGTAGAAATGACCACCAGAGGAGAATGAAGCGCCGGAATGCAAAACGGACAACGGGGAAAAAGCTCGAATGCATGAGATGAACACGTATGCAAATGGAATGGACATGATGACATGATATGAGATGCATGACAATGACAACAACACACGGAGACAAAACCCGAACCCGAGAAAATAAAATAACTAACGCCGGAAATGGCAAGAGTTGGAGTATAAATTGGGAATGTTACATCTGGGGTGTTACAACACTCCACCACTACGAAAGGATCTCGTCCCGAGATCTAGGACTGGAAGAATGCCGGGTACTCAGAACGGAGGTAATCCTCACGTTCCCAGGTAGCTTCACAGTCGGAATGGTGTGACCACTTGACTTTGAGAAATTTGATTGACTTATTGCGAGTCTTGCGTTCAGTCTCTTCAAGAATAGCAACTGGGTGCTCACGATAAGAGAGATCTTCTTGGAGCTCAATGTCCTCGAAGTTGACGGTGCGGTCAGGAGTCTTGAAGCACTTTCGAAGCTGAGAGACATGGAACACGTCGTGAACATTTGCAAAGTTTGAAGGAAGCTCGAGTTGATAGGCGAGGTTGCCTCTCTTGCGGACAATCTTGAAAGGTCCCACGTATCTAGGGGCAAGCTTCCCTTTCATACCGAAGCGGCGAGTACCTTTCATAGGAGAGACACGGAGGTAAACATGATCTCCGATCTCGAAAGCCAAATCACGGTGCTTACTATCATAGTAGCTCTTCTGGCGGGATTGGGCTGCTTTGAGGTTATCACGGATGACTTTGCACATTTCCTCTGCCTCTGTGATTAAGTCATTACCCAAAAGCTGACGTTCACCGGTTTCAGACCAGTTGAGAGGGGTACGGCACTTCCTGCCATACAGAATTTCAAATGGGGCCTTGCCCGAACTTGCTTGAAAACTGTTGTTGTAGGAGAATTCAGCATAAGGAAGACAATCCTCCCACTTCATGCTGAAGGAGATCACACAAGCCCTGAGCATATCCTCAAGAATCTGGTTGACACCCTCGACTTGACCGCTAGTTTGAGGATGGAAAGCAGTGCTGAAGCAGATGTTGGTCCCATGGCCTTCTGAAAAGAATCCCAAAACTTGGATGTAAAGATGCTTCCACGGTCTGAAGAGATCACTTGTGGAATACTGTGCAGAGAGACAATTCGAGAGGTATAGAGTTCTGCCAATTGAGCTGTAGTGATCGACTCTTTGATAGGAAGAAACTGAGCCACTTTAGTGAGTTTGTCGATGACAACGAATATAGCATCATTGCCACGCTTGGACTTTGGAAACCCAGTCACGAAGTCCATTTCAATGTGGTCAAACTTCCATTCTGGAATGGCAAGAGGTTGGAGGAGACCAGCTGGCCTTTGGTGCTCTGCCTTCACTCTTCTGCAGACATCACATTCATTCACGAATTGATCAATCTCGCGCTTCATTTGAGTCCACCAATAAGCTTGCTTAAGGTCCTGATACATCTTCGTGCTCCCAGGGTGGATGGAGAGGAGAGAATTGTGAGCCTCGTTCATGATCACTTTACGAAGTTCATCTTTGGGCACAACAATACGATCCTCGAAGAAGAGAGTATCCTTGTCGTCGAGGCGGTAGCACTTGTACTTGGGTTGACTCTTGGCAATCGCAATCTTCACCTTTTTCACCATAGCATCAAGAAGCTGGGATTGGCGAATCTGATCTTCCAAGGTAGGAGAGACTAGAAGGTTGGCGAGGAAACCTTGAGGAACAACTTGCAGATTAAGTTTGCGGAAGGCTTCACAAAGCTTGGGTTGATAAGGCTTAAGAATTAGACTGTTGCAGTAAGCCTTTCTGCTCAATGCGTCAGCAATCACATTGGCCTTGCCTGGAGTATACTCGATACCCGGATTATACTCTTGAATCATTTCGACCCATCGAGTTTTCCTGAGGTTGAGATTAGGCTGAGTGAAGATGTACTTGAGACTCTTGTGATCAGTGAAAATGTCCACTTTTCTTCCCAATAAGAGATGTCTCCAAGTCAAAAGAGCATGCACAACTGCCGCCAACTCGAGATCATGAGTGGGATAGTTCTTCTCATTAGGCTTCAACTGGCGAGAGGTATAAGCAACAACTTTCTTCTCTTGCATCAATACTGCGCCAAGACCTTGGAGAGAGGCATCACAAAAGACCTCGTACGACTTGGATTCATCAGGCGGAGTCAGAACTGGAGCAGTGATCAATTTCTCTTTCAAAGTGTTGAAAGCAATGTCACACTCCGGAGACCAAACGTACTTGACGTGCTTCTGGAGAAGATTAGAGAGAGGCTTCGCGATCTTAGAAAAGTTTTCAACGAATCTTCGGCAATAGCTTGCGAGACCGAGAAAGCTACGGAGTTGCTTCACGTTCTGAGGAGGTTCCCAATTCACAATTGCAGACACCTTCTCAGGATTCACGGCAATACCCTTGGTAGAGATGATATGACCAAGATAAAGAACCTCATCGAGCCAAAATTCACACTTGGAGAACTTGGCGTAGAACTGATGTTCTCTGAGCTTATCAAGAACCAAACGCAAGTGCTTGGCATGATCTTCCTTATTCTTTGAGAAAACCAGAATGTCATCGAGATAGACCAAAACGAAGTCATTGGTGTAGGCGTTGAAGATGAAGTTCATCATGCGAGAGAAAGTCGGAGGAGCGTTGACGAGACCAAAAGACATGATAGTGTATTCATATGAACCATAGCTTGTCCTGAAAGCCGTCTTGGGAATATCTTGCTCACGGATTCGAATCTGATGATAACCCATGCGGAGATCAAGCTTGGAGAATACTTGGGCACCTTTGAGTTGTTCGAACAGCTCATTGATGTTGGGAAGTGGGTATTTGTTCTTGATGGTCTTCTTGTTCAATGGACAGTAATCAACACAAAGTCGGTCCGTTCCATCCTTCTTCTTCACAAAAAGAACACCACAACCCCACGGAGAAGAACTAGGCCGGATGAGACCCATTTTCTCTTGAATATCGAGTTGCTTCTTCAGCTCCTTCAACTCTTCAGGTCCGAGCTTGTAAGGGCGCTTGCACACAGGTTCCGTGTCAGGCTCAAGATCAATAACGAATTCAACTGGCCGGTGCGGAGGCATTCCTAGAAGCTCTTCTGGAAAGACGTCTTGATATTCGCAAATGACTGGAATTTGCGAGATAGCATCCAGTTCACCCTTCTCATTGAGAGAAAACAGACGGATGGTATCGTCATTCGTGGCAAAGACAATTACATCCTCAGATGAATAAGTCAATTGAATCTGCCTGGCTGCACAATCTAGCTGAGCCTTGTGCTTAGAAAGCCAATCCATTCCGAGAATAAGATCAATATCCGAATTACCAAGAACCATTGGAGAAGCCAGAAACTTGAAATCACCCATCATGATAGAAATATTTGGGACTATTGAAGTAACCCTCATAGACTTAGCCGGAGAAACCACTCCCATAGGTTTACCCAACATTTGTGAAACGAAGTCATTCTTGGAAACAAATGATCTTGACATGAAACAATGCGATGCACCAGTGTCAAAAAGAACTTTTGCGGGAATAGAGTTAACTGGAAAGTTACCCATGATGACATCTGATGATTCCTCTGCCTGAGCTGCATTCATCAAGTTGACCTTGGCATGCTTAGGGTTATGCTTGACCACAGCTGTACTTGCCGATCTGACAGGAGGAGGAGGAGGAAGACGCCTCTGGTTGAAACACTTGTTGGCATAGTGACCCTTCTGTTGGCACTTGTTGCACGTGACCTCTGAAAGCAGACGGTGATACGGAGCACTCGATCTTGGAGCTTGAGACGAAGTCTTGTTCTGAAAGCCAGGGTTGGGTGGTGGGAAGATCCACTGCCACCTTTGCTCTTCTACTGATACGGCTGACGGAACGGAGGAGGAGGAAGCCAATACTTCTGCTGCTTGGCCACTTGAGTAGAGGAAGAAGGAGTAACATCTCTTACTCGCTTCTTGGAAGCATCACACCTCAACTGAGCAGCCTCTTGCTTCAGTGCCATGTTGTAGAACTCATCGTATCTCAAGGGCTCAAAGAGGACAAGAGCTAGCTGAATTTCTTCTCTGAGACCACCCCTGAACTGGTATATCATGCTCTTCTCATCAGGTACTTCCTGCTTAGCAAAGCAGGCGAGCTTCTGAAACAACTTGTTGTAGTCATAGACAGACAAAGAGCCTTGCTTCAGGTTGCGGAATTCCTCACGCTTGCTTTCAACCATGCTCTGAGGAATATGATGAGCTCGGAAATCTCGACGGAATTCATCCCAGGTAATAACACATCCACCTCTGGAATCCTTGTACTGCTGGAACCATTCTGCAGCTTGATCTTTGAGTTGGAAGGAAGCGAACTTAACATAGTCCTCAGGCCTGACGTTACTGCACTCGAAATGCTTGCACAGATCCACAAGCCAATCGTCAGCATCGGTTGCCTCAACACAATTGCTGAAAGTCTTTGGCCCATTAGCAAGGAACTGGTTGAGTGTAGCAAAGTGATTCTGATTGTTGCCTTGGTTCCCTTGGTTGCCTTGATTGCGCTCTTGAAGAATTTGCATGATCAACTGTGTGTTTGCATTGGTTGCGGCCATCACAGCTTGCCATGCCTCCGGAGGAGGGGGAGGTGGTGGCGGATCAGGATTCAGAGTCGTGCGCGTTGGAGGAGCCATCCTCAAGAGGTTGACCACCATTAGCACATTGATAGACAAATATTGAAGTTGAATCCAACGGAATGAAAATTGCAACATATAGTCTTCACATCCGAACAAAATGAACGAATGCATTCCTCTTGAAATGGTCACATATCCATAAATTGAGAAGCCACACAGAATTAAGGTTGAGAAATAAATCAACAAGGTACGGATCAAGAATGAATAACTGGTAAGAAATTCCAATCTCAAACCAATATCCGTGGAAGAAGAACTAGAGCTACGAGAATTCCCACCTATGAAACTCCCAAACCTTTCCGGTTATGCAATCAGGTGTTGGGGATACAGGGGAAGCATAATATCTCACCCAAATCTAGCAAATCATACATCCAGCTGTATCCATCCTTCAACACATAACCAAGAAACCTTCGGAAACCATCTACCTCAACCTTTGAAAACCATCTGTTATACAAGTTATGGCGATACTCCCGAACTCCCGCCCCAGTACTGGGTGGCGTCGAGGTTATCTCACCAACGAACTACATAAAAGAGATTTTCGATGTCGGCATACTAAACTCAGGTATTCCAGAACTGCAACGATAAAATTATGACGACAACACCTCAGAGCTCAACTCCCCGGGACACTTCCACAAGACCCCTGACAGGAGGCACCAAGACAATGTTCTCATCATAAAACCATCGGAATGATTGCAAGATACCCGCGTGATCCTAAATTTTTTTAGTGAAATTTGAGAAGAGAAAAGTCAAAACTCTACATCAGGATGCCTTACCAGAGCGATGAGGAGACTGGGAAGTAAAAAGAATTCCTAAATTCTCCGATATATAATTCCTAATGACTCAAAACATTTTTTCTAGACACAACTGGGCTGCTACAACTGATCAAGCAATGGGGCTCCTAAGGTCGGGGAAGGCTCTGATTACCAACTTGTAACACCCTCGATGCGACTATATCTCCCACGTGTCGAGGCACGACTTAGAGGCATAATCGCATTGAAGGCATAAGTCGCAAGTTAGGCAATCTTCACAACATCCCATGTAATATAGATAATAAAAGGGGAGATAACATAGTTGGCTTACACTTGCCACGTCAATCAAGTACATAAATAACATTACATCAAACAATCACTCATGGCCTGACTACGGCGCCAAAATAAAAGATAACCCAACATGCGACATGGTCCCGATCACCCCCAACTGGGCACCGCTACTGATCATCAGGAAAGGAAACATAGTAACGTTGAGAGTCTTCGTCAAACTCCCACTTGAGCTCAAACGCGTCTCCTGGAGCGGAATCATCAGGCCCTGCATCTAGTGTAATAGTAATCTGTGAGCCACAGGGACTCAGCAATCTCGCACCCTCGCGATCAAGACTATTTAAGCTTAATAGGTAAGGCAAGGTAAATATGTGGAGCTGCAGCAAGCGACTAGCAAAATATGGTGGCTAACTTATTCGCAAAAGAGAGCGAGAAGAGGAGGCAAAGCGCGAGCGAGAAACTAGAGGACAACCTGCGCAAACATTACTCCAACACCGTGTCCACTTCCCGGACTCCGCCGAGAAGAGGCCATCATGGTAACACACTAAGTTGATTCATTTTAATTAAGTTAAGGTTCAAGTTATCTACAACCGGACATTAACAAATTCCCATAACCGCTACTTTCGAAAGGTCAAATCCCTGCAGGGAGTCCCAACTTATCCCATGACAAGCTCTCACGGTCAATGAAGGAATAGACGTCCTCCCAAGACGTTCCGATCAGGCTCGGTATCTCGGTACTTCAAAACAACACCGACAATGGTAAAACAAGTCCAACAACACCACCCGCTGTGCCAACAAATCCAGATAGGAGCTGCACATATCTCGTTCTCAGGGCACACCGCATAAACTAAGCGTACGGGAGCCAACATTACCCAAGTTACCAAGGGACGGCCCCGCACGGTGCTCTAGGTTGGACCAACACTCAGAGGAGTACTGGCCCGGGGGGTTAAAATAAGATGACCCTTGAGTCCGCGAAACCCAAGGGAAAAGGCTAGGTGGCAAATGGTAAAACCAAGGTTGGGCATTGCTGGAGGAGTTTTATTCAAGGCGGACTGTCAAGGGGTTCCCATTATAACCCAATCGCGTAAGGAACGCAAAATCCGGGAACATAACACCGATATGACGTAAACTAGGGCGGCAAGAGTGGAACAAAACACTAGGCGAGAGGCCGAGCCTTCCACCCTTCACCAAGTATATAGATGCATTAAGATAACAAGATAATATAATGATATCCCAACAAGTAAATAAATATTCCAACAAGGAACGGCCTCCAATCTTCACCTGCAACTAACAACGCTATAAGAGGGGCTGAGCAAAGCGGTAACATAGCCAAACAACGGTTTGCTAGGACATGGTGTGTTAGAGGTTTGACATGGCAATTTGGGAGGCTTGAAAGCAAGTGGTAGGCATCGTAGCAATGTCATAGCAAAAGAGCGAGCAATCTAGCATAGCAAAGATAGTAGTGATTTCGAGGGTATGATCATCTTGCCTGCATAGTTGTCAGAGTTGACTGGATCCTCGAAAGCAAACTCAACGGGTTCCTTGTTAGTGAACTCGTCTCCCGGCTCTACCCATACAAGACAAACAAGCAACAAGGACACAATCAACCACGTGCAAGGATCAAACAATATGATGCAAGGATGGTATGCTATGCGGGATGCGATGCGGGATGCATATGCAAGATTTTACAAGGGATGCATGAACCTGGCTTCAACTTGGAAATTCAAGTGTGCCACTGGAAATATGAGATGAAATCGCTTGAAAACGATATAAAGAATGCCGGAATCGGAGTTACGGTTTGGAAATGGCAAGCGATTCAAATATGACACCGGTCTGCGATTTACAGCAAGTAGCCATGTAAAGGCAATGAGATGAACATGCAACAGCACTCAAACATGACAAAAAAATACATGGCAGGGATGCATTCATGATGCTTAACAAAAGTCTAGCACTGAGCTATGGCCAATTTATCCATTAACAGGTTCAAACAAGCATGGCAAAAATGCATATGGCAAACAGATTTCAGACTTAGTGAAATTAACACTTGTCTGGAATTTGAGATCAGGCGAGGAGGAGGGCAGCGGGCGGCCGGAGAGGTCGCCGGACGGCGGCGGTCACCGGGCGGCGGGGCGGCGCGCACCGGGCGGCGGGGCGGCGCCGGGCGGAGGCGGCTGGAGGCGGCGGCGACCGGGTGGCGGGGCGGCGATAACGGCGCGGTTGCGGCGCAGACCGGCCGGGCAGGGTCGGGCGCGAGGAGGCGAAGGGCGGCGGCGCGGGGAACGGGCTCGTGGGCCGGATCTGGGCTTCCCGGCCCGCGGCGGCGGTGAGCGGCGGGCGCCACATGGCACGCCCGGAGTGGCTGCGGGCGGCGGCGCGCAGGTCGGACACGTCCGACTCGGTGTGGACGTTGTCCGGCGGCGCGAGGAGGAGCGGATCTAGGGTTTTTGACGAGGGGGATCCGGAATCTCGGGGAGAGACCTATTTATAGGCATAGAGGGAGCTAGGAGAGTCCAAATGAGGTGCGGTTTTCATCCACGCGATCGTGATCGAACGCTCTAGATGATGGAGCAGGTGTAGGTGGGTTTTGGGCCAAATTGGAGGGGTGTTGGGCTGCAACACACACGAGGCCTTTTTGGTCCCTCGGTTAACCGTTGGAGTATCACACGAAGTCCAAATGATACGAAACTTGACAGGCGGTCTACCGGTAGTAAACCAAGGCCGCTTGGAAAGTCTCAGTCCAATCTGGAAGTGTTTAATTCCCACACATGAAAGAAAGGTAGAAATGACCACCGGAGGAGAACGAAGCGCCGGAATGCAAAACGGACAACGGGGAAAAAGCTTGAATGCATGAGATGAATACGTATGAAAATGCAATGGACATGATGACATGATATGAGATGCATGACAACGACAACAACACACGGAGACAAAAACCCGAAATTGGGAAAGTTACATCCGGGGTGTTACAACAGGTGCGCCACTATCATCACACCACTAGTAACATATACTAATGGCGCACCCCTGGTGCGCCATTAGTATACCAGACTATAGTGGCGCACCAGGTAGTGTGCCATTAGTAAGTCACACGGTGTGCCATTAGTATGCCTCCCAGGGGGCATATTTACCTTGTTCTCTGGGTTACTTATGGCGCACTAACAGATAATGTGCCACTAGTATTTTTTTATAGCAGTGCACCAATAATGTGCTGTATGGTGCGCCACTACTATGAATATTAGGAATTTTTTTCTTTTCTGATATTTGCACAGGTTACAAAATATATTAGTGCATAAAATATAGACAGCAGAACATATATATAGCAGATTCATCAAATGCAATACAAGATTAGACTCCGAATACAATTCATCATATTAGTCTCCGAATTCAAAAGACCGAACAAAGTTAGAACATTACAAGTCTCGAGACCGCGAGTAGCGAGTTTGTCGAAAGTAATACTGCATTCGGAGATAATTGAGAGACGTGTCCTCTCTTATCTCCGTGCTACTGCTATGCCTAAACATGACTTAGATTGAAGTGAGGCAACATGTGGTGCATGTCGAAAGTAATACTAATCCTAACTTGATCATGTTTGGATTGTACTACTTTCGACATGCACCACATGCATGTTGCCTTCACTTCAATCCAATCCATGTTCATTTCACCCACAAATATATAATAACTCTTCATGCTCGCATCATGCATCATCATAATAACATGTCCTACTAATCATCATCATACAACTTCTACTCGTTATTAATAACAAGTCATACGATCATCATCCTCATAGTCATGGAACCAACCCTACTTAATTGTTCTTAGCACATGATCATCAATATTAGGTAGGACCAAAATACCCTGTTTAAGGTAAAATAGCATAAAACAATATAGACCCCGACTCTCCATTATGGAGAATGGAGATCATTCTGTCTCCAATTCTTGCGCTTCGCTTCCTTTTGCTTCCAAGAACCTCCTTACAACTGTCCATACATTTTTTCCATCCTTTGATTTGCATGTCTCCATTCCTTTTAGAAATCTGGTATGGACAGTTGAGATTCGTAGGATGACCTGGCTGTATGTTCAAAACATTAAGGCCACCTTTCTGATACATCAAATGAGGCACACAATTCTCTGGGATTATCTGTTGAAAAACATAGTAATAACTTCATAGTTAGCAATGATGTACTAGTTTTAGAAGTATGCAAAAGATGCACGGATGTCGTAATAGTAAAAATATCTTACCAGGGTATCTCCATGGTAGTTACCGTAGTTCAACACATGCACTAGTGGCACGTATTGACCATAATGTTGAGGAGTTTGATTGTAGATATTGTAATTCTCAATGTCAGTACAAAATCCGACCAGATGATTTTTCTCCTTGTAAGTTAATTCGGAGCCATCGGTGTAGTGTGTTTTGTCTACCATCTCCCGCACATTCTTTGAAGAATGAAAACAAGTTGACAATGGAAATAAGCTGTCAACTATTTTGAAATGAACAATATAAATTAGTTAATAATTAACTATGTTTGAGAAACTCACATAGCGGTAAAACTGGGGGGGGGGGTATCAACAAGGACCCAAATGTCCATATTGTCTTGGTCGATGTCAGGATCACCAAGATCCATGGTGACAAGCATACCCTCATCAAAACCATACATCTTGCAAAATGCTTCCCAATTTTTGCAACCAAAATGGGTTACGCTCCCAAAATTATACAAATTTACTTCAAAATCCACATCATGATGAGTCCTTAGGTGAATTTTCTTTGTTTCATAATAATTTTCATGGTCTTCAAAATCCATCCTCTCCAAGACATAGCGTCTTGCATGGCATGGGATAAGCAATACTCGAATTGTAAAAGATGAAAATTACACGTGGAAATAGTTGAAGTCATGCTTAATTATGAAAAAAACACTTGTCGTCATTGCGTACCGTTTCAACTTCGAAGGTCTCCTCGAGCTTAATGCTGAAGCGCCGACCATCGTCCAGGTGAGGCCTGTCGCACAGACCTCGATCATCGTGGCACCAGCCGCACTCCCCCGGGAGATTTTGTCGTCCGATGACGACATTTCCTACGTTCATAATTCAAAACTACATCATCTCTTGCATCCGTACATCGTCGAATATTATCACTAATACACCTCGAATACTATCATACATATAGCATCGCTAGTACAGCTAGAACCGTAGTGCCCGACGGGTATCTAATTAGAAATGGAGGGTGGAGAAATGGAAGAGTGGAAAGAAAGGTATCTAATTAGAAACATAGGTGGAGGGTCTTGTAGAGGATAGATAGGTAGCAGAATCCATTCGGATGGAAAGCTTTAATGAGGATGAATCAAGATTTGGATAATTCATGCCTTTAGGTGAATAGGAAGTTACTTCTATAAATAGCTGTTGGGTCCAATAAGATAATCCACAGTGTGGTGAAAACACGCCCTTCGAACTGGTTTGAGCTATTGGTGAATGGAGATGGTCTAAGATTTTCAGTAGTAAGAAGTGAAGTGGTAATTTTGTGAGCAAATGGTTAGGATGAGTGGTTCCTCTTTCCTTTTTAGCTTTACAATAGAATATTGTTAGTCATGCACACTTGTGCATTTTCAGCCAGGCCCAGTGGAGTTGGCCTAAAAACATTTCTTTCTTTAACACTACTAGGGAAAAGCCTATACACAGAATCTTACCAGCAGCGCGCTTTATAATCAGGTGCTGCTGCTAAGTAGCAGTAGCGCGGGTTTTTAACCCTCGCTACTACTAAGTTGATAGCAGTAGCGCTGGTTTTTTACCCTCTCTACTACTAAGTGGTCTCTACCGTGCCCCCCGGGACATGCCATAGTAGTAGCGCGGGTTTTTAACCCTCACTACTACTAAGTTGATAGCAGTAGCGCTGGTTTTTACCCCTCGCTACTACTAAGCGGTCTCTACCGTGCCCCTGGGCCAAGCCATAGTAGTAGCGTGGGTTATTAACCCGCGCTACTACTAAGTTTTTACCCCTCGCTACTACTAAGAGGTCTCAACCGTGCCCCTCCGAGACATGCCATAGTAGTAGCGAGGGGTAAAATCCCTCAGTACTACTAAAGGTCCCATTTTGAAACTGTACCCCCCCTGTGGATCGCCTTTTCGGTTTTGTAAAAAGCAAAACAAAATGATAAAAACTTAAAAAATTAAAATCCTTCGAGATGTAGTTATGTTACTACATCTACTAGTTAGGAAAATTTAAAAACTTAAATTTGGACATGTTTTGCAAAAAGTGTAGGGAAAATGTAAAACGGCTAAAACTTTTGCATACGATGTCAGAAAAAACATATAATATATCAAAATGTTCAGCACGAAAATCCGCATACGATGGAGACGGCCTATGGCCTGTTTGCAATTTTTTAGAATCCTCAAATTCTAAAAGGAAAAAAAGTTATGCTCAAATTTTAGTTTTTTTAATTTTGGTCAAATCTGCTCAAATTGTGGTCAAACTACTTATTCAAGAAGTATTAGTGTTACTAAATAATTATTCAAGAATATTAGTGTTACTAAATAATTATTTCAGTTTTTTGGAATTTTGGTCAAATCTGGTCAAACTGTGGTCAAACTTTGGTCAAAATGTGGTCAAACTCCTTATTCAAGAAATATTAGTGTTACTAAATAATTATTGTTTTTTAGAACAATAGTTTTAAACTCAAACAGCGAAATGTGTGACTTCATGCTCAAGCTAAACTCCCGAGGCTTAATAGGATTGACATCTTACTATTGTCAGGAAAACAACAAGCGCAGACTTGGAATCGAGGGAGAATAGAACCCGGAAGTTAAGCGTGCTCAGGCTGGAGTAGTGAGAGGATGGGTGACCGTCCGGGAAGTTAGATGATTTGGAATGATGAGGGTGATTAGAGATTAGAGGTTAAAATAATTCCGAAATTTGAAAATTCGCGCAAAAAATTCGAATTTTTTTTCCGTGGGTTAGTAGTAGCGTGGGTTTTTACCCATGCTACTACTAACGGACGTAGTACTAGCGCGGGTGGCACCCGTGCTGCTGCTATACGTTAGCTGTAGCGCCTTATTAGTAGCGCCGGCCCCCACGCTACTGCTAGGCTTTTCCCTAGTAGTGTAAGCCTGCTACATCCATCTCAAGTATTTATGGTCAAGGGTTAGCAGGGCCATCCAAATAGAATATGTGGTATGGGCTTTTTTAGTAGGTCATCCTACCAGATTAGGGTTTATCGATGATGAGTAACTGACATTAGTAATAACCATGAGTTGATATCACACTTCTATATGTATAACACAAGAGGCAGCTGATCCTACTTAATTAAGTACTAAGATACCCCGGCCCATGCATTAGTCGCAAGTACCCCATATGTCCTATTTTTAGCAAAGTCATGCTAAAATTCACGGAAAATTTCAGCATGACCTTTGCTGAAAATAGGACATATGGAGTACCCGAATTTGCCGGAACGGAAGTTAATCGACATTCCGGCAAATTCAAGGGCCTCTCGAGGTACCTGCAAAATAATTATCCCCGCGTAATGAAGTCGCCAATGGGTCATTTCAGAAGATCACAAGTAGCATCATGACAAGTACAACATCATCACAAGTGAAATACCAGGATGATATAATTAGTGCCCACTGATCACTAACAATGGAATTATTTTCCCATCATTCAGCATTCTGATGTCCTAGTATATAGGCATCCACCACAGCAACTTCAAAATGATTCTACGTTTGATGATCCTTCTACTTCCAGGTTTGGGCATAAGATACAAGGTACGTAAACCAACTCATGGAAAAGACACTACAGCAGAAAGGCAGCTATGCCACAAGATTAAGCTTGCCACTAGCTCTGAACTACAAAAAATAATCCAAAAAAAGGAACATATGAGGCAGCACTGGAAAACCAGAAAGACATATGAGCCATGACACAAAACAAACCTAGCTATCTCTGAACTAATTGCAGAGCAACAACCATGCCAAACTGCACACAGAAGAGCAAAAACACAAAGCCTAAAACCCTAGAGCAGCCCCGAAACCTAGCAAACTATCCAATCGGGGGCAGCAAAACACAAGCCAAAGCATCTCAAGGACACCAAGCGACAAAGCATGACAACCATGGGTTGTAACGGGCAGACGGAGGGGGCGGCGTTGAAGCTAGGCAACGGGAGCAGTGAGCAAAGCAACAACAATGCAAGGAGTGGAGTAGCGGCAGGAGCAGCAACGCAGTAGTAGCAGCACAAGGAAAAGCAGCAACACGTAGCAACGATAGGAGCAGGGGCAATGCTTACGGGCGTGCATGAGGCAAGGCGCAGGGGTGCAGGAGGTAGCGGCACTAGGCGGGGCAAGGGCGCGGCGACCAGCCAACGTGTGGGCCGACGCGCTGGTGGGCACGGCCGTGGCACAACGCGGGGGGCAAGGCAAAGCCAGGGAGCCCAGGGCTGCGCGACGTGACCGTGTGATCACCGCGAGCGCGGGCATGACAGTAGCGGCGCCAAACAACAATAAAGTAGATGGGAACAAAGGGGAATCAGCTGAGGATCTCACAGCGGTCCTCATTGACAAGCTCGGGAGGTCGGGGAGGTGCCGAGGGAGGAGATCCGAGGCAGGGCAGTGGTGTACGAATGCGAGGAAGCCCTCTATCCCGACGAAGAGGCGGCTCCCGGCTTGCGTTGTGCGGCATAGAGGAAGTAGCCGGTGGAAGCGGAGCTCCGGGACTTGTCAGAGAGGGACGGGGGCGACGGTCGCCGCGGTGGACGACGGTGGCGGTGATTGGAGGTGCTCGGGTGGAGAAGAAACTTAGAGAGAGAGACGGCGGCGGAGCGATGTGGGGGCGGCAGAGCCCGGGAGCGAGGTCGCCGGTGGGTGGGGGCGGCGGTGGTGGTGGAAGGGGATCGGCGGCGCGCGGTGGCGAGAGGGGAGAAGGACGAACGGGTAGGGGCGAGATGGGAGAAGGGACGAGGGGTGGATATTTTTGTGGGGGAAGGTTAGCAATCGCGCACCTCCTAGGGGTGCGCCATAAGTACATCGATAGCAATGGCGCAGCACCGAGGGGTGCGCCATTAGTAACTTTTTTTTATTTTTAAAAATATCATCAAATTTTTTATTTGAAAATATCATCAAATTTGGTATTTGAAAACATCATCAAATATCATCAAATTTTTATTTTTTATTTTTATTGCATTCATTTGTGAATTGGTAAAACATTTATGAATATGAAAAAATATCTTCAAATTTGAAAAAATATTCATGTATTCAAAAAGTGCCCATGAAATTTAAAAATATTCATGAGTTCAAAAAATATTAACAAATTCAATACTTTTTGTGAGTTCGAAATTCAATACCAGAATAAACACATAAATAAATATTCATGAGGACTAGAACAGAAGAAATATCATTACTAGTTTTGCAAAACAAAAAATATAATTGTTAGTGGCGCACCTTGATTGTCGTGCGCCATTACTAGTTTGAACTAGTAATGGCGCATTGTACCCTGGTGCACCATTACTAGTTTTGGAAAAATAAAAATCAACTTTTTTTTTAGTAATGGCGCACCGTGTGTGTGGTGCGCCATTACTAGTTAAAACTATTAATGGCGCACTGTGCCCAGGTGCGCCATTAATAGTTTTGGAAAAATAAAAAAAATAATAAAATTTGCTAGTAATGGCACACCGTGTGTGTGGTGCGCCATTAGTAATAAGGACACTAATGGCGCACTTGTATCTGGTGCGCCACTGCTATATAGCAGTGGCGCACCATATACATGGTGCGCCATTAATGTCCATATTGTCTATAGCCCTTTTCCTAGTTGTGTGGCTTCCTAAATGAGTAGCGGACGCTGTATCAGACCATCTGTAGGGACCGCGAGGCCCTCTCCGTCGCCCTTCGAGTTGTTGCGCTCGCCGTGGCGCCGAGCATTGTCAACATGGTCAACGAACATGAGGATTCAGGAGATGACTTTATTTTGACTGGATGACAGTAGGGACCCACCAGGGCCATAGCCCTACGTACACAAGTGCCTCTTTATTATGTACAACTATATATTTTTGCTTCCTCCTGGTTTCCTGACATCACGGTCCCACACCATTGTCAACCTATGTAGTCAATAAACGAGAGAATTGCATAAAGAGCGGCTGACAGCTGGGACCAAGCAGCTCGAGCAGTATTTGTGTTTTTGAGGTGTGAGTATTGCAGAGTTTTTCTTGAGCGATGTTTTCATTGTTGTTCGGAGGAGAGTAGTGTATTAACTTGGCGGGCTGTGTCCGTCTAGCCCAGGCCAGATATCCAAGCCAGATATTAAATTTTTTCAAGCTGAAAATGGCTAGCCCGGCTATACTTTTTTTTGAGGAATACCCAGGCAAGGTCAACTTGTTATTCTCCGCCCCGCTGGGCCGCAAATCTTTCCTAGGAGGGATGCATTAGGCTTAACAGGAAAATGGGCTTTAATAAAAATGAAATGGGATGTACTTATAAAAACTGGGGAGTAACTATAAAAAATGCGCCAAAACATAATTAGTTTATAAAATATTATTTTTGGATTTTGGAAATTTTAATTTCATTAATTTTTTCGCGCGCAATGTTTCGTTGGATTTTTTACATAAGTACAAATTTATATTGAAATTGTATTTAATCTGACTAGAAATTTCAGGATAAAAATATTTCGGATCCCATCAAATGTGAGATTTTTCTGAATTCTGTTTTGAACGGTTGGTTGAAATTATTAATCGTTGTCCTTGCTAGAAAATGGACTGTACTTTTAACAAACTGTAAATGGGATTTAGTAAATTCCATTAGAATTCAAAAATGGGATGTACATTCTTACAAATCGCAAATGGGCTATAAGTTCTCTGCCACACACTTGTGAGCCTACTAAGTTGACGCGTCCCCTAAAAAAAGTAAGTTGACGCGTATGCAAGGCTTTGTCAACTTATAGTCAACACACGGATCTAGCGCAGTGGCCGTTGGATGTCCATCCAACGGATGTCGTGCTTCGTCTTCAATCTCGGATATTCTAGCTTCAGCTGCCCAAAAAATGATTCCCCCCTAACATCTGGGGCGCACCGTTTCGGAGACTGACCTGTGGGCCTACTAAGTTGACGTGTACCAAGGGCTTTGTCAACTTAGTCATTATAAACGATTCTAGCTGCGGTGACCGTACGATGTCCATCCAACGGCCGTCGTGCTTCTTCAACCTCTGGTCTTCTTGCTCCAGCCGCCCAAAGCAGCACCGGTCGTAACGCCCGCTCCTGCCTCCCGTGGCCGGCTGTGCTGCCACAGGGGCCTCACCGCCCCCTACTACTCCCACCGCTGGCCAGGCCATCCCTCTACTCACCCACACCCCCTATTATTCTACGGCGATGGCAGCCTCACACCACAGCCGAACAAGTGAACCCTCATACTCCTCTTCGCGTGGGCATCCACTACCACGTCTTCCCCGGCTCCGGGTCGTCCCTTTCCTAGGCCTCACCGTTGTCCATCGCCCTGGTGCTCTCGGCGCGGTGTGGTCAACGTGGTCACTGAACGACATCCATCAGACGTCGACTATACGTGGAGAGGCTGACAGCTGGGTCCACGGCCGCACACAAGTAAATGCCTCCTTATTACGCGCAAAATGATGATTCCTCCACCTGACATCTGGGGCCAACCGAAAGGGCCTCTGTATTTTGCGAAAAAACGTTCCCGCTGCTAACAGCTCTTACCCACCAGCTATATCTTCACACGCAAGGAAGTGCTTCCTTATTATGCACAAAAAATGAATACTCTCCCTGCTAGCTGGGACCCACCATATGGGAGGCTGACTTGTGGGCCTACTAAGATGATAGGGACAGTGGGCTTTGTCAACTTAGTCAATATGAACAATTCTAGCTCCAGTGACCGTAGAATGTCTATCCAATGGCCGTAGTGCTTCTTCAGCCTCTGGTCTTCTTGCTCCATCCGCCCAAAGCAGCACCGGCCGTGCCGCTTGCTCCTGCCTCCCGTGGCCGTCTGTGCTGCCACCGCTGGCCATGCCATCCCTCTATACTCACCCACACCTCCTATTGTTCTCCGGCAACGACAGCCTCACACTGCAGCCGAATCAGTCAACCCACGTACTCCCCTCCGCGTGGGCATCCACTGCCGCATCTTCCCCGGCTCCACATCGTCCCCTTCCTAGGCCTCACCGTCGTCCACCGCCTTGGTGCTCTCGGCGCGGTGTGGTCAATGTGGTCAATGACCGACTTCCATCGGAAGAGTACTGTACATGGAGAGGCTGACAGCTAGGTCCATGGCCGTAGCAAGGAAGTGCCTCCTTATTACACAGAAAATAATGATTCCTCCACCTGACAGTAGGGACCCACCGGACGGGCAACCGTATTTCACGAAAAAACGTTTGCCCCTGACTGCTGGGACCCACTAGCTACATCTGCGCACGCAAGGAAGTGCGTCCATATTACGGGCAAAAAAAATGATTCGCCCCCCTAACAGCTAGGACCCAACAGCTATATCTTCACACGCAAGGAGGTGCCTGACAGTTGGGACCCACCTGGTTGAAGCATACGTAGCGTTGTCATTCTGGTCGCGAACGTGTACGTACATACTAGTCGATGTAGAGGCGCGCACGTGTCATAGTAAAGGCACGCACGTAGCATGTACACGTACGTACAATGGCCAGGGTGCAAGAAAGAAAATACGGCCACGTACGTACATACGTGCGGGGTCTCGAACGCCTACTCGCGCATACCTACGGCCAGGGCTCGTGTCCATGGCTGGGTCGGAGCGGAGAAGCTGCGTCGTCGTCATGATCATGGGGAGGCAACCGGCTGGGTTGGAACGGAATGCGTCATCGTGTTCATCGGGAGCCAACCGTCTTGGACGGAACAGCCGATGAAAACGAGGCCTGGCGTACCGCAGAATGGAGGAAACGGCCTTGTGTTCGACCGACCACGATCGAAACGGGATCCTGTTCATTGGGAGGGGTCTAGCGTACCGCAAAACGGAGGAAACATACTTGTGTTGGAGCGCTACGGTCGAAATGAGGGTCATGTTCTGTCGACGTCCTGGGAACGGGGGTACCCAGACTTGCCTGCCTGCGGCCCAGGGCGTGGCTCCACCAACGGCCTAGTACGGCCCATCTTTACCAGCAACCACTCAAGACCCTCGCGAGGTGGACGACACCAAGACCTCCTCCGGGGCAGCCTCGCTAGGCTGGCTCCTAAGGAGCGGAGATATGTATGCAAGGGGCACCTTGCGAGGTCCGCGTGACGTGAGCCATGATGACCAAGGCCAGGCGGGCGCCAGCGGGCGTAGGGTGCCAGTTTCCTCTTTGGTGCTAAGGAAGCAGGCGCAGGCGAGGAGTTCCGAGGAATCAGGAAAATGTTTCCATATCGGTTCATCAAGACCAAGACCAACAGGACGGCAGGAAGGAGGTCACCGGGGACCCCATGGCGGTATCACCACCAGAGCCTTTGGCAGGCGAAGACCACCTTTTGTCAGGATAACTTGTACTAGTTGTCTCCCTTCTAAATTGGCCGTTGTGGGATCCCTTCCCGCCTAAACATTCAAGAAGAGGACCAGGGCCTCTATAAATAGGACTAGCCACCACCGTAGTCAGGGATCGACTCATCTTGGATCAGATCCACTCCACCAATGTCATCTCACCAGCTCATCGAGCTCAAGAACATCTCCCCTCAGGAGGTTGTTCGTCCATTGTACTAGGTCATCCTCAGCCCATGAGGCAATCCACCACACCACACTGGAGTAGGGTATTACATCACAACGGTGGCCTGAACCAGTATAAACTCTCGTGTCACTTGTTCCTTGGGTTCGGTGAGCTAGGCCTAGAGATCGTTGCGAGAGTGAGCGAGGGAGAGAGAGAGATCTTCATGCGCACCCCAGTGTTTGAACCTCAGGGGTTTGTCGAAACCCACAATCCGACATTTGGCGCTCCAGGTAGGGGGTGCGCCGAAGCTTCGCCTCTCCACTTGATTCCTCCAGCTCCATGGCAGACGCCATCCCTCCAATTAGGTCGGCGGGCGCCTACGGATGTGCCGTGGGAGTATGGGCATTCACCCACGCCTTGCGGCAGGTACGGTGACAGCGCAAGTTCAAGCCAGAGATGCCGCCACGCTACGACGGTGTGACAAATCCGGCGGCCTTCCTGCAGGCGTATGAGAAGGTCGTCCTCGAAGCCGAAGGCGACGACCAGGTCATGGCCAACTGGTTCCCCTAGCCCTGGCCAGCGTGCCACGCGCCTGGCTGCTCAGCCTGCCAGGATTTTTGGTGGCCTCCTGGGAGGAGCTGCGCAGTCTCTTCGTCGTGCGCTTCGCGGCATAGGTGCCTCTCGCCGTAGCAGCTCTCCTCGGCGGTTCGCGGGCAACGCCCATGGATCGCCGCGTCAATCAGTTCATCCGCCAGGTGGGCGCCGTGCACGTGCAGCCGGGGGCTCCCCGGGATGGGCGGCGCCCCAGGCCGACCTCATCTTCATCTCGGAGGACCACCCAACTATCGCCACGCGCTCGGGCACGCTCCCAATGCTATGCACACCCACCATCTGCAACGTGGCGGTGACCAAGACCCTTATCGATGACGGATCCAGCCTCAACGTGCTCTCCGTAGAAGCCTTCAGCTTGCTTCATGTACCATTCAGAAGGCTCTGCCCCACCAAGCCTTTCTCTGGAATTGGCACCGGCTCCACCAGCCCCTTGGGGCTGATGTCTACTACACAACCTTCTTCTTGTAAACGTTGTCGGGCCTCCAACTGCAGAGGTTTGTAGGACAGTAGCCAATTTCGCTCAAGTGGATGACCTAAGGTTTATCAATCCGTAGGAGGCGTAGGATGAAGATGGTCTCTCTCAAGCAACCCTGCAACCAAATAGCAAAGAATCTTTCGTGTCCCCAACACACCCAATACAATGGTAAATTGTATAGGTGCACTAGTTCGGCGAAGAAATGGTGATACAAGTGGTATATGGATGGTACATAATGGTTTTTGTAATCTGAAAATATAAAAACAACAAGGTAACTAATGATATAAGTGAGTACAAACAGTATTGCAATGCGTTGAAACAAGGCCTAGGGTTCATACTTTCACTAGTTCAAGTTCTCTCAACAATAATAACATAATTGGATCACATAACTATCCCTCAACATGCAACAAAGAGTCACTCCAAAGTCACTAATAGCGGAGAACAAACGAAGAGAGTATGGTAGGGTATGAAACCACCTCAAAGTTATTCTTTCCAATCAATCTGTTAGGCTATTCCTATAAGTGTCACAAACAGCCCTAGAGTTCGTACTAGAATAACACCTTAAGACACAAATCAACCAAAACCCTAATGTCACCTAGATACTCCAATGTCACCTCAAGTATCCGTGGGTATGATTATACGATATGCATCACACAATCTCAGATTCATCTATTCAACCAACACTTAGAACCTCAAAGAGTGCCGCAAAGTTTCTATCGGAGAATCACGACGAAAACATGTGCCAACCCCTATGCATAGGTTCATGGGCGGAACCCGCAAGTTGATCACCAAAACATACATCAAGTGAATCATGTGTTATCCCATTGTCACCACAGATACGCACAGCAAGACATACATCAAGTGTTCTCAAATCTTTAAAGACTCAATCCGATAAGATAACTTCAAAGGGGAAACTCAATCCATTACAAGAGAGTAGATGGGGGAGAAAACATCATAAGATCCAACTATAATAGCAAAGCTCGCGATACGTCAAGATCGTATCACGTCAAGAACACGAGAGAGAGAGAGAGAGATCAAACACATAGCTACAGGTACATACCCTCAGCCCCGAGGGAGAACTACTCCCTCCTCATCATGGAGAGCGCCAGGATGATGGAGATGGCCACCGATGAAGGATTCCCCCTCCGGCAGGGTGCTGAAACGGGTCTAGATTGGCTTTCGGTGGCTACGGAGGCTTCTGGCGGCGGAACTCCCGATCTATTGTGCTCCTCGATAGTTTTAGGGTATATGGATATATATAGGCGGAAGCAATACATCAGAGGAGCCACGAGGGGCCCACGAGGGTGGAGGGCGCGCCCAGGGGGGTGGGTGCGCCCCCTGCCTCGTGGCTTCCTCGGTGATCCCCTGACGTGCACTCCAAGTCTCCTGTATTGCTTTCTTTCCAAAAATGACTTTTCCGAAGGTTTCATTCCGTTTGGACTCCGTTTGATATTCCTTTTCTGCGAAACACTGAAACAAGGGAAAAACAGAAACTGGCACTGGCTCTGGGTTAATAGGCTAGTGCCAAAAATCATATAAAATAGCATATAAATGCATATAAAACATCCAAGGTTGATAATATAATAGCATGGAACAATCAAAAATTATAGATATGTTGGAGACGTGTCAGCATCCCCAAGCTTAATTCCTGCTCGTCCTCGAGTAGGTAAATGATAAAAACAGAATTTTGATGTGGAATGCTACCTAACATATTTATCCATGTAATGCTGTTTATTGTGGCAGGAATATTCAGATCCATAAGATTCAAGACAAAAGTTTAATATTGACATAAAAATAATAATACTTCAAGCATACTAACTAAGCAATTATGTCTTCCCAAAATAACATGGCCAGAGAAAGCTATCCCTACAAAATCATATAGTCTGGCTATGCTCCATCTTCACCACACAACGTATTTAAATCATGCACAACCCCGATGACAAGCCAAGCAATTGTTTCGTACTTTTGATGTTCTCAAACTTTTTCAATCTTCACGCAATATATGAGTGTGAGCCATGGACATAGCACTGTAGGTGGAATAGAATGGTGGTTGTGGAGAAGACAGAAAGGAGAAGATAGTCTCACATCAAATAGGCGTATCAATGGGCTATGGAGATGCCCATCAATAGATATCAATGTGAGTGAGTAGGGATTGCCATGCAATGGATGCACTAGAACTATAATTGTATGAAAGCTCAAAAAGAAACTAAGTGAGTGTGCATCCAACTTGCTTGCTCACGAAGACCTAGGGCATTTTGAGGAAGCCCATCATTGGAAAATACAAGCCAAGTTCTATAATAAAAGATTCCCACTAGTATATGAAAGTGACAACATAGGAGACTCTCTATCATGAAGATCATGGTGCTACTTTGAAGCACAAGTTGTCGGTGTTCTGGGAACGGGGGTCCCCAGACTTGCCTGCCTGCGGCCTGCGGCCTACGGCGTGGCTCAAGTGGGGGCCCAGCGCGGCCCATCTTCATCAGCTCAAGCTCAAGACCCTCGCAAGGGGCCAAGCCTCGCGGGGCGGACGACAGGAAGCTACCTCAGAGGCAGCCTCATCAGGCAGGCTCGCGAGGAGGCGGAGAAATCAAGGCAAGGGTACCTCGCGAGGAACCCATGACGCAAGCCATGATGATCGAGACCAGGCGGGCGCCGGCCTGCGCAGTGTCCTTGTTTCCCCTTTGGTGCAAAGGGGGCAAGCATAGGCCAAGGCATCATGCAAAGGTTGCCATTCCGGTGCAACGAGACCAAGACCAGCAGAGCGGTAGGACGGAGGTCACTGTGGAGCCCAAGACGGCATCATCACCAGTACTTTCGGCAGCCGAAGACCACCTTTGGTCAGGATAACTTGTACTACCTGTTCCCCTTCAAAATGGCCAATTGTTGGCGCCCTTCCCGCTCATTATTTGGGGAGAGGCCCAGGGCCACTATAAATAGAGCTAGCCGCCACAGAGTAGAGAGGGCCATCTAGGGAGAAGACATCTAGAAATCTGGTAGAACCCTAGCAGCGAGAGAGGGAGAGGCGACTGAACTCACCCTAGCAGTTCATCACACCAGCTCAAGAACACCTCTCGCGAGGCTGTTCTTCTTTTGTACTGATCCTCATTAGCCCCTAAGGCAATTGACCACACCACACACTAGAGTAGGGTATTACACCACAACGGTGGCCTGAACCAGTATAAACCCTGTGTCCCTTGTGTTGTTCGTTGTTTCCAGCTAAAATCACACGAGGATATTAGGCGTAGATCGGTAGGGGAGAGACCTCCGTCCGCACCCCAGTGTTCGAACCTCAAGGGTCTGCCGGAACCCGAAATCCGACATTTGGCGCGCCAGGTAGGGGGTGCGCCGGAATCTTTCTTCCGCCGTTCGCGTGTGATCTTCCGTCGTTTCCATGGCTGACGCTCGTCGGGCTCGCGCCGAGCGCCGGGCTGCTCTCGCCCCCCGCATCGCCCAGACGGCGCCCGTCGGCAGACGTCCTCGTTGTTCCCCGTTGCCTGCCGCCAACGGTGCCACCAGCCCGGCGGAAAACGAGCAGCATGCCTCCCCCCAGCATCCTTCGGTGCGGTGGGAGGGCCGCACTGCCACACCATCACTAACTCCAGCCGCTTCATCGTCCCACGCCCTTCGCGCCCCCACGGACGCGCACGCCGCGCTGCTCCTGGCAAGAGAACTCTTGCACTACCGCCCCGTCGACGACCTCTACGAAGACTGGCTCGCCCAAATCACCGAGCTCGTCAGCGCCGCAAGGGGCTCCCCCTTGCCGTCCCTCTCGCTGCCTCGCCCTCCATTCCGTGCAGGAGGCGAGGATCAGGAGGTGCCTCCACCACGTCCTCCCCAAGAAGGCGCCCTTGCTCCAAGGCGCACAGCCCCGGGGCGAGACCCTCCGCGTCCAGCGCCTGCGCAGCAAGAAAGGAGCTGCCAAGAGATTCCTCGTCCCCAAGAAGGTGCTCGCGCGCTCCCGGCGCCGGCGCGCCAAGATCGCATCCCTGCACCTCCACGCCAAGACCCCGCGCTGCTCCAATTGGCGGCGCGCGGTAATCCCCATGAGCAAGCCCAGTACCAGCAAAAGGCACCGGTGGCCATAGCAGGCTGCCGTGCTCTCACCCCCGAGCTACACGGTGTCACATGGCCAGGCAAGTTCAAGCCTGACCTGCCCCCTCGCTACGATGGCACGACGGACCCGGCGGAGTTCCTCCAACTCTACGAGCTATGCATCGAAGCCGCCAACGGAGATGAAAGGGTCATGGCAAACTGGTTCCCCATGGCGCTCAAGGATGGGGCCCGCACCTGGCTCCTGAACCTGGCTCCTGGCACAATCTCCTCCTGGGACGAGACGTGCACTCGCTTCATTGCCAACTTCTAGGGCACTCGCGACCGGCCCCCGGCCGTGAGCGATCTGCATCGCATCAAGCAGCAGCAAGGGGAAACCCTGCAGAAGTACATCCAACGCTTCAACAACGCTTGCCTCAAGATCCCCAAGGTGACTGAAAAGCCATCATCTCGGCCTTCTCCGATGGCGTACGCGACGTCAAGATGAAGGAGGAGCTAGCAATCCATGAAGACTTGTGCACTTCCCTGGAGCTGTTCAACTTGGCGACCAAGTGCGCTAGGGCTGAGGAAGGGCGCCTGTCCCTCCTCGAGCTCCCGGCTGCCGACCCAGAAGAAAAGAAGCCCAAGGCCAAGGACGTGAAGCGCAAGGGGGCTGCCGTGCTTGCAGCGGAGCCATACACCAAGCGAGGCAGGGATCAGCCTGAGTCAACCAAAGGTAGCCGGTACTGCATGTACCACAACCTCCACACACACAACACCAACGAATGTCAAGAGCTCAGGGCCGTGAGAGATGGACGTGTCGGCCGACGCCCCGAGCACAACGACAGGGGCTATGGCTGAGGAGGAGGAAGACGTGGCGGCCGATGGGAAGACCGTGGCCCTCGCCAAGGGTGGTGTGACCGACCTCGCGAGGATCACTGGCAAGACCAGCCTCACGAGGGAGGCTGGAGAGATCAGCCTCGTGAGGATCGCCCACGCGGCAACGCAGGCCTTCCTCCTCTGCCGCCACCACCAAGGAGGAACGAAGACCAACATCAGGACGAGGGGGCTAGGGGCTTCTAGGAGCCGCGTGCAATCACTTGCATCTTGGGTGGCGTGCAGCGCATCTTCAAGCAGTTTGCTCGCGAGGTGAATGCAGTCCTCCCCAAGCTTGAGGCCACGCGCCCTCTCAGGTGGTCTGCATGCGCTATCACGTTCAGCTCAGCGGATCAGCTCAAGTGCGTGGCAACGACCAGAGTCCTCCCTATGCTTTGCTCCCTAGTCATCAGCAACGTGGAGGTCACCAGGACCCTCATTGACGGCGGAGCAGGACTCAACGTCCTGTTCATCGAGATGTTTGACAATCTCCAAGTGCCGTACGATCAGCTGCAGCCAACCAAGCCCTTCTCAGGAGTCACTGATGGTTCCACTGTTCCAATAGGGCAGGTTCGCCTTCCAGTCACCTTCGGGCAGCGCAACAACTACCACACCGAGCTCATCGACTTCGACGTTGCCCACATCCGTCTACCATACAACGCCATCCTCGGGTACCCAGCCCTGGCCAAGTTCATGGCAGTGACTCACCATGGATACAATGTCCTCAAGATGCCAGGAAGTGGTGGAGTCATCACCGTACCCTGTGAAGAAAGGGACGCAGTGTGTTCGCTTGAGCGCGTGTTCCAAGCCGCAGCAATCGAAGACTCGGACCACGGAAACGGAAGACTTCCCGAGGCGACCCCCAAGAAGAAGAAGGCTTCGCCTGGCCCAAGCCATCAGGAGGCAGGCCCCTCTGGAGGTGTTGGGTCAGGATCTGCGCCCAATCAGGGAGCGCCACCCTCTCTCGCATAGGAAAGCGCGCCCGGTGCCCTCCTCAGGCAGGGCTCGGGGGCTCTTTCTTGGAGAGCCACCGACTTTGCCAAGGTCGCGAGGGAGGCGCTCGGGCACCACTTGGAGGGGTGCTTCCAGGCATGTTTCCCTCAGGAAGGTACAAGGCAAGGAAGACCAAACCCTCGGTAGTTCATCGCAAGCAACACTCAGGAGCTACAGGAGTCGAGAGTCACGCGCGGCAGCCGCCGCTCGCCCGCCATGGCCCCACATCCAGGTGAGGATGGTGGGCTGCGCGTCTGCGTCGACGTGCCAGGCCTCAACCAAGCTGCGTCTCAGGAGCGCCTCTGGCCTTCGCGCGTGGGGCGCTGCGAGGGTCCACCTCACAGCTACGTTCGCATGCCTTTCAGCCTGCTGAACGCAGTCACCGCTCATCAGCGGTTGCTGAGGAGCATTCTGGAGGCTCAAGAGGTCAGGCATCATGCGCTCCAGGCAGAGATGGAGATGGCTCTCAGAGACCCACCTGTGCCCCCAGAGCCTCCCGAGGTCCCTGGGCCCGGGGGGCTCGTGAGGGTCGACGTCTTCATCGCGCATCGCCTGCTTCTTCAACATCACTCCATCTTCAATGGCACCAGGTGACATCTTTCTAAGTTCCGCTTTATTTGGGAGCGCCCACAGGGCCGCATCATTCCCAGGTCGCATGGGTCCGTCCCTGCGGCATGTATCCGGTTTTCTTATGCTCTTTACATACCTTGTCGGGGGCACCCCTCCGGCTGCATCATCCCCGAGCTGCTCGGGCCTGGCCCTGCAGCGTTTGCTTTTCCTGCGTCTATTTAAAATGAATTTGCTCTTTCACACTCAATTATCACCTGCTACTTATTGCGGACTTCTCCGCTTTCATGCAAAGTGCTTGCACGTTAAAAGGGGGGTACCATAGCATCGTGACTCATGGACTCCTACTGGCTCTCCAGCCCTCACCCCCTGGCCTTGACCCACGGCATCACGACCTGTCATGCCAGCGGCGGCTGAGCTAGCTCGAGGATCGGGACCTGAGGACGTAGAGCATTTGCATTCTAACCACCCTACTGGAACACACCATTGATAAAAGGCCCAGAGCCAGGCATAACCCGCCTCGAGGTAGGGCCTCGTGAGTCCCGCGCTGGCTCACGAGTGACCAGATACACCTCTCCTAGCCCTACTGTGCCGACCACGTGTCAGGGCGGGGCTGTACACGCCCCGGGGGCTCCTCCCGGAGGGGAGCCCCCTCCCACGTACCAGTGGAAGCACCATGCTCCGCGCTAGCTGACGACACTGCCGAGGAGCGGCTATGCCCGTACACATACAGAAGCGCTATGCTCCGCGCTGGTGATAAACAACTAAGGGCGGCACACGGTCGCACCAACCTCAGCGAGCCCAGAGCTCAGTGTCCGGCACCATCGCAACGCCTCCCCTCGGGAGCACCACGCGAGGGGGCTGGACACGAGGGCTACGCCCGGGCTTCGCCCGAGCGCACGCCACCCAGCCAGGTCCCCCGGACCTGGTCGTCACGCGCCCCTCCCCGAGCGGAGCCAAGGTATGGAAACTCGTTTGAACGTCAAGGGGGACTCCTGAGCATCGCGACTCAGGAGCCTAACTTTCCCCATAGCCCCTCACTCCTTAGTCCCATCCTGGTTTCTGGTCGGGGCTAACGCTGGGTGAGGTACACGCGGGGCCGGGCCCTGCTGACGCAGAACGATCAATCCACTCCTCGTTCCCCCCTTTCCTACTTGTTGCTTGTGCGTCAAGGGGGACTCCTGAGCATCGCGACTCAGGAGCCTAACTTGCCACATAGCCCCTCACTCCTTAGTCCCGTCCTGGTTTCCGGTCGGGGCTAACGCTAGGTGAGGTATGCGCGGGGCCGGGCCCTGCCGACGTAGATCGCGAGCAAGTGGGGGAGAAAAATGCAAATTCCAGGAAATTCAAAGCAAATATTACAAGCCATAGATTGTTTCACGACGTCAAACACAAGTCTAAACGCCTCCGCGAGGCATGGTGCATGTTGCAGGAATAAAAACAGGACAGAAGCCGCGAAGGGATCACTCTCCAGTGGCGTCGCTTCCTGGGGCCGCGGAGCTAGCGGCACCGCGCCCGGGCAAGATGCTAAATGCGCGGAACCTTCCCAGCAAAGCTTCGGCTCGGCCTTCCACGGCCTCAGCGGCAGCGGCGGCAAGGTCGCCGCTCACGGGCTCCAGCAGGCCGTCGAGGGCGACGTTGGGGTCGCGCAGGTAGACGTGGCTGAGGACACGCGTCAGCACCGCCGAAAACAGAGCGCGCGCCTCGGCCTCAGCCGTGGGGCCAAGGCCGTCTACGACATCTTCAAGCGCGCGGACCAGGAAGGGAAGCAGCTTGGCGGGGCCGTCCTTCGCGCTGGCCAGCGGCTCCTCCAAGCCACTCTCGTAAAGTGTTTTCAGCGCGACACGAGCCCTCTTCTCCATCTTCGTGAAGGCCACCCGATCCTCCGCCAGGACCTTCGCCTTGGCGTCCAGCTTGGCCCTCTCCGCCTGCAGCAATCGCTCCAGCGTCTCCAGTTCGCCATGGAGGTCATCGAGCTTGGCATCCCGGTCCTTGACGGCAGCCTCCCTAACCTTCATCTCCTTCTCTTTCTCCTGGCGGCCGTGGACCTCCTTGGCGAGCTCGACCTCCAGATCCTTGGAGCGAGCCTTGGCAGCCGCAGAGTCGCCCAGGGCAGTGTCGCGGGCGACCTTGGCTTGGTTGGTGGCCTGCTTCTCCCCATCGGAGGCCGCCACGGCCTGGCTCAGCGCTGCTCGGATAGAGGCAGCAGAATGGGCCCAGCCAGAAGCTAGCTCCAGGCGCCCGGCCGCTAGGCGAGGGTCCGCGCTCAGAAGATCCTCCCGCAGCTGGCTCAGTTTGCTGGCGACTTGGTCCAGTACGGTGGCAGAGGAGGCAGAATAATTAGGAACTGGCGCTGCTCTCTCAGGGGGGCTGGCTCCTCCATCCTCCTGCTCTAAATCTTGCTGGAGAGAATTGTTGTTGTCTTCGGCACTATCCGGAGTGTTATTATCTCCTGTGCCGGTATCGCCACTTTTGCTTTGGCGGGACATAGAGCGGCGCCGCTGACGTCGGCGCATGGGTTGCTTCTTGGAGGGGTCATCCTCTGCAATCCCGTCGCCATTGCCTTCTTTGGGTGTATCCACCATGTATATATCGTATGATGAGGTGGCTGTCCAGTGCCCTGTGGGCAGTAGTTCCTCTTCGTCTCCCGCATCATCGTCCATACCGTCGATGTCTTCGGAGTCGAAGTCGAGCATGTCGGCTAAGTCATCGACAGTGGCTACTAAGTGGGTGGTGGGTGGGCCGCGAATTTCTTCGTCGTCCGCATCCCAGTCCTGCCAGACATAGTTCGGCCAGGATCCTCCTGACAAGGAGAGAGACCTTAATGAGTTCAATATGTCGCCAAAGGGCGAGTGATGAAAAATATCCGCAGAGGTAAACTCCATGATCGGCGCCCAATCGGATTCGCTAGGAACGGGCGCAGGCGGCTCAGAGTCCGTGGCCGAAGAAGGATCCGGCAGTTTAACAACACGGCTCTCGTGTAAGGTAAGGCCGATGTTTGGCTCGATCGCCACTGAGGGTAAGGCCTCTGTGGCGGGGTCCATCCACCCGTCCATGGACGGCGTAACTGGCTCCGAATTGAGGGTCGGAGCGGCTGCCTGTGCGATCTCCTGAACACTGTCTGATGGTAGAGCTAAATCGTACTCATCGTGACCGCGTGACACACAAGGCAGAGGCTCGAATCCGTCAAAGATCAAGTCTCCACGGATATCGGCCGTGTAGTTTAAGCTTCCAAACACTAGTAGAAAAATGGTCAAATGTGAAGCACATTAGTGCCAGTTTGAATTTGAGCCGGCACTAATGTGTGCATTAGTGTCGGTTCCAACGGCTAGCCGGCCGCTCTCATTAGTACCGGTTCGTGGCGAACCTTTAGCACCGGTTCGTGCCACGTACCGGTACTAAAGTGAGTGGTGGCAGGATGTTGTCTGTCAGGGGCCCCTCCAGCACCTTTAGTACCGGGTCGTATCACGAACCGGTACTAAAGGTCGTCCTACATAGACCCTTTGTCCACCCGAGCTCGCTCTGTTCTTCCCCTTTCCCCTCTCCTCTCTGTTCTTTTCCCTCTTCCTCTCAAGCTCATCACACATTTTGCCCAAAATTTGTCAAGATTTGAAGGCCCCCATCCATTCAAATGATCACAAAGGTTAGCAACTTTGTCCTTTCATCTCTCATTGCGAGATTAGCTCGTGCAATCCTTTATGTAATGATTGATTTTTGAGTTTAGTAATTTGGGAGGAATTATATATATGTGCTAGTATTTGATTTATATGCAATTTGAGGTCAAAAATAACACTTAGTTTGCATATGTAGGTGTGGTTTACTTAGTACCTTATAAATCTCCGTCATAAGCACCGTCGATCGCTTGCTACGTCCCGTCGCCGACACCACCTTGTGGTGAGCCTCTTGTTCATGAAGTTTTATATAAAAAATTGATGTTTGTGTGATTTGGATATATAGTTACTCGTATAATTATCTTACCCATATGTTGTTTGTTATACATAGTGCCATGGTTTTGATATCCGTCCCCGTCGTCCCTCGTCCGAGTTATGATTCGGATGTGGTATATTCTCTTTTAAAACTATTCATTGCATTTCGTGTTTATGACAAATTATGCCCATCAAGTTGACATAGATATTTGTATGTAGGAGGTAGTTGAACCGGAAATTCCAACCGACCCTATTGTCGAGAGGTTAAATTTAGTTGAAAGAGAAAATGAGGATTTGAAGGAAAAATTGAAAAGAATTGAGGGGGAGAAGATGGAATTGGAGTTGCATGTTGCCGATGTCGTCGATGATCACAAGATTAAGATGGAGAAAATGCGCTTGAAGATTAGAAAGATTAGAAAATATGCCATTCATAGTGAGGCTTGGTATCATTATGCTGTTGGATCAATTGTTACCTTAGTTGTGATCTTGATCGCATTTGTTGTTGCATTTAAATTCTTTAGCTAGAGAGTTATTTGTTTGTTGCATTTAAGTGTTGTATGATCTTTATGTATGAACTTTATGTATTGTATTAATTTGGTGTTTTCAGTGTTGTGTATTGAAGATGAGCTGGCAATGGATGTACGATGACCGATGCTCTCCCGAGTTCATTAATGGCGTGCGTACTTTTCTGCTTGCGGCTGAGGCAAACAAGCGGGCGGATGGTTTTATGCCTTGTCCATGTGCTGACTGTAAGAATGGTCACAATTACTCTATGTCAAGAACCATTCACGTCCACCTGTTTGAGTCCGGTTTCATGCCCCACTATAATGTTTGGACGAAGCATGGAGAAAGAGGGGTTATGATGGAAGACAATGAAGAAGAAGAGGACGACGATAGCTATCCTGGCCATGGGTTCCCTGAATATGAAGATACAACAATGAGGGAAGAAGCTGAGCCGGTAATGCGCGAAGAAGCTGAGCCGACAATGCGGGAAGAACCTGAAGAAGAGGCATCAGATGAGCCCGTTGATGATCTAGGTCGAGCCAATGCATATGCAAAGAGAAACTGCGCAAGTGATTTGGAGAAGAAGAAGTTGCAGCGCATGTTAGAGGATCACAAAAAATTGTTGTACCCGAATTGCGTAGGTGACAAGAAAAAGCTGGGCACCACACTGGAATTGCTACAATGGAAGGCAGAGAATGGTGTATCTAACAAGGGATTCGGAAAGTTGCTGGTAATGATAAAGAATATGCTTCCAAAGGACAACGAATTGCCCGAGAGTACGTACGAAGCAAAGAAGGCTATCTGCCCTCTAGGGTTAGAGGTGCAGAAGATACATGCATGCCCTAATGATTGCATCCTCTAACGTGGTGAGTACGAGGTTTTGAACGCTTGCCCAGTATGCGGTGCATTGCGCTATAAGATCAGCCGTGATGACCCTGGTGATGTCGAGGGCGAGCGCCCCAGGAAGAAGATTCCTGCCAAGGTGATGTGGTATGCTCCTATAATACCACGGTTGAAACGTTTGTTCCAAAACAAAGAGCATGCCAAGGCGATGCGATGGCACAGAGAAGACCGTAAGAAAGACGGAAAGTTGAGAGTACCCGCTGATGGGTCGCAGTGGAGAAAAATCGAAAGAAAGTACGGGAAGGAGTTTGCAGACAACGCAAGGAACGTATGGTTTGGTCTAAGCGCAGATGGCGTTAATCCTTTTGGGGAGTAGAGCAGCAACCATAGCACCTGGCCTGTGACTCTATGTTTGTGTAACCTTCCTCCTTGGTTGTGCACGAAGCGGAAGTTCATTATGATGCCAGTGCTCATCCAAGGCCCTCAGCAACTCGACAACGACATTGATGTGTACCTAAGGCCATTAGTTGAAGAACTCTTACAACTGTGGAATGGAACAGGTGTACGTGCGTGGGATGAGCACATGGGGGAAGAATTTGACCTAAAGGCGTTGCTGTTCATGACCATCAATGATTGGCCTGCTCTCAGTAACCTTTCAGGATAAACAAACAAGGGATACCACGCATGCATGCACTGTTTGGAAGATACTGACAATATATATTTGGCTAATTGTAAGAAGAATGTGTACCTGGGACATCGTCGATTTCTTGCGAGTAGGCATCCCGTAAGAAAGAAAGGCAAGAATTTCAAAGGTGAGGCGGGTCACCGGACGAAGCCTCGCCACCGTACTGGTGCTGATGTACATGATATGGTCAAGGAGTTGAAGGTGGTCTTTGGAAATGGTCCTGGTGGACAACCTGTTCCGAATGACGCTGACGGACGCGCACCCATGTGGAAGAAGAAATCTATATTTTGGGACCTGCCCTATTGGAAAGACCTAGAGGTCCGCTCCGCAATCGACGTGATGCACGTGACAAAGAATCTTTGTGTGACCCTGCTTGGCTTCTTGGGCATGTATGGGAAGACAAAAGATACACCTGAGGCACGGGAGGACCAGCAACGTATGCACGGAAAAGACGGCATACATCAGGGTCATGCAAGCTACGCTCTTACCAAAGAAGAGAAGGAAATCTTCTTTGAATGCCTGCTCAGTATTAAGGTACCGTCTGGCTTCTCGTCAAATATAAAGGGAATAATAAACATGGCAGAGAAAAAGTTCCAGAACCTAAAGTCTCATGACTGCCACGTGATTATGACGCAACTGCTTCTGGTTGCATTGAGGGGGCTTCTACCAGAAAACGTTCGATTAGCCATTGTGAAGCTATGTGCATTCCTCAATGCAATCTCTCAGAAGGTAATCGATCCAGAAATCATACCAAGGTTAGAGAATGATTTGGTGCAATGTCTTGTCAGTTTCGAGTTGGTGTTCCCACCATCCTTCTTCAACATCATGACGCACGTCCTAGTTCACCTATGTGAAGAGATTAACGTTTTGGGTCCTGTATTTCTACACAATATGTTCCCCTTTGAGAGGTTCATGGGAGTCTTAAAGAAATATGTTCATAACCGTGCTAGGCCAGAAGGAAGCATCTCCAAGGGCCATGAAAATGAGGAGGTTGTTGAGTTTTGTATTGACTTTATTCCTGACCTTAAGCCGATTGGTGTTCCTAAATCGCGGCATAAGGGCAGACTGGATGGAAAAGGCACGCTAGGAGGGGAACAAATAATATGTACGGACGGACATTCTCTCACTGAAGCACACTACACAGTTCTATAGCATGTGCAAAAAAGTAGAGAGGGTTACCACAAAAACTGGATGCACTTCATATACAAAATGGACAATCTCTTTCGAAGTATCAGGGTTTCGGACGAAAACTCATCCGTTACAAAGGCATTTCATTTTTAAAATAACCTAAGCATTACCAAATTGAATATAATGATAAAACACACTAATATTAAACATAAGAAAAAGAATCACTGAAAAAACTATTTTCGAAGTTAAGTTATTCACAAACTAGTGATTCACACAAATTTCAAATAATTCAAAATTTAAACTATTCAAATTTGTAAACTAACGGTACTAACAGAAAGTTTGTAATTTTTTGTACCTAAAGAAAAAATATTCACAAAGAAACTCTAAATACAGCAAAAAACAACTCAAAAATAAATAAAACAAAAATAAATAAAGCAAAAAAAGAAAAAAAGCCCACCTACTGCGCCACAGCAGCTTGCATACGACTAGAAACCCAACCTGTTGTTGGGCCAGGATGCATGCCCGCAAAGGCCCAGTAGGCCCACAGGGCAGCACAGAACATTTAGGCCCAGTAGGCCTGCTTTGGAGAGGAGCTCGAGGGAGCTACTGCACTGGGGCTTACAAACTAGTGTGAACGCCCCTCGGCTAGCGAGGTGGGACTAAACATTTCGCACCGCACCTGCGCCAGCGCACCCCCTTTAGTACCGGGTGGTGGCTCAAACCGGTACTAAGGGGGGGGGGGTCTGATGATCACCAGATGCCTGCTTATATAAATACATATACCTCGCCGGTCTTTGTTGTTTCAAGATCAACATTTTCTTCATCATGTTCATAGTTCATGACTTCATCAATTCGGTCATCGCGATCGAATATCATATCACCCTCCCCGGTGTTGTTTAGATATTCGAAGCCGTCATAATCTTCTTCATTCTAATCATCATCTGGCCTACAAGGATTGCGTATGATATTGAACAGGGCCTCTTCTCCCTCTCTGCCGGTATTGTCCGCCATAGGTTTTGTTTAACTAATCCAAAAGAAATATATTCAAATTACAATGCATGGATGCAATCAATTAATAAGGAAAAATTGAATCAATCATAGTACATAATAAGCATCATAGAATATAATCTTGAATACGTCGTCTCGAATAATAGACATAATCTCGAATACATCGTCTCGAATAATATATATAATCTCGAATAAATCATCTCGAATATTATATATCGATTACATCACTAGCTAGCTAGCTAATAAAGATCGAATACTAGAGAGTAATCTAGGAGGTGGACAACCAAAGTGAAGGAACCATCACTGGATCATAGCTCGGGTGATCTCCCCAAAGAACCTGCCAGGTATTGGAGAACCTGACGCCCATAGCAGCCATGTAGCGATGGACGTGCTCGTCCTCCTCCCTGACACGGCGACGTACCACCTCCGACGGGGCCGGCTCCCTCCACACCGAAAGTGGCCCACGCGAACGCCACCAAAGGAGATGAGGGTCGACGACGGGACCCGGGGCAGGGTTCCTCACCAAGCGTCGCGCCCTTGAAGGTAGCACCTCCCAGTGCCAGCCCGGCGGAGCCCAGTCCCGGACATGGGTCCTCTGAAGCAGGACATTGTCGCGCATGGGTCGACGGCGAGGATGCGGGCCGGGCATCATCGACAACAAATACTATATGCCGCAAAAGTAAAGCAACATTTTTTAAATGATGGGTTGTGATTTCATATCTGAAAATTCTAAATTTTATAACTAAAACTAACATTTCTAATATTTCTATAACTAAAAAACATTTCTATATAACTAACATTTATATATAACTAACATTTCTAATATAACTAACATTTCTATATAACTAACATTTCTAATATTTCTGTATAACTAACATTTCTATATAACTAACATTTCTAATATTTCTATAACTAAAAAACATTTCTATATAACTAACATTTCTAATAATTCTATAACTAAAAAACAGAAAGATTGTGTGTGTGGGGGGGGGTACATGGTGGCCGGGGCAGGAGCTCACCGCGCGAGGCACGACGATGGGGGGCGGCAACGAGGACGGGGCGGCGACGACGGGGATGGGGCGGCGACGGGCCGGGCGAGGACGACGGGAGGACGGGGCGGGGCGCGGCGACGGGGTCGGTGACGAGGGGCGGCGGCGATGGGGCAGAGGAGAAAGAAGCAGAGGGAGAGATGAGAAATTGACAAATTTTTTGAAGTGTTTTCTTATATAGAACAACCTTTAGTAGCGGTTGGAGCCACCAACCGGTACTAAAGGTCTGTTTTGGCCAGGCCAAGCGGCGGGAACGGCACCCCTTTAGTACCGGGTGGTGGCTCAAACCGGTACTAAGGGGGGGGGGTCTTTAGTACCGGTTGGAGCCACCACCCGGTACTAAAGGGGTGCCGTTCCCGCCGCTTGGCCTGGCCAAAACAGACCTTTAGTACCGGTTGGTGGCTCCAACCGCTACTAAAGGTTGTTCTATATAAGAAAACACTTCAAAAAATTTGTCAGTTTCTCATCTCTCCCTCTGCTTCTTTCTCCTCTGCCCCATCGCCGCCGCCCCTCGTCACCGACCCCGTCGCCGCGCCCCGCCCCGTCCTCCCGTCGTCCTCGCCCGGCCCGTCGCCGCCCCATCCCCGTCGTCGCCGCCCCGTCCTCGTTGCCGCCCCCCATCGTCGCGCCTCGCCGGTGAGCTCCTGCCCCGACCACCATGTACCCCCCCCCACACACAATCTTTCTGTTTTTTAGTTATAGAATTATTAGAAATGTTAGTTATATAGAAATGTTTTTTAGTTATAGAAATATTAGAAATGTTAGTTATACAGAAATATTAGAAATGTTAGTTATATAGAAATGTTAGTTATATTAGAAATGTTAGTTATATATAAATGTTAGTTATATAGAAATGTTTTTTAGTTATAGAAATATTAGAAATGTTAGTTTTAGTTATAAAATTTAGAATTTTCAGATATGAAATCACAACCCATCATTTAAAAAATGTTGCTTTACTTTTGCGGCATATAGTATTTGTTGTCGATGATGCCCGGCCCGCATCCTCGCCGTCGACCCATGCGCGACAATGTCCTGCTTCAGAGGACCCATGTCCGGGACTGGGCTCTGCCGGGCTGGCACTGGGAGGTGCTACCTTCAAGGGCGCGACGCTTGGTGAGGAACCCTGCCCCGGGTCCCGTCGTCGACCCTCATCTCCTTTGGTGGCGTTCGCGTGGGCCACTTTCGGTGTGGAGGGAGCCGGCCCCGTCGGAGGTGGTACGTCGCCGTGTCAGGGAGGAGGACGAGCACGTCCATCGCTACATGGCTGCTATGGGCGTCAGGTTCTCCAATACCTGGCAGGTTCTTTGGGGAGATCACCCGAGCTATGATCCAGTGATGGTTCCTTCACTTTGGTTGTCCACCTCCTAGATTACTCTCTAGTATTCGATCTTTATTAGCTAGCTAGCTAGTGATGTAATCGATATATAATATTCGAGATGATTTATTCGAGATTATATATATTATTCGAGACGATGTATTCGAGATTATGTCTATTATTCGAGACGACGTATTCAAGATTATATTCTATGATGCTTATTATGTACTATGATTGATTCAATTTTTCCTTATTAATTGATTGCATCCATGCATTGTAATTTGAATATATTTCTTTTGGATTAGTTAAACAAAACCTATGGCGGACAATACCGGCAGAGAGGGAGAAGAGGCCCTGTTCAATATCATACGCAATCCTTGTAGGCCAGATGATGATTAGAATGAAGAAGATTATGACGGCTTCGAATATCTAAACAACACCGGGGAGGGTGATATGATATTCGATCGCGATGACCGAATTGATGAAGTCATGAACTATGAATATGATGAAGAAAATGTTGATCTTGAAACAACAAAGACCGGCGAGGTATATGTATTTATATAAGCAGGCATCTGGTGATCATCAGATGTTTTAAATGACTTGAAGATATATTAACGAATCGATCTTTCTTCTTTCAGCCATCCGGATCGAGCAAATCTTCAGGCAACAGGAAACGAGGCCCGAACAAAAAGTTGAAGGAGGGCGTAAAGTACAATATCGAGGCCATCAAACCTAATGGCGAACCATTAGCGCCTAAGAAGATTGCGGACAAGTTCATTCGTCAGTGCGGAGTTCTTGTGAAGGACCAACTCCCGATCTCCCTTCCACAATGGAGAGAGCCAACAAAGCCACGTCCAGGAGTTACTTTTGTTGACGACAGACAAAAACTTCTGCTTTGGGAAACGCTCATGGAACATTTCACCCTACCAGATCATTTCACAGATGCAGATGTGGAGAAAGTCAAGGACGCTGCTCTTAGGAAGATGGCGGTTGCATTCAACAACCACAAGAATCGTGAATGGGCCAAGTACGTCAAGGGAGGAAGGAAGACTCCAGTATTCGACGAAACACTAGAGAAGCAAAGTGCTCATTGGGACGATTTCGTGAAATTCAAGGATTCGGAATTATCTAAGGAATGGTCGACAATAAACAAGGCCAATGCCGCAAAAAAGGATAAGTTCCATAAGCTGGGGCCAGGTGGCTATGCGGTGGGAATGCCTAAGTGGGATAAGTCTGAGAAAGAGATGGAGGATGCAGGTGTCACTCCAGAAACATTGAGCTGGCCCCCCAGGTGCAGGACTTGGTTCTATGTGCATGGGGGGGAGTTGGACCCGAAGACAGCCAAAGTTTCGAAGATAAGCTACTTGTTGCAATAGAAGAGGCTCGATCAGGGGTGTTCCAGCCCAATAGAGAGAACGACGAGCTTACGCATGCCCTGGGAAATCCTGAACACCCGGGAAGAACACGAGGCATGGGCGCTATTCCGTGGTATGAGGGGTTTTCGGACTGGAACGCCGACTACAGAACCCGTGCGAGAAAGAAGATTGCGGAGGAGAAGAAGAGGAAGATGGAGGAGGAGCAGAGGAAGCTAGACTATGAACGCCTTCAAGGCCTAGAATCAGCGCACGCGGACTTGGCAGTCAAATTCCAGCAGCAGCAGGAGCAGATCGACTCACTTAGCCAGCAAAGGGGGTCTCAGCAGCTGCAGCTGCAGCTAGTGGATGATCCAGCATTGGATAGCACCGTCCCATCCATGCCGAGAAGCAGCATGGGTCGCCCCGGGCGACGCATTGCTGGATAGCTACCCAGTGGATGACATCATGGAGAACACTAACTGCGAGCTACACTTCAAAATGAACAACATATCCATGAAGGTGGCGGACGCCTTTGCTTTTACAAATCCCGCCGAGGCAACCTTCCATTGCAACCCGATTCCAGTGGGCTATGCTCGTGTCTTGGTTGATGAGGTGGTTGACCAATATTCGGGGCTAGAGCTTGACATTCCTGGAGGTGACGATGAGCACACACTGGGAGAGGACAACCATCGTATCATCCTATGGAGAAAAGATTGCATCATCTTTCGAAGGCCACCGACACCGCGTCATCCGACTCCTCGTTGAAGTCCGCCACCGAGTCAGCAGACTCCCGCTCCTCCAAGTCCACCAACGCGTCAGGCCACTCCTCCTCCAAGTCCGGCACAGCTTCATGCCACTCCTCCTCATCCAAGTCCGGCAAAGAGTCAGGCCACTCCTCCTCCAAGTCCGGCACAGCTTCATGCCACTCCTCCTCCAAGTCCGGCACAGCTTCAGGCCACTCCTCCTCCTCCAACTCAGCCATGTCAGCCGTCTTTGCCGCCTCAGCAATCACGAAAGAGAGCCGCCTCAGCTATGGTGCGTAGCGGTACAAGTCAAGGTAGTACTGGAGGTACAGGCGGAGGCAAGCGATTTCAATATGGTCCAAGCCTCGCGCCTCTTTCGCAGAGGCCTTATGACAAGTCCGAGGAGGAAAACGTAGCCATATCGAAGGCCGAGGTGGAAGCCCATTTTGCACCGAAACCGCCACCGCCGCCAAGGGAGAAAGTGCCTGAGGAAAAGATTGACCACTTCATTCGTATGGCTAGAGCACCAGCTCCCAGGCCTGTTGACACAGACTATGAGCGCCACATCAAGAAGTTAAATCGAGCACGTCTACAGAAAGAGGCGATCTCAAGCTCGAGCAACTCAGCTGGCAAAACAAGCGGTAAAACCGTTCCCCAGCTGGGAGAACAGGCGGCGCAATCAATCCCCCCGCTTGTTGTGCCAACAACACATGAGAGTAGGCGCGCCCAATATTATTGTGGGCAAACTGTTAACGTTCCCGGGCTGGGCGATGTGGTAATAACCGAGGAGCATATTGAGCAGGCTGAAACGCTCATGATCATTGTTGGACAACTCCTCGATATCGAGCCCATGTCTCCGACTAGAGAGGAGGAAATAAAACGGAAATATGTCCGAGGCCAACCTTTGGTCGAGCCAGACGAGGTCAAGAAGCTCCCAACGAGAATGTATGAATTGCATCAATGGTACATGGACATTACCAAGATTTCAATCGAGAGTCCCTCATGGTGAATGTCAAGAAGGATCATTACTACCATGAGAAAGCTGTGTCCGTTGAGTATTCAGAACTATTTCAGCTATACAATCAAGATGCACTCGACAAATCTATCGTCAGTTGCTATTGTCTGTAAGTGATTTCTTTCTGTAGTTTAATTCTCAAGCTAGCTGTAGTGATCATTTTGATTAATCATTACCTGTAATTATCCTCACTATATTCTTTTCTGTGGTATTATGCAGGATGAAGATTTATGAAATGAAAAAAGGTGGACGCTATGGCATTGGGTTCGTTGACCCAAATACTATTAATGAATACACATGGAAATTAGATCCATATTATGAAAAAGTGTAGAGGAAAGCACGCTAGAGTTCTTCAAGCGCCTCAAATACAATGAAGATATACTACTTCCTTACAACTTCGAGTGAGTCACACTGTCTTGTACTACAAATTCTGTTTTTGCGTACTAGCTAGCTACATGTTTTTGCTTAAATATGCCCGCTTAATTAAGACATGCAAACATGCGTACATGCAGATTTCACTGGATCTTGTTAATCATTAAAGTTGATGAAGGAAACAGTTGAAGTACTAGACTCACTACTTAAGAAACCAACTGACTACACCATCGTGAAGGGGATAGCCAACAGGTAATTTTAATCATTATTAACTATATCTCGGCCTATTTAATTAGTTCGTCATTTCCTGATAACAACTATTTAATAACCCATTTATTCATTTTCTTTGTCGGCGGGCAGGGCTTGGGCCACTAGTAGAAAAAGGGTCAAACGTGAAGCACATTAGTGCCGGTTTGTAAAAAACCCGGCACTAATGTGATCAATAGTGCCGGTTCGAATGGCTATGCATTAGTGCCGATTCGTAATGAACCTTTAGTACCGGTTCGTGCCACGAACCGGTACTAAAGGGGTGGTGGTAGGCTAGCGTCAGGCTAGGGCCCCACGAGCCCCTTTAGTGACGGGTTGTGACACAAACCGGTACTAAAGGTCTAACCTATAGTACCGGTTTCTGTCACCAACCGGCATTAAAGAGTCTTAACCTATAGTCCCGGTTGAAGACACAAACCGGCACTATAGGGCAATTTTCAAACTCTACCCCCCCACCCCGTGTATCGCCATTTTAGTTTTGAAAAAATCAAATGAAAATGATAAAAACTTCAAAAAATAAAATCCTTCGAGAGGTAGTTATATTACTACATCTACACGTTAGGAAAATTTGAAAACTTAAATTTGGACATGTTTTGCAAAAAGTGTAGGGAAAATGTAAAACAGCTATAACTTTTGCATACGATGTCGGAAAAAAACATATAATATATCAAAAAATTCAGAACAAAAATCCGCATCCGATGGAGACCGCCTACGGCCTGTTTGCAATTTTTTAGAATCCTCAAATTCCAAAAGGAAAAAAAGATATGGTCAAATTTCAGTTTTTTTTAAAAAAATTGGTCAAATCTGGTCAAACTACTTATTCAAGAAGTATTAATGTTACTACATAATTATTCAAGAATATTAGTGTTACTAAATAATTATTTCAATTTTTTGAATTTTGGTCAAATCTGGTCAAACTATGGTCAAACTATGGTCAAACTTATTCAAGAAATATTAGTGTTACTAAATAATTACTGTTTTTTAGAATAATAGTTTCAAACTCAAATAGTGAAATGTGTGACTTCATGCTCAAGCTAAACTCCTGAGGGTTAATAGGATTGACATCTTACTATTGTCAGGAAAACAACAAGTGCAGACTTGGAAACGAAGGAGAATAGAACCCGAAAGTTAAGCGTGCTCGGGCTGGAGTAGTGAGAGGGATGGGTGACCGGTCGGGAAGTTAGATGATTTGGAATGAGTGATCCACACTTGAGCAGTTAAGAGAGGTGATTAGAGACTAAATCACCAAATAATTCAGAAAAATTAAAAATCGGAAAAATAATCAAAATAAAATTCCAAAATTTTCAAAAAAAACCTTTAGTACCGGTTGGTAACACCAACCGGTACTAAAGGTCCCCCATACCAAGGAGCGAGCTCACGCCACGTGGTGGCACTTTAGCGCCGGTTCGTGCCGAACCGGTACTAAAGGGGGGCTTTAGTGCCCACCCTTTAGTGCCGGTTATGGAACTGGCACTAAAGGCCCTTACGAACCGGTTTTAAAGCTCCGTTTTCTATTAGTGCGCAAAGTTCATCAGGGCCATGGAAACAAAATCTGAAATGGTATCGACCCCAGTTAAGTAATTAAGTAGTACTAGCTAGCTGCCATCTCTTTAATTATCATGCTTCATTAATTATTATCTGATCAAATTCCATTCTCGTAAAGGCCCTGAAGCAGGCGCCGGGGAATAATCTGTGTGCATACTACGTTTGTGAGAACATTCTCATGATGGCGTCCGAAAGGAGCAGATCTCAAAGACAGGAGTGGGTACGTTTGTCAGAACACTATTCACAATTTTTACACCATTATCGATATCTAGTCACACAACTAATACACATGCATATTGATCTCCTTCTTAACAGTTCAAAGAGGTGCGGGAGAAGCTCCTACCAGAGGACCGCATAGAAGCAATTCAAGAGGAAATAGTGGGTTTTTTGCTCGACCAGGTCATAGATCCCAAAGGAGAATACTATTACCCGCTACCGCCCCCATGAACCACTTCCAATTGTTATCGTGCTCCGAAGGCACCAATTAGGCTAATGCCACTGGCTCCGAAGGCACCAATTAGGAGAAATTGTAGATAGCTAGCTAATAGTATATATATATGTATGTGTGTGTGTGCGAATAAATTAATGGTGGTTGTGAGACATTCGATGATATATATATATATATATTGTGATCGGTTCTACTAGAAATTCTATTTATATATATGCATAACGTGTGCAATATGTAGTATCGTAAAATACCAGCAAACGAAAAAGAATTAAATGGAAAACAAAAAATTAAATGAAAAAGAAATCATATACCCAACCCCCCCAACCTTTTAATACCGGTTGGTGTCACCAACCGGTACTAAAGGGCTCCCTGCCCCCGAAACTGGCTCGTGCCATGTGGTTGCCCTTTAGCACCGGTTCATGCTGAACCGGTACTAAAGGGGGGGGGGCTTTAGTGCCCACACTTTAGAGCCGGTTACCGAACCATCACTAAAGGGCCTTACGAATTGGTGCTATTACCCCGTTCTGCACTAGTGAAACCTGACCTGGTGGCCAGGGGCGTAACTTTCAATCTGCTCCAGATGGCCAAGCGAATTGGCCCGCAGTGCAAAGCTACCGAACACGAAGACCTGTCCAGGGAGAAAAGTCTCACCCTAGACTGCATCGCTATCGATGATAGTAGGAGTCATCAAGCCTAACGGCGACGACACAGAGGAACTCTCAATGAAAGCTCCAATGTCGGTGTCAAAACCGGCGGATCTCGGGTAGGGGGTCCCGAACTATGCGTCTAAGGCGGACGGTAACAGGAGGCAGGGAACATGATGTTTTACCCAGGTTCGGGCCCTCTTGATGGAGGTAAAACCCTACGTCCTGCCTGATTAATATTGATGATATGGGTAGTACAAGAGTAGATCTACCACGAGATCAGAGAGGCTAAACCCTAGAAGCTAGCCTATGGTATGATTGTATGTTGTAGTTGTTGTTGTGTCCTACGGACTAAAACCCTCCAGTTTATATAGACACCGGAGATGTTAGGGTTACACAAGGTCGGTTACAAAGGAGGAGATACACATATCCGTATTGCCTAGCTTGCCTTCCACGCCAAGTAGAGTCCCATCCGGACACGAGACGAAGTCTTCAATCTTGTATCTTCATAGTCTAACAGTCCGGCCAATGGAGATAGTCCGGCTGTCCGGAGACCCCCTAATACAGGACTCCCTCAGTAGGTATGGTGGTTGTTTTGAGGAAGATATATGGTGGGTTTATGGTACCGATGAAAGTTATCGGTACTAGAGAGGCTAGCAATGGTGGAAGGGTGAGAGTGCGTATAATCCATGGACTGCACATTAGTCATAAAGAACTCACATACTTATTGCAAAAATCTATTAGTCATCAAAACAAAGTACTACGCACATGCTCCTAGGGTGATAGATTGGTAGGAAAAGACCATCACTCGTCCCCGACCGCCACTCATAAGGAAGGCAATCAATAAATAAACCATGCTCCGACTTCATCACATAACGGTTCACCATACGTGCATGCTACGGGAATCACAAACTTCAAGACAAGTATATGTCAAATTCACAACTACTCAATTAGCATGACACTAATATCACCATCTCCATATCTCAAAACAATTATCAAGTATCAAACTTCTCTTAGTATTCAATGCACTCTATATGAAAGTTTTTATTATACCCCTATTGGATGCCCATCATATTAGGACTAAATACATAACCAAAGAAAATTACCATGCTGTTTAGGAATCTCAAAATAATATAAGTGAAGCATGAGAGTTCATCTATTTCTACAAAATAAATCCACCGCCATGCTCTAAAAAGATATAAGTGAAGCACTAGAGCAACAACAAACTACTCTGAAAGATATAAGTGAAGCTCAACTATGTGAAGACTCTCTAACATTTAAGAATTTCAGATCTTGGTATTTTATTCAAACAGCAAGCAAAACAAAAGAAAATAAAATGACGCTCCAAGCAAAACACATATCATGTGGCGAATAAAAATATAGCTCCAAGTAAAGTTACCGGTAACGAAGACGAAAGAGGGGATGCCTTCCGGGGCATCCCCAAGCTTAGGCTCTTGGTTGTCCTTGAATATTACCTTGGGGCTCCTTGGGAATCCCCAAGCTTAGGCTCTTGCCACTCCTTATTCCATAGTCCATCGAATCTTTACCCAAAACTTGAAAACTTCACAACACAAAACTTAACAGAAAACTCGTAAGCTCCATTAGTATAAGAAAGCAAATCACCATCATAAGGTACTGTAATGAACTCATTATAAATTCATATTGGTGTGATATGTACTGTATTCCAACTTCTCTATGGTTCATACCCTCCGGTACTACTCATAGGTTCATCAAAATAAGCAAACAACACATAGAAAACAGAATCTGTCAAAAACAGAACAGTCTGTAGTAATCTGAATCAAACATATACTTATGGAACCCCAAAAAATCTAAAATAAATTGGTGGACCTTAGTAATTTATCTATTAATCATCTTAAAAAATAATTAGCTAAATAACACTCCAATAAAAAATGGCAGCAATTCTCGTGAGCGCTAAAGTTTCTGTTTTTTTAAAGCATGATCAACAAGACTTTCCCCAAGTCTTCCCAACGGTTCTACTTGGCACAAACACTAACTAAAACATAAAAACTCAATAATAACATAGGCTAGATAAATTATTTATTAATAAACAGGAGCAAAAAGTAAGGAACAAAAATAAAGTTGGGTTGCCTCCCAACAAGCGCTATCGTTTGACGCCCCTAGCTAGGCATGATGATTTCAAGGATGCTCACATAAAAGATAAGAACTGAAACATAAAGAGAGCATCATGAAGAATATGACTAGCACATTTAAGTATAACCCACTTCCTATGCATAGGTATTTTGTGAGCCAACAACTTATGGGAACAATAATCAACTAGCATAGGAAGGCAAAACAAGCATAACTTCAAAACTTTAAGCACATAGAGAGGAAACTTGATATTATTGCAATTCCTACAAGCATATATTCCTCCCTCATTATAATTTTCAGTAGCATCATGAATGAATTCAACAATATAACCATCACCTAAAGCATTCTTTTCATGATCTACAAGCATAGAATGTTTTCTACTCTCGACATAAGTAAAATTCTTCTCAATCGGAATAGTGGGAGTATCATAAGAGACTCGAATACTATAAATTGTTTCCACATTAGAAGAGTAATGTTGCGAAAAAAGGGTAATCATAATCATGACAAGTTTTATAAATATAATCATCACTACTTTTTATAGCATAAGTGTCAGCACAATAATCATCATAAGTACGAGGCATCCTATCATCATTATAAATTTGCATATCTAAACTTGGGAGACTAAAAATATCATCTTCATTAAACGTAGCATCCCCAAGCTTGGGACAAACATTAATTGCATAAAATATATTCTCAAAAACATCATCTTCATCAAACATAGCATCCCCAAGCTTGGGCCTTTTCACATCATAAGCATAATCACTCTCATCGTTAAAAGTATGGATAGCACCAATAGTATAGCAATTATCATATTCTTCCAAGCAAGTGCCAAAAAGATTTTCAAGATCATAAGTATCATTATATTCCACAATTATATTTTCACGAGGCACAATAGTAATAGGAGAAGCATTATTTGGGAGAGATATCTTTTTACCTCTCTTCCTTTTTCTTTTCTTCTTCTTCACCATATCATGTGTGGGTTCAATCCTCTTTGTGGAGCTCCTTATTAATGAGATTAGTTGAATAGGAAGCTCCTCCTCGTTACCTGATTCATCATAAGAAATAATAGGAGGGTATTGGGAAGTCTCTTCCCTTTCATTAGTATTCTCTTCATATTCTTATTTGTTTTCTTTTCTTTATGTAGTTGGCAATATAAGGATTTTCAATACAATTCACCGCACAATACATATAAATTTCCTCAAGATCAAAATGAAGAACTCTATCAAGGGAAAATTTTGGAATATCCTTAGTTATACGTTTTATTTCTTCATAACCCAAGAGCAAACTAAGTTCATTATGATGTGCAAGGGAAATCAAGTCATCAGAGTTTTCGGACACGATACGATCATGAAACAATTTGAATTGGGTACTGAAATGATCATGTTCATTGCAAAGTTCACAAGTATGGCTAAGAAAGTTTAAATTTTCAGCACAATCATCTAGCCTTTCTTGCAACAATTTAGTTTCTAAGTACTTATGCCTCTTGCAATATCTATCTTCCCTATTTGGTGTGTACTTACAAACCCAATGCACTCCACAAAAATTGACATGTTTATAGCAGACATTTTCATCATAACTAGTGCAATCATCATTAGTACTATGTATATTCAAGGAGTTCATACTAACAACATTGAAATCATGCTCATCATTCAGATATTTAGTGCCAAACATTTTAATGCATTCTTCTTCTAACACTTTGGCACAATTTTCCTTTCCATCATACTCACGAAAGATATTAAAAAGATGAAGCATATGAGGTACCCTCAATTCCATATTTTTTAGTTTTCTTTTATAAACTAAACTAGTGATAAAACAAGAAACAAAAAGATTTGATTGCAAGATCTAAAGATGTACCTTCAAGTGCTAACCTGCCCGGCAACGGCGCCAGAAAAGAGCTTGATGTCTACTACACAACCTTCTCCTTGTAGACGTTGTTGGGCCTCCAAGTGCAGAGGTTTGTAGGACAGTAGAAAATTTCCCTCAAGTGGATGACCTATGGTTTATCAATCCGTAGGAGGCGTAGGATGAAGATGGTCTCTCTCAAGCAACCCTGCAACAAAATAGCAAAGAGTCTCTTGTGTCCCCAACACACCCAATACAATGGTAAATTGTATAGGTGCACTAGTTCGGCAAAGAGATGGCGATACAAGTGGTATATGGATGGTAGATAATGGTTTTTGTAATCTGAAAATATATAAACAGCAAGGTAACTAATGATAAAAGTGAGCACAAACGACATTGCAATGCGTTGAAACAAGGCCTAGGGTTCATTCTTTCACTAGTGCAAGTTCTCTCAACAATAATAACATAATTGGATCACATAACTATCCCTCGACATGCAACAAAGAGTCACTCCAAAGTCACTAATAGCGGAGAACAAACGGAGATATTATGGTAGGGTACGAAACCACCTCAAAGTTATTCTTTCCAATCAATCTGTTGGGCTATTCCTATAAGTGTCACAAACAGCTCTAGAGTTCGTACTAGAATAACACCTTAAGACACAAATCAACCAAAACCCTAATGTCACCTAGATACTCCAATGTCACCTCAAGTATCCGTGGGTATGATTATACGATATGCATCACACAATCTCAGATTCATCTATTCAACCAACACATAGAACCTCAAAGAGTGCCCCAAAGTTTCTACCGGAAAATCATGACGAAAATGTGTGCCAACCCCTATGTATAGGTTCATGGGCGGAACCCGCAAGTTGATCACCAAAACATACATCAAGTGAATCACGTGATATCTTCCCATAACAACTCTAGCGTCACCGAACCTTAAGTGTGTAGACCCTACGGGTTCGGGAACCATGTAGACATGACCGAGATATCTCTCCAGCCAATAACCAACAGCGGGATCTGGATACCCATGTTGGCTCCCACATGTTCCACGATGATCTCATCGGATGAACCACGATGTCGAGGATTCAATCAATACCGTATACAATTCCCTCTGTCCATCAGCATGTTACTTGCCCGAGATTCGATCGTCGGTATCCCAATACCTTGTTCAATCTCGTTATCGGCAACTCTCTTTACTCGTTACGTAATGCATGATCCCGTGACTAACTCCTTAGACACTCTGAGCTAATTATGATGATACATTACCGAGTGGGCCCAGAGATACCTCTCCGTCATATGGAGTGACAAATCCCAGCCTCGATTTGTGCCAACCCAACAGACACTTTTGGAGATACCCGTAGTGCACCTTTATAGCCACCCAATTACGTTGTGACATTTGACAGAACCAAAGCATTCCTACAGTATCCGGGAGTTGCACAATCTCATGGGCTAAGGAAAAGATACTTGACATTAGAAAAGCTTTAGCAGACGAACTACACGACCTTGTGCTATGCTTAGGATTGGGTCTTGTCATCACATCATTCTCCTAATGATGTGATGCCGTTATCAATGACATCCAATGTCCATGGTCAGGAAACCACGACCATCTATTGATCAACGAGCTAGTCAACTAGAGGCTTACTAGGGACATATTACGATCTATTTATTCACACATGTATTACGGTTTCCGATTAATACAATTATAGCATGAACAATAGACAGTTATCATGAACAAGGAAATATAATAATAACCACTTTATTATTGCCTCTAGGGCATATTTCCAACAATCTCCCACTTGCACTAGAGTCAGTAATCTAGTTACATTGTGATGAATCGAACACCCATAGAGTTCTGGTGTTGATCATGTTTTGCTCGTGGAAGAGGTTTAGTCAACGGATCTGCGAGATTCAGATCCGTATGCACTTTACAAATATCTGTGTCTCCATCTTGAACATTTTCACGAATGGAGTTGAAGTGACGCTTGATATGCCTGGTCTTCTTGTGAAACCTGGGCTCCTTGGCAAGGGAAATAGCTCCAATGTTGTCACAGAAGAGAGTCATCGGGCCCGGTGCATTGGGAATAACTCCTAGGTTGGTAATGAACTCCTTCATCTAGATTGCTTCATGTGCTGCCTCCGAGGCTGCCATGTATTCCGCTTCACATGTAGATCCCGCCACGACGCTTTGCTTTCAACCGCACCAGCTGACCGCCCCACCATTGAAAATATACATGTATCCGGTTTATGACCTGGAGTCATCCAGATCTGTGTCGAAGCTAGCATCGACGTAACCCTTTACGACAAGCTCTTCATCACCTCCATAAACAAGAAACATATCCTTAGTCCTTTTCAGATACTTCAAGATATTCTTGACCCCTGTCCAGTGTTCCATGCCGGGATTAATTTGGTACCTTCCTACCAAACTTACGGTAAGGTTCACATCAGGTCTTGTACACAGCATGGCATACATACTAGACCCTATGGCCGAGGCATAGGGGATGACACTCATCTTTTTGCTATCTTCTGCCATGGTCGGGCATTGAGCCGTGCTCAATCTCACACCTTGCAATACAGGCAAGAACCCCTTCTTGGACTGATCCATATTGAACTTCTTCAATATCTTGTCAAGGTATGTGCTTTGTGAAAGACCAATGAGGCGTCTCGATCTATGTCTATAGATCTTGATGCCTAATATGTAAGCATCTTCTCCAAGGTCCTTCATTGAAAAACACTTATTCAAGTAGGTCTTTATGCTTTCCAAGAATTCTATATCATTTCCCATCAATAGTATGTCATCCACATATAATATGAGAAATGCTATAGAGCTCCCACTCACTTTCTTGTAAACACAGGCTTCTCCATAAGTCTGTGTAAACCCAAACATTTTTATCATCTCATCAAAGTGAATGTTCCAACTCCGAGATGCTTGCACCAGCCCATAGATTGAGCGCAAGAGCTTGCATACCTTTCAGCATTCTTAGGATCGACAAAACCTTCCGGCAGCATCATATACAATTCTTCCTTAAGGAAACCATTAAGGAATGCCGATTTGACGTCCATCTTCCATATCTCATAATCATAGAATGTGGCAATTGCTAACATGATTTGGACGGACTTCAGCTTCGCTACGGGTGACAAGGTCTCATCGTAGTCAACCCCTTGAACTTGTCGGTAACCCTTAGCGACAAGTCGAGCCTTATAGATGGTCACATTACCATCTGCGTCTGTCTTCTTATTAAAGATCCATTTATTTTCTATGGCTCGCCGATCATCGGGCAAGTCTATCAAAGTCCATAATTTGTTTTCATACATGGATCCTATCTCGGATTTCATGGCTTCAAGCCATTTGTTGGAATTCGGGCCCGCCATCGCTTCTTCATAGTTCGAAGGTTCACCATTGTCTAACAACATGATTTCCAGGACAGGGTTGCCGTACCACTCTGGTGAGGAAAATGTCCTTGTGGGCCTACGAAGTTCAGTAGCAACTTGATCCAAAGTTTCATGATCATCATCATTAACTTCCTCTAGTCGGTGCATGCACCACAAAAACATCTTCCTGAGCTACGCTACTCTCCGGTTCAAGAGGAAATACCTCATCAAGTTCTACTTTCCTCCCACTTACTTCTTTCGAGAGAAACTCTTTCGCCAGAAAGGATCCATTCTTGGCATCAAAGACCTTGCCTTCGGATCTGAGGTGGAAGGTATACCCAATAGTTTCCTTAGGGTATCCTATGAAGACGCATTTTTCCGATTTGGGTTCGAGCTTTTCAGGTTGAAGTTTCTTGACATAAGCATCGCATCCCCAAACTTTCAGAAACGACAGCTTAGGTTTCTTCCCGAACCATAATTCTTACGGTGTCGTCTCAACAGATTTCGACGGAGCCCTATTTAAAGTGAATGCAACAGTCTCTAAAGCATAACCCCAAAATGATAGTTGTAGATCGGTAAGAGACATCATAGATCGCACCATATCCAATAGAGTGCGATTACGATGTTCGGACACACCATTATACTGAGGTGTTCCAGGCAACTTGAGTTGTGAAACAATTCCACATTTCCTTAAGTGCATGCCAAATTCGTGACTCAAATATTCTCCCCCATGATCTGATCGTAAGAACTTTATTTTCCTGTCACGTTGATTATGTACCTCACTCTGAAATTCCTTGAACTTTTCAAAGGTCTCAGACTTGTGTTTCATTAAGTAGACATACCATATCTACTTAAGTCATTAGTGAGGGTGAGAACATAACGATAGCCACCGCGAGCCTCAACGCTCATTAGACCGCACACATCAGTATGTATGATTTCCAATAAGTTGGTTGCTCGCTCCATTGTTCCGGAGAACGGAGTCTTGGTCATTTTTCCCATGAGGCATGGTTTGCACGTGGAAAATGATTCAAAATCAAGAGACTCCAAAAGGCCATCTGCATGGAGTTTCTTCATGCGTTTGACACCAATGTGACCAAGGCGGCAGTGCCACAAGTATGTGGGACTGTCATTATCAAGCTTACATCTTTTGGCATTCACACTATGAATATGTGTAACATCACGTTCAAAATTCAATAAGAATAAACCATTGACCAGTGGGGCATGACCATAAAACATATCTCTCATATAAATAGAACAATTATTATTCTCAGATTTAAATGAGTAGCCATCTCGCATTAAACGAGATCCAGATACAATGTTCATGCTCAAAGCTGGCACTAAATAACAATTATTGAGGTTTAAAACTAATCTCGTAGGTAAATGTAGAGGTAGCGTGCCGATGGCGATCATATCGACCTTGGAACCATTCCCGACGCACATCGTCACCTCGTCCTTCACTAGTCTCCGCTTATTTTGCAGCTCCTGTTCTGAGTTACAAATATGAGCAACCGCACCGGTATCAAATACCTAGGAGCTACTACGAGTGCTTGTAAGGTACACATCAATAACATGTATATCATATATACCTTTGGTATTGCCGGCCTTCTTGTCCGCTAAGTACTTGGGGCAGTTCCGCTTCCAGTGACCATTTCCCTTGCAATAAAAGCACTGAGTCTCGGGCTTGGGTCCATTTTTTGGATTCTTCCTGGCAACTGATTTACCAGGCACGGCAACTCCCTTGCTGTCCTTCTTGAAGTTCTTCTTACCCTTGCCCTTCTTGAAACTAGTGGTCTTATTCACCATCAACACTTGATGTTCCTTTTTGATCTCCACCTCCACTGATTTCAGCATTGAATATAACTCAGGAATGGACTTCTCCATCCCTTGCATATTGTATTTCATCACAAAGATCTTGTAGCTAGGTGGGAGCGACTGGAGGATCCTGTTAATGACCGAGTCATTTGGGAGATGAACTCCCAGCTGAGACAAACGGTTGTGTAACCCGGACATAGTGAGTATATGCTCACTGACAGAACTGTTTTCCTCCATCTTACAATTGTAGAACTTGTCGGAGACTTCATATCTCTCGACCCGGGCATGAGCTTGGAAAACCTGTGCGGAGCGATGCTTGACCTCGTGAGGAAGGACTGCTTCAGCTCCATAGACGAGGAAGAATGGAGTCTCGCCCGTTGGCTTGGTGGCGGTGGTTCGGATGGACCACAACACGAACTAGAGCTCGTCGTGACAGCCCCTGCCGCAGGCCTCCAGCTTCTTCTTGAAGGTCCTGGTCTTGAGGCCCTTCAGGACCTCCGCGTTAGCTCGCTCGGCCTGACCGTTACTCCTGGGGTGGGCCACCAAAGCGTAGCAGATCTGCGTTCCAAGGTTAGCATAGTAGGTTTTGAAGAGGTTGCTAGTAAACTGCGAACCGTTATCTGTGATGATGCAGTTGGGGACCCCGAAGCAGCTCACGAGGCCCTTGATGAACTTGACAGCAAAGCCGACTGGAATGGTACGGACGGCTTCCACTTCTGCCCACTTGGTGAACTTGTCGACGGCGACGTAGAGATAGCGGTAGCCCCTTGGCGCCCAGGGGAACGGGCCTAGGATGTCCAGCCCCCAGACCGCAAATAGCCATGTGAGTGGGATGGTTTGGAGGTCCTGAGCGGGCTGATGGATTTGCTTGGCGTGGAATTGGCAAGCTTCACAGGACTTCACTAGCTCGGCCGCGTCGTTGAGTGCTGTGGGCCAATAGAACCCACTGCGGAACACCTTGCCGACGAGGATCCGTGACGACGAGTGGTGTCCGCAGTCACCGCCGTGTATGTCGACCAGCAATTCCCTTCCTTGATCGCTAGAGATGCAGTGCAGCGTGACATCGTTCGGTCGTTTCCTGTATAACTCGCCATCTTGGATACAGTATGCCATGGCTTGCCGGGCCACGTGCTCCGCTTCCTCTTCCTTCTCCGGCAACGTCGCGTGCATCACGTACTCTTTGAATTCCTTGATCCAGCACTCCTACTAGGGCTCGAGTGCCAAGAGTAACTGAGCTCCTGAGGTCGGGTGACATGCTAGGGCTCCCGTGGCCGGGGGCTGTGGGAGCTCCTCCCGAGGCTGAGTCATGCTTGAAAGAGGTGGCGTAGCTGACGGCTTGAAGAGCCACTCTTCGAAGACGTTGGGCTCTTGCGGTTTCTGCTTGGATGCTCTCCTGGCGATGTCATCGGCTTCCTTGTTGGTGCCCCGGGGCATGTGCTGCAGCTCTAGGCCCGAGAACTGCTTTTCCATCTTGCGCACCTCTGCAAGGTAGGCCTCTATGTGCTCGTCCTTCGGCTCGTACACCTCGTTGGAAAAGTTGACGAGGAGCTGCAAGTCGCCTTTGACGGTGAGGTGCTTCACCCCTAGAGCTGCCGTATCCCTCAGGCCAGCTATGAGGCCTATGTATTCTGCGATGTTGTTGGAGACCTTCTCGCCGTGCTGAAAACAGAGATGCACGGCGTAGTAGAGCTTGTCCTGAGTGGGCGAGATTAGCACTGCTCCAGCCCCCGTGCCCTGGTGCACGAAGGCGCCATCGAAATACATGACCCAGCTGTCTGGTGCCTTGCTTCCTGGGGAGGTGGACCGGTCTTCTCCTTCCTCAAGCGCGGGGGCATCTGTCCATTCCGCCACAAAATCGGCGAGCGCGGCTCCCTTGATGACCCTGGTAGTGCTGAACTCCAACTGGAATGCTTGCAACTCGATGTTCCACTCAGCGACCCTTCCGGCTGAGTTAGGGCTCCTGAGCACCCTCTCTAATGGGAAGGTTGAGACGACCTTGATGGGGTGGCCCTGGAAGTAGTGCGCAGCTTGCACGAGGCCACCAAGAGTGCGAGCAGGAGCTTTTGCGGCATGGGGTAGCGCGCCCTCGCATCCTGCAATACGGTGCTGACGAAGTTCATCGGGTGCTCGACGAGGGCTGGCACACCGTCGAGGCTCGGGTCCCATGGAGATTGTGGCATATCCTGAGGTGGTGGGTTTCCTGAGACCTGACCGTCCTTAGGAGCTTCTGCGATGTTGCCCTGCTGAGCTTGGTCTTTCGCCGCTGATGGCTTTGCTGCACCTTCTTGACCCTGCGCTGCATCAGCTCTGGCTTGGCGCGGCACACCCATGTCTTGGCGCTCCTCCTGAACCGCCACCAGTGCCACTCTGGTGGAGTACGGGGTGGCAGCAAGGTAGAGCACCAGAGGCTCGAGAGGCCGCGGTGCCACCATCACTTGGGGGCTGGTGAGGTATTTCTTGAGGTCTTGGAAGGCCTGGTCGGCATCTGGGGTCCACTAAAACGGGCCCTTCTTCTTCATGAGCTTAAAGAAGGGTAAGGCGCGCTCGCCTAGCTTGGAGATGAAACGCCCCAACGCGGTCACCCGCCCTGCTAGCTTCTGCATTTCCTTGAGGGTCTGTGGTGGGCTCATGTCTTCGATGGCCTTGATCTTCTCCGGGTTTGCCTCGATCCCTCTGTGGGATACGAGGAACCCAGTAGCTTGCCGGAGGGGACGCCAAACACGCACTTCTCCGGGTTAAGCCTCAAGTTCACTTGGCGTAAGCTTTCGAAGGTCTCCTCCAAGTCTTGAATCAATGTCCTCGCCTCGCGAGATTTCACCACTATGTCATCAACGTAGGCCTCTGTGTTTCTGCCAAGCTACCGCCCCAAGGCGATTTGCATCAACCGTTGAAAGGTTGCGCCCGCGTTGCGCAGCCCGAAGGGCATGCAGGTGTAGTAGTACACCCCGCATGGTGTCAGGAAGGTTGTCTTCTCCACATCCTCCACCGCCATCTTGATTTGGTGGTATCCTGAGAATGCATCCAGGAAACATAGCAAGTCCCACTCGGCGGTGGATTCGACGATTTGATCGATACGTGGAAGCAGGAACGAATCTTGGGGCCACGCCTTGTTAAGGTTGGTGAAGTCGACGCACATCCGTTCTTCCCCTCCTTACTTCGGTACTACGACGGGGTTCGCCAGCCATTCGGGGTATCGAACTTCTCGGATGGTACCTGCCGCCTCCAGCTTGCGTGTCTCTTGGATGATGAAGGCCTGCTTCTCAGTGGACTGCCGTCTTGCCCGCTACTTCACGGGGCGTACATTGGGGCACACCCTTAGATGATGCTGGAATACCTCTCTCGGGACCCCTACCAGCTGATTGGGATCCCACGCGAATATCTCCTTGTTCGCGCGCAAAACTCTCACCAAAGCTTCTTCTTGTCCCGAGTCAAGGCTGGTTCCTATGGTGAAGGTGTCTCTTGAAGACCCGTCCTCGTTGACCGGCACCTGCTTGGTCTCCGCCTTGTCTTGAGTGAACAGTTGCTTCTTCTTGGTGGGTGCGATCTCCTTGGCCTCGGGCGTACCGGCGTCGGCTGGCTGGGCTGCTGCCGCGGTCTTGAAGGCGAGCCTGAGAGCCGCCACTGCCTCCTTAGTGTCCCCCTTGATGGTGAGGACGCCCTTGTTCCCTGGCATCTTCATGAGGTTGTAGGCCGGGTGAGTCGCCGCCATGAACTGAGCGAGAGCCGGGTACCCGAGGATGGCATTGTATGGGAGACCGATGCGGGCGATGTCAAAGTCCACCAGCTCAGTGCGATAGTTGTCTCGCGTGCCAAAGGTGACAGGGAGGCGGATCTGCCCCAGAGAGTGGGAAACTCCACCACCCACTCCAGTGAAGGGCTTGCTGAGGCTGAGCCATTCGAGCGGCACATGAAGAAGGCTGAAGGCTTCTACGGAGAGCAAGTTGAGGTCGGCGCCGCGTCGATGAGGGTCTTGGTAACGGCCACGTTGCAGATGGTGGGTGTGAAGAGGTCGTCCTCCGGCGCAACCCAACCCGGCGGAGCCGAAGGTGAGGTGAGGTCGAAGGTGAGGTCGTCCTGCGGCGCAACCCAACCCGGCGGAGCCCCTGGGCGCTTGGAGGCTGCCACAATCTGACGGAATAAAGGTTTGATGTGGCGATCTGAAGGCGGTGCTTGGGAGCCACCCAGCAGTGCCGCGACTGCGTGGTGTGCCGGCACCGCGTAGCATGCGGTGAAGAGGTTGCGGAGCTCCCCCAGGATGCCACCGTGGATCCCGGGAGGTTGAGCAGCCAGGCGCGTGGCTCGCCGGCGAGGGCCATGGGGAACCAGTTGGCCATGATGTTGTCGTCGCCTCTGGCTTCCAGGACGGCCTCCTCGTACGCCATCAGGAACGGCGCTGAGTCTTCCGCGCCGTTGTAACATGGCGGCATATCCGGCTTGAACTTGTCCAGCCACTACACTTGCCGCAGGGAGGGGGCCAGGGCTCGGTACCCAGACTCCCTGCTGCTGGTGCTGGCTGCAGAGGTGGGTGGCGGGGCACCTGCCATGGGAGCATAGTGCGGCAGCATAGGGTGCAGGTTGGTGGAGAGGAGCCCCGGCGCACCCCTACCTCGTGCGCCAAATGCAGGATGTGGGGTTCCAGCAAACCTTTAAGGTTCGAACACTGGGGTGCGCACGAAGTCTTTCCTTCTGTAACACCCCGGATGTAATTTACCTTATCTATACTCCAACTCTTGCCGTTTCCGGCACTAAGTTATTTTATTTCCTCATTGTCGGGTTTTTGTCTTCGTGTGTTTTGTCTTTGTCATGCATCTCATATCATGTCATCATGTGCATTTGCATACGTGTTCGTCTCTTGCATTCGAGCATTTTCCCTGTTGTCTGTTTTGCATTCCGGCGCTCCTATGTCCTCCGGTGGTCCTTTCCACCTCTTTTCGTGTGTGGGGGTTAAACATTTCCGGATTGGACCGAGACTTGCCATGTGGCCTTGGTTTACTATCGGTAGACCGCCTGTCAAGTTTCGTGCCATTTGGACTTCGTTTCATACTCCAACAGTTAACCGAGGGACCGAGAAGGCCTCGTGTGTGTTGCAGCCCAACACCCTTCCAATTTGGCCCAAAACCCACCAAACACCCCTCCATCGTCTAGAGCGTTCGATCACGATCGCGTGGCCGAAAACCACACCTCATTTGGAGCTTCCTAGCTCCTCCTATGTATAAAACTAGACCTCCCCCGAAATTTTCGGGTCATTCTACCCCTAACCTAGCTCCCCACCTCTTCAGCGCGCAAGACATTGTCCACCGGCGCCGGACACATCGCCGCACCCTACAGCAGCGCGCCACATGGCAGGCGCGCCCACATCACCGTCGCCGGCCCGCCTGGGCCCGAGAGAAGCCCTCCCGGCCCGGCTCCTCCCTCGAGCCGCCCGCGCCTCCACTCTGCCCGCGCGCCGCCCGGGAGCCTCGCTGCCTTTGCCGCCCCATCCCGCCGCCGGCGAGCTTCGCCGTGGCGAGCCTCCTCGTCGACCGTGCCGCCCGAGCCGGCCTCCTCGCCTACGAACGCCGCCAACGCCACCCCGTCCTACTCCGGCGAGGATCCGGCGCCCCCGACCTCTCCTCCCTCCTCCTCGAATCCGGCAGCCTGTTCCGGCGAGAACACCGGCTGGCCATCCTTGGGCGTCGTGAGAGCTATAGTGCATCGGGCCAGATCTAGATCTGGTTTCAAACTCGGTTGAATTTTCATCCCATAACCCTAATTTTTTATCATTTTCCGCATGCCATAACTCTGCATCCGTAGCTCCGATTCGTGCGTGTAGCATATCAAAATGTTTGCCTCGACGAGTACATCATTTCATCTCATTGCTTCATTTTCATTTGAGCTCATCTTGATTCCCGAAATGCTGTTGGAAGAGGGCTATGTGATGAATTTTTCAGATCTGTTTCAGCAAATGGCCTTTTGTCATTTTTGCCATGATTAATGTGTGCATGCTATGATCCTGAGCTCTACATGTGTTTTGTTATATGCCATGCCATCTTTACAGAGGTGTATGCCATGTATTTTTATGATCTTTGTGGTGACTAGCACAAGCTTGCAAAGTAGCGTAATCATGGATGCTGATTTCAGGGACTTTGAATTTCACTAAGTCCTTGTCCTGATTTTGCTTTTATGCCATATGTTCATGTTGTTTTCCTAGTGATCCGTGCCTCTTTTGAGGATGATCAGTAAGGATGTTTTGTTAATATTGTTGTTCTCTATCCATCCATGTCTTTGTTTGCAATTATGGAGCACCCTAGCTTTAGTCAATCGAGTTCTACTTTTGCTATAAAGTGATTCCTGGCAGATTGTTGACATGTTTAGCAATTTTGCCGAGGATGTTGCTATTGATCCGTGCATGCTATGTTGTTGTTCTTGCCATTTCTAGCTTCTATGCCATGTATTCTTGATGGGTGTATGGTTAGTTTGTCATTCAATGCTCTGTAGTGAGTGCATCGAGCTCGTAAACCAACCTACTTGTCAAATCTGTTTGCATGCTCCAGTTTTTCACTGTCTGAATCTGTTTATGTTTTTTCCATGTTCACATGCTTGCAATTGTATTTTCTGATCCCTTTTGGCTCAAGGTCACTAAGGGACTTTTGTTAAGTGCTTTGAGTAGCTTCATGCCATGCCTTGATTTGCCATGTTAAGTTCCTGTAGCTTGTAGTTTTCATGCTCTAAAGTTTGCTTCCTGATGATAAATTCCAGACTTGTGTTAATTTCACCAAGTCTGAAACCTGTTATCATTTGCACTTTTGCCATGCTTGTGTGAACCTGTTAGTGGATGAATTATCCATAGCTCAGTGTTCATATTTTGTCAAGCTTCATGAGTGGATACCTGTCATGTATTTTGTTGTCATGTTTGAGTGCTGTAGCATATTTATCTTGATGCATTTAGTTGGTCACTTGCTGATTATCGTAGACCGGTGCCATATTTGTTTTGCTTGCCATTTCCAAACAGTGCATCCGATTCCGGTGATCTTTATATAGTTTTCAACCGAAATCACCTCACCTTTCCAGTGGCACTCTTGGATTTCCAAGTTAATTCCAGGTTCAATCATTCCTTTGCAAATCTTGCATATGCATCATATACCGCATCCCGCATATCATACCATGTTTGCATCATGTTGTTTGAGCATTGCACGTGGTTGATTGTGTTGCGTTTGCTTGTTGTTCTTTTTTGGGTAGAGCCGGGAGACGAGTTCGTGAACGAGGAGCCCGTTGAGTTCGCTTACGAGGATCAAGGCAACTCTGAGTACTTTGCAGGCAAGATGACCATACCCTCGAAATCACTTCTATCTTTGCTTGCTAGATGCTCGCTCTTTTGCTATGCCTATGCTACGATGCATACCACTTGCTTATCATGCCTCCCAATTGCCATGTCAAACCTCTAACCCACCATGTCCTAGCAAACCGTTGTTTGGCTATGTTAACGCTTTGCTCAGCCCCTGTTATAGCGTTGCTAGTTGCAGGTGAAGATTGGAGATCGTTCCTTGTGGGAATATGTTTATTGTTGGGATATCACAATATTATCTTGTTTATCTTAATGCACCTATATACTTGGTAAAGGGTGGAAGGCTCGGCCTTTTTCCTAGTGTTTTGTTCCACTCTTGCCGCCCTAGTTTCCGTCATATCGGTGTTATGTTCCCGGATTTTGCGTTCCTTACACGGTTGGGTTATAATGGGAACCCCTTGATAGTTCGCCTTGAATAAAACTCCTCTAGCAATGCCCAACCTTGGTTTTACCATTTGCCACCTAGCCTATTTTTCCCTTGGGTTTCCGGAGCCCAAGGGTCATCTTTATTAAAAACCCCCGGGCCAGTGCTCCTTTGAGTGTTGCTCCAAACAGAGCCACTTGCAGCGCCAACTCGGGGAAACTTGAGGGTTGGTTTTATTTGTACGTAGTGTTCATCTGAGTGTGCCCTGAGAACGAGATATGTGCAGCTCCTATCAGGATTTGTCGGCACATTCGGGCAGTGTTGCTGGACTTGCTTTACCTTTGTCGAGGATGTCTTGTAACCGGGATGCCGAGTCTGATCGGATTGTCTTGGGAGAAGGAATATCCTTCGTTGACCATGAGAGTTGTGATGGGCTAAGTTGGGACTCCCCTGCAGGGATTTGAACTTTCGAAAGCCGTGCCCACGATTATGTGAAGATGGGAATTTGTTAATGTCCGGTTGTAGATAACCTGAAACTTAACTTAATTAAAATGCACCAACTGCGTGTGTAACCGTGATGGTCTCTTCTCGGCGGAGTCCGGGAAGTGAACACGGTGTTGGAGTAATTCTTGACGTAGGTTGTTCTAGGATCACTTCTTGATCATAGTTGTTCGACCGTGATTTTACCTTCTCTTCTCGCTCTCTTTTGCGAATAGGATAGCCACCATATATGCTAGTCACTTGTTGCAGCTCCACATCATGCCTTGTCTTACCTATAAGCTTAAATAGTCTTGATCGCGAGGGTGCGAGATTGCTGAGTCCCCGTGACTCACAGATTACTTCAAACCAGATGCAGGGACCGATGATACCACCCCAGACGATGCGCTTGAGCTCAAGTGGGAGTTCGATGAAGACTCTCGTCGTTACTATGTGTCTTTCCCAGATGATCAGTAGTGGTGCCCAGTTGGGGCAATCGGGGACTTTGTCGCATTTGGGGGTTGATCTTTATTTTGGTACCGTAGTCGGACCATGAGTGTATTGGATGAATGTAATGTTATTCATGTATTTGTGTGACGTGGCGAGTGTAAGCCAACTATGTATCCTTTCCCCTTTTATTTATATTACATGGGTTGTTTGCGAAGATTACTCACACTTGCGTCATTGCTTTCAATGCGGTTATGCCTCTAAGTCGTGCTTCGACACATAGGAGATATAGCCGCATCGAGGGCGTTACAAGTTGGTAATCAGAGCCTTCCCCAGCCTTAGGAGCCCCCTGCTTGATCGAATCGTTAGCGTTGTTGAGTCTAGAAAAATGTTTTGAGTCATTTAGGTATATATATATCAGAGAGTTAGGAATTATTTTTACTCCTCAGTCCCTTCATTGCTCTTCTCTTCTCAAATTTCACTAAAAAAATTTAGGATCACGTGGGTATCTTGGAATCGTTCCGATCGATTTGTGACGAGAACACTGTTCTTGGTGCCTCCTGTCATTTAGGGGTTGTGGTAGTGTCCCGAGGAGTTGAGCTCCGAGGTGTTGTCGTCACAATTTTATCGTTGAGATTCTGGAATACCTGAGTTTCGCCGACATCGAAAATCTCTTTTATGCAGTTGTTGGTGAGATAACCTCGACGCCACCCAGTACTGGGGCGGGAGTTAGGGAGTGTTGCCATAACTCATATAACGGATGCTTTTCGAAGGTTGAGGTAAAATGATTTCCGAAGGTTTCTCGGTTATGTGTTGAAGGATGGATATAGCTGGATGAAGGATTTGCTAGATTTGGGTGAGATATTATGCTTCCCCTGTATCCCCAACACCTGATTGCATAACTGGAAAGTTTCGGGAGTTTCATAGGTGGGAATTGTTGTAGCTCTAGTTCTTCTTCCACGGATATTTGGTTTGGGATTGGGTAATCCTCACCAAGTATTTGTTCTTGTCCGTACCTTGTTGTTTTTCTTCTACCTCAATTCTAAGTGGCTTCTCAATTTATGGATATGTGACCATTTCAATTGGAATGCATTCGTTCATCTAGTTCGGATGTGAAGACTATATGTTGCAATTTCAACCCGTTTGATTCAGCTTAAATATTTGTCTGTCAAGATGCTAATGGATGTCAACCTCTTCAGGATGGCTCCTCCAACGTGCACGACTCTGAATCCTGATCCACCACCACCACCTCCACCTCCGGAGGCATGGCAAGCTGTGATGGCCGCTACCAATGCAAACACGCAACTGATCTTGCAACTTCTTCAAGATCGCAACCAAGGGAACCAGGGCCATGGCAACAACCAGAACCACTTTGCTACACTCAACCAGGTCGTCGCTAACCAGCCAAAGACCTTCAGCAACTGTGTCGAGGCCTCAGACGCTGATGATTGGCTCGTGGACATATGCAAGCATTTCGATTGCAGTAACATCAGTCCTGAGGACTTTGTCAAGTTTGCCTCCTTCCAACTCAAAGACCAAGCTGCAAAATGGTTTCAGCAGTACAAAGATTCCAGAGGAGGCCATGTGATTACCTGGGATGAATTCCGTCAAGACTTCAAAGCTCATCATATTCCTCAGAGTGTGGTTGAGAGCAAGCATGAGGAATTCCGCAACCTGAAGCAAGGCACTATGTCTGTTTACCAGTACAACATCATGTTTCAGAAGCTCGCCCATTTTGCTAAGCAAGACATCCCTGACGAGAAGAGCATGATATACCAGTTCAGGGGTGGTCTCAGAGAAGAACTCCAGCTAGCTCTCGTCCTTTTTGAGCCGAAGAAGTACGATGAGTTCTACAATATGGCAATGAAGCAAGAGGCTTCCCAACTGAAGTGCAATGCTTCCAAGAAGCGAGTCAGAGATGCAACTCCTTCTTCCTCAACTCAAGTGGCTAAGCAGCAAAAGTATTGGCTTCCTCCTCCTCCATTCCGTCAGCCTTATCAGCAGAAGAGCAAAGGTGGCAGTGGATCTTCCCACCCACCCAACCCTGGCTTTCAGAACAAGACTTCGTCTCAAGCTCCAAGATCAAGTGCTCCATATCACCGTCCGCTTTCAGAGGTCACGTGCAAGTGCCAACAGAAGGGTCACTATGCCAACAAATGCTTCAATCAGAGGCGTCTTCCTCCTGCTCTTGTGAGATCGGCAAGTACCATAGTGGTCAAGCATAACCCCAAGCATGCCAAGGTCAACTTGTTGAACGCAGCTCAGGCAGAGGACTCGCCAGATGTGATTATGGGTAACCTTCCTGTTAACGATGTTCCTGCAAAAGTACTTTTTGACACTGGTGCATCGCTTTCTTTTATTGCAAGACCATTTGTTGCCAAGCATGAATTTGTGACCGAAAGGATTCCTTTCCCATTGAAGATTGTGTCCCTGGGCAAGAAAATGACATCTAACAATTGCGTCCCGGATGTTACTATCACGTTGGGTGACTATAAGTTTCAATCCTCTCCAGTGGTCCTTGGTAACTAGGATATTGATCTTATTCTTGGAATGGACTGGCTTTCTAAGCACAAGGCTCAGCTTGATTGTGCTGCCAGGAAGATTCAATTGACTCATTCGTCTGAGGATGTAATTGTCTTTGCCGCTAATGACGATACCATCCGTCTGTTTTCTCTCAATGAGAAGGGTGAGCTGGATGCCATCTCTCAAATTCCGGTCGTTTGCGAATATCAAGACGTCTTTCCAGAAGAGCTTCCAGGAATGCCTCCGCACCGGCCATTTGAATTCGTCATCGATCTTGAGCCTGGCACAGAACCTGTTTGCAAACGTCCTTACAAGCTTGGACCTAAAGAGTTGAAGGAGCTGAAGAAGCAACTCGATGAACAAGAGCGTATGGGTCTCATCCGACCTAGTTCTTCTCCGTGGGGTTGTGGAGTTCTTTTTGTGAAGAAGAAGGATGGAACAGACCGACTTTGTGTTGACTACCGTCCATTGAACAAGAAGACCATAAAGAACAAGTACCCACTTCCCAACATCAACGAGCTATTTGAACAACTCAAAGGTGCTCAAGTATTCTCAAAGCTTGACCTCCGTATGGTCTATCACCAGATCCGAATTCGTGAGCAAGATATTCCCAGGACAGCTTTTAGAACAAGCTATGGTTCATATGAATATACTGTCATGTCTTTTTGCCTTGTCAACGCTCCGCCAACTTTCTCTCGCATGATAAACTTCATCTTCAACCCCTACACAAATGACTTCGTCTTGGTCTACCTCGAAGACATTTTGGTCTTTTCCAAGAACAAGGAAGATCATGCCAAGCACTTCTGTTTGGTGCTGGATAAGCTCACAGAACATCAGTTCTACGCCAAGTTTTCTAAGTGCGAGTTTTGGCTCGATGAGGTTCTCTATATTGGGCATATCATCTCTGCCAAGGGAATAGTGGTGAATCCTAAGAAGGTGTCTGCAATTGTGAATTGGGAACCACCTCAGAATGTAAAGCAACTCCGCAGCTTCCTTGGTCTCGCAAGCTATTGTCGAAGGTTTGTTGAGAACTTCTCAAAGATCACGAAGCCTCTTTCCAACCTTCTCCAGAAGCACGTGAAGTACGTTTAGTCTCCTGAATGTGACATCGCTTTCAACACCCTGAAAGAGAAATTATTCACTGCTCCAGTTCTGACTCCTCCTGATGAATCCAAACCGTTCGAGGTCTTCTGTGATGCCTCTCTTCAAGGTCTTGGTGCAGTGTTGGTGCAAGAGAAGAAAGTTGTGGCCTATACTTCTCGCCAGTTGAAGCCCAATGAAAAGAACTACCCCACTCATGACCTCGAGTTGGCGGTAGTTGTTCATGCTCTTTTGACTTGGAGACATCTCTTATTGGGAAGAAAAGTGGACATCTTCACTGACCACAAGAGTCTCAAGTACATCTTCACTCAGCCTAATCTCAACCTCAGGCAGACTTGTTGGGTTGAAATGATTCAAGAGTATAATCCGAGCATCGAATATACTCCAGGCAAGGCCAATGTAATTGCTGACGCATTGAGCAGGAATGCTTACTGCAACAGTTTGATTCTCAAGCTTACCTACCCGAGCTTTGTGAAGCTTTCCGCAAACTCAATCTACAAGTTGTTCCTCAAGGTTTCCTCGCCAACCTTCAAGTCTCTCCTACTTTGGAAGATCAGATTCGCGAGGCTCAACTTCTTGATGCTATGGTGAAGAAGGTGAAGATTGGGATTGCCAAGAGTCAATCCAATTATAAGTGCTATTGTCTTGATGACAAGGATACTCTCTTCTTCGAGGATCGTATTGTTGTGCCTAAAGGTGAACTTAGTAAAGTCATTATGAATGAGGCTCACAATTCACTCCTCTCTATCCACCCTGGAAGTACAAAGATGTACCAGGACCTCAAGCAGGCGTATTGGTGGACTCGAATGAAGCGTGAGATTTCTCAGTTCGTGAATGAATGTGATGTCTGCAGAAGAGTGAAGGCAGAACGCCAACGACCAGCTGGTCTCCTCCAACCTCTTGCCATTCCAGAATGGAAGTTTGACCACATTGAGATGGACTTCGTGACTAGATTTCCAAAGTCCAAGCGTGGCAATGATGCTATCTTCGTTGTCATCGACAAACTCACTAAAGTGGCTCACTTTCTGCCTATCAAAGAATCCATCACAGCAGCTCAATTGGCAGAGCTTTATACCTCTCTCTGCACGGCATTCCGCAGTTGATATCTTCAGATCATGGCAGCATCTTCACCTCGAAGTTTTGGGATTCTTTTCAGAAGGCCATGGGCACCAACATCCGTTTCAGCACAGCTTTTCATCCCCAAACTAGCGGCCAAGTCGAGCGTGTCAATCAGATTCTCGAAGATATGCTCAGGGCTTGCGTTATCTCCTTCGGTATGAAGTGGGAAGATTGTCTTCCTTATGCCGAGTTCTCCTACAACAACAGCTTTCAAGCGAGTTCGGGCAAGGCCCCATTTGAAATTCTCTATGGCAGGAAGTGTCGTACTCCCCTCAACTGGTCAGAGACTGGTGAACGTCAACTTCTTGGAAATGAATTGATCACAGAGGCGGAAGAGATGTGCAAAGTCATTCATGATAACCTCAAAGCTGCACAATCGCGCCAGAAGAGCTACCATGATAGTAAGCATCGTGATTTGGCTTTCGAGATAGGAGACCATGTTTACCTCCGCGTCTCCCCAATGAAAGGTACTCGTCGCTTCAGAATCAAAGGGAAGCTTGCCCCTAGATACGTGGGTCCTTTCAAGATCGTCAGCAAGAGAGGCGATCTCGCCTATCAACTCGAGCTTCCCTCCAACTTTGCAAACGTGCATGACGTGTTTCACGTGTCTCAACTCCGCAAGTGCTTCAAGACCCCTGACCGCACCGTCAACTTCGAATACATTGATCTCCAAGAAGACCTTTCTTATCATGAGCACCCAGTTGCTATTCTTGAAGAAACTGAGCGCAAGACTCGCAACAAGTCAATCAAATTGCTCAAAGTCAAGTGGTCACACCATTCCGACCGTGAAGCCACCTGGGAACGCGAGGACCACCTCCATTCTGAGTACCCGGAGTTTTTCCAGTCCTAGATCGCAGGACGAGATCCTTTTGTAGTGGTGGAGTGTTGTAACACCCCGAATGTAATTTACCTCATCTGCACTCCAACTCTTGCCGTTTCCGGCACTAAGTTATTTTCTTTCCTCGTTGTCAGGTTTTTGTCTCCGTGTGTTTTGTCTTTGTCATGCATCTCATATCATGTCATCATGTGCATTTGCATACGTGTTCGTCTCATGCGTCGGAGCATTTTCCCCATTGCCCGTTTTGCATTTCGGCGCTCCTATGTCCTCCGGTGGTCCTTTCCACCTCTTTTCGTGTGTGGGGGTTAAACATTTCCGGATTGGACCGAGACTTGCCATGCGGCCTTGGTTTACTACCGGTAGACCGCCTGTCAAGTTTCGTGTCATTTGGACTTCGTTTCATACTCCAACGGTTAACCGAGGGACCGAGAAGGCCCCGTGTGTGTTGCAGCACAACACCCTTCCAATTTGGCCCAAAACCCACCAAATACCCCTCCATCGTCTAGAGCGTTCGATGATGACCGCGTGGCCAAAAACCGCACCTCATTTGGAGCTTCCTAGCTCCTCCTACCTATAAAACTAGACCTCCCCCAAAATTTTCGGGTCATTCTACCCCTAACCTAGCTCCCCACCTCTTCAGCGCGAAGGACATTGTCCGCCGGCGCCGGACACATCGCCGCGCCCTACCGCAGCGCGCCACGTGGCGGGCGCGCCTACATAACCGTCGCCGGCCCGCCTGGGCCCGAGAGAAGCCCTCCCGGCCCTGCTCCTCCCTCGCGCCGCCCGCGCCTCCACTCTGCCCGCGAGCCGCCCGGGAGCCTTGCTGCCTTCGCCGCCCCATCCCGCCGCCGGAGAGCTCTGCCACGGCGAGCCTCCTCGTCGACCCCGACGCCCGAGCCGGCCTCCTCGCCTACGAACGCCGTCGATGCCGCCCTTCCTACTCCGGCGAGGATCCGGCGCCCCCGACCTCTCCTCCCTCCTCCTCGACTCCGGCAGCCTGTTCCGGTGAGAACATCGGCCGGCCATCCTCGGGCGACGTGAGAGCTACAGTGCATCGAGCCAGATCTAGATCTGGTTTCAAACTCGGTTGACTTTTCATCCCGTAACCCTAATTTTTTAGCATTTTTCCGCATGCCATAACTCTGCATCCGTAGCTCCGATTCGTGCGTGTAGCATATCAAAATGTTCGACTCGACGAGTACATCATTTCATCTCATTGCATCATTTTCATTTGATGCCCGAAATGCTGTTGCAAGAGGGCTATGTGATGAATTTGTCAGATCTGTTTCAGCAAATGGCCTTTTGGCATTTTTGCCATGATTAATGTGTGCATGCTATGATCCTGAGCTCTACATGTGTTTTGTTATATGCCATGCCATCTTTACAGAGGTGTATGCCATGTATTTTTATGATCTTTGTGGTGACTAGCACAAGCTTGCAAAGTAGCGTAATCATGGATGCTGATTTCAGGGACTTCGAATTTCACTAAGTCCTTGTCCTGATTTTGCTTTTATGCCATATGTTCATGTTGTTTTCCTAGTGATCCGTGCCTCTTTTGAGGATGATCAGTAAGGATGTTTTGTTAATATTGTTGTTCTCTATCCATCCATGTCTTTGTTTGCAATTATGGAGCACCCTAGCTTTAGTCAATCGAGCTCTACTTTTGCTATAAAGTGATTCCTGGCAGATTGTTGACATGTTTAGCAATTTTGCCGAGGATGTTGCTATTGATCCGTGCATGCTATGTTGTTGTTCTTGCCATTTCTAGCTTCTATGCCATGTCTTCTTGATGGGTGTATGGTTAGTTTGTCATTCAATGCTCTGTAGTGAGTGCATCGAGCTCGTAAACCAACCTACTTGTCAAATCTGTTTGCATGCTCCAGTTTTTCACTGTCTGAATCTGTTTATGTTTTTTCCATGTTCACATGCTTGCAATTGTATTTTCTGATCCCTTTTGGCTCAAGGTCACTAAGGGACTTTTGTTAAGTTCTTTGAGTAGCTTCATGCCATGCCTTGATTTGCCATGTTAAGTTCCTATGCTACGATGCCTACCACTTGCTTATCATGCCTCCCAATTGCCATGTCAAACCTCTAACCCACCATGTCCTAGCAAACCGTTGTTTGGCTATGTTACTGTCAGGACCCTGATTCCAAGTCACATCGATCTAGCCGGTAACACCTCATATCACTTTGCGGCCTCACGCACGGTATCCCACGGGTGTCGCCTTCCCATGGCCCAGGACCGTTTGCGCCTTTTGGCTCACGTATATGATTGTGTCGCTAGCATCCATATGATAGAGAACCCGGGCCGACATGACTAGTCATGAACCCAAAGCGGCACAGACCTATGGAGACAGGCATACATGAATCACATCGAGCATGTCGGTCATCAGCGAGTGATTCCGGGCTGTAGCACTGGGCTAACAGGACTCCGGATATCACCGCATGACATTTCCCCGAACGGACAGACATAGGAACGAAGTGAAACACATGCCGGCCAGTCAAGTGTCCTGAAAAGTAGTGCTGGGCTAGCAGGACTCCGGTGAACCGGGCTGTAGCGGACTACTATGGCTCGAGGAACACTAGACTACATTTCCCCATAAGAAAGACTGCTAAGGATAAACAACTAGATTGTCGGATCCCACTCATACCAAGCATTTCAATCATACAAACAATATGCCCGATATGAGTACATACAACATGGCATCACAACAAAACTCTACAACTCAAGTACTTTAATTAAAGGCTCCCGAGAGCCATACATAACATGTTCATACAGATAGGGGTCACATGACCCGACACTCAAGTCATACAATCATACAAGCACATGCGGAAGCAACTAGTCTGAGTACAGACACTAGAAAGAAAGAAGGCTTCTCGAAGCCTGTCTATCTACATAGGGCCCTCCATGGCCAGGATCACCACCTGGGTGGCTAGTCACTCGTCGACATCAAGGTCTACATAAAACCCATCGGAGGGGGCGGTGTTGTCATCTGAAAACAATAAATAAGCAAACATGAGTACAAGGTACTCAGCAAGTCTTACATCAGAACCTAATATACATGCTCATTCTCAAGAAGGTGGTGGGGTTATTGCAGCAAGCCAGCTTTAACTCTTGGCTAAGCTATCCTACGGAACTCCACTAGTAAAATAGTTTTCGCACATGAGTCCACTACTCACCAACACAATACTCCACCGGGGATCCTCTCTCGTCATCCTACGAGAGGGCCTTCCTCGGTACTCACACTTATCTTGAGTCTTTTAGCAGTATCCATTAACTTGTCTATGAACTGTATAGGCAACCAAGTAGTCCTTTACCATGGACGCGGCTATTCGAATAGTTTTATACCCTGCAGGGGTGTACTTCTTCATACACGCTTTCACCACTTACCGCCGTTTACACGACATGTACTCGGCAACCTTCAAGCTGAAGCCCAGCGAGGGTGTCGGCCACGGCCTACCTAAACACTTAAGTCTCTAGTCCAGGTTTATCGCCTATCCAGGTTCCATTCGCAGGGAGTCCGGCCGAGGTTTCCACTTACGGCCCCGAACAATGTGAACAGGGTTTCCGAGACACCAAACAGGTGATTCGGTACACCGTGCCACGGTGTATCTACCGCAACATAGCCCCCCCCTAGGGTCAGCGCTACGCACGGCCGCCAACACATAACCTACAAACACCAGAAACTATTTGAAACTCCTGGACAGAGTACTAGGGTGATTAAGAAGCCGAGAGGGTCCATTGGTTTCGGGCCCAATGTACGGTAGTAACTGCATCTTAAATCACACATACAGATCTCAGTTCTTATGGACGGCCTCAATGAAACAACCCACCATGTACTCCTACATGGCCTCTCATCGATACCTTTACCAAAACATGTTCAACACATCCCTCATATTACCGACATGATCATATCACTCTAGCCCATCACCTAGATGAACCAGACCTGACACAACTCTAAGCATAGCAGGCATAGCAAGGTAGGAATCACATACATGGCTCAATCAACTCCTACACATGCTAGTGAGTTTCATCTAGTTACTATGGCAATGACAGGTCATGCAGAGGATAAGGGTTCAGCTACCGTAGCACACAGCAGTTTGAATTGCGTTGTCTTAATGCAGTAAACAAGAGCAGAAGCGGGAACATGGGTTTTATCGGAATGATCAATGGGTTGCTTGCCTGTTGTAGAGGTAGTAGGGTACTGCCCTTCAGACGGATACTCGGGGTTATCCTCGGAGGCAGAACCTACCACGAAAGTCACACCAAACATAATCAACACATGGCAATATGCAACAATATGATGCATGCTATGACATGCCAAGATGAAAGTGTCTTGGCCTAATGCAAGCTAAAACAAAAAGGGATGAACTCATTTGAATCAAAGATTCAAATATTAGTTCATTAAACATGGCCTTATTAGTGCATTACCTTATTCTTCTTACACAGCAAGGTTAACTTGTTTTGTCATGCATGAAACCATTACAGATGGATAGATTGAATTTTTCTTATCATTTTTCATATATAAAACTTTGCATTTGGAGCTATGGTTGATTTTCTATGATTTTTAGAAGTTTTGACTATTTTCTAGAATTTTCTATTAAAGAATAAATCCAGTAATTGAATTAATGCGTCAACACTGCGTCACTGTGACGTCAGCGGGTCAAAGGCGCTAGCCCAGGTCAAACCTGACTGGTGGGCCCCTTCTGTCAGTCTCTCAGCTAACTAACATAGTTAGTTAGTGGTTAGTTAGCACTAAACTGGGTTAGTTAGGCCCTGGGCCCACATGTCAGTGAGAGAGGGTTAGTTAACGACATCATTAGCCTCTAATAGAGTGATTAGCTCTAACTTAAACTAATCTGAAAAAGTTAGGAGCCGGCCCCACCTATCAGTGTCTCAGGCGGAGTCAAACTGGGGTCAAACCCCTGGTCAGTGGGGTTAATCCCGCCGGCGTTGAGCCGCCGGCGAGGCCGAGATGGCGGAGAGCTTCGGAAATCGGCCACAGGCGACCAATTCGATCGCGGTTTGGTCCTACATGTAGCTGGGGCTCGCGCGCATCTAGTGGGGCAAGTGGGAGGAGCTGGGGTGGAGCGAGTTCGCCGGTGTCGAGCTTGTGGCGGCGGCCGGAGCTCGGCCGTTGGTGATTTTGCTGCTGCAGCGAGCTAGGGGGAAAATGGACATGCTAGTGAGGCGCTGCGAGGTGCGGGGAGCGCGTTAAGCACCTGCGCTTGACCAAAAGGCCACCGGAGTGACGCTGGCGTCGAGCTCGCGCGGCGGCGTGCTACAGTGAGCAAGGGGGCGGCGTCTACGGCGGGCAAATGAAGCAGAGAAGAGGGGGGATCGGTAGAGGAGCTCACGGTAGTTGCAGGACGCATCTCAGCGGGCTCGGGGGAGGTCGGACGTCGTCGGGGCATTACCGGCGATCTCGGCGGACCTAGGAAGAAGAAGGCGTCGGGGGGGCGCTTGGAGGCGTCCGGCGTTGCGTGAGTCGACGGGGAGGTGTAGACGATGGAGGCGGAGCTCACAGGCATGTCAGGGAGGCAAGGGGGTGGCTCTGGTGGCAACTAGAGCGAACGGCGGCGAGGATCGCGCTCGGCCATCGCGGGAGAGGGTGAGGGAGATGAGGGGGAGAGAGGGGAGGAGTGCAGGGAGGTGCTGGGCGTCTCCGTGGCGCTCGGATGGGGAGGAGGAGGCATCAGGAGGTGGAAGCAGGAGGTGGCCGCGAGAGCACGCGCCGGCGACACGCCTCTGCCTACTGGCAGAGGTGGGTGACGACTGGCACAGGCCAGGTGGGCCGGCCAGCACAGGTAAGGCCCAGGTGGGCTTCTCCCTCTCTCTCTTTTTCTGATTTGTTTTCTTTTTCTATTTAACTGCAACTGTTGGGCTTTATTAAAAATACTAAAATGTTTCCAAAAATCCTGAAAATAATTGTGGGCTCTGTTTAGAATATTTCCAACAGCAAACATTTATTTCCAGAATTATTTGAGCATTTAAATTATTTTATAGCATTTAAATGCCCAAATTCAAATACTTATGATTTAATTCAATGACCTTCTGTTGACCTAGAAAATTGTGCACCAATTTTGCCAGAGGTTCTAACCCAAGACAAAGAGGGTGAACTTTTTAGAAGGGCATTTCAGGTTCATTGAAAATAATTTTAGTAAACCCTAGTTGTTTCCAGGGGGTGTTGGGGGTTTTTGCCTTCCCCATTTCAAATTTAAGAGGAATTTAAACATGATGCACACTCTAATGCTTGAACTAGCTAGGGTGTGACAACTCACCGCCACTCAAAAGAATTTCGTCTCGAGATTTACGATTCTCCGGGAAGAAGGTGGGGTACTCGAGTCGAAGACGATCCTCCCTTTCCCAAGTGGCTTCTTTCTCGGAATGGTGTGACCATTGAACCTTGAGAAACTTGATGTTATGGTGTCGAGTGGTACGCTCGGCTTGATCAGGGATACGAACGGGATATTCCGGATATGAGAGGTTATCTTGTAGATCAAGCGTTTTGTGGTCCACTCCTCGGATAGGATCCGCAAAGCAATGCCTGAGTTGAGAAACGTGGAAGACATCGTGAACTCTGGACAGATGCGAAGGTAGTTCCAATTGGTAGGCAACTTCTCCTCGTTTGGCAAGAATGCGAAAGGGTCCGATGTAACGAGGAGCCGATTTTCCTTTGATACCGAAATGATGGGTTCCCTTTAACAGAGTAACCCGAAGGTAAGCCTTCTTGCCGACTTCATAAGTCAAAGGCTTATGTTTACGATCATATTGACTCTTTTGACGAGATTGGGCTGTTTTCAATTTCTCACGAATAACGCGAACCTGCTCTTCTGCTTCCTGAATCATATCCGGGCCAAAGAGCTGTCTTTCCCCGGTTTCTGACCAGTTAAGAGGCGTTCGACATTTTCGTCCATAGAGAACTTCGAAAGGAGCCTTGCCCAAGCTAGTTTGATAACTATTGTTATAAGCAAACTCCGCGAATGGAAGGCATTTCTCCCAACTCATTCCGAACGAGATGACAGAAGCTTGGAGAATATTTTCCAGAATTTGATTGACTCGCTCCACTTGATCACTTGATTGAGGATGGAAGGCGGTACTAAAAGAGAGACGAGTTCCCATAGCATTTTGGAAACTTTCCCAAAATCGAGAGGTGAAGAGACTCCCACAGTCTGAGTTAATTTCCAATGGAACACCATGAAGAGACACTATTCGGGAGATGTATAAATCGGCTAGCTGGCTAGCGGTGATACTCTCACGAACAGGTAGAAAGTGGGCTACTTTGGAAAGTTGGTCGATCACGACGAAGATGGCATTATTCCCTCTCTTGGTCCTGGGAAACCCAATGATGAAATCCATACTGGTTTTATCCCATTTCCATTCGGGAATAGCCAAAGGTTGAAGGGTGCCAGCAGGCTGTTGATGCTCTGCTTTAACATGACGACAAACGTCGCAATTAGCAATGTATTGAGCGATTTCTCTCTTCATCCTAGTCCACCAAAACCTATGGTGTAGGTCTTGATACATTTTAGTACTACCGGGATGAATGGTGAGAGGGGATTCATGAGCTTCCTTAAGGATCAACCACCTCAGGTTTCGTGCCTTTGGAACCACTAGGCGATTTCCAAAGTATACGACACCTTGATCATCAATGGAGAAACAATTCACGCCTCCTTTCTTAATGTTTCTCTTAATACGGGAGATTGCCGGATCTACCTTTTGTGCCTTGATGATCTGATCCATAAGGGTAGGTTTCGCCACCAGGGTAGATAGGAATCCTCGAGGAACAATGTGAAGATTAAGCTTACGAAATTCCTCATGGAGAAGTGGTTGACTTTGTTGTAACATCAGGTTGTTACAATAGGACTTACGGCTTAGCGCATCAGCCATGACATTGGCCTTGCCCGGGGTGTAAGTTATTCCTAAGTCGTAATCCGAGATCAACTCGACCCAACGTCTTTGCCTGAGATTCAAATCTGGTTGGGTGAAGATATATTTCAAACTTTGATGGTCGGTGAAGATCTCGCAACGATTACCGAGAAGGTAATGTCGCCAAGTTTTAAGTGCATGGACTACAGCTGCAAGCTCAAGATCATGTGTGGGATAATTTTCCTCATGTGGATGTAATTGCCGTGAAGCATAGGCAATTACCTGACGATCTTGCATGAGTATGCAACCTAGTCCTTGTCGCGAGGCGTCGCAATAGATAATAAAGTCCTTGGAGAAATCTGGTGGTATCAGTACGGGAGCAGATGTCAGGCGTCTTTTCAGTTCCTGAAAGCTGAACTCGCACTGTGGAGTCCACTCGAACTTTTTATCTTTCTTGAGGAGTTTAGTTAGTGGTTTAGCAACCTTGGAGAAATCCTCGACAAAGCGGCGGCAATAGCTTGCTAAGCCCAGGAAGCTCCGAACTTGCTTGACTGTCTCAGGTGGAGTCCAATCAAGGACGGCTTGAACTCGCTCGGGATTGACAGCAATACCCTTGCCAGAGATTACATGGCCTAGATAGGTCACTTCTGGCAACCAAAATTCACACTTGGAGAATTTGGCATAAAGGCGATGCTCTCGAAGTTTCATCAATACCAGCCTTAGATGTTCAGCATGTTCCTCTTCGTTCTTGGAGTAGATGAGTATGTCATCGAGGTATACTACGACGAATTTATCCAAATACTCCATGAAGACCGAGTTCATTAACCGAGAGAAGGTAGCTGGGGCATTGGTTAAACCGAAGGACATAACGGTGTACTCGTATTGGCCATAACGAGTAACAAAGGCCGTTTTGGGAATGTCCCCGTTTCTGATTTTGATTTGATGGTAGCCCAACCTCAAATCCATCTTGGAAAAGACTGAGGATCTAGCGAGCTGATCATACATATCGTTGATCCTGGGAAGCGGGTATTTGTTCTTGATGGTGACCAAATTGACAGGTCGGTAATCCACAACCATTCGATCCGTTCCATCCTTCTTCTTGACGAAGAGGACGGGGCAAGCCCAAGGAGAGGAACTAGGACGGATGAAACCTTTTTTCAAGGACTCATCGAGTTGGTTCTTAAGCTCGGCTAGTTCTAAGGGTGCCATCTTGTAGGGTCTTCTAGAAATTGGAACGGTTCCTGGAACAAGGTCTATCACAAAATCGACATCCCTGTCAGGTGGAACACCTGGCAGTTCCTCTGGAAAGATATCCGGAAAGTCTTGGACTACCGGAACATCTTTAAGGTCTGGAAGGGGGTTGGCATTTAAGGAGTAAAGCTGGCGCTTGGCCACTCGAGTTAAGACATTGACTGTCTTGCCCGATGGGTGAGTAAGTTGAACGGTTCTAGTGGCACAATCAATTTTAGCATAATGAGCTGACATCCAGTCCATACCCAAAATGATGTTTATGTCCGAGGACTTGAGAGCTATTAAGGATGCAAGGAAGACAAGTCTATCGACAAGAATTTCATTCCCATGGCTTACTCTAGAAGTTTGCCATTTGGAACCCGGAGTTTGAATTACCATAGAAGTGGGCATGTCACAGAATGTCGTGTTATGCAATCGAGCATAGTTCTCGGATATGAATGAATGAGATGCTCCAGTATCGAAAAGAACAGATGTCGGATGGCAGTTAACAAGGAGCGTACCAAGGACGACGTTGGTATCCTCATGAGCCTCCTCGGCTGAAACATAGTTGACATGGCCACGGGCAGTAGTGACCGGCTTGGCGTAGAATGTCTTTCCCGCGGGCTTACCACGGCCAACAGACTTTCCAGTTTGATTGGGGTTGTTGTTCTGGTGACACTCTCGGCTATAGTGACCCGGCTCTCCACACTTGAAACAAGTCACCACATTGGGATGTGGAGCAGCGTTAGCACCGGGGCCACCATAGGGCTTTGGCGGTGCAAATTGCTGGTTGGGACAAGGCGCCTCAAAGGATGGCCTCGGGATGAACCTGGGTGGCAGTGCCGTGCTTGGGATCCACACCCGGTGCTTCTGAGCTCCAGAGCCGGATGAAGATCCAAAATCACGGGAGTGCTTGCGTGAAGCGTCATAATCAGTCTGGCCTGTCTCAGCACTGATGGCTTTATTGACCAACTTCTGAAAGGAGGTGCACTCGTGCAGACGAAGATCGCGGCAAAGCTCAGGGCTAAGTCCCTTGCGGAACCTTGCCTGCTTCTTAGCGTCAGTAGATACCTCTTCAGGGGCATAGCGTGCCAGATTCCCAAATTCACGACTATATGCATCCACAGTCAGTCTTCCTTGGGTGAAATTGCAGAACTCCTCCCTCTTGCGATCCATGCGACCTTCCGGAATGTGATGCTCACGGAAAGCCTCACTGAATTCAGCCCAAGTAGTGATTTGGCCGATCGGGCGCATAGCTTCAAAATTTTCCCTCCAGAGGCTAGCAGGGCCTTCGAGATGGTAGGCAGCGTAAGTAACCTTGTCGGCTTCGGCTACGTTGGCAGAACGTAGCTTGTGGGTGATGCTGCGAAGCCAGTCATCCGCGTTGAGGGGCTCGACGGAATGGTTAAACTTTGGTGGGTACATCTTGATAAAGTCATTGATTGACACCAAGTCATTTCGCGGGTGGCGTGCAGTGTTCTGCTCAATCCGCTCCAGCAGGCGGTTAGTCTCACGCTTGTTTCTTTCCGCCTCCAGCATCACTTCAGCCAGAGAAGGCGGGTGAGGCAGATTTTCACCCCTAGCTGCACTGGCTTCCCCCTGCTCCGGGGCAGCAGGGTTGCTGCGGGTGTTGACCATCCTAGGAGAAAACAAGACAACGGTTTAGATAAGGATGGCTCAACTTAGCAAGGAAGTGCAAAATGTAATGGATAACACGGAATGCAGAGATGTTCATCCGTATGTCATGGTAATATAAAACTTCCATATATATACCAACGGTCATACACATCATACATAGTTTAGTACAAGCCCAGGCTACAGTACAACTATGATGAAAGACGTTACATCTCATCGGAGGCATTCCAAGCTCCTATACATTATTTGTCTACACCTCCGGAATTGATTACACACCAAGTCATATTCCACAAGTCACGCAGGACAGTGGAGATACAACTATTACAATACTAGTGATACTACTACTAACTCAGACAGCTCCGTAGTAGTCCTCATAGAAGTCACCTCCATAGCCTAGAAGTTCAACGTGATCATCTGGGAACAGACGGTCCTGAGGAGCCTGTGGACCATAGGGGCTAGGATGAGGTCTTGGACCAACAAACGGTGGCCTGCGAGGACCACGGGGTGGGGTGATGCCCCCCACATCATGCCAATCCACCATGTCTGGCAAAGCAGATCTCACAGGATACAGACCCCTTGTATCCATACATCCAGCTTGCACCGCAGGTGCAAACCGAGTCAATGTGGCCCAATGATCAACACGGGTATTGAAAAGCTCCAACCTCAAGGCCCGATTCTCTCGGTCCTTATCTTCGAGCATCTCGGCAGTGGTACGAGTTAATGAGTCCTCCTGAGTGGAGTCAACATAGATAGCCTGAAGATACCCTTGCGCTCCCGGAAGTGAAGCTGGCATGTAACGGAAGTCGGTGTTCCGAAGCAGGCCAGTCCGGACTCGCGTGATGGTCATCATGGAATAGGCAGCATCCTGCACAGCCATCTCAACAGAAACCTCGAGTCCATAGGAACAGTGAAGGGGCTCGGTAGATCCAGGATAAGAAGGAAATATCCTGACGGTGCAGAAATATTGGCTTTGATTAAAGTCACGGAACTGCTCTTCGACAGTGTATTCGGGATACCAACGGTAACCTGCCTCGATCATTACCCGGACTAACATAGCAGTATGACCGGACTTGGTTTTGAGCACGGTTGGCCATCTGAAAGCACAACCACAATGCAAACACATTAGGATTTCTAGGGAAAATTGGACAGCATAACAGCTGTAAATGCTCAGAAAAAGATTTGAGACATCCACAACAGTCTGCAATACCACCGAACAACATCATATCAAGGTTCTGATTCAATTAGCAACATACTAAAAGTAGTAGAAACTGTACTGAGGCTTGTAACAACAATCCTATAAGCTACTACGGATTAGTAACACATGAACCTGATAGAAGAAGAGAGCCTAGTGCTTAACCCACGTTGAATGAGAAGAGAATGACTCAGATCAGAGGGCATAGGGTAAAGGAGTAAAAGAGCCTTACGTTCCCTCCCACAATCAATTCCCCTACATATAACTAAAGCATTTCTAGACTCGACATCGACCAGTTTGGCTCAATGAACCTACAGGCAGTCCAGCTCTGATACCAACGCTGTCAGGACCCTGATTCCAAGTCACATCGATCTAGCCGGTAACACCTCATGTCACTTTGCGGCCTCACGCACGGTATCCCACGGGTGTCGCCTTACCATGGCCCGGGACCGTTTGAGCCTTTTGGCTCACGTATATGATAGTGTCGCTAGCATCCATATGACAGAGAACCCGGGCCGACATGACTAGTCATGAACCCAAAGCGGCACAGACCTATGGAGACAGGCATACATGAATCAAATCGAGCATGTCGGTCATCAGCGAGTGATTCCGGGCTCTAGCACTGGGCTAACAGGACTCCGGATATCACCGCGTGACATTTCCCCGAAGGGACAGGCATAGGAACAAAGTGAAACACATGCCGGCCAGTCAAGTGTCCTGAAAAGTAGTGCTGGGCTAGCAGGACTCCGGTGAACCGGGCTGTAGCGGACTACTATGGCTCGAGGAACACTAGACTACATTTCCCCATAAGAAAGACTGCCAAGGATAAACAACTAGATTGTCAGATCCCACTCATACCAAGCATTTCAATCATACACACAATATGCCCGATATGAGTACATACAACATGGCATCAGAACAAAACTCTACAACTCAAGTACTTTAATTAAAGGCTCCCGAGAGCCGTACATAACATGTTCATACAGATAGGGGTCACATGACCCGACACTCAAGTCATACAATCATACAAGCACATGCGGAAGCACCTAGTCTGAGTACAGACACTAGAAAGAAAGAAGGCTTCTCGAAGCCTGTCTATCTACATAGGGCCCTCCATGGCCAGGATCACCACCTGGGTGGCTAGTCACTCGTCGACATCAAGGTCTACATAAAACCCGTCGGAGGTGGCGGTGTTGTCGTCTGAAAACAATAAATAAGCAAACATGAGTACAAGGTACTCAGTAAGTCTTACATCAGAACCTAATATACATGCTCATTCTAAAGAAGGTGGTGCGGTTATTGCAGCAAGCCAGCTTTAACTCTTGGCTAAGCTATCCTACAGAACTCCACTAGTAAAATAGTTTTCGCACATGAGTCCACTACTCACCAACACAATACTCCACCGGGGATCCTCTCTCGTCATCCTACGAGAGGGCCTTCCTCGGTACTCACACTTATCTTGAGTCTTTTAGTAGTATCCATTAACTTGTCTATGAACTGTATAGGCAACCAAGTAGTCCTTTACCGCGAACGTGGCTATTCGAATAGTTTTATACCCTACAGGGGTGTACTTCTTCATACATGCTTTCACCACTTACCGCCATTTCCACAACATGAACTCGGCAACCTTCAAGCGGAAGCCCAGCGAGGGTGTCGGCCACGGCCTACCTAAACACTTAAGTCTCTAGTCTAGGTTTATCGCCTATCCAGATTCCATCCGCAGGGAGTTCGGCCGAGGTTTCCACTTACGGCCCCAAGCGATGTGAACTGGGTTCCCGAGACACCAAACGGGTGACTCGATACACCGTGCCATGGTGTATCTACCGCAACATAGCCCACCCCTAGGGTCAGTGCTACGCACGGCCGCCAACACATAACCTACAAACACCAGAAACTATTTGCAACTCCTGGACAGAGTACTAGGGTGATGAAGAAGCCGAGAGGGTCCATTGGTTTCGGGCCCAATGTACGGTAGTAACTGCATCTTAAATCACACATACAGATCTCAGTTCTTATGGACGGCCTCAATGAAACAACCCACCATTTACTCCTACATGGCCTCTCATCGATACCTTTACCAAAACATGTTCAACACATCCCTCATATTACCGACATAATCATATCACTCTAGCCCATCACCTAGATGAACCAGACCTGACACAACTCTAAGCATAGCAGGCATAGCAAGGTAGGAATCACATACATGGCTCAATCAACTCCTACACATGCTAGTGGGTTTCATCTAGTTACTATGGCAATGACAGGTCATGCAGAGGATAAGGGTTCAGCTACCTTAGCACAGAGCTGTTTGAATCGCGTTGTCTTAATGCAGTAAACAAGAGCAGAAGCGGGAACATGGGTTGTATCGGAATGATCAATGTGTTGCTTGCCTGTTGTAGAGGTAGTAGGGTACTGCCCTTCAGACGGATACTCGGGGTTATCCTCGGAGGCAGAACCTACCACGAAAGTCACACCGAACATAATCAACACATGGCAATATGCGACAACATGATGCATGCTATGACATGGCAAGATGAAAGTATCTTGGCCTAATGCAAGCTAAAACAGAAAGGGATGAACTCATTTGAATCAAAGATTCAAATATTAGTTCATTAAACATGGCCTTATTAGTGCATTACCTTATTCTGCTTACACAGCAAGGTTAACTTGTTTTGTCATGCATGAAACCATTATAGATGGATAGATTGAATTTTTCTGATCATTTTTCATATATAAAACTTTGCATTTGGAGCTATGGTTGATTTTCTATGATTTTTAGAAGTTTTGACTATTTTCTGGAATTTTCTAGTAAAGAATAAATCCAGTAATTGAATTAATGCGTCAGCACTCCATCACTGTGATGTCAGCGGGTCAAAGGCGCCAGCCCAGGTCAAACCTGACTGGTGGGCCCCTTCTGTCAGTCTCTCAGCTAACTAACATAGTTAGTTAGTGGTTAGTTAGCACTAAACTGGGTTAGTTAGGCCCTGGGCCCACATGTCAGTGAGAGAGGGTTAGTTAACGACATCATTAGCCTCTAATAGAGTGATTAGCTCTAATTTAAACTAATCTGAAAAAGTTAGGAGCCGGCCCCACCTATCAGTGTCTCAGGCGGAGTCAAACTGGGGTCAAACCACTGGTCAGCGGGGTTAATCCCGCTGGCGTTGAGCTGCCAGCGAGGCCGAGACGGCGGAGAGCTTCAGAAATCGGCCACAGGCGACCAATTCGACCGCGGTTTGGTCCTACGCGTAGCTGGGGCTCGCACGCATCTAGTGGGGCAAGTGGGAGGAGCTGGGGTGGAGCGAGCTCGCCGGAGTCGAGCTCGTGGCGGCGGCCGGAGCTCGGCCATTGGTGATTTTGCTACTGCAGCGAGCTAGGCGGAAAATGGACATGCTAGCGAGGCGCTGTGAGGTGCGGGGAGTGCGTTAAGGACCCGCGCTTGACCAAAAGGCCACCGGAGTGACTCCGACGTCGAGCTCGCACGGCGGCGTGCTACGGTGAGCAAGGGGGCCGCGTCTACGGCGGGCAAATGAAGCAGAGAAGAGGGGGGATCGGTAGAGGAGCTCATGGCGGTTGCAAGACGCGTCTCAGCGGGCTCGGGGGAGGTCGGACGTCGTCGGGGCATTGCCGGCGATCTCGGCGGACCGAGGAAGAAGAAGGCCTCGGGGAGGCGCTTGGAGGCATCCGGCGTTGCGTGAGTCGACGGGGAGGCGTAGACGATGGAGGCGGAGCTCACGGGCACGTCAGGGAGGCGAGGGGGTGGCTCTAGTGGCAACTACGGCGAACGGCGGTGAGGATCGCGCTCGGCCATCGCGGGAGAGGGTGAGGGAGACGAGGGGGAGAGAGGGGAGGAGTGCAGGGAGGTGCCGGGCATCTCCGTGGCGCTCGGATGGGGACGAGGAGGCAACGGAAGGTGGAAGCAGGAGGTGGCCCCGGGAGCACGCGCCGGCGACATGCCTCTGCCTACTGGCAGAGGTGGGTGACAACTGGCACACGCCAGCTGGGCCGGCCAGCACAGGTAAGGCCCAGGTGGGCTTCTTCCTCTCTCTCTTTTTCTGATTTGTTTTCTTTTTCTATTTAACTGCAACTGTTGGGCTTTATTAAAAATACTAAAACGTTTCCAAAAATCCTGAAAATAATTGCGGGCTCTGTTTAGAATATTTCCAACAGCAAACATTTATTTCCAGAATTATTTGAGCATTTAAATTATTTTATAGCATTTAAATGCCCAAATTCAAATACTTATGATTTAATTCAATGACCTTCTGTTGACCTAGAAAATTGTGCACCAATTTTGCCAGAGGTTCTAACCCAAGACAAAGAGGGTGAACTTTTTAGAAGGGCATTTCAGGTTCATTGAAAATAATTTTAGTAAACCCTAGTTGTTTCTAGGGGGTGTTGGGGGTTTCTTCCTTCCCCATTTCAAATTTAAGAGGAATTTAAACATGATGCACACTCTAATGCTTGAACTAGCTAGGGTGTGACAGTTACCGCTTTGCTCAGCCCCTCTTATAGCGTTGCTAATTGCAGGTGAAGATTGGAGACCTTTCCTTGTTGGAACATGTTTATTGTTGGGATATCGCAATATTATCTTGTTTATCTTAATGCACCTATATACTTGGTAAAGGGTCGAAGGCTCGGCCTTTTTCCTACTCTTTTGTTCCACTCTTGCCGCCCTAGTTTCCGTCATATCGGTGTTGTGTTCCCGGATTTTGCGTTCCTTACATGGTTGGGTTATAATGGGAACCCCTTGATAGTTCGCCTTGAATAAAACTCCTCCAACAATGCCCAACATTGGTTTTACCATTTGCCACCTACCCTCTTTTTCCCTTGGGTTTCCGGAGCCCAAGGGTCATCTTTATTAAACCCCCCGGGCCAGTGCTCCTCTGAGTGCTGGTCCAAACAAAGCCACTTGCAGCGCCACCTCGGGGAAACTTGAGGGTTGGTTTTAGTTGTATGTAGTGTTCAACTGAGTGTGCCCTGTGAACGAGATATGTGGTGCTCCTATCAGGATTTATCGGCACATTCGGGCGGTGTTGCTGGACTTGTTTTACCTTTGTCGAGGATGTCTTGTAACCGGGATGCCGAGTCTGATCGGATTGTCTTGGGAGAGGAATATCCTTCATTGACTGTGAGAGCTTGTGATTGGCTAAGTTGGGACTCCCCTGCAGGGATTTGAACTTTCGAAAGCCGTGCCCGCGGTTATGGGCAGATGGGAATTTGTTAATGTCCGGTTGTAGATAACCTGACACTTAACTTAATTAAAATGCACCAACTACGTGTGTAACCGTGATGGTCTCTTCTCGGCGGAGTCCGGGAAGTGAACACGGTGTTGGAGTAATGTTGGACGTAGGTTGTTCTAGGATCACTTCTTGATCATAGTTGTTTGACCGTGCTTTTGCCTTCTCTTCTCGCTCTCTTTTGCGAATAGGATAGCCACCATATATGCTAGTCGCTTGCTGCAGCTCCACATCATACCTTGTCTTACCTATAAGCTTAAATAGTCTTGATCGCGAGGGTGCGAGATTGCTGAGTCCCCATGACTCACAAATTACGTCCAAACCAGATGCAGGGACCGATGATACCGCTCCAGACGATGCGCTTGAGCTCAAGTGGGAGTTCGATGGAGACTCTCGTCGTTACTATGTGTCTTTCCCAGATGATCAGTAGTGGTGCCCAGTTGGGGCGATCGGGGACTTTGTCGCATTTGGGGGTTGATCTTTATTTTGGTACCATAGTCGGACCATGAGTGTATTGGATGAATGTTGTTATTCATGTATTTGTGTGATGTGGCGAGTGTAAGCCAACTATGTATCCTTTCCCCTTTTATTTATATTACATGGGTTGTTTGCGAAGATTACCTCACTTGCGACATTCCTTTCAATGTGGTTATGCCTCTAAGTCGTGCTTCGACACGTAGGAGATATAGCCGCATTGAGGGCATTCCACCTTCCTACCGATCTACGCCCAAGCTCGCTAAGATCTCGCGGACGAACTCGACGAACTCGCAACACAGAAAGACACGAGGTTTATACTGGTTGGGGGCACCATTGTGGTGTAATACCCTACTCCAGTGTGGAGGTGGTGGATTGCCTCTAGGGCTGATGATGAACAGTACTAGGGAAGAACAGCCTCCTAAGATTGAGGTGTTCTTGTGAGTAGGCTCTCGATCGAGTTGGACCAAGCTAAGATCAGATGCCTCTACTATGGTGTCTATCTCTACTTATATAGGCCCTGGTCCTCTCCCAAATATCGAGCGGGAAGGAAGCCAACAACGACGGGGCAATTTGAAGGGGGATAGCTAGTACAAGCTATCCTGACAAAAGTGGTCTTCGCTTGCGAAAAGCTCTGGTGGTGACGCTGTCTTGGGCTCCACGATGACCTCCATCTTGCCGTCCTCCTGGTCTTGGTCTCTTTACACCAATATAGCAACCTTTGCCTGACACGTCGGTACTCTTCGCCTGCGCTGGCCTCCTTAGCACCAAAGAGGAAAAAAGGAGGCTGCGCGCGCTTGCGCCCGCCTGGCGCCCGCCTGGTGTCGTGCGTCATGGCTCACGTCACGAGGGCCTCGTGAGCCTGCCTGGCTAGGCTACTCCAGAGGAGGTCTTGCGTCGTCTGCCTCACGAGGCTTGGACCCTCGCGAGGGTATTGGATGCTTTGTTGGTGAACATGGGTCGTACGGCCTGCTGGCTTAGCCACGCCGTGGGCCGCAGGCAGGCAAGTCTGGGGACCCCCGTTCCCAGAACACCGACAACGGCCCACGCACTAAGGCCAGAAAGGCTCCTGAGATTCGGCCATGTTGAGCCCTGGTACATCGATGCAGACGTGCAGCCCGGCATCCTCGCCTGGATGGGGTGTTGCGCTTCGTGAGTGGCGGTCGCCGCACATGGCCCTTCCGTCTTGCAGTTCTTGAGTGATCTTGCTGATGAACTCCTGAGCGGTGGGCGCTCCTTGCCCTGTGTTCTCCTGAGGGAAATGTGCCGCAAAGCACGCCTCCAAGTGGTGCCCGAGTGCCTCCCTCGTGATGTCGGCAAGGTCTGAGGCCCTCCAGAAGAGAGCTCCCGAGCCCTGCCCCAGGAGGGTGCTGGGCGCTCTTCCTATGTGATGGAGGCAGGCGCCCTTGGAGCAGGCACTGATCCTGACGAGGTTCCATCCGCGACGCCACCCTCCTAAGGTCCGGCACGGCGCAACTTCTTCTTCTTCTTGGGGATGGCCTCGGGAGGATCCTCGCTCTTGCTGTCGGGGTCGTCGGTTGCGTCATCTTGAAAGGCGCGCTCGAGGGAGCACACCGCATCCCTTTCTTCGCACGGGACCGTGATGATCTCGCTGCTTCCTGGCATCTTGAGGACATTGTAGCCGTGGTGTGTCACCGCCATGAACTTGGCCAGGGCTGGGTACCCAAGGATGGCGTTGTATGGCAGACGGATGTGCGCGACGTCAAAGTCGATGAGCTCGGTGCGGTAGTTCTTACGTTCCCCAAAGGTGATAGGGAGGCGGACCTGCCCTATCGGTGTGGTGGAACCGTCGGTCACTCCTGAGAAAGGCTTGGTAGGCTGAAGCTGCTCATATGGCACTTGGAGGTTGTCGAACGTGTCGACGGTTAGGACGTTGAGCCCTGCGCCACCATCGATGAGGTTCTTGGTAACTTGCACGTTGCTGATAACTGGTGAACAAAGCATCGGGAGGGCGCTAGCGGTGGCTGCGTATTTGAGCTGATCTACAGAGCTGAAGGTGATGGCGCACTAGGACCACCTGAGGGGGCGCATGGCCTCGAGCTTGGGGAGGACTGCATTCACCTCACAAGCGAACTGTTTGAAGCTACATTGCGAGGCTGGGGCCTGCTCGCAGCCCAAGATGCAGGCGACTGCCTGCGGCTCCTTGAAGCCCCCAGCCCCCTCGTCTTGATGGTGGTCGTCATTCCTTCTTGGTGGTGGCGGTAGCGGGGGAAGACCGGCGTTGTCCTGAGGGCGATCCTCACGAGGCTGGTCCCTCCAGGCGCCCTCGCGAGGAAGATCCTGCCAGCGGTCCTCACTAGGCCTATCGTGCCACTCCTGGCACGGGCCACGGTCGTCCCAGCGTCCGCCTCCATGTCCTCCTCCTCGGCCGTAGCTCCGGTCGCTGTGCTCGAGGCGTCGACCGAAGCATCCTTCGTGAATGGCTCTGAGTTCTTGACAGTCACTGGTGTTGTGGGTGTTCAGGTTGTGGAAGGCGCAAAACGGCCGGTTTCCCTTGGATGACTCAGGCTGGTCTCTGCCTCGCTTGGTGTCCGGCTCCGCCGCGAGCACATCTGCTTCCTTGCGCTTCACGTCCTTGGCCTTGGCCTTCTTCTCCTCTGTGCCCGCAGCTGGCAGCTCAAGGAGGGAGAGGCGCCCCTCCTCAGCTCTTGCGCACTTGGTCGCTAGGTTGAACAGCTCCTGAGATGTGCACAACTCCTCGTGGAAAGCGAGCTCCTCTTTCATCTTGATGTCACGGACGCTGTCAGAGAACGCGGAGATGATTGCCTCGTCCGTAACCTTGGGGATCTTGAGGCGAGAGTTGTTGAAGCGCTGGATGTACTTCTGGAGGGTCTCTCCCGGTTGTTGCTTGATGCGGCACAGGTCACCCGCGGCCGGCGGGCGGTCACGAGTGCCCTGGAAGTTGGCGACGAAGCGGTCGTGCATCTCGTCCCAGGAGGAGATCGAGCCGTGCGGCAGGTTCAGGAGCCAGGAGCAGGCACCATCCTTGAGAGCCATAGGAAACCAGTTCGCCATGACTTTCTCGTCGCCGTTGGCCGCTTCGATGCTCAGCTCGTAGAGCTGCATGAACTCCGCGGGGTCGGGGGTACCGTCGTAGCGAGGAGGTAGATCTGGCTTGAAATTGCCCGCCCAGGTGACGCTACGCAACTCGGGGGTTTAGGCATGGCAGCCGGCCATGGTCACCGGGGCTCGTCTCGGAGGTGGAGCTTGGACTTGATGAGGCCCGCGCACCACCGCTGCGGGTAGCACGCGGGCTTGGTGAGGTGGCACAGGGAGCGCAGGTGCAACTTCCCGCGGCCGCGGAATCTCTTGGCAGCTTCTCTCTTCGCCTGCGGGCACCGGGCATGGTGGATCGCGCCATGGGTCCACGTGCCTTGGCGCCAAGGAACCGTCATGGGGCAGAGGTGGAGGAGGCGCTCCACGAGCCGCATCGCCTGTGGCTGGAGGAGGGCGAGGTAGAGAGAGGGACAGCGCCAGGGAGCCCCCTGCGGCGCGGACAAGCTCAGCGACGCGGTCGAGCCATTCCTCGTAGAGGTCATCGATCGAGTGGTAGCACAGGAGCTCGTTCTCCATGAGGAGCGCGGCCTTCGCATCCATGGGAGCGCAACATGCGTGGGACGAGGAGCTGGCCGGAGTCAGCGATGGAGTGGCGGTACGGCCGTCCAGCCGCATCGATGGGTGCAGCGAGGACGCTTGCTGCTCGTTCCCCGCCGGGCCGGTGGCGGCGTTGGCGGCAGGCGACGGGGAACGATGAGGTGTCCCGCCGATGGGAGCCGTCTAAGCAACACGGGCGGTGAGGGCAGCCCGGCGCTCAGCTCGAGTGCGGCGAGCATTTGCAATGGAGATGGCGGAACGATAGACCGACAACCGATGGAAGGGAAGCTACGACGCACCCCTACCTGGCGCACCAAATGTCAGATCATGGGTTCGGGCAGACCCTTAAGGTTCGAACTCTGGGGTGTGCACGAAGTTCTTTCCCTCCTACCGATCTACTCCCTAGCTCGCTAAGGTCTCGCGGACGAACTCGACGAACTTGCAACACAAAGACACAAGGTTTATACTGGTTCGGGCCTCCGTTGTGGTCTAATACCCTACTCCAATGTGGTGGTTGGATTGCCTCTTGGGCTGATGAAGAACAGTACAAGGGGAAGAACAACCTCCTGAGGTTGAGGTGTTCTTGTGCTTGGTGTTCTATGGGTTCGGTGAGATTCCTCCGAATCAGTTGTCCCTATGGTGGTGGCTAGTTCTACTTATGTAGGCCCTGGTCCTCTCCCCAAATATTGAGCAGGAAGGGAGCCAACAAAATTTGAAGTGGGGCAGCTAGTACAAGCTATCCTGACAAAAGGTGGTCTTCGCCTGCCAAAGGTTCTGGTGGTGACGTCGTCCTGGGCTCCATGGTGACCTCCATCTTGCTGTCCTTCTGGTCTTGGTCTCGTTGCACCGATATGGAAACCTTTGCCTGATGCCTCGGTACTCCACGCCCGCGCTTGCCCCCTTGGCACCAAAGAGGAAACAAGGACGCTGCATGCGCTGGCGCCCGCCTGGCACCCGCCTGGTGTTGATCGTCATGGCTCACGTCACGAGAGCCTCGCGAGGTTTGCCCCGCCTTGATATCTCCGCTCCTCTTGAGGCAGCCTGGCGAGGCCGCTCCTGAGGAGGTCTTGCATCGTCTGCCTCGTGATGCTTGGCCCCTCGCGAGGGTCTTGAATGCTTTGTTGATGATGATGCGCCGTACAGACCCGCCAGCACAGCCACGCTATGGGCCGCAGGCAGGCATGTCTGGGGATCCCCGTTCCCAGAACACCGACAGTCGCTCCAGACTGCTGTCGACATCCCATGTGGAGATGCCCACAAGCAGGCCTTTCCCCTTCTTGGGCGCCTCCGCCTCCAGAATTGTGGAGGCCGCCCTCTTCTTCCTCCCCCCGTCAGGGGGAGAATCGCTCTCCTCCTCCTCCTCATCGTCTTCGGCGACGGAGGAGCGGGTCTTGTCTTCGGACATCGCGTCCGAAGCGCCCTTGCGGCGGGGGCCACTCTGGACCCCCTTGGCCTTCCCCATGGCCTTGTTCGTCGGCTCCATATAGGGCGCTGGCGTCAGCATCTTCGCTAAACTCAGGATGACTGGTTCTTCAGGCAGCAGAGCCGGACACTGGATCTGCTTCGCCCTCTCCATCTAGTCCCGAAGAAGCAATGATAATAATAGCCTAGATATCATCCTTGAAACAAGCAAGTAGGGGATGCGTTAATAATAACATACCTCGTTGGCGAGGTGGTTGATGTCGTGCCCACGGTCCGAATCTGTGGTCGGCGGTGTCTTGTTGCCCTTAAAGAGCAACTTCCAGGCATCTTCGTGAGTAGTTTCGAAGAGCCTCTTCAGGGTATGGTGCTTCTTCCGATTGAGCTCCCATAGAGGGCGGCTTAGGCTTTGGCACGGGAGAATCCCGCAAACTAGCATCACCTGTATTATATCGACAAGCTTGATATCTTTGTCCACCATACTTTAGACACGCGTCTGCAATGCTATCAGCTCATCTGGCAAACACCAGTTCGGGCTCTTCTCAACCCAGGAGGTGAGCCACATTTGAGCGCCAGAGTTGAATTCGGCAGCTGCGGCCCAGTTTGCGTTGCCGGGTTCTGTGATGTAGAACCATTGTTTCTGCCATTCCTTGATAGTCTCCATGAAAGTGCCTTTCGGCCAGGAGACATTGGTCAGCTTGCTCACCATGGCACCTCCGCACTCCGCGTGATGGCCATCCACCACCTTTGGCTTCACGTTGAAGACCTTGAGCCACAGCCCGAAGTGGGGTTGGATGCAGAGGAAGTCCTCACACATGACGACGAACACCGAGATGTTGAGGAAAGAGTTCGGGGATAGATCATGGAAGTCTATCCCGTAATAGTACATCAGCCCGCGGACGAAAGGGTGAAGTGGAAACCCTAGCCCACGGACGAAATGAGGGATGAATACCACCATCTCGTTGGGCTTCGGTGTGGGGAGGACTTGCCCCTGGGCTGGCATACGGTGGGCGATTTCCTTCGCCAAGTACCAGGCCGCCCGAAGCTTAGTAATGTCCTTCTCCTTGACAGAGGAGACCATCCACTTGCCTTGAACTCCGGATCCGGACATGGTTGAGTGCTAGCTTGAGTGGGAATGAGATGAGAACTTTGGCGCTAGAGCTCAAGAGGGGAAGGGTATAGGAAGAGAGAAGGCGTGGGAAAAGAAGGGGGAATCCTTATCCCCTTATAAAGGCAGTGCATATCGAACGCCTTCCCACTCGCCCTAAAACTCGCCTATTCCCAAGGGCTGTGTAAACGGCACGGTTGGGTTACCCATGCCCACATTGATGAAAGTCCCGCAATAAGGGGACATGATCTCTACTTTGACAAGACGTGCCAATGGAAACCGCATCTCGAAGCGCGGAACAACGGACAAAAACGGTTCGATATAGTGATCGAATAGATGTGATGTCATCTTGCAAAAAGTTGTCAGCAGATGGGACTCGTGAAATACTATATTCCTTGTGGTTGTGTGTGGTACTTGTGTTGCAGATCTGGACACCTTCGTTTCATCTGAAGACTATCCTGGGGTATTCGGAAAGTAGAACCCGCCTTGCAATGCCGAAGACCATCTGCGCGCCGGACACATCGTCATTGAAGCCTGGTTTAGGGGCTACTGAGGGAGTCCTGGACTAAGGGGTCCTCGGGTGTCGGATCTATTGGATATGGGCCAGACTGATGGGCCGTATGGATACAAAGACCAAAGACTCCACCCGTGTCCGGATAGGACTCTCCTTGGCGTGGAAGGCATGCTTGGTGACCAACTATGAAGATTCCTTTCTCTGTAACCGACCTTGTGTAACCCTAGATCCATCCCATGTCTATATAAACCGGAGGGCTAGGTCCGTAGATAGGCCGAATCCTGATAATCATAGCCAGGTTAGACTCTTAGGGTTTAGCCATTACGATCTCGTGGTTGATCAACTCTTGTAATACTCATATTCATCAAGATCAATCAAGCAAGGCGTAGGGTATTACCTCCATAGAGAGGGCCCGAACCTGGGTAAAACATTGTGTCCCCCGTCTCATGTTACCATCAATCCTAGATGCACAGTTCGGGACCCCCTACCCGAGATCCGCCCATTTTGACACCGACACACATCATCACCTCGCCCTTAACTACTCTCTGTTTATTTTGCAACTCCCGTTTCGAGTTACTACTCTTAGTAACTGAACCAGTATCAAATACTGAGGTGTTGTTATAAACACTAGTAAAGTACACATCAATAACATGTATATCAAATATATACTTTCGTTCACTTTTACATCCTTCTTATCCGCCAAGTATCTAGGGCAGTTCCACTTCCAGTGACCATTTCCTTTGCAGTAGAAGCACTCAGTTCTAGGCTTGGGTCTAGCTTTGTGCTTCTTCATCGGAGTGGCAACTTGCTTGCCTTTATTCTTTGAAGTTCCTCTTTCTTTCCCTTTGCACTTTTCTTGAAACTAGTGGTCTTGTTAACCATCAACACTTGATGCTATTTCTTGATTTCTACATTCACCGATTTCAGCATCGCGAAGAGCTTGGGAATTACTTTCGTCATCCCTTGCATATTATAGTTCATCACTAAGTTCTAGTAACTTTGCGATAGTGACTAGAGAACTTTAGCAATTACTGTCTTATCTGGAAGATTAACTCCCACTTGATTCAAGCAATTGTAGTACCCAGACAATCTGAGCACATGCTCACTGGTTGAGCTATTCTCCTGCACCTTGTAGGCAAAGTACTGTCAGAGGTCTCATACCTCTCAACACGGGCATGAGTATGAAATACCAATTTCAACTCTTAGAACATCTTATATGTTCAGTGGCGTTCAAAAAGTTTTTGAAGTCCCGGATCTAAGCCGTAAAGCATGGTGCACTAAACTATTAAGTAGTCATCATACCGAGCTTTGTCAAACATTCATAACATGTACATCTACTCCTGCAATAGGTCTGTCACCTAGCGGTGCATCAAGGACATAATTCTTCTGTGCAGCAATGAGGATAATCCTCAGATCACGGACCCGGTGTGCATCATTGCTACCAACATCTTTCAACTTATTTTTCTCTAGGAACATATCAAAAAATAAACGGGGAGCTACATCGCAAGCTATTGATCTACAACAAAGGTATGCAAATACTATCAGGACTAAGTTCATGATAAATTAAAGTTCAATTAATCATATTACTTAAGAACTCCCACTTACATAGACATCCCTCTAGTCATCTAAATGATCACGTGATCCAAATCAACTAAACCACATCTAATCATCACGTGAGATGGAGTAGTTTTCAATGGTGAACATCACTATGTTGATCATATCTACTATACGATTCACGCTCGACCTTTCAGTGTCAGTGTTCCGAGGCTATATTTGCATATGCTAGGCTCGTCAAGTTTAACCTGAGTACTCTGCGTGTGCAAAACTGACTTGCACCTGTTGTATGTGAACGTAGCGCTTATCACACCCGATCATCACGTGGTGTCTCGGCACGACGAACTATAGCAACGGTGCATACTCAGGGAGAACACTTATACCTTGAAATTTAGTGAGAGATCATCTTATAATGATACCGTCATACTAATCAAAATAAGATGCATAAAAGATAAACATCACATGCAATCAAAATATGTGACATGATATGTCCATCATCATCTTGTGCCTTTGATCTCCATCTCCAAAGTACCGTCATGATCTCTATCATCACCGGCATGACACCATGATCTCCGTCATCTTGATATTTATCAACGTGTCGTCACATGGTCGTCTCACCAACTATTTCTTTTGCAACTATTGCTATCACATAGCGATAAAGTAAAGCAATTATATGGCGCTTGCATCTTATGAAATAAAGAGATAACCATAAGGCTCCTACCAGTTGCCGATAACTTTAACAAAACATGATCATCTTATACAACAATTGATATCTCATCACGTCTTGACCATATCACATCACAACATGCCCTGCAAATACAAGTTAGACGTCCTCTACTTTGTTGTTGCAAGTTTTGCGTGGCTGCTACGGCCTTAGCAAGAACCGTTCTTACCTACGCAACAAAACCACAACGTAGTATAGTGATTGCTTTTTGACCTTCAGAAAGAACCCTGTTCATTGAAACCGATTCAACTAAAGTTGGAGAAATTGACACCCACCAGCCACCTGTGTGCGAAGCACGTCGGTACAACCAGTCTCGTGTAAGCGTACGCGTAATGTTGGTCTGGGCCGCTTCATCCAACAATACCGCCGAATCAAGAAAAAACTAGTGATGGCAAGCAATATGTATATACCCATGCCCACAACTCCTTTGTATTCTACTCGTGCATATAACATCTACTCATAGACCTAGCTTGGGTGCCACTGTTGGGGAACGCAGTAATTCCAAAAAAAATCCTACGCACACGCAAGATCATGGTGATGCACAGCAACTAGATGGAAGAGTGTAGTCCACGTACCCTCGTAGACGGGAAGCGGAAGCGTTATGACAACGCGATTGATGTAGTCGTACGTCTTCACGATCCGACCGATCCTAGCACCGAAGATACGACACCTCCGCGATCTGCGCATGTTCAGCTCGGTGACGTCCCTCGTACTCTTGACCCAGTTGAGGCCGAAGGAGAGTTTCGTCAGCATGACGGCGTGGTGACGGTGATGATGAAGTTACCGGTGCAGGGCTTCGGCTAAGCACTACGACGATATGACCGAGGTGTGTAACTGTGGAGGGGGGCACCGCACACGGCTAAGAGATTGTCTATTGTGCCTTCGGGGTGTCCCCTGCCCACATATATAAAGGAGGGAGGAGGAGGAGGCCGGCCCTAGAGGGGGCGCGCCAAGTGTGGGGAGTCCTACTAGGACTCCCAAGTCCTAGTAGGTTTCTCCTTCTCCTCTCCAGAGTAGGAGAGAAGAAAGAAGGAAAGAGATAGGGAGTAGAAAAGGCCAAGGGGGGGGGGCGCCGCCCCCTTTCCCCTAGTCCAATTCGGACCCATGGTGGTGCGCGCCTCCTTCCCTTTGGCCTGCCTCCTCTATTCTCGTATGGCCGAATAAGGCCCAATACTTCTCCCTGCGAATTCCCGTAACTCTCTAGTACTCCGAAAAATACCCGAGTCACTCAGAACCTTTACGATGTCCGAATATAGCCTTCCAATATATCGATCTTTACCTCTCGACCATTTCGAGACTCCTCGTCATGTCCCCGATCTCATCCGGGACTCCGAACATACTTCGGTCATCAAAGCACAAAACTCATAATACAAATCATCATCGAACGTTAAGCGTGCAGACCCTACGAGTTCGAGAACTATGTAGACATGACCGAGACACATCTCTGGTCAATAACCGATAGCGGAACCTGGATGCTCATATTGGCTCCTACATATTCTACAAAGATCTTTATCGGTCAAACCGCATAACAACATACATTGTTCCCTTTGTCATCGGTATGTTACTTGCCCGAGATTCGATCGTCGGTATCTCAATACCTAGTTCAATCTCATTATCGGCAAGTATCTTTACTCATTTCGTAATGTATCATCCCGCAACTAACTCATTAGTCACATTACTTGCAAGGCTTATTGTGATGTGCATTACCGAGAGGTCCCAGAGATACCTCTCCGATAGACGGAGTGACAAATCCTAATCTCGATCTATGCCAACTCAACAAACACCATCGGAGACACCTGTAGAGCACCTTTATAATTGTTGGAGTAATGGGCCACGGGTAGCCTACGCCGAGTCACTGAGCCTTTCAAGACATCAGGGCTGGCTGCGCCCCTCGAGACATCAAGAAGAAGCGCCACCTTCTGGTGGCCGGCTGTCCCAAGAGGACAACAACCAGAAGGCGGCTAAGCTCAAGAAGGCGGCTCCAAGACGGGCCAACTTCTTGCAGGCGGCCTCTAGAGAGGCCGGCTCCTAGCCAGTGGCCCACGGCACCCTCAGAGTCTGCGCTCCCATTAAGAAGACAAGACAGGGTAAGGCTATATTGTAGCCCATCACCCCCCTATCCAGGGCCGGGCGTGGCCACAGTGCTCCATATAGGCGGAGATCTCTTCTTGGCATGGTACTGTTGCCACTCCATCCCTGACATCACTGTTGGCAGGCACAGCCCTGATCCCACGACGACCTATCGGTACGGCCTGCGGGTGGTGGGCCCTACCGGGCAGCGAGAGCCCGGAAGACGGCGAAAGCCTCACCAGTCAGACCTGAGGGAGGTTAGCTCCCAGCAGGCGGCCCGTTCCTTCCTCGGGGCTTGTGCACCATTAACAAGATGAGACCCGGAGTGGCTACAGTGATCTCCCACCAGGCGGCGGGACTGTAGCCACGCTCCCGTGACCAAGCATGCATCATTAGCATTGCGGCTACAGTAATCAGCAGTCGGCAAGACCCGCATGCGGCGGGAGCGGCCTGTCCGCTCCGTAGGAGACCAGTCGGCAGGGCCCACCAAGCGGCGGGCCCCAGCAGCCGGCGGGGAAGCCAGCGACCAGAGACACTGACAGCCGAGACCTACACCCGTCGGTATTACCATTGTACCCCTAGGGGGTAGGCCTATATAAGCCCTCCAGGGCACCCATGCAAAGGGTTCCCAACCTGTTAGAACTAGACTCATACCAAGAGGAAGGAGAGAGTGTGCCTGCCTTCTTCTACCTCTAGCATACAGCTCGAGGAGCACCATTTTGTACTCACTAGTGCCTCAGTGATCATGCGGAGACCCCGCAGAGCAGGACTAGGGGTGTTATCTCCTGGGAGAGCCCCAAACCTGGGTAAAGTGCGCCGGCGTTCGTGTCTACGCCTCATCCAGCTTCTAGGCACTGGCGACGTTCTACTCGCTCCCACCATGATAAGCCATCCGTTGGCATATGTCGCACCCAACCCCCCAGATTTGGCGCCCACCGTGGGGCGAGATGCACCGTCTCCCGGAGACCTGTTCTGGACGGGAACCTTGTTCCTTCGTGGCGAGCGCAGCCAGCCCGACATGCCAGACGGCGTCTGCGCCGACGGGCTGCACGGTGCGGAGGTAGCCTGTGTGGTGAGCTGCCTTGCTGATCTTGTTGGCGAGATTCGCCTCTCCGACGAGCCCGCATCTGATGCTGGCACAGAAGGCCCCGACAGCCGCCTCGTCAGCCTCCTCGATCAGCTCCACATCGCCAGCGAGCCTGCTGTGGACTTGGAGTCGGTTGGATCCACCGACCCAATGTTTGTCGACTCCGACACGGCATCGCTTGACGCGTTCCGCACCAACATGGTGGTCTACGGCGAACCGCTTCCTCGCGCGGACAGCGGTAGCAACACCGTCACAGAGGTGCTCATCATCAGCCACGGCGAGCACTCTGGCGGAGGTGACTAGGATCCATTGCAGGCGGCGATGCAAGACCTGACTGCGCCCATCCCGGAAGACACCGACGCGGAGACGCTGGAGGCATGCCGTGTTCTGCTCGTCAAAAGCGCCAATCGCCTGGCCAACATGAGACGCCTTTCGGAGGCCTACCAGCGCGAGATGGATCGTGCCATTGGCGGCACGCCGGCTCCTAGTGGGCCTAGCCGCATTGGCCTGATTCGACAGCGTGGTGCGACCATCGCCAGCATGTTCGGGATAGGTCATCTCGTCTATGCCACGCCTGCAGAGAACATACGAGTTGCCCAGGCGGCAGCAGACGAGCTAGACAAGCTCGAGGGCGACGAGCATCACCACATGACGGAGCGCGTCCAGAAGCCTCCTCACCGACCAAGGCGCGACATCCCGGATGCCGACTGGTGGCGTCCGTGATAGGAGAGACAAGGAGCCGACTGGCAGCTACAGCCGGACTCGCATCACCATCGAGCGCGACCAAGACGGTCTCCCAAGAGCTGTGCAGCGACGAGACGACTGTCCGACTTCCCCTCCCCACAGGGAGAGGCGCATTTCCCCGCCTCCTGTTGACCACCCGATACTCGACGACCGCCTCGGTCGTCGAGAAGGAGTCAGAGCGAATGACGCCTGCCACCAGATCGACCGCCTCAACTGATCCCTGGCACTAGAAGAAGAAGACGAGCTGGGTCCGCCTTGTTTTGGCCCTGGAATCCGAGATGAGCCCTTCCCCAAAGGGTTCACGTGTCGGATGTGGGGTTCCGGCAAACCCTTAAGGTTCGAACACTAGCGTGCGCACGAAGTCTTTCCCTCCTACCGATCTACGCCCTAGCTCGATAAGACCTCGCGGACGAACTCGACGAACTCGCCACACATAAAGACACATGATTTATGCTGGTTCGAGCCACCATTGTAGTGTAACACCCTACTCAAGTGTGGTGGTGGTGGATTAACTCTTGGGCTAATGATGAACAATACAAGGGGAAGAACAGCCTCCTGAGGTTCAGGTGTTCTTGTGCGTGGTTAACTTGTATGGGTGAGAGAGTGATCTAAGATGCCGTCTGCTCGCCCCCCTTTTCTATGGTGGTGGCTAGCCCTACTTATAGAGGCCCTGGTCCTCTTCCCAAATATTGAGCGGGAAGGGAGCCAACAATGGCGGGCTAATTTGAAGGGGGACAACTAGTACAAGATATCCTGACAAAAGGTGGTCTACGCCCGCGAAAGGCTCTGGTGGTGATGCCGTCTTGGGCTCCACAATGACCTCCATCTTGCTGTCCTTCTGGTCTTGGCCTTGTTGCACCAAAATGGCAACATTTGCCTGATGCCTCGGTACTCCTCGCCTGCACTAGTTTCCATAGCACCAAAGAGGAAACAAGGACGCTGCGCGTGCTGGCGCCCGCCTGGTGTTGATCGTCATGGCTCACATCACGAGAGCCTCGTGAGGATCGCCTCGCCTTGATATCTCCGCTCCTTGTGAGCCTGCTTGACTAGGCCGCTCCAGAGGAGGTCTCATGTCGTCTTCCTCGCGAGGCTTGGCCCCTCGCTAGGGTCTTGGATGCCTTGTTGATGCACATGGGCCGTGCGGCCTACAGGCTTAGCCACACAGCGGGCCACAGGCAGGCAAGTCTAGGGAATCTCGTTCCCAGGATGCCGACAGTAGCCCCCGGGCCCAAGGTGCGCTCGGGCTTGGCTTCGCGGCGAAGCCAAGGGCCAAGCACGGAGAACCGCGGGCCCCCAAAGCCTGCGGCCTTGGTTGACGCGTGGTGGTTGATTGGTCGTGGGCACCTCCGCTTTCCCACGCTGACTCGGCGTTTCACGACTTGACGAGTCCATGCGAGATGCAAGGGAAACCATCATTACCTGCGGTCGTGGGAGGTGCCGGTTGGCCTTCTCTTGCTATAAATGGGGAGGGGCCGGAGCCCCCATCATCCATCTCTTCCTCCCTTGCTGCTTCTTCCTCCTCACTCCACTCCTAGCTTCTTCTTCCTTGCTTCGTTGCTCGCTGTGCCACCAATGGCGCCCCGAAGGAAGTTCTCCGCCACCGAGAAGGGAAAGGTCCCTCGCGAGGGACTCGACTCGCCGGCGCCCAAGCGCGAACGTGGCCGTCCGTGCAAGCACACCGCGTCCCCTATCACGGCCCACTGTCGGAGTGGCGCCACGGCACGCGGAGTGGGTCGTCCCAGCTATGGCGATCCAATTGATGAGGGGAGGCGTGCTTTGGTGCCCCCCCCCCGTCCGCGCTTCCACACGATGGAAGTGTCACCGGAGTTTGTCGTCTGGTTGGAGAACCCAGCCGACAACTCGCTCCAACTTCCGCGCTTCTTTGCCAATGAGTTGCCGGCCTCTGGTCCAGGTGGACTCTGGCTGCAGGCGGATGGTTGCTGCAGCAATGCCTCTTGGGTTGCAGTCGCGACTTCCACCGCAGGCAACTTTTCCCTGGCCCGTGGTTTGCAGACGTTTGCCCGCGCGCGCGGCTTGGTTCGGCGGTGCGCCCTCCACTTCAAGTATGACGGTGAATCAACCCTCTTCGTGAGGGTGTTTGGGGAATATGGTCGACGCGCCGGGTGCTGCCCCGAGGTGAATGATGGTGAGGAGGTGCTCGGTCTCGGGGAGGGTCGCGACGAGGATGGGGGCGAGCCTACCCTTGGGGGCGGCTGCGTCTTGTCCCGCTACAGTGGCTCTTCCTCTAGTGACAGCTCCAGCAGCAGTGGCCACGACCAGCCGCCGCGCCCTCTTTGGAGGCGGCAGTGGGTCATCCCGTCGCCGCGCCTCCGTGAAGCACGAAGAAGGATCCGGCTAGGTTCGGGGTGCTGCTAGGGGCCTGCCTCCGCAGATTGCTGGGACGCTGCTTTTGTTTTACTCATTTTCCTGCATCAAGAATGTAACCAGTTTGGGCCCAGGGGGGCGTGTATCGAACTATGGTTCCTCAATTGTGACATCATGTGTGTTGTGTCGTTAGTTCGTGCAAATATGACTTAACCTGGTATATCCGGGATGCCCTCTTCCTCACGAGGTGCTCATTTCCTTGTGCCCATCTTGCCTTGGTGGCCTGCATCTGCTGGGGAACTCTGAAAGCTCGTTAGGAAGTGTGTTAAAAGATTGCCGTTCGCCCTGGTCCTAGCCTGGCGCCTTGCATCATGGTACCCAAGGGGCACGGACTAGGAGAGGCACACCAGCTTTTGGGCTCGAACGAGCGTGGCTCGCGAGAAGGCAGAGAAGGGAGAACATGCTCGCGAGGGCACCTGCCCAGCCCCCTTGTGAGGCATGCGAGATAGAGAACACGAGCTAACCCGAGGCGAAAAAACACAGTGAGAAACGAGAGGGTCAGCTCAGAAAGGAATGCCAAAAGCAAATTTCGATTAAGGAAAAGGGAGCCAAATATGGAAAGAAAATGAAAAGCCGTGTCCGGCACCTAATCTAGTCTTCAAATCTTCTCACCAACGCGGAGCTAAGTGCTGTCCACTAGGCGTGGGCGGGAGCCCCAGGGCCTGAGGCCGGCACCCCTGAGACTCCAGGGTGTGTACAGCCCCAACTCATTATTACATGAGAGTGTCACGAGCGGCGATTCTTCACAGGCACCGAGCCTTCTTCACAGGCTCTGGGCCTTGCTTCTCAGGCTCTGGGCCTTGCTTCACAGGCTCTAGGCCTTGCTTCTCAGGCTTTGGGCCTTGCTTTATGGGTAAAACCTCCAGAGGTGCTGGATGTTCCAAGCGTTTTGGACCGGTACTCCGTCTTGTGTCTCCGGCGCACAGCACCAGGCCTGGAGATGTGGACGACCTTGAACGGGCCCTCCCACATTGGTGAAAGCTTATGCAGCCCTTCCTTGGAGAGGACCCAGCTCAGGACTAGGTCTCCCGTCTCGAGTGTCCTAGAGAGGATGTTGCGGTCGTGGTATCGCCGCAGTGCTTGCTGGTACCTCGCCGCCTGCAGCGCAGCTCCGCAGCGATGTTCCTCCACTAACACGAGGTCCATCCCCCGCGCGGCGTCCTGCTGCATTTCTTCGAACGCCAGGACCCATGTGGAGCGATGCTTGAGCTCGTGAGGGAGGACCGCTTAGGCTCCGTAGACAAGGAAGAATGGAGTCTCTCCCGTTGGCTTGGTGGCGGTGGTCCGGATGGACCACAGTACGGACTGGAGCTCGTCATGCCAGCCCCTACCACATGCCTCCAGCTTCTTGTTGAAGGTCCTGGTCTTGAGGCCCCTCAGGACCTCCGCGTTAGCAAGTTCGGCCTGGCCATTGCTCCTGGGGTGGGCCACCGAAGCGTAGCAGATCTGCGTTCCAACGTTAGCATAGTAGGTTTTGAAGAGATTGCTAGTAAACTGCGAACCATTATCTGTGATGATGCGGTTGGGGACCCCGAAGCGGCTCACGAGGCCCTTGATGAACTTGACAGCAGAGCCGACTGGGATGGTACGGACGTCTTCCACTTCCGCCCACTTGGCGAACTTGTCGACGGTGACGTAGAGGTAACGCTAGCCCCCTGGCGCCCGAGGGAATGGGCCTAGGATATCCAGCCCCCAGACCGTGAACGAACATGTGAGCAGGATAGTTTGAAGGCCCTAAGCTGGTTGACTGATTTGCTTGGCGTGGAATTGGTAGGTTTCGCAAGACTTCACCAGCTCAGCTGCGTCGTCGAGTGCTGTAGGCCAGTAGAATCCACTGCGGAACACCGTCTCGACAAGGTTCCGTGATGACGAGTGGTGTCCGTAGTCCCCGTAGTGTATGTCAATCAGCAACTCCCTTCCTTGGTCACTGGATATGCAGCACAGTGTGACATCGTTCAGTCATTTCCTATATAACTTGCCGTCTTGGATACAGTATGCCGTGGCTTGTCGGGCCACGCGCTCCGCCTCCTGTTCCTTTTTCGGCAATGTCCTGTGCGCTAAGTACTCCTTGAATTCCTTGGTCCAGCATTCCTCCTGAGGCTCGAGCGCCAAGAGTAGCCGAGCCTCGGAGGTCGGTCCACAGGTCGGGGCTCCCATGGCAAGAGGCTGGGGGAGCTCCTCCCGAGGCTGGGTCATGCTTGAAAGAGGTGGCACGGCTGATGGCTCGAAGAGCCGCTCCTCAAAGACGCCCGGCTCCCGCGGTTGCCGCTTGGATGCTCTCCGGGCGATGTCGTCGGCTTCCTTGTTGGTGCCCCGGGGTACGTGCTGTAGCTCCAGGCCCGAGAATTGTTTCTCCATCTTGTGCACCTCCGCGAGGTAGGCCTCTATGTGCTCGTCCTTCGGCTCGTACACCTTGTTGGAGAAGTTGTCGAGGAATTGTGAGTCGCCTCTGACAGTGAGGCGCTTCACCGCTAGGGCCGTTGCAGCCTTCAGGCCAGCTATGAGGCCTTCGTACTCCGTGATGTTATTGGAGACCTTCTCGCCGTGCTGAAAGCAGAGTTGCACGACGTAGTAGAGCTTGTCCTGGGTGGGCGAGATTAGCACTGCTCCAGCCTCCGCGCCCTGGTGTGCGAAGGCGCCATCGAAATACATGACCCAACCGTCTGGAGCCTCACTTCCTAGGGAGGTGGACCGGTCTTCTCCTTCCTCAAGTGTCGGGGCATCCGTCCATTTTGCAACAAAGTCAGTGAGTGCGGCCCCCTTTATGACCCTGGTAGTGCTGAACTCCAACTGGAATGCTTGCAACTCGATGTTCCACTCTGCGACCCTTCCGGCTGAGTTAGGGCTCCTAAGTATCCTTTCTAGTGGGTAGGCTGAGACGACCTTGATTGGGTGGCCCTAAAAGTAGTGTCGCAGCTTGCCTGAGGCCACCAGGAGTGCGAGCAGGAGCTTCTAGGGCATGGGGTAGCATGCTCTCTCATCTCGTAGTACGGCACTGACAAATTACACCAGGTGTTAGACGAGGGCTGGCATGCTGCCGAGGCTCGGGTCCTGTGGAGATCGGGGCATATCCTGAGGTGGAAGGGTCCCTGAGACCCTGGTGTCCTCAGGAGCTTCTACGGTGCCGCCCTGCTGAGCTTGGCCTTCCATCGTTGATGCCTTTGCTGCGCCTTCTTGACCCCGCGCTACTTCAGCCTTGGCCTGGCAGGGCGCGCCCTTTACTTGGTGGTCCTCCCGAACTGCCACCAATGCCGCGCTGGCGGAGTACGGGGTGGCAGCAAGGTAGATTACCAGAGGGCTCGAGGGGTCGTGGTGCCACCATCACTAGGGGCTAGTAAGGTATTTGTTGAGGTCTTGGAAGGCCCGGTCGGCCTCCGGGTTCCACTTGAACGGGCCCTTCCTCTTCATGAGCTTGAAGAATGGCAAGGCGCACTCTCAAAGTTTGGAGATGAAATGCCCTAACACGGTCACCCGCCCTGCTAGCTTCTACATCTCTTTGAGGGTCCGCGGCGGGCTCATGTCCTTGATGGCCTTGACCTTCTCCGGGTTCGCCTCGATCCCCCTATGGGATACAAGGAATCCTAGCAGCTTGCCGGAGGGGACACCGAACACGCACTTCTCCGGGTTGAGCCATAAGTTCACTTGGCGCAGGCTCTCAAAGATCTCCTCCAAGTCTTGAATCAATGTCCTTGCCTCGCGAGACTTGACCACTATGTCATCGACGTAAGCCCCTGCGTTTCTCCCGAGCTGCTGCCCCAGAGCGATGTGCATCAACTGCTGAAAGGTCGCGCCCGCGTTCCGCAGCCCGAAGGGCATGTAGCTGTAGTAGTACACCCCACATGGTATCAGGAAGGCCGTATTCTCCACATCTTCCACCGCCATCTTGATTTGATGATACCCTGAGAATGCATCCCAGAAGGAGAGCAGGTCACACTCCGCGGTGGAGTCAACGATCTTCGTCGATGCGCGGGAGTGGGAACGGGTCTTGAGGGCAGGCTTTGTTAAGATTGGTGAAGTCGACGCACATCCATTCCTTCCCGCCTTTTTTCGGCACCACGATAGGGTTCGCTAGCCATTCGGGGTACCGGACCTCTCGGGTGGCACCTACCGCTTCCAGCTTGGGTGTCTCTTGGATGATGAAGGCCTGCTTCTCAGTGGACTGCCGTCTCGCTCGCTGCTTCACGGGGCAGACATTGGGGCATACCCTTAGTTGATGTTTGAGCACCTCCCTCGGGACCCCTACAAGCTGATTTGTCTCCCACGCGAATATCTCCTTCTTCGCGCGCAAGAACCTCATTAGAGCTTCTTCTTGTTCCCGGTCGATACCGGCTCCTATTGTAAAGGTGGCTCCTGCAGGCCCGTTGTCGGTGACAAAACCGGCGGATCTCGGGTAGGGGGTCCCGAACTGTGCGTCTAGGCCGGATGGTAACAGGAGGCAAGGGACACGAAGTTTTACCCAGGTTCGGGCCCTCTCGATGGAGGTAAAATCCTACGTCCTGCTTGATTAATATTGATGATATGGGTAGTACAAGAGTAGATCTATCACGAGATCAGAGAGGCTAAACCCTAGAAGCTAGCCTATGGTATGATTGTTGATGTGTATGTTGTCCTACGGACTAAAACCCTCCGGTTTATATAGACACCGGAGAGGGTTAGGGTTACATAGAGTCGGTTACAATGGTAGGAGATCTGAATATCCGTATCGCCAAGCTTTCCTTCCACGCCAAGGAAAGTCCCTTCCCGACACAGGACGAAGTCTTCAATCTTGTATATTCATAGTCCAGGAGTCCGGCCGAAGGTATAGTCCGGCTATCCGAACACCCCCTAATCCAGGACTCCCTTAGTAGCCCCTGAACCAGGCTTCAATGACGACGAGTCCGGCGCGCAGATTGTCTTCGCCATTGCAAGGCGGGTTCCTCCTCCAAGTACTTCATAGAAGATTTTAAACACAAAGATAGTGTCCGGCTCTGCAAAATAAGTTTTCCACATATTGCCATAGAGAGAATAATATTTACACAAATCTAATCTGCTGACGTATTCCGTAGTGTGACACACCGTGGCCAAGCCTTTATCCGAGTCGTTTCATTATCCCACCGCAGCGCGTCATGCGAGGCAGTTTCCTTGGCACGTCTTGTCAAAGCAGAGATCGTGTCCCCTTATTCCAGGATTCTCATCAATACGGGCGTGGGTAACGCAACCGCGCCTTTGATTACGACGCTTGGAGATAAGCGAGTTTTACCAGGCTGGTGGGGACACGTAGTTGCGTCCACCCATATAAGGGGATAAGGATCCACCTTTTCACCCACGCCTTCTTCCTCCTTTGCCTATCCATTCTTGCGCACTCGAGCTCCAGCGCCCAAGTCCGCACTCCCACCTCAACCTTCTCCAGTCATGTCCGGAGCGGGAGGCAAGTGGATGGTCTCCTCCATCACGGGGGGACACATCAAAAAGCTGAGGAAGGCCGGATACCTGTCTAACGACATCGCGCACCGGCTTCTTGAAAAGGGGCAGCTCATCCCCACCCCTAGGCCGCATGAGAGGGTGGCATTCCTGCCCCATTTCCTCCGCGGACTGGCTTCCCTCCGCATCCATTTGTCTGGGGGCTCATGTTCTACTATGGCCTGGATTTCCACGATCTGGCCCTGAACTTCATCCTCAACATCTCGGCGTTCATCATCGTGTGCGAGGCTTTCCTTCGCATCCGCCCCCATTTCGGCTTATGGCTCAAGACTTTCAACGTCAAGCCGAAGGTGGTGCGCGGTAGCCAGGCGGAGTGCGGAGGTGCCATGGTGGGCAAGATGGCCAACGTCCTGTGGCTCGAGGGCTCCTTTATGGAGACCCTGAAGGGGTGGCAATCGTGGTGGTTTTACATCATCGAGCCGCACGACGCCGAATGGGTCGCACCCCGTGAGTTTCGATCCGGCCCCCCTACGCGGCTCACCTCCTCGAAGGAGACGGGCCTATCTTGGGGTAAAAAACGAGAGCTGACCGGACTCCAAACATGCATCCAAACCCTGGCGGACAAGAAGCTCAAGCTTGTCAACGTAGTCTAGGTTATGCTCATCCGCCTGATCCTCCCGTGTCAACAACAGGCCTTCAACCTGTGGGAGTTTGACCTGGCGCAGCACCGAACTCTAAACAGGCTCTTTGACACGACGTACGAAGATGCTTGGAGGATGCTTTTCAAGGGCGCCGAGGCTCCCGCATCCGCTACCGAGGATCGCGGATTTAGTGCGCAGCGTCACGCTCTTGCGGTAAGCTGTTTTTGTCCTTTTACAGGGTAGCAGTTTTTCATAGTTTAACTCCATGCGGGATTTAAGCTCCCTTACCTCTGACAGGATTGGCAGGTGACGTCCGGATAGATCAACTGTCCGGCTCCTTTGCCCGAAGGCCGAGCAGACGCTCGCTTGGCGAAGCTGCTGGTTCCAGCACCCTATGTGGTGCCGGAGAAGAAGGCCGCGAAAAGGGCCACGGGGACTTGAAAGAGTGCCGAGTGCCAGGAGGTGTCGGATTCATCACCCGGCGGTTCCGAAGCGCATTCCTCTCGTGAAGAGGAGGAGGAAGAAGAAGAAACCTCTCCCCCTCCAGCGGGAGGAGAGAAGAAAAGGAAGGCCGCCCTCTCTGGGGAGGCCGAAGGGTCCAAGGAGGGGAAAACCCTTCCTCCGGACTACTCCACCGATGCCGACGACGGCGGGGAGGAGTGGCAGCCCAGGGCCAAGCCCCTGGCGAAATCGTGAGTATCCGGATACCGGAGTAATTCATAGTATTCGTTTATTGCGTAGCTTTCCCTTATGTCGAATATGTTTATGCAGCCCACCCAAGGACCGGCTCGATGCGTCGTCGAGCGGCTCACTGGACTCGTCGGATGTGAACTCGATTGCGACGGCTTCCTCCCCCTGCCCTGCGGACGACACCGAAGTGTTGTCTCAACAGGTTCCAAGCAGGGAGGAGGTGGTCCTGGAGGTGCCGCAAGGCGACCTCCCGGACTCCAGGAGTAAAGGGGATGAAACCCCCTAGGGCTCCAAGTCTGCTTCTAGGCCGGACACCGCTCCGGAACCTTCAAAGGTTCCAGAGTCCGGCGGGGGACCTCCTTCCAAGAGGAGCAAGTCCCCCGTGCCAGCGGCCCTCGTCCAACTGGAGGCGCCGGACAATATGTTGGAGGCGCTCCAAGGCCCCTCCATCGACGAGGAGCACCGCACTATTATGAGTGTGGTGGTCCAGAAGGTTCAGTCCGCCAAAAGCAGACTAACTGAAGCTTGTACTAGCCTTCTGACAGGCTTTCAGGTAAGTAAATAATGTGTAAATAATATTACTGCATAGACAGTAGCCCCTGATGCTCTGTTGGGCGTTCGGGAAGAAAAGCCGAATAGAGGATCAAAGAATTCGCAGGAGTCTAACAAAAGGAGTCAATATGCGTATGCAGGCTTCTCTGCTGGCGTCCGCCGCACTGACTGCGGAAGTGGACACGCTGAAGCAGAGCCTCGAGAAGTCTGAGCAAGAGCTCGGGCGTGCCAAGAAGCAGCTCGAGGAGAAGGAAGGTAAGAAATACCTTGTTTGAATATATATAGGGGTGCAATTGCAAAAAAATGACAGGATTAACATGGCTATTGTAGGGGCCACGTCTGAGGTGGCGCCCCTTAAGCAAGCGCTACTCGAGGCTGAGAAAAGTGCGGCCGCGGAGCGCACTGAGCAGGAGAAGTATGAGGCCGAGGTTGGCAAGGTGCGGCAAGAGCTCCAGGTTCTCATGAAGAAACATGAGAGTTTGGAGCTTGACTCGAAGGCGCGAGCGTCCGAGCTCGCGGAGGCTATTGAAAATGCCAAGTCTGCCAAGACCGAATCCCAGAAGACCCTCCAGGAGTTGGATGAGGTGAAGAAAATAGCGGCGGGTAAGGCATTCTTTATGCAAAGTAAACACATAAACGTGAGTTACTTGATACTTACCCGAATCCGGAGCTCTCCAGGAGCATTTGCAGATCTTCCCCGGAGTGTATCCGATGCCGCCGCATTTTATCGAGCCGCGGAGGGTAGCTCGACAGAGAAGGTGTTCTGGTCTCAGTATGCTGTGGCCGGACACCCTGTGCCCCTGAGTGACCAGCTGAAGCAACTGGTCGAGCTCCACAAGGCGGCCGAACAGGCCATGAAGGGCCTCCTAGTTTGGTTGTGGCCTGGAGAGGCTCTGCCTGGGAGCTATTTCGGGCTGGTGCGGTGGCTGGTGGAGGCCTGTCCAAGGCTCGAAGTCATCAAGCGCTCCGTCTGCATTGAAGGTGCCCGTAGGGCCTTTGCCCATGTGAAGGTGCACTGGGGCAGGCTGGATGCTGAGAAGCTTGTGAAGGACGGGCCACCGCCGGGGAAAGGGCATCGCAAGCCTGAAAATTACTATAACGATGTTCTGAAGGGTGCCCGCCTTGTGGCGGATGAATGTTCTAGGGATGTAATTTTTGAGTAAAACTCGCTCATTTTTGTCCTGTGCGCTGAAAACTTGTTCATATGCGCTAAGCAATGCTGCTTGAATTTAAAATATTACCTTCTGTGCGACTGTTTATCAATACTGAGAGATGGCGAGTAGTCGGCTTCTGCCCCCGTGCTGCTAGTGCTGGGGTGTTCGGGGATAAACCTGGGCGCTCTTTTTCCCATATCTGGGTCCTTCGAGGGAGGCGCTCAGCCCAACGAACAAGGCAATCGGACTATAATGCGTGAACACTCTCACTTAGCCATAGAATTCTATAATTTTAAATTTCGGCGAAGCCCCTAGTATTCGGAAGACCGAGTTCGGGGCGCTATCCACGCCTTGGCCGGACAGAGCCGACTCCACGCCCTAAGCGACATAAGTCTTTAGGGACTCGAAAAAACCTCTCGAACAGCGACCAGCTCTCGCTTCATCATGACAGTCAGTTTTAGATTTCTCCACTGAGGTGCTCGGCCCAGCTCAACTAGGGCACAATCGCAGTGGTTCTCCTAGTGCTACCTTAGCCGATATAGCGGAACTTAAGGCACCAAAACATAGGAGCCGGGCAAACCCAACTATTGACCCAAGAAATGATTCAGAGCCGATGCATATAATGCTATAAGTTCGGGGTGCCACACTTGTGAAAGTGTTCGGACTTCTCACACCATACTGAGGGGTGCTAAAAGCCCCTAGCGTATTTTGGCCGTACCAAATTGTACGGGTGCAACATGTCGTTAAGGAACATTTATTTATAAAAAGGTAATGCAAAAATAGACAAAAGCTATGCATTGTTTATTAAAAATAGCTGCGATCAAAGCAGAACGATACAAGTAATGTGATAAACAAAAAGTTGGACTATTTAACATGTCTGCTCTAGGGGCAAGCTGTGGAATAGTATGCGAAACAGGTATACTGCTCGTGATAGAGACCACCTGGGAGTTTCGTAATGCAGCATGGCTTGTCTGCTTCCCTGGTTCTTGCATCGTTTGTGCGGCAATTGAACTGCCGAATAGGCCTTCCGAATAGTAGAGTCCTGAAAGTAAGAGAAAATTAAAAAATCGGCAGCCCCTGGTGCAGTTTAAGCCGTATTTTGGGCGTGCCGTGATGGTGCCCCTCCCCCTATGCCCATGGTATTTCTAGAGCGTAGGTATGTACGCGACGTACTAGCGTCGCCTTTTTGCGAGGGTTGGGGTTGGGGCCGCATTGCTATGCCTGCTCGGAACGTGCCAGGCAGTCTTGTTGTGGGTTACTCTGGGCGCGCTTGACGGTGTCAGGATGTTTAATGGCCGGACTGAAGAACTGCCTGGAGAGGCTACTTTGTACTTCCGCTGCAAGGGTCGCCGTGTGCTCCTCCGTTCGGAGGGAGCATTCGATGTTTCCATTGACCGTAATTATTCCACGAGGGCCTGGCATCTTGAGCTGAAGGTATGCGTAGTGCGGTACCGCATTGAACTTGGCGAATTCGGTTCATCCGAGCAGTGCGTGATAGCCACTGCGGAATGGGACTATGTCGAAGATCAGCTCCTCGCTTCGGAAATTATACGGAGATCCGAAGACCACTTCAAGTGTGACTGAGCCTGTACAGTTGGCCTCTACACCTGGTATTACGCCTTTAAAGGTTGTTTTGGTGGGCTTAATCCTTGAGGGATCTATGCCCATTTTCCACACTGTATCCTGGTAAAGCAGGTTCAGGCTGCTGCCGCCGTCCATAAGGACTCTAGTGAGATGAAATCCGTCAATAATTGGGTCTAGAACCAATGCGGCAAATCCGCCATGACGGATGTTAGTGGGATGGTCTCTTCGATCAAAGGTGATCGGGCAGGAGGACCATGGGTTGAACTTTGGGGCGACTGGCTCTACCGCGTATACGTCCCTTAACGCGCGCTTCCACTCCCTTTTGGGGATGTGGGTTGCGTATATCATGTTCATCGTCCGCACTTGTGGGGGAAAACCCTTCTGTCCATTGTTGTTCGGCGGCCGGGGCTCCTCGTCGTCATCTCTATGCAGCCCCTTGTCTTCATTGTCGGCGTTTAACTTGCCCGCCTGCTTGAACACCCAACAATCCCTGTTGGTGTGATTGGCCGGCTTTTCGGGGGTGCCATGTATTTGGCACAAGCGGTCGAGTATTCGGTCCAAGCTGGACGGGCCCCTAGGATTCCTTTTGAATCGCTTTTTCTGCTGGCCAGATTTAGAGCCTCTGAATCCAGCATTAACTGCCGTATCCTCAGCATTGTCGTCGTTAATACGGCGCTACTGCTTGTTGCAACGCGACCTGCCACTAATGTCCCTAGTGTCCGAATTACCAGGGTTCTTGGTCACATTGTTGCTATGAGCAAGCCAGCTGTCTTCTCCCGCACAAAAGCGGGTCATGAGTGCTGCCATAGATTTTGGATTTTCCTGTCTGAGGTGCCAGGCCGGCCACTCGTCACGGATATTGTGCTTGAAATCTGCTAGGGCCTCAGCATCCGGACAGTCGACTATTTGATTTTTCTTTGTTAGGAACTGTGTCCAGAATTGCCTGGCCGATTCCTCTGGCTGCTAAATTATGTGACTTGGGTCATCGGCGTCTGGGGGTCGCACATAAGTGCCCTGGAAATTGTCGAGGAATGCGGCTTCCAGGTCCTCCCAACAACTGATTGATCATGTTGGCAAGCTGTTAAGCCAATGCCGAGCGGGTCCTTTAAGCTTGAGTGGGAGGTATTTGATGGCGTGGAAATCGTCGCCGCGGGCCATGTGGATATGAAGGAGATAATCCTCAATCTATACCGCAGGATCTGTTGTGCCATCATATGATTCGATGTTTATGGGTTTGAAACCCTCGAGGATTTGATGATCCATTATTTCGTCTGTGAAGGATAGTGGGTGTGCGGCGCCTCTATACTGGGCGATATCATGACATAGCTCCAATGAGCTTTGTCTACTGTGTTCGGCCCTGCCGAATTTGTGGCCGGCGTGACGGTTACCGTCTCGAGCCGTGGGGTGCCCACGCGATCCGTAGATCGATCGTGTTTGGCTTGCCTTGTCCTCCAACATGTCTCGTAAGTCCGGCGCATATTCCCGTGCCTTGGTATGGGGTGCGGCTTGAGTGGAGGGCCGGGAGGCCTCTCTGTCGTGGCCACGAGGTGGCCGTTCGGCCACATCAAGTGCTTCCTCCTCTAATCGGGGTAGCAACCTGCGCTTTGGGTAGCTCCTGGAGGGGCGTTCGAGTTTGTGCTCTTCGACCGCAAGGACTTCAGTCCATCTGTCAACCAGCAAATCTTGATCAGCTCTAAGCTGTTGCTGTTTTTTCTTGAGGCTTCTGGCCATGTCCATAAGCCTGCGTTGAAAACGCTCTTGCTCAACGGGATCCTCTGGCACGACGAATTCATCGTCGTCGAGGCTTGTCTCGTCTTCGGACGGAGGCATATAATTATCGTCCTCGACCTCTCTGTCTACTGCTCTGTCATGAGGGCTGGTTTCTCCATCCTCCTATGCTAAATCTTGCTGGAGGGGGTTTTCTTCGGCACTCTTTGGAGTATTATTGTCTCCCGTGCTGGAATCACCGTTTTTGTGTTGGCGGGATTTTCAGCGGCGCCGCTGATGCCGGCGCTTAGGCTGTTTCTTGGAGGGGTCATCCTCCGCTATTCCATTGCCATCTCCCTCTTTTGGGGTGTCCACCATGTATATGTTATATGACGAGGTGGCTTTCCAGGGTCTAGTAAGCATTGGTTCTTCATCATCTCCTTCATCGGCGTCCATACCATCGATGTCTTCGGAGTCAAAGTCAAGCATGTCGGTTAAGTCGTCGACAATGGCTACAAAGTGGGTGGTGGGTGGGCTTTGAATTTATTCATTCTCCGTGCCCCAACCTTGCTGACCGTTGTTCGGCCAGGGCTCTCCTGATAAAGAGAGAGACTTAAGTGTCTTCAGGATATCGTCGAAAGGCGAGTGCTGAAAGATGTCTGCGGCAGTGAACTCCATGATCGGCGCCCAATCGGATTCGATTGGCAGGGGCACGGAGGGTTCGGAGTCCGAAGAGGAGTCCGGCTCCTTGGAGTCACGAGTCTCGCAGAGTACGGAGCTGGCGTTCGGCTCAAACGCCGTTGGGATCGCAGCCCCCGAGGTGGCATCCAACCGCCCATCCTCAATTGGCATAGTTGGCTCCGAATTAAGGGTCGAAGCTGATGCGGGTGCGGCCTCCAGGGCACTGTTCGGCGGCAGAGCTAGATCATGCTTGTCGGGACAGTGCGGCGCGCTCGGCAGTGGCTTGACTCCGTCGAAGATCAAGTCCCCGCGGATGTCAACCGTGTAGTTTAAGCTTCCGAATCTGACCTGACGGCCAGGGGCGTAGCTTTCGATCTGCTCCAGATGGCCAAGCGAATTGGCCCGCAGTGCGAAGCCGCCGAAGACGAAGATCTGTCCGGGGAGGAAGGTCTCACCCTGGACTGCATCGCTGTTGATGATCGTAGGAGCCATCGAGCCTGACGGCGATGACACAGAGGAACTCTCAATGAAAGCACCAATATCGGTGTCAAAACCGGCGGATCTCTGGTAGGGGGTCCCGAACTGTGTGTCTAGGCCGGATGGTAACAGGAGGCAAGGGACACGAAGTTTTACCCAATTTCGGGCCCTCTCGATGGAGGTAAAACCCTACGTCCTGCTTGATTAATATTGATGATATGGGTAGTACAAGAGTAGATCTACCACGAGATGAGAGAGGCTAAACCCTAGAAGCTAGCCTATGGTATGATTGTTGATGTGTATGTTGTCCTACGGACTAAAACCCTCCGGTTTATATAGACACCGGAGAGGGTTAGGGTTACATAGAGTCGGTTACAATGGTAGGAGATCTGAATATCCGTATAGCCAAGCTTGGCTTCCACACCAAGGAAAGTCCCTTCCGGACACGGGACAAAGTCTTCAATCTTGTATCTTCATAGTCCAGGAGTTCGGCCGAAGGTATAGTCCGGCTATCTGAACACCCCCTAATCCAGGACTCCCTGACCCGTCCTCGCTGACCGGTACCTGCTTGGTTTCGGCCTTGTCTTGGTGGGCGCGGCCTCCCTGGCCGCGGGGTAACCTATGTTGGCGGGTTGTGCTGCTGCCGCGGTCTTGAAGGCGAGCCTGAGCACCGTCACGGCCTCCTTAGTGTCCCCCTTGATGGTGAGGATGCCCTTGCTCCCTGGCATCTTCATGAGGTTGTAAGCCGGGTGAGTCGCTGCCATGAACTGAGCGAGAGCCGGGTACCCGAGGATGGCATTGTATGGGAGGCCGATGCGAGCAACGTCGAAGTCCACCAGCTCGGTGTGGTGGTTGTCGCGTGTGCCGAAGGTGACAAGGAGGCGGATCTGTCCCAGGGAGTGGGCAGCTCCACCACCAACTCCTGAGAAGGGCTTACTGAGGCTGAGCCACTCGAGTGGCACGTTGAGAAGGTTGAAGGCATCCACGGAGAGCAAGTTGGCCCCGATATGACAGAGGAACGACTTGGCGTGGTGGTCTGACGACGGTGCTTGAGAGCCGCCCAGCAGGGCCGCAAATGCGTGGTGCACTAGCACCGCGTAGCGAGCAGTGAAGAGGTCGCGGAGCTCCTCCCAAGATGCCACCGTGGACATGGGAAGGTTGAGCAGCCAGGTGCGTGGCTCGCCGGCAAGGGCCATGGGAAGCCAGTTGGCCACGACCTTGACATCGCCCCCGGCCTCGAGGACGGCCTCCTCGTACGCCAACAGGAAAGCTGGCGGGTCCGCCGCACCGTCGTAGCGCGGCGGCATCTCCGGCCTGAACTTGGGCGGCCATTGAACCCGCCGCAGGGCAGGGGCCAGAGCTTGGAGCCCCCTAGGCTCGTTGTCGATAGGGCGCCTGTCGGAGTCGGCGGTAGGGCGCCTGTCATGTGGGCGAAGCGCGGCGGCGACGGAGCGCAGATCGACGGAAGGGAAGCCGCGGCGCACCCCTACCTAGTGCGCCAAATGTCGGATGTGGGCTTCTGGCAAACACTTAAGGTTCGAACACTGGGTTGTGCGCGAAGTCTTTCCCTCCTACCGATCTACGCCCTAGCTCGCTAAGATCTCGTGGACGAACTCGATGAACTCGCAACACAGAAAGACACGGGATTTATACTGGTTCGGGCCACCGTTGTGGTGTAAGACCCTAGTCTAGTGTGGTGGTGGTGGATTGCCTCTTGGGCTGATGATGAATAATACAAGGGGAAGAAGAACCTCCTGAGGTTGAGGTGTTCTTGTTTGTGGCTAACTTGTATGGGTGAGAGAGTGATCTAAGATGCCGTCTCCTCCCCCCCCCCTTTCTATGGTGGTGACTAGCCCTACTTATAGAGGCCCTAGTCCTCTTCCCAAATATTTGAGCGGGAAGGAAGCCAACAACGGCGGGCTAATTTGAAGGGGGATAGCTACTACAAGCTATCCTGGGAAAAGGTGGTCTGCGCCTGCGAAAGGCTCTGGTGGTGACACCGTCTTGGGCTCCACGATGATCTCCGTCTTGCCGTCCTTGTGGTCTTGGTATGTTGCACCAAAATGGCAACCTTTGCCTGATGCCTCGGTACTCCTCGCCTGCCCAAGTTTCCTTAGCACCAAAATAAGGACGCTACGCGTGCTGGGCCCGCCTGGTGGCGATCGTCATGGCTCACGTCACGAGAGCCTCGTGAGGTTCGCCTCGCCTTGATATCTCCGCTCCTCGTGAGCCTGCTTGACTAGGCCGCTCCAAAGGAGGTCTCGTGCCGTCCTCCTCGCAAGGCTTGGCCCCTCGCGAGGGTCTTGGATGCCTTGTTGATGAAGATGGGCTGTATGGCCTGTTGGCTTAGACATGCAGCAGGCCGCAGGTAGGCATGTCCGGGGACCCTCGTTCCCAGGATGCCGACATCATGCTCTCAAGAGATACGCCCAAGTACAGCAGTTCCCTGAAGCCAGAGGACTGGTTGGTCGACTACTCCATAGCCGTCAGCATCGCCAACGGCAACAAGCGCGTTGTCGTGAAGTACGTTCCGCTGATGCTCCAAGGCACAGCCCGGACGTGGCTGAACAGCGTGAAGGCCCGCAGCATCAACCGCTGGGTTGATTTCACTGAAGCCTTCATCCACAACTTCACCAGCACGTACAACCGGCTGCCCAAGCCTCGCCAGCTCTCCTTATGCATCCAAGGCCCCAACGAGTCGACTCGTGACTACCTCACGCATTGGGCCGAGCTGCGCAACTCTTGCGAGGCCGTGCACGAGGTGCAGGCCATCGAGTACTTCATTGCCGGGTGCCGAGAAGGCACCCTCCTCAAGCATCGGCTTTTCTGCGACGAGCCGGCGACCCTTGATGAACTGCCGATCATAGTAGACAAGTACGCTACGGCCGACTCCTCCATGAAGGCGGAAATCGATGTTGACGCATCTGGCAAAGTGGATCCTCAAGCTCTTCGGACTCCGGCTGGCAACACCAGTCAGCGTCAGCAACCGAATGACAACAAGCGCAAGGCCACGCAGCCAGCTCCCATGAGCCGGCATGTGGCGACAGTCGAAGATCAGCAGCCAGAAGGGCAGCCTCCACCCAAGCATCAGAAGGGCGGCAAGCCCAACTGGTTGCCTGCCTTCTCGTACGAGCAGACTCTCGATGCCCCCTGCAAGTTCCGCAGCGGCGCGAAGCCGTCCAACCACACCACTCGGAAATGCCACTTTCTCACCAGGATCGCCAAGGGTGATCGACTCCCGCCTCCTCCGCCTGCTGGCCCGCCGCCTCCTCCTCCCCAGCAGCCGGCGGTTCGGCCAGTCGACGCCATACAAGATGAGTACCCTGAAGAGCATGGAGCTTATGTCGTTTTCACAAGCGTGGCCGACGATAGGCACAACAGACGGCAGAGACAACAAGAAGTAAATGCAGTCGCATTAGAGACCCCCGAGTTCATGCATTGGTCTGAGAAGCCCGTCAGCTGGAGTAGGGCTGACCACCCGGAGGTGATGCCCAATCCCGGTTCTTATGCCCTGGTTTTGGATGCCACTTTCGCCATAGAGAGGTGGGCTGCTCGCTTCTCCCGAGTCCTGATAGATGGTGGCAGCAGCATCAACATCCTGTACCGAGACACTATGGAGAAGTTAGGAATCAAACAGAGGCAGCTTAAGCCCAGTCGGACTGTATTCCATGCAATAGTTCCTGGCCTTTCCTGCTCACCATTCGGCAAGACTCAAATTGACCTGTTCAGAGACAAAGAACACTTTTGCCGAGAGCCAGTCTGGTTTGAGGTGGTGGACCTTGAGAGCCCTTATCACGCACTGCTTGGCCGACCTGCGCTGGCCAAGTTCATGGCGGTCCCCCACAATGCCTACCTCAAGATGAAGATGCCAAGCACCAAGGGAATCCTAACCATAACTAGGGACTACAAGAAGTCGTCCGCCTTCACGGCAGACAGCAGCCGGCTAGCCGAGTCCCTCGTGATCACGGCTGAAAGCCTGCTCCTTGACCGGGTTATGGCAATGGCAGGCAAGCAGCCGGAAATGTCATCCAACCCCAAGGAGTCGGAAGCTGAGGGCTCGTTCAAGCCGGCCAAAGAAACAAAGAAGATACCCTTGGACCCAGAGCACCCGGAGAGGCACGCTGTCATAGGTGCGAACCTTGACAACAAATAGGAAAGCAAGCTCGTCGATTTCCTCTGTGAGAATCGGGACATCTTTGCATGGTATCCCAAGGACATGTCGCGTGTTCCAACGGATTTCGCCGAGCACAAGCTACATGTCCGACCTGATGCCAAGCCAGTCAGGCAGCCCTTGCGCCGCCTGTCAGAAGGGAAGAGAAGAGGTGTTGGAGAAGAGATAGCCCAGCTTCTAGCAGCCGGCTTCATCATGGAGGTGTTCTTTCCCGAATGGTTAGCCAACCCAGTCCTTGTGCAGAAGAAGAATAAGTAGTGGCACATGTGTATTGATTATACCAACCTCAACAAAGCTTGCCCCAAAGACCCATTTCCTTTGCCAAGAATTGACCAAGTAATTGACTCCACAGCCGGATGCGAGCTGTTGAGCTTTTTGGATGCATACTCAGGGTAACATCAGATCAAGCTGAACCCGCCCGACAGGCTGAAGACCGCCTTCATCACGCCATTCGGAGCCTTCTGTTACCTGACCATGATGTTCGGCTTGAGAAATGCTGGCGCCATGTTTCAGCGTTGCATGCAGAAGTGTCTCCTCAAGCAACTCGACAGAAACGCCCACGTCTATGTGGACGATGTTGTGGTGAAGACGGCAAGGTCTGAGGCCCTCTAGAAGAGAGCTCCCGAGCCCTGCCCGAGGAGGGTGCTGGGCGCTCTTCCTATGTGATGGAGGCAGGCGCCCTTGGAGCAGGCACTGATCCTGACGAGGTTCCATCCGCGGCGCCACCCTCCTAAGGTCCGGCACGGCGCAACTTCTTCTTCTTCTTGGGGATGGCCTCGGGAGGATCCTCGCTCTTGCTGTCGGGGTCGTCGGTTGCGTCATCTTGAAAGGCGCGCTCGAGGGAGCACACCGCATCCCTTTCTTCGCACGGGACCGTGATGATCTCGCTGCTTCCTGGCATCTTGAGGACATTGTAACCGTGGTGTGTCACCGCCATGAACTTGGCCAGGGCTGGGTACCCAAGGATGGCGTTGTATGGTAGACGGATGTGCGCGACGTCAAAGTCGATGAGCTCGGTGCGGTAGTTCTTACGTTCCCCAAAGGTGACAGGGAGGCGGACCTGCCCTATCGGTGTGGTGGAACCGTCGGTCACTCCTGAGAAAGGCTTGGTAGGCTGAAGCTGCTCATATGGCACTTGGAGGTTGTCGAACGTGTCGACGGACAGGACATTGAGCCCTGCGCCACCATCGATGAGGTTCTTGGTAACTTGCACGTTGCTGATAACTGGTGAACAAAGCATCGGGAGGGCGCTAGCGGTGGCTGCGTATTTGAGCTGATCTACAGAGCTGAAGGTGATGGCGCACTAGGACCACCTGAGGGGGCGCATGGCCTCGAGCTTGGGGAGGACTGCATTCACCTCACAAGCGAACTGTTTGAAGCTACGTTGCGAGGCTGGGGCCTGCTCGCAGCCCAAGATGCAGGCGACTGCCTGCGGCTCCTTGAAGCCCCCAGCCCCCTCGTCTTGATGGTGGTCGTCATTCCTTCTTGGTGGTGGCGGTAGCGGGGGAAGACCGGCGTTGTCCTGAGGGCGATCCTCACGAGGCTGGTCCCTCCAGGCGCCCTCGCGAGGAAGATCCTGCCAGCAGTCCTCACTAGGCCTATCGTGCCACTCCTGGCACGGGCCACGGTCGTCCCAGCGTCCGCCTCCATGTCCTCCTCCTCGGCCGTAGCTCCGGTCGCTGTGCTCAAGGCGTCGACCGAAGCATCCTTCGTGAATGGCTCTGAGTTCTTGACAGTCACTGGTGTTGTGGGTGTTCAGGTTGTGGAAGGCGCAAAACGGCCGGTTTCCCTTGGATGACTCAGGCTGGTCTCTGCCTCGCTTGGTGTCCGGCTCCGCCGCGAGCACATCTGCTTCCTTGCGCTTCACGTCCTTGGCCTTGGCCTTCTTCTCCTCTGTGCCCGTAGCTGGCAGCTCAAGGAGGGAGAGGCGCCCCTCCTCAGCTCTTGCGCACTTGGTCGCTAGGTTGAACAGCTCCTGAGATGTGCACAACTCCTCGTGGAAAGCGAGCTCCTCTTTCATCTTGATGTCACGGACGCTGTCAGAGAACGCGGAGATGATTGCCTCGTCCGTAACCTTGGGGATCTTGAGGCGAGAGTTGTTGAAGCGCTGGATGTACTTCTGGAGGGTCTCTCCCGGTTGTTGCTTGATGCGGCACAGGTCACCCGCGGCCGGCGGGCGGTCACGAGTGCCCTGGAAGTTGGCGACGAAGCGGTCGCGCATCTCGTCCCAGGAGGAGATCGAGCCGTGCGGCAGGTTCAGGAGCCAGGAGCAGGCACCATCCTTGAGAGCCATAGGAAACCAGTTCGCCATGACTTTCTCGTCGCCGTTGGCCGCTTCGATGCTCAGCTTGTAGAGCTGCATGAACTCCGCGGGGTCGGGGGTACCGTCGTAGCGAGGAGGTAGATCTGGCTTGAAATTGCCCGCCCAGGCGACGCTACGCAACTCGGGGGTTTAGGCGTGGCAGCCGGCCATGGTCGCCGGGGCTCATCTCGGAGGTGGAGCTTGGACTTGATGAGGCCCGCGCACCACCGCTGCGGGTAGCGCGCGGGCTTGGTGAGGCGGCACAGGGAGCGCAGGGAGCGCAGGTGCAACTTCCCGCGGCCGCGGAATCTCTTGGCAGCTTCTCTCTTCGCCTGCGGGCACCGGGCATGGTGGATCGCGCCATGGGTCCACGTGCCTTGGCGCCAAGGAACCGTCATGGGGCAGAGGTGGAGGAGGCGCTCCGCGAGCCGCATCGCCTGTGGCTGGAGGAGGGCGAGGTAGAGAGAGGGACGGCGCCAGGGAGCCCCCTGCGGCGCGGACGAGCTCAGCGACGCGGTCGAGCCATTCCTCGTAGAGGTCATCGATCGAGTGGTAGCACAGGAGCTCGTTCTCCATGAGGAGCGCGGCCTTCGCATCCATGGGAGCGCAACATGCGTGGGACGAGGAGCTGGCCGGAGTCAGCGATGGAGTGGCGGTACGGCCGTCCTGCCGCATCGATGGGTGCAGCGAGGACGCTTGCTGCTCGTTCCCCGCCGGGCAGGTGGCGGCGTTGGCGGCAGGCGACGGGGAACGATGAGGTGTCCCGCCGACGGGAGCCGTCTAAGCAACACGGGCGGTGAGGGCAGCCCGGCGCTCAGCTCGAGTGCGGCGAGCATTTGCAATGGAGACGGCGGAACGATAGACCGACAACCGATGGAAGGGAAGCTACGACGCACCCCTACCTGGCGCACCAAATGTCAGATCATGGGTTCGGGCAGACCCTTAAGGTTCGAACTCTGGGGTGTGCACGAAGTTCTTTCCCTCCTACCAATCTACTCCCTAGCTCGCTAAGGTCTCGCGGACGAACTCGATGAACTTGCAACACAAAGACACAAGGTTTATACTGGTTCGGGCCTCCGTTGTGGTCTAATACCCTACTCCAATGTGGTGGTTGGATTGCCTCTTGGGCTGATGAAGAACAGTACAAGGGGAAGAACAACCTCCTGAGGTTGAGGTGTTCTTGTGCTTGGTGTTCTATGGGTTCGGTGAGATTCCTCCGAATCAGTTGTCCCTATGGTGGTGGCTAGTTCTACTTATGTAGGCCCTGGTCCTCTCCCCAAATATTGAGCAGGAAGGGAGCCAACAAAATTTGAAGTGGGGCAGCTAGTACAAGCTATCCTGACAAAAGGTGGTCTTCGCCTGCCAAAGGTTCTGGTGGTGACGTCGTCCTGGGCTCCATGGTGACCTCCATCTTGCTGTCCTTCTGGTCTTGGTCTCGTTGCACCGATATGGAAACCTTTGCCTGATGCCTCGGTACTCCACGCCCGCGCTTGCCCCCTTGGCACCAAAGAGGAAACAAGGACGCTGCATGCGCTGGCGCCCGCCTGGCACCCGCCTGGTGTTGATCGTCATGGCTCACGTCACGAGAGCCTCGCGAGGTTCGCCCTGCCTTGATATCTCCGCTCCTCTTGAGGCAGCCTGGCGAGGCCGCTCCTGAGGAGGTCTTGCATCGTCTGCCTCGTGATGCTTGGCCCCTCGCGAGGGTCTTGAATGCTTTGTTGATGATGATGCGCCGTACAGACCCGCCAGCACAGCCATGCTATGGGCCGCAGGCAGGCATGTCTGGGGATCCCCGTTCCCAGAACACCGACAGTCGCTCCAGACTGCTGTCGACATCCCATGTGGAGATGCCCACAAGCAGGCCTTTCCCCTTCTTGGGCGCCTCCGCCTCCAGAATTGTGGAGGCCGCCCTCTTCTTCCTCCCCCCGTCAGGGGGAGAATCGCTCTCCTCCTCCTCATCATCATCTTCGGCGACGGAGGAGCGGGTCTTGTCTTCGGACATCGCGTCCGAAGCGCCCTTGCGGCGGGGGCCACTCTGGACCCCCTTGGCCTTCCCCATGGCCTTGTTCGTCGGCTCCATATAGGGCGCCGGCGTCAGCATCTTCGCTAAACTCGGGATGACTGGTTCTTCAGGCAGCAGAGCCGGACACTGGATCTGCTTCGCCCTCTCCATCTAGTCCCGAAGAAGCAATGATAATAATAGCCTAGATATCATCCTTGAAACAAGCAAGTAGGGGATGCGTTAATAATAACATACCTCGTTGGCGAGGTGGTTGATGTCGTGCCCACGGTCCGAATCTGTGGTCGGCGGTGTCTTGTTGCCCTTAAAGAGCAACTTCCAGGCATCTTCGTGAGTAGTTTCGAAGAGCCTCTTCAGGGTATGGTGCTTCTTCCGATTGAGCTCCCATAGAGGGCGGCTTAGGCTTTGGCACGGGAGAATCCCGCGAACTAGCATCACCTGTATTATATCGACAAGCTTGATATCTTTGTCCACCATACTTTAGACACGCGTCTGCAATGCTATCAGCTCATCTGGCGAACACCAGTTCGGGCTCTTCTCAACCCAGGAGGTGAGCCACATTTGAGCGCCAGAGTTGAATTCGGCAGCTGCGGCCCAGTTTGCGTTGCGGGGTTCTGTGATGTAGAACCATTGTTTCTGCCATTCCTTGATAGTCTCCATGAAAGTGCCTTTCGGCCAGGAGACATTGGTCAGCTTGCTCACCATGGCACCTCCGCACTCCGCGTGATGGCCATCCACCACCTTTGGCTTCACGTTGAAGACCTTGAGCCACAGCCCGAAGTGGGGTTGGATGCAGAGGAAGTCCTCACACATGACGACGAACACCGAGATGTTGAGGAAAGAGTTCGGGGATAGATCATGGAAGTCTATCCCGTAATAGTACATCAGCCCACGGACGAAAGGGTGAAGTGGAAACCCTAGCCCACGGACGAAATGAGGGATGAATACCACCATCTCGTTGGGCTTCGGTGTGGGGAGGACTTGCCCCTGGGCTGGAATACGGTGGGCGATTTCCTTCGCCAAGTACCCGGCCGCCCGAAGCTTAGTAATGTCCTTCTCCTTGACAGAGGAGACCATCCACTTGCCTTGAACTCCGGACCGGACATGGTTGAGTGCTAGCTTGAGTGGGAATGAGATGAGAACTTTGGCGCTAGAGCTCAAGAGGGGAAGGGTATAGGAAGAGAGAAGGCGTGGGAAAAGAAGGGGGAATCCTTATCCCCTTATAAAGGCAGTGCATATCGAACGCCTTCCCACTCGCCCTAAAACTCGCCTATTCCCAAGGGCTGTGTAAACGGCACGGTTGGGTTACCCATGCCCACATTGATGAAAGTCCCGCAATAAGGGGACATGATCTCTACTTTGACAAGACGTGCCAATGGAAACCGCATCTCGAAGCGCGGAACAACGGACAAAAACGGTTCGATATAGTGATCGAATAGATGTGATGTCATCTTGCAAAAAGTTGTCAGCAGATGGGACTCGTGAAATACTATATTCCTTGTGGTTGTGTGTGGTACTTGTGTTGCAGATCTGGACACCTTCGTTTCATCTGAAGACTATCCTGGGGTATTCGGAAAGTAGAACCCGCCTTGCAATGCCGAAGACCATCTGCGCGCCGGACACATCGTCATTGAAGCCTGGTTTAGGGGCTACTGAGGGAGTCCTGGACTAAGGGGTCCTCGGGTGTCGGATCTATTGGATATGGGCCAGACTGATGGGCCGTATGGATACAAAGACCAAAGACTCCACCCGTGTCCGGATAGGACTCTCCTTGGCGTGGAAGGCATGCTTGGTGACCAACTATGAATATTCCTTTCTCTGTAACCGACCTTATGTAACCCTAGATCCATCCCATGTCTATATAAACCGGAGGGCTAGGTCCGTAGATAGGCCGAATCCTGATAATCATAGCCAGGTTAGACTCTTAGGGTTTAGCCATTACGATCTCGTGGTTGATCAACTCTTGTAATACTCATATTCATCAAGATCAATCAAGCAAGGCGTAGGGTATTACCTCCATAGAGAGGGCCCGAACCTGGGTAAAACATTGTGTCCCCCGTCTCATGTTACCATCAATCCTAGATGCACAGTTCGGGAACCCTTACCCGAGATCCGCCCATTTTGACACCGACACACATCATCACCTCGCCCTTAACTACTCTCTGTTTATTTTGCAACTCCCGTTTTGAGTTACTACTCTTAGTAACTGAACCAGCATCAAATACTGAGGTGTTGTTATAAACACTAGTAAAGTACACATCAATAACATGTATATCAAATATATACTTTCGTTCACTTTTACATCCTTCTTATCCGCCAAGTATCTAGGGCAGTTCCACTTCCAGTGACCATTTCCTTTGCAGTAGAAGCACTCAGTTCTAGGCTTGGGTCTAGCTTTGTGCTTCTTCATCGGAGTGGCAACTTGCTTGCCTTTATTCTTTGAAGTTCCTCTTTCTTTCCCTTTGCACTTTTCTTGAAACTAGTGGTCTTGTTAACCATCAACACTTGATGCTATTTCTTGATTTCTACATTCACCGATTTCAGCATCGCGAAGAGCTTGGGAATTACTTTCGTCATCCCTTGCATATTATAGTTCATCACTAAGTTCTAGTAACTTTGTGATAGTGACTAGAGAACTTTAGCAATTACTGTCTTATCTGGAAGATTAACTCCCACTTGATTCAAGCAATTGTAGTACCCAGACAATCTGAGCACATGCTCACTGGTTGAGCTATTCTCCTGCACCTTGTAGGCAAAGTACTGTCAGAGGTCTCATACCTCTCAACACGGGCATGAGTATGAAATACCAATTTCAACTCTTAGAACATCTTATATGTTCAGTGGCGTTCAAAAAGTTTTTGAAGTCCCGGATCTAAGCCGTAAAGCATGGTGCACTAAACTATTAAGTAGTCATCATACCGAGCTTTGTCAAACATTCATAACATGTACATCTACTCCTGCAATAGGTCTGTCACCTAGCGGTGCATCAAGGACATAATTCTTCTGTGCAGCAATGAGGATAATCCTCAGATCACGGACCCGGTGTGCATCATTGCTACCAACATCTTTCAACTTATTTTTCTCTAGGAACATATCAAAAAATAAACGGGGAGCTACATCGCAAGCTATTGATCTACAACAAAGATATGCAAATACTATCAGGACTAAGTTCATGATAAATTAAAGTTCAATTAATCATATTACTTAAGAACTCCCACTTACATAGACATCCCTCTAGTCATCTAAATGATCACGTGATCCAAATCAACTAAACCACATCTAATCATCACGTGAGATGGAGTAGTTTTCAATGGTGAACATCACTATGTTGATCATATCTACTATACGATTCACGCTCGACCTTTCGGTGTCAGTGTTCCGAGGCTATATTTGCATATGCTAGGCTCGTCAGGTTTAACCTGAGTACTCTGCGTGTGCAAAACTGACTTGCACCTGTTGTATGTGAACGTAGCGCTTATCACACCCGATCATCACGTGGTGTCTCGGCACGACGAACTGTAGCAACGGTGCATACTCAGGGAGAACACTTATACCTTGAAATTTAGTGAGAGATCATCTTATAATGATACCGTCATACTAATCAAAATAAGATGCATAAAAGATAAACATCACATGCAATCAAAATATGTGACATGATATGTCCATCATCATCTTGTGCCTTTGATCTCCATCTCCAAAGTACCGTCATGATCTCTATCATCACCGGCATGACACCATGATCTCCGTCATCTTGATATTTATCAACGTGTCGTCACATGGTCGTCTCACCAACTATTTCTTTTGCAACTATTGCTATCACATAGCGATAAAGTAAAGCAATTATATGGCGCTTGCATCTTATGAAATAAAGAGATAACCATAAGGCTCCTACCAGTTGCCGATAACTTTAACAAAACATGATCATCTTATACAACAATTGATATCTCATCACGTCTTGACCATATCACATCACAACATGCCCTGCAAATACAAGTTAGACGTCCTCTACTTTGTTGTTGCAAGTTTTGCGTGGCTGCTACGGCCTTAGCAAGAACCGTTCTTACCTACGCAACAAAACCACAACGTAGTATAGTGATTGCTTTTTGACCTTCAGAAAGAACCCTGTTCATTGAAACCGATTCAACTAAAGTTGGAGAAATTGACACCCACCAGCCACCTGTGTGCGAAGCACGTCGGTACAACCAGTCTCGTGTAAGCGTACGCGTAATGTTGGTCTGGGCCGCTTCATCCAACAATACCGCCGAATCAAGAAAAAACTAGTGATGGCAAGCAATATGTATATACCCATGCCCACAACTCCTTTGTATTCTACTCGTGCATATAACATCTACTCATAGACCTAGCTTGGGTGCCACTGTTGGGGAACACAGTAATTCCAAAAAAAATCCTACGCACACGCAAGATCATGGTGATGCACAGCAACTAGAGGGAAGAGTGTAGTCCACGTACCCTCGTAGACGGGAAGCGGAAGCGTTATGACAACGCGATTGATGTAGTCGTACGTCTTCACGATCCAACCGATCCTAGCACCGAAGATACGACACCTCCGCGATCTGCGCATGTTCAGCTCGGTGACGTCCCTCGTACTCTTGACCCAGTTGAGGCCGAAGGAGAGTTTCGTCAGCATGACGACGTGGTGACGGTGATGATGAAGTTACCGGCGCAGGGCTTCGGCTAAGCACTACGACGATATGACCGAGGTGTGTAACTGTGGAGGGGGGCACCGCACACGGCTAAGAGATTGTCTATTGTGCCTTCGGGGTGTCCCCTGCCCACATATATAAAGGAGGGAGGAGGAGGAGGCCGGCCCTAGAGGGGGCGCGCCAAGTGTAGGGAGTCCTACTAGGACTCCCAAGTCCTAGTAGGTTTCTCCTTCTCCTCTCCAGAGTAGGAGAGAAGAAAGAAGGAAAGAGATAGGGAGTAGAAAAGGCCAAGGGGGGGGGGCGCCGCCCCCTTTCCCCTAGTCCAATTCGGACCCATGGTGGTGCGCGCCTCCTTCCCTTTGGCCTGCCTCCTCTATTCTCGTATGGCCGAATAAGGCCCAATACTTCTCCCTGCGAATTCCCGTAACTCTCTAGTACTCCGAAAAATACCCGAGTCACTCAGAACCTTTACGATGTCCGAATATAGCCTTCCAATATATCGATCTTTACCTCTCGACCATTTCGAGACTCCTCGTCATGTCCCCGATCTCATCCGGGACTCCGAACATACTTCGGTCATCAAAGCACAAAACTCATAATACAAATCATCATCGAACGTTAAGCGTGCGGACCCTACGAGTTCGAGAACTATGTAGACATGACCGAGACACATCTCTGGTCAATAACCGATAGCGGAACCTGGATGCTCATATTGGCTCCTACATATTCTACGAAGATCGTTATCGGTCAAACCGCATAACAACATACATTGTTCCCTTTGTCATCGGTATGTTACTTGCCCGAGATTCGATCGTCGGTATCTCAATACCTAGTTCAATCTCGTTACCGGCAAGTACCTTTACTCATTTCGTAATGTATCATCCCGCAACTAACTCATTAGTCACATTACTTGCAAGGCTTATTGTGATGTGCATTACCGAGAGGTCCCAGAGATACCTCTCCGATAGACGGAGTGACAAATCCTAATCTCAATCTATGCCAACTCAACAAACACCATCGGAGACACCTGTAGAGCACCTTTATAATTGTTGGAGTAATGGGCCACGGGTAGCCTACGCCGAGTCACTGAGCCTTTCAAGACATCGGGGCTGGCTGCGCCCCTCGAGACGTCAAGAAGAAGCGCCACCTTCTGGTGGCCGGCTGTCCCAAGAGGCCAACAACCAGAAGGCGGCTAAGCTCAAGAAGGCAGCTCCAAGACGGGCCAACTTCTTGCAGGCGGCCTCCAGAGAGGCCGGCTCCTAGCCAGTGGCCCACGGCACCCTCAGAGTCTGCGCTCCCATTAAGAAGACAAGACAGGGTAAGGCTATATTGTAGCCCATCACCCCCGTATCCAGGGCCGGGCGTGGCCACAGTGCTCCATATAGGCGGAGATCTCTTCTTGGCATGGTACTGTTGCCACTCCATCCCTGACATCACTGTTGGCAGGCACAGCCCTGATCCCACGACGACCTATCGGTACGGCCTGCGGGTGGTGGGCCCTACTGGGCAGCGAGAGCCCGGAAGACGGCGAAAGCCTCACCAGTCAGACCTGAGGGAGGTTAGCTCCCAGCAGGCGGCCCGTTCCTTCCTCGGGGCTTGTGCACCATTAACAAGATGAGACCCGGAGTGGCTACAGTGATCTCCCACCAGGCGGCGGGACTGTAGCCACGCTCCCGTGACCAAGCATGCATCATTAGCATTGCGGCTACAGTAATCAGCAGTCGGCAAGACCCGCATGCGGCGGGAGCGGCCTGTCCGCTCCGTAGGAGACCAGTCGGCAGGGCCCACCAAGCGGTGGGCCCCAGCAGCCGGCGGGGAAGCCAGCAACCAGAGACACTGACAGCCGAGACCTACACCCGTTGGGATTACCATTGTACCCCTGGGGGGTAGGCCTATATAAGCCCCCCAGGGCACCCATGCAAAGGGTTCCCAACCTGTTAGAACTAGACTCATACCAAGAGGAAGGAGAGAGTGTGCCTGCCTTCTTCTACCTCTAGCATACAGCTCGAGGAGCACCATTTTGTACTCACTAGTGCCTCAGTGATCATGCGGAGACCCCGCAGAGCAGGACTAGGGGTGTTATCTCCTGGGAGAGCCCCAAACCTGGGTAAAGTGCGCCGGCGTTCGTGTCTACGCCTCATCCAGCTTCTAGGCACCGGCGACGTTCTACTCGCTCCCACCATGATAAGCCATCCGTTGGCATATGTCGCACCCAACCCCCCAGATTTGGCGCCCACCGTGGGGCGAGATGCACCGTCTCCCGGAGACCTGTTCTGGACGGGAACCTTGTTCCTTCGTGGCGAGCGCAGCCAGCCCGACATGCCAGACGGCGTCTGCGCCGACGGGCTGCACGGTGCGGAGGTAGCCTGTGTGGTGAGCTGCCTTGCTGATCTTGTTGGCGAGATTCGCCTCTCCGACGAGCCCGCATCTGATGCTGGCACAGAAGGCCCCGACAGCCGCCTCGTCAGCCTCCTCGATCAGCTCCACATCGCCAGCGAGCCTGCTGTGGACTTGGAGTCGGTTGGATCCACCGACCCGATGCTTGTCGACTCCGACACGGCATCGCTTGACGCGTTCCGCACCAACATGGTGGTCTATGGCGAACCGCTTCCTCGCGCGGACAGCGGTAGCAACACCGTCACAGAGGTGCTCATCATCAGCCACGGCGAGCACTCTGGCGGAAGTGACTAGGATCCGTTGCAGGCGGCGATGCAAGACCTGACTGCGCCCATCCCGGAAGACACCGACGTGGAGACGCTGGAGGCATGCCGTGTTCAGCTCGTCAAAAGCGCCAATCGGCTGGCCAACATGAGACGCCTTTCGGAGGCCTACCAGCGCGAGATGGATCGTGCCGTCGGCGGCACGCCGGCTCCTAGTGGGCCTAGCCGCATTGGCCTGATTCGACAGCGTGGTGCGACCATCGCCAGCATGTTCGGGACAGGTCATCCCGTCTATGCCACGCCTGCAGAGAACATACGAGTTGCCCAGGCGGCAGTAGACGAGCTAGACAAGCTCGAGGGCGACGAGCATCACCACATGACGGAGCGCGTCCAGAAGCCTCCTCACCGACCAAGGCGCGACATCCCGGATGCCGACTGGTGGCGTCCGTGATAGGAGAGACAAGGAGCCGACTGGCAGCTACAGCCGGACTCGCATCACCATCGAGCGCGACCAAGACGGTCTCCCAAGAGCTGTGCAGCGACGAGACGACTGTCCGACTTCCCCTCCCCACAGGGAGAGGCGCATTTCCCCGCCTCCTGTTGACCACCAGATACTCGACGACCGCCTCGGTCGTCGAGAAGGAGTCAGAGCGAATGACGCCTGCCACCAGATCGACCGCCTCAACTGATCCCTGGCACTAGAAGAAGAAGACGAGCTGGGTCCGCCTTGTTTTGGCCCTGGAATCCGAGATGAGCCCTTCCCCAAAGGGTTCACGTGTCGGATGTGGGGTTCCGGCAAACCCTTAAGGTTCGAACACTAGCGTGCGCACGAAGTCTTTCCCTCCTACCGATCTACGCCCTAGCTCGATAAGACCTCGCGGACGAACTCGACGAACTCGCCACACATAAAGACACATGATTTATGCTGGTTCGAGCCACCATTGTAGTGTAACACCCTACTCAAGTGTGGTGGTGGTGGATTGCCTCTTGGGCTAATGATGAACAATACAAGGGGAAGAACAGCCTCCTGAGGTTCAGGTGTTCTTGTGCGTGGTTAACTTGTATGGGTGAGAGAGTGATCTAAGATGCCGTCTGCTCGCCCCCCTTTTCTATGGTGGTGGCTAGCCCTACTTATAGAGGCCCTGGTCCTCTTCCCAAATATTGAGCGGGAAGGGAGCCAACAACGGCGGGCTAATTTGAAGGGGGACAACTAGTACAAGATATCCTGACAAAAGGTGGTCTACGCCCGCGAAAGGCTCTGGTGGTGATGCCGTCTTGGGCTCCACAATGACCTCCATCTTGCTGTCCTTCTGGTCTTGGCCTTGTTGCACCAAAATGGCAACATTTGCCTGATGCCTCGGTACTCCTCGCCTGCACTAGTTTCCATAGCACCAAAGAGGAAACAAGGACGCTGCGCGTGCTGGCGCCCGCCTGGTGTTGATCGTCATGGCTCACATCACGAGAGCCTCGTGAGGATCGCCTCGCTTGATATCTCCGCTCCTTGTGAGCCTGCTTAACTAGGCCGCTCCAGAGGAGGTCTCATGTCGTCTTCCTCGCGAGGCTTGGCCCCTCGCTAGGGTCTTGGATGCCTTGTTGATGCACATGGGCCGTGCGGCCTACAGGCTTAGCCACACAGCGGGCCATAGGCAGGCAAGTCTAGGGAATCTCGTTCCCAGGATGCCGACAGTAGCCCCCGGGCCCAAGGTGCGCTCGGGCTTGGCTTCGCGGCGAAGCCAAGGGCCAAGCACGGAGAACCGCGGGCCCCCAAAGCCTGCGGCCTTGGTTGACGCGTGGTGGTTGATTGGTCGTGGGCACCTCCGCTTTCCCACGCTAACTCGGCGTTTCACGACTTGACGAGTCCATGCGACATGCAAGGGAAACCATCATTACCTGCGGTCGTGGGAGGTGCCTGTTGGCCTTCTCTTGCTATAAATGGGGAGGGGCCGGAGCCCCCGTCATCCATCTCTTCCTCCCTTGCTGCTTCTTCCTCCTCACTCCACTCCTAGCTTCTTCTTCCTCGCTTCGTTGCTCGCTGTGCCACCAATGGCGCCCCGAAGGAAGTTCTCCGCCACCGAGAAGGGAAAGGTCCCTCGCGAGGGACTCGACTCGCCGGCGCCCAAGCGCGAACGTGGCCGTCCGTGCAAGCACACCGTGTCCCCTATCACGGCCCACTGTTGGAGTGGCGCCACGGCACGCGGAGTGGGTCGTCCCAGCTATGGCGATCCAATTGATGAGGGGAGGCGTGCTTTGGTGCCCCCCCCGTCCGCGCTTCCACACGATGGAAGTGTCACCGGAGTTTGTCGTCTGGTTGGACAACCCAGCCGGCAACTCGCTCCAACTTTCGCGCTACTTTGCCAATGAGTTGCCGGCCTCTGGTCCAGGTGGACTCTGGCTGCAGGCGGATGGTTGCTGCAGCAATGCCTCTTGGGTTGCAGTCGCGACTTCCACCGCAGGCAACTTTTCCCTGGCCCGTGGTTTGCAGACGTTTGCCCGCGCGCGCGGCTTGGGTCGGCGGTGCGCCCTCCACTTCAAGTATGATGGTGAGTCAACCCTCTTCGTGAGGGTGTTTGGGGAATATGGTCGACACACCGGGTGCTGCCCCGAGGTGAATGATGGTGAGGAGGTGCTCGGTCTCGGGGAGGGTCGCGACGAGGATGGGGGCGAGCCTACCCTTGGGGGCGGCTGCGTCTTGTCCCGCTACGGTGGCTCTTCCTCTAGTGACAGCTCCAGCAGCAGTGGCCACGACCAGCCGCCGCGCCCTCTTTGGAGGCGGCAGTGGGTCATCCCGTCGCCGCGCCTCCGTGAAGCGCGAAGAAGGATCCGGCTAGGTTCGGGGTGCTGCTAGGGGCCTGCCTCCGCAGATTGCTGGGACGCTGCTTTTGTTTTACTCATTTTCCTGCATCAAGAATGTAACCAGTTTGGGCCCAGGGGGGCGTGTATCGAACTATGGTTCCTCAATTGTGACATCATGTGTGTTGTGTCGTTAGTTCGTGCAAATATGACTTAACCTGGTATATCCGGGATGCCCTCTTCCTCACGAGGTGCTCATTTCCTTGTGCCCATCTTGCCTTGGTGGCCTGCATCTGCCGGGGAACTCCGAAAGCTCGTTAGGAAGTGTGTTAAAAGATTGCCGTTCGCCCTGGTCCTAGCCTGGCGCCTTGCATCATGGTACCCGAGGGGCACGGACTAGGAGAGGCACACCAGCTTTTGGGCTCGAACGAGCGTGGCTCGCGAGAAGGCAGAGAAGGGAGAACATGCTCGTGAGGGCACCTGCCCAGCCCCCTTGTGAGGCATGCGAGATAGAGAACACGAGCTAACCCGAGGCGAAAAAACACAGTGAGAAACGAGAGGGTCAGCTCAGAAAGGAATGCCAAAAGCAAATTTCGATTAAGGAAAAGGGAGCCAAATATGGAAAGAAAGTGAAAAGCCGTGTCCGGCACCTAATCTAGTCTTCAAATCTTCTCACCAACGCGGAGCTAAGTGCTGTCCACTAGGCGTGGGCGGGAGCCCCAGGGCCTGAGGCCGGCACCCCTGAGACTCCAGGGTGTGTACAGCCCCAACTCATTATTACATGAGAGTGTCACGAGCGGCGATTCTTCACAGGCACCGAGCCTTCTTCACAGGCTCTGGGCCTTGCTTCTCAGGCTCTGGGCCTTGCTTCACAGGCTCTAGGCCTTGCTTCTCAGGCTTTGGGCCTTGCTTTATGGGTAAAACCTCCAGAGGTGCTGGATGTTCCAAGCGTTTTGGACCGGTACTCCGTCTTGTGTCTCCGGCGCACAGCACCAGGCCTGGAGATGTGGACGACCTTGAACGGGCCCTCCCACATTGGTGAAAGCTTATGCAGCCCTTCCTTGGAGAGGACCCAGCTCAGGACTAGGTCTCCCGTCTCGAGTGTCCTAGAGAGGATGTTGCGGTCGTGGTATCGCCGCCGTGCTTGCTGGTACCTCGCCGCCCGCAGCGCAGCTCCGCAGCGATGTTCCTCCACTAACACAAGGTCCATCCCCCGCGCGGCGTCCTGCTGCATTTCTTCGAACGCCAGGACCCATGTGGAGCGATGCTTGAGCTCGTGAGGGAGGACCGCTTAGGCTCCGTAGACAAGGAAGAATGGAGTCTCTCCCGTTGGCTTGGTGGTGGTGGTCCGGATGGACCACAGTACGGACTGGAGCTCGTCATGCCAGCCCCTACCACATGCCTCCAGCTTCTTGTTGAAGGTCCTGGTCTTGAGGCCCCTCAGGACCTCCGCGTTAGCAAGTTCGGCCTGGCCATTGCTCCTGGGGTGGGCCACCGAAGCGTAGCAGATCTGCGTTCCAACGTTAGCATAGTAGGTTTTGAAGAGATTGCTAGTAAACTGCGAACCATTATCTGTGATGATGCGGTTGGGGACCCCGAAGCGGCTCACGAGGCCCTTGATGAACTTGACAGCAGAGCCGACTGGGATGGTACGGACGTCTTCCACTTCCGCCCACTTGGCGAACTTGTCGACGGTGACGTAGAGGTAACGCTAGCCCCCTGGCGCCCGAGGGAATGGGCCTAGGATATCCAGCCCCCAGACCGTGAACGAACATGTGAGCAGGATAGTTTGAAGGCCCTAAGCTGGTTGACTGATTTGCTTGGCGTGGAATTGGTAGGTTTCGCAAGACTTCACCAGCTCAGCTGCGTCGTCGAGTGCTGTAGGCCAGTAGAATCCACTGCGGAACACCGTCCCGACAAGGTTCCGTGATGACGAGTGGTGTCCGTAGTCCCCGTAGTGTATGTCAATCAGCAACTCCCTTCCTTGGTCACTGGATATGCAGCACAGTGTGACATCGTTCAGTCATTTCCTATATAACTCGCCGTCTTGGATACAGTATGCCGTGGCTTGTCGGGCCACGCGCTCCGCCTCCTGTTCCTTTTTCGGCAATGTCCTGTGCGCTAAGTACTCCTTGAATTCCTTGGTCCAGCATTCCTCCTGAGGCTCGAGCGCCAAGAGTAGCCGAGCCCCGGAGGTCGGTCCACAGGTCGGGGCTCCCATGGCAGGAGGCTGGGGGAGCTCCTCCCGAGGCTGGGTCATGCTTGAAAGAGGTGGCACGGCTGATGGCTCGAAGAGCCGCTCCTCAAAGACGCCCGGCTCCCGCGGTTGCCGCTTGGATGCTCTCCGGGCGATGTCGTCGGCTTCCTTGTTGGTGCCCCGGGGTACGTGCTGTAGCTCCAGGCCCGAGAATTGTTTCTCCATCTTGTGCACCTCCCCGAGGTAGGCCTCTATGTGCTCGTCCTTCGGCTCGTACACCTTGTTGGAGAAGTTGACGAGGAATTGTGAGTCGCCTCTGACAGTGAGGCGCTTCACCGCTAGGGCCGTTGCAGCCTTCAGGCCAGCTATGAGGCCTTCGTACTCCGTGATGTTATTGGAGACCTTCTCGCCGTGCTGAAAGCAGAGTTGCACGACGTAGTAGAGCTTGTCCTGGGTGGGCGAGATTAGCACTGCTCCAGCCTCCGCGCCCTGGTGTGCGAAGGCGCCATCGAAATACATGACCCAACCGTCTGGAGCCTCACTTCCTAGGGAGGTGGACCGGTCTTCTCCTTCCTCAAGTGTCGGGGCATCCGTCCATTTTGCAACAAAGTCAGTGAGTGCGGCCCCCTTTATGACCCTGGTAGTGCTGAACTCCAACTGGAATGCTTGCAACTCGATGTTCCACTCTGCGACCCTTCCGGCTGAGTTAGGGCTCCTAAGTATCCTTTCTAGTGGGTAGGCTGAGACGACCTTGATTGGGTGGCCCTAAAAGTAGTGTCGCAGCTTGCCTGAGGCCACCAGGAGTGCGAGCAGGAGCTTCTAGGGCATGGGGTAGCATGCTCTCTCATCTCGTAGTACGGCACTGACAAATTACACCAGGTGTTAGACGAGGGCTGGCATGCTGCCGAGGCTCGGGTCCTGTGGAGATCGGGGCATATCCTGAGGTGGAAGGGTCCCTGAGACCCTGGTGTCCTCAGGAGCTTCTACGGTGCCGCCCTGCTGAGCTTGGCCTTCCATCGTTGATGCCTTTGCTGCGCCTTCTTGACCCCGCGCTACTTCAGCCTTGGCCTGGCAGGGCGCGCCCTTTACTTGGTGGTCCTCCCGAACTGCCACCAATGCCGCGCTGGCGGAGTTCGGGGTGGCAGCAAGGTAGATTACCAGAGGGCTCGAGGGGCCGTGGTGCCACCATCACTAGGGGCTAGTAAGGTATTTGTTGAGGTCTTGGAAGGCCCGGTCGGCCTCCGGGTTCCACTTGAACGGGCCCTTCCTCTTCATGAGCTTGAAGAATGGCAAGGCGCACTCTCAAAGTTTGGAGATGAAATGCCCTAACACGGTCACCCGCCCTGCTAGCTTCTACATCTCTTTGAGGGTCCACGGCGGGCATATGTCCTTGATGGCCTTGACCTTCTCCGGGTTCGCCTCGATCCCCCTATGGGATACAAGGAATCCTAGCAGCTTGCCGGAGGGGACACCGAACACGCACTTCTCCGGGTTAAGCCATAAGTTCACTTGGCGCAGGCTCTCAAAGATCTCCTCCAAGTCTTGAATCAATGTCCTTGCCTCGCGAGACTTGACCACTATGTCATCGACGTAAGCCCCTGCGTTTCTCCCGAGCTGCTGCCCCAGAGCGATGTGCATCAACTGCTGAAAGGTCGCGCCCGCGTTCCGCAGCCCGAAGGGCATGTAGCTGTAGTAGTACACCCCACATGGTATCAGGAAGGCCGTCTTCTCCACATCTTCCACCGCCATCTTGATTTGATGATACCCTGAGAATGCATCCCAGAAGGAGAGCAGGTCACACTCCGCGGTGGAGTCAACGATCTTCGTCGATGCGCGGGAGTGGGAACGGGTCTTGAGGGCAGGCTTTGTTAAGATTGGTGAAGTCGACGCACATCCATTCCTTCCCGCCTTTTTTCGGCACCACGATAGGGTTCGCTAGCCATTCGGGGTACCGGACCTCTCGGATGGCACCTACCGCTTCCAGCTTGCGTGTCTCTTGGATGATGAAGGCCTGCTTCTCAGTGGACTGCCGTCTCGCTCGCTGCTTCACGGGGCAGACATTGGGGCATACCCTTAGTTGATGTTTGAGCACCTCCCTCGGGACCCCTACAAGCTGATTTGTCTCCCACGCGAATATCTCCTTGTTCGCGCGCAAGAACCTCATTAGAGCTTCTTCTTGTTCCCGGTCGATACCGGCTCCTATTGTAAAGGTGGCTCCTGCAGGCCCGTTGTCGGTGACAAAACCGGCGGATCTCGGGTAGGGGGTCCCGAACTGTGCGTCTAGGCCGGATGGTAACAGGAGGCAAGGGACACGAAGTTTAACCAGGTTCGGGCCCTCTCGATGGAGGTAAAATCCTACGTCCTGCTTGATTAATATTGATGATATGGGTAGTACAAGAGTAGATCTATCACGAGATCACAGAGGCTAAACCCTAGAAGCTAGCCTATGGTATGATTGTTGATGTGTATGTTGTCCTACGGACTAAAACCCTCCGGTTTATATAGACACCGGAGAGGGTTAGGGTTACATAGAGTCGGTTACAATGGTAGGAGATCTGAATATCCGTATCGCCAAGCTTTCCTTCCACGCCAAGGAAAGTCCCTTCCCGACACGGGACGAAGTCTTCAATCTTGTATCTTCATAGTCCAGGAGTCCGGCCGAAGGTATAGTCCGGCTATCCGAACACCCCCTAATCCAGGACTCCCTTAGTAGCCCCTGAACCAGGCTTCAATGACGACGAGTCCGGCGCGCAGATTGTCTTCGCCATTGCAAGGCGGGTTCCTCCTCCAAGTACTTCATAGAAGATTTTAAACACAAAGATAGTGTCCGGCTCTGCAAAATAAGTTTTCCACATATTGCCATAGAGAGAATAATATTTACACAAATCTAATCTGCTGACGTATTCCATAGTGTGACACACCGTGGCCAAGCCTTTATCCGAGTCGTTTCATTATCCCACCGCAGCGCGTCATGCGAGGCAGTTTCCTTGGCACGTCTTGTCAAAGCAGAGATCGTGTCCCCTTATTCCAGGATTCTCATCAATACGGGCGTCGGTAACGCAACCGCGCCTTTGATTACGACGCTTGGAGATAAGCGAGTTTTACCAGGCTGGTGGGGACACGTAGTTGCGTCCACCCATATAAGGGGATAAGGATCCACCTTTTCACCCACGCCTTCTTCCTCCTTTGCCTATCCATTCTTGCACACTCGAGCTCCAGCGCCCAAGTCCGCACTCCCACCTCAACCTTCTCCAGTCATGTCCGGAGCGGGAGGCAAGTGGATGGTCTCCTCCATCACGGGGGGACACATCAAAAAGCTGAGGAAGGCCGGATACCTGTCTAACGACATCGCGCACCTGCTTCTTGAAAAGGGGCATCTCATCCCCACCCCTAGGCCCCATGAGAGGGTGGCATTCCTGCCCCATTTCCTCCGCGGACTAGGCTTCCCTCCGCATCCATTTGTCCGGGGGCTCATGTTCTACTATGGCCTGGATTTCCACGATCTGGCCCTGAACTTTGTCCTCAACATCTCGGCGTTCATCATCGTGTGCGAGGCTTTCCTTCGCATCCGCCCCCATTTCGGCTTATGGCTCAAGACTTTCAACGTCAAGCCGAAGGTGGTGCGCGGTAGCCAGGCGGAGTGCGGAGGTGCCATGGTGGGCAAGATGGCCAACGTCCTGTGGCTCGAGGGCTCCTTTGTGGAGACCCTGAAGGGGTGGCAATCGTGGTGGTTTTACATCACCGAGCCGCACGACGCCGAATGGGTCGCACCCCCTGAGTTTCGATCCGGCCCCCCTACGTGGCTCACCTCCTCGAAGGAGACGGGCCTATCTTGGGGTAAAAAACGAGAGCTGACTGGACTCCAAACATGCATCCAAACCCTGGCGGACAAGAAGCTCAAGCTTGTCAACGTAGTCTAGGTTATGCTCATCCGCCTGATCCTCCCGTGTCAACAACGGGCCTTCAACCTGTGGGAGTTTGACCTGGCGCAGCACCGAACTCTAAACAGGCTCTTTGACATGACGTACGAAGATGCTTGGAGGATGCTTTTCAAGGGCGCCGAGGCTCCCGCATCCGCTACCGAGGATTGCGGATTTAGTGCGCAGCGTCACGCTCTTGCGGTAAGCTGTTTTTGTCCTTTTACAGGGTATCAGTTTTTCATAGTTTAACTCCATGCGGGATTTAAGCTCCCTTACCTCTGACAGGATTGGCAGGTGACGTCCGGATAGATCAACTGTCCGCCTCCTTTGCCCGAAGGCCGAGCGGACGCTCGCTTGGCGAAGCTGCTGGTTCCAGCACCCTATGTGGTGCCGGAGAAGAAGGCCGCGAAAAGGGCCACGGGGACTCGAAAGAGTGCCGAGCGCCAGGAGGTGTCGGATTCATCACCCGACGGTTCCGAAGCGCATTCCTCTCGTGAAGAGGAGGAGGAAGAAGAAGAAACCTCTCCCCCTCCAGCGGGAGGAGAGAAGAAAAGGAAGGCCGCCCTCTCTGGGGAGGCCAATGGGTCCAAGGAGGGGAAAACCCTTCCTCCGGACTACTCCACCGATGCCGACGACGGCGGGGAGGAGTGGCAGCCCAGGGCCAAGCCCCTGGCGAAATCGTGAGTATCCGGATACCGGAGTAATTCATAGTATTCGTTTATTGCGCAGCTTTCCCTTATGTCGAATATGTTTATGCAGCCCACCCAAGGACTGGCTCGATGCGTCGTCGAGCGGCTCACTGGACTCGTCAGATGTGAACTCGATTGCGACGGCTTCCTCCCCCTGCCCTGCGGACGACACCGAAGTGTTGTCTCAACAGGTTCCAAGCAGGGAGGAGGTGGTCCTGGAGGTGCCGCAAGGCGACCTCCCGGACTCCAGGAGTAAAGGGGATGAAACCCCCTAGGGCTCCAAGTCTGCTTCTAGGCCGGACACCGCTCCGGAACCTTCAAAGGTTCCAGAGTCCGGCGGGGGACCTCCTTCCAAGAGGATCAAGTCCCCCGTGCCAGCGGCCCTCGTCCAACCGGAGGCGCCGGACAATATGTTGGAGGCGCTCCAAGGCCCCTCCATCGACGAGGAGCACCGTACTATTATGAGTGTGGTGGTCCAGAAGGTTCAGTCCGCCAAAAGCAGACTGACTGAAGCTTGTACTAGCCTTCTGACAGGCTTTCAGGTAAGTAAATAATGTGTAAATAATATTACCGCATAGACAGTAGCCCCTGATGCTCTGTTGGGCGTTCGGGAAGAAAAGCCGAATAGAGGATCAAAGAATTCGCAGGAGTCTAACAAAAGGAGTCAATATGCGTATGCAGGCTTCTCTGCTGGCGTCCGCCGCACTGACTGCGGAAGTGGACACGCTGAAGCAGAGCCTCAAGAAGTCTGAGCAAGAGCTCGGGCGTGCCAAGAAGCAGCTCGAGGAGAAGGAAGGTAAGAAATACCTTGTTTGAATATATATAGGGGTGCAATTGCAAAAAAATGACAGGATTAACATGGCTATTGTAGGGGCCACGTCTGAGGTGGCGTCCCTTAAGCAAGCGCTACTCGAGGCCGAGAAAAGTGCGGCCGCGGAGCGCACTGAGCAGGAGAAGTATGAGGCCGAGGTTGGCAAGGTGCGGCAAGAGCTCCAGGTTCTCATGAAGAAACATGAGAGTTTGGAGCTTGACTCGAAGGCGCGAGCGTCCGAGCTCGCGGAGGCTATTGAAAATGCCAAGTCTGCCAAGACCGAATCCCAGAAGACCCTCCAGGAGTTGGATGAGGTGAAGAAAATAGCGGCGGGTAAGGCATTCTTTATGCAAAGTAAACACATAAACGTGAGTTACTTGATACTTACCCGAATCCGGAGCTCTCCAGGAGCATTTGCAGATCTTCCCCGGAGTGTATCCGATGCCGCCGCATTTTATCGAGCCGCGGAGGGTAGCTCGACAGAGAAGGTGTTCTGGTCTCAGTATGCTGTGGCCGGACACCCCGTGCCCCTGAGCGACCAGCTGAAGCAACTGGTCGAGCTCCACAAGGCGGCCGAACAGGCCATGAAGGGCCTCCTAGTTTGGTTGTGGCCTAGAGAGGCTCTGCCTGGGAGCTATTTCGGGCTGGTGCGGTGGCTGGTGGAGGCCTGTCCAAGGCTCGAAGTCATCAAGCGCTCCGTCTGCATTGAAGGTGCCCGTAGGGCCTTTGCCCATGTGAAGGTGCACTGGGGCAGGCTGGATGCTGAGAAGCTTGTGAAGGACGGGCCACCGCCGGGGAAAGGGCATCGCAAGCCTGAAAATTACTATAACGATGTTCTGAAGGGTGCCCGCCTTGTGGCGGATGAATGTTCTAGGGATGTAATTTTTGAGTAAAACTCGCTCATTTTTGTCCTGTGCGCTGAAAACTTGTTCATATGCGCTAAGCAATGCTGCTTGAATTTAAAATATTACCTTCTGTGCGGCTGTTTATCAATACTGAGAGATGGCGAGTAGTCGGCTTCTGCCCCCGTGCCGCTAGTGCTGGGGTGTTCGGGGATAAACCTGGGCGCTCTTTTTCCCATATTTGGGTCCTTCGAGGGAGGCGCTCAGCCCAACGAACAAGGCAATCGGACTATAATGCGTGAACACTCTCACTTAGCCATAGAATTCTATAATTTTAAATTTCGGCGAAGCCCCTAGTATTCGGAAGACCGAGTTCGGGGCGCTATCCACGCCTTGGCCGGACAGAGCCGACTCCACGCCCTAAGCGGCATAAGTCTTTAGGGACTCGAAAAAACCTCTCAAACAGCGACCAGCTCTCGCTTCATCATGACAGTCAGTTTTAGATTTCTCCACTGAGGTGCTCGGCCCAGCTCAACTAGGGCACAATCGCAGTGGTTCTCCTAGTGCTACCTTAGCCGATATAGCGGAACTTAAGGCACCAAAACATAGGAGCTGGGCAAACCCAACTATTGACCCAAGAAATGATTCAGAGCCGATGCATATAATGCTATAAGTTCGGGGTGCCACACTTGTGAAAGTGTTCGGACTTCTCACACCATACTGAGGGGTGCTAAAAGCCCCTGGCGTATTTTGGCCGTACCAAATTGTACGGGTGCAACATGTCGTTAAGGAACATTTATTTATAAAAAGGTAATGCAAAAATAGACAAAAGCTATGCATTGTTTATTAAAAATTGCTGCGATCAAAGCAGAACGATACAAGTAATGTGATAAACAAAAAGTTGGACTATTTAACATGTCTGCTCTAGGGGCAAACTGTGGAATAGTATGCGAAACAGGTATACTGCTCGTGATAGAGACCACCTGGGAGTTTCGTAATGCAGCATGGCTTGTCTGCTTCCCTGGTTCTTGCATCGTTTGTGCGGCAATTGAACTGCCGAACAGGCCTTCCGAATAGTAGAGTCCTGAAAGTAAGAGAAAATTAAAAAATCGGCAGCCCCTGGTGCAGTTTAAGCCGTATTTTGGGCGTGCCGTGATGGTGCCCCTCCCCCTATGCCCATGGTATTTCTAGAGCGTAGGTATGTACGCGACGTACTAGCGTCGCCTTTTTGCGAGGGTTGGGGTTGGGGACGCATTGCTATGCCTGCTCGGAACGTGCCAGGCAGTCTTGTTGTGGGTTACTCTGGGCGCGCTTGACGGTGTCAGGATGTTTAATGGCCGGACTGGAGAACTGCCTGGAGAGGCTACTTTGTACTTCCGCTGCAAGGGTCGCCGTGTGCTCCTCCGTTCGGAGGGAGCATTCGATGTTTCCATTGACCGTAATTATTCCACGAGGGCTTGGCATCTTGAGCTGAAGGTATGCGTAGTGCGGTACCGCATTGAACTTGGCGAATTCGGTTCGTCCGAGCAGTGCGTGATAGCCACTGCGGAATGGGACTATGTCGAAGATCAGCTCCTCGCTTCGGAAATTATACGGAGATCCGAAGACCACTTCAAGTGTGACTGAGCCTGTACAGTTGGCCTCTACACCTGGTATTACGCCTTTAAAGGTTGTTTTGGTGGGCTTAATCCTTGAGGGATCTATGCCCATTTTCCACACTGTATCCTGGTAAAGCAGGTTCAGGCTGATGCCGCCGTCCATAAGGACTCTAGTGAGATGAAATCCGTCAATAATTGGGTCTAGAACCAATGCGGCAAATCCGCCATGACGGATGCTAGTGGGATGGTCTCTTCGATCAAAGGTGATCGGGCAGGAGGACCATGGGTTGAACTTTGGGGCGACTGGCTCTACCGCGTATACGTCCCTTAACGCGCGCTTCCGCTCCCTTTTGGGGATGTGGGTTGCGTATATCATGTTCATCGTCCGCACTTGTGGGGGAAAACCCTTCTGTCCATTGTTGTTCGGCGGCCGGGGCTCCTCGTCGTCATCGCTATGCAGCCCCTTGTCTTCATTGTCGGCGTTTAACTTGCCCGCCTGCTTGAACACCCAACAATCCCTGTTGGTGTGATTGGCCGGCTTTTCGGGGGTGCCATGTATTTGGCACAAGCGGTCGAGTATTCGGTCCAAGCTGGACGGGCCCCTAGGATTCCTTTTGAATCGCTTTTTCCGCTGGCCAGATTTAGAGCCTCTGAATCCAGCATTAACTGCCGTATCCTCAGCATTGTCGTCGTTAATACGGCGCTACTGCTTGTTGCAACGCGACCTGCCACTAATGTCCCTGGTGTCCGAATTACCAGGGTTCTTGGTCACATTGTTGCTATGAGCAAGCCAGCTGTCTTCTCCCGCACAAAAGCGGGTCATGAGTGCTGCCATAGATTTTGGCTTTTCCTGTCTGAGGTGCCGGGCCAGCCACTCGTCACGGATATTGTGCTTGAAATCTGCTAGGGCCTCAGCATCCGGACAGTCGACTATTCGATTTTTCTTTGTTAGGAACTGTGTCCAGAATTGCCTGGCCGATTCCTCTGGCTGCTAAATTATGTGACTTGGGTCATCGGCGTCTGGGGGTCGCACATAAGTGCCCTGGAAATTGTCGAGGAATGCGGCTTCCAGGTCCTCCCAACAACTGATTGATCATGTTGGCAAGCTGTTAAGCCAATGCCGAGCGGGTCCTTTAAGCTTGAGTGGGAGGTATTTGATGGCGTGGAAATCGTCGCCGCGGGCCATGTGGATATGAAGGAGATAATCCTCAATCTATACCGCAGGATCTGTTGTGCCATCATATGATTCGATGTTTATGGGTTTGAAACCCTCGAGGATTTGATGATCCATTATTTCGTCTGTGAAGCATAGCGGGTGTGCGGCGCCTCTGTACTGGGCGATATCATGACATAGCTCCAATGAGCTTTGTCTACTATGTTCGGCCCTGCCGAATTTGTGGCCGGCGTGACGGTTACCGTCTCGAGCCGTGGGGTGCCCACGCGATACGTAGATCAATCGTGTTTGGCTTGCCTTGTCCTCCAACATGTCTCTTAAGTCCGGCACATATTCCCGTGCCTTGGTACGGGGTGCGGCTTGAGTGGAGGGCCGGGAGGCCTCTCTGTCGTGGCCACGAGGTGGCCGTTCGGCCGCATCAAGTGCTTCCTCCTCTAATCGGGGTAGCAACCTGCGCTTTGGGTAGCTCCTGGAGGGGCGTTCGAGTTTGTGCTCTTCGACCGCAAGGACTTCAGTCCATCTGTCAACCAGCAAATCTTGATCAGCTCTAAGCTGTTGCTGTTTTTTCTTGAGGCTTCTGGCCATGTCCATAAGCCTGCGTTGAAAACGCTCTTGCTCAACGGGATCCTCTGGCACGACGAATTCGTCGTCGTCGAGGCTTGTCTCGTCTTCGGAGGGAGGCATATAATAATCGTCCTCGACCTCTCTGTCTACTGCTCTGTCATGAGGGCTGGTTTCTCCATCCTCCTATGCTAAATCTTGCTGGAGGGGGTTTTCTTCGGCACTCTTTGGAGTATTATTGTCTCCCATGCTGGAATCACCGTTTTTGTGTTGGCGGGATTTTCAGCGGCGCCGCTGATGCCGGCGCTTAGGCTGTTTCTTGGAGGGGTCATCCTCCGCTATTCCATTGCCATCTCCCTCTTTTGGGGTGTCCACCATGTATATGTCATATGACGAGGTGGCTTTCCAGGGTCTAGTAGGCGTTGGTTCTTCATCATCTCCTTCATCGGCGTCCATACCATCGATGTCTTCGGAGTCAAAGTCAAGCATGTCGGTTAAGTCGTCGACAGTGGCTACAAAGTGGGTGGTGGGTGGGCTTTGAATTTCTTCATTCTCCGTGCCCCAACCTTGCTGACCGTTGTTCGGCCAGGGCTCTCCTGATAAAGAGAGAGACTTCAGTGTCTTCAGGATATCGTCGAAAGGCGAGTGCTGAAAGATGTCTGCGGCAGTGAACTCCATGATCGGCGCCCAATCGGATTCGATTGGCAGGGGCACGGAGGGTTCGGAGTCCGGAGAGGAGTCCGGCTCCTTGGAGTCACGAGTCTCGCAGAGTACGGAGCTGGCGTTCGGCTCAAACGCCGTTGGGATCGCAGCCCCCGAGGTGGCATCCAACCGCCCATCCTCAATTGGCATAGTTGGCTCCGAATTAAGGGTCGAAGCTGATGCGGGTGCGGCCTCCAGGGCACTGTTCGGCGGCAGAGCTAGATCATGCTTGTCGGGACAGTGCGGCGCGCTCGGCAGTGGCTTGACTCCGTCGAAGATCAAGTCCCCGCGGATGTCAGTCGTGTAGTTTAAGCTTCCGAATCTGACCTGACGGCCAGGGGCGTAGCTTTCGGTCTGCTCCAGATGGCCAAGCGAATTGGCCCGCAGTGCGAAGCCGCCGAAGACGAAGATCTGTCCGGGGAGGAAGGTCTCACCCTGGACTGCATCGCTGTTGATGATCGTAGGAGCCATCGAGCCTGACGGCGACGACACAGAGGAACTCTCAATGAAAGCACCAATATCGGTGTCAAAACCGGCGGATCTCGGGTAGGGGTTCCCGAACTGTGCGTCTAGGCCGGATGGTAACAGGAGGCAAGGGACACGAAGTTTTACCCAATTTCGGGCCCTCTCGATGGAGGTAAAACCCTACGTCCTGCTTGATTAATATTGATGATATGGGTAGTACAAGAGTAGATCTACCACGAGATGAGAGAGGCTAAACCCTAGAAGCTAGCCTACGGTATGATTGTTGATGTGTATGTTGTCCTACGGACTAAAACCCTCCGGTTTATATAGACACGGGAGAGGGTTAGGGTTACATAGAGTCGGTTACAATGGTAGGAGATCTGAATATCCATATCGCCAAGCTTGGCTTCCACGCTAAGGAAAGTCCCTTCCGGACACGGGACAAAGTCTTCAATCTTGTATCTTCATAGTCCAGGAGTTCGGCCGAAGGTATAGTCCAGCTATCTGAACACCCCCTAATCCAGGACTCCCTGACCCATCCTCGCTGACCGGTACCTGCTTGGTTTCGGCCTTGTCTTGGTGGGCGCGGCCTCCCTGGCCGCGGGGTAACCTATGTTGGCGGGTTGTGCTGCTGCCGCGGACTTGAAGGCGAGCCTGAGCACCGTCACGGCCTCCTTAGTGTCCCCCTTGATGGTGAGGATGCCCTTGCTCCCTGGCATCTTCATGAGGTTGTAAGCCGGGTGAGTCGCTGCCATGAACTGAGCGAGAGCCGGGTACCCGAGGATGGCATTGTATGGGAGGCCGATGCGAGCAACGTCGAAGTCCACCAGCTCGGTGTGGTGGTTGTCGCGTGTGCCGAAGGTGACAAGGAGGCGGACCTGTCCCAGGGAGTGGGCAGCTCCACCACCAACTCCTGAGAAGGGCTTACTGAGGCTGAGCCACTCGAGTGGCACGTGGAGAAGGTTGAAGGCATCCACGGAGAGCAAGTTGAGGCTGGCACCACCATCGATGAGGGTCTTGGTGACGGCCATGTTGCAGATGGTGGGCGTGCAGAGCATCGGAAGAACTCCGGAGCCGGCGATGGAGTCGGGGTGATCTTCTGAGCCGAAGGTAAGGTCGGCCTCTGGCGCAGCCCAACCCGCGGGAGCCCCCGGGCGCCTGGAGGTGGCCCCGATATGACAGAGGAACGACTTGGCGTGGTGGTCTGACGACGGTGCTTGAGAGCCGCCCAGCAGGGCCGCAAATGCGTGGTGCACTAGCACCGCGTAGCGAGCAGTGAAGAGGTCGCGGAGCTCCTCCCAAGATGCCACCGTGGACATGGGAAGGTTGAGCAGCCAGGTGCGTGGCTCGCCGGCGAGGGCCATGGGAAGCCAGTTGGCCACGACCTTGACATCGCCCCCGGCCTCGAGGACGGCCTCCTCGTACGCCAACAGGAAAGCTGGCGGGTCCGCCGCACCGTCGTAGCGCGGCGGCATCTCCGGCCTGAACTTGGGCGGCCATTGAACCCGCCGCAGGGCAGGGGCCAGAGCTTGGAGCCCCCTAGGCTCGTTGTCGATAGGGCGCCTGTCGGAGTCGGCGGTAGGGCGCCTGTCATGTGGGCGAAGCGCGGCGGCGACGGAGCGCAGATCGACGGAAGGGAAGCCGCGGCGCACCCCTACCTAGTGCGCCAAATGTCGGATGTGGGCTTCTGGCAAACACTTAAGGTTCGAACACTGGGTTGTGCGCGAAGTCTTTCCCTCCTACCGATCTACGCCCTAGCTCGCTAAGATCTCGTGGACGAACTCGATGAACTCGCAACACAGAAAGACACGGGATTTATACTGGTTCGGGCCACCGTTGTGGTGTAAGACCCTAGTCTAGTGTGGTGGTGGTGGATTGCCTCTTGGGCTGATGATGAATAATACAAGGGGAAGAAGAACCTCCTGAGGTTGAGGTGTTCTTGTTTGTGGCTAACTTGTATGGGTGAGAGAGTGATCTAAGATGCCGTCTCCTCCCCCCCCCTTTCTATGGTGGTGACTAGCCCTACTTATAGAGGCCCTAGTCCTCTTCCCAAATATTTGAGCGGGAAGGAAGCCAACAACGGCGGGCTAATTTGAAGGGGGATAGCTACTACAAGCTATCCTGGGAAAAGGTGGTCTGCGCCTGCGAAAGGCTCTGGTGGTGACACCGTCTTGGGCTCCACGATGATCTCCGTCTTGCCGTCCTTGTGGTCTTGGTATGTTGCACCAAAATGGCAACCTTTGCCTGATGCCTCGGTACTCCTCGCCTGCCCTAGTTTCCTTAGCACCAAAATAAGGACGCTACGCGTGCTGGGCCCGCCTGGTGGCGATCGTCATGGCTCACGTCACGAGAGCCTCGTGAGGTTCGCCTCGCCTTGATATCTCCGCTCTTCGTGAGCCTGCTTGACTAGGCCGCTCCAAAGGAGGTCTCGTGCCGTCCTCCTCGCAAGGCTTGGCCCCTCGCGAGGGTCTTGGATGCCTTGTTGATGAAGATGGGCTGTATGGCCTGTTGGCTTAGACATGCAGCAGGCCGCAGGTAGGCATGTCTGGGGACCCTCGTTCCCAAGATGCCGACATCATGCTCTCAAGAGATACGCCCAAGTACACCAGTTCCGTGAAGCCAGAGGACTGGTTGGTCGACTACTCCACAGCCGTCAGCATCGCCAACGGCAACAAGCGCGTTGTCGTGAAGTACGTTCCGCTGATGCTCCAAGGCACAGCCCGGACGTGGCTGAACAGCGTGAAGGCCCGCAGCATCAACCGCTGGGTTGATTTCACTGAAGCCTTCATCCACAACTTCACCAGCACGTACAAGCGGCCGCCCAAGCCTCGCCAGCTCTGCTTATGCATCCAAGGCCCCAACGAGTCGACTCGTGACTACCTCACGCATTGGGCCGAGCTGCGCAACTCTTGCGAGGCCGTGCACGAGGTGCAGGCCATCGAGTACTTCATTGCCGGGTGCCGAGAAGGCACCCTCCTCAAGCATCGGCTTTTCTGCGACGAGCCGGCGACCCTTGATGAACTGCCGATCATAGTAGACAAGTACGCTACGGCCGACTCCTCCATGAAGGCGGAAATCGATGTTGACGCATCTGGCAAAGTGGATCCTCAAGCTCTTCGGACTCCGGCTGGCAACACCAGTCAGCGTCAGCAACCGAATGACAACAAGCGCAAGGCCACGCAGCCAGCTCCCATGAGCCGGCATGTGGCGACAGTCGAAGATCAGCAGCCAGAAGGGCAGCCTCCACCCAAGCGTCAGAAGGGCGGCAAGCCCAATTGGTTGCCTGCCTTCTCGTACGAGCAGACTCTCGATGCCCCCTGCAAGTTCCGCAGCGGCGCGAAGCCGTCCAACCACACCACTCGGAAATGCCACTTTCTCACCAGGATCGCCAAGGGTGATCGACTCCCGCCTCCTCCGCCTGCTGGCCCGCCGCCTCCTCCTCCCCAGCAGCCGGCGGTTCGGCCAGTCGACGCCATACAAGATGAGTACCCTGAAGAGCATGGAGCTTATGTCGTGTTCACAAGCGTGGCCGACGATAGGCACAACAGACGGCAGAGACAACAAGAAGTAAATGCAGTCACATTAGAGACCCCCGAGTTCATGCATTGGTCTGAGAAGCCCGTCAGCTGGAGTAGGGCTGACCACCCGGAGGTGATGCCCAATCCCGGTTCTTATGCCCTGGTTTTGGATGCCACTTTCGCCATAGAGAGGTGGGCTGCTCGCTTCTCCCGAGTCCTGATAGATGGTGGCAGCAGCATCAACATCCTGTACCGAGACACTATGGAGAAGTTAGGAATCAAAGAGAGGCAGCTTAAGCCCAGTCGGACTGTATTCCATGCAATAGTTCCTGGCCTTTCCTGCTCACCATTCGGCAAGACTCAAATTGACCTGTTCAGAGACAAAGAACACTTTTGCCGAGAGCCAGTCTGGTTTGAGGTGGTGGACCTTGAGAGCCCTTATCACGCACTGCTTGGCCGACCTGCGCTGGCCAAGTTCATGACGGTCCCCCACAATGCCTACCTCAAGATGAAGATGCCAAGCACCAAGGGAATCCTAACCATAACTAGGGACTACAAGAAGTCGTCCGCCTTCACGGCAGACAGCAGCCGGCTAGCCGAGTCCCTCGTGATCACGGCTGAAAGCCTGCTCCTTGACCGGGTTATGGCAATGGCAGGCAAGCAGCCGGAAATGTCATCCAACCCCAAGGAGTCGGAAGCTGAGGGCTCGTTCAAGCCGGCCAAAGAAACAAAGAAGATACCCTTGGACCCAGAGCACCCGGAGAGGCACGCTGTCATAGGTGCGAACCTTGACAACAAATAGGAAAGCAAGCTCGTCGATTTCCTCTGTGAGAATCGGGACATCTTTGCATGGTATCCCAAGGACATGTCGCGTGTTCCAACGGATTTCGCCGAGCACAAGCTACATGTCCGACCTGATGCCAAGCCAGTCAGGCAGCCCTTGCGCCGCCTGTCAGAAGGGAAGAGAAGAGGTGTTGGAGAAGAGATAGCCCAGCTTCTAGCAGCCGGCTTCATCATGGAGGTGTTCTTTCCCGAATGGTTAGCCAACCCAGTCCTTGTGCAGAAGAAGAATAAGTAGTGGCACATGTGTATTGATTATACCAACCTCAACAAAGCTTGCCCCAAAGACCCATTTCCTTTGCCAAGAATTGACCAAGTAATTGACTCCACAGCCGGATGCGAGCTGTTGAGCTTTTTGGATGCATACTCAGGGTAACATCAGATCAAGCTGAACCCGCCCGACAGGCTGAAGACCGCCTTCATCACGCCATTCGGAGCCTTCTGTTACCTGACCATGATGTTCGGCTTGAGAAATGCTGGCGCCATGTTTCAGCGTTGCATGCAGAAGTGTCTCCTCACGCAACTCGACAGAAACGCCCACGTCTATGTGGACGATGTTGTGGTGAAGACGGAGAAGCATGGAACGCTGCTAGAAGACCTCAAGGAGACCTTCGAAAACTTGTACCGATTTCAGATCAAGCTCAACCCGGAGAAATGCGTCTTTGGAGTAGCAGCCGGCCAGCTTCTTGGCTTCCTGGTCTCAGAGCACGGCATAGAGTGTAACCCTGTGAAGACCAAGGCCATCGAGAGGATGGAGGTGCCCACCTGACTATTGGACATGCAAAAATTCACCGGCTGCTTGGCATCCATCAGCTATTTCATCAGTCGACTGGGCGAGAAGGCTCTTCCCCTATACCAGCTCATAAAGAAGACCACTTATTTCGAGTGGAACAACAAGGCGGATGAAGCTTTTCTCTAGCTCAAGAAGATGCTGACCACTCCGCCTGTCCTAGCGGCTCCGACTACAAAGGAGCCCATGCTTCTCTACATCGCCACCACCAGCCGGGTGGTCACCACAGTCATAGTTGTGGAACGCAAGGAAGAAGGCAAAGCACTATCGGTCCAGAGGCCGGTGTATTACCTGAGTGAAGTGTTGTCCGCCTCCAAGCAGAACTACCCGCACTATCAGAAGATGTGCTACGGCGTACACTTCGCCGCCAAGAAGCTGAAGCCATACTTTCAAGAGCACCCATTCACTGTTGTTTGCACTGCTCCTCTTGCTGAGATCATTGGAAGCCGAGATGCTTCGGGCCGAGTGGCCAAATGTGCCATAGATTTGGCCCCCTGCACCATCTACTACCAGCCTCACACCGCCATCAAGTCACAAGCACTGGTTGACTTCCTCGTCGGCTCGGCCGAGACCTAGTACCTGCCGCCAGCGCCAGACTCCACCCATTGGCGGATGCACTTTGATGGTTCCAAGATGCGCACCGGTTTGGGAGCCGGCATTGTCCTCACCTCTCCCAAAGGCGACAAGCTCAGATATGTGTTCTGAATCCACTTTGCCGCCTCCAACAATGTTTCTGAATATGAAGCACTCATTCACGTGCTCCGGCTTATCAAGGAACTTGGAATTCACCGGATCCTGTGTTATGGAGACTCTGAGTTGGTGGTCCAGCAGTCATTAGGCGACTGGGATGCCAAAGATGCGAACATGGGAAGCTACCGCTTCCTTGTCCAGCAACTCAGCAGATACTTTGAAGGGTGCGAGTTCCTACATGTGCCAAGAAATGACAATGAGCAAGCAGATGCCTTGGCACGAATCGGCTCCACCCGACAAGCAATACCAGCCGGTGTCACCCTGCAACGCCTCCTTAAGTCATCTGTCAAGCCATCGCCAAAGTCAGATTCCATCTTCATGCCAGCTCGTCCTGAAGCAGTCGGATCTGACTTGAGGACCTCAGCAGCCGGCACGGGGAATTCGGCAGGCGGCCCGGGGACTGTAGTAGTCGGCCCGGGGACTTCATCGACTCAGCAAGCCGCAGCCGACTCCAACCCGCCGCCTCCCGGCCCAACCGCCCTCGTGCAAATTGCAGTTCTGGCAGTCGAAGAAATAGCAGCACCTTCATGGGCACAACCCATGCTCAACTTTCTAGTGAACAAAGAGCTGCCGACTGATGAGATCTCGGCCCGGCAAGTCCAACGCCGGGCAGTAGCGTACACCATTGTCAACAGAGAACTTGTGAGGCGCAGTGTCACTGGTGTGTACCAGCGTTGCGTGGAGCCAGAGCAAGGTCAAGCAGTCCTCAAAGATATCCACCAAGGAGAGTGTGGCCACCATGCCGCTTCAAGAGCACTTGTTGCCAAAGCTTTCCGCCATGGGTTTTTCTAGCCGACTGCTCTAGAAGACGCCAAAGACTTGGTCTAGAAATGCAAAGGGTGCCAGAAGTTCTGCTCCAGGCCACATCAGCCGGCTTCTGCACTCAAGACCATCCCCATTGCCTGGCCCTTCGCTGTTTGGGGGCTGTATATGGTGGGACCATTCAATACAACACGCGGAAGCGTGACTCATCTGCTTGTCACGGTGGACAAGTTCACCAAGTGGATAGAAGCAAAAACAATCAAGAAGTTGAATGGCCCGACTGATGTGACTTTCATCACCGACATCACCATCCGATATGGCATACCACACAACATCATCACTGACAACGGCACAAACTTTGCCAAAGGCGCCTTGGCCCGTTTCTGCGCGACCCAAGGCATCCGACATGACTTAGCGTCTGTTGCCCATCTGCAGTCAAATGGCCAAGTGGAGCGAGCAAACAGCCTCATTTTGTCCGGCATCAAGCCCCGACTGGTCGAGCCTGTGGAGCGCTCGGCCGGTTGTTGGCTCGACGAGCTGTCGGCCGTCCTCTGGAGCCCGCAGACAACTCCGAACAAGTCAACCGTCTTCACGCCCTTCTTCCTCGTCTACGGTGCCGAAGCCGTCATCCTGACGGACATAGAATTCGACTCCCCTAGAGTCACCATGTACACCGAAGAGGAGGCAAAAGAAGCACCAGAAGACGACATCAATCTGCTGGAAGAGGGCCGGCTGTTGGCACTCAGCCGGTTCACCATCTACCAACAGAGTCTACGCCGATACTACAACCGAAAGTTCAAGCCAAGATCCTTCCAAGAAGGAGACCTTGTGCTCTGGCTGATCTAGCGAATAGCTGGCCAGCACAAGCTCTCGGCACCTTGGGAAGGCCCCTTCATCATTAGCAAGGTGTTGGGCAATGACTCCTACTACCTGATCGATGCTTAGAAGCCTCGAGCACGCAAAAGAGACGACTCCGGCAAGGAGACGGAACGACCATGGAATGCAAACCTCCTCCGAAGGTTTTACAGTTGATGCAGTATGTACCAAGCCAACTTTTGTATTAAGTATGAAGACTCCGGGTCCCCCGAGAAGAGCTCGGGGAATGCCCTCCTTTATCTATATGATAAAGAATAGTGCCTATGAATGTGTTAGTCCGCCTGGCACCGGGTTCGACCAGTCAACCCGGGGGCTCACCGCCTTGTACTATGTAATGCTTCCAGCAGCCAGACAAGTAATGTGTTGGCACTTAAGCCTTCTCCTGCCAAAGTAGTAGCTCGCAGAGCGGCTATCCGGTAGGCAGGAGTCAAAGGCAGAAAGGGTGCCCACATGAAAAATGGCTAAGAACCAAAAAGCATGTACATAGTTCAAGCTGGCTCCCCGCCTCGCCGACCGGCTTCTACTTCAATTGCTAAACGCTCTAGTCGGCTAAGTACTTGCCTTCCCGAAAGTGGCTAAGTACTTGACCCAACCATAGCCCACAGAGCGGCTGTTCGGCTGGCAAGACGGCAACTGAGGGAGGGCGGCAAAGGAAAAAGGCCAAGGAGCAGAATGCAAGAAGAGATGGAACTCGGCAAAAATAGTTACATATCAAAAGGCCCTTGGCCAACATTCAACAGAAGTTTGAAATACACCCCGCGGTTGGAATTGTGCGAAGCAAACAAAGTTTGTCGACACTGATAAGCAGGTAAAAACAAAGATAAATTGGTAGCCTAGGGAGCAGCAGACGGGTTCAGCGGAACGGTGGAGTCGGTGGTGCCGGTTGGTGGAGCGGCCGGCTGGTCAGCCTCCGCTGGGCCGCCTACAGCGGCAGTTGGCTCACTCGGGCGTGGCTCGTGGCTGGAGGCATAGTCGAGCTGAGGCTGGCCGTCCGCTTCAACCTCTGGCGCTTCCTCTTCACCTTCCTCATCCTCCTCGTCTTCTCCCTCGTCGTTGGAGTCGATCACTTCGGCCGAGTCCTCACCATCCTCCGGGTTCAGCCCGAACCACTCTGGTGGCGCCTTGGCACCATTCTCAGCCCGCTCCGGGACGAAGACGCTGGTGTTGGTGTACTCGGCGATCACCGCCGCACGCCTGATGAGATCAGCTCCACCGCCATCAGCTCCTCCTGGGCCTCCTGTTGAAACATGGTCAACTGGGCTAGATTTAGCCCAGGGTACCACGCCTTGATGAAGTCCAAGGCCCGGCGTGCTCCAGCCTGGGCCGAGGAGCCCTTCCAAGCCTCAAGACGGACGGCCACCACTTCCAGCCAGTCGGCAGTCCGGCTGGGAGTGCGCGGAGCCGGCATGTCTGGCCACAGGGCGGAGATCGCCTGGGCCCCGACACGCTGAAGATGACGCATCATCCGATGAGCTGGCCGAAGGTGGGCCTGGATGCTGAGAAGTTGCTCGCTAAGGGACTGGGGGCAAGGCAGCAATCTGCGCTCCTTCCGCCCTCCGTTTCTCGCAATATGCCTCGATAGCCTGGTTGGCACTGCCGGAGTGGCCAAGGAAGAAGTCTGCATGAGCAGAAAGCGAGTAAGGCAGAAGCCAGAAGCTAGAAGCCGGCTTGGTCAGCAGCCGGCAGCTCAAAGAAAGAAAAAGGAAGAAGTTTACCGTCAACCATGTCTTCAATCTCGCCGAAGCCGGCAGTCAGCAATGCCTCCTTATCAGTCCAGGCGGAGCGTTCGGTCTCGAACTCAGCAAGGAGACTGGACTCCTTCGCCTCTGCCTCCTTCTAGGCTGTCTTGAGAAGCTCCGCCTGCTTTGTCAGTTGTGTGGTCAGCCGGTCACGCTCCTGGGCCAGCTCATTGCACTCCACCTCCTTGGCGCGCAAGGCGGTGTTGGCTTCACCAAGCTGCTACTGCAGGGTAGCGTTAGCCTCTACAAGAAGGGAGAAAGAAAAAGGCGTCAACAATCAACAAAGAAGAATAATAGTTGCCGAGGAGATCCGGCCCGACTACTCAGCAGTCGGCCCGAATCTTGGGGACTATAGCCCGCGGGTGCGCTAGCGCGCCCCTGCAGAGAAAGAAAACAAGGACTTACTCCGGATCTCTGACAAGTCGATGGCCCGTTGGTCTAGCTCTCGGACGTTAGAGTTGAAGGGACTGCACGGAGGTTGTGATAGTCCTATAATGAATATAGTAGATGAAGTTAGTACTCAGAGCTCACCAATTAAAGCTTCGAGCCGCCTGCTCTGTAGCCGGCCCGAAACTCGGGGACTACGCCCAGTGGGTGCGCTGGCGCGCCCCCATAGAGAAATATAAGAAATACAAGAATCAAAGATGAAGAAACATACCGGGATGGCTGCTCGCGACTCCAGGAACACCTGGTTGCACCGCTTCAGGGCGTCGGCTTCGGCTCAAATTTTGCCTTGGACGTCCAGGATCGCCTGGTTCAAAGGGCCCGTCCCGCCTCCCCGCACCCAATCAGCGAGCGTGGTGCTGGTCGCCTTGGCTTCCGGGATCGAAGAGCTCGTGCCACCGACTTCCAGTGGGCGCGGCGCCGAAGCCGCCTTTGCAAACCGGCGACATAATGGTGTGCGGACCTCGGGAGTTGGGCCCGTCACCATCTCGCTTTCGGCTCGTGGCGCTGGCGGGTCAGCCGACTGCTTGTCCTGTGCTCCCTCAGACGGCGATGGTGGAGGCACGACTATGTCCGGCATGACGATGTCGCCGCCTTCCCTCTCCATGATCGGGTGATCGTCGCCGGCACCCCCAGTCAGCGCCGCAAACTCTGGCGGTGGTGGCGTGGAGTTCAGAGGGACGACGAATAGCGGCTCATGGCGGCGTGCGGCTCCTTCAAGCCGCTTCTTTGTGGCGGCATCGGCCTCGGCCTCCGCCAGCTTCTTCAGCGCGGCGGCCTCCGCCTTGTCTGCCTCCGCCTTCTCCAGGCGGGCGGCCTCCTGCTCCTCGCGTGCCTCACGCGCGTTTCGTTCCTGCGCCTCCCGGAGGTCGGCCGCAGTATCGATTCGCCGGCTAGTGGTGGAGGTCTCCGCCGACCCGATAACGGAGGCGGCGGCCGACTTCTCGAGTGAGAGCGGTGCCCTAAGTCAAGAAGACAAGGAGAGGAAGCTCAGATAGAATCAACAAGATAGGAAGGCACGAGAAAAAGATACTTACGCCGACACCATGGGAGGCGCCTTCGGAGTTTCTGAAATTTGGCCGCCTTTGCGGCGGCTTCCTTCCGCCTTGTCGCGGCGGTGGGGTTCTTGGCCTTCTTCGGCATGCTGCCGAACAAGGTGGCACCCTGTTTACACTTTTGCGTACCGCCTCGGCCGGTCGGCTCGGCGGAGGGGCCCATGTCCACCTTGCCGGCGCCTCGTGAAGGGCACGGCTCCTCCTCCTGCTCCTCCAAGTCGTCCGGCCACGTCTCGACGTCGCCCCCCTCTTCGGAGCCGCCAGCTCCGTAGATGCCGCCTGTGGCGTCATCTTCCAAGGCGGCCGGCCCCAAGTCGGGGTCGTCCACGTCGCTCACAGCTCGGTCCGGTGCGTAGGGGCCGCCCGCCCCCACGATGGTGGTCGTCGCCTCGGACATGTAGATCTGTTCCAAAAAAGTAAGAGGCCGACTGGTCGATACTACAGGACAGAATCAAGATGAAGCACGAAAGAGGGAAAAGGTTGAAGAGCTTACAGCAGGCGGTGGGTTCGCGCGGGAGTACGGCTGCTTGCCGAACCGCCAGGACCCCTCCAGCTTGAGGTCGGAGATCTCGTTCACCAAGTTTGCCACCTCGACAGCCGGCATCTCCTTGGTACTCAGCCGGCATGGGTCATGGTGCCCGCTCATTTAGCTGATCAAGTGAGGTCGGCCTTGGAGCGGGAGAACCCGGTGCGCGACAGAGGCGACCAGCAAGTCGGACGCTTTGAGGCCTTCGGCTTCGGTTAGCACCCGGAGTCAGTTGATGGCGGTGGCGCTGTTTGCTGACACAGGCTTCGGCCTGTAGCCCTAGTTGGCCCGAGGCTCAACCGGTGGGCCGGCTTCATAGGCCGGCAGGTTGATGAAGTCGACGGCTGGGTCGACATTCTCCACGTAGAAGTAAGATTGCTGCCACATCTTGGCCTACTGTGGCAGCTTGATGGCAGGGAAGACATTCTGCAGCGACGGCCGGCACACCATGACGAAGGCACCACACTGGGCCGCCTTCTCCCTGGCGGAGGTGCCCAGCTTGGTGTAAAAGAATGCTCCCCACAACTCTATGGTGGGGAGGATGCCAAGGTAGCCTTCGCACATCGTGACGAAGGCAGACAGAAGAATCATGGTGTTGGGCGTGATGTGATGAGGTTGGAAATGGTAGAACTCGAGGAACGAGAGAAGAAAGCTGCTCGCGGGCAGGTCAAAGCCGCGGATGAAGTGCAAGCGGAAGACGACCCGCTCGCCCTCCCCCGGCGCCGGCGAAATCTCCCCCACAAGAGGCATGCACGCCTTCACGTAGCCCGCGCCGGGAAGGTGCGGTGTGTCGCGGAGGAAGGCGATGTGGTCGTCATTGACATTCGACCCGTCCCAATCTCCTCCCCGCTCGCGCGCCATGAAGAGCTCAACGAGGAAAATTGCACGGCAGGGGAGCTGAGGATCGAAGCAGGGCCTAGAGGGCTCAGGGCGGAAGAGCTCGACAAAGACGAGCGGCAGTAGCACTCCGGCGGAGCTCGGGGGTGCTGCGACATGAGGAGGAAGAAGGAGACGAGAATGAGGCAAGAGGGCACACGTGCTCCGCCACTTCCCCTCCGCCCCCTACTTATAGCCGACGGGCTATGAACCCGAGGCGGTGGGCGTGGGATCGTGGGATTAACTGTGCCCACGACCCCACATCCCCACGTTTATCGCACGAGTACTGCGCTCAGTAACTCCGCGGAGAAGCTCAACCGGCCGCCTCAACCGCAGCAAATCCACTCGCGTGCCGAGGCCCGGTAGTGGCGGGCCCAGCCTACTGTCGCATCCCATCGTGCATGTGGGCTGGCAGGTTAGCCCGGTTGGCTGACGCCAAGTGGCATGCCCACAGCGGGCGGCGGGCCTAGAGGCTTCGCTAGTACGCCACCTGGTTCCCGCTGTTGCGTTTGAAGTTTTCAGACGAGTCCGTTTGGTCGTGGCCGACTCCTTCCACGCGGCACGATAGGAGTCAGATGAAGCTTCAGACCAGAGCACTCGGAGAAGGAAATGGCTGAGGCTTCTCGGCTAATCAGCTGCGATGCCTCACCAGTTTCGGGGACTACTATCGGAGTAATGGGCCACGGGTAGCCTAACCCGAGTCACTGAGCCTTTCAAGACATTGGGGCTGGCTGCGCCCCTCAAGACATCAAGAAGAAGCGTCGCCTTCTGGTGGCCGAGTGTCCCAAGCGGCCGGCTGCCAGAAGGCGGCTAAGCTCAAGAAGGCGGCTCCAAGACGGGCCAACTTCTTGCAGGCGGCCTCCAGAGAGGCCGACTCCTAGCCGGCGGCCCACGACGCCCTCAGAGTCTGCGCTCCCATTAAGAAGACAAGACAGGGTAAGCCTACATTGTAGCCCATCACCCACGTATCCAGGGCCGGGCGTGGCCACAGTGCTCCGTACAGGCAGAGATCTCTGCCCAGCGTGGCACTGTTGCCACTCCATCCCTAATGTCACTACTGGCAGGCGGAGCCCTGATCCCACGATGACCTATCGGTATGGCCTGCGAGCGGCGGGCCCTACCAGGCAGCGAGAGCCCGGAAGAAGGCGAAAGCCTGACCAGTCGGACCTGAGGGAGGCCGGCTCCCAACAGGCGGTCTGTTCCTTCCTTGGGGCTCATGCACCATTAACCAGATGAGACCCGGAGTGGCTATAGTGATCTCCCACCATGCGGCGGGACTGTAGCCACGCTCCCCTAACCAAGCATGTGTCATTAGCATCATGGCTACAGTAATCAGCAGCCGGCAAGACCCGCGTGTGGTGGGAGCGGCATGTCGGCTCCGTATGAGACCAGTTGGCGGGGCCCACCAAGCGGCGGGCCCCAGCAGCCGGCGGAGAAGCCGGCGACCAGAGACACTGACAGCCGGGACCTACACCCGGCCGGATTACCATTGTACCCCTGGGGGTAGGCCTATATAAACCCCCCAGGGCACCCATGCAAAGGGTTCCCAACCAGTTAGAACTAGACTCATACCTAGAGGAAGGAGAGAGCGTTCCTGCCTTCTTCTACCTCTAGCATACAGCTCGAGGAGCACCATTTTGTACTCACTAGTGACTTAGTGATCATGCGGAGACCCCGTAGAGCAGGACTAGGGGTGTTATCTCCTAGGAGAGCCCCGAACCTGGGTAAAGTGCGCCGGCGTTCATGTATACGCCTCATCCCGCTTCCAGGCACCGGCGACGTTCTACTCGCTCCCACCATGATAAGCCATCCATTGGCATATGTCGCCCAACCCCCGACAATAATCACCCAGTTACGTTGTGACGTTTGGTAGCACACAAAGTGTTCTTCTTGTATTCAGGAGTTGCATGATCTCATTGTCATAGGAACATGTATAAGTTATGGAGAAAGCAATTGCAACAAACTAAACGATCATCATGCTAAGCTAACGGAATGGGTCAAGTCAATCACATCATTCTCTAATGATGTGACCCCGTTAATCAAATGACAACTCATGTCTATGGCTAGGAAACTTAACCATCTTTGATTCGACGAGCTATACAAGTAGAGGCATACTAGTGACACTCTGTTTGCCTACGTATTCACACATGTACTAAGTTCCCGGTTAATACAATTCTAGCATGAATAATAAATATTTATCATGATATAAGGAAATATAAATAACAACTTTATTATTGCCTCTAGGGCATATTTCCTTCATGGCGTCCTCATTGTGGCCGGGGACACCAAGGAAGCCCTTACGGCTCTCAAGCTCGCCTTCAGAGCCACCGTGGCAGCACGTCCAGCCGATGAGGCCGCTCCGGGGGCTAAGGGCGCCTCACCAGCAAAAAAGAAGCAGTTGTTCACTCAAGATCGGGCTGAAACCAAGCAAGTGCCAGTCGAGGAAGATGGGGCCTCGGGAGCCACCTTCACCATAGGCGCCAACCTCGATCCTGACCAAGAAGAGGTGCTGGTGAGATTCTTGCGTGCGAACAAGGAGGTATTCACCTAGGAGCACAAGCAGCTGGTGGGAGTCCCAAGGGGAGTAATACAGCATCACTTAAGGGTGTGCCCCAATGTGCGCCCTGTGAAGCAGAAGGCGAGACCATAGTCCACGGAGAAGTAGTCCTTCATCATCCAGGAAACCACTACAAGTTGCGGGTGTCATCCGTGAGGTCCGGTACCCATAGTGGCTGGCGAACCCCATCATCGTGCCCTAGAAATGTGGGAAGGAACGTATGTGCATCGACTTAACCAACCTCAACAAAGCCTGCCCTCAAGACCTGTTCCCGCTTCCGTGCATCGACCAGATCATCAACTCCACCGCCGAATGCGACATGCTATGTTTTCTATTTTCCTTCTCGGGTTATCACCAGATCAAGATGGCGGTGGAGGACGTGGAGAAGACGTCCTTCCTGACCCCGTGCAGGGTATACTGCTACACCTGCATGTCGTTCGAACTGCACAACACTGGGGCAACCTTCCAGCGGCTGATGCACATCTCCCTGGGCGAACAGCTCGGGAGGAACGCTGAGGCCTACATCGAGGACATCATGGTGAAATCTTGGGAGGAGAGGACCCTCTACAAGACTTGGAGTAAACTTTCGTCAGCCTGCGACAGGTGGACCTGCGTCTCAACCTAGAGAAGTGCGTGTTTGGCATCCCTTCGAGCAAGCTGCTGGTTTTCCTCATGTTGCATAGGGGGGTCGAGGCAAATCTGAAGAAGGTCAAGGAGATAGAAGACATGAACCCTCCCCAAACTCTCAAGGAAATGCATAATCTAGCGGGTTGCGTGACCTCGTTGGGGCGCTTCATCTCCAAGTTGGGAGAATGCGCACTGCCGTTCTTCAAGCTGATGAAGAAGAAGGGCCCGTTCGAGTGGACCTCGAAGGCCGACTTGGCGTTTCAAGACCTCAATAGATATTTGACCAGCCCTCCGATGATGGTCGCGCCTCGACCCCTCGAGCCCCTGGTGCTCTACCTGGCCGCCACGCCCCATTCAGTCAGCATGGCATTGGTGGCTGTCCGGGAGGAGCGCCAGGCCAAGGATGTGCCGCGTAATGCCATACTTCCAGCCAGGACAGAGCAGCGCCAGAACGGCATCGCTAAAGCCACAACGATTCCCCCGGACGATCAGACCTCGTAAGATGGTGTCTCTAGGCCCGTGGAGGCCATGGTGGGCAACCAAGCTCCCGAGGCCCCCATGCCTCGGGAGGCGCCACAACCTCCGGAGGCCGCAGGCTCCGCCGACGCTCCCGCCCTCATCGAGCACCCGGTCTACTTCGTCAGCATGGTACTACGGGACGCAAGGGCACAATACCCCATGCCGCAGAAGCTCCTACTCTCTCTCTTGGTGGCCTCATGCAAGTTGCGTCATTATTTCCAAGGCCACCCAATTAAGGTCGTCTCAGCCAACCCACTGGAAAGGGTGCTCCCGAATCCCCAACGCAGCGGGAAGAGTCGCCGAGTGGAACATCGAGTTGCAGGCGTTTCAGTTGGAGTTCTGCACAGCCAGGGTCATCAAGGGAGCTGCCCTTGCCGACTTCGTAGCAGAATGGACCAATGCTCCAGAACCCGAAGTACGCGAGAACCGATCCCTTTCGCCAGGACGTGAAGCGCCAGACAGCTGGGTCATGTACTTCGACGGCACTTTGCGCGCTAGGGCGTGAGGGCTGGAGCCGTGCTCATCTCGCCCACTCAAGACAAACTCTACTACGCCATGCAACTCTGCTTCCAGCGGGGTGAGAAGGTCTCCAACAACATTGCGGAGTACGAAGGTTTGATCGCCCGCCTCAAGGCTGCGGCGGCCGTGGGGGTGAAGTGCCTCACCATCAAGGACGAGTCTCAGCTCCTCGTCAACTTCTCCAACAAGGTATACGAGCCAAAGGACTAGAATATGGAGGCATACCTCACGGAGGTACACAAAGTGGAGAAGCAATTCTTGGGCCTAGAACTGCAGCATGTGCCCCACGGCACAAACAAGGAAGTAGATGATATCGCCAAGAGGGTATCAAGGCGGCAACCCCAGGAGCCTGGCGTCTTCGAGGAGCGGCTCTTTAAGCCTTCAGCAGCCACTCCGGTCGTGGAGCCTACGCCGCCTCAGTAGGAGCTCGCACTACCACCGACCTCAGGAGCCCCCGCTTGTGGTCCGACCTTGGGAGCACATCTGCTCCTTGCACTTGAGACTCAGGAGGGGTGCTGGACTGAAGAATTCAAGGCGTACCTGCTGCGGGGGACACTACCGGAGAGGGAGGAGGACGCGGAGTGCGTGGCCGGCAAGCTACGGCGTATTGCATCCAGGATGGTGAGTTGTACAGGAAACGACCAAACGATGTTTCTTTGTGATGCATCTCTAGGAAACAGGGGGGCAAGCTGCTAGCTGACATACACGGCGGGGACTGCGGGCATCACTGGTCATTGCGCACCCTGGTGGGCAAGGCGTTCCACAGCAGATTCTACTGGCCCACGGCACTCAGCGCTGCAACCGAGCTAGTGAAATCCTGCGAGGCTTGCCAGTTCCATGCCAAGAAAATCCACCAGCCTGCTCAGGGCCTCCAGGCCATCCCACTCTTGTGGCCGTTTGCGATCTGGGGGCTGGATATCCTGGGTCCACCAAGCGCCAGGGGGCTACCGCTACCTCTATGTCGCCATCGACAAGCTCACCAAATGGGTGGAGGTGGAAGCTATCCGCACCATCCCAGCTGGGTCGACAGTTAAGTTCATCAAGGGCCTCGTGAGCCGGTTTGGGGTCCCTAACCGCATCATGACCGATAACGGCTCGCAGTTCACTAGCAATCTCTTCAAGACATATTGTGCTAACCTTGGAACGCAGATTTGCTATGCCTCGATAGCAAACCCAGGAGCAACGGCCAAGCCGAGCGCACCAACGCGGAGGTCTTGAGAGGCCTCAAGACTAGGGCCTTCAAGAAGAAACTCAAAGCCTGCGGCTGGGGCTGTCATGATGAGCTCCAGTCCGTGTTATGGTCCATCTGCACCACCGCCACCAAGCCAACGAGCGAGACCCCGTTCTTCCTCGTCTACGGAGCAGAAGCGGTTCTCCCTCACGAGGTCAGGCATCACCCCGCGTGGGTCTTGTCGTTCATTGAGATGCATCAGGACGCCATGCGGGGGATGGACCTTGTGCTGGGGGAGGAACGCCGCCATCAAGCGCTGCTACGAGCGGCAAGGTACCAGTAGGCGCTGCGGCGGTATCACTACCGCAGCGTCCCCTCCAGGACGCTCGAGGTGAGCGATCTCATCCTGAGGCGGGTGCTCTCCAGGGAAGGGCTGCATAAGCTCTCGCCCATGTGGGAGGGCCCGTTTAGGATTGCCCGGCGTCGCGCGCCTGGAGATGCAGGACGGGACCCCCATCCAGAATGCCTAGAACATCCAGCACCTCCAAAAGTTCTACCTGTGAAGCAAGGCTCAGTGCCTATGAAGGTCTCCTCTCATGAAACTCTCACGTAATAATGAGTGGGGTTGTACATGCCCCAGGGTCTCCGGAGTGCCGCCCTCGGGCCTCGGGGCTCCCTCCCATGTCCTAGTGGCAACACTTAGCTCCGCGCTGGTGAGAATACTAGATTAGGTGCCGGATGCGGCTGTTCATTTGCTTTCTATAGTTGGTTTGCACCCCCTTTTATGAAATTTGGAGTTCTAGCATTTCTCGATTGCTCAGTTGAACCCTTTCTTTTCTCTACTTCCTCGCTCGGCTCTTTGTTTTGCACCAGGGAGGGCGGCAGTTGCCCGACACTCTCCCTCGCGTGCCTCGCGCGGGGGCTGGGCAGGTGTGTGCATGTGCTAGGCCAACCTAAGCCACAGGCACGCCTGGCTAGATCCCTGTCCTGTCGCTCTAGAGCTTTGGCTCCCCTGACCTTCGCGAGGCACCCTCGATTGAGCTTGTGGTTGGTGCACCCCCCTAAAGTCCGTGCCCCATGGGTACCGCGACGTGATGTGCTGGGCCGTGATCATGAGGCCTCGTGCAGGGAAGGACAAGTCACCCGATGGGCGTCTTAGCAATTTATGCAGCTCTGTGATGCCTCCCAAGGGCAGGGGCTCCCGAGCCAGCAACAAGGAGGGCTCATCTAGTGCCAGAAGGCGCGCCCTCACGAGATAGGAAACTACCCTGGGTGCATTCAGCTAAGTTATCCCTCCATGTCTACATAAAGCATGAACGCCATAACACGACATAGGAATGGTAAACATAGCACAAAGCAACATAAGCACTATGGTTCATTACACGCCCTCGCAGGGTCCCATACTTGTTTCTTATAAATGCAGGAGGAAAGGAAAGGACAAGCAAAAGCGGCCCTGCGTTGTGGGGATTGGCCCCCGAACTCAGCCGGAGCCCTCCTCACGCTTAACTGGGGTGCGGCGATGGGACGACCCGCCACCATCCTCGAAGCAAGCCCGGCGACGTGGCGGCTGGTCGTAGCCGCCACTGCTGGAGCTCTCATCAGACGGGGACCTGCCACTGCCGAACGAGCCATGGTCGTTGCCGGGGGCAAGGCCGCCATCTTCCTCGTCACGACCGTTCCCAAGGTCGAGCGCCCTGTCGCCCTCGGTGTCTTCAGGGCAGCACCCAGCGCAGCGACCATCTTCCTCGAACACCCTCACGAAGAGGGTCGCGGCCCCGTCGTATTTGAAGTGGAGGGTGCACCGCCTTCCTAGGCAGCGCGCGCGAGCAAACACCTGCCAGCCGTGGGCTAGGGCTACGTTACCCATGACGGAGACCTCCACCGTGACCCACGAGCCTCACTACAGCAGCCATCAGCCTGCAACCAGAGGCCGCCAGGACCCGAGGCCGGCAGCTCGCCAGCAAAGGAGCATGGAAGCTAAAGCCAGGTGCCGGCCGGGTTCTCCGACCACACGACAAACTCCGGCAACACCTCCGCCGAGTGGAAGCGTGGCCGGGCAGGTTGGGCGGCCATGGCGCGCCTCCCTTCATGGATGGGACTACCACGTCTCGGGCGGCTTCCACCGCGCGAGGAGACGTCGCCGCGGCCACCAGGAATGGTGCCGGACCCTAAGGAAGATCATCCACGCCCACGAGGGGCCACAGCGGGGATCACCACATGCTTGCGGGGGCGGCCACGACCCCGCTAGGGTGGTGGCGAGTCGGGCCCCTTCTGGGCACCCTCCCCTTCTCCACGGCCGTGAATCTCTTTGTTGACGCCATGGGTGTCGTAGCAAGGAGAAGGAAGAAGAAGCAAGTGGAATAGAGGAAGAAATGAGCAACGGGGGCTCCACCCCTTCCTCATTTATAGCTAGAGGGAGGCCAACCGCCGGCCTCCATGATCTAAGGTAATGATGATTTTGTTCTGCATGCAGCAGGGTCTCGTCAAGTCGGGCAGTTGCCGAGGAAGCATGGGGAAGCGGAGATGCCCACGACCTATCGATCGCCATGCGTCAATCGAGGCTGCAAGCGGTTGGGGCCCGCGGCGCTCCGCACTTTCCCTTAGGCTTCGCCTCGAAGCCAAGCCCGAGCGTACCTTGGGCCCAAGGGCTATGTTCGGAGTCTTGGGAACGGGGCTGCCCAGACTTGCCTGCCTGTGGCCCAGGGCGTGGCTCCACCAATGGCATGGTACGGCCCATCTTCACCAGCAACCTCTCAAGACCCTCGCGAGGCGGACGACACCAAGACCTCCTCCGGGGCGGCCTCACTAGGCTGGCTCCTGAGGAGCGGAGATATCTATGCAAGGGGCACCTCGCGAGGTCCGTGTAACGTGAGCCATGACGACCAAGGCCAGGAGGGTGCCAGCGGGCACAGGGTGCCAGTTTCCTCTTTGGTGCTAAGGAAGCAGGCGCAGGCGAGGAGTCCCGAGGAATCTAGCAAAGGTTTCCATATCGGTGCAACAAGATCAAGACCAGCAGGACGGCAGGACGGAGGTAACGGGGGAGCCCACGACAGCGTCACCACCAGAGCCTTTGGCAGGCGAAGACCACCTTTTGTAAGGATAACTTGTACTAGTTGTCTCCCTTCGAAATTGGTCGTTGTGGGATCCCTTCCCACCTAAACATTCGGGAAGAGGACCAGAGCCTTTATAAATAGGGCTAGCCACCACCGTAGTCAGGGATCGACTCATCTTGGATCGGATCCACTCCACCAATGTCATCTCACCAGCTCATCGAGCTCAAGAGCATCTCCCCTCAGGAGGTTGTTCGTCCACTCTACTAGTTCATCCTCAGCCCACGATGCAATCCACCACACCACACTAGAGTAGGGTATTACACCACAACGGTGGCCCGAACCAGTATAAACTCTCGTGTCACTTGTTCCTTGGGTTCAGCGAGCTAGGCCTAGAGATCGTTGCGAGAGTGAGCGAGGGAGAGAGAGATCTTCATGCGCACCCCAGTGTTTGAACCTCAAGGGTTTGCCGGAACCCACAATCCGACATGTTCATCGGGAGGGGTGTGGCATACCGCAAAACGGGACTCCACGGGATACTGTTCATCTCCAACGTCGACTGCCTCCACGGGATACTGTGCATCCACCGTCGACCTCCTCCAGCCTACACCTGCGACTGTTCTTCCACGGACTCATGTTCATCCAGCCTCCACCGTGCGCTCCTACACCGGCTATTGTTCAGCCAGTCCTCTCCACGGGGTCTTGATCAACCACCCCTCCATGGGCTACTGTTCATCCAGCCCTCCACCGACTACTGTTTAACCAGCCCTCCACGGGGTCCTGTTCGTCCACCCCTCCACGGGGTCATGTTCATCCACCGGCTTGATCGATCGGGGTACTATTCATCCAGCGGCAACGGCCTCTACTACCATGGGGTCCTGTTCATCCAACCCCCCACCGAGAACTGTTCATCCAAACCCCCCAACAATGCTCACTGTTCATCTAGAGGCAGCATCGATCGGCTTCAGTTAGCAGCAGTAGAGAAGGAATCACTCAGGTTCAGTTAACAGCAAGGGATCGATCGATTGCTCGGGTTCAGTAACACGTAGCCTGCAGTGAAATCGATTGGGTTCAGTTAGAGCACAATGCCTCGCACACACGCGCGTACGTACGAGAGAAACATGCATCGCTCGGCCCCGACCACCCACCGTAACCAGGAACTCCCCGATATTTTCCTCGCCCTTGCTTCTACCATGGGTTTTTCCGTCATGGACGGCCAAAAGAGTGTCATGCAGTTGCGTCTCCGGCCCGCCCAGGACGAAAAGCCCATTTTCCGTCATGATTTTTTTCATAGAAGTAGGACCCCACCACATATATTATGATACCGGCTTTTGTCACAATTATCGTCATAGAAGTGTCATAAGCATGACAGGAAAAAAATTTGTTTGGCCCAAAATGTCATGGATGTGTCTTTTTTTGTAGTGTGTGTCTCGGTCTGACCGATTTCAGTAGTTTAGACTCCAAAAGTTGCTTCGGTGTCACCGAGTTTAACAAATCGGTAGCTCCGAAATGCTTTTTGTGGAAAACTAAAACTAAGTTTTTGACTCATTTGTTTTGCAAAACCTCTGCACTTTGTGATGCTCATCCACTCTATCTCATCTATAACTATTCACAGGGTCAGCTGTCAGTTTGCTTTGCCAGAATGTTTGATCAAAGTGATCGCCAGAACAAGTCAGAAGAGCAGATGAATCTGAGTGAGGGCACTAGTCCCTCTGACAGTTATGATGTGGGTAGCAGGAGCACCCCAAGAAACTTGCCCAAAGCAGCTACAAGGACAAGGCTGAAGAGAAATTCTGACTCAGAAGATGAGGATTGTGTTGCTGCTGAGGAGGAAGTGAGCTCCCACAAAAAGGTGGTCAAGAAAGAGTTTGGCAAAGTTGCATCTACCAAGCGTGGCATGCACAAGAAGGACCCTGCAAAGAGAGTGCCAACCTTAAAAGCCAGGGCCTCAACTTTTGAAACTTCCAAGTCAAATGTTGAAGAGGCTACTAGTGAGGGCAAGAAGAGGAAAGAAAGGGTCAAGAAGACTATAGCAAAAGTCATTGAAAGATCCTCTATGATGGTAGATCCATCTGAGGATGAGGAAGAAGAAGAGGATGATGCACCATCACCAAAGTCTCAAAAGCTGATGGGGGATGCCATCAAGTCTGGGGTTGCCCCTTGCAAGCCCAAGATAGCCCCCAAAGCTTCTGCTCCAGCTCCCAAGACTGCACCCAAGAGGAGCACAAGGAATATACCAGCTGCTGAGAAGAACAAGGCCCCAGTGCCTAAAACTAAAGTTGAAGAAGATGCTGAAGCCCAAATGCTTAGGAAGCTCAAGCCCAAGATCCCTAACCATGATGATAGCCATCCAGTGGCAGAAAACATGAAGATCAGAAAGGATGCAGGTCTCAGACTATGGAGACAATCTGACCCATATGCTGTGAGGAGAAGGACTGATGTGGATTACAGGTTCCACACCAAGGAGCAGCGGGACTTATATGAAACTGTTTTGCTTGGTAAGATGCCAATTGTTTGTGATATGAAGTGGGCAGATTGGAAATATATTGATAAAAATGAAGATCATTTTCCAGGAGTGCATGAGAGCTTCAGGCTATGTGGAGTAGATGCTTTTGTGGGTCAGAAGTTGACAAGTGGAATGTTGAACTTATTATGCAATTCTACTCCACATCACATTTCTATCCTGATGGCAGAATTGTCTGGATGTCTTAAGGTACTAGGTACGAGTCTACAGTTGCTAAGTCGGCCAAATTGATCAATGCCCCTGAAGAGCAAGAGGATGACATAGATGTATATGCCAAGAATAAGAAGGATCACAACTCCATGGCAAATATGTATAAGGAAATTCCTGATAAAGCCTTGAAACTCACAAGATGGGCTCTGTCTACTATTTGTTGTCTGGCCTAGCCACAATCAACACTATCTTGAGGCATACACTATTGACCAAGTCAGGAGATCATAGAATGATCAGAGGACATTCTAATAACTTGTTGCAGTTGTTTGATGTGCCCCAAAAGTTCAAAGTCATGAGTCTGATTGTTGAGACAATCAAGAGGACAACTGCAGATCAGAAGAGGTCATGTGGGTATGCTCCACACATCCAGGTGCTCATCAACTCCAAGATGGGCACAGGCACATATCTTTTGGACAAGGAACATATTCCCTTGAGGACAATACAGTTGTCATGAATGTTGAAGATCCCACATCTGCTGAGGCCCAAGAAAAGAGAGAGAAAGCAAAGGCTGAGAATGATGCAAAGATGCCAAGTTCGCAATGCAAACTCTCTATTTTCTTTTTGTAACGTTTCGGTCTCACCGAAATGAGCGATCGGTCCCACCGAGTTTGCCTAGCCAACTCTCTGTTTGCCTATTACAGCAATTGTTCCCACAAAGTTTATATGATCAGTCTAACCGATATTGCGTTATGCCCTAACCCTAATGAAATCGGTCCCACCGAGTTCACATGTCGGTCCCACCGAAAATCCTAATGTTCACATTTTTGACTAAATCGGTCTGACCGAGTTTGACTATTTGGTCCCATCGAGTTTGGTAAATTGTGTGTAATGGTTAGATTTTGTGTGGAGGCTATTGAGGGAGTCCTGGACTGAGGGGTCCTTGGGCGTCCGGCCTATTATCCATGGGCCGGACTGATGGGCTATGAAGACATGAAGGCCGAAGACTACACCCTGTACGAATTGGACTCTGCGTGGCGTGGAAGGCAAGCTTGGCGACCAAAGATTCCTTCTTATGTAACCGACTCCATGTAAACCCTAGATCCTCTCGGTGTCTATATAAACCGAAGGGGTAGTCCGGAAAGGACACCACATATAGTCATTACCATACCCATATAGGCTAGACTTCTAGGGTTTAGTACGATCTCGTGGTAGATCAACTCTTGTAATACTCATATTCATCAAGATCAATCAAGAAGGAAGTAGGGTATTACCTCCATAGAGAGGGCCCGGACCTGGGTAAACATCGTGTCCCCCGTCTCATGTTACCATCGATCCTAGATGCACAGTTCGGGACCCCCTACCCGAGATCTCCCGGTTTTGACACCGACATTGGTGCTTTCGTTGAGAGTTCCACTGTGCCGTCGATGAAAGGCTCGATGGCTCTCCTTGTCATTAAAGACAACATTACCGCAGGGATACTTTTGGCCTCGGTCCAAACCCTCCGGCTGGGCGACTTTACTATGATTGCCTGTTCGACCGCGGAGCCAACGATGCCCTCTCGGGCCATCGAAAATCCCCTTCGCATCAACTCCGAGCACTCCAAGAAGATGGATCCGGTTGAGTTTTCATCCTTAAACGAGCTCCTAGATCAGATCGCCGCTTTGGAAATCTTCATAGATTACGATCAGATCGGGCCTAAAACCAATCAGGGAGAAACCGAAACTCCACCGGTCACCCACCAGATCGCGGCAGTCCTGGAGCGGGACGTAGAGTCTTCTTCTATATTGAAGATGAACTATGTTTGGGTCGCCGTTCATGAAGAGTCGGGTACTCACCCGCAAAAGGACGCAACTAGCCCTCCGAACATAGCATCGGACGGCAGTTCCAAACAATCAGAATATATTCCGGAACCCGGACTGTCTAGTCCGGAAGGTCGTCGGACTCCGGACAGCCGGTTAGGTCGGGGTTCGGATTTAACAACCTCAGGGCGTATGACATTAACCTCAACCTGGAAAAGTGTGTCTTCGGCGTCCCCGCTGGAAAACTGCTGGGCTTTATCGTTTCCAATAGAGGAATCGAAGCAAACCCAGCAAAAATCTGAGCTTTTGTCACAACTGGCTAAGCCAACAGACCCTAAGCAAGTTCAAAAACTTGCAGGTTGCGTGGCAGCTCTAAGCCGCTTTATCTCCAGATTAGGAGAAAAGGCACTGCCTCTCTATCACCTTCTACGGTGAACCGACCACTTCGGGTGGATGGACGCGGCAACAGCCGGACACGAAGAAATTAAAACCCTTCTTGCGTGCAATCCAATCTTCGCCGCACCAAACTCCAGCGAACCGATGTTATTATACATATCGGCAACACATCAGGTGGTGAGCGATGTACTCGTTGTCAAACGAGAATAGGACGGACATAAATTCCCGCTTCAGAAGCTAGTATACTACGTATCTACTGTCCTTACACCATGCAAATCCCGATACCCTCATTATCAAAAAATAGCATACGTGGTCTTCATGGCATCCCGGAAGCTCCATCACTACTTCCAGGAGTGTTCGATCACGGTGGCCTGCAAAGTACTACTCAATGACATTATAAACAACCGCGATGCTACGGGCCGAATTGCCAAATGGGCCATGGAGCTCCTGCCATTTGACATTACATATAAACCACGTCGAGCTATCAAATCCCAAGTACTGGCCGACTTCATCACCGAATGGACAGAGGCCAAACTCCCTAAAGAGTACGGCACATACTCCAATTGGGTCATGTACTTTGACGGCTCCAAAATGCTGGCAGGGTTAGGAGTGGGTGTCGTTTTAACGTCCCCTACTGGAGACGTCATCCAGTACATTCTCCAAATACTATACACAGACTCCAATAACGCAGCCGAATACGAGGCCTTATTGCATGGTCTCCGGATGGCTGTCTCCATGGGCATACACCGCCTAGAAGTGCGCGGGGACTCAAACCTTGCAATATCTCAAATAAATGGAGATTTCGACGCTAAAGATCCGAAGATGGCAGCGTATCGTAATGCAGTCATAAAAATGTCGGCCCGGTTCGAGGGGCTCGAGTTCCATCATGTGGCTCGAGAAAGTAATCAAGCGGCGGATGTTCTTGCTCATATTGGTGCTAAGCATGACCCCGTCCCACCTAATATCTTCCTAGAAAGGCTCTTTAAGCCATCCGTGGTGTGGCAGGGGGAAAACGGCAACACTAGTCCGGACCGAAACATAACCCCAGATCCCGGAAACACCGACATAACACCGTCGGCGCATCTCGTCATGGCAGTCATTGCCCCATGGACCGAACCCTTCCTAGCCTACCTTAATAGGAAGGAGCTTCCTGAGGACCAGAATAGGCCCGCTGCATTGTCCGACGCTCGAAGGCCTACAAGGTTCATGATGGAGAGCTCTACAACAAAAGCGCCACCGGAGTCCTTCAAAGATGTATATCCGAGGAAGAGGGGCGGCAGCTCTTGGCTAAAATTCATGCCGGACTCGGCGGTCACCACGCCGCAGCTCGGGCCCTTTTTAGCAAGGCCTTCTGTACAGGGTTTTATTGGCTGACGGCCTGAGCGGATGCACAGGACCTTGTCCAACGTTGCGTCGGATGCCAACTCTTTGCCAATCAAAGCCATATGCCCCCACTACCCTACAAACAATCCCCATCACTTGGCCTTTCACGGTCTGGGGACTCGACATGGTTGGACCCCTTAAAGGGGAAGCCATAAGAAAAAATATCTGCTGGTTATGGTGGACAAATTCACTAAGTGGATAGAGGCTAAACCGGTCAAAACGGCTGAGTCCGGCCCGGTGATAGACTTCATATCAGATGTTGTGCACTGTTATGGTGTCCCAAACAACATCATCACTGACAACGACTCCAATTTCACAGCCGACGAGGTAAAAACCTGGTGTACTAAACTGGGTATTAAACTAGATTACGCCTCCATCTACTACCCACAAACCACCCACAAACCAACGTTGTAAGTCTTATTATGAGCGGCATCAAGCCCAGACTAGTGCGGTCTTTGAAAGAATCAGACAAGCACTGGGTTGAGGAACTCAACTCCGTACTCTGGGGGCTGCAGACCACGCCCAACCGTACTACCGGGTACACACCTTTCTTCATGGTGTATGGTGAAGAGGTCGTATTGCCCTGCAATATTATTCATGACTCACCTAGAGTGCGTATGTACGAAGAGAGAGAAGCCGAGCTCGATCGGCAGGACAGCCTAGATGCCCTGGAGGAGGAACGCGATGTCGCAAAAGCCCATTCCGCAGTTTGCCAACAGCAGGCTCAAAGATATCAAAGAAGAGAAGTACGGGCCAAGACTTACAACGTCGGCGAACTCGTTCTACGCCTCCCGGAGAAGAAAAAGGACAAACTCAAGCCCAAATGGGAGGGTACCTTCATAATTGACGAAGTTCTCACCGGAGGAGCGTACCGTCTTCATGATGCATCAGACAATCGCCTCGAGCCGAACCCCTGGAACGCGGCCAGACTCCGGAGATTCTACGCCTAGCGCTAAACCCATTGTTCGTCTCCTCCTCCCCTGTAATTTCCATTATTTTTTCTCTCTTTTCCGATTACTTTCTTTTTTCCCGCTTTAAAGCTTTAAGTGCGGCTAGAACGCACACCATTGGCACATACATCTTTAAACATGTACGCCACTTGTACCTGGGGGCTGCTCGGATAGAAGTTCTTGTCATTCCTTGGGCATCAAGCTCCTCACATATGAGTTTTTCCATATGTACCTTTTCTTTGCCATTATATGCATCCATATGACTTAAGTTTTGGCCAAGTTAGGTTGTCTGGCTCCTGTGCTTATGCCCTACGTTCCCGTTAGTTCGGCTAGGGCAAAAGGGAGCACCTCTGTGATTGTTACCGCCGGGTCATCTGGATGTGTACCTCAGACTGGATGAAGCCGAAAGCTAGCGTTCTTAAGGGAATATTCGGTCGGTGAATTAAAGATGTTATTCAAACTCACTCCATTGTGCACCCCCAGAAGTTATACAAACTGTGGTGCTCACATCACAATTCGGACATGCGCATTAAATGCATGTACACCTAGGGAAAGGAACCCTTAACGGAACTATTCTCTCTTGAAGATTTTACTTACAATATCAATGTAATATAACATAGCTAGCCGGATACAACTTGTTTGTTCATGCAAATATGACCCCTACGCCTAGTTTTCCAGGCATACCCCGGCCTATTCGGCTGCGACGGTATTCATAAACACTCTGCCCTTTGAGACCGGAGGTTGAGGCGAAAAGGTCTGCCATGACAAATGATATACAATTCGGCTAGATGAGGAAAGTATACAGTCACTTGGACTCGAAAACCTCCTCCTATACACCTTCCAACAGGCAGTCTAACTTACAATCCTATTGGGAATATTTGGATGCCACCTCTACTTGGTCATATTCTAAACTAACGGGAATTTCTTCCCCATTCGACCCTACCGGTCCGACACGGGCCATGTGATTAGGATCCAGCTTGGTATATCGCTTCCTCACCATGGCCCAGGCCTCCCGCGCACCCTCTCGGCATGCCGATATCTTCCACACCCGGATACGCCACCGCGCTCCCTTGAACAGCTCCACCAGCTGCTCCATGCTTCCCGGAGGGGGGTCGGATGGCCATAAAGCCTTGGCTACACTCTGCATCGCCTGCCGAGCTTGCTCGTGCAACTGCGATAGCCCTTGCAGAAGATCACTCGATGATCCGGACACCTCCTCTTCGGGGCGGTTCGTCAAAACACCTGCAATTACAGCTATTTCAGCTACCGTTACCTCCAAAACTATTATAAAACAAAAGTAGCCACATACTGAATATGCCGCCTCATTGCTTCTTGTTCTCCTTCACAGCGTCAGCTAGCTGAGCTCGCACATCTTTCAGTTCTTCGCCTAGTTTGGAGTTCGAGTCCTGGAGTTTCTTTTTCTCTTGAACGACTTTCGTCAATACACGCTCGCCCGCTGCTAGTAGCTTTTTGGCTCCGCGTTCTTCGCTTCGAGCGGCATCCAGCTTCTCTTGCACTTGGTCTAACGGACGAACACAAAGATTAGCACCCCGATTTGCACTATCAGTGTATCATTATGAATTTTTGATAGAAGGAAACATTAACGGGAGATGCCTTGTATTTCTCCAGTTCGGCATTGGCAGCAAGCAGCCGGCGCTAACACTATTCCAGCTCCTGAGCTAGCTGGGTGTTCTTCTCCATAAGCACCTGGTCATACATTGATCCTTAAATCAGTTGTTTCAACTCCTTTAAGTCTCGGGGGCTACTGGCATATGGTTATCATAGTCAGACAAAATAAATTTACCTGCACATCTTTCAAATGTTGCTTTGTGGCCCTTTTAATCCCATCTCGAGCAGCTTAGATGTACGCATCGGCTGAGTTGAAGGTGTAAAACGACTCTTCTGAAAAGCCAGGGTCTTGTAAAATGGCCCGGCGGCGCCGATGATTGATCGCACTCTCCACTTCCGAGTTGGTGAAGAATACATCATCCGAGACCTCGGCCGTAGGACAGTCCGGCTTCACCTTCGCACCGGCCCCCGTCTTCATGGCAGGATTTGAATCCTGGCTGCGGGAAGTACGTTTGCTCGAGGCTCCGGATACGGTCTGGCGCGTCTCTCTCTTGACACATGAATAACAGGAAGGTCATGGTTGGACGTGACTGCTCAAGTGCAGGTTGGCGAATTCACACCTCTTCGATGAGGGCACAGCCGTATCTTCGTTTGCTTTCCTCTTGGAAGGCTCGCCCATAGTGGGGGACCCTCTCTTTGGAGGTACCCTTGGAGTAGTACGGTGCGCCGAACCCTTCTCCTTTTGAGCACAAGATAGTGCGATGGGTAAGAAGGAAGGAGAGATCTCTTTTGAATAAGGTGTGTTCGGATCACTTACGTGTGAAGCTGGAAGAAGACCGGGGTAGTCGGCGATAATGGCCAATTCTGTGCCATCGTAGCTCGTCTGGTAAGACACCCCCACCGCAAGCACCACAAATATATCCGGATCCTCCTCAAACCCGGGATCGAGCTCCCGGTTGTGGTCCTCCGGCTATGGGGCAGGACTATAAAATCCCTCGGTGACCTTTCGCTTGTGCTATCATAAGCAAACAGGTTAGAAGTTTATCAAAGGAAATTCGGAGATGGAAGAACTAAAAACATAGGGGTCGGGTCTTACCCAGCTGGGAGGGTTATACATAGAGTACCCGTCTCTACATTTGATGCGGAGAAATTCCTTTTCCTCCCCTTTGAACAGTTCGGCTAATATCTTAGCCAAAGCGGCAGGGGTATCCGGACCTTTCCGCCCACAGCAAGAGGCGTCGTCCTCCCCATTGTATTGCCACATGCGAAGCCCTATGTATTGGAGAGGCTGAACCCCTCGCGCTATGGAAATTGCCATAACCTCGATTACTGTGAGTCCGGACTGGGTGAGCTCTTTTATCTTGCTCATCAGCTGACGAACCTCCGCGCCGTCTTCCTCTTCAAGACTCTGGGGATGCCAACTATGGCGTTTCTTCAGCGGGATGCCCACAAATTCAGGAAGACCCTTTCGAATCGGGTCAGGAAGCGCAACGTCCTCTATATAAAACCATTCGGAGGGCCATTCATCAGGTGCCTTCCTTGGTGTGCCGGATGGATATCCGGTATCGGCGACCCGCCATATTTCGGCTCCGCGCACTTCAAATATTGACCCTTCGTGATTGCGCGGGACAAGACAAAACAACTTCCTCCACAACTCGAAGTGAGCCTCGACGCCCAGGAAAAGTTCACATAAAGTGACGTAAACCGCAATGTGCAGAATAGAGGATGGAGTGAAGTTGTGCAGCTGGAGGCCGTAATATTCCAGAAGCCCTCGGAGGAACGGATGGATTGGAAATCCAACGCCTCTTAGCAGGTAGGGGACAAAACACACTCGCTCCCCTCGGACGGATTGGGGAAGTCCTCTGCCTGAGTCCCCTCATTGAAGGAAGCTAGCCCCGTTCGAACGGGGACTAGATCCGCATGGGGAAGGAATCCCTGTGTTTGCAACTTCGTCAATCGGCTATGAGACAGGGAGCACCTCTCCCACTCGCCTTTCTCTGGGCCGGGACGAGCGGAGGAGCTAGGAACACTAGCCATGTTGGAATAATTTCTCCTGAGCAGTCTCTGGGGATTTCTTATGTGTAGTGCTGAATGGATCTGGGATCCAATCTCTTTAAATAGGTGCTCTTCCTCGCATGGATGGGGTTTTATTCGCAAAAATACCCTGACTTTGCACATTCACTCGACACGTGGAGGACAAAGATTATTCAACGCGCAGAAGCCAAGGGGGCGACATTGGATCAATGGCCGAATACATTACTTGGAGATCATCGAAGGGAGAACCCGCCTTGCAATGCCGAAGACAATATGTGTGCCGAGCACCTCGCTATTGAAGACTGGTTCGGGGGCTACTGAGGGAGTCCTAGACTAAGGGGTCCTCGGGCGTCCAGCCTGTTATCCATGGGCCGGACTGATGAGCTGTGAAGACATGAAGGCCGAAGACTGCACTGTGTCCGAATTGGACTCTGCTTGGCGTGGAAGGCAAGCTTGCCGACCAAAGATTCCTTCTTATGTAATCGACTCCATTTAAACCCTAGATCCTCTCGCTGTCTATATAAACCGAAGGGGGTAGTCCGGAAAGGACACCACATATACTCATTACCATACCCATATAGGCTAGACTTCTAGGGTTTAGCCATTATGATCTCGTGGTAGATCAACTCTTGTAATACTTATATTCATCAAGATCAATCAAGCAGGATGTAGGGTATTACCTCCATAGAGAGGGCCCGAACCTGGGTAAACATCGTGTCCCCCGTCTCCTGTTACCATCGATCCTAGACGCATAGTTCGGGACCCCCTACCCGAGATCCGCCGGTTTTGACAACGACAGCTATATATACCCCACAACCCATCCTCCATTCATGGAGAGAGCTATCAGAACTTGCCTACACATCTACCATACATTTTTCGAGAGAGAACCACCGACTCAAGTGCTGAGACCAACAAATTCCAATCCAACCACAAGAATCTTGATCTCTAGCCTTCCCCAAGTTGCTTTCCACTCAAATCATCTTTCCACCAAATCCAAATCAGTGAGAGAGAGTTGAATGTTGGGGAGACTATCATTTGAAGCACAAGAGCAAGGAGTTCATCATCAACACACCAACTATTACCTTTTGGAGAGTGGTGTTGATAACCCACAAGTATAGGGGATCAATTGTAGTCTCTTTCGATAAGTAAGAGTGTCGAACCCAACGAGGAGCTAAAGGTAGAACAAATATTCCCTCAAGTTCTATCGACCACCAATACAACTCTACGCACGCTTAACGTTCGCTTTACCTAGAACAAGTATGAAACTAGAAGTACTTTGTAGGTGTAATAGGATAGGTTTGCAAGATAATAAAGAGCATGTAAATAAAAAGTAGGGAATGTTTAGATAAAGACACAACTAAATTAGTTTTAGTAGAGAGATTTTTGACACACACAAAAGTTATTTGTCCCTAGGCAATTGATGACTCGACCGGTAATCATTATTGCAATTTTATTTGAGGGAGAGGCAAAAGCTAACATACTTTCTCTTCTTGGATCATATGCACTTATGATTGGAACTCTAGCAAGCATCCGCAACTACTAAAGATCATTAAGGTAAAACCCAACCATAGCATTATAAGGCATCAAGTCCTCTTTATTCCCATACGCAAACAACCTACTTACTCGGGTCTGTGTTTCTATCACTCATGCCACCCAACATAAGCAAATCATGAACATATGGCAAACCCTACAGCGGGGATCCCTCACGCTTGCGCGACACGGAGAGCACCATTGGACATCACCAATAATAAAACATGCAACTCAAACCAATCACGATCATCAATTAACCCATAGGACAAGCCGGATCTACTCAAACATCATAGAATAGCCATACATCTTTGGGAAATAATATATAGCATTGAGCACCATGTTTAAGTAGAGATTACAGCAGGTAAAAGAGGGGTTACACCGCTGCATGGAGGAGGGGAGTTGGTGATGATGGTGGTGAAGTTGTTGGTGTAGATTGCGGTGATGATGATGGCTCCGGCGGTGTTCCGGCGCCACCAGAAGAGAGGGGGAGAGAGCCCCCTTCTTCTTCTTCTTCTTCCTTGACCTTCTCCCTAGATGGGAGAAGGGTTTCCCCTCTGGTCCATGGCCTCCATGGCATTGGAGGGGCGAGAGCCCCTCCGAGATTGGGTATGCCTCTCTGTCTCTCTCTATTTCTCCGTTGGCTGATTCTACCCTTTCACCGTTTCTTAAATTCCCGGAGATCCGTAACTCCGATTGGGCTGAATTTTGGACACAATTTTTATCCAGATATTGGCTTTCTTGTGGCTAAAGAAGGGCACCAACCGCCTTACGGGGTGGCCACAAGGGTCAGGGGCGTGCCCCCTGCCTCTTAGGCCCCTCGAGCATCGTCTCGCGCTGATTTCACTTCCCAAAATTCACATATATTCCAAAAAATCTCTGTCATTTTTTATCCCGTTTGGACTCTGTTTGATATGGATTTTCTATGAAACAAAAAACATGCAACAAACAGGAACTGGCACTCGGCACTTGATCAATATGTTAGTCCCAAAAATAGTATAAAAAGTTGCCAAAAGTATATGAAAGTTGTAGAATATTGGCATGGAACAATCAAAAATTATAGATACGACGGAGACGTATCAGCATCCCCAAGCTTAATTCCTGCTTGTCCTCGAGTAGGTAAATGATAAAAAAGATAATTATTTATGTGGAATGCTACCTAGCATAATCTTGATCATGTAATCTAATCATGGCATGAATATTAAGACATGAGTGATTCAAAGCAATAGTCTATCATTTGACATTAAGATAATAATACTTCAAGCATACTAATAAAGAAATCATGTCTTTTCAAAATAGCATGGCCAAAGAAAGTTATCCCTACAAAATCATATAGTCTGTCTATGCTCCATCTTCACCACACAAAATATTCAAATCATGCACAACCCCGATGACAAGCCAAGCAATTGTTTCATACTTTTGATGTTCTCAAACCTTTTCAACTTTCACGCAATACATGAGCGTGAGCCATGGATATAGCACTATAGGTGGAATAGAGTATGATGGTGGAGGTTGTGTGGAGAATACAAAAAGGAAGAAAGTCTCACATCGACGCGGCTAATCAATGGGCTATGGAGATGCCCATCAATTGATATCAATGCGAGTAGTAGGGATTGCCATGCAACGGATGCACTAAGAGCTATAAGTGTATGAAAGCTCAAACTGAAACTAAGTGGGTGTGCATCCAACTTGCTTGCTCATGAAGACCTCGGGCATTTGAGGAAGCTCATCATCGGAATATACAAGCCAAGTTCTATAATGAAAATTCCCACTAGTATATAAAAGTGATAAGTCAAGAGACTCTCTATATGAAGAACATGGTGCTACTTTAAAGCACTAGTGTGGTAAAAGGATAGTAACATTGCCCCTTCTCTCTTTTCTCTCATTTTTTTTATTTTTTCTCATTTTTTCTTTCTTTTGTAGGCTTCTTTGGACTTTCTCTCTTTTTGGGGGGGCTTCTTTGGCCACTTTTATTTTGATAACCTCACATGGGACAATGTTCTAATAATGATGATCATCACACTTTTATTTACTTACAACTCAATATTACAACTCGATACTAGAAAAAATATGACTCTATATGAATGCCTCCGGCAGTGTACCAGGATGTGCAATGATCTAGCGTAGCAATGACATCAAAAAACGGACAAGCCATGAAAACATCATGCTAGCTATCTAACGATCATGCAAAGCAATGTGACAATGATGCTCAAGTCATGTATATAATGATGATGGAAGTTGCATGGCAATATATCTCGAATGGCTATGGAAATGCCATAATATGTAGGTATGGCGGCTGTTTTGAGGAAGATATAAGGAGGCTTATGTGTGATAGAGCGTATCGTATCACGGGGTTTGAATGCACCGGCGAAGTTTGCACCAACTCTCGAGGTGAGAAAGGGCAATGCACAGTACCAAAGAGGCTAGCAATGATGGAAGGGTGACAGTGTGTATAATCCATGGACTCAACATTAGCCATAAAAAACTCACATACTTATTGCAAAAATCTATTAGTCATCGAAACAAAGTACTACGCGCATGCTCCTAGGGGGATAGATTGGTAGGAAAAGACCATCGCTCGTCCCCGACCGCCACTCATAAGGAAGACAATCAATAAATACCTCATGCTCCAACTTTGTTACATAACGGTTCACCATATGAGCATTCTACAGGAATCACACACTTCAACACAAGTATTTCTACAATCAACAACTACCCACTAGCATGACTGTAATATCACCATCTTTATATCACAAAACTATTGCAAGGAATCAAACATATTGATGTCAACTACAACCTTCTTATTGTAGACGTTGTCGGGCCTCCAAGTGCAGAGGTTTGTAGGACAGTAGCAAATTTCCCTCAAGTGGATGACCTAAGGTTTATCAATCCGTAGGAGGCGTAGGATGAAGATGGTCTCTCTCAAGCAACCCTGCAACCAAATAACAAAGAGTCTCTTGTGTCCCCAACACACCCAATACAACGGTAAATTGTATAGGTGCACTAGTTGAGCGAAAAGATGGTGAAACAAGTGGTATATGGATAGTAGATAAAGGTATTTCTAATCTGAAATTATAAAAACAGCAAGGTAGCAAGCGATAAAAGTGAGCGTAAACGGTATTGCAATGCATGGAAATAAGGCCTAGGGTTCATACTTTCGCTAGTGTAAGTCCTCTCAACAATACTAACATAATTGGATCATAAAACTATCCCTCAACATGCAACAAAGAGTCACTCCAAAGTCACTAATAGCGGAGAACAAACGAAGAGATTGTGGTAGGGTACGAAACCACCTCAAAGTTATTCTTTCCAATCAATCCGTTGGGCTATTCCTATAAGTGTCACAAACAGCCCTAGAGTTCGTACTAGAATAACACCTTAAGATACAAATCAACCAAAACCCTAATGTCACCTCAAGTATCCGTGGGCATGATTATACGATATGCATCACACAATCTCAGATTCATCTATTCAACCAACACAAAGGACCTCGAAGAGTGCCGTGCCAACCCCTATGCATAGGTTCATGGGCGGAACCCGCAAGTTGGTCACCAAAACATACATCAAGTGAATCACGTGATATCCCATTGTCACCACAGATATCCACGGCAAGACATACATCAAGTGTTCTCAAATCTTTAAAGACTCAATCCGATAAGATAACTTCAAAGGGGAAACTCAATTCATTACAAGAGAGTAGAGGGGGGAGAAAACATCATAGGATCCAACTATAATAGCAAAGCTCGCGATACATCAAGATCGTATCACCTCAAGAACACGAGAGAGAGAGATCAAACACATAGCTATTGGTACATACCCTCAGCCCCGAGGCAGAACTACTCCGTCCTCGTCATGGAGAGCACCGGGATGATGAAGATGGCCACCGGAGAAGGATTGCCCCCTCCGACAGGGTGCCGAAACGGGTCTAGATTGGTTTTCGGTGGCTACGGAGGCTTCTGGCGGCGGAACTTCCGATCTAATGTGCTCCCGAATGTTTTTAGGGTATATGGAGATATATAGGCAGAAGAAGTACGTCAGGGGGCCACGAGGGGCTCACGAGGGTGGAGGGCGCGCCCAGGGGGTGGGCGCGCCCCCCTGCCTCATGACCTCCTCGTAGATCCCCCGACGTGCACTCCAAGTCTTCCATTCTTCTGTCCTTTCAAAAATGAGTTCCGTGAAGTTTCAGGTCAATTGGACTCCGTTTGGTTTTCCTTTTCTTCGAAACCCTAAAACAGGGTAAAAACAGAAACTGGCACTGGGCTCTGGGTTAATAGGTTAGTCCCAAAAATGATATAAAAGTGTATAATAAAGCCCATAAACATTCAAAACAGTAAATAATATAGCATGGAGCAATCAAAAATTATGGATACATTGGAGACGTATCAGCATCCCCAAGCTTAATTCCTGCTCGTCCTTGAGTAGGTAAATGATAAAAACAGAATTTTTGATGCAGAGTGCTACTTGGAATAATTTCAATGTAATTCTTCTTAATTGTGGCATGAATATTCAGATCCGAAAGATTCTAGACAAAAGTTCATATTGACATAAAAATGATAATACTTCAAGCATACTAACTAAGCAATTATGTCTTCTCAAAATGACATGGCCAAAGAAATTTCATCCCTACAAAATCATATAGTTTAGTCATGTTTCATTTCCGTCACACAAGAATGCTCTCATCATGCACAACCCCGATGACAAGCCAAGCAATTGTTTCTTACTTTAGTAATCTCAAACTCATAAACTTTCATGCAATACATGAGCGCGAGCCATGGATATAGCACTATGGGTGGAATAGAATATAATGAGGTGGGTTATGTGGAGAAGACAAAAAGGAGAAAGTCTCACATCAACGAGGCTAATCAATGGGCTATGGAGATGCCCACCGATTGATGTTAATGCAAGGAGTAGGGATTGCCATGCAACAGATGCACTAGAGCTATAAATGTATGAAAGCTCAACAAAAGAAACTAGTGGGTGTGCATCCAACTTGCTTGCTCATAAAGACCTAGGGCACTTGAGGAGGCCCATTGTTGGAATATACAAGCCAAGTTCTATAATGAAAATTCCCACTAGTATATGAAAGTGATAACTCAAGAGACTCTCTATAGGAAGAACATGGTGCTACTTTGAAGCACAAGTGTGGAAAAAAGGATAGTAGCATTGCCCCTTTTTATTTATTTTCTCTCTTTTTTTGGGCCTTCTTTTTTTTTCTTTGGCCTTTCTCTTTTTTTGGGGACAATGCTCTATTGAATGATGATCATCATACTTCTATTTATTTACAACTCAATGATTACAACTCGATACTAGAACAAAGTATGACTCTATATGGATGCCTCCGGCGGTGTACCGGGATATGCAATGAATCAAGAGTGGCAAGTATGAAAAAATTATGAACGGTGGCTTTGCCACAAATACTATCTCAACTACATGATCATGCTAAGCAATATGACAATGATGAATGTGTCATGATAAACTGGATGGTGGAAAGTTGCATGGCAATATATCTCGGAATGGCTATGGAAATGCCATAATAGGTAGGTATGGTGGCTGTTTTGAGGAAGATATAAGGAGGTTTATGTGTGAAAGAGTGTATCATATCACGGGGTTTGGATGCACGGGCGAAGTTTGCACCAACTCTCGATGTGAGAAAGGGCAATGCACGGTACCGTAGAGGCTAGCAATGATGGAAGGGTGAGAGTGCGTATAATCCATGGACTCAACATTAGTCATAAAGAACTCATGTACTTATTGCAAAAATCTACAAGCCATAAAAAACCAAAGTATTAAGCGCATGCTCCTAGAGGGATAGATTGGTAGGAAAAGACCATCGCTCGTCCCCGACCACCACTCATAAGGAGGACAATCAAATAACACCTCATGTTTCAAATTTGTTACACAACGTTTACCATACGTGCATGCTACGGGATTTGCAAACTTCAACACAAGCATTTCTCAATTTCACAACTACTCAACTAGCACGACTTTGATATTATTACCTCCATATCTCAAAACAATCATCAAGCATCAAACTTCTCCTAGTATTCAAAACACTCATAAGAGAATTTTATTATTAATCTTGTATACCTAGCATATTAGGATTTTAAGAAAATTACCATGCTATTAAGACTCTCAAAATAATCTAAGTGAAGCATGAGAGATCAATAGTTTCTATAAAACAAATCCACCATGCTCTAAAAGATATAAGTGAAGCACTAGAGCAAATGACAAACTACTCCGAAAGATATAAGTGAAGATCAATGAGTTGTCAAATAATTATGCAACTATGTGAAGACTCTCTAACATTTAATAATTTCAGATCTTGGTATTCTATTCAAACAGCAAGCAAAGCAAAATAAAATGACATTCTAATAATGGCAAGCATCATGTGACGAAGCAAAAACTTAGGATCAACCGAAACTAACCGATAATCGTTGAAGAAGAAAGGTGGGATGCCAACCGGGGCATCCCCAAGCTTAGATTCTTGAGACTTCTTGAAATATTATCTTGGGGTGCCTTGGGCATCCCCAGGCTTGAGCTTTTGTGTCTCCTTAATTCCTCTCATATCAAGGTCTCCCTAAATCTCAAAAGCTTCATCCACACAAAACTCAACAAGGACTCGTGAGATAAGTTAGTATGAACCATTGCAAAACCTTATCATACTATACTGTAGCAAATCCCTAAAATTATTATTCAACATTGCATACTAAATGCCTCTGCATATTTAATAGTCCTATCCTCAAATAGAATCATTAAAGAAGCAACCATATGCAAACAATGCAAACATAACAGCAATCTGCCTAAACAGGATAGTCTGTAAAGAATGCTGCAACATACATACTTCCCTAGCTCCAAAAATTATGAAAGAAAATTCCCACTGTAGTAAATTTATCAGAGCTTAATATTCAAAAGGTTTCAACATTTTATCACATTCTGACTTTTCTAGGGAATTATTGCAACAGCGGTAAACTTTCTGTTTTCAAACAGCAACACGTGGACTTCTAAAATAGGCATAGTTAAGGCTATCAATGCCACTTTTATTGAAATAAAAGATGCAAAACATTGTTCTAAATAACAGAAAGCAAATCCTAACAAAATAAATTGACGATCCAAGGAAAACACATATCATGTGGCGAATAAAAATATAGCTCCAAGTAAAGTTACGGATGAACGAAGACGAAAGAGGGGATGCCTTCCGGGGCATCCCCAAGCTTAGGCTTTTGTTTGTCCTTGAATTTTACCTTGGGGTGCCATGGGCATCCCCAATCTTAGGCTCTTGCCACTCCTTATTCCATAGTCCATCGAATCCTTACCCAAAACTTGAAAACTTCACAACACAAAACTTAACAGAAAACTCGTAAGCTCCGTTAGAGAAAGAAAACAAAACACTACTTCAAGGTACTGTAATGAACTCATTATTTATTTATATTTGTGTTAAACCTACTGTATTCCAACTTCTCTATGGTTTATAAACTATTTTACTAGCCATAGATTCATCAAAATAAGCAAACAACACATCGAAAACAGAATCTGTCAAAAACAGAACAGTCTGTAGTAATATGAATCAAACGTATACTTATGGAACTCATAAAATTCTCAACTAAATTGCTGGACCTGAGGAATTTATCTATTAATAATCTTCAAAAATAATTAACTAAATATCACTCTCCAAATAAAAATGGCAGCTGTTTTCGTGAGCGCTAAAGTTTCTGTTTTTGACAGCATGATCAACAAGACTTCTCCCAAGTCTCCCCAAAGGTTCTACTTGGCACAAACACTAATTAAACACAAAAAAAACAACCAAAACAGAGGCTAAATAATTTATTTATTACTAAGCAGGAACAAAAAGCAAGGAACAAAAATAAAGTTGTATTGCCTCCCAACAAGCGCTATTGTTTAACGCCCTTAGCTAGGCATGATGATTTCAATGATGCTCATATAAAGGATAAGAATTGAAACATAAAGAGAGCATAATGAAGAATATTACTAGCACATTTAAGTCTAACATACTTCCTATGGATAGGGATTTTGTGAGCAAACAACTTATGGGAACAAGAATCAACTTGCATAGGAAGGTAAAACAAGCATAACTTCAAAACTTTAAGCACATATAGAGGAAACTTGATATTATTGCAATTCGTACAAGCATATGTTCCTCCCTCATAATAATTTTCAGTAGCATCATGAATGAATTCAACAATATAAAAAGCACATTAATCATTCTTTTCATGATCTACAAGCATAGAAATTTTATTACTCTCCACACAAGAAAAATTCTTCTCATGAATAATAGTGGGAGCAAACTCAACAAAATAACTGTCATGTGATTGAAAATTAAGATCAAGATGACAAGTTTCATGGTTATCATTATTCTTTAAAGCATACGTGTCATCGCAATAATCATCATAGATAGGAGGCATGAGTTCATCATAGTAAATTTTCTCATCAAAGCTTGGGGGACAAAAAATATCATCTTCATCAAACATAGCTTCCCCAAGCTTGTGGCTTTGCATATCATTAGCATCATAGATATTCAAGGAATTCATACTAACAACATTGAAATCATGCTCATCATTCAAATATTTAGTGCCAAACATTTTATGTAATTCTTCTTCTAGCATTTGAGCACAATTTTCCTTTCCATCATACTCACGAAAGATATTAAAAAGGTGAAGCGTATGAGACAAACTCAATTCCATTTTTTATAGTTTTCTTTTATAAACTAAACAAGAAACTAAAAGACTCGATTGCAAGATCTAAAGATATGCCTTCAAGCACTCACCTCCCCGGCAACGGCGCCAGAAAAGAGCTTGATGTCTACTACACAACCTTCTTCTTGTAGACATTGTTGGGCCTCCAAGTGCAGAGGTTTGTAGGACAGTAGCAAATTTCCCTCAAGTGGATGACCTAAGGTTTATCAATCCGTAGGAGGCGTAGGATGAAGATGGCTCTCTCAAGAAACCCTGCAACCAAATAACAAAGAGTTTCTTGTGTCCCCAACACACCCAATACAATGGTAAATTGTATAGGTGCACTAGTTCAGCAAAGAGATGGTGAAACAAGTGGTATATGGATAGTAGATAAAGGTATTTGTAATCTGAAATTATAGAAAAAGCAAGGTAGCAAGCGATAAAAGTGAGCGTAAACGGTATTGCAATGCGTGGAAATAAGTCCTAGGGTTCATACTTTTGCTAGTGTAAGTCCTCTCAACAATACTAACATAATTGGATCATAAAACTATGACTCAACATGCAACAATGAGTCACTCCAAAGTCACTAATAGCGGAGAACGAACGAAGAGATTATGGTAGGGTACGAAACCACCTCAAAGTTATTCTTTCCAATCAATCTATTGGGCTATTCCTATAAGTGTCACAATCAGCCCTAGAGTTCGTACTAGAATAACACCTTAATATACAAATCAACCAAAACCCTAATGTCACCTAGATACTCCAATGTCACCTCAAGTATCCGTGGGCATGATTATACGATATGCATCACACAATCTCATATTCATCTACTCAACCAACACAAAGGACCTCAAAGAGTGCCCCAAAGTTCTACCGGAGAATCACGACGAAAACGTGTGCCAACCCCTATGCATAGGTTCATGGGAGGAACCCGCAAGTTGGTCTCCAAAACATACATCAAGTGAATCACGTGATATCCCATTGTCACCACAGATATCCACGGCAAGACATACATCAAATGTTCTCAAATCTTTAAAGACTCAATCCGATAAGATAACTTCAAAGGGGAAACTCAATTCATTACAAGAGAGTAGAGGGGGGAGAAAACATCATAGGATCCAACTATAATAGCAAAGCTCGCGATACATCAAGATCGTATCACCTCAAGAACACAAGAGAGAGAGAGAGAGATCAAACACATAGCTACTGGTGCATACCCTTAGCCCCGAGGGAGAACTACTCCCTCCTCGTCATGGAGAGCACCGGGATGATGAAGATGGCCACCGGAGAAGGATTGCCCCCTCCGGCAGGGTGCCGGAACGGGTCTAGATTGGTTTTCGGTGGCTACAGAGGCTTCTGGCGGTGGAACTCCCAATCTAATGTGCTCCCGGATGTTTTTAGGGTATATGGAGATATATAGGTGGAAGAAGTACGTCAGGGGGGGCACAAGGGGCTCTCGAGGGTGGAGGGCGCGCCCAGGGGGATGGGCGCGCCCCCTGCCTCGTGACCTCCCCGCAGATCCCCCGACGTGCACGCCAAGTGTTTTGGGCTTCTTTCCTTCCAAAAATGAGTTTCGTGAAGTTTCAGGTCAATTGAACTCCGTTTGGTTTTCCTTTTCTTCAAAACCCTAAAACAGGGTAAAAACAGAAACTGGCACTGGGCTCTGGGTTAATAGGTTAGTCCCAAAAATGATATAAAAGTGTATAATAAAGCCCATAAACATTCAAAACAGTAAATAATATAGCATGGAGCAATCAAAAATTATAGATGCGTTTGAGATGTATCACATATCATATTTAGTGATCTACAAGTTTTATGTAGGATTTTATGACTAACCATGTGAATGACCAATTCCGGTCATCTCTCTAAATAGATATAAGTGAAGCAAGAGAGTTTAATTCTTTCTACAAAAGATATGCCCACGCTCTAAAAAATATAAGTGAAGCAAAAGAGCATTCTACAAATGGCAGTTTTCAATGTGAAGAGAAACAAGCAATCCAAACTTCAAATGATATAAGTGAAGCACATAAAGCATTCTAAAAAACCATACTCAAAAGATATAAGTGAAGTGCAATGAGCATTCTATAAATCAACCATGGACTATTTCATACCACCATGGTGCATCAAAGGAAAGTGAAAAGTAATTGCAGAAGACGCTATAAGATTTACGCATATCATGTGACGAATAAAAATATAGCTCCAAGTAAAATTACCGATGATTGTTAGAAGAAAGAGGGGATGCCTTCTGGGGCATCCCCAAGCTTAGTTGCTTGGGATTCCTTGAATATTTCCTTGGGGTGCCTCGGGAATCCCCAAGCTTAGGCTCTTGCCACTCCTTATTCCTTCATCCATCGTGATCTCTCCCAAAACGTGAAAACTTCAATCACACAAAACTTAACAAAAAGTTCAGTAAGATATGTTAGTATAATAAAGCAAATCACTACTCTATGTACGGTTGCAAACCAATTCATATTTTGTTTTTCCATTTTATATACTGTAATATAACTTTTTCATGGCTTAATCCATTGATAGAAATTGATAGTTTCATCAAAACAAGCAAACTATGCATCAAAAACAGAATCTGCCTTAAACATGACTGTCTGTAGTAATCTGAACATTCACCATACTTCTGTTACTCCAAAAATTCTGACAAAATTAGGAAAAAATAAAAAATTGGTATAGAAAGACAATGCAAAAAGTTTCAGAACCGTTTGACGTTCCACTAGAAAATTTAAAATCGCACACTACAGCCAAAGATTCTGTTTTGCACCGCACAAACCAACAAGCAATGCAAACATCCTAAATACAAATCTTGGCACATTATTTTTATAATAAAATGGAATTGTAAAAGGGGATAATTATTTTTGTTGAAAAGTTTCTATAATCAAGATTCGCAAAGTTTCCGTGAGCATGAACAAAGTTCAAGGAGCTCCCCCACTTCAACAATGCTTGTCTCTCTCACTTTCACTTTCCTTTTTGAAAAGTTTTGTGTTCCCCTCTTTATTTTTTAGTTTTAAAACTATATAAAAGCACTCGACAGAAGTAAATGACTCTATAAAACTTCTGGGTTGTCTCCCTGGCAGCGCTTTCTTTAAAGCTATTATGGTGCTCAAGTAATGAATCCACGCGGATCCCAAGGTATATCAAAGCCAATTTTAATTAACAATGATTTGTGATTTAGTAGTGAGCACAAAGCTACATATATCATGTAATGACAAAGTCTAACTCTCTTCCTATGCATCGGCATGTCATAAAAAAACAATTCATGCACACATAGTAAAGGCCAATGCATAGTATAAATAGTTTCTTGCAATTTTATCATATTGGAGACATGAAGAGGCGGAGATGTAGTTCCTCTATCATAATAATTGCAAGTAGGAGAAGCAAGCACATGCGTATTATATCTATCAAAATCATCATGTGTAGTAGTGAAACACAACCCATCAATATAATCTTTAATAAGGGCAAACTTCTCCGATATAGTGTAGTCGGGAGAATTCAAATAGATAATAGGACTATCATGCGTGGCTGCAATAGCAACAATTTCGTGTTTAACATAAGGAACTATAGCAAGTTCATCTCCATAAGCATAATTCATATTTGCATCTTGGCCACAAACATAGCAAGCATCATCAAAAAGGGATATTTCAAAAGAATCAACGGGATCATAACAATCATCATAGCAATCATCCTTCGGTAAGCACGAAGGGAAATTAAACAATGTATGAGTTGAAGAGTTACTCTCATTAGAAGGTGGGCACGGGTAGCTAATCCGCTCTTCCTCCTTTTCTTCTTCGCTCTCCTCATCATCTTTTTCATCCAATGAGCTCACAGTTTCATCAATTTCTTCTTCCATGGACTCCTGCAAAAAATTAGTCTCTTCTTGGACAGCAGAGGAGTCCTCAATATATGGTTTAACATAAGCATTAGAAGCATAATTATCATAACAATATTTAATTATGGAAAAATTTTCAGATTTGTAAAGAGTAGCATCATACTTTTCAATCAAACAAGCAATTTCATAAACACCCTTAAAAGTAACAAATTCTTCAATTTGTTGAACATCATAGTAATTATAAACACCCTTAGCATATGAAGATACGATTCCATTATCAATAAACTCACATTGGTAGGGAAGGTGTTTCTTAGGGTTTTCAGAACAACGAGTAACATCATATATTTCACATAAACTCGAAGCATAGCATTGCAAACAATGAATTTGATCTAGTAGAAGTTTCCCTTTTTGAGATAAGCGGTGTCGCACATAACAAGCATGCTCATCTAAAGATTTGCCCTCAACTAAGCTAGTTGGGGTTTCAGCACGAGCACATAGGGATCAAAGATTATCCAAGTAAAAAGCTTCAGGAGTGTGATAGATTTTGAGTGGTTATTCAACCATTGGTGTAGTAGGTACAACTAATTTTTTTGGTATTTTGCGTTTCGTACCCATAACTAAAGATAGAAAATGAGAGCACAAAATAAAAACTACTTAGTGATAAAGCAAACAAGCACACACGAGAATATTCACCCCACGCTATAACTCCCCGGCAACAGCGCCAGAAAAAGGTCTTGATAACCCACAAGTATATGGGATCAATTGTAGCCTCTTTCGATAAGTAAGAGTGTCGAACACAACGAGGAGCTAAAGTAGAACAAATATTCGCTCAAGTTCTATCGACCACCGATACAACTCTACGAACGCTTAACGTTCGCTTTACCTATAACAAGTGTGAAACTAGAAGTACTTTGTAGGTGTGATAGGATAGGTTTGCAAGATAATAAAGAGCATGTAAATAAAAAGTAGGGGATGTTTAGATAAAGACACAACTAAATTAGTTTTTGTAGAGAGATTTTTTTCACACAAGAAAGTTATTTGTCGCTAGGCAATCGATAACTAGACAGGTAATCATTATTGCAATTTTATTTGAGGGCGAGGCATAAGCTAACATACTTTCTCTTCTTGGATCATATGCACTTATGATTGGACCTCTAGCAAGCATCCGCAACTACTAAAGATCATTAAGGTAAAACCCAACCATAGCATTATAAGGCATCAAGTCCTCTTTATTCCGATACGCAAACAACCTACTTACTCGGGTCTATGTTTCTATCACTCACGCCACCCACCATAAGCAAATCATGAACATATGGCAAACCCTACAGCGGGGATCCCTCACTCTTGCGGGACACGGAGAGCACCATAGGACATCACCAATAATAGAACATGCAGCTCAAACCAATCATGATCATCAATTAAACCATAGGACAAAACGGATCTACACAAATATAGTAGGATAGCCATACATCATTGGGAAATAATATATAGCGTTGAGCACCATGTTTAAGTAGACATTACAGTGGGTAAAAGAGGGGTTACACCGCTGCATGGAGGGGGGGAGTTGGTGATGATGGCGGTGAAGTTGTTGGTGTAGATTGCGGTGATGATGATGGCTCCGGCGGCGTTCTGGCGCCACCGAAAGAGAGGGGGAGAGAGTCCCCTCCTTCTTCTTCTTCCTTGACCTTCTCCCTAGATGGGAAAAGGGTTTCCCCTCTAGTCCATGGCCTCCATGGCATGGGAGGGCGAGAGCCCCTCCGAGATTGGATATGTCTCTCTATCTCTCTCTGTTTCTGTGTTGGCTGATTCTACCCTTTCACCGTTTCTTAAATACTCGGAGATCCGTAACTCCGATTGGGCTGAATTTTGGATAAATTTTTTATCCTTATATTGGCTTTATTGCGGCTAAAGAAGGGCACAAACCACCTTACAGAGTGGCCACGAGTGTCAGGGGCGCGCCCCCTGCCTCGTAGGCCCATCGAGCATCGTCTCGCATTGATTTCACTTCCCAAAATTCACATATATTCCAAAAAAAATCTTCGTAAGTTTTTATCCCGTTTGGACTCCATTTTATATGGTTTTTCTGCGAAACAAAAAACATGCAACAAACAGGAACTGGCACTAGGCACTTGATCAATATGTTAGTCCCAAAAATAGTGTAGAAAGTTACCAAAAGTATATGAAAGTTGTAGAATATTGGCATGGAACAATCAAAAACTAGAGATACGACGAAGACGTATTAGGTGTCTCCTAAATTGGTTAGGTGTCACTTGGGACCCTCCGTCAAGATTGTGGAGTTGAACCAAGGAGTTTGTAAGGGCAGGGAGATCGCCTACTTCGTGAAGATCTACCCAAGTGAGGCAAGTCCTTCATGGGTGATGGCCATGGTGGCATAGACAAGGTTTCTTCTTTGTGGACCCTTCGTGGGTGGAGCCCTCCATGGACACGCGCAACCGTTACCCTTCGTGGGTTGAAGTCTGCATCAACGTGGATGTACGATAGAACCAACTATCAGAACCACGCCAAAAATCTCCGTGTCTACATTGTGTTTGCTCCCTCTAAACTCCTCCCTTTACCTTCATGTGCAATGATTTACATTTCGCTGCTTTACTCTTATACTTGCATTTGTAGGTTGATTGCTTGACTTGTGCTAAGTTGCTAAAAATCTGCCAAGACTTAAAATTGGGAAAAGTCTAGGTTTTTATTTGGTCAAGTAGTCTAATCACCCCCCTCTAGACATAATTTCGATCCTACACCCCGCGCCTGCACTTGCCACCTTAGCACCGAAGAGGAAATGGGTACACTGCGCCCACTGGCGCTCGCCTGGCCTTGGTCGTCACGGCTCACGTCATATGAACCTTGCGAGGTGCATCTTGCATAGATATCTCCGCTCTTTGGGAGTCAGCCTGGTGAGGTACCCCCATGGAGGTCTTGGTGTCGTCCGCCTCGCGAGGCCTGGCCCCTCGCGAGGGTCTTGGGTTGTTGTTGCTGAAGCTGGGCCATACCAGACCGTCGACGGAGCCACACCGTGGGCCGCATGCAGGCAAGTCTGGGTACCCCCGTTCCCAGGACGCCGACACCTCAGTCAATATACTCTAACATAGGTGACCTTGTCCCCGACCCTCTCTAGATGAAGTTCTCTAGTGTTTCTTTGAGATCTTGCATTTGTGCCTAGCATGTTCCCCTTTCAGTTCATCTAGATTTCTTTTCTCTTCTATTATGTTCTGCATTCCCTGCATCCAATTCATTTCAAATCTTTCAGTTAATTCCTTGCAAATCTTTGTGAGATCTTATTTTCCTAAGTAAGTTGAGATGACAACTGCTTTCTCTCTACGTCGAATTCGGCCTCACCGATTTGTTTCTTATTGGCTAAACCGAAACAACTCGGTGTCACAGAAGAAAAGGACTCGGTGTTACCGACTTCAATACTCAGAAAACATTTTGTCATTTGCATCCTGCATATTTGTTCCAGCTCCACTCGATGATTCTTGTCCTCTACCATCATCTTAAATTACATGTTGCTTTGTAATGTGACTCAAGGACCAAACCTACTTGACTCATGCTCCAGAAGATCACTTCTTGGAAATTGATGTCAAAGGGGGAGAGAGAGCACATCAAAGCTTATCACATAAGAGAGAATGCACTCCTTAAGCTTCTCCATATGCTTATTACCCATAGAGGAGAGAAGTCACATGTCTTCAAGAGGAGAAAGACATGTTAGTATGTATTATGGTTGTTATGTTTGTTTTGCTCTGATTCTCTTTTACCCTATCTTCTCCCATTATCCAATATCAGATTCAGGGGGATAAAGAGCTCACTTCCAAGGGAGAGAAAATCTTTGGAATTCATTGCATATCTTTACTCTCTCGGGACATGTCTATATCCAAATAGAGTACTAAGTACTCACTCATTACATGTCATCTCAATCTTGGTACTCTTTTGGTGTTTTCTCATCTTGCTTTGCTTAGTAGGTGTTCTTGTGTTACCTAACCCTGTTTTCTCAAGTTTACCTCCTCCAAAGCTAGCTCAAGACCACAAGGTAAGTATATGCATCACACTCATGTGCATGATGATTTCTTGCTATTGTACATATTGTTTGCAAGAAGGAATCATGTACATGGAGGTACATTTCCAATAGTTACATCATTTTCTCTGATGCATATAACCAAGATACATGTAACTCATTGCTTTATTTGACATGCTTATGTATTCACATGCTTTTATATTCCATATTTACATGTTTGCATACATGTAGGGGGAGCATATGCATGTTACATGTCTTTCGAAAGCTTTACTTGTTATTATTCACATCTTTATCTAAAGCTTTGATATATGTTGTCATCAATTACCAAAAAGGGGGAGATTCAAAGCACAAGTGCTCCCTGGGTGATTCTGGTAATTAATGTCAACATATCTCTTGTTGGACTCGTATTTTTATCTAGCATATTTCAGAAAGTTCAACAAAGGTGTCGCATGGACAAGAGGATGTGGAACCCCTTCAAGAAGCTAAGGACAGAAGATTGGAAAAAGCTCAAGGCTCTTCATTTCTATTTTAGTGATCCAAGATCACATTGAGTCCATAGGAAAGCCAATACTATTAAAAGGGGATGAGGTGTTGCTTAATAGCTTGCTTGCTCAAAGTGCTTAGTGATATTGTAACATCCCAAATTTTCAATTTGGAATGTTATACATAGTCATCCATGCATATCATATTTTATTTGCATTTCGTCTCGCGATCCTCGAAATCCTAAGCAACTCAAGGACCCTCGGAGAGAGTTGGGGATTTCCCGGTTTTCATATTTGATTTTTATCAAATCTGAAACGAGGATTTTGGTTTTAATTATTTTTATCTCTGAAAATATTTCATATTAAAATATATGAGAGGAGATAATATGACTTCTCTAAGATAATTGAAATATAGGAGGAAAATATTAAAATCAAATATTTGTTTTATTTGGATTTTATTGCAATTCTGTTTGCATTAGAAAAATTACACGTTTTCAAAATTGCATTTTAGGGCCAAGAAAATGTTCATCTCGTTCTAAATATTTTATTTAGACGATGAAAATTTATTTTGGCATTTTAGATTTTTATTTATTTTTCTAGGATTTTATTTCGGTCGGCAATTTTTTTTAAAAAGGAAGTTCCCGCACCCGACTGGGCCAAAGGCCCAGCCGAGCCAGGCCGGCCCGCAGCCGCCACCGCTTCCCGGCGCGCGCGCCGCCCCGCCACCGCTCGTACTAGGAGTCTGAGACGGACTCCGCCGCCGCCGCCGCTTGCCCCTCCTCCAAGCAAGCCGCCCCGTCCCGCCCTTTAAATAGCCGCCACCCCCGCCGCCTCAAACCACCACAACCGCCGCCCCGCGCCAACCCCGCCACCCGCGCTAAGCTGCCTCCGCCGCCGCTTGCCACGCCCCGCGCCGCCGCCCCCTCGCCTCGCCGGAGCCCTTCGCCGGAGGTTGCCGCCGGATCCGAGCCGCCGGTTTTTTTAGAACCGTTCAGTTTTTTTTCTAGAAACCCTAGATCTGTTTTTTTTCGGATCGTCGGTCTTTCTCAGTTCTTCTAGTTAGCGGACGTTCGTCCGTATGTTCATTTTAATGAACGGTTTTCGCCCGTTAGTTACAGCTAACGAACGCTCGTTCGCTAGTCTGTTCGTCAGTTCTCTTTTATCGGATTTATTCCGCGATTTTTCTGATCGCGATTCCTGATCTGATCTTAGTTTCTGTTTATCTTGATTAGTAAACGGATCTTGTTTCTTTCGCCGTTTGAGTTTCGTTGCTCCGTTTGATTTGATTCTTTTTGCGAACCGGAGTTCTTAAGTTGAACCTTCTGGTCAGCCTCTTTTATTTGAGTTTGTTTGCGATAGAACACCCGGAGTGCGAAGCGTGCTACTATGAGTCTCTAGGTTTTGCAGATCGTCAGCAAGGCAAGTAACACTTTGATCATACCCCTTTATCACCCAGTTTTTATGCATTAGTTCCAATCCTCAACATTGCATGGTTAGGATGTCATTAACATGTGGGTTGGGAAGTAGTTGCTGAGGTAGAACCTATTACCCTTTTACATTCAAACCCTTGGGAGTTACTTCTACGCGTTGCTTATATTGCTATGCTATGCTATGCTCGTAGACGTGGTTTGGGTTTGAGTGAAATCCATGACAGATGTGAGTTTGTTAATTAATGGTTCAACTTAAGGTGGCAACTTAAATTAACATCTCGGTGGATTGAGGCACCTGGAGTACCCAGTGTTGCCTATTTTTTTGGAAATCCTGGAGTACCTGTGTGATCTTCCTATGGACTGCCACCCAGGCTCAAAGGGAACTAAGATGATTCATGCTAGAAACTTCCGTGTGCAGCCACAAGCTATTATGGGCTCTAGCATAGTTGAGTAAGTTACGTGAAGCTCTTGAAGAGGAAGATCGACAGGTAGTGGGATGTAGGTTTGGTATGGTCTGTCCGAAGTAGAGAGTTAATGTTTCTGAAAGACTGTGTCTCGGTCATCCGTTTCTCAAACACCATGTAGTGCGAGAAATCCAACGGAGGCAATCGAGTCTTGTGGGGAAAAGTGCGCAAACCTCTGCAGAGTGTATAATCTAATCATGGTTAGCTGTGTCCCCGGTTATGGACAATTCTTGATTATCTAGGATTTGGGTTATCACATGTATCTCATCACTCTTAATTAATACTGTTGGGTTGTTAACCACTTTAATTGGTATTGAGTTGGAGGAACCTTCTCAATGATGTTTCAACTACCATGATAGTTAAATTAAAATATATTCCTTTGTTGTAGGGAAAAATTGGCTTTTCGCAAAACTGTAACCATAGAGCTTTCCACCAGCCAAATATGCATATAGTGATAGCATTATTCTGTTCTTGCTCTACTGTGTTACTTTGCCAGCATATTCCATGTGACCAGGTAAGATTCGTTAGGTCGTTGCCGTGCAGCTCAGCTATGCCGTTGGAGATGATGGACTCACTTTATCTTCCAAGCCTTCCGCTGTTATCGTATTAGATGGCCTTAAGCCATATTATTGTAATAAGTTCTCTTTTGAGACATTCAATGTAATAAGTGTGTGATTGCCACTCTGTTATAAATCCTTCGAGTACTGTGTGTGTCAGCATTACTGATCCAGGGATGACACTGAAGCATAGAGACTTGACCATCTGAGGTCGGGTCGTTACAAGATGGTATCAGAGCACACGCTGAGTGTAGGACACGACCACTAAGATAAACCCTAGGTCACACTTCTCTACTCATTTCTGACTCCTCTCCATTTTCTACTCTTTAGGATGGCGAAGATGAAGAACAAGTTTGCACAACCGGATGAAGACACACCTTTTGGACGCCACTTGAAGGAAGTCACTAGGTACTTGAACATTGGAATACCAAGTTTCACCGGAACGTACAACGCCACTTTACCTGAAGAGGAGCGCTGGATGGTTCAAGTACAAGTTCCAGGAAGGACGTTCTCGCCAACTTCTAAACCCATAGAGTTTTCTTTTGAGGCACCCACCTGGAGTTTAGGCAAGAGCATGGCAGCCCACATTACCATGGGATGCATTGGAGAAGTCTACAACAGGGAGCTTAAGGACACTATCTACCAAATATGTGGGTGCCGAGACGAGCAATGGGAAGTAATCAGCACCAGGAAGGATAGATCCATTGCAGCTTTCATCCAGGAGTTAAACCAGCACGTTCAACGCCAGGAGAACCAGATGTGCGCGGACATGATGGACTTGAAGAAGGCAAAGAATAGAATCATCGAGTTGGAGGAAGAACTCAAGTTTACACGCGATGGATATGAGGAGGAAATCAAGACACTACTGGAGAAGAATGACGACCTAGTCAAGAAGATCGGAGTATTCATGGGAGGACCGGCACCAGTGGAAGAAGAAGAAGAACCCAAGGAGATACGCCCTGAGGACTACATCATCATCGACGACACCGATTCCGATCCTAGTGATGATGACTTTCAAGACGAAGCTGGAGCTGACATCATGGAGTCTTCCACCGATCAAAATTTCTAGGTGACCACCAAATATTAGTAGTATTTCCCCATGTAATTAGTAGTAGATGAGAACTTTGCGATAGTCCTAGACCGTTTGTATGCCCTTGCTTGATTGATTGAGTGAAATGTTTGTGTTTGTCTCATGTGCATATGGGTAGTGTTTTCTCATTAGACCCCTTTTCTATTCGGATCTCTTCCATCTAAACCCATTAGATGCCTCTGAGACGTGACACCGGTTTTGCTTTCCCACCGGAGCTCACCCAGTTGATCCAGCAGCATAATACTTTGATGCAACTGCTAGTTCAGAACCAAGGCAACAACAAAAACAACAACAACCCGCCGCCAGTGGACAACCTAGCTCGTTTTCTAAGGTTACAACCGCCGGTGTTTTCCAGTAGCACCGAGCCAATAGTTGCTGGTGATTGGCTACGTCATATTGGAAGGGAGTTGACCACCGCAGGTTGCACTGATGCTGAGAGGGTGCACTTCGCCGCACATCAGTTGGATGGACCAGCAACATCATGGTGGGAGAATTACACAGTCACTTTTCCCATAGCCAACGTCACTTGGGACCAGTTTCAGCAAGCTTTCCACACGGCCCATGTCTCAACTAGAGCTATGCAGATGAAGAAGCGGGAGTTCCGCAACCTACGTCAGGGGAACCGTACTGTGGCCCAGTACGTGGATGAGTTTAGCAAGTTATCTCGCTATGCCCCTAATGATGTGGCCACAGATGCCGCGAAGCAGGAGAAGTTTATGGAAGGGCTGAATGATGAGATGAGCATGCAGTTAATGGTAGCAACCTTCAACAACTACCAGGAGTTGGTAGATAAGGCTCTTATGATTGAAGGGAAGCAGCAGCAGATTGAGAGCCGCAAGAGGAAGTATGGACAGGGGAAGTATAACTCAGGAGCTCAGCAGAAGCCTCGCCTAACCCCGAATTCGGGAGGACTTGTTCATAACCATGGAGGTCACAACCACACTGGAGGAGGATCACATAACCACAATGGTTCTAAGAATGGGAATGGGAACGGAACCAACCATAACTAGAACCGCCTCAATCCAGCCACACCCACCAAAAGAGACCTAAGTCACGTTACTTGCTTCAAGTGTGGGAAGACTGGACACTACGCCACGGAGTGCCCTGAAGGAAAGAATGGAAACGGAAATGGGAGCGCGGGGAAGAAGCCTAATCCATTCAACAAAGGACAAGTGAACCACGTTAACGTGGAGGAGGTTGAAGAGTAGCCGGACACGGTAATAGGTAAGTTTTTGGTTAAGTCATTTACCGCTCTTGTTCTTTTCGATACTGGTGCATCGCATTCATACATACCAAGGGGATTTGTGGATAAGTTTAAACTACCAACCCAAACCCTTAGGACCCCTCTGTTAGTAAGCTCACCTGGAGTAGAATACATGGCTAGCCGATGGTGCGACCAGGTACCCTTAACAATCAGCACACATGTTTTTTCGTCTGACCTAATTATCTTGGAGTCACAAGGATTGGATGTGATATTAGGTATGGACTAGATGTCAAAGTTTGGAGGGAGTATTGACTGTGCTAGTAAGTCGATTTATCTTACCACCTCAGAGGGAAAAAGGATTAAGTATGTGTCTACGCATGTGCCTAGGAGGATCCAAGTGAATGCCCTCACGGGAGTTGTTCAGGAGGAAGTGCCTGTAGTGAAGGATTATCCGGATGTTTTTCCAGAGGAGTTACCAGGCATGCCACCGGATAGAGACATTGAGTTTTTGATAGAGTTGTTGCCAGGAACAGGACCAATATCCAAGAGACCCTATCAGATTCCCGCGAATGATCTGGAGGAAATTAAGAAATAGATCAAGGAATTATTGGAAAAAGGATACATTCGAAGAAGTTCATCACCTTGGGGAGCCCCTGTGCTTTTGGTTGAGAAGAAGGACAAATCCCTAAGGATGGTTGTTGATTATCGAGCCTTGAATGAGGTGACGATTAAGAACAAGTACCCACTGCCGATGATCAACGATCTGTTTGATCAGTTGCAAGGAGCTAAGGTGTTCTCGAAGATCGACCTGCGATTAGGATACCATCAGTTGAAGATACGTGAGAAGGATATACCAAAGACAGCATTCACAACGCGGTATGGATTATATGAGTACACGGTCATGTCATTTGGACTGACTAATGCCCCTACTTATTTCATGAGCATGATGAACAAGGTGTTCATGGAGTATTTGGACAAGTTTTTTGTGGTGTTTATTGATGATATTATGGTATACTCGAAGAACGAGGAGGAGCACAAGGAGCATTTGCGCTTAGTTCTCGAGAAACTCAGGGAACACTAGTTGTATGCTAAGTTTAGAAAATGCGAGTTTTGGTTGAAGGAAGTCGGATTCCTTGGTCATGTTATATCAGGAGAAGGTATAGCAGTAGACCCCAGCAAAATCCAGTCAGTCACTGAATGGTTGGCACCCACCTTAGTTAGCGAGATCTGCAGTTTCCTTGGACTCGCCGGTTACTATCGGAGATTCATTGAGAACTTTTCCAAGATTACAAAGCCAATGACTGAACTGTTAAAGAAGGATACTAAGTTTGAATGGACAGAAGATTGCGAGGCAAGTTTCCAGGAGTTGAAGGAACGGTTGAGTACAGCGCCAGTACTAACACTGCCGGATATACATAAGGAATTCCAAGTGTATTGTGACGCCTCTCGCTTAGGACTTGGATGTGTACTTATGCAGGACGGAAGAGTTGTTTCGTATGCCTCACGACAACTAAAACCTTATGAGTTGAACTATGCCACACATGATTTGGAGTTAGCAGTCGTAGTGCATGCATTAAAGACTTGGAGGCATTACCTTATTGGAAACCGATGTGATGTATACACGGACCATAAGAGTTTGAAGTACATCTTCACCCGGAAGGAACTGAACCTTAGACAGAGGAGATGGTTTGAGCTTATAAAGGATTATGATATGAAGCTACACTATCACCCAGGAAAGGCCAATGTTGTAGCAGACGCCTTGAGCAGGAAGAGTTATGCTAATATCCTTGAAAGTAAGGGATTGCCGAAGGAGTTAGCAGAGAATATCATGGAACTTCGATTGGAAATGGTTCCTAGAGGATTCGTTGCAACAATGGAGGTCCAGTCAACATTGCTGGACAAGATTCGGGAAGCTCAGAAGGATGACAATGAGATTGTCGAGATAAAGGAGAAGATGAGAAAAGGAAATGCCAAAGGTTTTCGTGAAGATGAGCACGATACCCTATGGTTTGAGGACCGAGTTTATGTGCCCAATAACCAGGAGATCAGGAGGTTAATACTTCAAGAGGCTCATGATTCACCATACTCGATACACCCCGTAAACACCAAGATGTATCTGGATTTGAAGGAATGTTTCTGGTGGACCGGTATGAAGAAGGATATTGCCGAGTATGTAGCCGTATGCGATGTATGTCAGAGAGTGAAGGCAGAACATCAGAAGCCAGCAGGACTATTACATCCTATGCCGATACCCGAATGGAAGTGGGATAAACTTGGCATGGACTTTATCACTGGATTGCCCAGGACTAAAGTAGGATATGATTCCATATGGGTAGTAGTTGATCGCTTGACCAAAGTGGCTCACTTCATCCTAGTGAAAACCACTTATACCAGTGCAAAGTTGGCCAAGATTTATATGTCCAGGATTGTATGTCTACATGGAGTTCCAAGGACCATCGTATCAGATAGAGGAACACAGTTTACTTCAAAGTTCTGGCATCAGTTACATCAGACTTTGGGAACAAGGTTAGAGTTCAATACAACTTTTCACCCGTAGACAGATGGATAGACTGAGAGAGTGAACCAAATTTTGGAGGACATGTTGAGAGCCTGTGCGCTAGATTACGGATCTAGTTGGGATGACAATTTGCCTTACGCAGAGTTCTCGTACAACAATAGCTACCAAACCAGTTTGAGGATTGTCGGCGTTCTGGGAACGGGGGTCCCCAGACTTGCCTGCCTGCGGCCCGCGGCGTGGCTCAAAGGGGGGCCCAGCATGGCCCATCCTCATCAACACAGACCCAAGACCCTCGCGAGGGGCCAAGCCTCGCGGGGCGGACGACACGGAGCTTCCTCAGGCGCGGCCTCATCAGGCTGGCTCGTGAGGAGGCGGAGAGATCAAGGCGGGGTACCTCACGAGGTGCCCGTGACGCAAGCCATGACGACCAAGGGTGCCAGGCGGGCGCCAGCCCGCGCAGTGTCCTCCTTTCCTCTTTGGTGCAAAGGGAGAAAGCACAGGCGAGAGCATCAAGCAAAGGCACCCGTTTCAGTGCAACGAGACCAAGACCAGCCCAACGGCAGGGAGGAAGTCATTGTGGAGCCCAGGCTAGCGTCACCACCAGGGCCTTTGGCAGGTGAGGACCAACTTTAGTTAGGATAAGTGTACCAGATGTTCCCCTTCTAAATGGTCAATTGTTGGCGCCCTTCCCGCTCAATATTTGGGAAGAGGCCAAGGGCCTTTGCCTATAATAGGGCTAGCTACCCCCAGGGTACCAGCGAGAGAGAGAGAGAAGGGTGACTGAACTCTTCCTAGCAGTTCATCGCCCCAGACAAGAACAGACCCTCGCGAGGCTGTTCTTCCTTGTATTGCTCATCATCATCAGCCCAAGAGGCAATCCACCAAACCACACTGGAGTAGGGTATTACACCACAACGGTGGCCCGAACCAGTATAAACCCTGTGTCTCTTGTGTTGTTCTTTCCATAGCTTAGATCTTGGCGAGGCGGTGGGGTGGAGGTAGGTAGAAGGCGAAATCTCCGCGCGCACCCCAGTGTTCGAACCTTAAGGGTTTGCCGGAACCCGAAATCCGACATTTGGCGCACCAGGTAGGGGTGCGCCGGAATTCGTCTTCCACCGCCCCGTCCTCCTCCGACCATTGCGTCCACGTCTGACGCTCGTCGGGCCCGCGCTGAGCGCCGAGCCGCTCTCGCCTCCCGCGTCGCCCAGACGGCTCCCGTCGGCGGGCGTCCTCGCCGTTCCCCGTCACCTGCCGTCAACGCCGCCACCGTCCCCACGGGAAACAAGCAGCAAGCGTCGTCTCAGCACCCGTCCGTGCGGCAAGACGGCCGCACCGCTACTCCCTCGCTCACCCCAGCTGGTTCTTCGTCCCGCGCGCTCCGTGCACCCAAGGAGGCTCGAGCTGCGCTCATCGCGGCAAACGAGCTCCTGTGCTACCGTCCCGTCGACGACGTCTACGAAGAGTGGCTCGACCGCGTAGCCGAGCTCGTCCGTGCCGCAGGGGGCTCTCCCGCGCCGCCCGTTCCGCTGCACCGCACCCCGCCCTACGCAGGCGACGAAGCTCCAGGGGTGCCCCAGCCACCTCCTCCTCAAGAAGGCGCCCAGGCCCCAAGGCGCGTGGCCCCTGGGCGGAACCCGCTTCGTTAGGTGCAAGCATGGCAAGAGCAGAGCTGCCAGGAAGTCCCTCGCCCGCAAGAAGCTGCCCGGGCGCTCCCTGCTCCAGCACGTCGCGACCATGCTCCTGCTCCCGCACGTCAAGGCCCCGCGCTGCTCCCAGCTGCAGCACGTGGGGACCTGCAAGACCAAGCTCTCCATCACCCAAGGCCTCTTGTGGCCACAGCAGGCTGCCGTGCCTTCACCACCGAGCTGCGCAGCATCGTGTGGCCCGACAAGTTCAAGCCAGACCTGCCTCCTCGTTACGACGGCACGACCGACCCTGCGGAGTTCCTCCAGCTCTATGAGCTGGGCATCGAGGCTGCCAACGGAGACGAGAAGGTCATGGCGAACTGGTTTCCCATGGAGCTCGAGGACGGGGCCCGCACCTGGCTCCTGAACCTAGCTCCAGGCACGATCTCCTCCTGGGACGAGATGCGCACCCGCTTCATCGCCAACTTCCAAGGTACTCGTGACCGGCCACCCGCCGTGAGCGACATGCGCCACATCAAGCAACAACCCGGAGAGACCCTACAGAAGTACATCCAGTGCTTCAACAACGCATGCCTCAAGATTACCAAGGTGACCGGGGAGGCCATCATCTCAGCCTTCTCCGATGGCGTGCGCGACGTCAAGATGAAGGAGGAGCTGGCGATGCATGAAGACCTGTGCACTTCCTTGGAGCTATTCAACTTGGCGACCAAGTGTGCCAGGGCTGAGGAAGGGCGTCTCTCCCTCCTCGAGCTGCCTGCCGTAGACCTAGAAGAGAAGAAGCCCAAGGCCAAGGATGTGAAGTGCAAGGGGGCTACCGTGCTCGCGGCAGAATCAGACACCAAGCGGGGCAGAGACCAGCCCGAATCTTCCAAGGGCATTCGGTACTGTGTGTACCACGACCTCCACACCCACAACACCAACGAATGTCAAGAGCTCCGAGCCGTGCGAGAAGGAAGGATCGGCCGTCGTCCCGACCGCGGTGACCGGGGCTACGGTCGAGGAGGAGGAAGAAACGCAGGACACTGGGAAGACCGCTGCCCGCGCCAAGGGTGGCGCGATCGACCTCGCAAGGATCGCTGGCAAGACCTGCCTCGCAAGGGAGACTGGAGGGATCAGCCTCGCGAGGATCGCCCGCAAGGCAATGCAGGCCTCCCTCCGCTGCCGCCGCAGCCAAGGAGAAATGAGGACCGCCATCAGGACGAGGGGGCTGGGGGCTTCCAGGAGCCGCGCGCGATCGCCTGCATCCTAGGCGGGGCTCAAACCCCAGCCTCTCAGCGCATCTTCAAGCAGTTCGCCCGCGAAGTGAATGCAGTCCTCCCCATGCCCGAAGCCACGCGCCCTCTTAGGTGGTCAGCGTGCACCATCACGTTCAGCTCAGCGGATCAGCTTAAGTGTGCGGCCACGGCAGGAGTCCTCCCGATGCTTTGTTCCCCAATCATCAGCAACGTGTTGGTCACCAGGACCCTTATCGATGGCGGGGCAGGGCTCAACGTCCTGTCCGTGGAAACATTCAGCAATCTCCAAGTGCCCTACAACCAGCTTCAGCCAACCAAGCCTTTCTCCGGAGTCACCGACGGCTCCACGGTCCCGATTGGGCAGGTCCGCCTCCCTGTCACCTTCGGAGCGCACAACAACTACCGCACCGAGCTCATCGACTTCGACGTCGCTCACATTCTCCTGCCGTACAACGCCATCCTTGGGTACCCAGCGCTGGCCAAGTTCATGGCCGTGACTCACCATGGCTACAACGTCCTCAAGATGCCAGGAAGTGGCGGAGTCATCACCGTGCCCTGTGAAGAGAAGGACGCGGTGTGTTCCCTGGAACGAGCCTTTCAGGCCGCATCACTGGAAGACCCGGATCACGGAAGGAGGCTTCCCGAGGCCACCCCTAAGAAGAAGAAGACATCATCCGGCCCGGGTCCTCAGGAGGCAGGCCCCTCAGGGCCCGCGCCTGCCCAGGGGGAACCTCCTTCCATCGCATAGGAAAGTGCGCCCGGCGCCCTCCTCAGGCAGGGCTCGGGGGCTCTCCCTGGAGGGCCACCGACCTGGCCAGGGTCACGAGGGAGGCGCTTGGGCACCACATGGAGGCGTGTTTCGAAGCACGTTTCCCTCAAGAAGGAGTAAGGCAAGGAGGGCGAGACCCTCAGGAGTTTGTTAGCAAGGCCATTCAGGAGCTACAGGAGTCAAGAGTCACGAGAGGCGGCCACCGCCTACCAGTTGTGGCCCCCCATCCAAGCGAGGATCGTGGGCTGCGCGTCTGCGTACCAGGGCTCAATCGACTCGCCTCTCTGGAGCGCCTCTGGCCCTCGCGAGTGGGGCGCTGCGTAGGTCCACCCCACAGCTACGTTCGCATGCCTTATGGCTTGCCGAGCGCAGCTGCCACGTACCAGCGCCTCATGAGGGGCATCATGGAGGCTTAAGAGGCCAGGCATTCCGCAGCCCTACCGGAGAAGGAGGAGGAGGCGGAGCGTGTGGCACGGCTGGCCACGGCATATCGCATCAAGGATGGAGAGCTCTACCGAAAGCGACCAAACGATGTATCCCTGCGCTGCATCTCCAGGGAGCAAGGAAAGGAGCTGCTGGAAGACATACACGGCGGAGACTGTGGACATCATTCATCATCATGGACACTGGTCGGCAAGGCGTTCCGCAGTGGGTTTTATTGGCCCACCGCACTCAATGACGCCGTCGAACTGGTGAAGGCTTGTGAGGCCTGCCAGTTCCACGCCAAGCAGATCCATCAGCCGGGAGGAGGCCTACAGACTATACCCCTTTCGTGGCCATTCACAGTCTAGGGGCTGGACATCCTGGGCCCGTTTCCTCGGGCGCTAGGGGGCTACCGCTACCTCTACGTCGTCGTGGACAAGTTCACCAAGTGGGCTGAAGTAGAAGCCGTCTGTGCCATCCCCGCGGGTTCCGCGGTCAAGTTCATCAGGGGCATCGTGAGCCGGTTCGGGGTGCCGAACCGCATCATGACAGACAATGGTTCACAATTCACCAGTAACCTCTTCAAAACATACTGTGCTAACCTTGGAACGCAGATATGCTATGCTTCGGTGGCGCACCCTTGAAGCAACGGCCAGGCCGAGCGAGCCAACGCAGAGGTCCTGAGGGGCCTTAAGACCAGGACGTTCAAGAAGAAGCTGGAGGCCTGCGGCAGAGGTTGGTACGATGAGCTTCAGTCTGTGCTGTGGTCCATCCGCACAACCACGACCAAGCCGGCTAGAGAGACCCCGTTCTTCCTGGTCTACGGAGCCGAAGTGGTCCTCCCTCACGAGGTCAGACGTCGCTCCGCATGGATCCTGGCGTTCGACGAGGCGCAGCAGGATGCCATGCGGGGGATGGACCTCATGCTGGGGGAGGAACGTCGCCGAGAAGCCGCGCTGCGAGCGGCGAGGTACCAGCAAGCACTACGACGATACCACTGCCGCAACATCCGCCCCAGAACTCTCGAGGTAGGATACCTCGTGCTCAGGCGGGTTCTCTCTAGGGAGGGATGGCACAAGCTCTCTCCCATGTGGGAGGGCCCGTTCAAGGTTGTTCATGTTTCCAGGCCTGGCTCCGCACGCTTGGAGACTCAGGAGGGGGTGCCGGTCCAGAACGCATGGAACATCCAGCACGTCCGGAGGTTCTACCCTTAAAAAGGCCCAGAGCCTGTGAAGAAGGCGAATGCCTGTGAAGCTGTCGCGTTTTGGAAAAGGCCCGGAGCCTGTGAAGAAGGCGAATGCCTGTGAAGCTGTCGCGTTTTGGAAAAGGCCCGGAGCCTGTGAAGAAGGCGAATGCCTGTGAAGCTGTCCCGTTTTGGAAAAGGCACGGAGCCTGTGAAGAAGGTGAATGCCTGTGAAGCTATCCCGTTTTGGAAAAGGCCCAGAGCCTGTGAAGAAGGCGAATGCCTGTGAAGCTGTCGTGTTTTGGAAAAGGCCCAGAGCCTGTGAAGAAGGCGAATGCCTGTGAAGCTGTCGCGTTTTGGAAAAGGCCTGGAGCCTGTGAAGAAGGCCAACGCCTGTGAAGCTCGCCGCCCGTGACACTCTCACGTAATAATGAGTTGGGGCTGTACACGCCCCGGAGTCTCAGGAGCGCCGGCCTCAGGCCCTGGGGCTCCCTCCCACGCCCAGTGGCAGCACTTAGCTCCGCGCTGGTGAGAAGACGTCGAAGACTAGATTAGGTGCCGGACGCGGCTTTTTCATTTGCTTTCCGCAGTTGGCTTGTTCATTCTCATTCCAAGTTTTGTTGAAGCTGTTGCCGTCTTTGACTTGTGGTTCTTCGACTTTTCACTCTCCTGCCTCGATTTCTCTTATGCAAGGCCTCACGAGGGGGGCAGCCGAGCGCCCTCGTGAGTGTTTCCGTCCTAGTCGTTCAAAGGTTTCGCGACCTGGGTCCATTACAGGAGCACCCCTCCAGTCTGTGCCCCACGGGCACCGCGACACGATCAAAGGGCCTGGGTCGGTCGCCCCCCACGGCTGGGGCCGGGAACTATCTACGCGCGCCATGTAGCCGGAAGGCACGATAATGGAAGCAAAGCGATGATTAACAACAATAACCCAAACACGCCCCCGCGAGGCTCCACGCTACTGTCTTTTTACGCAGGAAAAAGGAAAAGAAAGAGCAAATAAGGCGCAGCTCGCCTCACACCGGCCTGCAGGGAAGACTCGGGCTGCCTCCGGGGCTCAGGCAGACTCCCTCTCGCGCTTCACCGAGGCGCGACGGTGGGCAGACGCGCTACCACCTTCCAGGCAGGTACGACGGCGTGGAGACTGACCGCGGCCACCGCTAGAAGAGTCGCTGCCTCAAGAAGAACTGGTGAAGCTTGGGGAACCCTGAGCGCCGCCAATCACGTGAGCGCTGTCCTCTCCATCATCGCCGGGGCTAGGTCCTCAGCCGCGGTCGTCATCCTCAGGGCAGCACCCTGCGCGGCGACCATCTTCCCCAAATACCCTCACGTAGAGGGTGGCATCACCGTCAAACTTGAAGTGCATGGTGCACCGACGGCTCAGGCCACGCGCGCGGGCAAATGTCTGCCAGCCGCGGGTCAAGGCCAGGCTCCCGGCTGCGGAGACCACCAATGAGGCCCATGAGGCCCGGCTGCAGCAGTTGTCTGCCTGAAGCCAGAGGCCGCCCGGGGCGCCGGCCGGGAGCTCGCCGAGGAGGAAGCGAGGAAGTTCAAGCCGGGTGCTAGTCAGCTCCGCCGACCACACAACGAACTCCGGCAGCACCTGTATAGCACGAAAGCGCGACCTAGGGGAATGCGCGACCTAAGCGCGCCCCCCCGGCCGCAGGAGTCTGCCCGTCACCATGCTGGAAATCATCTCCATGGCCGCGGGGAGCTGCCATGGCAGCCACGGGATGTTTGTGAGGGCAACCTCGGCCGCGCTTGGGCGGGGGAGAGGCAGGCCCAACCTGGCGAGCCTTCCCCTTCTCTGCGGCCGAGAACCTCCTCGACGGAGCCATGAAGAAGAAGGAGAAGCAAGGGGGGATGAACTAAAAGGGCGCGTGCCGTTCCGTACTTATAGCCAGCGAAGGCCAATCGTCGACCTCCACGATCGCAGGTAATCATGACTCGCTTTGCATGCAGGACTTGTCCGATCCGTGCAGTTGCCGAGGCGCCATGGGGAAGTGGAGACGCCCACATCCAATCAACCACCACGCGGCGCCCAAGGCCGCAGGCTGTTAGGGTCCGTGGTGCTTCGCTCTTGCCCTTTCGCCTCCCTGCACGGCCAAGTCCGGGCGCGCCTCGGGCCCGGGGGCTACTGTCGGCGTTCTGTGAACGGGGGTCCCCAGACTTGCCTGCCTGCGGCCTGTGGCGTGGCTCAAAGGGGGCCCCAGCACGGCCCATCTTCATCAACATAGACCCAAGACCCTTGCGAGGGGCCAAGCCTCGCGGGGCGGACGACACGGAGCTTCCTCAGGTGCGGCCTCATCAGGCTGGCTCGTGAGGAGGCGGAGAGATCAAGGCGGGGTACCTCACGAGGTGCCCGTGACGCAAGCCATGACGACCAAGGGTGCCAGGCGGGCGCCAGTCCACGCAGTGTCCTCCTTTCCCCTTTGGTGCAAAGGGAGCAAGCGCAGGCGAGATCATCAAGCAAAGGCACCCATTTCGGTGCAACGAGACCAAGACCAGCCCAACGGCAGGGAGGAAGTCATTGTGGAGCCCAGGCTAGCATCACCACTAGAGCCTTTGGCAGGCGAGGACCAACTTTAGTCAGGATAAGTGTACCAGATGTTCCCCTTCAAAAGGGTCAATTGTTGGCGCCCTTCCCGGTTAATATTTGGGAAGAGGCCCAGGGCCTTTACCTATAAATAGGGCTAGCCACCCCCAGGGTAGCATGGAGAGAGAGAGAAGGGTGACTGAACTCCTCCTAGCAGTTCATCGCCCCAGCCAAGAACAGACCCTCGCGAGGCTATTCTTCCTTGTATTGCTCATCATCATCAGCCCAAGAGGCAATCCACCAAACCACACTGGAGTAGGGTATTACACCACAACGGTGGCCCGAACCAGTATAAACCCTGTGTCTCTTGTGTTGTTCTTTCCATAGCTTAGATCTTGGCGAGGCGGTGGGGTGCAGGTAGTTAGAAGGAGAAATCTCCGTGCGCACCCCAGTGTTCGAACCTCAAGGATTTGCCGGAACCTAAAATCTGACAAGGATGGCATCGTTTGAAGCCCTGTATGGACGCAGGTGCAGAACACCTTTGATGTGGGACGAGGTAGGAGACCGATAGTTGTTTGGACCAGACTTGATCAAGGAGTCTGAAGAGAAGGTTAAATTGATTCGCGATAGATTGAAGATTTCCCATTCCAGGCAGAAGAGTTATGAGGACTCCAAACGCAAAGAGGTAACCTATGAAATTGGAGACAGAGTATATCTATGAGTATCTCCCTTGCGAGGAGTGAAACTATTTGGAGTTAAGGGGAAATTATCTCCGAGATTTGTAGGAACGTATCGTGTTTTGGAACGGATGGGAGAAGTTGCCTACAAGTTGGAATTATCCAAGGGATTGTCAGGAGTTCATGATGTGTTTCACGTTTCACAACTGAAGAAGTGTCATGTTGAGATGGCCGATATACGGTTAAGAGATACAATACCCTTGGAGGCAATTCAGTTGGACAGTGATTTGACTTACGAGGAGAAGCAAGTAAAGATTCTTGAGTTTGCCAGCGGAGTCACCCGCAGTAAGGTCATCATGTTTTGCAAAGTTCAGTGGAGCCACCATACCGAGGATGAAGCCACCTGGGAACGAGAGGATGATCTTCGCAAAGACCACCCACACCTATTTTCTAGCCAACCCGAATCTCGAGGGAGAGATTCATCTTAAGGGTGGTAGGTTTGTAACATCCCAAATTTTCAATTTGGAATGTTATACATAGTCATCCATGCATATCATATTTTATTTGCATTTCGTCTCGCGATCCTCTAAATCCTAAGCAACTCAAGGACCCTCGGAGAAAGTTGGGGATTTCCCGGTTTTCATATTTGATTTTTATCAAATCTGAAACGAGGATTTTGGTTTTAGTTATTTTTCTCTTTGAAAATATTTCATATTAAAATATATGAGAGGAGATAATATGACTTCTCCAAGATAATTGAAATATAGGAGGAAAAATATTAAAATCAAATATTTGTTTTATTTGGATATTATTGCAATTTTGTTTGCATTAGAAAAATTACACGTTTTCAAAATTGCATTTTAGGGCCAAGAAAATGTTCATCTCGTTCTAAGTATTTTATTTAGACGATGACAATTTATTTTGGCATTTTTAGATTTTTATTTATTTTTCTAGGATTTTATTTCGGTCGGCGAATTTTTTTTATGTTCCCGCGCCCAACTGGGCCAAAGGCCCAGCCGAGCCAGGCCGGCCCGCAGCCGCCACCGCCACCCCGCGCGCGCGCCGCCCCGCCGCCGCTCGGACTAGGAGTTCGAGCCGGACTCTGCCGCCGCCGCTTGCCCCTCCTCCAAGCAAGCCGCCCCGTCCTTTAAATAGCCGCCACCGTCGCCGCCTCACACCACCACCACCACCGCCCCGCGCCAACCCCGCCGCCTGTGCTAAGCCGCCGCCGCCGCCGCTTGCCGCTGCCGCCCCGCAAGCCGCCGCCCCACCACCTGGCCTCGCCGGAGCCCTTCGCCGGAGGTAGCCGCCGTATCCGAGCCGCCGGTTTTTTAGAACTATTCGGTTTTTTTTCTAGAAACCCTAGATTCGTTTTTTTCGGATCGTCGATTTTTCTCGGTTCTTCTAGTTAGCGGACGTTCGTCCGTACATTCGTTTTAACGAACGGTTTTCGGCCATTAGTTACAACTAACGAACGCTCGTTTGCTAGCCTATTCATCAGTTCTCTTTTATCGGATTTATTCCGCGATTTTTCTGATCGTGATTCCTGATCCGATCTTAGTTTCTGTTTATCTTTTCGCTCGTTAGTCGGAATCAGGCGATTCAAGCGCCTAGATCTTCGTCTCGAGACCCTCTTTCTGTTTAACCAACTTAAATGAGTTTTTGCTACTATAAAATTTGACCTAGGTCCAGATTAGTAAACGGATCTTGTTTCTTTCGCCGTTTGTGTTTCGTTGCTCCGTTTGATTTGATTCTTTTTGCGAACCGGAGTTCTTAAGTTGAACCTTCTGGTCAGCCTCTTTTATTTGAGTTTTTCTTGCTCATCTTTGCTTGTTGCTTATGTATGTTATTGTTTGTTTGCGATAGAACACCCGGAGTGCGAAGCATGCTACTACGAGTCTCTAGGTTTTGCAGATCGTCAGCAAGGCAAGTAACACTTTGATCATACCCTTTATCACCCAATTTTTATGCATTAGTTCCAATCCTCAACATTGCATGATTAGGATGTCATTAACCTGTGGATTGGGATGTAGTTGCTGAGGTAGAACCTATTACCCTGTTACATTCAAACCCTTGGGAGTTACTTCTACGCGTTGCTTATATTGCTATGCTATGCTATGCTCGTAGAAGTGGTTTGGGTTTGAGTGAAATCCTTGACAGATGTGAGTTTGTTAATTAATGGTTCAACTTAAGGTGGCAACTTAAATTAACATCTGGGTGGATTGAGGCACCTGGAGTACCCAATGTTGCCTGTTTTTTTGGAAATCCCGGAGTACCCGTGCGATCTTCCTATGGACCGCCACCCAGGCTCAAAGGGAACTGAGATGATTCATGCTAGAAACTTCCGTGTGCAGCCACAAGCTATTATGGGCTCTAGCATAGTGAGTAAGTTACATGAAGCTCTTGAAGAGGCAGATCAGCAGGTAGTGGGATGTAGGTTTGGTATGGTCTGCTCGGAGTAGAGAGTTAATGTTTCTGAAAGACTATGTCTCAGTCATCCGTTTCTCAAACACCATGTAGTGCGAGAAATCCAATGGAGGTGATCGAGTCTTGTGGGGAAAAGTGCGCAAACCTCTGCAGAGTGTATAATCTAATCATGGTTAGCCGTGTCCCCGATTATGGACAATTCTTGAGTATCTAGTATTTGGGTTATCACATGTATCTCATCACTCTTAATTAATACTGTTGGGTTGTTAACCACTTTAATTGGGATTTAGTTGGAGGAACCTTCTCAATGATGTTTCAACTACCATGATAGTTAAATTAAAATCTATTCCTTTTTTGTAGGGAAAAATTGGCTTTTCGCAAAACTGTAACCATAGAGCTTTCCACCAGCCAAATACGCATATAGTGATAGCATTATTCTGTTCGTTCTCTACTGTGTTACTTTGCCAGCATATTCCATGTGCTGACCCGTTGTCATGCTGCAACGTATTATGTTGCAGACTTTTTAGACGAGGAGTAAGGTTCGTTAGGTCGTTGCCGTGTAGCTCAGCTATGCCATTGGAGTTGATGGACTCACTTTATCTTCCATGCCTTCCGCTGTTATCGTATTAGATGGCCTTAAGCCATATTATTGTAATAAGTTCTCTTTTTAGACATTCGATGTAATAAGTGTGTGATTGCCACTCTGTTATAAATCCTTCGAGTACTGTGTGTGTCAGCATTACCGATCCAGGGATGACACTGAAGCACAGAGACTTGACCATCTAACGTCGGGTCGCTACAGATATGATCCAAAGCCCTCAACCACTTTCTCATTTCCACATATGTCCTAAACCTAAAGTCAAACTCGGCCCCACCGATTTGATCTAGCTGGTGCCACCGAGTTTACTTGACATAGCCACTACCAGAAACCCTAATCAGCTTGGTCTCACCGATGGAATCTCAGTCTCACTGAGATGGGCTTGCAAACTCTCTGTTACCTGTTGCAATTATTTCGGTCCCACCGAGATATGCAGTCGGTCCCACCGAGTTTGCTCGACCAACTCTCTGTTTCCTTATTACCAAAATCGGTCCCACCAAGTTTGTGTAGTCATTCAAACCGAGTTAAGGATTTACCCTAACCCTAGCACATCGGTCCCACCGAGTTGATCATACCGGTCCCAATAAAAAGCCTAAGATTCACATTTTGAACCATATCGGTCTGACCGAGTTTCACTATTCGGTCCCACCGAGTTTGGTAAATTGTGTTTAATGGTTAGATTTTGTGTGGGGGTTATATATACCCATCCACCCTCCTCTCCATTCAACAGAGAGCCATTGGAACGTGGCTACACTTCCACTACTCATTTTATGAGAGAGAAGTACATACTCATGTGTTAAGACCAGGACATTCCAATCCAACCACAAGAATCTTGATCTCTAGCCCTCCCCAAGTTGCTTTCCACTCAAATCATCTTTCCACCATATCCAAATATGTGAGAGAAAGTTGAGTGTTGGAAGACTATCATTTGAATCACAAGAGCAAGGAGTTCATCATCAACACACTATCTATTACCTTTTGGAGAGTGGTGTCTCCTAGATTGGTTAGGTGTCACTTGGGAGCCTCCGTCAAGATTGTGGAGTTCAACCAAGGGTTTGTAAGGGCAAGGAGATCGCCTACTTTGTGAAGATCTACCCAAGTGAGGCAAGTCTTTCGTGGGTGATGGCCATGGTGGGATAGACAAGGTTGCTTCTTTGTGGACCCTTCGTGGGTCGAGCCCTCCATGGACTCGCGCAACCGTTACCCCTCATGGGTTCAAGTCTCCATCAACATGGATGTACGATATCACCACCTATCGGAACCACGCCAAAAATCTCTGTGTCTCCAATTGCGTTTGGACACTCCAATCCCATCCCTTTACTTTCTTGCAATTTGCATGATTTACTTTTCGCTGCTCATATACTCTTGTCATGCTTGCTTGAAATGTATTGTGAATGTTTAAACTTGTGCTAAAACTCCACCTTCACTCAAAGAACTTAAAAACTGCTGCTTTTCTTTGTTGAGGGTCTAATCACTCCCTCTAGACACCTCTTCTCAATCATTTCAATTATAGGTAGCTCCCAAACAGAATGGTAAAGTTCTTACTCCCCCTCTTAGGGAGTCATGGACTAAGGGGTCCTCGGGGCAACGACCCATTGTACATGGGCCGGACTGGTGGAGCCGTACTATGGCAGGAGATCTATGAAGTCATGGTGTGCCCTCCAAGTCAAGAAGGCATAGGATCTCTTTGATTCCTAATTGTAATCTATCTTCGGTGACCCTAGCCCTATCGGGGTCTATATAAACCGAGGGTTGTAGTAATTAGGAGGAGAGCTATCTTCACCCCCCCGCAACTTAGGGTTAGCTCATGTTGATTTCGAGGTAGATCTACTCTGTAAACCATGATATACAATCAATACAATCAAGTAGGATGTGGGGTTTTACCTCTTCAAGAAGGCCTGAACCAGGGTAAACACTATGTTCGTTGTCCCTTGTTACCCATCGATCCTAGATCCACAGCTCAGGACCCCCTACCCCGAGGTCTGCCAGTTATTACACCAACATTGGTGCTTTCATTAAGAGTTCTGCTGCTAGATCACCGGAAGGATCAATGGCTCGTTTAGTCCTTGGAGAGGACATCAGTCCCATGGATCTCTTTGTCCGTGGACAACTCTTCTCTTTTGGCAGCATCGTGCTCCACGCTGATTCGACCAGCCGTCTTGACCAGGTCAGCAACTTCGCTCCCGAACACCGGATTCAATTCGGCAATCTGGAGTACATCACTGACGCATGGGGGGTTTGGTTTTCACTGGATTCACCACCCCCGCAGGTCCTGCCATGCATGCCTCGACGTACACCTCCGGTCCGATCTATGAATCGGCCTCAGCCCACCAAGTGGCTTCGAGCCAGGAGGGACTCCTGGAGAGAGGGGACCTTACCCCACCGTCAATCGAATTCACATCATCAGAGAATTTATCCCCGCCCCTCGAGGCAGAACCAGAGGTCAGAAGCCAAGATTCGATCTTGGCCGAACTCCTCCCCAACAACACCCTGTTGGCCTTGAGCCCACACCATGAGTCGGCGAATAGCGGCCAAGGGTCACCCTGGCCCAAAATGACCCTACCTCGAATACTGGCGTGGAAGGTGCACGGGAGGGTCAAAGCACACTTCAGTTTCCGAGGACAATCCGGTGCCCCTCAAGGTTTCGTTACCGAATACTGAAGATAGGTTCGTCCGGGACCAAGGATCGGTTGAGTCACAGATCGACCTCCGCTTCGTCAGCACAAAATCTGGCCTAGAGCCGTCAAGTCTGGCAACCCTCGATATTTTGAATGGGGTGCTAGACCGAATTCAGAAAATGACTATCCAGGAGAACCTGTGTCGGGTTTAGGGTTCCGGCAGACCCTTGAGGTTCGAACACTAAGGGTGCGCGCGGAGATCTCTCCCCTACCGATCTACATCCGATCCTCTTGTACGAACTAAGATGAAAATGATGAACAACACAAGAGGCATGAGGTTTATACTGGTTCAGGCCACCGTTGTGGTGTAATACCCTACTCTAGTGTGTGGTGTGGTGGGTTGCCTCCGGGGCTGATGATGGACAGTACAAGGGAAGAACAGCCTCGCGAGAGGTGTTCTTGAGCTGGTGCGTTGAACTGCTAGGGTGAGTTTGGTCGCCTCTCTCTATCTCTCTGCTTGGGTTCTACCAGATCTCTCCTGGGGTCTCCTCCACTCTGTTGTGGCTAGCTCTATTTATAGAGGCCCTGGGCCTCTCCCCAAATAATGAGCGGGAAGGGCGCCAACAATTGGCCATTTCTAAGGCGAACATGTAGTACAAGTTATCCTGACCAAAGGTGGTCTTCGGCTCCACGGTGACCTTCGCCCTGCCGTCCGGCTGGTCTTCGTCTCGTTGCACCGAAATGGTAACCTTTACCTGATGCCTTGGCCTGCGCTTGCCCCCTTTGCACCAAAGGGGAAACAAGGACACTGTGCAGGCCAGCGCCCACCTGGCGCCCGCCTGGTCTCGATCGTCATGGCTTGCGTCACGAGTTCCTCACGAGGTACCCTTGCCTTGATCTCTCTGCCTCCTCGCGAGCCTGCCTGATGAGGCTGCCTCTGAGGAAGCTTCCTGTCATCCGCCCCGCGAGGCTTGGCCCCTCGCGAGGGTCTTGAGCTTGAGCTGATGAAGATGGGCCGTGTTGGGCCCCCGCCTGAGCCACGCCGCAGGCAGGCAAGTCTGGGGACCCCCGTTCCCAGAATGCCGACAGTAGCCCCGGGCCCAAGGCGCGTGCGGGCTTGGCTTAGCAGAGAAGCGAAAGGGCAAGCATGAAGCGCCGTGGGCCCTAATAGCCTGCGGCCTTAGGCGCCGCGTGGCGATTGATTGGGCGTGGGCATCTGCACTTCCCACGACGCCTCGGCAACTGCACGTCTGACAAAAGGGGGTGTCCTGGCCAGGCTTACTTGCCCCGCTCTCGTCCATCTTTCCCTAGATCCCCTTTCTCGTTCTCCTTCCTCTTGCTCCCAAAATCCTCCAGATCCGTCTCAATCCTTCGCATCCGGCACGCCATGGTGCCTCGCAAGTCCCCGGCTGATGCTTGGTACTCACCGGCCCTGGATTCCCCGAATTTTTCGAAGAAGAACCTCGCCCTCGCGCGCCTGATGACGGTGGCGCAGGGCAGCGAGGGGGCGACTGTGCTCAAGGTCGGCTCCGACCAGCCTAAGGGCAAGGGGAGCACCTTCTACCCGTTCTTCGTGAGCGCCGTCGTCGCCGGTCTGGTGCTTCCTTTCTCTGAGTTCTTCTTTGCCATTCTCCGCCAATACAACTTGCAGGCTCTGCATCTCCACCCCAACTTTGTCCTTCTCCTGGCGATTTTCGCCTACTATTGCGAGGCCCATGTTGGTGTGAAGCCCTCGGTGGCCTTGCTACGCCACTTTTTCTCCCTCCGGGTTTCTGGTGCTCAGGTCTCCACATGCGCGAGCTTCATTGCATACTCCAGCTCTAACTCCATCTCGAAGCCTAGGAAGAGGATCGAAGGCTACCAGAGCAAGTGGGTCATGATGGATGTCGGGCGCCTCCACCCTCGTCTGTTATTGCCCACGGGGCAACCTAAGTCCATTGATGCATGGTCCCGTGCGGAGCTTGTCGACCCTCGCGCGAGGGCGGTGTTGAGGAGGATGAACGTGGACCTGAGGACAAGCAACTTGGGGGCGGCGAAGCTGACCGGGGCCACGCTCCTGAGGGAGTTCTTGGAGCAACGGGTGGCTCCGCTCCAGGAGCACCCGCTCCCACTGTGGAGGCTTGGAGGAGCAGACGCCGCCCTACGCTTGAGCTCCAAGGCCCTGACCGACGAGGATCTGACTGCGGCCCTCCATTCCTTGGTTGGGGAAGACGTGGCGAGCCCGGTGGACGCCCCCGTCCCCCTTTTCCTTCTTGACGACTGGGAGCAGGTGGTGAACGCCATGCCCACCTTCAACGGTGAGGGGCTGGTGCCCGCGGAAGCTCCCGAAGACCTGGCGGTCCTGGCGATGGTGAACTTGTCCTCCGGCAGCTCCAGTGGGGAAGAAGAGGAGGAGGAGGAACCGTCCGAATCGGAGGAGACTGGCGAGGATTGGGGGGAGTCCTTCCCTCGGCGCAGGTCCCAGGCCCTCCGCTCCATGCCAGACGACGACGAGGCCAGTGCCAGGCGAGGAAGGGAGGGCTCTTCCTCGGTCACGAGGAAGGGCAGGTCGAGCCTGGTTCCCCCAGGGTCTGCTCTGGGCCCTGGGGGGTCCAAGGCCAGTTCCATCCCTCCTGACGCGCTTTCTGCTTCCGGGCCCTCCAAGGCTGGCCCCCGCTACAGGCTCTCGGGCTTCAAGTTTGGTTTGAAGTTGCTTGAGTCCATGGACAACGTCCAGTAAGTGCTCGATTCGTGCTCTGTTAGGTTTCTGCCGTTGAGGCTTGACGTTTGTGCTCTTTTACCAGGCCGACACCTGCTGCCAAGAGGTTGAAGGAGGCTTCTGCGGCCCCGTTTGGGGCGAATCCATCTGCCGGGGTGACGCCTTCGGCTGTTGGGGGAGAGGACGGTGAGGCCCGCGCCTCTCTGACCCAACCGCCCTTGCGAGGCCAACTGGGACACCCTGGCGAGGAGTCAGCCCCCGTGGCCCTGCTGGACCTGGAGTCGACTGTGACCGGCGCTGCGGCCGTGGCGGCCAGGGCTCAGGAGGTCCCTTCCTGCCAAGCTGTGGTCACGCCGCCATCCTCTCCGCCTGCTCCACAGGTTCTAGTCTCTTCTGCTCCCTCTGCCGCTGTCCTGGACTAGGTTGCCAATGAGCTGAGCCAACTACGGGAGGATCTCCTGAGCGTGGACCCTTGTCTGGTGGCCGGGCGCCTGGAGTTGGCCTCTGGCTGGGCCCGTTCTGCTGCTTCCGTTCGAGCGGTGCTGAGCCAGGCCGTGTCGTCCTCCTACGAGGAGAAGCGGGCCACCAACCAAGCCAAGGCCGCTCGGGATGCTGCCCTGGGCGACATCGCAAATGCCCAGGGCCGCTGCAGGACGCTTGAGGCGGAGCTGCAGGGCCTGTGCGACGAGCTCGCCAAGGAGGTGCGCAGCCGCCGGGAGAAGGAGAAGGAGATGAAGGCTAGGGAGGCCGCCGCCAAGGACCGGGACGCCAAGCTTGATGACCACCACAGCCGACTGGAGACGCTGGAGCGGTCGCTGAAGGCGGAGAGGACCGAGCTGGACGCCAAGGCGAAGGTCCTGACGGAGGACCGGGCGGCCTTCACGGAGCTGGAGAAGAAGGCTCGAGGCATATTGAAGACGTTGTATGAAAGCGGCCTATAGGAGCCATTGGCTGGTGCGGGGGACGGCCCCACCAAGCTGCTCCCCTTCCTGGTTGATGCGCTTGAGGACGTCGCGGACGGCCTTGGCCCCACGGTCCAGGCTGAGGCACGTGCCCTATCTTCTGCGGCGCTGACGCATGTCCTCGGCCATGTCTACCTGCGCGACCCCAACGTCGACTTCGACCGCCTGCTGGAGCCCGTGAGCGGCGACCGTGCTGCTTCCGTCGCTGAGGCCATGAGGGGCCGAGCCAAGGTTTTGCTGAGGAAGTTCCACTCCCCCAGCGTCCTGCCCGGGCGCGGTGCCGCCGGCCTTGCGGCCTTGAGAGGCGAAGCCGTCCAGTGTGACTCCACCGCCGGTGACGGCGTTACTTGGGAGTGATTCCTTCGCAAGGACGGGACTAAGGAGTGAGGGGCTACATGGCAAGTTAGGCTCCTGAGTCGCAATGCTCAGGAGTCCCCCTAGACGCTCAACCGTGTTTCGTACCTTGGCTCCGCTCGGGGAGTGGCGCGCGACGACCAGGTTCAAGGGACCTGGCTGGGTGGCGTGCGCTCGGGCGAGGCCCGGGCGTAGCCCCCGTGTCCAGCCCCCTCGCGAGGAACTCCCAAGGGGAGGCGTTGCGATGGTGCCGGACACTGAGCTCTGGGCTCCCTGAGGTTGGTACGGCCATGGGCCGCCCTCAGTTGTTTATCACCAGCCCGGAGCATAGCGCTTCCGTATGTGTACGGGCATAGCCGCTCCTCGGAAGTATCGTCAACCAGCACGGAGCATGGTGCTTCCACTGGTGCGTGGGAGGGGGCTCCCCTCCGGGAGGAGCCCCCGGGGCGTGTACAGCCCCGCCCTGACATGTGGATGGCTCGGTAGGGCTAGGAGAGGTGTATCTGGGCACCTGTGAGCCAGCACGGGACTCACGAGGCCCTACCTCGAGGCAGGTTGCGCCTGGCTCTGGGCCTTTATCAATTGGTGCGTACCTGCAGGGTTGTTAGAATGCAAATGCTCTATGTCCTCAGGTCCCGGCCCCCGAGCGAGCTCAGCCGCCGCTGGTATGACAGGTTGCGATGCCGTGGGTCAAGGCCAGGGGGTGAGGGCTGGAGAGCCAGTAAGAGCCCATGAGTCGCGATGCTCAGGCGGCCCCCTTTTAACATGCAAGCGCTTTGCACGACGAAAACAGTAGGTGATAATTATGGGAATCAGATTAAGCGTGAAAGAACAACTTCATCCTAGGGTAAATGCTGGAAAAGCAACTGCCGCTGGGTCGGGCCCGAGCGGTGTGGGGATGATGCAGCCCGAGGGCGCCCCCAACAAGGTAAATAAAGAGCATAAACAAAATGGATACATGCCGTGGGGACGGACCCACGCTACCTGGGAATGGTGCAGCCCTATGGGCGCTCCTAGCTGAAAGTAGAACTCTGAAAGATGTCACCTGGTGTTGTTGAAGATGAAGTGATGCTGAGGAAGTGAGCGATGCGCGGTGAACACGACGGCCCTCATGAGCCCCCAGGCCCAGGGGCCTCGGGAGGCTCTGGTGGAACGTGCAGGTCTTTGGGGACCATCGCCACCTCCGCCAGGACCGCGCGATGCCTGACCTCCTGAGCCTCCAGAATGCTCCTCAACAGGCGCTAATGTGCGGCGACCGCGCTCGGCAGGCCGAAAGGCATGCGAACGTAGCTGTGGGGTGGTCCCACGCAGCGCCCTACGGCCGTAGGCCATAGGCGCTCCTAGAACGCAGCTCGGTTGAGCCCTGGTACGTCGACGCAGATGCGCGGTCCTCCATCCTCGCCTGGATGTGGGGCCTCGGCAGGTAAGCGGCAGCTGCCGCGCATGACTCTGGACTCTTGTTGCTCTTGGGTGTTCCTTGCGATGAACTCTTGAGGGTTTGGTCTCCTTTGACTTGTACCTTTCTGAGGGAAGCGTGCCTGAAAGCACCCCTCCAAGTGGTGCCCGAGCGGCTCCCCCGCGACCTTGGAAAGGTCGGTGGCTCTCCAAGAGAGAGCCCCCGAGCCCTGCTTGACGAGGGCGTTGAGCGCGCCTTCCTATGCGCGAGAGGGCGGCGCTCCCTGATCGAGTGTGAATCCTGACGCGTTACCTCCGGAGGTGCCTGCTTCCTTGTGGATCTGGCCAGGTGAGGTCTTCTTCTTCTTGAGGGTCGCCTCGGGAGGCCTCCCGCTCCTGCGATCTGGGTCTTCAATTGCTGCGGGTTGGAACGCACGCTCGAGCGAGCACACTACGTCCCATTCTCCACAGGGTACGGTGATGACTCCACCGCTTCCTGGCATCTTGAGGACATTGTAACCATGGTGAGTCACTGCCATAAACTTGGCTAGGGCTGGGTACCCGAGGATGGCGTTGTACGGCAGGCGGATGTGAGCGACGTCAAAGTCGATGAGCTCGGTGCAGTAGTTGTTGCGTTGCCCGAAGGTGACCGGAAGGCGAACCTGCCCAATTGGAACAGTGGAACCATCGGTAACTCCTGAGAAAGGCTTGGTCGGCTGAAGCTGGTCGTATGGCACTTGGAGATTGCCGAACGTCTCGACGGACAGGACGTTGAGTCCTGCCCCGCCATCGATGAGGGTCCTGGTGACCTGCACGTTGCTGATGACTGGGGAGCAAAGCATCGGGGGGACTCCGGCCGTTGCCGTACACTTGAGCTGGTATGCGGAACTGAATGTGATCGCGCACGAAGACCACCTGAGAGGGCATGTGGCCTCAAGCTTGGGAAGGACTGCATTCACCTCACGAGCAAACTGCTTGAAGATGCGCTGTGAGGCTGGGGCCTGGGCGCCGCCCAAGATGCAAGCAATTGCACGCGGCTCTTGGAAGCCCCCAACCCCATCGTCTGGGTGTTGGTCTTCGTTCCTCCTTGGTGGAGGCGGTAGAGGAGGGAGGCCTGCGTTGCCGTGGGGATGGTCCTCAGGCTGGTCCTGCCAGCGGTCCTCGCGAGGGCGGTCACGCCATCCCTGGCAAAGGCCACGGTCTTCCCATCGTCCACCGCCTCTTCCTCCTCCTTGGCCATAGCCCCTGTCGTTGCGCTCTGGGCGTCGGCCGATTCGCCCATCTCGCATGGCTCTGAGCTCTTGACATTCATTGGTGTTGTGGGTGTGGAGGTCGTGGTACACGCAGTACTGTCCGCCCTTGGATGACTCAAGCTGATCCCTGCCTCACTTGGTGTCCGGTTCCGCTGCTAGCACGGCAGCCCCCTTGTGCTTCACGTCCTTGACCTTGAGCTTCTTTTCTTCCGGGTTGGCTGCCGGGAGCTCGAGGAGAGCGAGACGCCCTTCCTCAGCCCTGGCACACTTGGTCGCCAAGTTGAACAGCTCCATGGATGTGCACAGGACTTCATGGATTGCTGGCTCTTCCTTCATCTTGACGTCGCGCACGCCGTCGGAGAAGGCTGAGATGATGGCTTCTTCAGTCACCTTGGGGATCTTGAGGCGAGCGTAGTTGAAGCGCTGGATGTACTTCTACAGGGTTTCTACTGGTTGTTGCTTGATGCGGCGCAGGTCGCTCACGGCCGGGGGCCGGTCGTGAGTGCCCTGGAAGTTGGCGATGAAGCGGGTGCGCATCTTGCTCCAGGAGGAGATCGTGCCGGGCGCCAGGTTCAGGAGCCAGGTGTGAGCGCCGTCCTTGAACGCCATGGGGAACCAATTCGCCATGACCTTCTCGTCTCCGTTGGCGGCTACGATGCCTAGCTCGTAGAGCTGTAGGAACTCCGCAGGGTCTGCTGTGCCATCGTAGCGGGGAGGGAGGTCAGGCTTGAACTTGCCTGGCCATGTGACGCCGCGCAGCTCGGGGGGTGAAGGCGAGGCAGCTCGCTGTGGCCACCAGTGCCCTTTGCTGGTGCTGGACTCATTCCTGCGGGTCACCATGCACCGCCACTGGGAGCAGCACGGGGTTTTGTCGTGGAGGCGCTGGGGCGCGATCTTGGCGTGCCGGTGCTGGGAGCATGCGAGCGCCTTCCCGGGACGTGGGATCTCTTGGCAGCTCCCTTCTTGCTGCGCAGGCACCGGACATGGCGGGTCTCGCCCTGGGGTTGCGCGCCTTGGAGCCAAGGCACCTTCTTGGGGAGGAGGCGGCGGAGGCGCCTCCTGATGCTCGCCCCCTGCACGGGATGGAGGGTGAGGCAGCGAGAGGGACCGCAAGGGGGAGCCCCCTGCGGCACTGACGAGGTCGGTGATGCGGGTGAGCCAGTCCTCGTAGAGGTCGTCGACGGGGCGATAGTGGAGGAGCTCCCGAGCCAAGAGCAGTGAGGCGTGCGCATCCATGGGTGTGCGACGGGCGTGGGACGACGAGCCAGCTGGAGTCAGCGACGTGGTGGCGGTGCGGCCATCCCGCCGCACCGAGGGGTGCTGGGATGAGGCCTGCTGCTCGTTCCCCGCCGGGCCGGTGGCAGCGTTGGCGTCGGGCGATGGGGAACGATGAGGGGGGCCGCCGACAGGTGCCGTCTGGGCGACGCGAGCGGCGTGAGCAGCCCGGCGCTCGGCGCGAGCCCGACGAGCGTCAGCCATGGACACGACGGAAGATCACACACGGACAGCGAAAGGAAGATTCCGCGCACCCCTACCTGGCGCGCCAAATGTCGGGTTTCAGGTTCCGGCAGACCCTTGAGGTTCGAACACTGGGGTGCGCGTGGAGATCTCTCCCCTACCGATCTACGTCTGATCCTATCGTGCGAACTAAGATGAAAATGATGAACAACACAAGAGGCATGAGGTTTATACTGGTTCGGTCCACCGTTGTGGTGTAATACCCTACTCGAGTGTGTGGTGCGGTGGATTGCCTCCGGGGCTGATGATGGACAGTACAAGGGAAGAACAGCCTCGCGAGAGGTGTTCTTGAGCTGGTGTGATGAACTGCTAGGGTGAGTTTGGTCGCCTCTCTCTCTCTCTGCTGGGGTTCTACCAGATCTCTCCCAGGGTCTCCTCCACTCTGTGGTGGCTAGCTCTATTTATAGAGGCCCTGGGCCTCTCCCCAAATAGTCAGCGGGAAGGGCGCCAACAATTGGCCATTTCGAAGGGGAACATGTAGTACAAGTTATCCTGACCAAAGGTGGTCTTCGGCTGCCAAAGGCACTAGCGATGACGCCGTCTTGGGCTCCACGGTGACCTCCGTCCTACCGTCCGGCTGGTCTTGGTCTCGTTGCACCGGAATGGTAACCTTTGCCTGATGCCTTGGCCTGTGCTTGCCCCCTTTGCACCAAAGGGGAAACAACGACACTACGCAGGCCGGCGCCCGCCTGGCGCCCGCCTGGTCTGGATCGTCAGGGCTTGCGTCACGGGTTCCTCGTGAGGTACCCTTGCCTTGATCTCTCCGCCTCCTTGTGAGCCTGCCTGATGAGGCTGCCTCTGAGGAAGCTTCCTGTCGTCCACCCCGTGAGGCTTGGCCCCTCGCGAGGGTCTTGAGCTTGAGCTGATGAAGATGGGCCGCACTGGCCCCCCGCCTGAGCCACGCCACAGGCTGCAGGCAGGCAAGTCTGGGGACCCCCGTTCCCAGAACGCTGACAACCTGCTCTCCGCTTTCAAGCATCGACCCTTCGAGGTGTTCGACAGGGAATTTTGTGCCCTACCCAGCGCTCATTTGGTAGCAACTATCATGATTTAACCAATATGTTAGACTATAATTTGGAGAATGCCGATTACATGGATGAGGAGGACGTAGACACGGCTAATTCTTAGGTCGGTCCCCCCGTCGTATGCCATTGGTCGGCCACATCCACCTATGATATTTACATGGTGGAAACCCCAAAGGACGGCAATGGCACTCCTGGGTAGGACTGAGGGAAGCCTAGAGATGAGCCTCCCAAACGCCGAAAACAACATCGTCGATCAAAACCATGTCGAAGCCATGCAAGCAACGTAGACTCGACAGAGAACAACACCGTAAATAATAAGGATAACCTCGCCAGAGACGTAGCCAACAAGCATCATCAAGATGACCTCGCAGGGCAGGAGGATCCGCTCAATCCGGAAAGCCACGAAGACACCGAGAATAGAAACTACCTCCCACTCTCTAAAGAGGAGGCCAGTGTTGGGGAAGACGATTTTATCGTCCCCGAATATCCCCTGGAGCAAGAACGGTTCAAGCGGAGGCTTTTAGCCACCACCTGCTGCGTAAAGAAGCAAAAACGCAAAATCAAGGCTGAACAGGACACCCTCAACGACCGATGGACTAAAGTCCTAGCTGCCGAAGTGGGGTACGGCCGCGATCAGCCAACCAGTAGCTACCCTAAATGAAGGCTATTGCCCCAGTTCGACGATGAGGCTATAGAGCCAACACGCCTGACATATATATGCACTGAAGAGCCAGACCGACCCCTAGAGGGTGGGACAGGGAAGCTGACGACGCCGAACACCCAGCCGCCCCACCTCGTCGTCACGGCAAGGATCAAGTGCGGCCCACTCACGAGTACAACCTATGCCAGGACCTAGACGCTCGTGGAGGCCGTACCAGGTCCATCTATGGACCCCGAGAGGACCTGCGCGCACACCGGGAAGGATACTACGATCGATTAAACCGTAACTATAGAGTCCGGGAGCAGCAGCACAGTAGGAGGGCCGAAGACCTCTGACGTGACATAGCCCATGTTTGGGGCGCCTCACACCCCTTGTGTTTCACAGAAAGGGTAATGCAACATCAATTCCCAGAAGGCTACAAGCCTGTGAACATCGAATCATACGACAGAACCACATATCCAGCGGTATGGATAGAGGATTTCCTCCTCCACATCCATATGGCGCGAGGAGACGACCTCCACGCCATTAAATATCTACCTCTCAAGCATAAAGGCCCAGATCAACACTGGCTGAACAACCTTCCCGAAGATTCTATAGGTTGCTGGGAAGAGCTTTAGGACGCTTTTCGAGCAAACTTTCAGGGCATCTATGTCGGGCCTCCGGATGCTGACGATCTAAACCGTATCACGCAACAACCCAAAGAATCTGCGCGACAATTTTGGAACCGATTTCTGACTAAGAAAAATCAGATCGTTGACTGTCCGGATGCCGAAGCCTTGGTTGCCTTTAAGCATAGTGTCAAGGGGGAATGGCTTGTATGACAGCTTGGCCAGGACAAACCAAGAACTATGGCATCCCTTACTTCCATCATGACTCGATTTTCAGCGGGAAAAGACAGTTGGCTTGCTCACAAGAACACCAACCCAGACACACCTGGTACCTCCGAGGTTCTGGGCGGAAATGGAAAGCCCCGACGCAGCAAGAATAAACATCGCCACAACAATGGTGAAAGGGAGGATACGACAGTAAGTGCCTGATTTTGAAACCAGAAATCCGGAACCCAAAGAAAGCCCCTAAAGGAGATGGTGATGGCCTGTCCAAACTGGACATAATTCTAGACATGCCTTGTTAGATCCACGGCACATCAGAGAAGCCCACCAACCACTCCAACCGAAATTGTTGGGTGATCAAACAGGTTGGCAAACTCACAGTCGAAGACTCGGGCAAAAGCCAATGAAGAAGAGACAATGATGAGCCTCGCATGCCGTATAGTGGAGGCCATAAAACCTTCCCTTCCGAGGTTAAGACGGTAAACATGATCTACGCAACCCACATGCCGAAGATGGAGCGGAAGCACGCACTACGAAAGGTATACTCCGTCGAGCCAGTAGCGCCAAATTTCAATCCATGGTCAGCCAGCCCGATCACTTTCGATCGTAGGGATCATCCCACAAGCATATGCCATGGAGGGTCTGTAGGCCTAGTGAGACCTCATCATCGATCCATTCCACCTCACTAGAGTCCTAATGGATAGAGGGAGTAGCCTCAACCTGATATACGAGGATACAATGAGGAAAATGGGGATCGATCCATCAAGGATTAAACCCAGTAACACCACCTTCAAAGGGGTCATTCCGGGAGTGGAGACCCACTGCACGGATACCGTGACACTCGAAGTAGTGTTCGGATCTCTGGATAATTGCCAAAGCGAGGACTTGATCTTCGATATTGCACCTTTTTGCAGCGGCTATCACGCCCTCCTCGGCCGAACAACGTTCGCCAAAATCAATGTCGTTTGCATTATGCATGACTCAAGTTGAAGATGTGTGGTCCTTCGGGCATCATAACTATCAACGGCAACACAGAACACTCACTTCAAACCGAAGAGCACACTGCGGCCCTAGCGGCCAAAGACCACACCGGCCCGTATAGGTCCGGATGCCGACCCGCCGTAAGGGTCGGTGACAATGGTAAACGGGTTCGAACCCGTTCCCCGTCATGGGAACCCGCATGCATTCTCCGAAAAGGGATACGCGCCCCATGGCCCACCCACATTCTTCACACTCTACGTGCCTCGTCAGAACAACTTCGCATGCAAAATACCATTGGCAGCCGTGAGGCATACATTAACATGAAGTACATGTCCGGTTAAACCAAACATCGGAATCGCCCTATTTTCGGACAACCCGGGGACCAATTCTGGACACCCCAAAGCATAAAGCTTCGTCGTCAGGGTCCTCGCCCATCAAAAGTCTCATCGAAGGTCCCAATCCTTTCCTATTAGAAGCAAAAGCATAGACATGCAACATGGCATAGTGAAGGCTTCAACTCACGTGTCATGGCCCTGTGTCAACCTTTCCTCTGTCCATTTGCTTTTTTTCATCTTACAAGTACTGCCTTCGCAGTTCAAATTGTACGGTTAGACGTGCCGAGCTTACAATAAATAATGAAAATGCCCTTTATGGTGTTCGATTATCCGCATCCTGCGATTCATTGACTCCCTTTCCAATTCTCTCCTCGCTATTCAAACAACCCGACATGAAAATATATTAATCAGTCATGAGTTTGATTTACATATCAGCTCGATATCTTCAAGTCTGGCACCGCTTCCCGCCAGGTGTCCGGTGTCTCGGATATTGCATTATACGCATCCGTTTCGAACTATGTCTTGGGTCAATAGTTGGGTTGCCCGGCTCCTATGCTTGCCTCTTATGTTCTGCATGTTCGGCTAAGAGGGCAAAGGAACAACCCCTGTGATTGTACTTCTGGTTTGCCCGGTCAAATACCTCGGGAGGAGAAAGCCCAAAACTGACCGTCATAGTAAGCATGAAGGGATCCGCGATACGATGACGAAGTTTGACTCTAAAAATCATTGGCGATTTCACCGTGTAACATGAAGGGTTCGTCTTAACACAAACCATGTGATTGGAAAGGGCTGGGTTCAACCCCCAAGTACATCACAAACACACCGGGGGATAATCCCTACTCCCCATCGTCAAGCTCCTAAGGCTAATTGAAAGCAGTAAAACCGAATAGTCTGATTGCCTGGTTTCGTTCCCGCACTACCACCTCTGGGCACCAAGACGTTGGCTAAGGGTAACAGTGCGGAAACAAAACACCCTTCGTGATATTCACCTGGGGGATGAAGCCGACGACTGGTAGCTTTTAGAACTAAACATACGGCCACACAAGAGTCAAAATTTGATCACTACAATATCAAATAACTTCGCCAGGCGCATAATAAAGCATAAATCCCACTTGGCACAAAATTTCTACAATTACTCAAGCATTACAATTTTTGAACACTAGCCCTCTATTGCCCGCGCTCCGGTCATCACCTGTGTGAAGTACTGCTCGGGGCGGCAATGCTCCTTCCCTTGGGCTGGAGGACCAATGGCCATCTCCATTGGATTAACCCTTGGCCAATGGACCATGGTCTTTGCAAATGCGAGCCTCGCCCCCTCAAGGCACGCCGATCGCTTCACGGCGTCACTCCGGAGCAGCGCCTCCTGCAGCCTCTGCACAAGGCCGAAGTTGGTCCCCGGAATGGGCTCGGTCGGCCGCAGGCTGACACAGAGGTCAAGGCCACCTCAGACATCCGATGCATCTCAATCAGCTGCTTCATTCGATCGCTGAGGAGGGAAGGACGCTTAGAGGCCAGAAACTGTGACCAAAAGAGCCATTGCATGGAGTCCTCCTCGCGGTTGGCATAGTGTCTTGCCGCGGCCGCCGCATTCTTTGAGAGTTCGACGAAGACGCCTGCGGAGCACCAGACACTCATTAGCAGGGCGAATCTATTGCCTCCGAACACACTCTGCAGTAAATATTTCTTACCAATAGCAATTTGCACGGCTTGCCGAAGCTCCTCCCGGACACCTCAGATGTCACTCCTCGCCTCCTGGAGCTCTTTCTCTGCCTTGGACAGATGGGAGGACTACTCCTCCCGCCCCTTTCTCAAGGGCCTCAAGCTTCTCAGTGACATCTTGGAGCTCCCCTTGGACCTCGTTTACCCGAGACTCATGCTGCTTAGCAACACGCTAGGCCTGCTCAAGCTCGGACACCGCCCTCTCAGCGGTTGTCCTCTTCTCCGCCGCCTCGGACTCAGCTTTCTTTAGGGCCTCCTTTAAGCCCTCAACCTCAGCGGCAGCAGCTGCAATATCATCAAGATAAACGATCAGTAAATGGTTCAGCCAGTCCCTATCTGGCAAATACACATCTTTTACATAGCTTACCTTGCGCCTCGTCAAGCCGTTTTTTGACAAGGTCCAGCTCTTGATCGGAAAGCTTGAGCTTCCGATCCATCTCCTCTAACGCCGCAACATTAGTAGGCGCGGCCACGGAAGATGCCTGTGTTAGCATCAGAAATGTCAACATTTTTAACCGGCCTACCGAATTTGATCATTTGCAGATCTCTTCAAAGATCCTGGCAGAGTCTCGGGGGCTGCTATGTATGCGGCCTACCTAAACCAACAACTATAACCGCCTTATGAGGAAAGATCATTACTTGACTTACCTCAAAGCCTGTTAGAAGGCCTTGGACATCATTGTTCAGTACAGATTGGATGTACCGAACACTCTGCATAACCGCACCCATAAGGGTGCGGGGCCCTTCAACGATGGCGGAGTTGCTCACCAACTCCTCCAGCATGTCCGGACAGCCCACCACCGCCTGTGCGGAGGAGTTCGGTGCTGGCGTTGGTTCCCCGACCCCCTCCTTGCTGGTAGGAACCTATGTCGTCAAGGGCCTTCAAAGCTCGCGAGCGATCAATGGAGGGGGTCCAGATGGCCTGAACTCTTTTCCCTCGTCGGCCAGGAGGGACGCTCCCTCCTGGTCTTCGGTGACCGAGGTGTTGACCTCGGCCATTATGGCATCTACCTCCCCCTTCGTGTTCGGAGGAGGAGTAGTTCTTTGGGACCGCACCTCCTCAGCCTGTTCGGGGACCAAAGAAGACGCGGAGTGCGCCATAGACCCACTATCTGCCAGCTCGGAGGGCGGAGACGTCCCTTTCGAGGTTTGCTCGGTGGGGCGCTCATGTGGGGGATTGCAATTCGGAGGGGTTAACCTTCAACTAAAACAAACTACTGAAAGCATGATAGCTGAAAATACAGACGCCTTACCTGCTGGTAGGGGGCTTCACCCTGGGTCCCTTCTTCGGGAGCTCCTCGGACGCCTTGGACTTCTTGTCATTCGAGCTGTCCAGTATGACCAGCTTAGGCCGGAGTCGTCTCTTTAGGGCCGGGGAAGGTTGGACCTCCTCAGACGCCGGCCACTTTTTGGAGTGCGAAGAGGCACTCTCCTCTTTGTCCTTATCCTCCTCACCCCCATCTTGTACGGATGAGGCTGCAGCGTCTTCGGACCGGTTGCACAGACGGATCCTGCGGCGGAGGCCATCCCTGGCCTCCAATGCTTCTTGCTTCTTGCCCTTCCTAGCAGGCACCTTGTAAGGCTCCATGACCAGCATCTTCTCCAGCTGCTCTGATCAGGGCTCCTCCGGCAGTGGCACTAGGTTGTTGATCTTCTTGGCCTTGATGAGCCAGCCCTGCAGAATCCACGTAACAAGGTTAGATCATATCTCATGTAATGTGAATATCCGAACACTCTTCGAAGAGACATGCCACTCACCTCCCTTGCGAGATTCGCGGCGTCAAGACCAATGTGCTTCCCCTCGGCCGGCCACTCCTTCAAGGGCTGGAATAGTTGGCCCCATATCTTATCGAGAGTCGTGCCGAAGAGGTGCCACACAGTGGCCGGATCTTCGGGCTCATGCTCCCATATGGGCTTGGCCCTCTCCTGGCAAGGGAGGAGCCCGCGGTGGAGCATGATCTGGAATACATTGACCAGCTTTGCGCCGGTCTCTGTTACACTGTCGACGCACTTCTGCAGCACTTTGGTGTCGGCAACACAACCCCAGTCCGGACTCTTGTTGGTCCAGGAGGCCAATCTGGTTGGGGGTCCGGACTAGAATGCGGGGGCCGCTCCCCATGTGGCATCCCTTGGCTCGGTGATATAGAACCACTCCTTCTGCCACATCTAGACGATGTCGACGAAGTGGTCGTCCGGCCACTGGAACCATGTCAGCTTGCTGATCATGGCCCCTCCGCAGTCTACGTGCTCGCTGCTGACCACCTTGGGCTTCACGTTGAACACCTTCAACCATAAGCCGAAGTGTGGCTGGACCCGGAGGAGTTCTTCACAGATGACGATGAAGGTCGAAATGTGGAGGAGGCAGTTGGGGGCTAGGTCGTGGAAATCTAGCCCATAGTAGAACATTAGCCCCCGCACAAAGAGGTGCAGGGGAAATCCTAGCCCCCTAAGGAAAGGGAGAAGAAAAACTACCCTCACGCCCGGCTGGGGCATTGGGATGATCCGGCCCTCTTCGGGGGCTCAATGGGCGACGTTGGCTGCCAAGTAGCCAGCCTCCTTCAGCTTCAGTATATCCTTGTTAGTGACAGAGGAAGCCTCCCACTTCACATTGGCGCCAGATCCGGCCATGGTCGAAGGAGTTAAAGTGGGATTGGCTATGGAAGCAGGGATAAAGGGCACTAGAGCTTTGAAGGATTGTGAGTGAGGAAGTTAGGAGAAGGCGTGGGATGCAGATTGTAGCACCCCCCCCCTTTATAGACTGTGGGAAGGCCAGAGATCCTTTCTTTCACGATGTTGGCCTCTCCACTTCCGATATCTCCGCAATTTTATGAGCGGGGAGGGGAATCCAAATCATTAACCATATCCCCCGAAAAGCAGGACACGATCTCCACCTTGAGGGGACGTGTCAAGCATGGTGTCAGCCTCGAGCCGCGCTTAGAGAAATAGTAACTTCTTGGCGTTATGGCCGGAAGTGACTCTTCATTGAAGGAGAATAACTTGTCAGATAACGACACTATTTGCGCTTGAGCAATGTTTTTATTATTACCTTCGGTGTTATGTAAAACAACCGTTTTAGATTCCGGACATCACTTGGTACCGAACAGGGGGGAGACATGTTGAGGAACTCGCCCTGCAAACCAAATACTCATAGGATGAATGGATACCGGATACAAGTCTCGGTGTTGGAGCCAAGTTCGGGGGCTACTGAGGGAGTAATGGACTAAGGGGTCCTCGAGGCAACAGCCCATTATACATGGGCCAGACTGGTGGAGTTGTACTATGGCAGGAGATCTATGAAGTCATGGTGTGCGCTCCAAGTCAAGAAGGCGTAGGTTTACCTCTTCGAGAGGGACTGAACATGGGTAAACACTGTGTCGCCGTCCCTTGTTACCCATCGATCCTGGATCCACAGCTCGGGACCCCCTACCCTGAGGTATGCCGGTTTTTACACCGACACCCTCCACCAATAATCACACTCCATGGTTAGCTGAAACCACGGGTATCGTCGATACCAACAACAGTCCTGGCGGAGTTTCGTTTGATTATTATATTTTGATTTGATTTTGAGCATGGAACTAGGCATCCCGAATACCAGCCACTTTCTCGTGAATGACAAGTGAATAAACATTCGTCATGAGAATAACCCACCTAGCATGGAAGATACTGACAGCGCCCAGTCACTACATGAGAGATTCGGGCATATAAAACAGATTATATCTGAAGATTTAGAGTTTGGCACATGCAAATTTACTTGGAACGGTAGGTAAATACCGCATATAGGTAGGTGTGGTGGACTCATATGGAACAACTTTGGGTTTAAGGAAGTGGAAGCACAAGCAGTATTCCCACTTAGTACAAGTGAAGGCTGGCAAATAGATTCAGGAGCGACCAACTAGAGAGTGACAACGGTCATAAACATGCATTGAGGTTAACCAACATTGAGTGCAAGCATGAGTAAGATATAAATCACCATGAACATAAATATCGTGGAGGCTATGTTGATTTTATTTCAACTACATGCGTGAACATGTGCCAAGTCAAGCCACTTGAACCATTCAAAGGAGGGTACCATCCTATCATACTACATCATAACCATTTTAAATGCATGTTGGCACACAAGATAAACTATTATCCAGTCATAGCTAATTAAGCATGGCATGAGTAACTATAATCTCTAATTTTCATTGAAAACATGTTTCATTCATAATGGGCTGAATCAAGAACAATGAGCTAATCATATTTACAAAAACAAAATAGGTCGAGTTCGTACCAGCTTTTCTCCAACTCAATCATTTTGTCAAATATCATCATTATTGCCTTTCAATTGCATGACCGAACGGTGTGGATAATAATAAGACTACACATGCATTATGGCCGGAAGTGGCCGAAATAGTAACTGCTTGGCATTATGGCCGGAAGTGACTCTTCATTGAAGGAGAAAAAGTTGTCAGATAACGACACTATTTGTGCTTGAGCAATGTTTTTATTATTACCTTCGGTGTTATGTAAAACAACCGTTGAAGATTCCGGACATCACTTGCTACCGAACAGGGGTAGACTTGTTGAGGAACTCGCCCCGCAAACCAAATACTCATAGGATGAATGGATACCAGATACAAGTTTCGTTGTTGGAGCCAAGTTCGGGGGCTACTGAGGGAGTAATGGACTAAGGGGTCCTCGAGGCAACGGCCCATTATACATGGGCCAGACTGGTGGAGCTGTACTATGGGAGGAGATCTATGAAGTCGTGGTGTGCTCTCCAAGTCAAGAAGGCGTAGGATCTCTTTGATTCCTAATTGTAATCTATCTTCGGTAACCATAGCCCTATCGGTATCTATATAAACCTTGGGTTGTAGTCATTAGGGGGAGAGCTATCTTCACCCCCATAGCTTAGGGTTAGCCCCTACTGATCTCGAGGTAGATCTACTCTGTAAACCACGATATACAATCAAGCAGGACATAAGGTTTTACCTCTTTGAGAGGGACTGAACCTGGGTAAACACTGTGTCGCCGTCCCTTGTTACACATCGATCCTGGATCCACAGCTCAGGACCCCCCTACCCTGAGGTATGCCGGTTTTTACACCGACACCCTCCACCAATGATCACACTCCATGGTTAGCTGAAAAAACGGGTATCGTTGATACCAACAACAGTCCTGGCGGAGTTTCGTTTGATTATTATATTTTGATTTGATTTTGAGCATGGAACTAGGCATCCCGAATACCAGCCACTTTCTCGTGAATGACAAGTGAATAAACATTCGTCATGAGAATAACCCACCTATCATGGAAGATACTGACAGCGCCCAGTCGCTACATGAGCGATTCAGGCATACAAAATAGATTATATCTGAAGATTTAGAGTTTGGCACATGCAAATTTACTTGGAACAGTAGGTAAATACCGCATATAGGTATGTGTGGTGGACTCATATGGAACAACTTTGGGTTTAAGGAAGTGGAAGCACAAGCAGTATTCCCACTTAGTACAAGTGAAGGCTGGCAAATAGATTCAGGAGCGACCAACTAGAGAGCGACAACGGTCATAAACATGCATTGAGGTTAACCAACATTGAGTGCAAGCATGAGTAGGATATAAATCACCATGAACATAAATATCGTGGAGGCTATGTTGATTTTATTTCAACTACATGCGTGAACATGTGCCAAGTCAAGACACTTGAACCATTCAAAGGAGGGTACCATCCTATCATACTACATCATAACCATTTTAAATGCATGTTGGCACACAAGATAAACTATTATCCACTCCTAGCTAATTCAGCATGGCATGCGTAACTATTATCTCTAATTGTCATTGCAAACATGTTTCATTCATAATGGGCTGAATCAAGAACAATGAGCTAATCATATTTAAAAAAACAAAATAGGTCGAGTTTGTACCAGCTTTTCTCCATCCCAATCATTTCGTCAGATATCATCATTATTGCCTTTCAATTGCATGACCGAATGGTGTGGATAATAATAAGACTACACATGCATTGGACTAAGCTGGAATCTACAAACATTTATTCAAAGGAGAAGACAAGGTAATATGTGCTCTTTGTTAGATCAACAATAATGCATATAAGAGCCACTCAACATTTTCATCGTTGTCTTCTCCTTTTGACCCATAGAAAAAGAAAAGAATTTCAAAGAAACACACTGAAATATTTTTGGAGTTTTTATTTTTCTACAGAAAGTAAAAACAAGAACGAGAAAACTATTTACATGGGAAAGCTCTCAACAAGCAAAAGAAGAACAAGAAATCTTTTTTTCTTTTAATACTACTACTAAATAAATTTGGAAAGAAAAATTAAAAAGAAGCGAGAACTAATTTTTTTGATTTTCTCAAAGTTTTTCAAACACACAAGAAGAAAGCAAGAAAAATAAACTAACATGGATAATACAATGAAAAAGTTTGAACACCGACAACTTGAATGAATGTGTGAGCATGAATGTAATGTCGGTGAGAAATACGTACTCCCCCAAGCTTAGGCTTTTGGCCTAGATTGGTCTAGGGTCACGGCTCGAAATAATCCTCTCCTTGATACTCCGGAGGGTCCTGAGGGTTCCACTAGTTAGAGACTTCATGTGGCTCCCACTGATAAATAGGTTCCTTATACAGATCAGGTGATAGTGCTGGCTCAGGAACTGGGGATTGCGTCCGCTCCCAGTATGCATAAATATCCTCGGGCATAATAATGTACCTGCCTGAATAATATCGAACAAAGAAGGTGTAGGCACGGTAATAATCTGACAAGTACCCTGACTGAATACTCGGTTGAAGATGAGCTGCTTGTCATCGTCTTTGGCAACAAAATCATGTGCTACCATACTAGCATAGTTTAAATACTTAGTGGGAAACAATATTTCCTCCTCATCATCATGCCTAATGGGTATCTCAAAATGTATAGCAAGGCGGGAGGCATAGATACCTCCAAAGATAGGGCCCTTCGAGCGGTTTGTGTTTAACCGCCAAGCAATAATAGCGCCAAACTAAAAGTTCTATCACAATATAAAGCATGGCGAAAAATAGCAAGGTCAGGGGCACTAAGGCCTCCACTCTCCCCACGACCAATCAAACATCCCTGAGCAAATAAAAAATAATAATGTAAAACAGGAAAATGTAAACTAGCTACTCTCGCTTCCGACACTCCTCTCTCTTCCCCCACAGTAGTTGTAGCAATAAAGTCCTCCTCGTCTCTAGGACGTGGCTCACTAACGCTGCCCACAAAAGGTATTTTGCAAACATCTCAAAAATCATAGTGTCATTCGCTTAGGCACATCATGATGAAGCTATATACCTAGGGTAGGGTCATGGATCTGTCCAACATACCCTCCCCAAGGACATCTCTACAAGGAATCAGAAGCAGTCGAAGAGAAACCATCATCCACTTGACCATGAAGATGTGTTCACTCGACCACCTTGAAGACACTCGACCACCAGAAGATGAGAAACCCTTCGCTCCGCAACGGTCGGGGTTTAAGTCATAGTTTTATGGACATTTATAGAACTTTACTTCGGACGTTACCAGTAACGCTCCTCCTTTATGAACATTGAACCCTATGTAACGGAGGGGAAGAGGGGTCCTGGCGCACTCTATATAAGCCACCCCCCTCCTCTGGGACAAGGGTTCACACCATCTGTAATTCACATGCATATATCCAGTCGACCGCCTCAGGGCTCCGAGACGTAGGGCAGTTACTTCCTCTGAGAAGGGCCTGAACTCGTAAAACTCGCGTGTACAACTCCTCCATAGCTAGGATCTTGCCTCTACATTCCTACCCCCCTATTCTACGTCAGGCTTAGAACGACGACAGTTGGCGCCCACCATGGGGTAGGTGTCTTAGTGACTTGTTGGAGAAGTTGCAATTTTTCCGATCCATTTCGTCATGGTTTCAGGCGGAGGTTTGGCTGAGGGCCGCGAGATCCGTCTCGGCATGCTCGTGTTTGTTGCTGACGACTCCACTTGGCTTTAGGAGGCTCCACTCGACGTCGACGCGCTCCCCGCCCGCGGGGCGACACACTTTCGCGCGTGCGTCCGCGGCATCCTCCTGCGGCAGCCGTCAACCCAATATCGGTCGGCTCCAACAGCTTTCCCCCTCCCTGCGGCCCGCCAGAGCAAATGTTCCAGTCGGTCGAGGCTTCAGCGGTGGGTGAGGCATGCGGTGGCCCGCCAGTCGGCCACCCCTCAAGTCGTGGCAATCGAGCCCTACGAAACTCTCTACGGCCTGTTCGATCTATCGACTGGCTCCGTAGAGATTGCATCCGAGTGCGACAGCAGCGACCCAGCGGCTGAAGTTTTGATGGTCAATGGACCATGCAGTCCTCCTGGCTTCACCCGTGAAGACGGAGGCGATGGGAACAGCGATCCATCGCGCGTTCATGAAGAGTACCGCCCCGAACCCCTCTCTTCGCAGCAGAGGGAGGAACTTCGCCGCTGGAACATGGATGCACTACATACTCCTATAGTTGGAGAAACCCTTGAGGCCCAGGCCTTGGAGCAGGCGCGCTTGGCCAACTTGGCTGAGCGCACTCGACTGGAGAACCTCCAGCGCGCACTCGACGATCGCGCTCGGCAGCATGCTCCCGAATCCAGTCGACGCCAACTTTTTCCACCTCCGAATCAGGTATACCGAACCCCGATCCAGAATCTAGCAGCTGCTGCTCGGATAGCAGAGTCGATCCAACCTTCCCAGTCAGAAGCTGGCCGAGGTCTGGTGCAGATCTGAGCCTTGATCCGGGCGGTGGGAGAGCAGAATACGGTCGTATCTCAGTCGCGAAATAGGATCCATAGCAGATCCGTGGTTGCAGACACAGTTCAGTCGGCCCATATCTCAAGATCTCCCCCGAGGCATGAGGGACGTGGAGATCGACGAGATCAGTACAGAAACCGTGAGCAGTATGATCAATGAGCCAATCGTGATGATCGTCATCGAGTGCCCACGCCTCCCCCAAGGAGTGGGTCGTATGTGCCTCGGCAACATGAAGACAGACGCCCTCACAGTGTTGGGCGAGGTATTCCAGTCGACCCCAGGGAGCCAGGCTTTGATGCAAGATCCATTCTCGTTCAGGGCTTGGTCGAAAGAAACAGAGCTCACCGAGAGGGCCATGACAGGGATATGCAAACCAGCAACAGGGTGCATGTCTCAAGTCCAGAGTGCTTCAGCAGAGCTATCAGAGCTTCGGTGATTCCCCCCAACTTTAAGTTAGCGACTGGAGTCAGTAAGTTCACTGGTGAGTCCAAGCCTGACACTTGGCTTGAAGACTACCGAGTGGCTGTCCAGATTGGTGGCGGCAATGAGAAGTGGCCATGAAACACCTTCCTCTAATGTTGGAGGGCTCGGCTTGAGCATGGCTGAATCAGTTGGCGCCTGGCAGTATTTATACTTGGGAAGATCTCGCCCGAGTGTTTGTCAGAACATTTGAGGGCACTTGCAAACGGCCGGCAGGTTTGACAGAATTATAGTGTTGTGTTCAGAAACCGAATGAAACTTTGATGGATTATATCCTGAGATGGATCACCCTACACCACACGGTAGAGGATGTGTCTGATCATCAGGCAATTTGTGCCTTTAAGGAAGGCGTCAGGTATCGGGAGTTGAATGTGAAATTCGGTCGGATAGGAAATATGACTCTGACTCGGATGATGGAGATTGCCACCAAGTATGCCAATGGTGAAGAAGAAGAACGACTCCGGAGTGGCAAGCACAAAGCAGTCGCCCACGAAGCCGGAGGAGGAAACTCCGGTCGGAAACAGAAGCGCAAGGCCGAGCCAGCTGCTCCTGGTGAAGCCTTGGGTGTGGTTCAAGGAAAGTTCAAGGGGAAGCCCAAAGGGCCGTGGAACCCCAAGAAAGTAAAAGATCAAGATGAAAATGACATGTTAGATCTACCGTGCCACATCCACACCAAAAAAGATGAAGAGGGTAATTTCATTTACCCGAAGCACACCACTCGGCAGTGTCGGCTCTCCAGCAATTCTAAGAGAAACAGCCCAAGGAAAAGGAGAAGGAAGCAGACAAGGCTGAGGATGAGGAAGGGGACGATGATGGTTATCCCCATGTGAATTCCACTCTGATGATTTTTGCTGATGTTGAGAGCAAAAGTCGATTGAAAGTCATCAACAGAGAAGTGAACATGGTCGCTCCGGTGACACCCAGTTATTTGAAGTGGTCACAGACTGCCATTACATTCGACCAGTGTGATCATCTAGCGCACATAGCCACCCCTGGGAGGAAAGCACTGGTAGTCGACCCGGTGGTCGAAGGCACTCGACTGACAAAAGTCCTGATGGACGGTGGCAGTGGCCTGAACATACTGTATACAGAGACACTGAAGGGAATGGGCATGCCGATGTCCAGACTCAGTGAAAGCAATATGAGTTTCCATGGGGTCATTCCAGGCAAGAAGGCTGCATCCCTCGGTCAGATTGCTCTCGACGTAGTTTTCGGTGATTCCAAGAATTACTGCAAAGAAAAGTTGACATTTGAAGTTGTGGATTTCCAGAGTGCCTATCATGCCATTCAGGGCAGGCTAGCTTATGCACATTTTATGGCTCGACCATGTTATGTGTACCTCAAATTGAAGATGCATGGTCCCAAAGGAGTGATCACTATCTCTGGTAATCGGAAGAAGGAAGAAGAGTGCTTCCAGATGGGTTCAAAGATCGCCGATGCTCAGATGGCAGTGGTAGAATTGCAAGAATACCAGAAAAATGTAGATCTGAGTGACTTGTTGTGAGCCAAGAAGCCGGCTACTGAGGGAGTAATGGACTAAGGGGTCCTCGAGGCAACGGCCCATTATACATGGGCCAGACTGGTGGAGCTGTACTATGGGAGGAGATCTATGAAGTCGTGGTGTGCTCTGTCAAGAAGGCGTAGGATCTCTTTGATTCCTAATTGTAATCTATCTTCAGTAACCATAGCCCTATCGGTATCTATATAAACCTTGGGTTGTAGTCATTAGGGGGAGAGCTATCTTCACCCCCATAGCTTAGGGTTAGCCCCTACTGATCTCGAGGTAGATCTACTCTGTAAACCACGATATACAATCAAGCAGGACATAAGGTTTTACCTCTTTGAGAGGGACTGAACCTGGGTAAACACTGTGTCGCCGTCCCTTGTTACACATCGATCTTGGATCCACAGCTCAGGACCCCCTACCCTGAGGTATGCCGGTTTTTACACCGACACCCTCCACCAATGATCACACTCCATGGTTAGCTGAAAAAACGGGTATCGTTGATACCAACAACAGTCCTGGCGGAGTTTCGTTTGATTATTATATTTTGATTTGATTTTGAGCATGGAACTAGGCATCCCGAATACCAGCCACTTTCTCGTGAATGACAAGTGAATAAACATTCGTCATGAGAATAACCCACCTATCATGGAAGATACTGACAGCGCCCAGTCGCTACATGAGCGATTCAGGCATACAAAATAGATTATATCTGAAGATTTAGAGTTTGGCACATGCAAATTTACTTGGAACAGTAGGTAAATACCGCATATAGGTATGTGTGGTGGACTCATATGGAACAACTTTGGGTTTAAGGAAGTGGAAGCACAAGCAGTATTCCCACTTAGTACAAGTGAAGGCTGGCAAATAGATTCAGGAGCGACCAACTAGAGAGCGACAACGGTCATAAACATGCATTGAGGTTAACCAACATTGAGTGCAAGCATGAGTAGGATATAAATCACCATGAACATAAATATCGTGGAGGCTATGTTGATTTTATTTCAACTACATGCGTGAACATGTGCCAAGTCAAGACACTTGAACCATTCAAAGGAGGGTACCATCCTATCATACTACATCATAACCATTTTAAATGCATGTTGGCACACAAGATAAACTATTATCCACTCCTAGCTAATTCAGCATGGCATGCGTAACTATTATCTCTAATTGTCATTGCAAACATGTTTCATTCATAATGGGCTGAATCAAGAACAATGAGCTAATCATATTTAAAAAAACAAAATAGGTCGAGTTTGTACCAGCTTTTCTCCATCCCAATCATTTCGTCAGATATCATCATTATTGCCTTTCAATTGCATGACCGAATGGTGTGGATAATAATAAGACTACACATGCATTGGACTAAGCTGGAATCTACAAACATTTATTCAAAGGAGAAGACAAGGTAATATGTGCTCTTTGTTAGATCAACAATAATGCATATAAGAGCCACTCAACATTTTCATCGTTGTCTTCTCCTTTTGACCCATAGAAAAAGAAAAGAATTTCAAAGAAACACACTGAAATATTTTTGGAGTTTTTATTTTTCTACAGAAAGTAAAAACAAGAACGAGAAAACTATTTACATGGGAAAGCTCTCAACAAGCAAAAGAAGAACAAGAAATCTTTTTTTCTTTTAATACTACTACTAAATAAATTTGGAAAGAAAAATTAAAAAGAAGCGAGAACTAATTTTTTTGATTTTCTCAAAGTTTTTCAAACACACAAGAAGAAAGCAAGAAAAATAAACTAACATGGATAATACAATGAAAAAGTTTGAACACCGACAACTTGAATGAATGTGTGAGCATGAATGTAATGTCGGTGAGAAATACGTACTCCCCCAAGCTTAGGCTTTTGGCCTAGATTGGTCTAGGGTCATGGCTCGAAATAATCCTCTCCTTGATACTCCGGAGGGTCCTGAGGGTTCCACTAGTTAGAGACTTCATGTGGCTCCCACTGATAAACAGGTTCCTTATACAGATCAGGTGATAGTGCTGGCTCAGGAACTGGGGATTGCGTCCGCTCCCAGTATGCATAAATATCCTCGGGCATAATAATGTACCTGCCTGAATAATATCGAACAAAGAAGGTGTAGGCACGGTAATAATCTGACAAGTACCCTGACTGAATACTCGGTTGAAGATGAGCCGCTTGTCATCGTCTTTGGCAACAAAATCATGTGCTACCATACTAGCATAGTTTAAATACTTAGTGGGAAACAATATTTCCTCCTCATCATCATGCCTAATGGGTATCTCAAAATGTATAGCAAGGCGGGAGGCATAGATACCTCCAAAGATAGGGCCCTTCGAGCGGTTTGTGTTTAACCGCCAAGCAATAATAGCGCCAAACTAAAAGTTCTATCACAATATAAAGCATGGCAAAAAATAGCAAGGTCAGGGGCACTAAGGCCTCCACTCTCCCCACGACCAATCAAACATCCCTGAGCAAATAAAAAATAATAATGTAAAACAGGAAAATGTAAACTAGCTACTCTCGCTTCCGACACTCCTCTCTCTTCCCCCACAGTAGTTGTAGCAATAAAGTCCTCCTCGTCTCTAGGACGTGGCTCACTAACGCTGCCCACAAAAGGTATTTTGCAAACATCTCAAAAATCATAGTGTCATTCGCTTAGGCACATCATGATGAAGCTATATACCTAGGGTAGGGTCATGGATCTGTCCAACATACCCTCCCCAAGGACATCTCTACAAGGAATCAGAAGCAGTCGAAGAGAAACCATCATCCACTTGACCATGAAGATGTGTTCACTCGACCACCTTGAAGACACTCGACCACCAGAAGATGAGAAACCCTTCGCTCCGCAACGGTCGGGGTTTAAGTCATAGTTTTATGGACATTTATAGAACTTTACTTCGGACGTTACCAGTAACGCTCCTCCTTTATGAACATTGAACCCTATGTAACGGAGGGGAAGAGGGGTCCTGGCGCACTCTATATAAGCCACCCCCCTCCTCTGGGACAAGGGTTCACACCATCTGTAATTCACACGCATATATCCAGTCGACCGCCTCAGGGCTCCGAGACGTAGGGCAGTTACTTCCTCTGAGAAGGGCCTGAACTCGTAAAATTCGCGTGTACAACTCCTCCATAGCTAGGATCTTGCCTCTACATTCCTACCCCCCTATTCTACGTCAGGCTTAGAATGACGACAGTTGGCGCCCACCATGGGGTAGGTGTCTTAGTGACTTGTTGGAGAAGTTGCAATTTTTCCGATCCATTTCGTCATGGTTTCAGGCGGAGGTTTGGCTGAGGGCCGCGAGATCCGTCTCGGCATGCTCGTGTTTGTTGCCGACGACTCCACTTGGCTTCAGGAGGCTCCACTCGACGTCGACGCGCTCCCCGCCCGCGGGGCGACACACTTTCGCGCGTGCGTCCGCGGCGTCCTCCTGCGGCAACCGTCAACCCAATATCGGTCGGCTCCAACAGCTTTCCCCCTCCCTGCGGCCCGCCAGAGCAAACGTTCCAGTCGGTCGAGGCTTTAGCGGTGGGTGAGGCATGCGGTGGCCCGCCAGTCGGCCACCCCTCAAGTCGTGGCGATCGAGCCCTACGAAACTCTCTACGGCCTGTTCGATCTGTCGACTGGCTCCGTAGAGATTGCATCCGAGTGCGACAGCAGCGACCCAGCGGCTGAAGTTTTGATGGTCAATGGACCATGCAGTCCTCCTGGCTTCACCCGTGAAGACGGAGGCGACGGGAACAGCGATCCGTCGCGCGTTCATGAAGAGTACCGCCCCGAACCCCTCTCTTCGCAGCAGAGGGAGGAACTTCGCCGCTGGAACATGGATGCACTACATACTCCTATAGTTGGAGAAACCCTTGAGGCCCAGGCCTTGGAGCAGGCGCGCTTGGCCAACTTGGCTGAGCGCACTCGACTGGAGAACCTCCAGCGTGCACTCAACGATCGCGCTCGGCAGCATGCTCCCGAATCCAGTCGACGCCAACTTTTTCCACCTCCGAATCAGGTATACCGAACCCCGATCCAGAATCTAGCAGCTGCTGCTCGGATAGCAGAGTCGATCCAACCTTCCCAGTCAGAAGCTGGCCGAGGTCTGGTGCAGATCCGAGCCTTGATCTGGGCGGTGGGAGAGCAGAATACGGTCGTATCTCAGTCGCGAAATAGGATCCATAGCAGATCCGTGGTTGCAGACACAGTTCAGTCGGACCATATCTCAAGATCTCCCCCGAGGCATGAGGGACGTGGAGATCGACGAGATCAGTATAGAAACCATGAGCAGTATGATCAACGAGCCAATCGTGATGATCGTCATCGAGTGCCCACGCCTCCCCCAAGGAGTGGGTCGTATGTGCCTCGGCAACATGAAGACAGACGCCCTCACAGTGTTGGGCGAGGTATTCCAGTCGACCCCAGGGAGCCAGGCTTTGATGCAAGATCCATTCTCGTTCAGGGCTTGGTCGAAAGAAACAGAGCTCACCGAGAGGGCCATGACAGGGATATGCAAACCAGCAACAGGGTGCATGTCTCAAGTCCAGAGTGCTTCAGCAGAGCTATCAGAGCTTCGGTGATTCCCCCCAACTTCAAGTTAGCGACTGGAGTCAGTAAGTTCACTGGTGAGTCCAAGCCTGACACTTGGCTTGAAGACTACCGAGTGGCTGTCCAGATTGGTGGCGGCAATGAGAAGTGGCCATGAAACACCTTCCTCTAATGTTGGAGGGCTCGGCTTGAGCATGGCTGAATCAGTTGGCGCCTGGCAGTATTTATACTTGGGAAGATCTCGCCCGAGTGTTTGTCAGAACATTTGAGGGCACATGCAAACGGCCGGCAGGTTTGACAGAATTATAGTGTTGTGTTCAGAAACCGAATGAAACTTTCTTGGATTATATCCTGAGATGGATCACCCTACACCACACGGTAGAGGATGTGTCTGATCATCAAGCAATTTGTGCCTTTAAGGAAGGCGTCAGGTATCGGGAGTTGAATGTGAAATTTGGTCGGATAGGAAATATGACTCTGACTCGGATGATGGAGATTGCCACCAAGTGTGCCAATGGTGAAGAAGAAGAACGACTCCGGAGTGGCAAGCACAAAGCAGTCGCCCACGAAGCCGGAGGAGGAAACTCCGGTCGGAAACAGAAGCGCAAGGCCGAGCCAGCTGCTCCTGGTGAAGCCTTGGGTGTGGTTCAAGGAAAGTTCAAGGGGAAGCCCAAAGGGCCGTGGAACCCCAAGAAAGTAAAAGATCAAGATGAAAATGACATGTTAGATCTACCGTGCCACATCCACACCAAAAAAGATGAAGAGGGTAATTTCATTTACCCGAAGCACACCACTCGGCAGTGTCGGCTCCTAATCCAGCAATTCTAAGAGAAACAGCCCAAGGAAAAGGAGAAGGAAGCAGACAAGGCTGAGGATGAGGAAGGGGACGATGATGGTTATCCCCATGTGAATTCCACTCTGATGATTTTTGCTGATGTTGAGAGCAAAAGTCGATTGAAAGTCATCAACAGAGAAGTGAACATGGTCGCTCCGGTGACACCCAGTTATTTGAAGTGGTCACAGACTGCCATTACATTCGACCAGTGTGATCATCTAGCGCACATAGCCACCCCTGGGAGGAAAGCACTGGTAGTCGACCCGGTGGTCGAAGGCACTCGACTGACAAAAGTCCTGATGGACGGTGGCAGTGGCCTGAACATACTGTATACAGAGACACTGAAGGGAATGGGCATGCCGATGTCCAGACTCAGTGAAAGCAATATGAGTTTCCATGGGGTCATTCCAGGCAAGAAGGCTGCATCCCTCGGTCAGATTGCTCTCGACGTAGTTTTCGGTGATTCCAAGAATTACTGCAAAGAAAAGTTGACATTTGAAGTTGTGGATTTCCAGAGTGCCTATCATGCCATTCATGGCAGGCTAGCTTATGCACATTTTATGGCTCGACCATGTTATGTGTACCTCAAATTGAAGATGCATGGTCCCAAAGGAGTGATCACTATCTCTGGTAATCGGAAGAAGGAAGAAGAGTGCTTCCAGATGGGTTCAAAGATCGCCGATGCTCAGATGGCAGTGGTAGAATTGCAAGAATACCAGAAAAATGCAGATCTGAGTGACTTGTTGTGAGCCAAGAAGCCGGCCAAAGATTCAGCATTCCAGACGTCTGGTGAAACGAAGTTGATTCACATTCACCCGACAGACCCCAATGCTGCTCCGACTCACATTTCAACCACACTCGACTCCAAATAGGAAGAAGCGCTCATCCAGTTCCTCCGTGAGAACTGGGACATCTTTGCATGGAAGCCTTTTGACATGCCGGGTGTACCCAGGGGACTGGCCGAGCATCGTTTGCGAGTCGACCCAAAAGTGAAACGAGTCAAAGAACATCTTCGACGGTCCGCCGTACAGAAGAGAAAGGAAATCAGTGAAGAGGTGGCTCGGCTTTTGGCAACTGAGTTTATTCGAGAGATTTACCACTCCGGGTGGTTAGCCAATGTTGTCATGGTCCCAAAGAAGGACGACTGACTTCGCATGTGCATTGGCTTCAAGCATATCAATCGGGCATGCCTGAAAGATCACTTTCCTCTCCCTCGCATCGACCAGATAGTCGACCCGACTGCGGGGTGTGAGCATTTGTCCTTTTTGGACGCCTACTCCGGGTACCACCAGATCCGTCTGTACGGACCCGACGAGATAAAGACAGCTTTCATCACCCCGTTTGGGTGCTTCTGTTATGTCACAATGCCATTCGGTTTGAAGAACGCTGGAGCCACATTCATGCGGATGATTCAGAAGTGCCTGCTCACTCAGATCAGTCGGAATGTGGAAGCATACATGGATGACATTGTAGTCAAGTCACGTAAAGGTTCCGACCTACTGACTGACCTTGCTGAAACCTTTGCCAGCCGCAGAAGGTATGATATCAAGCTCAACCATCAAAGTGCACGTTTGGAGTTTTGGGCGGAAAATTACTTGGTTTCCTAGTTTTCAAACGAGGGATCGATGCTAACCCAGAGAAAGTGGGTGCTATACTCAGAATGAAACGCCCTATGCATGTGCATGATGTCCAAAAGCTTACTGGTTGCTTGGCCGCCCTAAGTCGATTCATTTCTCGCCTCGGTGAAAAGGCGCTACCTCTTTACCGACTGATGAAGAAATCAGATAAGTTTGAGTGGACCCCAGAAGCTGATGCAGCATTTGAAGAGCTAAAAGCCCTGCTTTCCACCCAGCCGGTGCTTGCTGCTCCGATCAGCAAAGAGCCTTTACTGCTTTATATAGCAGCCACTGGACAAGTCGTCAGTACAGTACTTACAGTCGAGCGGGAAGAAGAAGGAAAAGCTTATAAAGTTCAGCGCCCAGTTTATTATATTTCTGAAGTCCTGACTCCGTCAAAGCAGAGATATCCGCACTACCAGAAGCTCATCTATGGGATTTACATGACCACGAAGAAGGTTGCACACTATTTCTCTGGTCACTCTGTTACAGTCGTCAGCGATGCTCCATTGTCAGAGATTCTACATAACAGAGATGCAACTGGTCGAGTGGCAAAATGGGCGATTGAACTCCTTCCCTTAGATATCAAGTTTGAGGCAAAGAAAGCTATCAAGTCCCAAGCAATAGCATATTTCCTCACCGAGTGGATCGAACAGCAACTGCCGACTCAAGTTCACTCGGAGCACTGGACCATGTTCTTTGATGGATCCAAAATGCTGAATGGTTCTGGTGCTGGGGTAGTACTGGTATCCCCCCGAGGAGACAAGCTCAAATATGTCCTCCAGATTCACTTTGATTCCTCCAACAATGAAGCAGAATATGAAGCACTCCTGTATCGGTTGTGCATGGCCATCTCACTCAGCGTCCGTCGCCTCATGGTCTACAGCGACTCAGATTTGGTAGTCAATCAAGTGATGAAGGAGTGGGACGTCAGAAGCCCAGCCATGACTGGTTACTGCAACGCGGTGAGGAAGATGGAAAAGAAGTTTGAGGGGTTAGAGCTCCATCACATACCCCGACTGAAAAATCAAGCAGCCGATGACTTGGCAAAGATAGGTTCCAAGAGAGAAGCCGTTCCCAGCAATGTGTTTTTGGAGCATATTCACATGCCGACAGTTCAGGAAGATCCTTTTACTGCAGAGCCCCCGTGGCCTAAGAGCGCCACAGACCCGACTGAAGTCGAGGTCCCAGCCATGGTCAACCTGATCATGGATGTTCTGGCCATTACTCCTGACTGGACAGTGTCGTACAGTGTGTACATCCTCAAGAAAGAACTCCCAGAGGACGAGGAAGAGGCTCGACAAATCATCCGTTGATCCAAGGGCTTTACTGTGATAAGAGGACAACTATTTAGGGAAAGCGTGACTGGAGTCGGTCAGAAATGCGTAACACCAGAAGAAGTTTGAATGATCCTCAACGACATCCACTCGGGGACCTGTGGTCACCATGCGTCCTCTCGGGCCATCGTGGCTAAAGCATACCGAGCTGGATTCTATTGGCCACGAGCAAACGAAATGGCGAAAGATATAGTCTACAGATGTGAAGGCTGCCAGTTTTACTCCGACATGTCTCACAAGCCAACGTCAGCCCTGAAGACCATCCCCCTCGTCTGGCCCTTTGCATTTTGGGGACTGGATATGGTTGGACCACTGAGAACTGGTAGGAGCGGCTTCACTCATGTGCTTTTTGCAGTCGACAAGTTTACCAAATGGATCGAAGCTAAACCTATCAAGAACCTTGAGGCCAGCACCGATGTCGGTTTTATCAGAGAATTGACATTCAGATATGGAGTTCCACACAGCATCATCATGGACAACGGGTCGAACTTCGATTCTGATGAGTTTAGAGCTTTCTGCGCTTCTCAAGGCACACGAGTCGACTATGCTTCAGTCGCTCACCCGCAGTCGAACGGACAAGCAGAAAGAGCCAATGGCCTAATTGTCAAAGGATTGAAACCCCGACTGATGCGTGATCTCAAACACGCAGCAGGCGCTTGGGTTGATGAACTTCCGTCAGTTCTGTGGGGTTTAAGGACAACTCCTAATCGGCCGACCGGACGAACTCCTTTCTTCTTTGTCTATGGAGCCGAAGTTGTTCTGCCAAGTGACGTGCTCCATAGCACACCCCGAGTCAAGTTCTTCTCTGAAGAGGAAGTAGAGCAGGCCGGCAAGATTCAGTCGACCTCTTAGAGGAGGAAAGAGGGATGGCCTTGATCCAGTCGACAATTTATCAGCAAGAGTTGCGTCAATTCCACGCCAGAAATGTGAGGGGTCATGCCTTTCAAGAAGGAGACCTGGTTCTTCGAGTGGATCAACAGAAACCACACAAGCTCGCCCCAGCTTGGGAAGGCCCCTTCATCATCACCAAAGTTCTCCACAATGGAGCATACCATCTTTACAGTGTTGAGCATCAGAAAGACGAGCCACGGGCTTGGAACGCGGAGCTGCTCCGCCCCTTTTATACTTAAGCACTCATTCGAAAAAAATGTAATAAGAAGTACCTTTGTAATTTGTTCGTCAAAGACAAGAGCTTTTCAGTCTTCTCGCATGATTGTTGTTACTTTTATTTACCTCTAAAATCCCCCAGTGGGTGGGCTTAGCCGCGAATCCATTTCGCCTAACTTTGAAAGAAAATCCTACCGAGTGGTGAGCAATCCTCCCACTGGGGGCTTAGCTGCAGTCCAGTACTCGCCTAAGTTCTCTCACTCGGAGACTTAGCTGCAGTCTGGTACTCACCTAAGTTCGAAAGAAAATCCTACCGAGTGGTGAGCAATCCTCCCACTCGGGGGCTTAGCTGCAGTCCAGTACTCACCTAAGTTCTCTCACTCGGAGACTTAGCTGCAGTCTGGTACTCGCCTAAGTTTAAAAAAATCCTACCAAGTGGAGACCAATCCTCCCACTCGGGGGCTTAGCTGCAGTCCAGTACTCGCCTAAGTTCTCTCTCTCGGAGACTTAGCTGCAGTCTGGTGCTTGCCTAAGTTTGAAAAACTCCTACCGAGTGGAGAGCAATCCTCCCACTCAGGGGCTTAGCTGCAATCCAGTACTAGCCTAAGTTCTCTCATTTGGAGACTTAGCTGTAGTCCGGTACTCGCCTAAGTTTGAAAATATCCCACCGAGTGGAGAGCAATCCTCCCACTCGGGGGGTTTAGCTGCAGTCCAGTACTCGCCTAAGTTCTCTCACTCGGAGACTTAGCTGCAGTCCGGTACTCGCCTAAGTTTCAAAATATCCTACCGAGTGGAGAGCAATCCTCCCACTCGGGGGCTTAGCTGCAGTCCAGTACTCGCCTAAGTTCTCTCACTCGGAGACTTAGCTGCAGTCCAGTGCTCGCCTAAGTTTGAAAAAATCCTACCCAGTGGAGAGCAATCCTCCCACTCGGGGGCTTAGCTCCAGTCCAGTACTCGCCTAAGTTCTCTCTCTCGGAGACTTAGCTGCAGTCCGGTGCTTGCCTAAGTTTGAAAAACTCCTACCGAGTGGAGAGCAATCCTCCCACTCGGGGGGCTTAGCTGTAGTCCAGTATTCGCCTAAGTTCTCTCGCTTGGAAACTTAGGTGCAGTCCGGTACTCGCCAAAGTTTGAAAAAATCCCACCGAGTGGAGAGAAATCCTCCCACTCGGGGACTTAGTTGCAGTCCAGTACTCGCCTAAGTTTGAAAAAATCCTACCAAGTGGAGAGCAATCCTCTCACTTGGGGGCTTAGCTGTAGTCCAGTACTCGCCTATGTTTGAAAAAATCCTACCGAGTGGAGAGCCACCCTCCCACTCGGGGGCTTAGCTGCAGTCTGGTACTCGCCTAGGCTGAAGCCCTCCCACTCGGAGGCTTAGCTGCAGCCCAGTACTCGCCTAAGTTTAAAAAATCCTACCGAGTGCAGAGCAACCGTTCCACTCGGGGGGCTTAGCTGCAGTCTAGTACTCGCCTAAGCTCTCCCACTCAGAGGCTTAGCTGCAGTCCAGTACTCGCCTAAGTTTGTAAAATCCTACCGAGTGGAGAGCAACCCTCCCACTCGGGGGCTTAGCTGCAGTCTAGTACTCGCCTAAGCTCTCCCACTCGGAGGCTTAGCTGCAGTCCAGTACTCGCCTAAGTTTGTAAAATCCTACCAAGTAGGGAGCGACCCTCCCACTCGGAGGTTCGGAGCTACACCACAAGTACAACGTGCGCTCCATCCCTATCCGCAAGGACGACGAGGTGTAGGTTGACTACAACCTTCTCCTTCGGAGCTACGGGACAAGTACTATGTGCGCTCCATCACTATCGGCAAGGACGACGAGGTGCAGGTCGACTGCAGCCTTCTCCTTCGGAGCTTCGGCACAAGTACAACATGCGCTCCATCCCTATCCGCAAGGACGACGAGGTGCAGGTCGACTGCAACCTTCTCCTTCGGAGCTACGACACAAATACAACGTGTGCTCCATCCCTATCCGCAAGGACGAAAAAGCGCAGGTTGACTGGAGCCACCACTTCAGAACTGCATCTCCAGCGCAAAGACTATTCCGAGCAGTGAACAAAGTCCATTCGAAGGCAAAACGCAAGCGTATTCGGCAATAAACCAAATTCAGATAAATCCTAAAGTTCCAAGCAGCAAACCAAAAGTGTTCGAGCATCAAGCCCAAAGGAGTTTCATGGTTACAGCAATCACTCGGCATTCCGAGGCAAATTTAAAGCAGATTTAAGTCTCATAAGTTTGTTCACTCGGCAGGAGGACGGCTGGCAGGCTCGACGAATTCGTCCAGGTCGATCCCATCCGCGATCCGAGTAGCAGCAGCGATGAAAGTTTCCATGAAGGACTGGAAGTCATGCTTTTTGGTGTTAGCGACCTTGATTGCAGCTAGCTTGTCTTCACAAGCCTCCTTGCAGTGGACTCGCACCAAGGACAGCGCCCGTCAGCACCACACTGGGCGGAGGACTTCTTCCATTCTTACACTCGGTCGGGGATCTCATTCAGTCAAGCCATCAGGGATTCCAGGTCATTTTGAAGCATCGCCCTTGGCCAAAGCGACGAGTCAATTCGGGAGACTACCTCCTTCAGATGCACGAGGTAGCTTGTGGCGCTGGCGATACAGGACTCTAGTCGGAGCACGTTCATTGCAGTTTCGTCGCAAACTGGAGAAGCGATAGGGTCCAGACCCGTCTTGACCTTTCCAGTTTCCTCGTCAATGTCTTGACAGAATTCTGCAGCCAAAAATTAATGACTTGACCAAGCAGGATCTGTTCGCAAGCATTAACACAGTCGGTTTAAAAGAAATACCTTCCAGCGTGAGATAGAGCTTCTTGGCAAGAGTCCTCAGATAAGCTTCCGTGTCATTCCTCTTGCGGATCACGGACTCCAGCTTTTCATTCAGGGCAACCTTGTCCTTCTTCAGACTTGTCACTTCACGGTTAGCTTCATTGAGGCAAGATTTCAGCCTGTTCACCTCCCCTTCCAGCGTTCCGACTGAAGCCAGCTTCTGGTCTGCGAGAGCAGTTTTATCTTGGGCTGCTTTTTGCGCGGCGGCGAGGTCCGAGTCCTTCTTCTCCAGAGCCAACTTCATTTTCTCTGCAAAAGAAGCAATCGAATCAAACAAGAGATCAAAGAAATATATTGAAATACAGTCAACAGGCAGTTACCTTCCATACCAGCAGCTTCGTCATGAGCTTTCTTCAGATTCTGCTGGGCCAATTCCAAGTCGAGGTTGAGTTGCCTCTGCTTCTCCTCAAGTTCAGCAAACTTGGAAATGAGAGTACAAGACTTCTGCAGAAGGCAAAAGACGGGTCAGTCAACAAGATCAAAGGTTGTTTACTTCCGAGTGAATAAAACCTAAAGAAGTTCGCTTAGACCCCAGCCGACTGCACACAGTCGACTACGGTCTCGGAGGCTACACCCAGCGAGTGCACTTGGCGTGCCCCCGCTGATTAAGACCCAACTCGACCGGTCCGCCCGGGCCAAGTCAAAAAAAAGCTGTTCAGACCCCAGTCGACTGCCAGTAGTCGACTGTGGTCTCGAGGACTACACCCAGTGGGTGCACTTGGCGTGCCCCCACCGGTTCAGATCCTACTCGACCGGTCCGCCCGAGTCGAGTGGAAGAAAAGAAAGGAAGGTAGAACTCAGACCCCAGTCGACTGCCAGCAGTCGACCGCGGTCTCGGGGACTACACCCAGTGGGTGCACTTAGCGTGCCCCCACCTATTCAGATCCTACTCGCCCAGACCGAGTGGAAGAATGCAACTACCAAAGACAACAAAACACCAAGTGGGTGCTCTGATTCGACGCAAACAACAGGAGATTGTGTAGAAGAAAATTTTTTGGGTAGCATATCCTCATAGAACAAGAGCAGTCGGAAAGTCTACTTACCTGGACATTGGCCCGAAGAGCAGCGCTGGCGTCGTAGGTAGCCTGGCTATTCTCATGCACCGTCTTCACTCGCTCCATCATCACGTCAGCCTGTCGGATGGCTTCCGCAGCCGCTTCTGACTGGTTGTCTGGGACGGGGTAGCTAGTGAAAAAGAGAGCAGACGACCCAGGTGTGGCAGCTTGGAGCTCCATGGCGTGGAGTTGGATGACTGAAGGAATCACCGGTGCAGTCGATGGTGCGGGGTGCTCACTAAACAAGGGTGCAACGAAGGTTACAGAGGCTGTCGGATTTCGGGTTCCGGCAGACCCTTGAGGTTCGAACACTAGGGTGCGCGTGATGCTTTCGTCTCCTACCTACCTGCACCCCTCCGCCTTGCTAGGATCTAAACTAAGGAAAGAACAACACAAGAGACACAGGGTTTATACTGGTTCGGGCCACCGTTGTGGTGTAATACCCTACTCCAGTGTGTGGTGTGGTGGATTGCCTCTTGGGCTGATGATGATGAACAATACAAGGAAGAACAGCCTCACGAGGGTCTGTTCTTGGCTGGGCAATGAACTGCTGGGAGGAGCTCAGTCACCTTTCTCTCTCTCTCTCTCTCTCTCTCTCTCTCTCTCTCTCTCTCTTTCTCCGTCCGTCCTCCCCCCTATCTAGCGGGTGGCTGGTCCTATTTATAGGGGCCCTGGTCCTCTTCCCAAATATCGAGCGGGAAGGGAGCCAACAATGGTGGGCTAATTTGAAGGGGGACAGCTAGTACTAGCTATCCTGACAAAAGTAGTCTTCGCCTGCGCAAAGCTCTGGTGATGACGCCGTCTTGGGCTCCATGGTGACCTCTGTCTCGTAGTCCTCCTGGTCTTGGTCTCGTTGCACCGAAATGGCAACCTTTTCCTGATGCCTCGGTACTCCACGGCTGCGCTTGCCCCATTTGCACCAAAGAGGAAAGGAGGACACTGCGCGGGCTGGCACCCGCCTGGCGCCCTCGGTCGTCATGGCTTGCGTCACGGGCACCTCGTGAGGTACCCCGCCTTGATCTCTCCGCCTCCTCGTGAGCCAGCCTGACGAGGCCGTGCCTGAGGAAGCTCCGCGTCGTTCGCCCCGCGAGGCTTGGCCCCTCGCGAGGGTCTTGGGTTTGTGTTGGTGAAGATGGGCCGCGCTGGGCCCCCTTTTGAGCCACGCCGCAGGCCGCAGGCAGGCAAGTCTGGGGACCCCCGTTCCCAGAACTCCGACAGTAGCCCCCGGGCCCAAGGCGCGCTCGGACTTGGCCATGCAGGGAGGCGGAAGGGCAAGAGAGAAGTGTCGCGGGCCCTAACAGTCTGCGGCCTTGGGCGCCGTGTGGCGGTTGATTGGACGTGGGTGCCTTAGCAACCGCGCGAGTTGATTAAGGAGCGGCACCCACCTAGGATTTGCTCCTTGCTTTCCCCAGTTGCTGCTCAGATCCCCTTTCTTGCGCCTCTCCTTCCTTCCTCCAAAATTTCCAGATCCGCTCCGACCATGTGACCTAGGAAGCCATGGCGCCTCACCAGCCCCTGGTCGTAGCTTGGTACTCGTCCTCCCTGGACCCGCCGAACGTGTCGGAGGCGAGCCTTGCCCGGTTGCACTGGATGGCGATGGCGCGGGGCGTCAACGGGGCGAAGATGTTTAAAGCCGGCTCCGCCACCCCTGAGGGTCTAGGGAGCACCTATTATCCGCTCTTCGTAAGTGCCATTGTTGCTGGCCTGGTGCCTCCCTTCTCCGAGTTCTTCTTCTCTGTCCTCCGCCACTATAAGCAGCAAGCCTTGCATCTCCACCCCAACTCCGTCCTTCTCTTGGCAATCTTCGCCTATTACTGCGAGGCTCACGTAGGGGTGCAACCCTCAGTGGCCTTGCTGCGCCACTACTTCTACCTCCGGACCTCTCGCGGTACTGCTTCCGCGTGCGCGAGCTTCGTCGCTTACGGTGGCGCCATTGCCATTTTGAACCCCGAGAAAAGGATTGAGGGCTTCAGGAGCAAGTGGGTCTTGGTGGATGCTGGGCGCATCCACCCTCGGCTGATCTTGCCAACGGGGCAGCCCACGAGCTCCAGCAATTGGGGTCGAGCGGAGCTCACGGACCCCCACGCGAAGCTGATGTTGGAGAAGATGGATGCGGATCTGAGGCCGGCCAATATGGCAGCGGCGAAGCTGACCGGCGCGTTGCTGCTGAGGGAATTCCAGGAGCACCAGCTGGCTCCGCTTCGGCAGTACTCACTTCCGATGTGGAGGCCCCGTCCGAGCCCCGCGGCCTTAGCTGACGATGATCTAGCTGCGGTCCTCCAATCTCTGGTCGGGGGCGATGTGGCGAGGTTGGAGGGTGCTCCTACGCCCTTGTTCCTTCGCGACGACTGGGAGCGGGTAGTGGAGCCCATGCCCGTCTTCAACGGGGATGGACTCGTGCGCATGGAAACTCCCGAGGAACCGGTGGACGTGCCCTCCGACGACTCCAGCGAAGAGGAGGAAGGAGGGGAGCGGGAAAGAGGGCCTGACTCCGAGGCGACTGACGGAGAGTCGAGAGCTCCCCTCCCCCGGTGCAGGTCCCGCGTTCTATGCCTCTCTCCGAGCGATGACGACGAGGATGACGACGAGGATGAAGACGAGCAGGATGGCAGGAGCTTGCCCCCGATCCCGAAGAAGGACAGGACCGGGCTGATCTCTCGCGGGCCTGCCCCGGCCCTGGGGCGGACCGCACCTTCCGCTTCCAAGCTTCCCGAGGTTGACCCTTCCAGCCGGCTTTCAGGCTTCAAATTTGGCCGGAGGCCGCTTGAGCTCGCTGGCGACGACCTGTAAGCATTCGATTCCTATCTTTATCTCTTGCTCTGCTGCTGAGGCTTGACGTCCGCATCTCTTGGATAGGCTGGTGCCCGCAGCAAAGAAGCCGAAGGGGGCTCCTGTGGTTCCATCCGTGGCAGCGCCTCTGCCTGCGAAGGAGGGTGACCGCGACGCACAGGCTTCTCCTGCCCGGTCGTCCTCGCGAGGCCTGGCTGAGCCGGCTGGGGGGAGCTCAGCCCCCATGGCCCAAGTGGCTCCCGAGGTGCTCTCGCCTACGGCCACCACCACAGCTGTCGGGGCGCGGCAGACTCCGCCTCAGGATGCTGCGGCCGCGCTGCCGCCTTCTCCTCCGACTCCACCGGCTGCTGTCTCTCCAACTCCTTCTGCCGTTCTGGATCGTGCTGTTGCTGAGCTGGACCAACTGTGGCAGGATCTTCTTGACGCCGACTCCCGCTTGGTGGCCGGGCGCTTGGAGCTGGCTTCAGGATGGGTTCGCTCCAACGCTTCGATTCGGGCGGCGCTGGTCCAGGCCTCGACGGCATGCGACGAGGAGAAGCAGGCCGTCCTTGAGGCGAAGGCTGCTCGTGACGCAGCCCTGGGGGAGGTGGTCGTCATCCGCGGTCGCTGCAAGGAGCTGGAGGACGAGTTGCAGGGCCTGCGGGACCAGCTCGCGAAAGAGGTCCGCCTTCGCCTAGGGCAGGAAGAAGGTGTGAAGGCTCGCGAGGCGGCCGTCACGGAGAGGGAGGTCAAGCTCAGGAAGTTCCGCGACTGCCTAGCACGCTGGAGCAGGAGTTGAGGGCGAGGAAGGCTGAGCCGGACGACAAGGCCCTGGTTCTTACCGAGGACCGCGTGGCCTTCACGGAGATGGAGGCGAAGGCTCGCTCCTCACTGAGGATGCTTTACGACAGTGGCCTGGAGAGCCCGCTGGCTGGCGCCGAGGACGGCCCCGCCAAGCTGCTTCCCTTCCTGGTTCATGCTCTTGAAGATGTCGCCCTTGGCCTTGGCCCCACGGCGGAGGCCGAGGCGCGTGTCCTGTCTTCTGCAGCACTGACGCATGTGCTCACCCACATCTACCTTCGCGATCCCGACGTCGACCTCGACGGCCTGCTGGAGCCAGTAAGCGGCGAGCGTGTCGCTGCCGCTGCCGAGGCCGTGAAGGGTCGCGCAGATGTTCTGCTGGGGAAGTTCCGGGCCTTCAGCACCAAGCCGAGGCAAGGCGCTACCGACCCCGCTGCTCCATGAGGCGAAGCCACTCCGCGCTGATCCACCGCCGACAAGTGGCTCCACTGTGGCTCTTGTCCTGCTTTTAATTCCTGCACATGTATCATGCCTCGAGGAGGCATTTAAACTTGCGTTTGGTATCGAGATAACAGTGTGGACTGTAATATTTGCTTTTGAATTCCTTGAATTTACGCTTTTCCTTCCTACTTGCTTAGGTTCTACGCCGGCAGAGCCCGGCCCCGCGCATACCTCACCCAGCATTAGCCCCGACCGGAAACCAGGACGGGACCAAAGGAGTGAGGGGCTACGGGACAAGTTAGGCTCCTGAGTAACGATGCTCAGGAGTCCCCCTTGGCGCACGAACAGCAAGTAGGGAGGTGTGATGCGGGTGGATCTACCGTTCTACATCTGCAGAGCCCGGCCGCGCGCGTGCCTCACCCAGCGCTGGTCCCGACCGGAAACCAGGACGGGGCCACGGAGTGAGGGGCTACGTGACCAGTTAGGCTCCTGAGTCGCGATGCTCAGGAGTCCCCCTTGACACTCAAACGGTCTTCGTACCTTGGCTCCGCTCAGGGAGAGACGCGCGACGAACCAGGCCCGGGGAGACCTTGCTGGGCGGCGTGCGTCTAGGTATGACCCAGGCGCAGCCCCCGTGCCCAGCCCCCTCGCGCGGCACTCCCGAGGGGAGGCATTACGATGAGGCTAGACACTGAGCTCAGGGCTCCCTGAGGTTGATGCGGCCTGGGGGCCACCCTCAGTTGTTTATCACCAGTGTGGAGCATAGTGCTACCGTATGTGTACGGGCATAGCCGCTCCTCGGCAGTGTCGTCAGCCAGCGCGGAGCATGGTGCTTCCACTGGTACGTGGGAGGGGGCCCCCCTCTAGGAGGAGCCCCCAGGGCGTGTACAGCCCCACCCTGACACGTGGCTGGCACGGTAGGGCCTCGCGAGGTGTATCTGGGCACCCGTGAGACAGCGTGGGACTCACGGGGCCCTACCTCTAGGCGGGTTGCGCATGGCACTGGGCCTTATCTTGTGATGCGTTCCTGCAAATTTGGTTAGATGTCGGCACTCTACGTCCTCGGGTCTCAGCCCTCGAGCTGGTCTCAGCCGTCGCTGGTATGCCAGGTCGCGATGCCATGGATAAGGCCAGAGGGTGAGGGCTGGAGAGCCAGTAAGAGCCCTGAGTCGCGATGCTCAGGTACCCCCCCCCCCTTTAACGTGCAAGTGGTCGGCATGGAGAAGAAGAGGTGCCGTGGACCGGCATCAAATAATCAAGCATGGTGGGTCTAACGCATAATCGGAAATAAACGCAAATGGGATACATGCCACTGGGCCTGGCCCGAGCGGCTTGGGGATCATGCAGCCTGAGGGGCGCCCCCAACAAGGTAAGCTAACAACATGGAATAAAAAAAGGGATACACGCTGCAGGGACGGACCCACGCGGCCTGGGAATAATGCAACCCTGGGGGGGCGCTCCCAGCTGGAAGTAAAACTAGAAAGGTGTTACCCGATGATGTTGAGGACGAAGGGGCGTTGATGTAGCAGGCTCAGTGGGCTGCGGGAGCCGATCCTCACGAGCCCCCAGGCCCAGGGGCCTCGGGAGGCTCCGGAGGCGCTGGCGGCTCCTCGCGGGCCATCTCCATCCCTGCCAGGGCAGTGGAACGCCTGGGCTCTCGTGCTTCCGTGATGCCCCTCATGAGGCGCTGGTACGCGTTAGCCGCGCTCGGCAGGCCGTAAGGCATGCAAACGTAGCTGTGGGGTGGGCCTTTGAAGCGCCCCAGTCGCGTGGGCCAGAGGCGCTCCAGAGAGGCGACTCGGTTGAGCCCTGGTATGTCGATGTAGACGCGCAGCCCACCATCCTCTCCTGGATGGGGAGCCACTGCTGGTAGGCGGCGGCCGCCTTTCATGACTCTTGACTCCTGTAGCTCCTGAATGACCTTGCTGATGAACTCCTGAGGGTCTGGATCTCCTTGCCTTGCTCCTTATTGAGGGAAACGTGCTTCGAAACACGCCTCCATATGGTGCCCAAGCGCCTCCCTCGTGACCCTAGCTAGGTCGGTGGCCCTCCAGGGGAGAGCCCCCGAGCCCTGCCTAAGGAGGGCACTGGGCGCGCTTTCCTATGCGATGGAAGGAGGTTCCCCCTGGGCAGGCGCGGGCCCAGAGGGGCCTGCCTCCTGAGTGGTCGGGCCGGACGATGTCTTTTCTTCTTAGGGGCGGTCTCGGGAGGCCTCCTGCTTCCACGATCCGGGTCTTCCAGTGACGCGGCCTGAAAGGCTCGTTCCAGGGAACAAACCGCGTCCTTCTCTTCAAAGGGCACCGTGATGACTCTGCCACTTCCTGGCATCTTGAGGACGTTGTAGCCGTGGTGAGTTACGGCCATGAACTTGGCCAGCGCTGGGTACCCAAGGATGGCGTTGTACGGCAGGCGAATGTGAGCGACGTCGAAGTCGATGAGCTCGGTGCGGTAGTTGTCGCGTGCCCCGAAGGTGACAGGGAGGCGGACCTGCCCAATTGGGACCGTGGAGCCATAGGTGATACCGAAGAAAGGCTTGGTTGGCTGAAGCTGGCTGTAGGGCACTTGGAGGTTGTTGAATGTTTCCACGGACAGGACGTTGAGCCCTGCCCCGCCATCGATGAGGGTCTTGGTGACCACCACGTTGCTGATGATTGGGGAACAAAGCATCGGGAGGACTCCGGCTGTAGCCGCACACTTGAGCAGATCTGCCGAGCTGAACGTGATGCGCACGCCAACCACCTGAGAGGGCGCGTGGCTTCGAGCCTGGGGAGGACTGCGTTCACTTCGCGGGCGAACAGCTTGAAGATGCGCTGAGAGGCTAGGGCTTGTGCCCCGCCCAAGATGCAGGCGATCGCGCGCGGCTCCTGGAAGCCCCCAGCCCCCTCGTCCTGGTGGCGGTCTTCGTTTCTTCTTGGCTGCGGCGGCAGCGGTGGGAGGCCTGCGTTGCCTTGCGGGCGATCCTCGCGAGGCTGATCCCTCCAGTCCCCCTCGCGAGGCTGATCCCTCCAGCCTCCCTCGCGAGGCGGGTCTTGCCAGCGATCCTCGCGAGGTTGTTCGCGCCACCCTTAGCGTGGGCCACGGTCTTCCCAGCGTCCTGCATTCCTTCCTCCTCCTCGGCCGTAGCCCCGGTCACCATCAACAAGATGTCACACAGTGAATCGGAAAGATACTTGATAAAACAGAATCGTACCTGGTCCGGCTGACGTAAGTGGTCGAATGGAATCACCCTCCTAGACCCCCGAGGGTTGTCTTTGTTTCTGGTGGTTCCCATCAGCCACTTCTCCAAGGTGTCCTCGCTGACATCCTCCGGGTGGATCCGAGTGGAGTCCTCGAGCCAGAGTACATCCACATCGGATGATCACGTGTCTGAAGCGGTTGGATGCGTCGACCGAGAAAGACCTCCAGCAGGTCCATCTCAGTCACCCCGTAGCGGACGAGTTGGATGACCCGCTCGACCAGCACCTTGACCTCCGCCTTCTCTTCTGGGACCACCTTCAGGGGGAGGGGTTCTCCACTCGAGCCAAAGAAAAGTGAGGAAGTCGAGTCGACTGACCCAGGGTCGGCTGGTCCTTATAGTAAAACCAAGTCGACTGCCAACCCTGGACTAAGTCGGGAAGGATCATTGTTGGGAAGGTGCTCTTGTTCCTCATCTGGATCCCCCGGCCCCCGCACATCTGGATCACGTGCGTCCTCTCATCACTCGGATTGGCCTTTTTGACCGACTGGGAGCGGCAGGTGAAGATGTGTTTGAAAAGACCCCAGTGCGGTCGATAGCCCAAGAAATTTTCACACATTGACACGAAAGCAGCCAGATAGACTATGGTGTTTGGAGTGAAATGGTGGCTGAGCCCCAAAGAAGTTCAAAAGGCCCCGGAAGAAAGGATGGGGAGGCAGTGAGAATCCGCGATCTACATGGGTGGCGAGGAGAACGCACTCACCCTCCCCTGGCTGCGGCTCGGTCTCGTTCCCCAGGAGCCGTGCCGACTTGTGGGGGACCAGTCCCCCCTCCACCAGGTCATCGAGGTCGTCCTGGCTGATCGTCGAGCGGATCCAGTCGCCCTGGATCCAGCCCGACGGCAGGCCGGATCTCGATGAGGATCCGCCCCGGCTGGTCCGCTTGCCCTTAGCCTTCGCGGTCGCCTTCTTCGCACGCTCCAACGCCACCGTCTTCTCTTTCCCCATGGCGACGGATCGAGTTCGAGCGAGGGTCCGGCGACGAGAGCAGAAGCGAGCGTGGTGGAGAGGTCGGAGGAAGAAGAAAAGAGAATGGCAGCGCACGAGGCAGAGGCCTGGTCCGGTGCCTTTTATAAGGTCGTTCCCCGAGTGACTGACTGGTGGACCCAGACGATCTAAACAAATCCCGCAACAGTCCCGCGTGCAGTACGTGGCGAAAAAGGTGGCGCGGAGATCGAGGAGACTTGCCTAATCCGTCCCGATTACCACGATCTCGCCCGTCTGGCACGCTTCCCGAAATTTGAATCCTGCGAAATCCGCGGAGAGCAGAGCAACTTACCAGACTGAAAATGCCCTCTACATTATCATTCGGAATTCTACCGTGAAAATTCACTCGACAAAAACCAAGAATGGACCAAGGCAACTGAAAAAGGAGTCAACGTCGTCTCCTCAGTTCATTGTTCTAGAACAAGATATACTCATAGCACAAGGAATGAGTCGGAAGTGTTCCCAACTCCTTCCTCACTCAAACCCTGATCCATTTGGGGGCTAATGATGTAGCTATATACCTAGGGTAGGGTCATGGATCTGTCCAACATAACCTCGCCAAGGACATCTCTACAAGGAATCAGAAGCAGTCGAAGAGAAACCATCATCCACTCGACCATGAAGATGTGTTCACTCGACCACCTTGAAGACACTCGACCACCAGAAGATGAGAAACCCTTCGCTCCGCAACGGTTGGGGTTTAAGTCATAGCTTTATGGACATTTATAGCACTTTACTTCGGACGTTACCAGTAACGCTCCTCCTTTATGAACATTGAACCCTGTGTAACGGAGGGGAGCAGGGGTCCTGGCGCACTCTATATAAGCCACCCGCCTCCTCTGGGACAAGGGTTCACACCATCTGTAATTCACACGCATATATCCAGTCGACCGCCTCCAGGCTCCGAGACATAGGGCTGTTACTTCCTCCGAGAAGGGCCTGAACTCGTAAAACTCGCGTGTACAACTCCTCCATAGCTAGGATCTTTCCTCTACATTCCTACCCCCCTATTCTACTGTCAGGCTTAGAACCACGACACATCATACAAGTGAAATTCTACCATGGGAGAATCCTTCCTAGAGTGAAATTGAAAATTTTGCATGAAGGTATTAGTGAGTAGGAGGTATTGGTCACACTTATCTTGGAGGAAGGTGCTGATGCCGGCATTTTCTGCCAAGTAATAGAAATGGTCATAAACTCCGGCCTCCCTCAAGAATGCATCACTTGGCCATTCACATGGCCGAAATCCGCGGCACGAGGAAGGTTGTACTTGGGTTAATTCTTCTCCTCATTCCCATTTCCCTCTGAATTCTGACTTGAAGAACCCCTTAACCACCTCATCATGGTTTTTCTTTCCTCCGAAAATTTCTAAAAAAATCGTGACTCAAAATAAAAGTGAACAAAACTCAACAAGGTTGATAGAATATACTCCCACAAGTGTCTAGAGTCTATATCACGCAAAAAAAACTACTTTGGACCATATAAATTTGACATGCAAGATCAAGAACAAGGTCACCACAGCAGAAAAAATTGCAATATATAAAGAGCTGGAACAAAAACTAATTGGACCATTGGAGGAGTCACATACCAATGAACAATCCCCCGAAACAGTTTTGGAAATGGAGTTCCGAGCAAGGAGATTAAAAATGGCAGCAAAATGAGCAAGAACACGGGTTTGAGCAATAGTGGGATTTGTTCTGGACGAAGATGAAGTGGATGGGTGCTGGCATAAGTGAGGGGGGGCCATGTGGGACTCACAAGCCCTGTAGGCGCACCCAGGGGGTGGGCGCGCCCTGTGGGCTTGTGGCCCACTGGTGCACCCCCCTGATGTGTTTTTAGTGCCAAAAATTCTTAAATATTGTGGAAAAAACCATACTAAATTTTTAGGGCATTTGGAGAACTTCTATTTTCTCGTCATTTTTTATTGCACGAAAAATTCATAAAATAGAAAAATAATAGTGTTTTTTCTTTATTATTCTCAATAATATGAAGTAAAAAGTGGGTACAGAAAGTTGTGTTTACTAAATTCATCCATCTCATGCCCGTCAAAAGGAATCCATTAACAAGGTTGATCAAGTCTTATTAACAAACCTCTTCCCAATGACACGAACCTAGAGAATCTTTGTATAACACTAGGTTACCTCAACGGGGATATGCATGTCCCCAACAATAAGAATATCATATTTATTTTTGTAGTATAAATAGGGAAATCAAAACCTCCAATAGCAGTTGTTGAAAATTTTCCAATAGAATTGGTGCTATTAACTCGAGGTTGTTTCTTCGGAAAGTGTATCGTATGCTCATTAACATTAACATGAAAAGTGACATTGCCCTTATTGCAATCAATAACATCCCCTGCAGTATTTAAAAGGGGTCTACCAAGGATGATCGACATACTGTCGTCCTTAGGAATGTCAAGAATAACAAAGTCTGTTAAGATAGTAACATTTGTAACTACAACAGGCACATCCTCACAAATACCGATGGGTATATCAGTTGATTTATCAGCCATTTGCAAAGAGATTTCAGTAGGTGTCAACTTATTCAAATCAAGTCTACGATAGAGAAAGGCATAACACTAACACTGGCTCCTAGGTTAAATAAAGCAGTTTTAACATAGTTTCTTTTAATGGAGCATGGTATAGTTGGTATTCCTGGATCTCCTAGTTCTTTGGTATTCCACCCTTAAATGTATAATTAGCAAGCATGGCTTCCGGTTTCATTCTTTTATTTGTAACAATATCTTTCATATACTTAGCATAAGGAGACATTTTCAGAATACCAGTCAAACGCATCCGCAAAAAGACAGGTCTAAGCATTTAAACAAAGCGCTCATTCTTCCTCGTCCTTTTTCTTGGATGGTTTAGGGGGAAGGGCATGGGTTTCTGAACCCATGGTTCTCTTTATTTGCCATGTTTCCTAGCAATGAAGTCTCTCTTATCATATCTTTTATTCTTAGCTTGTGGGTTATCAAGATCAACAACACATTCTATCTCCACATCATTATCATTACTAGGTTGAGCATCAACATGAACATCATCATTAACATTATCACTAAGCTCATGTTCATCACTAGATTGTGTTTCAGCATCACAAATAGAAATGTCATTTGGGTTCTCAGGTGTGCCTATAACAGGTTCACTAGAAGCATGCGAAGTCCTATCATCTTTCTTTTTTCTTCTTAGATGGACTAGGTGCATCAGTATTAATTCTCTGAGAATCTTGCTCAATTCTCTTGGCATGGCCTTCAGGATACAAAGGTTCCTGAGTCATTTTACCACCTCTAGTCATAACTCCAACAGCATGATCATTCATCTTATTATTCATTTCATTGAGCAAATCATTTTGTGCCTTGAGAACTTGTTCTACTTGAGATTTTACCATAGAAGCATGTTTACTAACAAACTTGAGATCATTAACAGTTCTACACATATAAGCACCCAAGCATTCAAGTATATAAGCATTTCGTTTCAAATTGTCTACTAACATATGCATTGAAGTTTTAACAATAAAGTTATCAAATTCATCCAAGCATTAACTAGCAAACTTATTATGCGGAATGTCACCTTCATCAAATCTATAGAGAAAATTTACCTCCACTACCTGTGTCGGGTTATCAAGACCATGTATTTCTTCGATAGGTGGTAAATTCTTAACATCTTCAGCTTTAATACCACTTTCTTTCTTAGATTTCGTTGCCTCTTGCATATCCTCAGGACTAAGAAATAGAATACCTCTCTTCTTCGGAGTTGGCTAAGGAGGTGGTTCACGAAGAGTCCAATCATTATCATTACTCAATATATTATTCAATAGTACTTCATCTTGTTCAACGGTTTGTTCCCTGGAAACACAACGAGCACAACTATCTAGGTGGTCCCTAGAAGCATCGGTTAGTCCATTATAAAATATATCAAGTATTTCATTTTTCTTAAGAGGATGATTAGACAAAGCATTAAGTAATTGGAGAAGCCTCCCCCAATCTTGTGGGAGATTCTCTTATTCAATTTGCACAAAGTTAAATATTCCTTGTAAAGCAGCTTGTTTCTTATGAGAAGGAAAATATTTTTCAGAGAAATAGTAAATCATATCCTGGGGACTACGCATACAACCAGGAGCAAGAGAATTAAACCATATCTTAGCATCACCCTTTAATGAAAAAGGAAACAACTTAAGAATATAGTAGTAGCGATTTTTTTCCTCATGAGCAAATAGGGTGGCTATATCATTCAGTTTAGTAAGATGTGCCACAACAATTTCAGATTCACAACCATGAAAGCGATCTATTCAACCAAAGTAATTAACTCGGGATTGATAGAGAATTCATAATCCTTATCAATAACAAAGATAGGTGAAGTAGCAAACTTAGGATCATATTGAATTCTAGCATTCAAAGATTTTTCTTCCAACTTGACAAGCAATTTCTTAAGATCATCTCTATCTTTACAAGAAAGAAAGTCCCTAGCTACCTCTCCGTACATAACATAACCCTCGGGTATAACAGGCTATTCATATCTAGGAGAGCCATGTCTAACAGGTGTTTCAAAGTGTTCGGTTTCAATAATTTCATCAGTTTCAGCATTCTCAATATCTTTAGCTCTAGCAAGTTGTTCATCAAGAAATTTACGCAGTGGCAAAGTACTATCAAGCAAAGTAGTAGTATCATCATAAGCATCATGCATAGCAGAAGTAGCATCATCAATTACTTGCAACATATCAGAATCAATAGCAGGTGGAGGTGTCGCAAGCTTACTCAAAACAGAAGGTCAATCAAGTGTAGAGCTAGATTGCAGTTCCTTACCTCCCCACGTCCTAGAGGGAAAAATCATGGTTTTGGTATCCTCCAGATTCTTCATAGTGATCAACAGATATAAATCCCAAGTGAATCAGATAATAGAGCTATGCTCCCCGACAACGGCGCCAGAAAAAAGTTCTTGATAACCCACAAGTATAGGGGGCTGCAATAGTTTTCGAGGGTAGAATATTCAACCCAAATTTATTGATTTGACACAAGGGGAGCCAAAGAATATTTGCAAGTATTAGCAGTTGAGTTGTCAATTCAACCACACCTGATAGACTTAATATCTGCCGAAAAGTATTTAGTAGAAAAGTAGTATGGAAGTAACAATGACATTAGCAAAAGTAACAGCAGCAGTTTTGTAGTGATTGTAACAGCAGTAGCAACGAAAGTAACTGAGCAAAGATAGATATGTGAAAAGCTCGTAGGCAATGGATCGGCAATGATAATTGTGTTGGATGATATTCATCATGTAGCAGTCATAACCTAGGGTGACACAGAACTAGCTCCAATTCATCAATATAATGTAGGCATGTAGTCCGTATATAGTCACATGTGCTTATGGAAAAGAACTTGCATAACATCTTTTGTCCTACCCTCCCATGGAAGCGGGGTCCTAATGGAAACTAAGGGATATTAAGGTCTCCTTTTAATAGAGAACCAGACCAAAGCATTAGCACTTAGTGAATACATGAACTCCTCAAACTACGGTAATCATCGGAAAGAATCCCAATTATTGTCACCTTGGGGTATGCGGATCATAACTCGTAATAGGTGTCTACAACTTGCAAGATAGGATCAAGAACACAAGCATATTCATGAAAACATAATAGGTTCAGATCTGAAATCATGGCACCCAGCCCTAGTGACAAGCATTACGCACAGAAACGTCATAGCAACAGCAATCTCAAAACATAGTGGATACTAGGGATCAAACCCTAACAAAAGTAACTCGATTACATGATAAATCTCATCCAACCCATCACCGTCCAGCAAGCCTATGATGGAATTACTCACGCACGGCGGTGGGCATCATGAAATTGGTGATGGAGGAAGGTTGGTGTCGGGGATATACCCCGTGGTATGACCCGGCCGGAAGTATGACCCGGCTGGACTTGGCGGCTCACCAGAGACCCGGCTGATATTTGGCAACTTACTGATGACCCCGGTGGGCGTGTCAGACGGACGACAAGGCCCAAGGCCCAGAAGGCTGGCTCGTGTAATGGTGGACCAGCTTAAGAGGAAAAGGTATAAGGAATATTCTCCTACAAAGGAAGCAAGACTAGGACTCCACTTGTAATAGAGTAATCCTAATCCTACTAGGACTAGTCATGTAACCCGCCCCTTCAACATATATATGGAGGGACAGGGCACCCCAAGAGGGACAGGAAATAATCTCTAAGGCTAGACACAACTAGGAGAGCCGGTTTACGACGACTCCCTCATGAGCATAATGAGACCTAGCCACAAACGACATGTAGGGATATTACCGGATGTTGTTTCCCGGGGCCCGAAGCTGTCTAAATCCTTGTCTCGTGTGTGATCCGCCTCGCGTCTCTAGATTCCGACCAACCCCTTTAAGCTACCGCATAGATGCGTTGGCCTCACGACTAAGTCCTCACACTAGGACATCTGCCATGACAATTCAATGACAGTTGGTGATGATGATGGCGACGAATCCCCCTCTCCGGAGCCCCGAACAGACTCCAGATCAGGCCTCCCGATGAAGAACAGGAGGCGTAGGCGGCTCCATATCATAAAACACGATGAATCCTTCTCTGTGTTTTTTCTCCCAGAATAGGGTTACATAGAGTTGGAGTTGGGGTCGGAGGAGTTCCAGGGGGCCCACAAGCCCTCTAGCCGAGCGCCTCGGGCTTGTGGCCTCTGGGTGGACCCCATCTGCTTAATTCTTGAGCCAGTATTTTTTATATATTCCACAAAAATTGTCCGTAAATTTTCAGGTCAATTCGAGAACTTTTATTTCTGCACAAAAATAACACCATGGCAATTCTGCTAAAAACAGCGTCAGTCCGGGTTAGTTCCATTCAAATCATGCAAATTAGAGTCCAAAACAAGGGCACAAGAGTTTGGAAAATGAGATACGATGGAGACGTATCATGGTGTCATGTGAACGTCGACTACATGGCACTTCACCATATTTGGGCCTAAGGGAATGCATTGTGGAGTAGTTATTAGATGATGGGTTACTAGAGTGATAGAAGCTTAAACCCCAGTTTATGCGCTACTTCGTAAGGGACCGATTTGGATGCAAATGTTTAATGCTATGGTTAGATTTTATCTTAATACTTTTCTCATAGTTGTGGATGCTTGCGACGGGGTTAATCATAAGTGGGAGGTTTGTTCAAGTAAGAACAACACCCAAGCACCAGTCCACCCACATATCAAATTATCAAAGTAGCGAATGCGAATCAAACCAACATGATGAAAGTGACTAGATGAAATTCACATGTGCCCTCCAGAACACTTTGCTTATTATAAGAGACCATTTTGGCCTGTCCTTTGCCAGAAAAAGATTGGGATACCTTTTTGCACTTTATTTACCATTACCGTTACTTGTCCGTTACAAATTATCTTGCTATAAACTACCTATTACCGACTATTTCAATGCTTGCAGAAAATAACTTGCTGAAAACCACTTGTCATTTACTTTTGCTCCTCGTTGTGTTCGACACTCTTACTTATCGAAAGGACTACGATTGATCCCCTATACTTGTGGGTCATCAGCATCAGAGCCAACTGCCTGTAGGAACCCCTTCCAAACTCCTTGGTCGAAGTTGAGTCTAGTCTTGCAAAAAACTATCTTCTAAACTACTAACCGTGTTGTGTGGCTTACAGGACCACATCACCTATGGATGGGTATTTGGATCTTTTATTCTGCATCTTCACTCTGGGTTCTGATCTTTGTTCTCTTCGGGTTAAAGATTTTGCTAACTCTAATTCTAGGTTCCTATTATAACTTCTTTCTGGAGAGCCACTCATTCCAAATGAACTCTTGATGTCTCAAGATATTTGGAAATACTCTCTGATTTGCCTAGAAACCTTTTGAACCTACTACATTTGTGATTAATTATCGCCCATAGTCCCGGTGGATAGTCGTATGCATTTGCCGTTCATACGTTCCTAGTCTTGCACCAATTAACATACCCCTATTATTTTACTCAGGATGACTAGGAAGAAATCTCGTCATGCTAGTAGTAGTCAGACCCGAAACAATGATGACCGTGGTGCTGATAATCCTCCACCACAGCCTATGTTGAAGCTATGTTGCAACTGTTTGAGATAAACCGACAGTCTATGGGGAGATTAGTGGACCGCATGGGAAACAACAACGCTCGTCGGGAGCCTGGCCCAATCTTACTTCAGGAGTTCGTGCGCCTCAACCTTCCATTTTTCACAACTCTTCCAATCCTATGGATGTTGATGATTGGCTTCGTGACATCCCGGCCGATATGGAGTCAGCTAATGTTTCACCTCCCACTTATGTCACCTTTGCATCATTTCACCTGAAAGGTCCAGAGGTGGGAAAGCCACAGGCGTATGCTGCCTGCTAGAATCATAACCAATTGGCAGGAATTTCAAACAGACTTCCGTGCACGTCACATTCCTCAAGGTCTCATGCACCAGAAGAAGAAGGAATTCCACAAACTCACCCGGGGCAAAATGACTGTGGATGAATATCAGAGGAAATTTCTTAATTTATCCCGCTGTGCTGAAGATGGCGTCCGCACTGACAAATGTAAGCAGGAGCACTTTCGAGGAGGACTGCATCCTGATCTGAAGCTTGCATTGAGTCTCCATGAATCTGTAGACTTTGCAACGCTGGTCAGCCAAGCTTTCCAACCTGAAACTGGTCAAGTTTAGCACCAGGAATCTCTTAAGCGCACTTGTGATGTTGGCTCTTCTTTGGGCACATCTTCTCAAAAGCACGGAGTGTGGATTCCGCACAACGTCCATCACCAAACCTGCTCCAGCCCCGAGGCCATCGTATGTTGTACCTTGTCTGCCTCTGCCGCCGAGATAGCTAACGATTCAAGATGAACAACCCAATTCTATGGCTCCTCGCCCGAGTGATGGAAATTGCTTCAAGTGTGGACATCCATGACAGAATGCTATAAATTGTCGCTCAAATCAGCCTCTAAATGCGCCAGCTCGTCAGCCGAGAAAATCTAAAGCCAGACCGCCTACAATCGATTGTGGTCAAGCCAACCATGTTAAGGCAGAAGAACCTCAGAATGCACCAATCATCATGATGGGAACCCTTCCTGATAATTAAGTACCAGTTTTTGTTCTCTTTGATTCCTACGCATCACATTCATTCATCTCCGAAAAAATTTCATTCATGCATTGCATAAATTATGCAGAGATGCATTCTCCTTTGGTTGTTAGTACCCCTAGATCCGAATGTCATGCCACCATGATAACCCATGATGCCCCCACTGAAATTGAAGGACTGCAATTCCTTGCCGCTGTCATCCTCCCCAAGTCTTCCAACATTGATGTCATCCTCGGTATCGATTGATTGATATCCCATAACGCCTTGATCGACTGTGCCTCCAAGACAATCCATCTTACACACCCTTCTGGCTAGATAGTCAACTACTCAGCCCAGATAATCCAGAATGTCGAGACCTAGATATGTGCTCTGAATGCATTGAATGCTTCACCTCTTGAGGGAATAGAGCAAGTTGCAGTCGTTCGGTACTTTCAAGATGTCTTCCTAGAAGAACTTCCAGGAGTACCCCGGCTAGGGTTGTTGAATTCGTCATCGACTTGAAACCAGGCACCACTCCTATTGCCAAGCACCCATACAAGATGCCGCCGCATGAACTCCTCAAGCTTAAGGAGGAAATCGACAAGTCACTTCACAAAGGCTTCATTCGCCCCAGTTCTTCCACTTGGGGTGCCCCTTTCTCTTCGTTAAGAAGAAGGATGGAACGAATCGATTGGTTCAATATTATCGACCTATTAATCACGTGACAATCCAGAACAAGTATCCACTTCCCAGAATCAACGATCTTTATGATCAACTTGCTAGTTCCTTGGTATTCTCTAAACTTGATTTGAAGTTAGGATACCATCATATCATGGTTCACGAAGAGGACATTCCAAAAACTGCGCTCGTTACTCGCTATGGATCATACAAGTACAATGTCATGTCCTTTGGCTTAACCAATGCTCCAGACACCTTCTCTCGACTAATGAACACTATGTATTCACGGAATACCTTGACAAGTTAGCCGTGGTTTATCTCAATGATATTCTGGTCTACTCCAAGAATGAAGAAGAACATGCCGAACATCTTCGGCTTGTACTAAAGAAGCTTTGTGAACATCAGCTTTATGCCAAGTACTCCAAGTGCGAGTTCTGGTTACTTGAAGTGACCTATCTAGGCCATGTAATTTCCGCAGAAGGCATTGCTATCAATCTAGAAAGAGTTCAACCTATTCTTGAATAGACTCCTCTAAAGAATGTCAAGCAAGTTAGAAGTTTTTCTTGGACTCGCCAGCTATTGGTGTCGATTTGTCGAGAACTTATCCAAGATCGCAAAGCCATTGACAGACCTGCTCCACAAAGGCAAGAAGTTTGAGTGGACATCGAAATGTTAGGAAAGTTTCCAAAATCTCAAAGACAAGTCGACGTCTGCCCCAGTGTTGGCTCCCCCAGATACTCGCAAGGACTTTGTGATCTATTGTGATGCTTCCCTTCAAGGATTAGGTTGTGTCCTGATGCAAGAGCCTAAGTGATTGCTTATGGCTCTCGACAGTTGCGTCCTCATGAAGAGAACTATCCAACGCATGATCGTGAACTTGCTGGAGTTATCTATACTCTGAAGTTACGGAGACATTACCCTCTTGGTAATCATTGTGAGATCTTCAAAGATCACCAAAGTTTGGAGTACTTATTCACTCAGCTAGATTTGATACTTTTTGAATAAAGATGGATGGAGGCAATCTCAAACTATAACTTGGGTATCTCGTATACCCAGGCAAGGCTAACATAATGGTTGATGCCTTGAGCCGCAAGTCTTATTGCAATAACCTCATGGTCCAGCAAGCACAACCCCTTCTTCACGAAGAACTCCACAAGCTAAACCTCCATAATGTTCCTCAGGGCTCTATGAATACCCTGGTTGTTAAACCAGATCTTGTGGGCAACATCAAGACTACTCAGAAGTATGACTCTGAAGTCGAGAAGATTACACGTTATCTCACTGAAGGAAGGCCCTCCTTCTTCACTGTTGCTGACGACGCCTTATTCTCAAAGGTCACCTAGTGGTTCCCATAAATTACAACTTGGATATGACCCAGGAGGTTATTAGAAGTTCATGACACATCTTTGTCTATTCATATGGGTAGTACCAAGATGTACGAAGACATTCATCAGAGATTCTGGTGGTCCAACATGAAGCAAGACATTGTTCGCTATGTTGCTGAGTGTGACGTTTGTTGCCGTATCAAGGTGGAACATGAAAGGCCTACTGGAACACTGCAACCACTTGCTATTCCTGAATGGAAATGGGACAATGTTGAGATGGACTTCATCACTAGATTTCCCAAATCGCATAAGAGTAATGATGTCATTCTTGTCGTCATTGACTGACTTTCCAAGGTTGCTCATTTTCTGCCTGTCAAGGAAACCATCACTGCTACTCAGCTGGCAGATGTGGATGCTTCCAAAATTGTTTCACTCCATGGAATTCCATCGGTAATTAGCTCAAACTGTGGCGGCCTTTTCACTTCAAGATTCCAGGGAAGTTTTCAAGAAACTATGGGAACTCATCTGTCCTTTAGCCCCGCATTTCACCCCCAATCCCAGGGACAAGTTAAACAAGTCAACCAAATTCTTGAAGATATGTTTTGAGCTTGTGTCATTTCCTTTGGAAATAAATGGGAGGAATCTTTCTGTATGGTGAGTTCTCATACAACAATAGCTATCAAGCTAGTCCGAAGATGGCACCCTTTGAAGTATTGTATGGACGAAAGTGACGAACTCATCTAAATTGGCCGGAAACTGGGAATGACCACTCTTCCATCCGGATATTATCCAACATGCTGAAGAACAAGTCTGTGTTATTCACGAGAATCTGACGACTGCTTACTCTCATCAGAAGAGCCAGTATGACCGCCATCACCAAGAGACGGTCTATCAACCCGGCGAAAAGGCTTATCTTCATGTCACACCGATGAAAGGTGCTCACCATTTCAGAATCAAGGGCAACCTATCTCCTTGCTACATTGGTACTTTCCCAATTCTCGAAAGATGTTGAAAAGTGGCATATCAATTGGAACTGCTGCCGAAACTTTCTCGGTTTCACGATGTCTTCCATGTGTCACAACTCCGCTGATGCTTCAAGGACCCTATTTGAGCAGTGGATCATGAAGTGCTTGAATTGCAACAAGACATCTCTTATAAAGAGCATCCAACTCACATTCGTGATCAAACAGAACATCGCACCTGTCAGAAGGCAATCAAGTTCCTAAAAGTATAGTGGTCGAACCATTATGAAGATGAAGCCACTTGGGAACGTGAGGATCGTCTTCATGATGAATACCCCGCTTTGTTTCCGTTTACCTCCTAAATCTTGGGATGAGATTTGTTTTAGTGGAGGATATTTGACCCCCCCCCCCATGTAATAAGCATTGTTGCTCTGTTAATTATGTTACCATGTCAGCATGCTTATCTTGCTAATTGCCATTTGATCCAAACTCAAATTATAATGCAAGCCATTTTTTTCTTGAATTGGCAAATCTAAAATGTTTACATTATGTCATAAATACCGCAAATATTTGTAAAAATGAAATCAAACTCAATTGGATTCTCATCTTGTCCCTACAATCAATTTTCTGGACCAAAATAAAGCAATAAAACCGTTGAAAATCAAAATACAAACTTGGATGTTTCCAAATGTTTGAAGCTTTTTGAACAGACCCATGCTATTTCCTTGTATTTATGTGCCAAATTTTATGTTCAACAAAATTCAATTCATATAAAAATAAAATGGAAAACATGTGAGAAAATACAATAGAAATATAAAATCATGTAAAAGGCCTAACTACTATTATGCACTTGGGCCTTCAGTACATAGTGCACAGCCGGCCCAGCCCAGCTGCGACTCCTTCAACCTCCTGTTCCCGGGAGGCTCGGTGGCTGTTGGGCTCATGTCTGTGCCTCGGATCGCCATGTGTCGGCCATCCTACGGCCTCCTCGTTGTCTTCCCTCGAGTCTAAGGACCCCGCGACCCCCTGGCCAAACCCTAGCTCCCTTATCTCCCCCCTCATGATGCTTCTTTCTTTCCCGCAAGAAGATGGGCCGCCGTTGCCATGAACTTCATCGTCCTCACGCCCACCGAGCTCCCCGGCGCCTGATAACGTGTCCGGCTGCTTTGTCATCGACTATGTTGACTGCATGGATGGATTCAACCTCGGAGCCCCTGCAATGCTAGATCGTGCCATCTTCCTCTGCCATGGCCGCCGCACCTTGCCGCTTGATCTGCTCGTCTCCGACTATCCCCGACCTCCTCGAGCTCGCCACTGCGCTCGCCGTGAGCACCTCCTCTGATTCCCGCCTTTTCCCTTTGATCCATCGCCATATTCGTCGTACACCGTCGCAGCTGAGCTCACCAGAGCTCGTGCTCACCGCCGCGTGGCCGCGCTCACGCGTGCCTCTGGCCGCTTGTGGCCGCGCTCCAACATGCCCCTGCCCACACCCTCATGCGTGCGCGCCCGTGCATGGCCTCGCTACCGCTTGCAACTAATAGTTGCCGTTGTTGCTGCTCTCCTATGTTGCTTGTTGCTTCTGCTGTTATTGCTACTGCAGCTGCTGGTGGTCCCACTGCTTGGGAGCTGTTGTTGTCGCTGCTTCTTACTGCTACGGCCGCCGCCACTGGCCGACTGCGTCGTGGCCATGGCTCGGCCATGGCTGTGTGCGTGTGCAACCACATGCCCAGCTGTGGCCCTGTGCCATTGCGACCTGGGTTGTCCCCCACTTGTTAATTAGGCCTAACCACCCATTAGGCCAATCGCCCTTTAACCCACCCTGCTATTAGTCTATGACAGAGGGCCTATTTGCAAAAAAAAGTCTATGATAGTGGCCCCCTAGCTAATTAACTAATTTAATTAAACCAGATTTAACACTGAGCATTGTTAAGGAAATCGTTAACTGGTGGCTGCTCGGTTGGCTGGCGAGTAGGGGATTAATAGGCTAATCGTCAAGTTAGTCGGCCATTTAATCAATTAATCGGATGATTTATGAGTTTATCGGCTACTCAGAGACCCTACGAGTTGGGATTAGTTGGCAATTTAATTGGTTAATCGGAAATATTCTTGAACAGGGACACTGAGTCAATAACAACCGGGACCAACATGCACTGTCACTACTAGGGAAAAGCCTAGCAGTAGCGCATGTTAAATGCTTATCAGTAGCGCGGGTAGCCGCGCTACTGATATGACACTACAGCTAATGCTTATTGGTAGCGCGGTTTGACCCGTGCTACTGCTACCTAGGGATAACAACAGCGTTCATCTGCAACACGTGCTGCTGCTAATAGCTGTAGCGCCCTTGAACAAAGAGCGCTAGTGCTAAGAACATGCTACTACTAAAGCCATACCCCATGCTACTGTAATTAATATTTGAATTTCTTTTTCTGCTCCATATTTTGTGCTGCTGAATTTTGTTTAGGACTTTATACAATAATCTCTAGCATATCATACACATACAAAAGTAATCATAACATATACACACACATAGACTCATCAAATCATGTCATCATCATAATCATCATCCAACACAAAGTGGTCTCTCGTCATCATCTCGAAAATAGCGATACAAGTCTTGAATACTTGCAACTACATCGTCATCCATTTAAACAATGATATACGCGAGAAGAGCTATCACTATGAGTGAGAGCGGAACTATGAAGTACATGAGGCGACGGTTACGAGTCCTCTCTCGCGCTAGCATGAACCTCAAGTAACTAGCTTCGGCTTCTTGTATGATTTTGAAGCCTTTATGGCTGGCGCCTGACATGACATAGCACTTCTTCTGACACTCAGGCCACTCGTAGTACACTCCTAGAACCATCCCTTTGTACATGACATAGCACTTCTTCTTCGCCATCAAGAATCTAGGTACCTATTAGAGATGCATCTTCATCAAGAGAATGTACAATCATATGCAACAAAATATAATAGAGCAACACGAAAAAAAGAAAGGGTTAGCAACTAGATGCAACATATAGTACGCAAACTAATTAACTAGAGGTACGCAGGTCATCATAGCCAAACTAACAAAGTAGCGTCACGCAAGTTCGGCTGGGACCGTGGACATCACAAAGTTTCATTGCTACAGAAACTATACAAGTTCAACCGACACATATCATCATCATTGGCATTGTAAATCACTAGAAGTTCCATCCTTCCATATCATCGAGGATGGACCCTAGCTTCTTGAACGGTGTGAGGTCATGACGTTGCATGCCTATGTGAGTTCGGACGTTAGCTCGCGATATAGGGCCGTTGTCAAACATCCCCTTCTCATCGACGACCTCTCTCATGATGATCGTCGCAATGTCCCTCTGTACGCGAAAGAAATCATCTCTAAGTTTATAATCCGCTTCTCCATGAGATTCTACCCACTTGCGGATATGATCATCGTTTCTGCTTGTCATGTGAAGCTTTTGGTGATCCATGCTAAACTCAATCATGAGATGGAGGAGGTAGAATCCATCTTTCTTGCTTGGTTTTGGGACATGGAGTTAGTTTTATGTGAGAAACCCGTCTTCTTGTTCCTCTGTTTCCTGATCTATAGGTGGCCACCCCTAATGTTGAATCCTTGGAGAGCATCATCTAGAATATTCATTATGTGGGTGTAGTCCTTCTTGTAGTTTCTGGTAGGGTCAAAATACAAGGCGTGGGAGGCTCGTGGGTAAAGAACGATAAGGAAGGCACACCTGTTGCTGCGGGGAAAAAGACACCTCAAATTATTCTCCATATGAGCGAGAAGGAATGATTGAAATGTACAAAGGGGTTGTCTGGAACTGACTTACTTTGTATGATAAGGCAGGAGGACAATTTACTGGTCCTTATTCTATACCATGAAGTTTTGGAGGTACTCCCTACAAGTTTCATGCTCAAAGTCATCGAGACTCAAGAAGGACTCATGCATGTAGTGCGGATCCGCCACACAGATTTGCAAGACTTCTTCTCTCTTCATGACCGAGCTCATATGTAGCGCAAAAAGGCAGATGATTGTAAAATCGAGCCACCTTGTCAGGAACATCTCGAAGATATGGTCAAACCGCAGGAAGAGCACATCCGCGGGCCGTGTGTCGACGTAGCACTTCCCCTTAGGCACACGAGCCGCGTATGTCAGATATGCTGGATCCTTCAAGGCTAGTAGGCTTTTCTCAGTCGACAGCACATGGTCGTGCGGTCTCCTCAGATCCCCTGATAGTGCCTCCAGCGGTTTTGGCGGTAGCATCGGCTCGCCCGTGACATGGAACATGGCTGCACCTTTGATGGGTACATGCTCTTCAAAATCCACTGTCTGGCTGCTATGTGCTTTGGCTTGTTTGTAGGCAGCTGAGCCTATCTTCCCTTCTCTTCCTCTCCTTTTTCTTGGGCACACCTTCCAGACCCTTCCTTAACCCCTGCCCGAGTGTTACCGGGCTAAGCACTGTACGACCCCCGGCTAGTTGAGCATGCGTTGAGGCGGCATCTTCAGGCATGTCCTGTGAGGATTTCATGAAGAGAGACTTCTTGCAATCCCTGCTAGGACGTTCCTGCCTGGGCAGATCATCCATATCCTCATCAGCATGCCGATAGCGCGATACGTCCATTTTGCATCATGCTTTTATATCAATATTTATTACATTATGGGTTGTTATTACACATTATGCCACAATACTTATACATGTTCTCTCTTATTTTACAAGGTTTACATGAAGAGGGAGAATGCCGGCAGCTGGAATTCTGTGCTGGAAAAGAAGCAAATATTAGAGACCTATTCTGCACAACTCTAAAAGTCCTGAAACTCCACGGAAGTCGGTTTCAAAATATATAAAAACATATTGGGCGAAGGAAGTACCAGAGGGGGGCCACCCACCATCCACGAGGGTGGGGGCGCGCCCCCTGCCTCGTGGGCCCCCTGGCAGTCCTCCGGTGCCCATCTTTGGCTATATTAAGTCTTTCGCCCTAGAAAAAATCAGAAGCAATCTCTCGAGATGAAACTCCGCTGCCACAAGGCGGAACCTTGGCGGAACCAATCTAGGGCTCCGGCGGAGCTGTTCTGCCAGCGAAACATCCCTCCGGGAGGGGGAAATCATCACCACCATCATCACCATCGATCCTCTCATCGGGAGGGGATCAATCTCCATCAACATCTTCACTAGCACCATCTCATCTCAAACCCTAGTTCATCTCTTTTATCCAATCTTTGTCTCAAAACCTCAGATTGGTACATGTGGGTTGCTAGTAGTGTTGATTACTCCTTGTAGTTGATGCTAGTTGGTTTACTTGGTGGAAGATAATATGTTCAGATCCTTTATGCATATTAATACCCCTCTGATTATGAACATGAATATGATTTGTGAGTAGTTACGTTTGTTCCCGAGGACATGGGAGAAGTCTTGCTATAAGTAGTCATGTGAATTTGGTATTCGTTCGATATTTTGATGAGATGTATGTTGTCTATCCTCTAGTGGTGTCATGTGAACGTCGACTACATGACACTTCACCATTATTTGGGCCTAGGGGAAGGCATTGGGAAGTAATAAGTAGATGATGGGTTGCTAGAGTGACAGAAGCTTAAACCCTAGTTTATGCGTTGCTTCGTAAGGGGCTGATTTGGATCCATATGTTTCATGCTATGGTTAGGTTTACGTTAATACTTCTTTTTTAGTTGCGGATGCTTGCAAGAGGGGTTAATCATAAGTGGGATTCTTGTCCAAGGAAGGGCAGTACCCAAGCACCGGTCCACCCCACATATCAAAATTATCAAAGTACCGAACGCGAATCATATGAGCGTGATGAAAACTAGCTTGACGATAATTCCCATGTGTCCTCGGGAGCGTTTTCTTTTATATAAGAGTTTTTTCAGGCTTGTCCTTTGATACAAAAAGGATTGGGCCATTTTTCTGCACCTTATTTACTTTTGTTACTTGTTACCCGTTACAAATTACCTTATCACAAAACTATCTATTATCGATAATTTCAGTGATTGCAGAGAATACCTTACTGAAAACTGCTTATCATTTCCTTCTGCTCCTCATTGGGTTCGACACTCTTACTTATAGAAAGGACTACGATAGATCCCCTATACTTGTGGGTCATCAATACTTTTTTCTGGCGCCGTTGCCGGGGAGTGAAGCGCCTTTGGTAGGTGGAATTTGGTAAGGAAAAATTTATATAGTGTGCTGAAATTTACTGTCACTTGTTACTATGGAAAGTAATCCTTTGAGGGGCTTGTTCGGGGTATCTTCACCCGACCAGTAGAGCAAAGAGTTGCTCCTCAACCTACTGAACCTACTGAAAATGTTTACTTTCAAATTCCTTCGGGTATGATAGAGAAACTGCTAGCTAATCCTTTTACAGGAGATGGAACATTGCATCCTGATTTGCACCTAATCTATGTGGATGAAGTTTGTGGATTATTTAAGCTTGCAGTCTATGCCCGAGGATGTTATCAAGAAGAAGATCTTCCCTTTATCTTTGAAGGTAAAGGCGTTGACATGGTTTAGGCTATGTGATGATATTGGATCATGGAACTACAACCGCTTGAAATTGGAATTTCATCAAAAAAATTATCCTATGCATCTGGTTCATCATGATCGTAATTATATATATAATTTCTGGCCTCGTGAAGGCGAAAGCATTGCCCAAGCTTGGGGAAGTCTTAAGTCAATGTTATATTCATGCCCCAATCATGAGCTCTCAAGAGAAATTATTATTCAAAAAATTTATGCTCGGCTTTCTCTCAATAATCGCTCCATCCTCGATACTTCTTGTACTGGATCTTTTATGATGAAGAATATTGAATTCAGATGGGATTTAATGGAAAGAATTAAACACAACTATGAAGATTGGGAACTCGGTGAAGGTAAGGAGCCAGGTATAACACCTAAGTTTGATTGTGTTAAATCTTTTATGGATACCGATGCTTTTCGTGAATTTAGCACTAAATATGGACTTGACTCTGAGATAGTAGCTTCTTTTTGTGAATCCTTTTCTACTCATGTTGATCTCCCTAAGGAGAAGTGGCTTAAATATCATCCTGCCATTGAAGTAAAATTAGTTGAACCTATTAAAGTTGAAGAAAAGACTATCCCTTATAATGTTGATCCTATTGCTCGTGTCGCTTATATTGAGAAACCACCTTTCATTAGAATGAAGGATCATGCTAAAGCTTCAATTGTGGTCAACAAAAGTAACATTAGAACACCCAAACCCTCTGAGCAAATTAAAGTTGAACCTAGTATTGCTATGGTTAAAGATCTCTTGGCCGATAATATTGATGGGCATGTTATTTACTTTTGTGATGAAGCTGCTAGAATTGCTAGACCCGATACTAAAAATAAACATAGACCAGTTGTAGGCATGCCTGTTATTTCCGTTAAAATAGGATACCATTGTTGTCATGGCTTATGTGATATGGGTGCTAGTGCTAGTGCAATACCTCATTCTTTATATGAAGAAATTATGCATGATATTGCACCTGCTGAGTTAGAAGGTATTGATGTTACAATTAAGCTTGCCAATAGAGATACTATTTCACCGGTTGGGATTGTTGGAGATGTTGAAGTATTGTGTGGGAAAGTTAAATATCCTTCTGATTTTCTTGTCCTTGGTTCCCGACAAGATGACTTTTGTCCCATTATATTTGGTAGACCCTTCTTGAATACTATTAATGCTAAGATAGACTATAAAGAGGATATTGTTTCTGTTGGTTTAGGGGATATGTTTCATGATTTTAATTTTGCTAAATTTCGTAGACAACCCCATGATAAAGAATTGCCAAGTAAATATGAAATTATTGGTCTTGCTTCTATTGCCATGCCTCCTAATGATCCTTTAGAACAATATTTGCTAGATCTTTAAAATGATATGTTTATGAATGAAAGAAGGGAAATAGATGAAGTATTGTTTAAACAGGGACCTATTTTGAAACACAACTTGCTTGTCGAAATTCTAGGGTATCCTCCTCCACCCAAGGGTGATCCCGTGTTTGAGCTTAAACCATTGCCTGATACTCTTAAATATGCTTATCTTGATGAAAAGAAGATATATCATGTTATTGTTAGTGCTAACCTTTCAGAGCAGGAAGAAGATAAATTATTGAAAACTATGAAGAAGCATCATGCTGCTATTGGATATACTATTGATGATCTTAAGGGCATTAGTCCCACTCTATGCCAGCACAAAATAAAATTGGAAAAGATGCTAAACCGATTGTTGATCACCAACGACGGTTAAATCCTAAGATGAAAGAAGTTGTAAGAAAAGAAATACTAAAGCTTCTTGAGGCGGGTATAATTTATCTCGTTGCTGATAGTCAGTGGGTAAGTCCTGTCCATTGTGTCCCTAAGAAGGGAGGTATTACTGTTGTTCCTAATGATAAAGATGAATTGATCCCACAAAGAATTGTTACAGGTTATAGAATGGTAATTGATTTCTGCAAACTAAATAGAGCTACTAAAAAGGATCATTACCCTTCACCTTTTATTGATCAAATGCTGGAAAGATTATCTAACCATACACATTTTTTCTTTCTAGACGGTTATTCTGGTTTCTCTCAAATACCTGTTTCAAAATAGGATCAAGAAAAGACCACTTTTACTTGTCCTTTCGGTACCTTTGCTTATAGACATATGACTTTTGGTTTATGTAATGCACCTGCTACCTTTGAAAGATGTATGACTGCTATATTCTCCGACTTTTGTGAAAAGACTATTGAGGTATTCATGGATGATTTTTTTGTGCATGGAACTTCTTTTGATGATTTCTTAAGCAACCTTGATCGAGTTTTGCAGACCATGGCCGCAGGCCGATGGGGCCCGCGGTGCTTCGCACTTGCCCTTTGGCTTCGCCTTGAAGCCAAGCCTGAGCGCGCCTTGGGCCCAGGGACTACTGTCAGCGTTCTGGGAATGGGGGTGCCCAGACTTGCCTGCCTGCGGCCTACAGTGTGGCTCCACCAGCAGCCCCGTACGGCCCAACTTCACCAGCAAACATTCGAGATCCTTGCGCGAGGCCAGGCCTCCCGAGGCGGATGATGCAAGACCTCCTCAGGGGAGGCCTCACCAGGCTGGCTCGCGAGGGGCGGAGAGATCAAGGCAAGGGACACCTCACGAGGTTCCTGTGATGCAAGCCATGACGACTGGAACCAGGCGGGCTCCAGGCGGGCGCTAGCACACGCAATGTCCTCGTTTCCTCTTTGGTGCTAAAGGGGCAAGCGTAGATGAGGAGTCCTGAGGCATCAGGCAAAAGTTTTCATATCGGTGGAACAAGACCAAGACCAGCATGACGGCAAGACGGAGGTCACCATGGAGCCCAAGACGGCGTCACCACCAGAGCTTTTGGCAGGTGAAGACCACTTTTGTCAGGATAGCTTGTACTAGTTGTCTCCCTTCGAATTTGGCCGTTGTGGGATCCCTTCCCGCTCAATATTTGGGAAGAGGACCAGGGCTTCTATAAATAGAACTAGCCACCACCATAGTGGGGGGATTCCGATCTTCAACCACACAAGCACACCAAGCACAAGAACATCCACTACAAAAAAAATACACTTCCGTGATGATACGTGTTTGTCACAGTAGGTCGCATTTTCTGTCATGCATGTACATCCATGACGATTTTATGACAGAATCAAGATAGTCATACCCGTGCTGTCGTAGAAGTATTCCATGACATTACCAAAATATCATCACGGAAGTGTCCACTTCCATGAAGATAAATACCGCGTCACAGAAGTGCTTTCGTCAAGGGTGACCGACATGTGGCATCCACCATAACGGAACGCCGTTAAGCTATCGGGTCGGGTTATGGATCCAATAACCCGTTAACAGCCCCGACCAATGGGGATTTTCCATGTGTAAAATCATCATTGGCTGGAGGAAACACGTGTCGGCTCATCGTTGGGACAGATGTCATCCACTAATTGGACAGAAGGCGTCTATGATACGTCGACACGTGGCACGGCCCAACAGAGGCCCATTCCTGTGATAAGGCCGGCCCGTTTGACTTGGTCAAAAGGTGGCGGGCCGGCCCATGTAAAGCTTGTTAACGGCGTGTTCGCATATAGCCCATTTACAGCCCACTAACCCAAGGCCCGTTACGCCCTATCCGAATTAGGCCCAGTAGCGTCATCTGGGCCACCAATATGATTCCAGTCCATTTTCACTTCTGGCCCATGTATGGCCCATGACGTCTTTCGGTCCATATGAGGCCCTATGTAACTCTTGGCCTATTAACGGCCCGTGGTGAAACTGGCCCGTAATGAACAGTCTATCACTTTACACCCATTAATGGCCCGTGGTGAAACTGGCCTGTAATGAACAGTGTATCACTTTATACCCATGAACGGCCTTTTATTCTGTTGGGCTGTTTCCAGCCCATGTTATCTTTCGGCCTTCTCAGAGCCCATTTATTCTTGGGCTCATTTCCAGCATTCGTTTACTTACGGCCCATTACTGTAATTTTCTGCTTGTGGGCCAAATTCAGCCTGTGGTTACAGTCGGCCCGTTTGTGGTCCGTTAATACGTTGGGCCGTTTTCATAGCGTCATCAAATACGACCTATTAATGATGGCCCGTTATGGTCGGCCCATGAACGGGCGATTCCAACTCTAGCCCGTTTACGGCCATAATGTGATCTGTTTGGCCCATGTTTGGCCAATCGATCATACGGCCCGTATAAGGCCCATTGATGATATGGCCCGCAGAAGTTATACGGCCCGTAGAAGGCCCATTGTTTCTACGGCCCGTAGAAGGCCCACTGTTTCTACGGCCAGTAGGAGGCCCAGTGTCACTAAAGTAAGTATTAGCCCATGGTTATTGTGGCCTAGTTTTAAAAAATAGGTTATTGTAGGCACTAGCTAACCACGGAAAAAGAACTGCAATGACTACAAGCAAACAAATAAACAAGACAACAAGGAAATAAATAAGCAAGCAACTAACGCTAGGCTATTACGGCTATTACACATATTACATCCACTGGGCATCAAAGTTCGCCACCAGTGCAAATATAGGGAAGAAAGTAGCATATCATATACACTGGTTGTCAAAGTTGGCGACCAGCGCAAATAAAGGCCGCAACAAAACAAATCCAGAACTGAAACCACTTCAGAAGATCTCAAGAAACAATATCCTGGGTACCCATAATGCTGGCAAGATGCTTAGCAAGCTTATTAACTTTCTCTTGTTTGGCGCTTAAATCCTCCAGCGCTTGTTGTTGCACCAGAAAATATGCATCTGAATTCTGCAAGGACTTCCTCAGTCCTTCAGCTTCCTGTCACAGCACATCTGATCGATGTCTTTCAACTTGAAGTTGAGACTCAAGAAGACGAACTGATTCAGGCAGCGAGTTCGAATAGCTTGTGCCAGCAGTAGTGGCCAGTAACTCGAACACTACATCAAGACACGACTTTTGGATTCCCTCACTATCGTCAAGATAGTTTTATCAGCTTTCCTGGAGACCAACATGGATGTCTCACTATCTTGAACCTTATCTGCATTACTTCCTTTACCATTGGATAACGCGGTACTATTCTCCAATACATTGTCCGCATTCTAAAAGAGAAACAAGCAAACACATCACATGTTTACCATGTTGTATATGAAACTCATTTTGGTAAATGAGTTCAGTAGTAAAGTGGACAGGATAACAGCATGAAACAAACATATATCTATGTACCATGGTCACTTTATGGTCTATATCATTCTAGTTTTTGTTGCCAAATCAAGATAGAGACATGGTTCAAATAATATTTGTTCAAGACAAAGCAGAATAGACAGAATATAAGTGTGGGTAACTATAGAGCAATAACAACACTTGTAATGTGCATGACATGAGAACATAACTATTTATTCAATTGAAACTGAAATCAACATAGAGCAGGTTACAACAGCAAACCAGTTAAAGAAACAGGTTTAAAACATACCTGTTGCACCATTGGAGTTTCAATTCCATCCTTCAAATTTGAAAAAAGTTGGTATGAGTAAATACAGTAATGCAAGAGCAAAGGAGTATGAACCATAGCTACAGAACCTGACCTGAGAACAAATCTTCTTTTCCTTTAAGCATTGAGTTGGGATTCGGAGTGGTGGTCCTCGTGCTTTGGGCACTGTAGTTCCCTTACTAACTGCTCGTGTTTGGGTGCTCTGTGGTGGAGACGGTGCTGTGTCAACTGGAACTGGGTTACTATCTGCCGGGGTTGGGGTTAGAAGGGGTGTAGCCGGTTCTCTGTCCAACTAGGTAGGGGTACAATCTGCGAGAGTCTCGGTTATGTGTGGCGGATCTGGTCCTTGGGCAAGTACAACCATGGTTCTATCTGCATCAACTGGTAGCACTATCTTTTCTGAAGACCGTGTTGTTACTCCCTTAGATACTGCCATCACGCTCTCCAATTCAAATGGCTGATAAACAAGAAAAGTAATTGGAAGTATAGACATTGTATGATAGACAGGTGCAATGGATAGTGGGGAATAAAAGAGGGCATGAAATAATTCATATTTATGTTGTCTAACCAAACAGGATAGCATGACACAATTTCACATATATGATGGCTAACTAAACAGGATAGCATGACACAATTTCACATTATGATGGTTAACTAAAAAAGATAGAAAGACATAGTTCAAAATATGAGACTATGTAAACAAGATGACATGCCATAACTATATAATGTGTTTATTAAATAGGTTGGCATGCCATAATTCACATACATTCACGGATAGAATGCCATAATTCAAAATATGATGACTGTAAACACTAAACAGGATGAGATGATATAACTATATGATGTCTTTATTAAATGGGTTGCCATGCCATAATTCATATAGATGATGTGTATGTACTATGTAAACATGATGGCATGATATAATTCAAATATATGATTTATATAGTAAGCAAGTAAGCAGATGGCAATCCATATATGATGTAAAAACTAAGCAATGCAAGACAACATACATGACATGGGTAATATAACCCTGCCAAGTTTGAGCATAGACCTCAGGGGGGAAATAGGACTGGGCATCAGTCTCTGAATCCTCCTTTAAGGAGCTCTCTGTAACCAGCAAGATGTCTGCTTCAGCAGGTAGCATTGTCTGCTCTGAATACCTTGTTTTCACTCCAGATACTTCCATCACCGCTTCAAATGGCTGATGCACAGGAAGAGTAGTTGAATATACAAACGTTGTTGACAAATGGAACACGTAATACAAAAAATGATAGCATGATATAATTCACATACATGATGATTCACTAAACAACATGGCATTGCATAATTCACATATATAATGCCTTTGCAACAAGATAGCATTGTATAATTCACATATATAATGTCTTGAAACAAGATGGCAATGCATAATTCACATATATGGTAATTAGACACTGCACAGGTGGCACTCACACAAAGCATGTCTAAACTAATCAAATGACATAGCAATGCGAGACACCATACGCACGATATGAGCAACATAACCCTGCCAAGTTAGAGCATACACCTTGGGGGGGGGGAATAGGACTGGTCATCTGTCTCTGAATCCTCCTCTGAGGAGCTATCCGTAACCAGCGAGATATGAACTTCGTCAGATAGCATAGTCTGCTCTGAAGACCTTGTTTTCACTCCAGAATTTGCCATCACCGTGTCAAATGGCTGATGCACATGAAGAGCAGTTGAATGTACTAACATTGTTGACAAATGTAATATGTAACGAAAAAAAGGATGGCATTGCAAAATTCACATATATGATGCCTGGCTAAACAAGATCACTACAAAAAACGACACATCCGTGACATTTTGGGCCGAACAAAAAAAATTATGTCATACATATGACACTTCTATGTCGATAATTGTGACAAAACCCGGTATCATCATAGATGTGGTGGGCTCCTACTTCTATGACAAAAAATCATGACAGAAAATGGGCTTTTCGTCCTGGGCGGGCCGGAGACGCAGCTGCATGACATTCTTTGGGTCGTCCATGACGGAAAAAACCGTGGTAGAAGCAAGGGCGAGGAAAATTTCGGGGAGTTCTCGGTCAAGGTGGGAGGTCGGGGGCCCAGCGTTGCACGTTTCTCTCATACACATACGCGCGTGTGTGCGAGGCGTTGGCTCTAACTGAACCCGAGCGAGGCGTTGGGCTCTAACTGAACCCGAGCGATTGCACTGCATGCTACGCGTTACTGAACCCGAGCGATCAATCGATGGCTGTTAACTGAACCCGATCGAGCGATTCCTTCGCTACTGCTGCTAACTGAAGCCGATCGATGGGATGAACAGTGAGCGTGAACAGTGAGCGGTGGCATTGCCTTTGGATGAACAGGACCCCGTGGTGTGGTGGAGGGCTGGTTGAACAGTAGACGATGGAGGGGTGCCGGTGGAGGGGTGGATGAACAGGACCCCGTGGTGTTGAGGGCTGGATGAACAGTAGACGGTGGAGGGGTGCCCGTGGAGGGGTGAATGAACAGGACCCCGTGGTGTGGAGGGCTAGATGAACAGTAGACGGTGGAGGGGTGGTTGAACAGGACCCCGTGGTGTGGAGGGCTCGATGAACAGTAGACGGTGGAGGGGTGCCCATGGAGGGGTGGTTGAACAGGACCCCGTGGTGTGGAGGGTTGGATGAACAGTAGACGGTGGAGGGGTGGTTGAACAGTAGCCGATGGAGTAGCGCGCGGTGGAGGCTAGATGAACAGGAGCCCGTGGAGGCTGGATGAACAGGAGCTCGTGGAGGCTGGAGGAGGTCGATGGTGGAGATGAACAGTATACCGTGGAGTCCCGTTTTGCGGTACGCCACACCCCTCCCGATGAACAGAACCCCCGTTTCGACCGTAGCGCTCCAACATAAGTCTGTTTCGTCCGTTTTGCAGTACGCCACACCCCTCCTGATCAACAGGACCCCCATTTCAACCGTAGGAGGTCCGTTTCCTCCGTTTTGCGGTACGCCAGACCCCTCCCGATGAACATGATCCCGTTTCGAACGTGGCCGGTCGAACACAAGGCCGTTTCCTCCATTCTGCGGTACGCCAGGCCTCGTTTCCATCGCCTGTTCCGTCCAAGCCCTCCCGATGAACACGACGCATTCCGTTGCCACCCCATGAACACGACGCATTCCGTTGCCTCCAAATGAACACGACGACGATGTTGTTTCTCCGTTCTGACCCAGCCATGTACACGAGCCCTGGCCATACGTATGCGCGAGTAGGCATTCGAGACCCCGCCCGTATGTACACGTACATGGCCGTATTTTCTTTCTTGCACCCTGGCCGATGTACGTACGTGTACATGCTACGTGCACGCCTCTACTACGACACGTGCGCGCCTCTACATCGACCAGTATGTACGTACAAGTTCGCGACCAGAATGACAACGCTACGTACGCTTCGACCAGGTGGGTCCCGACTGTCAGGCACTTCCTTGCCTGCGAAGATGTAGCTGGTTGGTCCCAGCAGTCAGGGGGCGAATCGTTTTGTTTTGTTTTTGCCTGGACGCACTTCCTTGCGTGCGAAGGTGTAGCTGGTGGGTCCCAGCAGTCAGGGGGCGAATTGTTTTTTTTCGGATGCACTTCCTTGCGTGTGAAGATGTAGCTCGTGGATCCCAGCAGTCAGGGGGCGAATCATTTTTTTCGCGAAATACGGTGGCCCATCCGGTGGGTTCCCACTGTCAGGTGGAGGAATAATTATTTTGCGCGTAATAAGGAGGCACTTCCTTGCGGCTGCCGTGGACCCAGCTGTCAGCCTCTCCACGTACAGTACTCTTCCGATGGAAGTCGGTCGTTGACCACGTTGACCACGCTGCGCCGAGAGCACCAGGGCGGTGGTCTGGACGACGTCGAGGCCTAGGAAGGGGACGACGCGGAGCCGGGGAAGACGCAGCAGTGGAAGCCCGCGCGGAGAGGGGTACGAGGGTTCACTAGTTCGGCTGCAGTGTGAGGCTGCCGTCGCCGCAGAATAACAGGGGGTGTGGGTGAGTAGAGGGATGGCCTGGCCAACGGTGGGAGTAGTACGGGGCGGTCAGGCCTCCGCGGCATCATAGGCGGCCACGGGAGGTAGGAGCACGCGACACAACCGGCGCTGCTTTGGGTGGCTGGAGCAAGAAGACCAGAGGTTGAAGAAGCACTACGGCCGTTGGATGGACATCGTACGATCACTTCAGCTAGAAATCGTTTATATTGACTAAGTTGACAAAGACCTTGGTACGCGTCAACTTAGTAGGCCCACAGCTCGGATTTGGTAGAGAACATATAGCCCATTTGCGATTTGTAAGAATGTACAACCCATTTTTTAATTCTAATGGAACTTACTATAGCCCATTTACAATTTGTTAAAAGTACAGCCCAACTTCTAGCTAGGACAACGATTAATAATTTCAAACAACCGCTCAAAACAGAATTCAAAAAAATTCCCACATTTTGATGGGATCCGAAATATTTTTATCCGAAATTTATAGTCAGGTTAAATATAATTTCAAAATAAAGTTGTATTACGTTAAAATCCAACAAAATATTGCGCGCGCAACAAGTAATGAAATTAAAATTTTCAAATTCCAAAAATAATATATTTTTAAAACTAATTACGTGTTTGGTGCATAGTAACTGTCCAGTTATTATAATTACATCCCATTTATTATTTCTTAAAGTCCATTTTCTTGTTAAACCTAATGCATACCTCCTAGGAAAGTTTGCAGCCCAGCGGGGCGGAGAATAACAAGTTGACCCGGATATTGTGTACAACTGTCGGCCCAGTTGCATTGCTGATGTTGAAAAAAAGCTGTTTTTATACACACATTTAAAAAAATTATATAGATAAGGAACATTTTTTATACACACATTTAACAATTTTTAAATACATGATTAACACTTTTTAAAACATATTTTTTAGTCAACAGTGGGCCCACAGCAAGCGGAGGAGGTCACAATACACATATTTTTTAAATACATGATTAACACTTTTGCAAAAACAATCAGCCCACAGCGAGCCAATTAGCTCTAGTCGGCCCACAGTGGGCCGACAGGACCTAATCAGCCCACAATGGGCCGACAGGGGCCAGTCGGCCAGCTGTAGGCCGACTGGAATCCAATCGGCCTGCTGTGGGCTGACTAGGCCCAGTCGGCCTGCAGCGGGCCGACAGTTTATTATTTTTGAAAAAAAATTACCCAGCGTAATATTTATGAAAATTAATTAAAAAATGTATTATTTAAAAAAATAGCGAAAAAAGGCATGTGTAGTACAGTACAACCTAACATGGTTACTCAGCCCACATTCAGCGACGCCGGAAAGGCCCAAACAAGGCTTCTGTACAACTTTTTGAAGTCACTGAGCTCAATTAATAACTTAAGAAAAAAGTTAGATTACAGTGGAGCCTAATTAAAAGCTGTCACGAGCAAATAAATAATTCAACGGGTCCCACTTGTGCATGTGCGCGCGCGCGTGTGTGTGTGCGTGTGTGTGTGTGAGAGAGATAGATAGATAGAGAGAGAGACCCATCGGCCGATGCTCGTAAATACATCTTTCAGCCATATGCATTGCTGATGCTCAGTAAAAACTTATATAGTTGACACAATCATATAGAACATCATAGCACACTGAACTTGCATACAAAAATTTCACGCAGGCGGCACAATCAGGATGGAAGCAGTGGATCGCTACGGGACGGGCTATGTTGAAACCAACGAAGTCGTACATAATGGTTCATCGTCTTTATAAATGACGGGGAAATATTTTGAATGTTGTGCAAAGAAACCAGACAAACAACACAATAAGTTCTCCTAGCACATTAAGTTGACGTACAACCCTTTCTAAAAAAAGTTCAGGTACAAAATTAGAACAGGTCACAATCAAATGTACTGGCATATCAGTGCTTCACACCCATAGCTCAGATTTAACTAGTATCTGACAAGATTCAGTTGTTACCTCAAATTAGAGCACATCCAGGCAGCCAGCCCTGCCTCTTCTCCCAAAGAAGCAGTGGCCTCTGCCGCGCAATGGAGTAGGCCCTGTGCCATCCATCGTTTCGAGTAACACGGGGAAAGTCTGACGTTGACTCCTGTAATGGACGTCGTCGACGGACCCTGGCACCAGCGACGGCGGCAGGACTTCGATTGATGGATTTACCACTTCTTCGACATGCACGAACACTCGATACAGGTACATCCCTAACGTGGTCCGCGGCGGCCTTGGTGGTGATTAATAGTACAACCCCGGTTCCTTCACCGGTATCTCAACACCAATCACCTTCGGTATGGTGGACGGCTTCTTCATCCATGCCATAACCGTCAGAGCCCAGCTGTCTGGAGGAACAAACATACTTACGAGCTCACCTCCAAGGTCGTTGATAAGCTCGTTCATGGACTCGCTGTTCCAAGCACGTCGAGGCATGCCGTGGAAGGTAAGCTTTGTTAAAAACTCAAGCTCATAGGGAACTGAGCCCCATCCTGGGTGCCACTGATCAAAGCTCACCAGCGCGCCATCGCAGAACAAACGCCGAGAAGATTCGAACACACGACTTCAGTCGGAAGTTGTCCAGAACCTGATGAAGAAATCAGCCGATGGCGGACAGACTTCGATGAGCAAGTCACTTATTTGGATGTTGTGCGCAATACCAAGAGCTTTGACAAGGTCATCCTGCGAGATGGGAGGCCAATCGCCGTTGATGGTTACCATCAGCACTTTGCCGGCAAACTGGTCGTCAAGCGCCGCCATGCCACTGTTGAGCGACAGCATGCAGCGACCGAAAGCAGGACGGACCTCAGGATCTCCGGCTCGGAGATCCACGTTGACCGACGACATGATAGTGCGCTTGAGTACAGGGAGTAGAGGAGGGGGATTTGGGGGAACTGGAGTAGTAATCGAGATTCCAGAGGTGGGGGAGGGGCGGGAGACTGCAGATGAAAAGGTAGCATGAATTTTGAGCACGCGCCAATATGCTCTCGGCGCGCAAGCACACAAAAACACCGGTGGTGCCCACATGTCGGCCTAAGAGTCCTTATTCATTCTTTTTTGGAGAGCCTGACCTTTTTTTCAGGATCTTTTGAGAGCCCGACCTGAGAGTCATAATTGACCTGTTTGGCATTGCGTTACTACTCGGCCCATATTCAACGACACCTCACTGGCCCAAACAAGTGTACATCATCGAAAAGGCACTAAGCTCAAATTATATAACTTGAAAAAGGAGATATACTCTGAACACTGGAGAATGGCGATGCCCTCATTTAGCCCACCAGTAGTTCGAGACAATAAACAGTTCGAAACAACGATATATACAACATTCAAACACTGACTAGTGACTACTACTGACATAAACAACAAGACATGATAGTTCATAAGAAGTCTTGCTACACCACCAAAACGCACCCATCTGCAGCGCTCAGACTCTTGTGATCCAGACGAGAATGACATTCTAAACAGAAGCAACTATTACATAGTAAGAGTGACATAGACAAGGATGACCAAATGACAAGGAATATGCATAACAAAAGAAAGAACTACCCATCCAGAACCAGCAGTAAAGACAACAAAGTCATTCGAAGAGATGATCCAACACCATCATAATTTGCAGCCCCGCTTCGGCGACTAGTGATCCGGAGACACCAGTACTCCACCCTTTCGATGCAACAGCCCAATTACCTATCAACCTGAAGGCTCGAACCACATCACTGCCTGTCGTAATTGAGACATCCAAGGATCAAAGTTAACCCGGATGCCTTTGTCATTCTCACCTTCTTTTGGCTGCAGGCTGTATCATTGACAATCAGGGGAGTTTGCTCCCGAACTCCTAGGGCTCGCCGTGTAGACACAGTTTTCCATAGCAAACAGAGCCTCTCTGCCATCAAGGTCCTTGCCAACGGTGATCTCCTGGTTAATCGGATAATTGAGTCCGAGAAACAAAGAGTGTGAACCAAGGCTGTTTACCCGCCTCCAACTAAAAATCCTAAAGGCCCCAACAAGCTGGTATCCTGCTCATAGACGTAACAGCCATTGTCCAGATACTCACGTATTACACGGTGCTTGTATACAGTGGGGTTTTTGCAATATAACTTTTCCAGCTCATGTGTCCGAATGATCACCCGTCTTTTGCCTTCATCTGATCGAGCGAGGAACCAGTTGTGCTTCCCTGTTTTTGGCAAAGGTGGTGTGATTACAAAGGGAAGTAACTGTAGGGACACTGTATCATATCAAAAAGGACATGCATTGTTAATGTAAGATTAGCATTGTTCAGAGGATGAGTAGGATAATGCAAGAAATAGCATTGATATGTCCCTGTTGGAACTGGGAGGAAAATACAGGGAAATGTATACTGGGTTCGAAAATATAGAAGTGCCATGCATGGTTATACTCATGTTATCTCGCAATCGATTCTTCATAGGAAACTACCATGGCATGCATGTTATGTAATCATGTTCTGTCCTCACAAACAAATTCTTCAAGGTAACTGTCACACCCTAGTTAGTTCAAGCATTAGAGTGTGCATCATGTTTAAATTCCTCTTAAATTTGAAATGGGGAAGACAGGACCCCAAACCCCCCCTGGAAACAACTAGGGTTTAGTAAAATTATTTTTCAATGAACCTGAAATGCCCTTCTAAAAAGTTCACCCTCTTTGTCTTGGGTTAGAACCCCTGGCAAAATTGGTGCACAATTTTCTAGGTCAATAGAAGGTCATTGAATTAAATCATAAGTATTTGATTTTGGGCATTTAAATGCTATAAAAGAATTTAAATGCTCAAATAATTCTGGAAATAAATGTTTGCTGTTGGAAATATTCTAAACAGAGCCCACAATTATTTTCAGGATTTTTGGAAACATTTTAGTATTTTTAATAAAGCCCATCAGTTGCAGTTAAATAGAAAAACAGAAACAAATCAAAAAAAGAGAGAGAGGGAAGCCCACCTGGGCCTTACCTGTGCTGGCCTAGCCCACCTGGCTCAGCCCAGCCGACTGGCCTTGCCAGTCGTCGTCCTCCTCCCGCCAGGAGGACGAGGAGCGCGTGGCCGGCGCCCGCGGCCACACGCCGGCCACCTCCTGCTTCTGCCGACGCCCTGGAGACGTCCAGGGATGCCACGCCGACCCCCAAGTCCCCTCTCATCCTCCCTCACTCTCCCCCTCATCTCCCTCACCCTCTCCCGCGATGGCCAAGCGCGATCCTCGCCGCCGTTCGCCGTAGACGTCACCAGAGCCACCCCCTCGCCCCTCCGACAAGCCCAATAGCTCCGCCTCGTCGACCTGGACCTCTCCGCTGACCCATGCGACTCCAAACACCGCCGAACGCCGTCTTCGCCCTCGTCTTCAACCTTGGGCACCCGAGCTGTCTCCGGTCGATTCGGCGCCGCCAGGACCTCCCCAGGCTCGCTGACCCCCTCTCCAACCCCGCTGTGAGCTCCTCTTCCTCTTCCCCTAGCTCCCGTGCTCGTTTGGCCTCTGTAGTCGCCACTTCCATCGCACCGGAAAGCTCCCCGCCGCCGGCCATGGCGCCGTCGTGGCTAGAGCCACAGTGGCTCGAAGCCAAGCTCACCGTTGTGCTCAGCGCAGCACCAGGAGCCCGTAGCCACCACCAGCTCCTTCTCCCGTGCACCGTAGCGTCGAACCAACCCCGTCTGAACTCCGGCCGCCGCTGTCGAGCTCGCCGGCGTCGTTTCCGGCGTCCCCGTGTCCAACCACTTGCACCACTGGATGCGGCAGCTCCCCAGCTACGTGTAGCACGTCTCCACCGGCGATTTGGTCACCAGAGGACCAAATCCGATGCTCTCCGCCGTCTCGGCCTCGCCGGTGACTCAACGCCGGCGGGATTAGCCCCGCTGACCAGGGGTTTAACCCAGTTTGACTCCATCTGAGACACTGATGTGTGGGGCCGGCTTCTAACTAATTTAGATTAGTTTAAATTAGAGCTAATCACTCTGTTAGAGGTTAATGACGCCGTTAACTACCCCTCTCTCACTGACATGTGGGCCCAGAGCCTAACTAACCCAGTTTAGTGCTAACTAAACACTAACCAACTCTATTAGTTAGCTGAGAGACTGACAGAAGGGGCCCACCAGTCAGGTTTGACCTGGGCTGGCGCCTTTGACCCGCTGACGTCACAGTGACGCAGTGCTGACGCATTAATTCAATTTCTGGATTTATTCTTTAATAGGAAATTCCAGAAAATAATCAAAACTTCTAAAAACCATAGAAAATCAACCATAGCTCCAAATGCAAAGATTTATATATGAAAAATGATCAAAAAAATTCAATCTATCCATCTATAATGGTTTCATGCATGACAAAACAAGTTAACCTTGCTGTTTAAGCAGAATGAGGTAATGCACTAATAAAGCCATGTTTAATAAGCTAATAATTGAATCTTTGACTCAAATGAGTTCATCCCTTTCTGTTTTAGCTTGCATTAGGCCAAGACACCTTCATCTTGCCATGTCATAGCATGCATCATATTGTTGCATATTGCCATGTGTTGATTATGTTTCGGTGTGTCTTTCGTGGTAGGTTCTGCCTCCGAGGATAACCCCGAGTATCCGTCTAAAGGGCAGTACCCTACTACCACTACAACAGGCAAGCAATCCATTGATCATTCCGATACAAAACCATGTTCTCGCTTCTACTCTTGTTTACTACATTAAGACAACACGATTCAAACTGTTGTGTGTTACGGTAGTTGAACCCTTATCCTTTGCATGACCTGTCATTGCCACAGTAACTAGATGAAACCCACTAGCATGTGTAGGAGTTGATTGAGCCATGTATGTGATTCCTACCTTGCTATGCCTGCTATGCTTAGAGTTGTGTCAGGTCTGGTTCATCTGGGTGATGGGATAGAGTGATATGATATGTCGGTAATGTGAGGAATGTGTTGCACATGTTTTGGTAAAGGTATCGATGAGAGGCCATGTAGGAGTACATGGTGGGTTGTTTCATTGAGACCGTCCATAAGAACTGAGATCTGTATGCGTGATTTAAGATTCAGCTACTACCACACATTGGGCCCTGAAATATGACCCTGCTCGACTTACTGACCCCTCTCGCCCTCTGTCCAGGAGTTGCAACTAGTTTCTGGTGTTTGTAGTATATGTGTTGGCGGCCGTGTGTAGTGCTGACCCTAGGGGTGGGCTATGATGCAGTAGATACACTGTGGCCGGGTATGCCGGGCGCCCGTTTGGCGTCTCGGTTCCCTGTACACATCGTTTGGGGCCGTTGAGGACACCCCGGCCGGATTTCCTTGCGGATGGAACCTGAATAGGCGATAAACCTGGACTAGAGACTTGTGAGGTTAGTCAGGTCGTGGTCTACACCCACGTCGGTTTTCGCTTGAAGTCTCTGAGCACATGTCGTGTGCAGACGCTAAGTGGTGGAAACATGTGTGACGAAGTACACCCCTGCAGGGTATAAAACTATTCGAATAGCCGCGTCCGCGGTAAAGGACTACTTGGTTGCCTATACAGTTCATAGACAAGTTAATGGATACTCCTAAAAGACTCAAGATAAGTGTGAGTACCGAGGATGGCCCTCTCGTAGGATGACGAGGGAGGATCCTCGGTGGAGTATTGTGTTGGTGAGTAGTGGACTCGTGTGCAAAAACTATTTTACTGGTGGAGTTCCATAGGATAGCTTAGCCAAGAGTCAAGGCTGGCTTGCTGCAATAACCCCACCACCTTCTTGAGAATAAGCATGTATAGTAGGTTCTGTTGTAAGACTTGCTGAGTACCCTTGTACTCATGTTTGCTTAATTACTGTTTTCAGACGACAACACCGCCTCCTCCGATGGGTTCTACGTAGACCTTGACATCGACGAGTGACTAGCCACCCAGGTGGTGATCCTGGCCATGGAGGGGCCTATGTAGATAGATAGGCTTTGAGAAGCCTTCTTTCTTTCTAGTGTCTGTACTCAGACTAGTTGCTTCCGCATGTGCTTGTATGATTGTATGACTTGAGTGTCGGGTCATGTGACCCCTATCTGTATGAACATGTTATGTATGGCTCTCTGGAGCCTTTAAATAAAGTACTTGAGTTGTAGAGTTTTGTTGTGATGCCATGTTGTATGTACTCATATCGGGCATATTGTGTGTATGATTGAAATGCTTGGTATGAGTGGGATCCGACAATCTAGTTGTTTATCCTTGGCAGCCTTTCTTATGGGGAAATGTAGTCTAGTGTTCCTCGAGCCATAGTAGTCTGCTACAGCCCGGTTCACTGGAGTCCTGCTAGCCCAGCACTACTGTTCAGGACACTTGACTGGCCGGCATGTGTTTCACTTTGTTCCTATGTCTGTCCCTTCGGGGAAATGTCACGCGGTGACTTCCGGAGTCCTGCCTAGCCTGCTACAGCCCGAATTCCACGGAGTCCTATTAGCCCAGTGCTACAGCCCAGAATCACTCGCTGATGACCGACATGCTCGATGTGATTCATGTGTGCCTGTCTCCATAGGTCTCTGCCGCTTTGGGTTCACGACTAGCCATGTCGACCCGGGTTCTCTGTCATATGGATGCTAGCGACACTATCATATACGTGAGCCAAAAGGCGCAAACGGTCCCGGGCCATGGTAAGGCGACACCCGTGGGATACCGTGCGTGAGGCCGCAAAGTGATATGAGGTGTTACCGGCTAGATCGATGTGGCTTGGAATCGGGGTCCTGACAGTAACTAACAGACCATGCATTGTTATATACTCGTGTTTTGTGTGCAAAAATTTTGTGATTATATTATTCTAGCCATTGATTGCTGAAGGGCGAATATAGGTATGTACACATGGTAAGCATTGCAGGATTTCACTACTTCCAAATATAGAGTTCTCCATATGCACATTTACTTCCCTAATGTATGGTTAGATGAAACCAACAGTGTGGTGCATGTTTCTACATCATGAAAATGAGGAAACTAACATGGCCATTGAGACACACTCATATTTAGTAGTAGTATATAGATTACTATAAAATAAGGATAATATCCATATATTCCTAACCGTTTGATTATCCAGGGTACAAATTGGCTGTAATGACATGGTCACTATCGCATGAATTAACTCATTCCAAATATAGCTGATTTACAACGTCTCTAATACATTGCCATAGTTCTACTCAAATTCTGCTCAAATAGAGATATGCTAATCATCACAAAAAGTTCAAACAGTGTCATGGCGTCATCATTAACATGAGAGGAAACAACTTACACGCGCCGTCCCAGCAATACGTGGTGCCATCTGCTTTGTCGATCGCGTAGATGATGCCATTGTGTTCAATAGCATGACATAAGTGTGTATCAGCTTTGATGATGATCCACTGCGAGCCGAGTTGTCTCCAGCTAAAGAAGGCACCGGCGTAAAGATAGGCGAGTCCGCGGTCGAACAAGGCAATTAGCTTGAAGTCTGTGTAATTTGCATGTCGTGTGGGCACTTGGCAGATTACAATCTTCTGCAAGACAAGGTCCGTCCAACTAACGTAGTAATCTAGATGACTTGGACCGCGATGGTAATACTCTATATAATCCAACAGAGGAAGGATAATCTCATGGGAGGTCTGGAAGTTCACGAGCACCAACTTTTTACCGTCTTCTCTGAAGGCAGCCATCCAGTGGGAGTTCATGCCGACCCAATACATACCTGCCAAGAAGTTTCGGGCGATGGTGATCGGATCAATGTCGAGGGAAATGATGTACGGTGACCCACTACATACATGCAAAGAAGTTTCGGCTAATTGAGATCGGATTGAAGTCGAGGGGCATCATGCACGCCTCCGTATCATGGTGAGCCAATCTCGCAAGACCAGATAGCAGCAAGCAGGGTGTCTTGAAAAGCTTAGGCCTCGCTTCGACGATGGTCGTGTGCATGTCCCTCGAGCATGCAGCCAGCCGCAGGTCGCTCAACATATCCATACACGAACAACAGAGGTCGAGGATGTCACTGGGGAGATTGCTCCAATCGTGGCTCATATGGATGCTGCGCGGTTCGCGTTCGGCCATGGTGGAGTTTGGAAGGGGGCTTAATTTACGGGGGAGAAGGATGTCAGTGCTGGAGCGGCTAGCGAGGGAATAGTGGTACTGGGGGAGGCGAGTGAGGCGACGGTACACGGGGGTACAGTGAGATGGAGACGGAGAAGGAGATGGAGATGGAGTGGTGCTATGGGAATGGGAGCGGAGAGGGAGACGAGGCGAGGCGCCAATGTGCTGTACAGCGGCGGTGACAGACTGCACTGTGCATAGGGTGAGGCTGACTTTGGTAACCCGAACACGCCGCCTGGACTAGTGTCAGGCGCAGGGTGTTGTCCCTTCACTGTGAGGACCGGATGAATAGTATTTTGACCATCAAATGTACCACGGTTGTACTACTACTACTAGTAGTAGGTACATGAGTACTCTAGTATTGTATAGCGTAAATAGGTCTCCCGTGCTAGCATGCCTGTTCACTTCATCGTTCAGGTATCATCCATATTGCGAGCAGAACCAAATTCTCGTGCATACCCAATCAACACTTTGTCGCGATGCATGCAGTGGTCCTTCTGGTGCATCAAGGACGGCATGCAGATCGTTCCACACTTGAGAAGAGGAAAAATGGAAAGGTAGAACACGACAGCAGAGGAAGAGAACGCTGGCTAACGAGGCTGGGAGGGGATCGAGCAGGAAGTTAATGCTCCACGCCTAAAGGTTTTTGGAAAACCTGATTTTCATAAGGTGACTTATACTCACCTAAACGGAGGGAGTATTCCTTAACCAGAGAATGCTGTTTTTCCCACTCACGCGCTCAAAAAAAACTATGACACATTTTTTTATCTGTTTGCATAGGTCCCACCTATCAGGAAGGATGGGCACGTACACGGAACAGGTACGACTCATCAGTCTACCCGCATAGCCTTTTCGTTTAGTCTACCTAGTCGTCTAATCAACTGCCTGCACGCCACTTCTCCCATTTACTTCTCCATCAGGAACCGATTCTCCTCGGCCTCTTCACCTCCCCTTCGTCTTCATTTGCATCCAAACCCCACTTCGTTCACATTGTTTTAACCTCTTTAAATAATCATCTACTACTTCAGTTAGACTAGCCATCTAATCCTAATTCTCCAAACCATAGCCCTCCATTCCAGCGGTTCCAAATGGCGATAGAGATCGAGATGCAGGTTTTTAGCGTCCAACATGTCCTCGTCGAAGGCTCGATGCGCATAGTTGCCACCATCACCATCCACCCAAGGGTTGTTTGGCAGTGGATCAACAATGTATCCAATTCCCTCGAAAAGGTAGAGACGAGGGTCATCGGTCTCAACGCGGAGTACACGGAGCATGCCCCTGGGAAGATCCAGCGCGCCGCCGTCCTTCAGCTGTGCCTCGAAGATGAAGTTTTGGTGTACCACATCATACACTCGCCCTCCATACCAGGTGAGATTCATGATTTCTTGTCTTGGGAGGACGTATAATTCTGTGGGGCAGCCATCGAAGGGGACAAACAGAAGCTGGAGCCGTACAACCTTGATTTGAATAGTATCACTGACCTACAAACCAGAATCAAAATTCCTGTAGAAGTTTGTGATAAACAGACACCATCCCTATTCGACGTAGCAATTTTTGTGCTCGGTACAAATTTTCAGAAGGGTGATGAGACGGTGGCATTAAGGTCGTCTAGATGGGAGAAATTATCCCTTGATGTACGAGCGGATAAAATATGATGCCCACGATGCTCGTGTGAGTTTCGAGATAGCTGCAAGGTCCAAAGAGCTTGTTGCAAAGCCGTCTCCCATAGAGAATGAGAACAACAAGAAGAAGAAGAACAAGAAGAAGAAGAAAAGGCTGCACCAGCAGGAGGGCATTATGGATGGATGAACTATTTCCTCTCTTGTAAAAAAAATTATTCCCTCTCGGTGTATATTGATATAGATGGACTATTTCGATGGTGTGCATGTCTTTGGAACAGAGTAGTAGCGTGGGTCCGCTTGACTGTAAGGAACTATTTATCCGCATATATAGCTTTCTCTGCTACTCCTTCAAGTGATCGGTATGCAGTGCATGTGTCCGTAGACATGACAGCTTGTCCATGGAAGTTCAACTACAGCTACCATCACGTATCATCTCGCGATTCCCACGACGCCTCTCCAACCCACGGCACCACGCCCCCCGACGTGCGCCTCACCCCTCTCGGCTGCACCGCACCTCTACCTTTGTGTGCATGACATGTGGGCCACCTAAAATGCGGCGAGCATCAAGTTTCTACCATAGCCACCCGCGATTCCCACGACGCCACTCGAACCCATGAAACCACACGTCCCCCGACCTGCGGCTCACCCCTCTTGGCCCCACTGCCCCTCTACCTACGGGAGCATTACATGTGGACCAGTCACCTATCGGGTCCACATGTTATTAACTCAAAGGTAGGTGTAGTAAGGCGCTGAAGCTCAGTCCCAACGGCCCTGAGAGGGAAATGTAACTCCTGCACCAGGGCTTGTGGTTCTCCCACAGCACGAACTTGTGCCAAACTCAAGATTTGTTTCTTTACTGTACATGCACACAACGATTTAATGGACATTGTAATCTCAACATGTGATGGGGAGCTCTAAATTTGAATTTGAAACTTATAAAATGAAAAGATTCAAAATAAATAAACTGGGAGAGAGGGAGTATATCATAGGATGTGTCCAATACAAAATAAGTCCCCTGGTTTGTCACCGTGAAGATGCGGTTAGAAAGGAGCACAGTGTCTTCCTACTCGTACGGCAAAAAATTGGCCCCGGACAGCATGGTCCGCCTTTGACCGCCATGTGCAAGGTTCGTGCTATCTTATTCAATCTCACCATGGTTCCATCGTACCAATTCATGCGGTGGCCCGTTGAATGGCTGATCCCAATGTTGTACAAAGGTTCTACGGGAATGGTTTCACCATTGTAAATGTTGTGCAAATTGATGTTGGTACCCTCCCGTATATATGCAAGCCAATCTCCACTCGCGCCGAGCCTAACCTGTGAAACAGTGGGCATGGGGAGAATTAGGAAATGGACACGGAAGTAATCTTTAGAATGCATTTACTACGTGAACAAACTCATCTTACCTGCTCATCAGAGGAAATCCGAGTGCCTCTCAACGTCGGCATCTCAAGGGGCGTCAACTTGCAACTACGGCCACGCCGCGCTGGAGAGACCCTCAAGGAAACATCCTCATGCATTCCACGGAACATCAAGATGCATTTGTATGAGTAGTTTATCTTGTGAGAGAAAAGGATGAACGAGGGAAGGCCTCTAGAGATAGAGATGGACACTACTACTACCAATGTGCTGGCCCGTGCGTTGCAATGGATCCAAAGTAGTAGAATAATACTTGTTCACATGCTTGAAATATAAACACTCTAGTTTTGATATACATGTGTCAGCAGACATGACAGCTTGTCCATGGAAGTTGAACCACGGCGACCATCACGTTTCTTTTTTCTACCACTGCCACACCCACATGCGATTCCCACGACGCCGCTCCAACCCACGGCACGACGTCCCCCGACGTGGACATGGATCCTCTGACGTGGCTATCACTGCCTTGCCCTGCCTTTCCTTCGCTGACAGGTGGGACCCACGCTTATGGGTCCCACATGTCAGTGATAGAATGGTAGGATTGTTCGCGTCAGGGGATCCTCATCCCCCCGACGTGCCCCTCATCCCTCTCAGCCCCACCACTCCTCTGCCTTTGTGTGCATGACATGCGGGCCAGCTGAACTGCGGCGACCATCAACTTTCTACCACAGACACACCCGATTGGACGCGGTTTGCCTGCTCCGCTGCTGTGCTCCGATCCGTACTCCCGCACCATCAAATTTTCATCCAGCGGCTGTGACACATTTCGTCCCGGGCATCAATCCTCAGCTGGAGTACATATGTACTATAGGTAGTACCCGCCGATGTGGCCATCTACGCCTCGTAACGCCCCGACGCCCACCTGTGGCACCCTCGCCACGGCCACGCCACCACCGGCCGGTTCATCTTGAACGAGTGAGTCACGAACCACGCCACCACCATGAGAATGACATGTGGGCCAGCCGCATTTAAGGTCCGCATGTCACTGACTCATAGGTCGGGCACTAAGCCACTGAAGTTCGGTCCCTTGGGCCCCGAGAGGGAAATGTAACACCTGCGGCAGGCCTTGTGGTGCTCCCGCAGTACGAGCTCGTGCCAAAACTGGAATTTTTTTCTTACTACTACTCCTACCAACTAGTACTAGTAAGGTACACGTGCATTGCACGCATGAGATTTTGGTGGTTTCTGCATTATGCTTCTACATGTGGAGCTTTCTGGATTCTAACATGTGGCAAAATCTCGTGGAACGTAAGGTTAGGCAAGTTTGATTAACTTAGGTGAGTGTTTGGTTCAAGCTACACCTTAGGCAAGCTACACTAAGGCCCCACATGACATACACACAATCTGAGATGACTTATTCACCTAGACGGAGGGAGTAGTGTTTCTAGCAAGATGCCCGCGCGTTGCACAAAGTTGATGGAAAAGGTAAGCACAGCTTATAAATTGACGGATGGAGTACTAGATACAGTGATGCATATAATTAAGCAAAGGGATCACACATGTCGGTATTGACTGGAACGAGAATGCAACAATAGAATAAGAATTAAGGCCACAATGATGCGATCGAAGTGGTGGTTACAGAAGGCAAGAAGAAAGATGGATCCATGAACGTACGACCTCCTCCTCCTCAACTTAGTGCGCCGGGCCACCGACCGGCGGCTAAGGAGCGGCGACTTTTGTGGCGAGGTCGAGGTGCTTCTCAGCAAAGGCATCCAAGGCTTCCAGCCGGTTGAGGAAGGCCAACGTCGTAGCGTCCTCACTGTCCTTGTAGATACCTATGTACACGATTTGCTCGTACACGTGGATGTGTAGGTCGACGAATTCTTGCAGGGCGAGGCGCCGCGCGGCAAGCGCGACCTCCAGGTGGACATCCTTCATGGCGTCGGCGGGCAGTCGCAGGGCCACCAGTGCTTGAAAGAGGTTCCGGCCATGGAGGCCGATTAGGGTGGCAGGCAATGAGGAGCCCGGGCGCGCGGGCTGGAGGAGTATGGTGATGTCGTCCGCGAGCTTCTTGATGACGGTGAACTTGTTGTTGGTGTCAACGATCATCTGGTCCAAATAAGAGTCGTAGTTGGCGTCGATGGCGGCCATCCACCAGCCGGTCTCCAACACCGTCTAGAGACGATCCTCGGCGCCATGCCGCAGGCCGGCGTCGTGGACCATCTGGCACAGCTGCTAGCCGCTCACGCACATCGCCGCCATGGGTCTGGAGTGAGCTCTTTTGCGCTTAGTGTAGGTGCTTAGGCAAATGCTTAGGTGGGTACGATGTGGTAGATGCATTGGAATGGAGGGGCGCCTTTATATAAGGGCAATGAGGGCAAACTGCGTTGCATTCACATCGTGCAACCTCTTTTCCCGGACCTCCTTCCATTACTTCCCTCATGCATTAATTGAAGGAGGATGCATTGGCCGTTCACTATTTCGGGAACCGCTACTCCCTCCCTCGTCTGCATTAAAGCCGTATCGGGAACTGCGCCGCCCGCTGTCAAATCGAATACTCCCTCCGTCTAGGTGAGTATTAAGTCATCTTACGAAAACCACTCGTTTCTTCCAATTATATACATACAATATATATGGCCAACATCATATAGCCAGCATTTTAGTTGTCAAAGAATTTCAGGGTGCTTAGTTTTGTCAAAGAATTCCAGGGTGCTTAGTTTTATTTGAGAGGTGGGTTGTGCACTTATGCTGGACACCATTATTGTGACAAGCCTTTTTAATAGTACTACTGTACAAAAGTGGAGTATATACATTTTTTAAAAGGCTAGAGGGAGGGGCAGTCTAGCTCGGTCGGTTTCGCGAGAGGCGAGGGCCTTTGTGATTTGTCGGCTCATTACTGCTGTCAAATCGAATAGTACTGCGCCGCCCGCTGCACTCCTGGCGCCTCCATTAAACCCCTCTATTAAACCTGCATGCAAACCGAGAATCCTACTCCGGCCACACGTCCGTTCATGAGTGGGCCGGAATTAAACACAACACCGGCCGAGCTCCTCCCGTCCGCCCTCAGTTTAAACGAGGCCAGACGCCGACCAAGCTCCTACCGTCCGCCCTCTATTTACACGAGGCCAGATAGACAGCGGGCAAGAATCGCACCACTCCGCCACTTCCCCATCTCCTCCTTCACCATTTTCTCCACTCTTCCGATGGCTTCCGATGAGCCGTTCACCGGCATATTACCCGGATGGGTGGCCCGCTGAGCCCTCCGGATACGGGCGAGGCCGCTCGGTGCTTCACCAACCTCACTTGGCCCGACGGAGACAGTTTCCGCCCCAAGCAGGCGCGTGGTTCAGCAACTCGCCACTCCAGTTCAGCTCGATGAGGAGTGGCGAGTTGCTCCACGCCGGCACGGCGGCGAGCACGCTGGTACGGGCACCATCGCTGCCGCGTCGTACCGCGCCACCAGTGTCTACGGTGGCCGCGCCTCCCGTGTCTGTGGGCGCGCCTCCCATGCCTGCGGCAGCGCCATGCAGGCAGAGACAGAAGCCGGGTGCGTGGAGAGCGACGAGAAGGTGGCCAGCTTCTCCGTGTCCACCGCCATCATCGAGGAGAAGTAGAACACGGGAGGCCGCCGCCACTTGGGACCCATGAAGGCCACCGCCGAGGCGACGACCGCGGATTCAGGTGGTTTCTTTGCTGCTTCGTCTCTTCCGAGGACCTTCGTCGACCCCGCAAGTATCTGACGGACATGAGGAAGACAAAGGGATCCACGGGCGTCCATTTAGAACTAAAATAAGTCTAGATACATCCATTTCTAGGACAAGTATTTCCGGACGGAGGGAGTATTAATTATACAAGAGAGCCGGATTGGCACCTCTTAGTTCATGTAAATGTAATGAAATCCATCATGTTTATATGAAGATCCGGCTTTTTTATACGAAATCCTTCATGCTGATATGAAATCAGTCCGTGTTTGCATGAATTTCATCTGGTTGATTAGAGTTGAAAAAATGTATGCCGCTGGCGTTTGATGTCGTCCTGTGCTTAAGGAAGCGGGAGGAAATTTGCCAGCTACCGTTGGAGATGCTCTTTATGTCGGTGACATCCAATCCATTTGAGTTAATTGCCTGTATGATTGTCCCTCTATAAAAAGTTAATTGCATGTACAGTGTACACGTGACTTGCAGGGTGGCTACAGCTTCGTACAGAAAGTTAAAAAGAAACAAGTCCATCCTTAATCTTGTATTCTAGGTACTCTATGGGTTCCACTGTCAGTACAGTAGCGAAAGATGTATATATTAAATAAGTAGAGTAATATATAATATAAAAATATAAAGTTAAAAGACAGAATTCGAACTCATGTTATCGCGTTGCGAGTATCCGGCGTTAACCAGCCCAGCACAGTTTTGTTGTAGACCATGCTGGAGATATATGTCCATGTCTACTCTTATATATACTCCATTCGTTCCTAAATATTTGTATTTTTCAGATTTCAAATGGACTACCACATAGGGATGTGTATGTAGACATATTTTAGAGTGTAGATTCACTCATTTTGCTCCATATGTATTTTCAGGAAGGGGTCAGATTTGTCCTTGATTTATTTATGAGGTATCCGGATGGCACTACACCACCAAGAAAAGAGGGTAACATCAAAATTATGGACTACTTTTTTGAGTATGTTTGTAAGGTCCGGTCATAGTCACTTGTTGAAATCTCTAAAAAGACAAATACTCCCTCCATCCGGAAATACTTGTCATCAAAATGGATCAAAGGAATTGTATCTAGACGTATTTTAGTTTTAGATACATCTCTTTTTATCCATTTTGATGACTAGTATTTTCGGACGGAGGGAGTAGAAAAAGAGTTGGTGATGATGGTGTGCGTGCCATCCTGCAATATAGGCCGTCGGATTTATATCTAATGGATAGGAAAGAAATTATGGCAATTTTGCAAAAATATACCCACACGTCTCTCCACATTCGCAAATAAGGCCTTCCCTCGTTCAACCTTTTCTCTCACAAGATAAACTACTCATACAAATGCATCTTGATGTTTCGCGCAACGCACGAGCAGCTAGCTAATTTCTTTTAAAATAGTTGCTGCAATAATTGGGTTGAAGTGATATATTTTATGTCTACCCCGAATGATTTCAGATTCACTAGTAGTAACAAAGAAAAGGTTGCCTTGTTAATTAACATAAAACAGGGTGAAAACTATCACATGAGGCCGGTAAAAACAAGGCACACTGGGTTCAGCGTCATCGTCACTACAGTTGTGTGCGCGCGAGAAGTCTACATATTGAGGGGGCTACCAAGAGAGGCACCGAGACACAATGTTTGAGAGAGAAACCAATTGACAGATTATGATCAGATCGAGTTGTCACCCTTCTGCTGTCATTGTTGGGGGGGAGGGAGAGAAAGACGTATTGAGAGTGTGTGCGGTAGGCACAGAGGCACAACTAGCGAGTGTGTGTGTGTGTGTTTGAAAGAGGAGGAGATAGATTATTATCAAGATCGATGTGCCACCCTACTCCTTCGGTGCCGGGTAGTGTGTGTGTATGTTCGAGAGAGAAGCCAGTCGATAGATTAGTATCAAAATCGAGGTGTCACCCTACTCCTTCGGTGTTGGGAAGTGTGGGTGTGTGTGGGGGGGGGGGGGGGCAGTGACACTCACATATCTCTACTCTTATAAAAACAGAGTTGGTGATGATGGTGTTCCTGCCATCCTGCAATATAGGCAATCCGATTTATATCCGACGGACATGAAGGAAACTATGGCAATTTTGCAAAAAGATACCCACACCCCTCTCCGCATTTGCAAATAAGGCATTCCCTCGTTCATCCTTTTCTCCCACAAGATAAACTTCTCATACAAATGCATCTTGATGTTCTGTGCAACGCATGGGCATCTTGCTAGTAGGGAGAACGAGTTTGTGTGACACATATCTAGCTATATTAAGGGATAGGTAGATAGCATATGTGTGAGAGACATTAGTGGTTGTGGGTGGGCGGAATTAAAGGGGTGGGCATGTTAGACATAGAGAGCGTGTGTGTTTCTGTGTGAGAGACTTGTAGGATGGGGTAGAAAGACGAATTTAACCCTAACGGAGGGAGAGAAATACACGAAGTGCGCGTGTGTGATTCCGATGCCCACAGGGAAATGAGATATGTATGCGTGTGAGAGAGATTGCACAATTCATTCACGTATCACTATCTAACGATCGTGGACGTGCATCGCTTGAACATAAGTCAATATCTACTTCGTATCGTGGCCAAAGGTACAATATCGATTCAACCCTTAAAGATTGGACACTCACATATCACATTTTTTTCTATTTAAATAAGCATTTTTAGTTGTGCATGCCAAAGTTACAGTGATGTTTCTTCAAACAACCAATGTAGCTATCATGAACATGCACCATTGTTACTCTTGCATTCAAATTCATTAGTCTTGGATGATTTAAGTTTCTATTTTGAAGTAATATATGTAATATTCATATACGAATTCAACGGGTACGCAATTTATGAAATGGAGGCTATGTAATCATATGAGGTAACACTTTTAAGTAGCTGACTACAATATCCATTTATTTTTTGTGCGCCTCTACACTAACACATCAATGCATTATGTTTAAAGTAAATAACCAATGGCACTAAATTATCTATTTACACGAGAAATACATAGGCTGAGCGTTTGATCCCCTTTTTTGTGAACGCGCCACTACACCCGTACGATTGGCCACGCCCGTGTGAACGTCCAAGTTATCGGTGCATCATGCCGGATTATTGTCTTTTTTATGGGGTGGAGTTCACACCAGTTATTAACTGCTGATGCGTGCCCCGTGTACACAGTCTAGCATGACCTTCCTGCTAGCATGGTCCAAAATTAGTTGAAACTGGATACGAACGATCCCGCGGGCGGAAAAATCTCCCGCCTCCTTCTAAAATTTCCGCACCTTAGTCTTTAGCATGCGAAATCCCCCTTTTGTCCTTGGTGCACGGAGACCAACAGTTACAATACCACCCTCATCTACATGATAGGTCGGGGCTGCTTTGGTAACTTCCGGTTCCCCCACTACACGGCACCCCCATTTCCTCTCCCCTCCCGCAAAGACGACTAACTCCATAGCACCAGAGCATCTTACATCACGACGTCCGTACTTCATCGCCCTTTCTCCCCTCCCCTCTCGAAACCCTAGACTGCTCATCCACCGGCGTACCATAGCCCATTCACTCCCAGTGGCGTCCACCTCGCCGGATCTGCTTCTGCGGCCGCATCTACCCCTCCCACCTCCCGCAGAAACAAGTAGACTGCTCATCCACCAATGTACCATATCCCATTTAGTGTCGGCCTTGTCCACGGCGCCGGATCTGCTTCGCCGGTACTCTCGTCAACCGCCGCGCATCTGCAGCGGCTCATTCATACTAACCACCGGAGACGCTTTGTACACACCCCCCGGAGCCGCCCCACCGACGCCCCCGTCGATGGCCAATGATCCTCTTCGCCGACACCTTCCTCAACCCTACCGGAGCGGCTTCGCCGACACCTTCCTCAACCCTACCGGAGTAGCTTCGCCTATACCGTTCTCAACCCTACCGGGGCCGCTTTGCCAACTCACAAGTCCACGGCCTCAGATCCGCTTCCTCGCACCCTCATCCAACCTACTGGAGCAGCTTCTGACGCCCCATCCACGGCCGCACATCCGCATCGTCGACACCAACCTTAACCCAACCACCGGAGCAGCTTCTGACGCCCCGTCCACGGCCGCAGATCCGCATCATCGACACCATCCTTAACCCAACCACCAGAGCAGCTTCACCTACGCCCTCGTCCACGGCCATAGATTCGCTTCGCCCACACCGTAGTCCACCCTACCAGAGCCGCTCCACAAACACCCTACTCGACGGTTGTAGATATCCTTACCGGACCCCGACAGCGATGGCTGCGTCATCACCCTCGATGTTTCTAACCTGATTCCCACGGTCTGGAGAGATGCCAAGCACTCGCCACGGCCTAGGTACTTGTCACCTTTAAACCCGTCCAGCATCACCTGCCCGATGTACTTCAAATATACTAACCGGTCGCTGTTACCTATTATGCAGCTGGCAAAAACTACAAGGACAATGTTTCTTCTTGATCTAACAGCTTGGCCAACCAAGATCCTGGACTGAGGCATTGCTACGATCATGTAAGCGCGTCTCTCTCTCTTGTATTCTTCTGTGCCTGCCAGCGTGCTTTGCTAGGATTTTCGATCATGTAACCCTTTGTGCAGACAATGATTTCTACTACTGGCTGCTAAATTAGATATGTAGATGTCATACATGATACTACCTCGTACCTCCATTCCTATATATAAATCTTTCTAGAGACTCCACTATAGGCTACATACGGAGCAAAATGAGTGAATCTACACTCGAAAATGCATCTATATACATCTGTATGTAGTCCATACTGGAATCTCTACAAATACATATATTTAGGAACAGGGGCAGTACATTACACAAAATCGTAGGTGGCATGTAGGAATTCCAGTGCACTACATTAGGCTCCCTTAGAGTGCCTGCTAGTCCAGCATACAGAGTCATGGCTAGTTTATGGTACGCAGACAATCGTTAATTGGTGGTTTAAATATGCGCAAGGGATATGGAATGTAGTATCATGTAGAGATGTCTGAAATTAGCCGTGTCAACTTGTAGATAGGGTTACACAATGAAAAAGTACAAGATGTATGTGACAATTTCGTGGAACATCGCAAAAAAAGGAGAGGCAGCGGTGAGCCTATATAGTGTGCCATGGTACGCCACTCCTCCATTGCAATCATCGTGACATGTTATTTGTATGCCAGTTCTATTAGCCAAGTTTCTTAGGGACAGTTATTATGAGTTATCCTAAGAAAATAAGCACCTGTGAATATAAGCTCCATGTAATAAGCCAACAAGTTCTTTTCATTGCGTTTTCAGCTTATCTTTGGTATGATTAGTGGAAAGTCTAGATTGCATTATATTTTTTTCATTTTGCTGCCCATATGGAAATTAATTTGACTTGCAAACATCACAAACTGAACCCAGTGCATTAATTAATATGATAGGAAAACAGACCATCACTATTTGCTCAAAATGCAAATACAAAGATACCATCTACTTGGCACAATCTACTTTGGTCAATGTTTTCCATAGAGATCTCATTGCCTAATTTAAACGAAGAACGCATGACCCACATTTAAATGAAGAACAATTATTTATTGAAATTCGATGGTCCAAGTGGCTGGTTATTATCATATAGCAGCACCACCTGAAAGCATCATATAGCAGCAGCAGCTCATAGCAACTCATCATATAGCAGCAGCAATCTGCAATTCATCATATACCAGCAGCAGCTCATAGCAATTCATCATATAGCAGCAGTAGGGGCAGCTCATAGCAATTCATCATGTAGCAGCAGGAGGAGGAGCTTGTAGCAACTCTTCATATAGCAGCAGCAGGAGCAGCTTGTAGCAACTCATCATATAGCAGCAGCAGCTCATAGCAATTCATCATATAGCAGTAGCACCAGCTCATAGCAACTCATCATACAGCAGCAGTAGCTCATAGCAATTCATCATATAGCAGCAGCTGGAGCAGCTCATAGCAATGCATCATATAGCAGCAGTAGAAGCAGCTCATAGCAATTCATCGTATAGTGGATCAGAATGAAAATTTGGCAAAAAATCAGAGGAGATCCTCACCTTGTTGGATGAGCTCATCCTTCAACAGCACCTCAAGGCCATGGCCTGGGAGGAGGGGAGGGCGAATAAGGTGCCTTCTGCCACAGTGTGGCATCAGCCGTAGTTGTGCAGCGCCCGCCGGAGTAGTGCGTTGGACGAACCACAGTGGAGCAGCTACTGGAGACCATGAGAATGAGGGGCGGCGCCAGAGGGAGGAGAAGCCAGGGAGATTTGCCCCTACCCGCCAGCCATGTAGCCTAGCTGGACATAGCATCGTCGAGGACAAGGCCAGATGGGACCAGTAGGGACGACTCGCTGGAGGAACCCTAGTGCTGTAGCCAGGGGATCGAGGTAGAGGGAAAGGGGAGAGGAGATGCAAGCGGGCAGGGCAATGAATGCTTGCGTGTTTGTTTTTACTTAAGGTTCAGGTGTGACACGGGCGTCAGCAGTTGCATTTTGAGTGTAATATAGGCAGACAACAAAGTCATTTCACTATTCCCCTTCCCTTCAATTTTTAGTGAGGTTCTACACGAAACACCCCCCTCCAAAGTGAAATTAGTTAAGCCCAAGCCCATAACTCAAAATGACTTCTTTACATCTTTTATGGCTTATTTTTACAATATGCCCTGAAAAGGCAGAATCGAACTGGCCCTTAACCTACAATTCAATTGTGCATGCAATGATGAATCACTCCTGCATGCTATCTGTACATTTAGGCATCATCATACATGGCATAACCTAATACATGTGCATTCCATTGTAGAATCTGGAATATGCAATGTTTATGTTAGTTCATACGCTACACATGATGTTTAAATGCCCCTTAAATCTGGTCGGTCAAGTGATGGTCTTTAAGCCTCCTTCTTTGCTTCTTTTCTTGATATGTAGGATTTGTTCACGCATCTGTTCAATTGCTTGTTTGCATCAGCCAGCCATACTAGGACTGTTTGCTTTGATTACTTGTTGTTCTTGACCTAACACTCTAACAGAGCTTGTCAACGATTTAAACACTAAGGGCTACTGTAGTGGGGCCTTGTCTAACTCATAGGTGACATAAAGGTTTGGATGTACACTATAGTATCCAAGTATGTTAGGAAAGTATGCATATTTATCTTCCAAGGAGACGAGTAACTAGTTGACATAATTATGTAGTGTTGTTTTGTTATAATCTCATCCTTTTGTGTTCACAGACTGGAAAGTATGCATATTTATCTTCCAAGGAGACGAGTAACTAGTTTGTGTCACCTTGCAGAGGGGGTGCAATGAAGATAAGATTGAGGATTTCCAAGTACAAGATGTTAGGAAGGAGCCTTGCAAGAGAAGTAGGAGCTGCACTGAGCCTCTTCAACCTGCTAAGGTAAGTCACTGTATGCAACTCAACAGTTCAATTCCTTGTTTGTTTCAGGCATAGTTAATTTTCTCTTTTCAATTGCTTTATTTGTCCTCAGTTAATGAGATGCCCAAATAATCATGCCTGATGTTCGGTACTTGTATCACTATTACTTGACATAATTAAAGGCCTTACCATTTAATTACTCTGCCGAAGTGTGCCTGAAGCTTTGAAGTCTATTAACCAACTATTATTGCATGAGGCTCACAATCTAGTTTATACTACGCTAATGATTGCATAGTTTTCCTGCTGTAGTATGTTTGCATGAAACCCTCTACTGTTCATTATGCTCCCTAAGACTTTAATTGAGGCATAGAATGGCCAACTGCTTGCTTACTTATACGCAACATGTTGTCTAAATTTGTAACTTGTCTGTGTTTTCGATTGGGCCCCAACATCATGCTCCTCTGGTGAGCTAAGAGGGATTTCTGTATGCAGGCTGCACAGACTACCTTTTTTATAATTTTTAAAATATCACCTTCTTATGCTTCATGACGTGTAACATTTTTTTTGAAAGTGACGTGTAACATTATTGTTAGTCCTGTTTTGCCATGTAGTACAAAATAGTGTCTTGTTCGCTTCACTGTTGTAACTATATTTTTGCCCTAGTCATGTGTACTTACAGAAACATTTCAGGATGAAGTGACATCAACACAAAGATCTGCGAGCAGTGCGGCATGGCCATTACCGAATGATTATGGATTGGAATTGGAATGTGTTGATGTTCTCGAGCATCAACTAGAGGTGGCAAGACAGCGTGTACATGATTGTCAACGTATAATCAACAAGTTGAGACTAGACATGCAGGTATTAGATGCAGGAGTCAAAAAAATGAAACAAGACACTGAGGTAACCATGAAGGAATTGGAGATTTTGCAGACTGAAATTTGTGCTATCTGAATCCGGCCAATCCTATTTTCTGAAGAGATTATAGTTCAAATGGATTTAAGTTGATGCGCGTCCATGATGTATGAGCTGTATTTGCCCAGTGTATGTAATTTGTTGTTTGTGTATGCTTTATTATCACCTGTGCCGAACCATAATGCCCAGTGGGTATAATCGGCTGTAATTTCTTTATTGTATAGTGTAGGATTATTCTACCTTTCTATGTCGTGGTCTCTTTGTTGTAATAGTGTAGGCTTTTTAGAGGTGATAGTATTGAGTAGGATAATTCTTTAAATATGCTATGTCGTTCAAACGGGGGCCAATTTGCCCGACCATGGCCCATCACGGGCCGTCGGATCCATGGGCCTTCTACATCTCGTAGGATCCATGGGCCTTCTACATCTTGTAGGATCCATGGGCCTTGTACGTCTCGTAGGATCCATGGGCCTTGTACGTCTCGTAGGATCCATGGGCCGCCGGCTCATTTATGGGTCTTGTACAGGCCTTTAATGGGCCATAGACGGGCCTTTAATGGAAATCGTACGTTTTATGGGCCGACCATAACGGGTCGTCAACAGGCCGTATTTGGTGATGCTATGAAAATGGCCCAACAGACTAACAGTCCACAAACGGGCCGACTGTAACGACGGGCTGAATTTGGCCCACAAACAGAAAATGACAGTAATGGGCCGTAAGTAACCGAATGCTGCAAATGAGCCCAAGAATAAATGGGCCCTCAGAAGGCCGAAAGTTAACTTGGGCTGGAAATGGCCCAACGGAATAACGGGCCATTAATGGGTATAAAGTGATACACTGTTCATTACGGGCCAGTTTCACCACGGGCCATTAATGGTTGTAAAGTAATACATTGTTCATTACGGGCCAGTTTCAGCATGGGCCGCTAATGGGCCAAGAGTTACAAAGGTCCTCATATGGGCCGAAAGACGTCATGGGCTATACATGGGCCAGAAGTGAAAATGGGCTGGATTCATATTGGATGGCCCAGATGACGCTACTGGCCCTAATTCGGATAGGGCGTAACGGGCCTTGGGTTAGCGGGCTGTAAATGGGCTATATGCGAACAGGCCGTTAACAGGCTTTCCATGGGTCGGCCCGCTAGCTTTTGACTAAGTCAAATGGGCCGGCCTTTTCACAAGAATGGGCCACTGTTGGGCCATGCCACGTGTCGACGTATCATAGGCGCCTTCTGTCCAGTGAGTGGATGACATCTGTCCCAATGATGAGCCGCCACGTGTTTCCTCTAGCCAATGATGATTTTACACGTGGAAAATCCCCATTGGCCGGGGCTGTTAACGGGTTATCGGATCCAAAATCCGACCCGATAGCTTAACGGCGTTCCGTTACGGTGGATGCCACGTGTCGGTCACCCTTGACGAAAGCACTTCTGTGACGCGCAATTTATTGTCATGGAAGTGGACACTTCCGTCATGATAATTTTGGTAATGTCATGGAACACTTCTACGACAGCACAGATATAACTATCTTGATTCTGTCATAAATTTGTCATGGATGTACATGCATGACAAAAAAACGACCTACTGTGACAAACACGTATCATCATGGAAGTGTATTTTTTGTAGTGGATGGCGTTGCATAATTCACATAAACGATGAATAAACTAAACAGATGGCATTCGCACAAAGGATGTCTAAACTAAGCAGATGGCATATTTGATGTATAAAGTAAGCAATGCAAGACACCATATGCATGATATGACCAACATCAGCATGCCAAGTTAGAGCGAAGCCCTTAGGGGGTAAATAGGAGTTGTCTTCTCCTTCTGAATCCCCCTCAAAACAGATATCTTCCTCTCGATTACAATCTGAAATGCATGGAGGGGGGCCGCCTTTGCGCCTACCATGGAGCAACGTCTGCATGAAATTTTATTGCCACGCAAGGCTCGTCTCTTTTGCTCCACATGTTCAGTTCAATTGTTTACAATAACTGTCATGCATAGGAATAAAACATAGTGAGATTATGTAAGGAGTGCATGCAGAAATCCAGAGTGATGGTAGCAACCTGTGGATAGACCCAAAACCAATAATAGCAGGCAGATAATGGATTTAGTTAAAAAATACAGATAATGGCTTCTTTACTGTTTGTTTCCCACCCAACATGAAACTCATAGTAGACACCGGAGATTAACCAGATAGTAGATAGATACTATTGATAGCGGCCCCGATATGTACCCCACAACCATTTAAAAACTCAAGTTTGACCATTAGTTTGGAGCTGACTCAGAGTCTAATCGGTGAACAGGATGATAAAGTAGCATGTAATATTAAGCGATGCATAACGTAAGAAGACACGAAAGAGTGCGACCTCTCTTGTGGACCCGTGTAGTCCTCGAGGTCATCTGCTCGGTTGATGATGGTAATGCAGTTTTCATGGCTGCCAGCGGCGGGGAAGAAGATCTGAGGCGGCGAAAGACAGTCTGGAGGCCGGATCCCTGCTGTGCTGGACCCTTCTATCATTGGAGCAGCTGAGCTGGGGTGGACGACGGCACAGCAGGAGCGGGACAAACCATGCAAGGTTTTCTTTGACAACTATCTGTAAGAGAAGTAATTCTGTAAGGGCTCGTTTGAATTGGAGGATTCCAACAATGCAGGGATAGGAAATAGACAGGAATAGGATAGGAATGCACGTGCTAAATAGAGAATTTAAAAACACAGGATTTCTGCCAATCTGGGTGTTTGGTTCACAACAATTGGAAGATCACAGGATGCAAAGAAGCATGGTGAGATTAAGTCAAACCACAAGAAAATGTACGGTTATAATGCTATTATGCTACTATATCTTAGTCTTGTGCTTCATGAATTGGAATTTGAAAAGGAGGACAAGTGAAAATTAAAATTCCTACGTTTTTTCTTTCAAGGAGACACAAAAGGAGCAAATCCGTGTGCTCAGTGGACAATATATATAACATGTAGAGTAAAAAAGAGATGCAACAAGTGTACAACCTCTTTGGTGAAGCCATGTCGATCTCAGCATGATTGGGTTGGCCGGTGAGGATGCTCCAGGTGAATTTGCTGTCGGAGGAGGGGAAGAAGATCTTAGGCGTCTGGAGATGGAGCCCGAGATACTGCTCCGCTGTGATGGAGGGTTTCGTCGTTGGAGCAGCTCCGGTGAGTTGTACGACGCCAAGGCTGAAGCAGGACAAGAGAGACAACGAACAAAGTTAACCTGAGTGGAATTCTAATAGCATCTCCAATACATGACGTAAAGTACATAACCACAAAGTGATAGATGTAAAATACATCATCCGCTCATCTCTGAACTTAACTGTCGAAACTGAACTTTGCTGTCGAAACTGAATTTTGCTGTCGAAACTGAACGCACTAGCAAGGTGAGGCTACATGTCGGTCGACTGACTTTTTCATCTCTGGTCCGTCGATTTTGCAGCCATTGGATACGAAATCAAGGTCCTACGGTTCATCCTCAACCTCCACCCCCCTGAGCCGCCAGCCACCACCGACCAAACAGCAGCCCCCCGCCACCTGTGGCCGGCGGTGCGCCGCCCCACCCGCCCCGAAAACACTCCCCACCGTCGGTCCGCCGCCGCCCCGGCCATCCCTCTAGGCCCCCCATGCCGAGATTTTTCTCCGGTGATCCCCACACCACCGCCCGCCAACGCCCGCCACCGCCGGCGACCACCGCCCCCATCTTGAACCCTAAGATAGATAGTGGGGTACCTCTCCGGCGAGCCCCCCTCCCCGCTGCGGCTGGTTCTTCCTTCACACAGGTGAGCCCCCCCCCCCCTGAAAATCGACTGACCCAAAATTCGATTCAGTCGACTGAAGTGTAGCTAAATCGGAGCAGCATCACAAGCAAGAGCAAGAGCGAGAGCAGCAGCATGAGCAAGAGCAATAGCAAGAGCAGACCAGGCAGGGGACCGAGAGAAAGAGCAGAGCAGCAGCACGAGCGAGAGCTAAAGCAGCAGCAGCTCCTACTGATGTGGACATCGCCGCCGAGGGAGCGACGCCGTGGAGGAAGTGGCCAGCGACGCCGTCGTGGATGGAGCCACGTCGTGTCGGCTCGGGACCGAGCGCCAGCAGCACCATGAGATCGAATCAAGAAGAAAATGTGGCGATTAGTGTACAACCTCTTTGGTGGCGCCGATTAGGCCGTAGCTTCATCCGAGGAAATGGTGATGATGATGCTCTTCCGGTGGTGCAGGTGAAGACGGCGGTGTGGGAATGTAGGTGGCGCGAAAGACGAGGGGAACGTCGGGGCAGCTCCTTGGAGCTGGAGGACGGGGTGGCTGAACCGGCGGGACGATGAGATCGACGACGGATCCTCATCCGGTACGGTGGATGAGGGACGTCGAGGTGTTGCTGTCGACGATGTCATCGGGGAAGAGGCTCCGGCTGGGTGGCGAACGGAGCAGGGTATGGGGTTTCTTCGCGGGTTTTCGCGGCCTCGGTGTACGAATGGGTGGGCGGATGGGATGGCAGTGGGGAACCATGGCTTAGAGACGCGCCTGTCTGAAATGTGGGGTAAGTTACGAAAGTACGCCCATCGATTTGAGGCGGTTCTTTCGGTTCAGGGGTACCACGGGAATTTCGCGTGTCGGGATTTCACAAAAGGTGGGAGTTTTCGCGTGCGTTGTAATTTCGGAATAGCAAGGTGCAGGTTGAGATGGAGGGAGTTATCGGAGCACAACGAGACAAAGATATATCTTAAATATTTCGGGCTAACAAGGCGTGGGTTGAAATTTCCAAACAAGCCTAACATGTACTGTACCAAATCAATGCGCACTACAAATGTCATTCAAAACTTTGAATTCATGTTATGTACAATTAAAATATTTCGCTACGTGTATAATGCATGCAACCTACTACTCGAATGAACGTTTTAGTGCATTCCAAACGTATATACTACCGCTTCAATATGAACTAAATTTGAATTCGTTTCTCTATTTGAATAAGATCTACAGTAATGATTGTTGTGAAGTCAAAGCATTTGAATTCGTTTCTCTATTTCAATAAGATCTACAATCATCATGACTGTCAAGTTAAACCATCGTTTGTGTATTATCTTCACAACACACCACATGATTAGTCTCGAGTTACATATGAACTATGTGTACTATATGAACTCGAACTAGATTTTTTGAATCCACTTTATTTTGATTTCAAGTCACATTACATTTCTAGCTCTAGCTAGATCTTCATAATCTAAACCATGTCTCATATTTATAATGTGTTTATCACATTATGTATGGTGCCCCGTCCCCTACGCCTACAAGTATTTAGATGTGAGTTGCAAACACCACACATTACCACAAATTCAAATAAAATGTGAGTATGATCGATATATAGTATTGTTTAGATTGTTCGATATTAAGTTGTAAGCTGCAAACGCCACACATTATCACAAATTCAAATAAAATGTGAGATTGTTTGATGTATGGTATGGTTTAGATTGTTCGGCATTTAGCTGTGAGTTGCAAACGCCATGCATTATCACATTATGGTATAACATGTGCACAGCACGTGTATCACCACTATATTCATGCATGCAATGTTTAAAACACTAAGATCTCCTATTCAAATATATGAATCCGCTTTCATATCAAATTATGATCTTTGTTAGTCTCTTGCACCTACACAATCCTCTAACCTTTGTAGCTATCACTAACTTTCTCTCGTGCATGCACACGCCCTCCTCGCCCTCCCCCTCCCTCGGCATTCTATACACCCGGCACATTCATTTTTTCTTTAGGTCATTCTCCCAAAGTCTCCACAACTCCTTTCCGACACACACCGATCGATAAACCTCTCCAGCGATGCCTGCCTACAACATACACACACACCTTCAATCTCCTTCTTTATGTGTCCTTGCCTCGTGTCTCTCATATGGTCAGACACACGTGCTCTCGCCCCTCTTTTCATCGATCTCACAACCACACACTCCTCCCCGTATCTAGCTAGTAGTTGGGCCTCTCACACCACCTCCTAGCTCCATTCTCTCTGTCTATCCGTCTCGCTGGGCCTTATTTTCCTCTAACAAATGGACGTACACCGACCGATCTCTCGCTATACATATAGCTAGCTAGGTCCTTATAACTCGTTTTTACCCACACGTCAATCGATCTACCTCATTAGTTGTGTCTCTCCCTTCCTCCAACAAACAACAATTGATCTACCGATCTAGTTAGGTTTGCTTACCAAACACATGGTTCCCCTTCATCATCCATGGATGCGTCCCGACAGATCTATCACGCATAGGCACACACAGAAACACATCCCCACTCTTATTGATAACATTGCAGTTCCACCCTCAGTTTGTCTAGTAGGCCTCTCCCACCATCTTCGAGAAGCAACTCAATCACCCATCCAGCACTCTACCCCTCTCCCTCCCTCTCTCTCTCTCCTCTCTCTCTTTGTCCCGTCATATTTTCCATCCTTTAGTTATGTATGGATGTCGACCGATCTCCCTTAAGACATAGCTGGGTCTCTCCTTCACAACACATATACGAGTCGTTCTACCTCTATAGTTAGGCCTCTACCTACCCCTCCCCCCACCCCCCTCCCCCCCACACACACCGATACATCGAGCGCTCTAGTCATGTCTCCCTACCACACACAAACTTGACATGTGCCCTCTAACGTTCCGTTAGGCCAGTCGCCCTATATCTTTGACTTGCACACACACACAATTTCGATGGCTCTCTTCATCGATCTCGCACCCACCCACTTGATCCTCTCTTCGACTCTATCGATAGCTATGACCCCTCCCTCTCTTCGTGGATTGCCCGACCCTCTATGGATGATATGGATAGGCCTCCATTTCACACACATTGCATGTAAAATTTTGTTTGATATGTCATCGACACATATTCCCACAAATAATTCATGAAATCAACCCCCCACCCCCCACCCCAAAACAAAAAACACTCACGAACATGGTTTGTATCTCTCACACACACCCACGTAGGTGGGGGGCATTCACGAAGAGAAGAGGTGCATGCACAGCGCACGTACTTCCGTCTCTTTCCCAACCACACCCGCGCGGGTACACTGTGGAGCTCATTTCTGTACGGAAAAGGCAGCCCACGTGGTAATTTGGCACGTGTACTGGTTGTCCACTTGGTGGAGGGAGGATCGTCAACCACGGGTGAACAAACAAATTGCGACTTGACGTGTTATGTTAAAAAAGAGGCAAACCATGTGGGGCCTACCTTAGAGGCAAGGCTCTATACACTGGAGTACTTTTGATGTGTCCCGTCAACTCGCAGAACGAGGAGAAGCTTGCTTAGTACGCCGTCTCCCCCGTTCCTAAATATAAGTCTTTGTAGAGATTTCACCATGAACCACATGCGGATGTATATAGATGCATTTTAAGTGTAGATTCATTCATTTTGTTCCATATGTAGTGGAATCTCTACAAAGACATATCTACTAGTAATAGCTAGCCCCCACTACTAGGAATTCTCTATCCTCTCCTTGAGCCACATCATCAAAATTGATGTAGTCGTTAGATGAAGTAAATCAGTCCATAATAGCCGTCTGATCTAGACGTTGAGAGGCTCCGCACTAAGCCACATGCAAGCATGCAGAAATACCGTGGCACATGCATGTGAGTGGGTTTTAAATCACATCAACCTGTCTGCATGCAAGCATGCACCGGTAGCATGCATGTAAGTGAGCTTTTAAGTCCCATTAAGATGTCAAAAAGAAAAATATAATCCCATTATGCAGTAGGAGTTGGCTGATCTTTTTTCCTTACGTGGGATGATCTAAATGATGATGGGAGTTTATTTAGTTTGGGTACCACATTTGTCATGCGGTTATAGAGTTTTTTTAGTTCTATGAAATCGATAATTTTGCGCAGACAGATATACCGCTGTTCCGCGGCAACGCGCGGGAACTCATCTAGTAATATTTAGGAACGGAGGGAGTACTATGTAAAGAGTTAGGTGTCGCACAGTGATAGTGTGAGGTGGGCCATGTAATCACTGAGCCTGCATGTTTTCACTGCTCTTGCACGCCTCCACTGTAAGAATGGAGAAAATTGTAATCTAGTAGTAGTACCTCCTTTCGCCGAAAGCGTGGGACATCTAGCAGTCCTACCACCTCAGTAATAAAGACCAATGAGCCGTCAAATCACATAGACCCAGTAGTAACCATCACTCTTGCGCCAGTGAGAGGTCACGTCCGCTCTGCCCGGGCATGAATGCGGCACCGATTCTTTGGAGCGGCGCTGACCGTTTCGGGCCGGAAGCGCGCGCGGTCGATGGAGGGGCTTTGGGTGGGCCAGGCTGGTCAAGAGCGGGCGTGGCAGCTGTCCGCATGTCCCTACCGGACACGCCTGGAAACGAGAGGATGCACCGACTCTCGCGGCTAAAATCGTACACTACACAACATCTCTCTATAGGAGTAGGTCGATCTGTCGCTCTCTCTAACACACACATGTTGTTAAACACACACACACACACACGCACCTTGGTCCCGTTGCACCTTCTAACTTGAGGTCTCGGGTTCGATAACTACACTTGAGCATAATTTGTGCCAGGAGGATTCTTTGACTGGTCAAAATGTTTTCTAGGGTTTGCACGCTTCACACTCTCTCTCCAGTATATATATACACGCCGGAGCCTCAGCGCTTGTAGTTGCTCTCTTCACACTCTCTCGCCCTCTCCCTCCATTCCAAATTACTTGTCGCAGGTATGGATGTATCTAGATGTATTTTAGTTCTAGATACGTCCATTTCTTTGATGAGTAATTTGGAACGGAGGGAGTTGTTGCTCTCTTCACACTCTCTCGCCCTCTCAGATCTAAACAAGACTTCGTTGGCCTCTCTCTCCCCTCACTGCTGCTCAAAGAACCGGCAGGATCCGTCCGTCGGGAAGGGAAGGAGGCTTAACGCTGTCGCCGTCGGCGAGGGACTACCGGCGCAGCTGTTCACTTTCCACCCAGCGGCGGCGCGAGAGGGCCTCCAACCCCTTCTTCTTCACCGCCGTCCCGTCGCCGACCGAACCACGCCCCAAGAACCTTAAGGTATAATTTACTTACTCCACATGCATTGCTCTAGCTGCATGTATACCATGAATCTAGGACGCGGTTCAAAGAGGAAAGGAGTGGGGGGACGTAGTGGGAAAAGTTGTATATAGCATGAATCTAGGACGTGGTTCAAAGAGGAAATGAAGGGGGAAAGTTGTATAGCATGAATCTAGGACGTGGTTCAAAGAGGAAAGGAATGGGGGAAAGTAGTGGGGAAAGTTGTATCGCATAAATCTAGGACGTGGTTCAAAGAGGAAAGGAAGGGGCGAAAGTACTAGTTCAAAAAGGAAAGGAAGGGACAAGGTTGTAGAGTTTGAGCAGGACTAGATTTGCTGCGCTCACATAGTGAAAGGTGTCTAAAGATAACAAAACTGGGACCAACACAAATATGCTCCTTGGTTGTTTGTTCTTTGTTGCAACAAACTGTGCATGACCACAACACATCGGTAGATGCACATGGTGCTGGTGCGTCCACTGTCTCGTGCAACTCATTAGCTGCTGTTAATCTAAGGCCCTGTTTGGTTAAAAACTACCTAGTCCCTACTCTACAAGAAATATGTCAACTTATGACCACCACTATTGGTCACTGAAAGGTCACAAATTTCCATTTATGACCTTTTTGTGACCAAAAACATAAGGTCAAAAGCTGGGCGTCGTAAACTGACTATAGCGACCTTTAACAAAAGGTTATTGATCCTATGACCTTCTGTTTTGGTCGCTAGCTCTCTCCCCAGGCCATGTCGGATCCGACGTGGCAATCTGACGTGGCAAAATTGCGACCAATTGAAAAGGTCAAAAATTAGAATCGGCCTGGTCCATTTCGGTGCTTTAGATGGGCCGAGCCCATTAATTCAGCCTTTTTAATATATATATATATATATATATATATATATATATATATATATTGTTAATTTTCGCTAAGTACATGGGCCTGGCCCAACAATTTGGCCTTTTTTTGTTTTCTGAGCTTCTTCCATTTTTCTGGGCCTCGGCCTTTCTGCGGTCCATTTAATTTTTTAAATTTTTTAAGATGTTTTTCCTTTCATTTTTTGTCCAATATTGTTTGGGCTAAGGCCTCTTCTAGCTCATAAATATTTTCAGCCCACTAATTCAAAGGACTGGACAACAGAGAAACAATTCAGTTTTTTTCAATTTTGCTATCAAAGCAACATTTGTTTCACTATACAATCATACATCATTTCTTGCAGTTACATCATTTGAAGCAGCAACTAAAAGATTGTCAGCTGTAACAAACGACAGCCAGTCAAAAGAAAGATCACCATCACAGCTCCAGCGACTACTTATACACTACAAGTTCCACTTATGTGCAAACCTACAAGAAGGCCATGCTTCCGATTAGATTTGGTTGCATCACTTCCAGTTTGCTAACGGCATGTCTCCAGCAGCACATCTCATTCCATCACAGCAGCAGCAACCTGTAGAAAAAACAGATACACACAAGTTTAATTTGCTGCATAATCATGGACAAGTCACACAAAATTTCAGTAAACTGTAGATGCTCAAAATTTCAGTGAACTTTGCATAATTTTGCATAAATATTACTACTGTAGCAGCAATTTGTATAATTTTGAAAACTTACAACACTGACCCAATAAAATGAATTCCTAATTCTAGTTTAGTTCAAAAAAGAAAAAGAACAGACACTTCCAGTTTGTATAATCTGAAATTGAACACTGAAATTTAAGAATGAAAAGATGATTGAACACTGAAAGAGGTTAGCAAGTTTCTTGTTGGTTTCATCACAAGTACCAGGAGTATTTTTAAACCTACGCAAGTCATTTTTTTAAACCTACGCAAGTACCAGGAGTATTTCACTCCTTTCCAGTGCAAGTACACAAAATTTGTTTGAGTAGCAAATCTAGGAGTACTGGAGAACTCCAAGTTAAATGTTACTCAAAGCAACCACCAAAATCTCACAATACCGGTCGTTAACTAGACACGTTATGTAGACAATTAGGATGCATGCAATAAACATACAGAAGTTATATAGAGCAGCAACAATGGCATCACAGTTGAGTTGCCAGACCAAAACAAAGCCATGTATGTATGTAACAAAATCAGCCAAACTGAATATGCATCATCAGCTGATTAAAAGTAGTGGATAATAGTATAGTTCATCAACTGATATGGGCAGCTAGCCAAGTTTCCCAATGGGAGTACCAACATAGCAGCAATAAAAATAACAGAAAATTAAAATATAAGTGTGGCAGCGCATAGAACATTTGCTAGAAAAAACATGATTCCACCTTGTTTTAACAGAACTTTTAAACTTAATAGTAATGTGCTTATCCATGGCATCATCAGTCTTAACCAAACAGAGCAAGTAAAGGAGCTAATAGTCCTAATTCAGGTTATGTTATCATATCAGGTATTGCATAAAGACATCTTGGGACATATATAAAGCATCCTCAAATAATCAGCATACACCTCCAGAGATGGGGAAGCGATTCTCTCCAATGTTGAGGGCAAGGTTCTGCCCAATGACGGCGAGGCCAGCAAGACCAATTCTGGTGAGAGCCATCTCTTACCTGAAAAGAGATGCATCAAACACGTCATGTACCGAACATCATCAGGTAATTTATGCATGTCTGACTCGAAAGGATAAAAGCCTGCCTTCACAAAAAATGATCATGCATATGAACTAGATAGAAGAACAATCTTCATCCTAATGAGAAAAGTGACAGGTGAATAACTGAGTACTGGGATATATGCGACAGGGCAGACAGCACAACATGCACTTGGGTGACAAATTAAATCCACAATCAAGTTGCAGCTAATCGACAATCAAGACATGGGATATGTGCCTGAGTGTAGACATGTGCCTGAGTGTAGAAAACCTATTCGATCTGTGTTTATCTAGTGCATTCCATTTGCCTTAATCTTAAATCGCGGTTTTGTAATGCAGATGCTTTGCAGCTTGGTCATAGCAAATAGTGTTGTGCATTACTGAAACACAGGCTGGAGTTGGGCATAAAGACCGAAACACAAGCCCATTTTCCGGTATTTTTTGGAATAGGTCATTCATGGTTTCTAGTTTATACGTATGTAGGTGCCATCTCCACTGAAGATGGTTCGAACTACTACTCCAGTACATACTAATAAAACTTGACACAGGCTAGTTCAAACTACATACTAATAAAACTAGATCAAGTTGGTGACAGACATCAGATGCTTCTAAACAAGCAAGGGGCATCGCTTCCTACTCCTAAAATGAAGAGAACACACATGTGGCGCTATGATTGATGCAGCGAAAATAAAGCATCGGTGCAGTCTGTTTCATCCTACTGATTGTGCCGCTTGTGAGGCACCAATTTTAATTTGTAGGCACGCTGGTGTCGTATGCATGCCACCCCAGGATGTCGATGGTCATCTGCGTCCTGACAAAACCAAGCCACAGCAAACTGAATTTCTGACAAAACCAAGCCACATTGAACTGAATTTTAGAACAATAGACAAAATATGTGGCATGCATATACATGGGGCGTGCACAGGTCTGTCAGAGGACTCACCACGGTATCCTGTAGCGCCGAGCAGCAGTCTCGAGGCACTTCAGGAGGGCTTCGCGCCGTGACTTCATCATTATCATCGTCCACTGTTGCCACTGCCAGGGCTGAGATGGCATCTTTGATCTTCCCTACAGCCTTTGAAAACTACAGAATAAGACACCGGTCCATTAGTGCAAAATACACAAGCCAATTAAGCATGTTCCTCCAATATTATGCAATCTCAGATGCAAACAGGTAACAACACCTATTTATATGCATAAACTAACTAAGATTTTCTAGCAAGATAGATGGCAGCACAGTTGACCTTGAAGGGCAGTATGAAATTTCATCATCTTATCATTGGTCCGAGAATCAATATAGTGTAAAATTTCTGAGAAAAAGATGCATTTTTTAGAGACAAGATAGTGTACAAGAACAAGACACGGTCTGTAGATTAGCCAAAGTGAGATGGGTATGAGGTTACAACAGTAACATGATGACACACATTTGAGGTTACAGTACTTCCCTCACATCTCATAGCTAATATATGACCATCACCGACGACCATAAACAGTGGTTTTAGCCCCAAGCCACCAGCTCACCAAAAACAGCAAGACAAGATGGCTTGGGGCTAAAACCAGTAATCAATCGTCTACACGTATATATCTAGTCAATAAAATATCTACTACACAAGTGCATACAGTACTCAACATCTACTACACAAGTGCATACAGTACTCAACATCTACTACAAGTGCATACAATACTCAACATTCACTCAAAGTATGTTGTGCAGGATCACACCATTCCATTTTCAATCAAAGTACAATAATACATCACATTTTTGGATGATCACCAAAGGCAAAACTACTCCTGACTATGATCATCAACATCTACTACTGCTAACTACTCCATGTGCAATCCTACTTTACACTAAAACTTCCTCACCCTCCATTCACCCTGTTCAAGCAGTACTGTAGTAAAACTACTCCTAATGCTACAGCAGTTAACAGCAAGTTAAATTACCGTGATGTGCAAAATTTACAGTAAATACTCCACTGAATATTACTGAAACTTAACATAAGTTCAATAAGCTTTTTCAATTTCAGAATATACAAGTCAGAAAATAAGCTTGCAAGCAAGTTTATGTAAGTAATGCACACTGGAGTACAATACTTCTATGGATTTCTGCAAATAATTCATGATTTTCTAACTAATCCAAGATGTCCATTTAATTAACTGGAAAAGTAAGTTAAATCTTATTGAATCTTGTTAAATACTCCAAGCAAAATTACTCCACACATGTACAGTTCAATCTTGTTAAATACTCTAAGCAAAATTACTCCACACATGCACATGTCTCAAGGAACCAGCAGCGCTGCTTGCTCCCTTGGTCCGGCTCCTTGCTGTGCGGGATGACTGAGACTCGGATGCAGAGCGAGCTCCCTGCAAATGACATATTGTATCAATGCTTTGCAGCAACAAAAGGAACTCACATACAATAGAACTTGCGCAATAGTGTATCAACACCCCAAAGGAGGCATTACAAAATTCTCAAAGAATGTTTCCGAAGGGATATAAGTGGAAGCAGAAGAATATAATGAGATGTCACCATATGTATGTGCATAATAATTGTACGTATGTAATCTGACTTGATTTCTTTCTTAAAAAAACATGACATGCTACAATATCAATACGCATGTGAGCAATTTTGACCTTTGCAAGGAGTAACAAAACTGACAATACAGAAACATGACATGTCACGAAGATGCGTGTTGGGTCGAATTCCATATTGACATGTCATGATTAGTTAAGTTCCAGCAATTATCAATTTTCAAATCAGCGTTCTAAGACTTAAAAATAATAATGAACAACGGATCACCTTTTGTACACACGTAACCATAAAATTACAAGCAATTGGGGTTGGGGGTGCTGTCGGGGCTTCGGCCTTGGCTAGCAGCAGCGGCGACAGTGCTAGCAAGCAGCAGGCTACAGAGAGCAAAAGCAAGCATCTAAAGAGCAGTAGGCGTGGCCAGGGAAGGGGCTGTTGCACATGCGTGGCTGTAGGGGCGTGGCCAGGTCGTGCGCAGGATGCAGGGGAGGGGCCGGGACGAGGGCGACCATGGGCGTGAGCGGACGGGCGACGGCGGGCGAGCAGCAGCGATGGCACGACGGCACCAGCAGGCGCGGTCGTGGCGGCAGGGTCGGGTCGCGGACAAGCCTGAGCACACGCGCGTGAGGGCGCGGGCAGGGTGCGGCCTCAGCGAGGCAGGGCGTGGGTGGCGCACGACCACACGAGGGGTGGCCGGCGCGGTGAGCACGAGCCCGCAGGGAAGTGGTGGGCGGCGCAAACGGTGACTAAACAAGGGGGAAAGCGAGGGAATCGGTGGATTCGCTCACCAGGATGACGGCGATGATGGCGATGCAGCCCGCCATGATGCTGAGATGCAAGCACAGCTCCTTGTACGCCGCCTCCTTGCTTGGCTTCCGGGTGCGGGGAGGGGCTGGGGAGGGAGGTCGCTGTGGAGGTGGGGGCGGTGTTGGGTGTCGGCGGCGGGATTGTTGCGGTGGAGGTGGGGGTGGGGAGAGGAGGAGCTTGACTGGATCTGCAGCCAGGGAGGAGAGGGGAGAGGAGCGGAGGTGGTGGCTGAGGCGAGGGGAAGGAAGGGGAGGACGGGTCGTCGGCTGCGGGATCTGGGGGAGGACGGGTCGTCGGCGGGATAGAGGATGGATCTGAGGTTGGGGCGGAGAGGGAGGAGGTGGCGGCGGCGAGGAGCTGAGGGAGAAGGAGTGCGGGTGCGGGTTAGGGTTTGGGTGGTTGGGCTGCGGTTGGGTGAGGGGGTGAGGGCTGCCGTTGGATCCAGAAGCATCCGACGGTGGTTGATGCATGATCCGCGTGATATGCCTATGGACCAATCAGAGCGCACCAACAATTTGAAGATTTTTTGACCATATAAATTGGTCATGATTGATTACATACAAATTTTTCATTTCATTTTTCAATGCTAAAAATGAGTTTTTTTGTAAAAGACCTATCAAATATTTGTTGCAAAATTGTACCAAATCAATTTTCTAAAATACTAGGCCATATATAATGCACAATTGATCAAATGGTTAGGTGTCAAAAGTTTCGATGCACCTCTCGTGGAAAAGACAAATTTTCACGATTCAGTAGAAAGCGGGTAAAATTTGTACTGTAGCTGCCCCATAGTTTGCTTTTTATTTTTTCCAAAAATCATTTCTAAGTACAAAACTATCTATTTAATCAGAGAAACATAGAAAGGTTTCCAAGATTCAACCACTAGCTAAGAACGGTCATTCCCGCCGTTTTGACCGTATTTTGAAACGGGCATAAAAAAATTCAAAAAAAATCAAAAAATTGGGAAACCTTCGCATTGTGTCATTATATGTGGCCAAGTTCCCAGGAAAAATAATAAACTTGTAATGCGGCAATTATTTTTAAAAAGTGTTCTCAGAAACGAGCAATCACATGTGGAGATCAATGGCTTTCAAGCCAAATGATCAATCTTATGGCCACATTCATGGCGTAGTTTGTTCAAATAATCTCATATTATGCACAAGGGTGCATATTGGAATGGCAAACAATGTTGCCTAAGGAGGTTTTCTTTTTCTTTGGACGAAAGAACCATTTTCCATTTTTCGAGTGCCCAAAAGGAGGTTTTTTTGTGAAGGACCTCCCAAATAATTGTTGCAAAATTGGACCAAATCATTTTTCTAAAATACTAGGACATATATAATGCACAATTGACCAAATGGTTGGGTGAAAAAAGTTTTGATCCACCTCTGGTGAAAAAGACAAATTGTCGTCGATTCAGTTGGAAACGGGTCAAATTTGAACTGTAGCTGCCTCATAGTTTGCTCTTTATTTTTTACAAAAATCATTTCTAGGTACATAAGTATCTATTTAATCAGAGAAACACCAAAAAAATTCCAAGATTCAACTACTAGTTAGGAACGGTCATGCCCGCCGTTTTGACTGCATTTTGAAACGGGCATAAAAAATTCAAAAAAAATCAAAAAAAAATGGAAAACCTTCTCATTGTGTCATTATATGAGACCAAGTTTCCAGGAAAAATAATAAACTTGTAATACGGTAATTATTTTAAAAAAGTGTTCTCAGAAATTAGCTATCATGTGTGAAGATTCATGTATTTCAACCCAAACGATCAATTTTATGGCCACATTCATGGCATAGTTTGTTCAAATGATCTCATATTGTGCACAAGGTGCATCTTGGAATTCCAAACAATGTTGCCAAAGGGAGATTTCATTTTCTTTGCATGGAAAATTCATTTTCCATTTTTTGAGTGCCCGAAAGGAGGTTTTTTTGTGAAGGAACTACCAAATAATTGTTGCAAAATTGGACCAAATCATTTTTATAAAATACTAGGCCATATTTAATGCACAATTGACAAAATGGTTCGGTGTAAAAAATTTTGATCCACCTCTCGTGAAAAAGGCAAATTTCCGCCGATTCAGCTGGTAGCGGGTCAAATTTGAACTGCAGCTGCCTCATAGTTTGCTATTTATTTTTTTTCAAAAATCATTTCAGGTACATAAGTATCTATTTAATCAGAGAAACACCAAAAAAATTCCAAGATTCAACCACTAGCTAGGAACGGTCATTCCCGCCGTTTTGACCGCATTTTGAAACGGGTATAAAAAATTCAAAAAAATCAAAAAATTCGCATTGTGTCATCATATGTGGCCAAGTTCCTAGGAAAAATAACAAACTTGTAATACGGCAATTATTTTAAAAAAGTGTTCTCAGAAACGAGCTATCATGTGTGGAGATCAATGGCTTTCAAGCCAAATGATCAATCTTATGGCCAGATTCATGGCATAGTTTGTTCAAATGATCTCATATTGTGCACAAGGGTGCATATTGGAATGGCAAACAATGTTGCCTAAGGAAGTTTTCATTTTCATTGGACGAAAAAACCATTTTCCATTTTTCGAGTGCCCGAAAGGAGGTTTTTTTGTGAAGGAACTACCAAATAATTGTTGCAAAATTGGACCGAATCATTTTTATAAAATACTAGGCCATATTTAATGCACAATTGACAAAATGGTTGGGTGTAAAAATTTTTGATCCACCTCTCATGAAAAAGACAAATTTTCGCCGATTTAGCTGGAAGCGGGTCAAATTTGAACTGCAGCTGCCTCATAGTTTGCTATTTATTTTTTTCCAAAAATCATTTCTAGTTACATAAGGACCTATTTAATCATAAATACATGGTTTGGTGGCGATACGTCGAGGTTTGGGCGGTGGCCGAGGGCCTCAACTCTAGAGCGCGTAAACTCGCATGCCCGTCGCGTGGTCACCGCGTGACCGTAATGTTGCCATGTGTTCTGGGCGGCTTAGGCATGTCTAGTGGGTTGGGCACTCCCCAGGTTGGTGCTAGGAAGAAAATTACAACATAAGATTCTCACGAGAAGACCGATCGATGCTCAAACATGAATTAGCAGCCAAGTGTTTAATTAGCGGTACGGGAAATGCACATGGCCAATGGGCGTGAGTTTTGGCTGAGGATGATCATCTGCTAAGGAGAATGTCTTCACAAATTTTTAGCTCAAAAGGAGGATCCTAGGTGGTACTTGCTTTGCAAAGTACCACGCTGGACAAAAATATGAATGTTGAAGCTGGGCTCAAAATAATGAATGGATTGAGCTGAAATTTTGTGGAGGATGGTTATTTGGGCATAGGAAAGCATTGTAGAAAATTGATACCATTTGGACATGCCAAAGTAGTACTTCCTTCACAATACTCTTCTATGGACAGAAACTTGGGAAAACTAGTGAGAGAGATTGGATGAATGAAATGAGCTCAAAATTGGTGTAGGTAAGTTACTTAGGTATGGTCATGCGCTGGTCAATTTTCAGATCATTTGGGTAAGCCTAGCTAGTACTTACTTCACAAAGCTTCTCTCGAGGTAGAAACTTTGGAAATTTCCCGAGAAAGATTTACTAGGAAAATTGAGCTGAATATTATCATGTGGCAATGATTTGGGTATGGAAGAGTGCCCGAAAAGTTTGAGGGTAATAGGAGGGGTCTATATAACACTTGCTTTGCAACGTGCCAATTTGGCCATAAAATATAAATTGAACCTGGGCTCACATAGATGATTTGACTGAGCTGCAATTTGGAGGAGGGTGATAATTTGGGCATATGAAGGAACTGTATAAATTTCATGTCATTTAGAGATATAAAAAAGGTACTTCCTTCACAATGCTTCTAGGTGGACAAAAACTTTGGAAATTTCCCGAGGAAGATTTGCTAGGCAAATGGAGCTGAATTTTGTCATGCGGTAATGATTTGGATAGGAAAGAGTGCCCAAAAATTCCGAGGGCAATCAAGAATATATAAATAGCACTTCCTTCATAAAGTGTTGTTGTGAACAGAATAGGAAAATGAATATTGTTGAATTAGTTTTGAACTAGGCAAGGAAGGATTTTTACATATTTGATGAAGATATGACCCAAAGAATTTATGAGATTTTTTTGGGAATTTTGGGAATGATAGAAATATAGGTTGCTTCACAACCTAGGGCAAAAACTGCCACATGGACATGACACATAGGCAAAGCTGATGAGATGGCGCCTAGTCATCACAACCCACCACAATCTACAAGGCTATGACCATCTATATTGGTCATTAACAACTAGAAATAAGGCAGCGGACTAGCACTATTTGCTTTGTGACCATTTCGTGTAAGGAAATTACGACCTTTCTGACCAAAATGGTCGCAATGGTTTAGGGTTTGAAGCCCCTTGAACAGCTTTTGACAAATTGGTCTAAAATGGTCAGAAATTTATGACCAATTCTTTGAGGGTCACTGACAGAAGGTCATAAGTTGACATATTTCTTGTAGTGCTACCAGCTTGGTTCCAAGGACTAAACATGGACTAGAGGTTATTAAATGACATGCTAAAAGACCATGTTACCCCTAGTAACTAATGGAGACAAGGTGCGATGTGTGGCAGGGGCAACTGTTGGAAAAAGTCCCAAAAAGACTCCCTCGGGGTCTTCTTTCTTTAGTCCCAAATGCCCACTTTTAGTCCCTAAAAGTCCCTCCTGTTTGGTTTAGATGGGACTGACACAGAGTTTTTTTAGTCCCTACAACAAAATGTCCCTATAAGCAAACACCCTCTAATAATGCCACTGGAAAATTGATGCAATGCCACAATTAAAAGCAAATTACATGTTTAATGAATTTTATTGTTAATATAATCTCTATGTTAATATTAATCAATGCCACCGTTTGAGAAATGCTACTGTCTTGCTTTCTTTCCCATTTAGATAAGGTAGATGCTTCTTTTTGTTGGCTTCTATGTCATCCACCGTTATTGACCACTAATTGTTTCCTTTGCACCTCTATGTAAACAGGGTTATCTACTTCACCTCGTTGCCATTGTGACCTTATGTTGCACTGCACAAAACACTTTTATTTTAAGAGTGTTTTGTGCAGTTCAACCAAAATGTCACACCGACAATGTTGCTTGATTGCTTGATCTTAGTGGAACTGCACAAGAGGAGATCAAAAGTGTTTTGTGCAGTTCAACCAAAATGTCACACCGACAATGTTGCTTGATTGCTTGATCTTAGTGGAACTGCACAAGAGGAGATCTTACTTCCTATCCATTAAGGCGAATTTGGTTCAGATCTTCTTCTTGTGAGTTGTTTGAATTCCGCATCATGAGAGGTCAGTACTAGCCTTCTTTCACATGATTCTGCAGTGTGCTTTCATATGTTGTGCTACTTGTACGATAATGTTGCTTGATTTTAGTGAACTGCACAAATGAAGACAAGACTTCCAATCTGTATGTGCACCGTAATATCCCATTGAGGTAAGATAAGGATATTTCACAACTGCTGGCCTATATTTTGCCACTTTCATCAGAAAATTAAGTTTAATACTATACTTGTGCTCCCTAATTGACATGCCAAATCTTACATTGAAGGTGAAGCTTGTCTGTTATTGAACCAAGTGATGAAGGGGAAGAACAAGCGGAAGAAAAACAAAAATCAACTCCCGGTGCTGTAATGAAGCACTAGAACTGTGATGACACAAGTAATGATATAGTTTTGCATCTTAATTTATTGCTATGGCTGGAATGAGCAATTGTTTTGCCACTCATTTGATGCCACTTTTAATGTAATATGTAATTATCTCAACTTGTGCAAACAGGGATCTTCTTTGAAAATACTATATATTTTAGTGGAACTGCACAAGAAGATGTTGGAAACATTAAACTAATCGAGGAGTATATAGTAAGCATGGCCACCACCGTAGATAGCAACAGATGGTTCCGGGGAAGTGCTTCATCTGTATGCTCTACACAATAAGCCTCCTGTCGGTGTCAAAACTGGCGAATCTCGGGTAGGGGGTCCCGAACTGATGGTAACAGAAGGCAGGGGACACGATGTTTTACCCAAGTTTGGGCCCTAATGATGGAGGTAAAACCCTACGTCCTGCTTGATTATTCTTGATAATATGAGTAGTACAAGAGTTGATCTACCACGAGATCGGAGAGGCTAAACCCTAGAAGCTAGCTTATGGTATGATTGTATGTTGTCCTACGGACTAAAACCCTCCGGTTTATATAGACACCGGAGGAGGCTAGGGTTACACAAGGTCGGTTACAAAGGAGGAGATATCCATATCCGTATTGCCTAGCTTGCCTTCCACGCCAAGTAGAGTCCCATCCGGACACGGGACGAAGTCTTCAATCTCGTATCTTCATAGTCCAATAGTCCGGCCAAAGGATATAGTCCGGCTGTCCGGAGACCCCCTAATCCAAGACTCCCTTAGTAGCCCCTGAACCAGGCTTCAATGACGATGAGTCCGGTGCGCAGTGTTGTCTTCGGCATTGCAAGGCGGGTTCCTCCTCCGAATACACCACGGAAGAGTTTGAATACAAGGATAGTGTCCGACCCTGCAAAATAAGTTCCACATACCACCGTAGAGAGAATAATATTTCCACAAATCTAATATACTGACACGTTTTGGCAGGATGGCATCACGCCACGGCCCGGTAATTATTTGAACCGTTTTTCTTTAACCAGCCCTGCACATAACGTGAGGCGGTTTCTTGACACGTCTTGTCAGAGTAGAGATCGTGTTCCCCTTATCACGGGATTCTCATCAATACGGATGTGGGTAACCCAACCGTGCCATCAATTACGACGCTTGGGGGGATAAGCGAGTTTTACCAGGCTTGTGGGGGCGCATAGTTTTGTCCGCCCTTATAAAGGGATAAGGTCTCACATTTTTCTACCCACGCCTTCTTCCTCCTTGCTCAACCATTCTCGCGCACTCGAGCTCCAGCGCCCAAGTCCACATCCTTCTCCTCAACTCTCCTCAAACATGTCCGTAGCGGGAGGCAAGTGGATGGTCTCCTCCATCACGGGGGGACACATCAAAAAATTACGTGAGGCTGGATACTTAGTCGCGGATATCGCGCACCAGCTGCCAGCCGTGGGGCAGATCATTCCTACCCCGGAACCTCACAAAAGGGTGGTTTTCCTCCCCCACTTCATCTGCGGACTGGGGTTTCCCCTCCATCCATTCGTCCGCGGCCTTATGTTCTATTACGGGCTGGACTTTCATGATCTGGCCCCGAATTTCATCCTCAACATCTCGGCGTTCATCGTTGTGTGCGAAGCCTTTCTATGCATCCGGCCCTACTTCGGCCTATGGCTGAAGACCTTCAATATCAAGCCGAAGGTGGTTGGCGGCCAACAAAGCGGAATGCGGCGGAGCCATGGTGGGAAAAATGCCCAACATTACATGGCTCGAGGGCTCCTTCATGGAGACCATAAAGGGGTGGCAATCGGGGTGGTTCTACATCACCGAGCCGCACGACACCAACTGGGTGGCGGCCCCCGAGTTTCGATCCAGAATCCCCACGCGGCTCACTTCCTGGAAGGAGAAGGGCCTGTCCTGGGGTTCATCGGTGGAGCTGTACGGACTCCAGAAATGTATCCGAACATGATAAGCAAGAAACTTAAGCTTGTCAACATAGTCCAGGTCATGCTCTTCCGCCGGATCCTCCCGCGTCAACAACGGGATTTCAACTTATGGGAGTTCGACCCGGCCCAGCACCAGACTCTAAGCGAGCTCTTCGACACAACGCATAAGGACGTCTGGAGGGTGCTGTTCAAGGGCGCCGAGGTCCCTCCTTCTCTTACCGAGGACCGCAGGCTAAGCGCGAAGTGCCCTGCGAATCCGGTAAGTTATGTACATCTGGTAGGGTATTTATTTCCCATATCTTAACCATGTGCGGGGTCTGAGCTCCCATGCCTTTGACAGTACTGGGTGGAGACATCAGAGCAGATTAACTGTCTGGCCCTCTGCCCGAAGACCCCGCAGACGCTCTCCTGACGGAGATGCGGACTCCGGCTCCTTATGAGGTGCCGGAGAAGACCAAGAAGAAGGCCACGGGAACCCGAAAGAGTTCCCGGCGCCAGGTGGTATCGGACACATCGTCCGATAACTCCGAGGTGCACTCCTCCCATGAAAACAAGGAGAAGGAAGAAGAGGATTCTCCCCCACCAGTTGGGGGAGACAAGAAAAGGAAGGCCACCCCAACCGGGGAGGCCGAAGGGTCCAAGAAGGGAAGGACTCTCCTTCCGGACTGTTCCACCACCGCCGCCGACGGCGAAGACGAGTGGTTGCTCAGGGCCAAGCCCCTAGCGAAGTCGTAAGTATTCAGATACCAGAGTAACTCATAGCATACTTTTGTTGCACTGCTTCTCCTAACGACGAATATGATTATGTAGTCCGCCCCAAGCCCGTATCGACGTATCATCGTCGGACGGTTCCTTGGACTCGTCGGACATGGATAGTGATACACTTCCAACCGCCTCCTCTCCTTGCCCTATGGACAATGCCGAGGTATTGTCTCAAGGGGCACCGAGCCGGGGGGAGACAGTCCCGGAGGCGCCTCAAGGCGACCTTCCGGACTTCAGGAGCAAAGGGATCAAGGCTCCCAGGGGCTCCAAGTTCGGCCCTCAGCCGGACACCGCGCCGGAACCTCCAGTGGTTCCGGACTCGGGCAGGCAGCCCTCTTCCAAGAGGGGCAAGGCGTCCGTGCCGGTGACCTCTGTCCATCCAGAGGCACCGGATGAACTGCTGGGAGCGCTTCGCGGCGCTTCCATCGACGAAGAGCACCACACTATTATGAGTGTGGTGATCAAGAAGGTTCAGTCCGCCAAGAGCGGACTGGGTGAAGCCTGTGCCAGCCTTCTAACAGGTTTTGAGGTAAGTATTTAAAATATAGGAAAAATATTCCGGCATAGACAGTAGCCCCTGATGCTCTGTTTGGTGTTCACAAAGAAAATCCGAATAGAGGATCAAATAATATCTGCAGGAGTCTAATATAAGTATGTCTATATGCGTATGCAGGCTTCGCTGCTGACCTCTGCCGCACTGACTGCGGAGGTCGCCGCACTGAAGCAGAACCTCGAGAGGTCCGAGGAAGAGCTCGGCCTTGCCAAGAGGCAGTTCGAGGAGAACAAAGGTAAGTAATGCCTTGTCCATAGATATATATATAAAAGATGCGGTTGCGAAATGACAGGATCATCATGGATGTGTCAGGGGCCATGACCGAAGTGGCGACCCTGAAGCAAGCGCTGTCCGAGGCCGAAAACAAAGCGGCCAAGGAGCGCACCAAGCGGGAAAAACAAGAGGCACAGGTGGGCGAGGTGCAGCAAGAGCTCCAGGCTCTCGTTAAGAAGCACGAGGCTTTGGAGCTTGACTCGAAGACGCGAGAGTCCGAGCTTGCCGCGGCCCTCGAGAGCACAAAGCATGCCAAGGCCGAAGCCCAAAAGGTCCTCCAGGAAATTGAGGCGATGAGGAAGATAGCGGCCGGTAAGGCATTCAATATGCAAAGCAAGCATGTGAAAGTAAATTACTTGTTACTTACCCGAGTCCGGAGCTCTCCAGGAGCATTCGAAGATTTGCCCCGCAGCGTGTCAGATGCCGCGAAATATTACCAGGCCGAGGAGGGAAGCTCGATGGAGAAATTTTTCTGGTCTCAGTATACTGGGACCGAACACCCGATGCCTATGTGTAACGCCCTCGATGCGGCTATATCTCCTACGTGTCGAAGCACGACTTAGAGGCATAACTGCATTGAAAGCTATGTCGCAAGTGAGGTAATCTTCACAACAACCCATGTAATTAAATAAAGGGGAAAAGTACATAGTTGGCTTACACTCGCCACGTCACACAAATACATAAATAAGTCATTACATTCATCCAATACACTCATGGTCCGACTACGGTACCAAAATAAAGATCAACCCCCAAATGCGACAAAGTCCCCGATCGCCCCAACTGGGCACCACTACTGATCATCTGGGAAAGACACATAGTAACGATGAGAGTCTTCATCGAACTCCCACTTGAGCTTGGTCATGTCATCTAGAGCGGTATCATCGGTCCCTGCATCTGGTTTTGGAAGGAATCTGTGAGTCACGGGGACTCAGCAATCTCACACCCTCGCGATCAAGACTATTTAAGCTTATAGGTAAGGTAAAGGTATGATGTGGAGCTGCAGCAAGCGACTAGCATATATGGTGGCTAACATATTCCCAAAAGAGAGCGAGAAGAGAAGCCAAAAGCATGGTCGAACAACTATGATCCAGAAGTGATCCTAGAACAACCTACGTCAAGCATTACTCCAACACCGTGTTCACTTCCCGGACTCCGCCGAGAAGAGACCATCACGGTTACACACGCGGTTGGTGCATTTTAATTAAGTTAAGTTTCAGGTTTTCTACAACCGGACATTAACAAATTCCCATCTGCCCATAACCACGGGCACGACTTTCGAAAGTTCAAATCCCTGCAGGGGAGTCCCAACTTAGCCCATCACAAGCTCTCACGGTCAACGAAGGATATTCCTTCTCCCAAGACAATCCGATCAGACTCGGCATCCCGGTTACAAGACATCCTCGACAATGGTAAAATAAGTCCAGCAACACCGCCCGAATGTGCCGACAAATCCCGATAGGAGTTGCACATATCTCATTCTCAGGGCACACTTAGATGAGCCAGACGTCGGGTAGCCTAGCCCAGAGTTGCCCCTGGTAGCCCCGGACATCGCTCAGTTGGACCAACACTTAGAGAAGCATTGGCCCGGGGGGTTAAAATAAATATGACCCTTGAGTCCGCGAAACCCAAGGGAAAAAGGCTAGGTGGAGAATGGTAAAACCAATGTTGGGCATTGTTGGAAGAGTTTTATTCAAGGCGAACTATCAAGGGGTTCCCATTATTACCCAACCGTATAAGGAATGCAAAATTCGAGAACATAACACCGATATGACGGAAATTAGGGCGGCAAGAGTGGAACAAAACACCAGGCATAAGGCCGAGCCTTCCACCCTTTACAAAGTATATAGGTGCATTCAGATAAACAAGATAATATTGTGATATCCCAACAATAAACAATGTTCCAACAAGGAACGATCTCCAAGCTTCACCTGCAAGTAGCAACGCTATAAGAGGGGTTGAGCAAAGCGGTAACATAGCCAAACAACGGTTTGCTAGGACATGGTGGGTTAGAGGTTTGGAATGGCAATGTGGGAGGCATTATAAGTAAGTGGTAGGCATCATAGCATAGGCATAGCAAAAGAGCGAGCATCTAGCAAGCAAAGATAGAAGTGATTTCGAGGGTATGGTCATCTTGCCTGCGAAGTTCTCAGAGTTGCCTTGATCCTCGCAGGCGTACTTAACGGGCTCCTTGTTCACGAACTCGTCTCCCGGCTCTACCCAAGGCAAGACAACAAGCAAAAGGAACACAATCAACCATGTGCAATGCACAAACAACATGATGCAAACATGGTATGACATGCGGGATGCGATATGCGATGCATATGCAAGATTTGGAAAGGAATGAATGAACCAGGCCTCAACTTGTAAATCCAAGAGTGCCACTGGAAAGGTGAGGTGATTTTGGTTGAAATCTATATAAAGATCACCAGAATCGGATGCGCCGTTTGGAAATGGCAAGCAAAACAAATATGGCAGGGATCCACTCATGAATGTTGACAAAAGACGAACACTAAGCTACGTATAATTCATCCATTAACAGGTTCAAACAAGCATGGCAAAAGTGCAAATGATAACAGGTTTCACACTTAGTGAAATTAACACAAGTCTGGAATTTTATCATCAGGAAGCAAACTTTAGAGCATGAAAACTACAAGCTACAGGAACATATCATGGCAAAGCAAGGCATGGCATGAAGCTACTCAAAGTACATAACAAAAGTCCCTTAGTGACCTTGAGCCAAAAGGGATCCGAAAATACAATTACAAGCATGTGAACATAGCAAAAACATAAACAGATTCAGACTTGGTGAAAAACTGGAGCATGCAAAACAGCTAACGAGTAGGCATGTTTACGAGCTCGATGCACTCACTACAGAGCATGGAATGACGAACTAAGCATACATACATCAAGAAGACATGGCATAGAAGCTAGACATGGCAAGAACAACAACATAGCATGCACGGATCAATAGCAACATCCTCGGTGAATTAGCTAAACATGTCAACAATCTGCCAGGATCATTTTATAGCAAAAGTAGAGCTCGATTGACTCAAGATAGGTTGCTCCATAAATGCAAACAAAGATATAGATGGGTAGAGCACCACAATATTAACAAAACATCCTTACTGATCATACTCAAAAGAGGCACGGATCACTAGGAAACAACATGAACATATGGCATAAAAACAAAAACAGGACAAGGACTTAGTGAAATTCTAAGTCCCTGAAATCAGCATCATTGAGTAAGCTACTTTGCATGCTTTTGCTAGTCACCACAAGGATCACAAAAATACATGGCATACACCCCTGTAAAGATGGCATGTCATATAACAAAACACATGTAGAGCTCAGGATCATAGCGTGCACACATTAATCATGGCAAAAATGACAAAAGGCCATTTGCTGAAACAGATCTGAAATATTCCACACATAGCCCTCTTCCAACAGCATTTCGGGAACCAAGATCGGCTCAAATCAAAATGATGCAATGAGATGAAATGATGTACTCGTCGAGGCGAACATTTTGATATGCTACACGCACAAATCGGAGCTATGGATGGAGAGTTATGACATGGCAAAGATTGCAAAAAATTAGGGTTTCGGGAGGAAAAAGTCAACCGAGGGGATTTTGGATCTGAGATCCAGATCGGTGGCGTGGACGCTGAGGTTCGCCAGAGATTGAAGAGGAGGGAGGAGAGGTCGCCGGGCCGGAGCTTGCCGGCGTCGGCGGGCGGCGAGGTCAGCGCCGGAGGAGGCGGCGAGGTCCGGGGCGGAGAGGTCGGCGCCGGAGGAGGCGGCGGTCCGGGGCGGCGAGGTCGCCGGCGACGGGGCCGGGCACGGAGGCCAGAGGCAAAGGCGACGGGGCGACGAGCTGAGGCGGCGGCGCAGCGCGCGCGGGCCGGGAGGGCCTGCGCTGGGTTCGGCGGGCCGCGCGGCGGGGGAGAGCCAGCTTGCCATGTGGCGCGCAGCTATTGGATCAGGGCGGCGGCGTGAAGCGTCCGGCCGGAAATGGACATGTCCGGCGGCGGCGCGAGGGGATTTTTAGGGTTTCGGGGAGAGAAGACCCGAGATTTCGAGAGGGTGACCTATTTATAGAGGTAGAGGGAGCTAGGAAGCTCCAAATGAGGTGCGGTTTGCAGCCACGCGATCGTGATCGAACGCTCTAGATGATGGAAGGGGTTTAGGTGGGTTTTGGGACACTTTGGAAAGGTGTTGGGCTGCAACACACACGAGGCCTTTTCGGTCCCTCGGTTAACCGTTGGAGTATCAAACAAAGTTCAAATGGCACGAAACTTGACAGGCGGTCTACCGGTAGTAAACCAAGGCCGCTTGGCAAGTCTCGGTCCAATCCGAAAACGTTTAACCCCCACACACGAAAAGAGGTAGAAAGGACCACCGGAGGACATAAGAGCGCCGGAATGCAAAACAGACAACGGGGAAAATGCTCGGATGCAAGAGACGAACACGTATGCAAATGCAATGCACATGATGACATGATATGAGATGCATGACAAAGACAAAACACATGGAGGCAAAAACCCGACAACGAGGAAATAATATAACATAGTGCCAGATATGGCAAGAGTTGGAGTACAGATAAGGTAAATTACATCCGGGGTGTTACAACACTCCACCACTACGAAAGGATCTCGTCCCGAGATCTAGGACTGGAAAAACTCCGGGTACTCAGAACGGACGTGATCCTTGCATTCCCAGGTGGCTTCACGGTCGGAATGATGTGACCACTTGACTTTTAGGAATTTGATTGACTTGGTGCGAGTCTTGCGCTCAGTTTCTTCAAGGATTGCAATGGGGTGCTCACGATAAGAAAGGTCTTCTTGGAGATCAATGTCTTCGAAGTTGACCGTGCGGTCAGGTTTCTTGAAGCACTTGCGGAGTTGAGACACGTGGAACACGTCATGCATGTTTGCAAAGTTGGAGGGAAGCTCAAGTTTATAGGAGAGATCACCTCTCTTGCTAACGATCTTGAAAGGACCCACGTATCTAGGGGCAAGCTTCCCTTTGATACCGAAGCGATGAGTACCTTTCATTGGAGAGACGTGGAGGTAGACATGGTCTCCGATCTCGAAAGCCAAATCACGATGCTTACTATCATAGTAGCTCTTCTGGCGCGATTGCGCTGCTTTGAGATTATCACGAATGACTTTGCATATCTCTTATGCCTCTGTGATCAAGTCATTTCCAAGAAGTTGACGTTCACCAGTCTCTGACCAGTTAAGAGGAGTACGACACTTCCTGCCATAGAGAATTTCAAATGGGGCCTTGCCCGAACTCGCTTGAAAGTTGTTATTGTAGGAGAATTCGACATATGGAAGACAATCTTCCCACTTCATACTGAAAGAGATAACGCAAGCCCTGAGCATATCTTCAAGAATCTGATTGACACGCTCAACTTGGCCACTAGTTTGAGGATGAGAAGCTGTGCTGAAACGGATGTTGGTGCCCATGGCCTTCTGAAAAGAATTCCGAAACTTCGAGGTGAAGATGCTGCCACGATCTGAAGAAACCAACTGCGGAATGCCGTGCAGAGAGACAATCCGAGAGGTATATAGCTCTGCCAATTGAGCTGTTGTGATGGATTCTTTGATAGGAAGGAAATGAGCCACTTTAGTGAGTTTGTCTATGACAACGAAGATAGCATCATTGCCACGCTTGGACTTTGGAAACCCACTCACGAAGTCCATCTCAATATGGTCAAACTTCCATTCTGGAATGGCAAGAGGTTGGAGGAGACCAGCTGGTTGTTGGTGTTCTGCCTTCACTCTTCTGCAGACATCACATTCATTCACGAACTGAGCAATCTCGCGTTTCATTCGAGTCCACCAATACGACTGCTTGAGGTCATGGTACATCTTTATACTTCCAGGGTGGATAGAGAGGAGTGAATTGTGAGCCTCGTTCATAATGACTTTACGAAGGTTACCTTTAGGCACAACAATGCGATCCTCGAAGAATAGAGTATCCTTGTCATCAAGACGATAGCACTTGTACTTGGGTTGACTCTTGGCAATCCCAATCTTCACCTTCTTCACCATAGCATCAAGAAGTTGAGCCTCGCGAATCTTATCTTCCAAAGTAGGAGAGACTTGGAGGTTGGCCAGAAATCCTTGAGGAACAACTTCAGATTGAGTTTCTGGAAAGCTTCACAAAGCTCGGGTTGGTAAGGCTTGAGAATCAAACTGTTGCAGTAAGCCTTCCTTCTCAATGCGTCAGCAATTACATTGGCCTTGCCTGGAGTATATCCAATACTCGGATTAACTCTTGAATCATTTTGACCCAACGAGTCTGCCTGAGGTTGAGATTAGGCTGGGTGAAGATGTACTTGAGACTCTTGTGGTCAGTGAAGATGTCCACTTTTCGTCCCAATAAGAGATGTCTCCAAGTTAAAAGAGCATGCACAACTACCGCCAACTCGAGGTCGTGAGTGGGGTAGTTCTTTTCGTTGGGATTCAACTGGCAAGAAGTATAGGCCACAACTTTCTTCTCTTGCATCAACACTGCACCAAGACCTTGAAGGGAAGCATCACAGAAGACCTCAAACGGTTTGGATTCATCAGGAGGAGTCAGAACTGGAGCAGTGACTAACTTCTCTTTCAGGGTGTTGAAAGCGATGTCACATTCAGGATACCAAACGTACTTGACGTGCTTCTGGAGAAGGTTCGAAAGAGGCTTCGCGGTCTTAGAGAAGTTCTCAACGAACCTTCAACAATAGCTTGCGAGCCCAAGGAAGCTGCGGAGTTGCTTCACGTTCTGAGGTGGTTCCCAATTCACAATTGGAGACACCTTCTCAGGATTCACAGCAATGCCCTTGGCAGAGATGATATGCCCAAGATAGAGAACCTCATCGAGCCAAAACTCGCACTTTGAAAACTTGGCATAGAACTGATGTTCTCTGAGCTTATCCAGCACCAAACGCAAGTGCTTGGCATGATCCTCCTTGTTCTTGGAAAAGACCAAAATGTCATCGAGGTAGACCAAGACGAAGTCATTTGTGTAGGGGTTGAAGATGAAGTTCATCATGCAAGAGAATGTCGGCGGAGCGTTGACGAGGCCGAAAGACATGACAGTGTATTCATATGAACCATAGCTTGTTCTGAAAGCTGTCTTGGGGATATCTTGCTCACGAATGCGAATCTGGTGATAGCCCATACGGAGATCAAGCTTGGAGAATACTTGAGCACCTTTGAGTTGTTCAAACAGCTCGTTGATGTTGGGAAGTGGGCACTTGTTCTTCATAGTCTTCTTGTTCAATGGACGATAGTGGACACAAAGTCGGTCTGTTCCATCCTTCTTCTTCACAAAAAGAACTCCACAACCCCATGGAGAAGAACTAGGTCGGATGAGACCCATTCGCTCTTGAATATCAAGTTGCTTCTTCAGCTCCTTCAACTCTTTAGTTCCAAGCTTGTAAGGAAGTTTGCAAACAGGTTCCGTGACAGGCTCAAGATCGATGATGAATTCAACTGGCCGGTGCGGAGGCATTCCTGGGAGCTCTTATGGAAAAACGTCTTGATATTCGCAAATGACTAGAATTTGAGAGATGGCATCCAACTCGCCCTTCTCATTGAGAGAAAACAGTCGAACGGTATCGTCCCGAGCGGCAAAGACGATAACATCCTCAGACGAATGAGTCAATTGAATCTGCCTGGCAGCACAATCAAGATGAGCCTTGTGCTTAGAAAGCCAGTCCATTCCAAGAATAAGATCAATATCCGAGTTACCAAGGACCACTGGAGAGGATAGAAACTTATAGTCGCCCAACGTGATAGTAACATTCGGGGCCATAGGGCTTGCATTCATGAATTTACCTGGAGAAACAACTGATAACTGCCTAGGCAATTCTTGTAAAGGCAACTCATGCTTAGAAACAAATGGTCTCGGGATGAAACAATGCGATGCACCAGTGTCAAAAAGAACTTTTGCAGGAATATCGTTAACAGGAAGGTTACCCATGATGACATCTGACGAGTCCTCTGCCTGACCTGCATTCATCAAGTTGACCTTAGTAGACTTGGGGTTATGCTTGGCCACTGCGGTGCTGGCAGATCTCACAGGAGGAGGAGGAGGGAGACGCCTCTGATTGAAGCATTTGTTGGCATAGTGACCCTTCTGTTGGCACTTGTTGCACGTGACCTCCGAGAGCGGATGGTGATACGGAGCACTTGATCTTGGAGCTTGAGACGAAGTCTTGTTTTGAAAGCCTAGGTTGGGTTGGTGGGAAGATCCATTGCCACCTTTGCTCTTCTGCTGATAAGGCTGACGAAACGGAGGAGGAGGAAGCCAATACTTTTGCTTCTTAGCCACTTGAGTTGAGGAAGAAGGAGTTGCATCTCTGACTCGCTTCTTGGAAGCATCACACTTCAGTTGGGCAGCCTCTTGCTTCATTGCCATGTTGTAAAACTCATCGTACTTCTTGGGCTCAAAAAGGACGAGAGCTAGCTGGAGTTCTTCTCTGAGACCACCCCTGAACTGATAAATCATGCTCCTCTCGTCAGGGATGTCTTGCTTAGCGAAACGGGCGAGCTTCTGAAACATGATGTTGTACTGGTAAACAGACATAGTGCCTTGCTTCAGGTTGCGGAATTCCTCACGCTTGCTTTCAACAACACTTTGAGGAATGTGATGAGCTTTAAAATCTTGACAGAATTCATCCCAGGTAATGGCACGGCCTCCTCTGGAATCTTTGTATTGCTGAAACCATTCTGCAGCTTGGTCTTTGAGTTGGAAGGAGGCAAACTTGACAAAGTCCTCAGGCCTGACGTTGCTGCACTCGAAATGCTTGCACATGTCCATGAGCCAATCGTCAGCGTCTGAGGCCTCGACACAGTTGCTGAAGGTCTTTGGCTGGTTAGCAAGGAACTGGTTGAGTGTAGCAAACTGATTCTTAATGTTGCCATGGCCTTGGTTGCGCTCTTGCAGAATTTGCATGATCAGCAGCGTGTTTGCATTGGTAGCGGCCATCACAGCTTGCCATGCCTCTGGAGGTGGAGGTGGTGGTGGCAGATCCTGATTCTGATTGTTGCCCTTAGCAGGAGCCATCCTGAAGAGGGTGACATCCATAGCATATTGACAGGCAAATATTCAAGCTGAATCGAACGGATTGAAATTGCAACATATAGTCTTCACATCCGAACAAAAAGAACGAATGCATTCCAATTCAAATGGTCACATTTCCATAAATTGAGAAGCCACTTAGAATTGAGGTAGAAGAATAAAAACAAGGTACGAACAAGAACAAATACTTGGTGAGGATTACCCAATCCCAAACCAAATATCCGTGGAAGAACTAGAGCTACAAGAATTCCCACCTATGAAAATCCCTAACCTTTCTGGTTATGCAATTAGGTATTGGGGATACAGGGGAAGCATAATATCTCACCCAAATCTAGCAAATCCTACATCCAGCTGTATCCATCCTTCAACACATAACCGAGAAACCTTCGGAAATCATTTACCTCAACCTTTAAAAAGCATCTGTTATACAAGTTATGGCAATACTCCCGAACTTCCGCCCCAGTACTAGGTGGCGTCTAGGTTATCTCACCAACAACTGCATAAAAGAGATTTTCGATGTCGGCTAAACTTAGATATTCTAGAATCTCAACGATAAAATTGTGACGACAACACCTCCGAGCTCAACTCCCCGGGACACTGCCACAACCCCTAAATGACAGGAGGCACCAAGAACAATGTTCTCATCACAAAACCATCGGAACGATTCCAAGATACCCGCGTGATCCTAAAATTTTTTAGTGAAATTTGAGAAGAGAAGAGTCAAAACTCTACGTCAGGATGCCTCACCAGAGCGACGAAGGGACTGAGGAGTAAAAAAGAATTCCAAACTCTCCGATGTATATAATCCTAAATGACTCAAAACATTTTTCTAGACTCAACAACGCCAACGATTCGATCAAACAGGGGGCTCCTAAGGTCGGGGAAGGCTCTGATTACCAACTTGTAATGCCCTCGATGCGGCTATATCTCCTACGTGCCGAAGCACGACTTAGAGGCATAACCGCATTGAAAGCTATGTCGCAAGTGAGGTAATCTTCACAACAACCCATGTAATTAAATAAAGGGGAAAAGTACATAGTTGGATTACACTCGCCACGTCACACAAATACATAAATAAGTCATTACATTCATCCAATACACTCATGGTCCAACTACGGTACCAAAATAAAGATCAACCCCCAAATGCGACAAAGTCCCCGATCGCCCCAACTGGGCACCACTACTGATCATCTGGGAAAGACACATAGTAACGACGAGAGTCTTCATCAAACTCCCACTTGAGCTCGGTCATGTCATCTGGAGCGGTATCATCGGTCCCTGCATCTGGTTTTGGATGGAATCTGTGAGTCACAGGGACTCAGCAATCTCACACCCTCGTGATCAAGACTATTTAAGCTTATAGGTAAGGTAAATGTATGATGTGGAGCTACAGCAAGCGACTAGCATATATGGTGGGTAACATATTCGCAAAAGAGAGCGACAAGAGAAGGCAAAAGTACGGCCGAACAACTATGATCCAGAAGTGATCCTAGAACAACCTACGTCAAGCATTACTCCAACACCATGTTCACTTCCCGGACTCCGCCGAGAAGACACCATCACAGTTACACACGCGGTTGGTGCATTTTAATTAAGTTAAGTTTCAGGTTTTCTACAACCGGACATTAACAAATTCCCATCTGCCCATAACCGCGGGCACAGCTTTCAAAAGTTCAAATCCCTACAGGGGAGTCCCAACTTAGCCCATCACAAGCTCTCATGGTCAACGAAGGATATTCCTTCTCCCAAGCAATCCGATCAGACTCGGCATCCCGGTTACAAGACATCCTCGACAATGGTAAAACATGTCCAGCAACACCGCCCGAATGTGCCGACAAATCCCGATAGGAGCTGCACATATCTCGTTCTCAGGGCACACACAGATGAGCCAGACGTTGGGTAGGCCAACCTAGAGTTGCCCCTGGTAGCCCCGGACATCGCTTAGTTGGACCAACACTTAGAGAAGCACTGGCCCGGGGGGGTTAAAATAAAGATGACCCTTGAGTCCGTGAAACCCAAGGGAAAAGGGCTAGGTGGCGAATGGTAAAACCAATGTTGGGCATTGCTGGAAGAGTTTTATTCAAGGTGAACTGTCAAGGGGTTCCCATTATAACCCAACCGTGTAAGGAACGCAAAATCCGGGAACATAACACCGATATGACGGAAACTAGGGTGGCAAGAGTGGAAAAAAACACCAGGCATAAGGCCGAGCCTTCCACCCTTTACCAAGTATATAGGTGAATTCAGATAAACAAGATAATATTGTGATATCCCAACAATAAACAATGTTCCAACAAGGAACGATCTCCAAGCTTCACATGCAACTAGCAACGCTATAAGAGGGGCCGAGCAAAGCGGTAACATAGCCAAACAACGGTTTGCTAGGACATGGTGGGTTAGATGTTTGGCATGGCAATGTGGGAGGCATGATAAAGCAAGTGGTAGGCATCATACCATAGGCATAGCAAAAGAGCGAGCATCTAGCAAGCAAAGATAGAAGTGATTTCGAGGGTATGGTCATCTTGCCTGCGAAGTTCTCAGAGTTGCCTTGATCCTCGTAGGCGTACTCAATGGGCTCCTCGTTCACGAACTCGTCTCCCGGCTCTACCCAAGGCAAGAAAACAAGCAAAAGGAACACAATCAACCACGTGCAATGCTCAAACAACATGATGCAAACATGGTATGACATGCGGGATGCGATATGCGATGCATATGCAAGATTTGGAAAGGAATGAATGAACCTGGCCTCAACATGGAAATCCAAGAGTCCCACTGGAAAGTTGAGGCGATTTCGGTTGAAATCGATATAAAGATCACCGGAATCGGATGCGCGGTTTGGAAATGGCAAGCGAAACAAATATGGCACCAGTCTACGATAAACAGCAAGTAGCCATCTAAATGCATCAAGATAACTATGCTACAACACTCAAACATGACAACAAAATACATGGCAGGGATCAACTCATGAAGGTTGACAAAAGACGAACACTGAGCTACGTCTAATTCATCCATTAATAGGTTCAAACAAGCATGGCAAAAGTGCAAATGATAACAGGTTTCAGACTTAGTGAAATTAACACAAGTCTGGAATTTTATCATCAGGAAGCAAACTTTAGAGCATGAAAACTACAAGCTACAGGAACATATCATGGCAATTCAAGGCATGGCATGAAGCTACTCAAAGTACATAACTAAAGTCCCTTAGTGACCTTGAGCCAAAAAGAATCAGAAAATACAATTACAAGCATGTGAACATAGCAAAAACATAAACAGATTCAGACTTAGGGAAAAACTGGAGCATGCAAAATAGTTAACGACTAGGCATGTTTATGAGCTCGATGCACTCACTACAGAGCATGGAATGACGAACTAAGCATACGCCCATCAAGAAGACATGGCATAGAAGCTAGACATGGCAAGAACAACAACATAGCATGCACGGATCAATAGCAACATCCTCGGCAAAATCGCTAAACATGTCAACAATCTGCCAGGATCATTTTGTAGCAAAAGTAGAGCTCGATTGACTCAAGCTAGGGTGCTCCATAAATGCAAACAAAGACATGTATGGGTAGAGCACCACAATATTAACAAAACATCCTTACTAATCATACTCAAAAGAGGCACGGATCACTAGGAAACAACATGAACATATGGCATAAAAAGAAAAACAGGACAAGGACTGTGTGAAATTCTAGGTTCCTGAAGTCAGCATCATTGAGTAAGCTACTTTGCATGCTTGTGCTAGTCACCACAAGGATCACAAAAATACATGGCATACACCCCTTTAAAGATGGCATGGCATATAACAAAACACATGTACAGCTCAGGATCATAGCATGCACACATTAATCATGGCAAAAATGACAAAAGGCCATTTGCTGAAACATATCTGAAATATTCCTCACATAGCCCTCTTCCAACAGCATTTCGGGCATCAAGATGAGCTCAAATGAAAATGATGCAATGAGATGAAATGATGTACTCGTCGAGATGAACACTTTGATATGCTACACGCACGAATCGGAGCCACGGATGCAGAGTTATGCCATGGCAAAGATTGCAAAAAAAATTAGGGTTTCGGGACGAAAAAGTCAACCGAGGGGATTTTGGATCTGAGGTCCAGATCGACGGCGCGAACGCCGAGGTTCGCCAGACATCGAAGAGGAGGGAGGAGAGGTTGCCGAGTCGGAGCTTGCTGGTGTCGGCGGGCGGCGAGGTCGGCGCCGGAGGAGGCGGAGGTCCGGGGCGGCGAGGTCGGCGCCGGAGGAGGCGGCGGTCCGGGGCGGCGAGGTCACCGGTGATGGCGAGCGCGGCGGCCGCGGCGGAGGTCGCCGGGGATGGGGCCTGGGGTGGCGGCCGGAGGCAAAGGCAGTGGGGCGACGAGCTGAGGCGGGCGGCGCAGCGCGCGCGGGCCGGGAGGGCCGGCGCTGGGTTTGGCGGGCTGCGCGGCGGGGGAGAGCCAGCGTGCCACTTGGAGCACAGCTATTGGATCGGGGCGGCGGCACGAAGCGTCCGGCCGGAAACGGACATGTCCCGCGGTGGCGCGAGGGGACTTTTAGGGTTTCGGGGAGAGAAGACCCGGGATTTCGAGAGGGTGGCCTATTTATAGAGGTAGAGGTAGCTAGGAAGCTCCAAATGAGGTGCGGTTTGTGGCCACGCGATCGTGATCGAACACTCTAGATGATGGAAGGGGTTTAGGTGGGTTTTAGTCCAGTTTGTAAAGGTGTTGGGCTGCAACACACACGAGGCCTTTTCGGTCCCTCGGTTAACCGTTGGAGTATCAAACGAAGTCCAAATGGCACGAAACTTGACAGGTGGTCTACTGGTAGTAAACCAAGGCCGCTTGGAAAGTCTAGGTCCAATCCGAAAATGTTTAACCCCCACACACGAAAAGAGGTAGAAAGGACCACCGGAGGACATAGGAGCGCCGGAATGCAAAACGGACAACGGGGAAAATGCTCGGATGCAAGAGACGAACATGTATGCAAACGCAATGCACATGATGACATGATATGAGATGCATGAAAAAGACAAAACACATGGAGGCAAAAACCCGACAATGAGGAAATGATATAACTTAGTGCCGGATATCGCAAGAGTTGGAGTACAGATAAGGTAAATTACATCCGGGGTGTTACACTATGAGCAACCAGCTGAAGCAACTAGTCGAGCTGCACAAGGCGGCCGAGCAGGCCATGAGGGGCCTTATAGTCTGGATGTGGCCTGGCGACTCCCTTCCCAACAGCTACTTCGTCCTGGTGAGGGAGCTTGTAGATGCCTGCCCACGGCTGGAGGTCATAAAGCGGTCTGTCTGCATCAAAGGTGCACGACGGGCCTTTGCCCATGCGAAGGTGCACTGGGCCAAGATGGACGCCGAGAAGCTGGTGAAGGAGGGGTCGCCGCAGGGCAAGGAGCATCGCCACCCCAGAAATGTATTATGAGGGTGTTCTGAAGGGTGCCCGTCTTGTGGCGGACGAGTGTGCGAAGGATGTAATTTTTGAATGAACTTGCTCGTGTGATCCTGTACTATGAAAACTTGTTCATATGGGCTATGCAACGCTTGTTTGAATTTAAAATATTACCTTCTGTGCGACTGTTTATCAAATCTGAGAGATGGCCAGTCGTCGGCTTCTGCCCCCATGCCACGAGTTCTAGGGTGTTCAGGATAAACCTGAGCACTCTTTTTCCCATTGTTGGGTCCTTCAAGGGAGGTGCTCAGCACAACGAACAAGGCAATCGGACTATAATGCTTTATCACTCTCACTTAGCCATAGAAGTCTACAATTTTAAATTTTGGCGAAGCCCCTAGTATTCGGAAGGCCAAATTCGGGGCGCTATACACGCCTTAAGCCGGACAAAGCCGACTCCTCGCTCTAAGCGGCGTAAGTCTTTAGGGACTCAAAACCTCTCGAATAGCGACCAGCTCTCGCCTTATCATGATAGTCAGTTTTAGCTTTCTCTACTGAGGTGCTTAGCCCAGATGAACTGGGGCACAATCGCAGTAGTTCTCCCAGTGCTACCTTAGCCGATATAGCGGAATGTAAGGTACCAAAACATGGGAGCCGGGCAAACCCAACTATTGACCCAAGACATGATTCGGAGCTGATGCATATAATGTTATAAGTTTGGGGTGCCACACTGTCGAAAGTGTTCGGACTTCTCACGCCGTATTATGGGGTACGCTTAAGCCCCTGGCGTATTGGCCGTACCAGAGTGTATGGTTGCTGAATGTCATGAATGAACATATATATATATATATATAAGAATAGAGAATGCGATAATAGTGCTATGCATTGTTTATTCAAAAAGGTGCGTCAAAGCAGAATGATACAAGTAGTGCGATAAGCAAAAAGTAGGACTATTTGACATGTCCCCTCCAAGGGCAAGCTGAGGAATGATATTTAAAGCAGGTATTTCACTCGTTATCAGAGACCACCTGGGAATTCCTTGATGTGACGTAGCTTTCTGCCTCCTTGGTTGTTGTACCGTGTGTCCAGCAATCGTACTGCCGGACGGGGCTTCCGGAGATTAAAGTCCTGAAAGAAAGAAAAATAACAAAGAGGGAAGCCCCTAGAGCAGTTGAGCCGCGTCTTGGGGCGTGTCGTAGTCGTGCCCCCCTCCCCACCTGCGCCCATGGTATTTTCAATGTGTAATATGTACACGTGGCACGGATTTCGCCGTTTGGCTGGGACTGGGGTGGGGGCCGCATTGCTATGCGATCTCGGAATGTGCTAGGCGGTCTTGTTGCCGATTACTCCGGGTGCGCTTGAAGGTGTCCGGGTTCTTAATCGCCGAACTGGTGGATTGCCTTAAGAGGCTGCTTTGCGCTTCTGCTGCGAGGACCGCAGTGTGCTCCTCCGTGTGAAGAGAGCACTCTGTGTTTCCATTGACTGTGATGACCCCCGAGGTCCTAGCATCTTGAGCTTGAGATATGCATAGTGCAGTACCACGTTGAATCTCGCAAATGCGGTTCGCCTGAGTAGTGCATGATAGCCACTGCGGAACGGGACTATATCGAAGATTAACTCCTCGCTCCGGAAGTTATCCGGGGATCCGAAGACCACTTCCAGTGTGACTGAGCCTGTGGAATGGGCCTCTACACCTGATATGACGCCTTTGAAGGTCGTTTTTGTGGGTTTGATCCTTGAAGGGTCTATACCCATTTTGCGCACTGTGTCCTGATAAAGCAGATCCAGGCTGCTGCCGCCATCCATAAGGACTCGAGTGAGGTGAAATCCGTCGATGATTGGGTCTAGGACCAGTGCGGCTAATCTGCCATGACGGATACTAGTGGGATGGTCCCTGCGATCGAAGGTGATCGGACAGGAGGACCATGGGTTGAACTTCGGGGCGACTGGCTCCAACGCATATACATCCCTTAACGCACGCTTCCGCTCCCTCTTGGGGATGTGGGTTGCGTATATCATGTTCACCGTCCGCACTTGTTGGGGGAACCTCTTTTGCCTCCGGTGTTCGGCTGGCGGGGCTCCTTCTCGTCATCCCTATGTGACCCCTTATCTTTGTTTTTTGGCATTTAACTTGTTGGCCTGCTTGAACACCCAACATTCCCTGTTGGTGTGGTTGGCTGGCTTGTCGGGGGTGCCATGTATTTGGCACGAGCGATCGAGTATTCGGTCCAAACTGGATGGGCCCGGAGTGCTTCTTTTGAATGGCTTTTTCTGCTGACCGGGTTTAGAGCCTCTGAATCCGGCATTGACTGACGTATCCTCGGTATTGTCGTTGTTGATGCGGCGCTTGTGTTTTTGCGACGTGACCTGCCATTGCCATCCTTGGTATCTGAAGTACCATGGTTCTTTGATATGTTATTGCTGCGAGCCAGCCAGCTGTCTTCTCCCGCGCGAAAGCGGTTCATGAGTGTCGTGAGGGCTGTCATAGATTTCGGCTTTTCCTGGCAAAGATGCCGGGCGAGCCACTCGTCGCGGATGTTGTGCTTAAAAGCTGCTAAGGCCTCTGCATCCGGACAGTCGACGATTTGATTTTTCTTTGTCAGGAACCGTGTCTAGAATTTCCTGGCCGATTCCTCTGGCTGCTGAATTATGTGGCTCAAGTCATCGGCATCTGGTGGTCGCACATAAGTGCCCTGGAAGTTGTCGAGGAATGCAGCTTCCAGATCTTCCCAACAGCCGATCGATTCTACTGAAAGGTTTTGGAGCCAATGCCGAGCTGGTCCTTTGAGCTTGAGTGGGAGGTATTTTATGGCGTGTAGATCGTCACCGCGGGCCATGTGTATGTGCAGGAGGAAGTCATCGATCCATACCACAGGATCTGTTGTGTCGTCGTATAATTCAATATTTATGGGTTTCAAACCCTCTGGAATTTGGTGATCCATTACTTCGTCTGTGAAGCATATGGGGTGTGGGGTGCCTCTGTAGTGGGCTATGTCGCGACGCAGCTCGAATGAGTCTTGTCCGCTGTGTTCGGCCCGACCGGATTTACTTTTATTGTATCTGGCGTGACGGTTATCGTCTCGCGTAGTGGCGCGCCCTCGTGATCCATAGATCGATCTTGCGTGTTTTTCTTTGTCCTCCAATACGTCTCGCAGGTCTAGCGTGTTTCCCGGTGCCTTGTCATTTTTATTTGAGTGGCGTCGGGGTGTGGGCTGAGTTTTTGGCTGAAATGCCTCTTTGTCGCGGCCACGAGGTGGCCGATCAGCCGCATCATATGCTGGAGATGTAGGTTTTAATGCTTCCTCCTCCAGTCGGGGTAGCAACCTGCGCTTTGGGTAGCTCTTGGAGGGGCGTTCGAGTTCATATTCCTCGGCCGCAAGGACTTCAGTCCATCTGTCAGCTAGCAAATCTTGATCAGCTTGAAGCTGCTGCTGCTTTTTCTTAAGGCTATTTGCCGTGGCTATAAGCCAGCGCTTGAAGCGCTCTTGCTCGACGGGTTCCTCCGGCACAACAAATTCGTCATCATCGAGGCTTGCCTCGTATTCGGAGGGAGGCGTGTAATTATCATCCTCCGCCTCTCCATCTGCCGCTCTCTCGGGAGGGCTAGCTTCTCCATCCTCCTGCTCTAAATCTTGGTGGAGGGATTGTTGTCATCTTCGGCACTGTCCAGAGTGCTATTATATCCTGTGCCGGTGTCACTGCTTTTGCTTTGGCAAGACTTAGAGCGGCGCCGCTGACGTCGGCACTTGGGTTGCTTCTTGGAGGGGTAATCCTCCGTTGTCCCGTCACCATTGCCTTCTTTGGGTGTGTCCACCATGTATATATCATATGATGAGGTGGCTGTCCAGTGCCCTGTGGGCAGTGGTTCGTCTTCGTCTCCCGCATCGTCGTCCATATTGTCAATGTCTTCGGAGTCGAAGTCAAGCATGTCGGTCAAATTGTCAACAGTGGCTACTAAGTGGGTGGTGGGTGGGCAGCGAATTTCTTCGTCATCCGCATCCCAATCCTGCCGAACATAGTTCGGCCCGAACTCTCCTGACAGGGAGAGAGACCTTAATGAGTTCAGTATGTCGCCGAAGGGCGAGTGCTGAAAGATATCCGCGGAGGTGAACTCCATGATCGGTGCCCAGTCGGATTCGATAGGCACGGGCGCAGGTGGTTCGGAGTCCGTGGTCGGGGAAGAATCCGGTAGTTCGGCATCACGGCTCTCGTGAACGGTAAGGTCGATATTCGGCTCGATCGCCGCTGAGAATACGGCCTCCGTGGCGGGGTCTATCCACCCATCCATGGATGGCGCAATTCGCTCCGAATTGAGGGTCGGAGCGGTTTTCGGTGCGGTCTCCTGAACACTGTCCGATGGTAGAGCTAAATCATGCTCATCGTGACCGTGCGGCGCACTCGGCAGGGGCTCGAATCCATCGAAGATCAAGTCTCCGCGGATGTCGGCCGTGTAGTTTAAGCTTCCAAACCTGACCTAGTGGCCAGGGGCGTAACTCTCGATCTTCTCCAGATGGCCAAGCGAGTTGGCCCGCAGTGCGAAGCCGCCGAATACAAAGATCTGTCCGGGGAGAAAAGTCTCACCCTGGACTGCATCGCTATCGATGATCGAAGGAGCCATCAAGCCTAACGGTGACGACAAAGAGGAACTCTCAATGAAAGCACCAATGTCGGTGTCAAAACCGCGGATCTCAGGTAGGGGGTCCCGAACTGTGCGTCTAAGGCGGATGGTAATAGGAGGCAGGGGACACGATGTTTTACCCAGGTTCGGGACCTCTTGATGGAGGTAAAACCCTACGTCCTTCTTGAGTATTCTTGATAATATGAGTAGTACAAGAGTTGATCTACCACGAGATCGGAGAGGCTAAACCCTAGAAGCTAGCCTATGGTATGATTGTATGTTGTCCTACGGACTAAAACCCTCCGGTTTATATAGACACCGGAGGAGGCTAGGGTTACACAAGGTCGGTTACAAAGGAGGAGATATCCATATCCGTATTGCCTAGCTTGCCTTCCATGCCAAGTAGACTCCCATCCGGACACGGGATGAAGTCTTCAATCTCGTATCTTCATAGTCCAATAGTCCGGCCAAAGGATATAGTCCGGCTGTCCAGAGACCCCCTAATCCAGGACTCCATCACCTCCTGACAAAGGTTGGTACTCGCCCACTGATTTCATCCATATGATTGAGCTTTGTCATCTCTATTGGTGTTGTGCTTCTGTTTAGATACTGTCATGAAAAAGTGGTATTGTCCTTCATAAGTGCTTCATCTGTGTTGTTTTAAATATTTCCTTTCCTTTTTTCGAGCAAACAGGGATGCTAGAATTTAGTAGTCCTCTTGTCTTCGCACAACAGGATCATCTTCCTATGAAGAAGAATATGGAGTATGTGAAGTGACTAGTTCCGATTATGCCAGGATGAAGAAGCCCTGTCTATCTTCTCATCAGAAGGAGCAGTTGAAGGATGGTTACATTACTCCCCACAAGACCAAACTAACTTCAGCTCAGAAGGACTGACAAATCTCCATCTTTTTGCTGTGATGCGCGAGTACAATGTTGTTCTAGGATTCTTTCTGGTGAGTTCCATTTTTCTAAAAGTGTGCTCTACATGGACCATGTATGTGCCTGTTGAAACTGTCAATTCATAGTACATTTTGCTTTATACTAATCACTTTTTTGTATTTGTGCAAACAGGGGTGCTCAGCTTGATTTCAATGGGAACCGCACAAAATGTTCATGAATACATCGAATCATTCATTTCCACCACAAGAAAGGAGGTGCCGATAAGTTCAAGGCGTTGCAACATATAAGGGCGAAATCATACAAGCTACGCGCAAATTTGGTTTATTTTGGTGGAACTGCACAAAAAGAACAGCTGGTTTATTTAGCACGAGGTGCCATGTCAATGTCCGAACTGATGGCAAACCCTGCACATTCCACAATCATAGGCATTTGATATTTTGGAATGGGACAACCTTGTCAAATTTTGCTCATTGATTTTAGCAAGACATGCGTTTGATATTTTCGAATGGGACGCCCTTTGCTGTCATCAGCGTCGATCAATTTTTTCTTTATTCTTTAGTTGTGAAGTAAATATTGCCTCTGACATGTGAGTCGCTGAGATGCATAATCATCGATTGTTTTGAATGTTCTCTATGAATTGCCAGGCCTATGTGTTTGATTGCAATGTACAGAAACGCTAAAAAGCTGCTCAAACTCTGTGTACTCCTTCTGTTCCTTTTTACTTTGCACATTGTGAAAGTGCATACTTTTTTGTATAAGATTGGTTAAAGTAGAGATACTTTGACTGCAGACAAAACTTGTATGCAGACTAGAAAGGACCGGAGGGAGTACATGTGAAACTGCTGCAAACGAGGTGATCACCCTGGAAATAATGCTAGTACGTATTGTTTTGCATGTTCATCCCATGCCAGCGATACAGGAATTCGAACTAATCGAAATAAATTCATTCATACACGGTCGGATTTCATATAAACATGCCGGATTTCATTACATTTCATACATTCTTCAACTAAAAAGGGGTGCGATGGAGGTATAATTAATTAACCGAAGCTACCCACCTGTGTCCCGCTGAGCCGAACAGAAGCTTCAGTGACTTAACTGCAGGTGCAGTTGCGTAACTGACATGTGGCCTGTTGGGCCCACGTGTCAGTCAGCCAACTGCACCAGCAGTTAAGTAGAAGCAACGTTCTTCTCCAGCACAGCTCTCCGACTCCACGTCGCCGCCAAGAAGCTAACCGGCTGTCAATGGTCAACCCGCCTAGCTTGGCTTCCACCGGAGGGTAGCAGCGGTGGCCTTACTTGGACTCGAGCGGCGGCGACCTACCGTGTTCTACTCTTCCTCGTTTTCTGTGTGGCGCAGCCTCGTTGGCAGCGGGGTGGGGCCTCGGCGGAGCTGGCGATGTCCTCTGCCTCGTTGTTGGCAGGGCGGGGCCTCGGCGGAGCCGGCGGTGTCCTCTGCCTCGTTGTTGGCACCGCGGGGCCTCGGCAGAGCAGGGCCTCGTCGATGCTAGTGGAGCGGGGACTCGTCAGAGCCGGTATTGTCCTCTGCCTCGTCCTCGGTCTCGCCAAACAGCGCCTCGCCCGCTTCATCGCCCTCTCTGCTAGCCTCTTTGTAGGCGGCCACAGCCTCCGCCACCTGCATGTGGTACCGCCAGCTCTCGAGGCGGCCCTTGCGGGCGGAGCGGTACGAGTCGAGCAGCGCCTCCTGCTCCACCCGCTCTGCGGCGATCTTCTCCTCCGCCTGCAGGTGCTCCTCGAGGAGATGGTGGTTGTAGGCGGCGTCGGCCTGTGCCTCCCAGAACTGCTCCTCACGCATCTGCCTCACCCTATCCATATATTGGGCACGGGCCTCGCCGATGGCCATGGTGCAATGCACCGGTGAGGACGGCGTGGGGGAGGGGGTTGGCGCCGGATCATCGACTACCATGTTCTCCGTTGGGACATCGTTGTCCTCCGGCTGCCTGCCGGTCAGCAGCAATGGCTGCCATCTCCTTATGGTCTGTCGTCCGCCCGTCTCGAAGAGCGCTGGAGCGCAAGGAAGCCATGGTGGGCAGTAGTGGTGTGGCAGGGGAAAGGGAACGGATGCGGATGACTGCGGCTATGGCCGGCGCAGCAGTTTATATAGCAATGGTGGGCGGGCAGAGGGATGGACGTGTGGCGCCAGAGTAGCCGCCTCGGCAACCGCGTATCATTAATGTGGGCAGCAGATGGATGGACGGACGACACTTGTGTCGTTTGAAGGCGAAGCAACCGCCTGCACCGGGAAGCGGGGAGGGCGGCGCTGACTGTTTCGGGCGGAAAGCACGCGCGGGCGAGGAGATGACTTTACTTGGAGAGGATGACAATGGGGACCCACCAGGTCCATAGCCTCACGTACGCAAGTGCCTCCTTATTTTATATATATATATAACTATAATTTATTTTGCTTCCTCCTGGATTCCTGACATCACGGTCCCACACCATTGTCAACCTATGTAGTACTCCCTCCTTTCCGGTTTATAGGGCTTATCTCAAAATTTTAGTTTTCCCATTTTATAAGGCTCAATTTGGTTGTTCCCCATCACATGTTCAGACTTCAAGGTGCATTAAATCATTGCATGCAAGTATTAAGAGAAAACTGACCAATGCATGCACTTTATGCATGCATGCATTGCAATTAATGCATTCGTAAACATAATTTTTTGAGGAAAACAAGAGAATTAATTGGGTGCTTTTGCAAACTACAAAAAAATATTCCACCACTCATCATCTACCTTGGTTGGTGAGATTTTTGAATTGAGCCTTATAAACTGGAAAGGAGGGAGTAGTCAATAAATGAGAGAATTGCACAAGAAGCGGCCGACAGCTGGGACCAAGCAGCTCGAGCAGTATTTGTGTTTTGAGGTGTGAGCAATGCAAAGTTTTTCGATGTTTAGCCCAGATATTAATTTTTCTCCTCTCAAGAACAACGAAAACATAGCTGCAGGTATTAACTAGGCGGGTTGTGGCCCGTCTAGCCCAGGCCAGATATCCATCCCAGATATTAATTTTTTTCAAGTTGAAAATGGCTAGCCCAGCTATACTTTTTTTAGGAATACCCAGGCAAGGTCAAGTTGTTATTCTCCGCCCCGCTGCGCTGCAAATCTTTCCTAGGAGGGATGCATTAGGCTTCACAAGAAAATCGGCTTTAAGAAATAATAAATGGGATGTAATTATAAAAACTGGGCAGTAACTATAAAAAAATGCACCAAACACATGATTACTTTATAAAATATTATTTTTGGATATTGAAATTTTTAATTTCATTAATTGTTGCGAGCATAATGTTTTGTTGGATTTTTACGTAATATAAATTTATATTGAAATTGTATTTAATCTGACTAGAAATTTCGGGATAAAAATATTTTGGATCCCATCAAAATGTGGGAAATTTTATTGAATTCTGTTTTGAACGGTTGGTTGAAATGGGTTGTACTTTTAACAAACTGCAAATGGGCTGTAGTAAATTCCATTAGAATTCAAAAATGGGCTACACATTCTTATAAATCTCAAATGGGTTATAAGTTCTCTGCCACACACTTCTGGCCTTACTAAGTTGACGTGTCCCCTAAAAAAACAGAGTTGACGCGTTATAGTCAACACACGGTTCAAGTAGCAGTGGTCATTGGATGTCCATCCAACGGATGCCGTGCTTCTTCTTCAATCTCGGATATTCTAGCTTCACCCGCCCAAAAAATGATTCCTCCCTCTGACATCTGGGGCGCACCGTTTCGGTAGCTGAATTGTGGGCCTACTAAGTTGACGTACCAAGGGCTTTGTCAACTTAGTCAATATAAATGATTCTAGCTATAGTGACCGTACGATGTCCATCCAACGGCCGTCATGCTTCTTCAACCTCTGGTCTTCTTTTGCTCCAGCCGCCAAAAGCAGCGCCGGTCGTGCCGCCTGCTCCTGCCTCCCATGGCCGGCTGTGCTGCCGCGGAGGCCTCACCGCCCCCTACTACTCCCACCGCTGGCCAGGCCATCCCTCCACTCACCCACACCCCCTGTTATTCTACGGTGACGGCAGCGCAGCCAAACCAGTGAACCCTCGTACTCCTCTCCGCGTGTGCATCCACTACCGCGTCTTCCCCGGCTCCGCGTCGTCCCCTTCCTAGGCCTCGCCGTCGTCCACCGCCCTGGTGCACTCGGCGCGGCATGGGCAACATGGTCAAGGAACGACTTCCATCGGACGTGGACAGTACGTGGAGAGGCTGACAGCTGGGTCCACGGCAGCCACAAGGAAGTGGCTCCTTATTAGGCATAAAATAATTATTCCTCCACCTGACAGCGGGGACCCACCGGACGGGCCACCGGATTTCGCAAAAAAATGATTCGCCCCCTGACTGCTGGGACCCACGGGCTACATCTTCGAACGCAAGAAAGTGCGTCCGGGAAAAAAACGATTCACCCCCTGATTGCTGGGACCCACTAGCTACATCTTCGCACGCAAGGAAGTGCGTCCGAAAAAAATGATTCGCCCCCCGACTGCTGGGACCCACCAGCCACACCTTTGCACGCAAGGAAGTGCGTCCAGGCAAAAAAACGATTCGCCCCCTGACTGCTGGGACCCAGCAGCTACACCTTCGCACGCAAGGAAGTGCGCCCGGGCAAAAAAAAACAAAACGATTCGCCCCCCTGACTGCTGGGACCCACCAGCTACATCTTCGCAGGCAAGGAAGTGGCTGACAGTCGGGACCCACCTAGTCGAAGCGTACGTAGCGTTGTCATTCTGGTTGCGAACGTGTATGTACATACTGGTCGATGTAGAGGCGTACACGTGTAGTAGTAGAGGTGCGCACGTGTCGTAGTAGAGGCGCGCACGTAGCATGTACACGTACGTATAGCGGCCAGGGTGCAAGAAAGAAAATACGGCCACGTATGTGTACATAGGACGGGGTCTCGAACGCCTACTCGCGCATACGTACGGCCAGGGCTCGTGTACATGGCTGAGTCGGAATGGAGAAACAGCATCGTCGTCGTGTTCATGGGGAGGCAACGGAATGCATCGTGTTCATGGGGAGGCAACGGAATGCATCGTGTTCATCGGGAGGCAACGGAACGCATGGGAGCCAACCAGCTGGGTCAGAACGGAATGCGTGGTCGTGTTCATCGGGAGGGCTTGGATGGAACAGGCGATGGAAACGAGGCCTGGCATACCGCAGAACGGAGGAAACGGACCTCCTATGGTCGAAACGGGGGTCCTGTTGATTGGGAGGGGTGTGGCGTACCGCAAAATGGACGAAACGGACCTCCTACGGTCGAAACGGGGGTCCTGTTTATCAGGAGGGGTGTGGCGTACCGCAAAACAGGACTCCACGGGATACTATTCATCTCCACCATCGACCTCCTCCAACCTCCACGGGCTACTGTCGACCTCCTCCAGCCTCCACGGGCTCCTGTTCATCCAGCCTCCACCGCGCGCTACTCCATCGGCTACTATTCAACCACCCCTCCACTGTCTATTGTTCATCCAGCCCTCCACACCACGGGGTCCTGTTCAACCACCCCTCCACGGGCACCCCTCCACCGTCTACTGTTCATCCAGCCCTCCACCACACCACAGGGTCCTGTTCATCCAGAGGCAACGCCACCGCTCACTGTTTATCAGGAGGGGTGTGCGCCTCGGACACACCCACCGGTGGTCGTTACTCCTGGCGGGATCTAGACTGGCCCCAGAGATCAATACTAGTCTTTTCTGCGCACTTTGTCCTCACTCGTGCGCACCCGGGAGCAACTTCCCGGTCGGTCACCCATCCTGACACTACTCCAAGCTGAGCACGCTTAACTTCGGAGTTCTGTCCGAATGGGCTCCCGGAAAAGAAGGAATTCCTTATTGATATCAGTAGTCTATCATCCCTAATAAGCCAGGCTATCACATACACCCCCACTTAGAGGAATCGACGTCCTCGTCGGGCCACAGGAACGTTCCCTCTTGGCACAAACGTCTGTGCTTCCAGTCCGGTACATGTGCCATGCCGGGTGCCACGACAGGTCACAAACGTCATGAACAACATGACCACGCACCTATCCGCAACCATCCGTGTAACCGCGAGGGTCGGCTCTGATACCAACTTGTAACGCCCCGGACACACCCGCCGGTGGTCGTTACTCCTGGCGGGATCTAGACTGGCCCCACAGATCAATACTAGTCTTTTCTGCGCACTTTGTCCTCACTCGTGCGCACCCGGGAGCAACTTCCCGGTCGGTCACCCATCCTGACACTACTCCAAGCTGAGCACGCTTAACTTTGGAGTTCTGTCCGAATGGGCTCCCGGAAAAGAAGGAATTCCTTATTGATATGAGTAGTCTATCATCCCTAATAAGCCAGGCTATCACCCCCCCCCCCCGCAACGCTCACTGTTCATCCAATCGATCGGCTTCAGTTAGCAGCAGTAGCGAAGGAATCGCTCGATCGGGTTCAGTTAACAGCCATCGATCGATCGCTCGGGTTCAGTAACGCGTAGCCTGCAGTGCAATCGCTGGGGTTTAGTTAGAGCCCAACGCCTTGCTCGGGTTCAGTTAGAGCCAATGCCTCGCACACACGCGCGTACGTGTACGAGAGAAACACGCATCGCTCGGCCCCCGACCTCCCACCGTAACCGGGAACTCCTCGAAATTTTCCTCGCCCTCGCTTCTACCACAGTTTTTTCCGTCATGGACGGCCCAAAGAATGTCATGCAGCTGCTTCTCCGGCCCGCCCAGGACGAAAAGCCCATTTTCTGTCATGATTTTTTGTCATAGAAGTAGGAGCCCACCACATCTACGATGATGCTGGGTTTTGTAACAATTATCGTCATAGAAGTGTCATATGTATGACAGGAAAAAGATTCGTTCGGCCCAAAATGTCACGGATGCGTCTTTTTTTTGTAGTGACCTCTCCTCGCGAGGTTTTTCTTCGCTTCTCCTGTTCATCCTCAGCCTAAGAGGAAATCCACCACACCACACTGGAGTAGGATATTACACCACAACGATGGCCCGAACTAGTATAAATCTTGTGTCTCATGTTCTTTGGGTTCGTCGAGCTAGGTCGTGAGATCACACAGCGTGCGAGCTAAGGAGGGGGAGAGATCTTCGTGCGCACCCAAGTGTTCGAACCTCAAGGGTTTTATCGGCACCCAAAATCTGAGATTTGGCGCGCCAGGTAGGGGTGCGCCGAAGCTTTCCCCTTCGTCGATCCGCGCTTCACCGCTTCACCAAGTTCATGGCTGACGCTCGTCGGGCACGCGCTGAGCGCCGGGCCGCTCTCGCCACCTGTGTCGCTCAGACCGCCCCTGTCGGCCGACCTCCCCGTCATACTCCGTCACCCTCCACCAACGCCGCCACCGGCCCGGCAGCAAACAAGCAGCAAGCCTCTTCACTGCTCCCCTCTATGCGGCGAGATGGTCGCACCGCCACCCCGTCGCTGACTCCGGCCGTCTCATCGTCTCACGCTCGTCGCACCCCCACGGACGCGCAGGCCGCGCTTCTCATGGCACGCGAGCTCCTGCACTACCGCCCGGTCGATGACCTCTACGAGGACTGGTTGGACCGTATCGCCGAGCTCGTCAGCGCTGTGGGGGGCTCTCCAGGACTATCCCTCTCGCTGCCTCGCCCGCCCCCGGTTGTGGGCGATGTGGCTCACAGAGCGCCTCCACCCCCTCAGCACTAAGATGGAGCCCTCCCGCCGAGGCGCGCGCCTCAGGGAGCGCCTCACCCTTCCCCGCGTCAAGACGGCGTCCTCGCTCCAAGATGCGCAGCCTAGCGGCGTGATCCTCCATGCCGTGTGCCCGTGCACGAAGAAAGAAGTTGCCAGGAGTTCCCTCGTCCGCAAGAAGATGCTCCACCGCTTCCAGCACCACCACGTCAGGATCGCTTGCTGTGGCAGGGCCATGTGCCACGTGTCATGGTAGCACATGGACGCCAAGGTCAAGCTCCGCCTCCGCGACGGGCCCCGGTGGCCACGGCGGGCTGTCGTGCCTTCACTCCTGAGCTGCGTAGCGTCATCTGGCCGGGCAAGTTCAAGTCGGATCTGCCTCCTCGCTACGACGGCACCCCTGACCCTGCGGAGTTTTTGCAGCTCTACGAGCTGAGCATCGAAGCGGCCAACGGTGACCAAAATGTCATGGCGAACTGATTTCCCATGGCCTCAAGGATGGCATCCGCTCATGGCTCCTGAACCTGCACCCAAGCTCGATTTCCTCCTGGGATGAGATGCGCAGCCACTTCATCGCCAACTTCCAGGGCACTCGCCACCGCCCCCAGTCGCGGGTGACCTGTGCCGCATGAAGCAACAACCAGGAGAAACCCTATAGAAGTACATCCAACGCTTCAACAGTGCACGTATCAAGATCCCCAAGGTGACGGACAAGGCCATCATCTCGGCATTTTCCGACGGCGTCCGCGATGTCAAGATGAAGGAGGAGCTCACCATCCATGAGGAGTTGTGCACGACCTTAGAACTGTTCAGCATAGCAACCAAGTGTGCGAGTGCTGAGGAGGGGCGTCTCTCCCTACTCGAGCTCCCAGCCGCGGATCCAGAGGAGAAGAAGGCCAAGGTCAAGGACGTGAAGTGCAAGGGGGTGGCCGTGCTCGCAGCAGAACCGGACACCAAGCGCGGCCGAGATCTTACTGATTCGTCCAAGGGAAGCCGTACGTTCTGCGCCTTCCACAACTTGCACACGCACAACACCAACGATTGTGAAGAGCTCAGGGCCATTCGAGATGGATGCTTCGGTCGATGCCCCGAGCGCAACGACCGGGGTTACGGCCAAGGAGGTGGACGAGGTGGAGGACGTTGGGATGACCATGGGCCCCGCCAAGAGTGGCGCAACCAGCCTCGCGAGGATCGTTGGCAAGACCAGCCTCGTAAGGGCACCTGGAGGGACCAGCCTCGCGAAGATCGTCCTCAGGGAAACCCTGGTCTCCCTCCATTGCCGCCGCCAAGAAGGAACGATGACCATCAACATGACGAAGGGTCTGGGGGCTTCCAGGAGCCGCGCGCCATCGCCTTGATCTTGGGTGGCGCTCAGGCCCCAGCCTCCCAGCACATCTTCAAGAAGTTCTCCCGCGAAGTGAATGCAGCCCTCCCCAAGCTCGAGGCTACGCGCCTTCTCAGGTGGTTCAAGTACGCCATCACCTTTAGCTCAACGGACCAGCTCAAATGCGCGGCAACCGCTGGCGTCCTCCCGATGCTCTGTTCACCCATCATCAGCAATGTCTGAGTCACCAAGACTCTCATCGACGGCGGCACGGGACTCAGTGTCCTGTCCGTCGAAATGTTCGACAGCCTTCAAGTGCCATACGATCAGCTTCAGCCCACCAAGCCTTTCTTATGAGTGACAGACGGCTCCACCACCCCGATAGGGAAAGTTCGCCTCCCTATCACCTTCGGTCAGCGCGACAACTTCCACACCGAGCTCGTCGACTTTGATGTCGCCCACATCCTCTTGCCATACAACGCCATCCTCGGGTACCCAGCACTGGCCAAATTCATGGCAGTCACCCACCATGGCTACAACATCCTCAAGATGCCGAGAAATGGTGAAATCATCATGGTCCCCTGTGAGGCAAGAGACGCGGTGTGCTCCCTCGAGCGCGCCTTCCAAGCTGCATCAATCGAAGACCCTGACAACGCGGGTGCGCAGTACCGTCCTGAGGCCAACCCCAAGAAGAAGAAGCGGCTACTCCGCACTGGGCCTCAGGGGAGCGGCACCTCCAGCGGCGCCACTTCAGGATCTGCGCCAGCGCCTGGGGCGCCTCCTTCCCTCGCATAGGGAGGTGCGCTCGGTTCCCTCCTCGGGCAGGGCTTGGGGGCTCTCTTCTAGAGGGCCTCGGACCTGGCCAACGTCACGAGGGAGGCGCTCGGGCACCGCGTGGAGGTGTGCTTCGTGGCACGTTTCCCTCAGGAGGACACCGGGCGAGGAGCGCCCGGCGCTCAGGAGTTCATCACCAAGGCATCTCAGGAGCTTCAGGAAGCAAGAGCAATACGCGGCGACTGCCGCCCACCTAGCGTTGCTCCCCACCCAGGCGAGGGTGGTGAGTTGCGCGTCTGCATCGACATCCCAGGGCTCAACAGGGCCGCATCTCAGGAGCGCTTCTGGCCTTCACGCACTGGCCGGTGTGAGGGCCCGCCCCACAGCTACATTCGCATGCCGTTCGGCCTGCCGAGCGTGGCCGCCACCTTCCAGCACAATCTGTGGAGCGTCCTGGCAGGTCAGGAGGCCAGGCACAACGCGGTCCTGGCGGAGATGGAGATGGTCCTCCGGAGACCACCTGAGCCTCCAGAGCCTCCCGAGGCTCAGGGTCTCGGGGGCTCGTGAGGAGCAACTTCTTCGCTACGTGTCTTCAGCTGCCCCAGCACTCCTTTGGCACACAAACTAGGTGATATATTTCCAAGTTCATTTAGCTGGGAGCGCCCCCTGGGTTGCATCATCCCCAGGCCGTGTGGGTCCGTCCCTGCGGCATGTATCTACTTGCATCTTTAGTTTACTCTACTGGGAGCGCCCCTCGGGCTGCATCGACCCCAGGCCGCTCGGGTCCAACCCGGTGGCATGTATCGTCCTCGCATTTACTTGAGCTAGTTGCTTTTCATGCATAATCTATCTATGGTTATCACCTTCTTGATTGTCACCCACCAAGGGAGCCGCGCGCCGATGGTCTTTCTTCAGGATCCTTCGCATAAGAAGGCTAGGCACGGCGTCTATTCTCGGGCCTATCCTTGCAGCGTCGATAAATCCAACAGCTGAGCTCTGTCTGGCGGGCCAGCCCCATTCATGTCACCTCCTGGGGTCGTTGGTGCTTGGCCTTCTCGTGCGATAGCCTCAGGAAATCCACTCGACGCAGGTTGTCTAACCATCTCGCAGGAGCGCTGCAGCCATCAAGAACCAAGACCAGGCGCAACCCGCCTTGAGGTAGGGCCTCGTGAGTCCCGCGCTGGCTCACGGGTGCCCAGATACACCTTGTCTAGCCCTGTCATGCAAGCCACGTGTCAGGGTAGGATTGTACATGCCCCGGGGGCTCTCCGCAGTAGGGAGTCCCCTCCCACATACCAGTGGAAGCACCATGCTCCGTGCTGGCAGTCGACACTACCGAGGAGCGGCTATGCCTGTGCAAGTGCGGAAGTCCCATGGTCCGTCCTGGTGATAAACAACTGAGTGCGGCCTCAAGGCCGTATAAACCTCAGGGAGCCTCCGAGCTCGATGTCCGGCCTCATCACAACACCTCCCCTCGGGAGAGTCGCGTGAGGGGGCTAGGAAGGGGGGCTGCACTCGGGTCAGGCCCAAGCGTACGTCGCCCTGCCAGGTCCCTCGGACCTGGTCGTCGCGCGCCCTCCCAAGTGGAGCCAAGGTACGAAGGTCGTTTGAACGTCAAGGGGGACTCCTGAGCATCGCGACTCAGGATCCTAACTGACCACATAGCCCCTCACTCCTTGGCCCGTCCTAGTGATCCGGTCGGCCCAATGGCGGCTGAGGTATGCGCGAGGTCAGGCCCTGCCGATGTAGAACACTAGACCTACTCCCAGATCTCCTTTTTATAAGTTGTTTGCACGTCAAGGGGGACTCCTGAGCATCGCGACTCAGGAGCCTAAGTGATCACGTAGCCCCTCACTCCTTGGTCCGTCCTGGTGATCCGGTCGGCCCAATGGCGGCTGAGGTATGCGCGGGGTCGGGCCCTGCCGACGTAGAACATAAAGCAAATAGAAAGGAAATCACATAATTTCAAAGCAAATATTACAGGACATATTGTTCCCCTGAAATCAAACGAGAGTTTAACGCCTCCACGAGGCATGGTGCATATTGTAGAAGTTAAAATAGGAAAGGAGCCGCCGGCAGGTTGCCTCGTCATCCCTGGACGCTGCCGTCGCCTGCAAAGGATGCTTCTTCTCCAATGGCATCACCTTCACCTACACCACTAGCCGGAGTTGTGGGATTGGTATCACTGCCGGTCGGCGGCTCAAGAGCGAAGGCGTGGAACCTCTTCAGCAGGGCCTCCACCTAACCCTTCACAGCTGCAGCAGCGGTGTAACGCCCTCGATGCGGCTATATCTCCCACGTGTCGAAGCACGACATAGAGGCATAACCGCATTGAAAGCAATGTTGCAAGTGAGGTAATCTTCACACAACCCATGTAATATATAAGGGAAAAGATACATAGTTGGCTTACAATCGCCACTTCACACAAATACATGAATAAAACATTACAACATTCAAATACAATCAAGGTCCGACTACGGAACCAAAATAAAAGAAGAACCCCAAATGCGACAAGGTCCCCGATCGACCCCAACTGGGCTCCACTACTAATCAACTAGAATGAAACAACACAAAGGACAAGATCTTCATCGAGCTCCTCCTGAGGTTGGTTGCGTCACCTGCTCGGCAACATCGGCACATGCAAACTTGTTTTGGAAGTATCTGTGAGTCACGGGGACTCAGCAATCTTGCACCATCGCGATCAAGACTATTTAAGCTTATAGGTAGGATAAAAGGTGTGAGGTGGAGCTGCAGCAAGCGACTAGCATATATGGTGGCTAACATATTCGCAAAAGAGAGCGAGAAGAGAAGGAAAAAGCACGGTCGAACAACTATGATCAAGAAGTGATCCTAAAACAACCAACGTCAAGCATAACTCCAACACCGTGTTCACTTCTCGGACTCCGCCGGAAAGAGACCATGACGGTTACACACGCGGTTAATGTATTTTAATTAAGGTCAACTTCAGGTTTTCTACAACCGGGCGTTAACAAATTCCCATCTGCCGATAACCGCGGGCACGGCTTTCGAAAGTTCAAATCCCTGCAGGGGTGTCCCAACTTAGCCCATGACAAGCTCTCACGGTCAACGAAGGAATAGACCTTCTCCCGATACGTTCCGATCAGACTCGGTATCCCGGTTCTTCAAGACACTTCGACAAGTTAAAACAAATCCAGCAACACCGCCCAAATGTGCCGAAAAATCCCGATAGGAGCTGCACATATCTTGTTCTTAGGGCAGACTCAGATGAGACATCCTACGAGTAAAACCAAACCTCAAGTTGCCCCGAGGTGGCCCCGCAGTCTGCTCGGTCGGACCAACACTCAGAGGAGCACTGGCCTGGGGGGGTTAGAATAAAGATGACCCTTGAGTCTACAGAACCCAAGGGAAGGTGGTAGGTTGTTAGTTCAAATGGTAAAACCAAGGTTGGGCATTGCTGGAGGAGTTTTATTCAAGGCGTACTGTCAAGGGGTTCCCATTATAGCCCAACCGCGTAAGGAACGCAAAATCCGGGAACATAACACCGATATGACGGAAACTAGGGCGGCAAGAGTGGAACAAAACACCAGGCATAAGGCCGAGTCTTCCACCCTTTCCCAAGTATATAGATGCATTAATTAATTAAGAGATATTGTGATATCCCAACAATAACATCCATGTCCCAAACATGGAACAAGCTCCAATATTCACCTGCAACTAACAAAGCTATAAGAGGGGCTGAGCAAAGCGGTAACATAGCCAAACAATGGTTTGCTAGGACAAGGTGGGTTAGAGGCTTGGCTTAACAATATGGGAGGCATGATAAGCAAGTGGTAGGTATCGTAGCATAGGCATAGCAAAAGAGCGAGCAACTAGCAAGCAAACATAGAAGTGATTTTGAGGGTATGATCATCTTGCTTGAAATCCCGCAAGGAAGAAGAACGAGTCCGTGAAGAAGACAAATGGACGAAGTCGAACGAATCCTCACAACACGACGTTATCGGAACCAACCCGAAGAAGCAACACCGGAAAGAAGCAAACAATCATGGTAAACAACCATCACATAATCATGGCATGATGCACAATCAAGTATGATGCATGTCCGGTTTAAGTATGCATGGCATGGCAAAGTGCACAAACAATCCTACAAATTAAGTGGAGCTCAATATGCAACTCCGTTGCATATTGACGAAACACCACATTCAAGTTATTTAGTTCAATCCCGTTTATGTACCCAACAATATTAAATGTTGTTAAAACATATCAAGAGGTGAAGCATAATGAAAACTACCTATCTAGTCAAGGTTAAATGAGGCCGGAAACAACAACAACAATTCCGGTAAAACCCCATATGCATATTTTAAGGTTTGGTACTGTGCTGCCCTAAACACAATTTTAGCATTGTTAAACATGCAAAGTGATGCCACCATGTTAAACTAGACATTTTTCTACCCCATTTACATATAAAGATTATTAAAAACCGAGTTACAGTTATTTAGTTATGAAATAAAGCATTTTAGCATGACATAGGAGCAAATTTAATCAAACATCATTTTAAGCATTTTAAACATAGATGGAAATGGCATATAATGAAACTAGATGAAAAACTAAGCATTTTACATATATAATGTTTTTACAAAAGATGCACGGTTGGTGAGCTATGATATGCATGGAGCTTAGGGGGTTTTCCTGCAAATCTGTAATTCACTAGAAAATAGACAAATTCACAGATCTGGAAAAAAGCCTACACCGGGCCGAAACTGGCTGGGCCAACAGGAGCAGGGCGCTGGAGGCTCACCATGGGCCTTGGCCCGGTTCGGTGCTGGACTGGATGCGGTAGGCGGCTGGGCCGGTCGCTGCACGCTGAGGAGGCTCGCTGGCCTTGTGCAAGGAGGCCCAGGCGCGGGCGAGGTGGAGACCCAGCGGGAGACGATGCAGGCCGAGGCGAGGCCGGCCCAAGTGAAGTCAACGCGGCCGAGATGTTCGCTCTCTCGAAGGAAGCAGAGGATGCAGCGCCAGGGGCTCGGACACGGGCAACGCGATGCAGATGCAGAGAAGGCTGGTTGCGTGCGTCTTCGATTCAGAGGAAGCAGGGCGCGGCGCTGGACTTGGCGAAGGAGAAACCTCTCCGGCGAGGCGAGGACGGGGCAGAGGCACTTGGCGTTCGAATCCCCTGGAGCGAGACGAGGCAAGGGCGGCGCCATGGACTCCTGGAGCTCCTGTTCATCTGAAGAAACAGAGAGGCCGCGAGGATCTGGTTCGGCGGCAATCTGCAGGTGCGGGCGCAAGAGGAGCGGGAAACGGCGAAGAGCAGGCCGACCGGACTTGGCGGCGCAGCAGGCGAGCTGGGGACACCGGGATCCGATGCAGGCCGAAGCAGAAGCGGATCAGCGAGGCTTGGTCGACATGGGCGCCTGACTTGGGTTCGATGCAGAGGAGGTCCTGCAGTGTAGCTCCATGGGGTAGGAGGAACTTTCTCTCGGTGACGACGGAGCTTGATGGCTTGGCATCCCTGGGCGGCGACGTGGTCTCCTGTTCGAGCAAACGAAGAGGGAGAGATGTGAGGTGAGGGAGAAAGATAGGGAAGGGAGAGGAAGGAGGTGGGGGCGATGAGAGCTTGAGCACCGGCTGAAGTGGAGATCGAGCAAGAGTGGCTGGCGGCGGCATGTTCAAGCGACGGAGGAGCTCGGGTTGGTCTGGTGTTGAAAACAAGAGGGATTTGGGAGGGGATGGATTTGGATCGGGAGGAGATCCCGATGTGGGAGAGGAGTGGCGGCGGAGATGGACAAGCCTCCTAGGTTTTAGGGTTAGGCTAGATATATATAGCAAAAGGATTAAAGGAGAGGGATTTGGATCATCGGATCGAAATCCGATGGACGAGAATAAAATAGGTAGGGAGTTCAAATAAGAAAACGGTGATGTTTTGTAGACGTTCGGGGATGATCCGGACACAACGGTGACGACTGCCCGGGTCGGGTCCGGGACAGCTTTCGGACATGCGTGAGGAGGGCTGCGGGCTGACGAGAGAGGTTAGGTAGGGCCTGGCGGTAGGTAGTGAGCTGTGTAGACGGTCTCGAGCTGAGGGAAGAGAAGAGAGGGAGGCCCGGCGACTGTTTTCGGAGACCGAAAACGTCCGACATGTGCCCGGCTACTATTGCCGCTATATTTAAATGTTGGGGCATCAAACGATCTCCGAATGCGATGAAACTTGACAGGCAGTCTATCTACACTATAATAAGACCACGCACCAACTTCCAACCCAATCCGAGAGCATTTCCGGCCACTTATAAAATAATATTTCGGACATGTCACGGGCGCGTGCAAGTGTGTCTGGGCTCAGAACGGACAACGGACGGAACTGGGTGACCCGGACTAATGCAAGTTTTGAAAACATGATGATGCAATGCGGATGATGACATGATAAGATGCAACACGCAAGAAAATTACATGGCAACAACAGCGAATAACAGGAAGACACCTGGCACATCGGTCTCGGGGCGTTACAACACTCCACCACTATGAGAGGATCTCGTCCCGAGATCTAGAATGGCACCGGAGGGAAAACGGAAGAGGAAGAGCAGAGGTAAAACTAAGTTGCTCCTTTGACAAATGAGTGAAACCAACGAACCTTGAAAAGGTTAAGCCATTTCGAGAAAAGAATACAATGGAGAAGAACGAAACTGAAAAACACTCCGTTAAAAAAACAAGGAAGACCAAATTCGAATAGCTCTCCGGTTGGAAAGATATGCAAGGCTTGATAAAATGAAGAACTTGAGCAGCGGGCACACAATCCGGTTAAAAGGATAAGAACGAAAAGAACATGATATTTGAGCAAATGAGATGATGGGTGAACATAGCAGCAATACAAAGCGTCTGGAAGAAATGAAAGAATAGAAGTTGGATAATTGAAGTAGGAGATTGGAGAAGAAAATGCCAACTTCTTCCACAAAAGAGGTTGAGAAGGCATCCTTAGGAGAAAGGTCGAACGGAGTTGTTGGAAAACCAACAACGAAAAGAACAAGGTCGTAGTGGGCTTATGGAGAACATCTCAAAACTATGAGGTGAAATTCTGCCACTAACGGAAACCAAGATTGGATTGATATCAACAAGGAGACGAGAAACTTATTTCGCTGAGAGGATAAAGAACTTGGGTCCTTTATAAGCACCATAAATAGCAACAATCCTTAGGGAAGGCTTTAGGTGAAAATTAACCCAAGATAACTCCAACGAAGAGGTTGATGGATTTAAAATATCTCATTCTTAACAACATGTGAATCATGAAACATGAACTCAAATTATGAAGAATGACATAATACCACCTCCAATGATATGGTAGAAGGAATTGCACTCCGGATAGCAAGATGAAGAAAACTTGAGCTCCTCTGAAAAGAATCTCGATGAACACTTTGAAAAGGAAATAAATCCTTGATGAACCATCATGTAGAGTCTCCATGAAGAACTCCAGTAAACAAAAGAATGATCAAACGAAAAGAGAGAGAAGTTGGAAACACAAGGTGAATCCTTGCAATGATTTAGATGGATCTCCATGATAATTAGAGCTTGGAACTCTGAGAAAGAAAGATGAGCACTTGAACCCAAGAATTTAATCATCGTGAACAAACTCCGGAAGAAAAGATTAACATAAGGATGAAACAAGAATAAGAATTACATTATGCTTATCCTTCATCAATTAAATTGATGACAATCAACGGATTTGACATATTACTTATAGTTGTAGCAAGGATTAAGAGAGATATAGCGCCAACTTGGGAAGGTCTTCTATGAACCACCGGTAGGATTGACAACGAATAAATTGATAAGGAAGAGAAATCTGGAAGAACCACCGTAAGGAATGAAACTGAACGAAGAAAAGATAAAGGAACACCGGGAAGAATTATGAAATGAACGAAGATACTTGAGAGAATTTAGATACAACTGAAATGAAGAGATCACGTGCTGATTAAAGAATATTTAATGATGCACCGGTAAGATTTGGAGAATGAGAGCTGAAAGCTGGAATGAATAATCCTGAATTGATGGCCTTCAGATAAACAAACTGAAAAGACTCCAGAATTACTCCAGATGGGTGAAAAGAATTCTCATAATCATGACAATTATGAGGGGATGGCAACAAGCTAGAATCACAAATCTTGAAGAGAATGGAGCAGGATTGAGAGAAGAATCTTCTTCGGTCCTCCAAATTGAGAATGACGACGAGAAATACCATCATGACTTATTTAGGCACTCCGGAAGAATCAAAATGAATAGGTTGAGCCAACGATGAAAATAATTTAACCGATCTTGGAGAAAGGCATTTGACTGATGATAACTCATTCTTATGTCAAACTTGGAAAAGAATTTGAGAGTAACGCCGGGAAAATAAGAAGAGTCAGGTAAGATCCTGGGAAAAGACCTGTGGGTTAGGGCCCACTCAAAAGAAACACCATAGAACGATTTAAAAGAGAGAATGCACCGGTACGATTAAATGGCTAGAATGAGGTAACATCCTCGAAAGATCTTGAATGAATGTAGAGTGGAAACATGAATCTTCGAGATATCTTGAGCACTCCGGAACAATTGAATAGCGAGAAATGAGTGAATATGAGGTGTACCGGCAAGAGAAGGTATTAGAAACAAGGGAAAAGGGATATGATCAACACCAAAAGCTTGAATTGGTTCCACCGGAGAAGAAAAAAGAATGAATAATGATGAACTTGAGGCTCCTTTAATATCTTCATGAGCATCACCGGATAAGAACATTGATGGAAAAGAATGGAGAGGCTTCTCATCAATAACAAGATAGTTGATTAAGAAATCTGAGTCCTTGAAGAAAAAGGGGTGGGTGGGCGGGAAAAACAAAGGCAGCTTGGGACGAATGAAACAAACAACGTCGAGAAGAAATGATAATTGATCTTGCTGATGGGGAGAAAGATGGGATCATCTCGAAGAGAAGCACATCGGTTGGAAAAAAGGATTGACATGACAATCTCGATTATCAAGAAGTATTAGTATTCACATAGGAGTATGAGAACACCGCTTAGGAAAGGTATGGAATCAACATTTGACTTCGAAGCAACTCGAATACCACAACTCAAAAACAAAAAAAGGATTGGCTTGTAGAATAAGCCAGAGAAAACATATGATAGAGATTTCGTCCGAAGTTTTCATGGTGGGGCCTACACGGGATCGATCGTACAACACCCTCATGTACAAGGTAGTGCACATGACATACGAAGCGTCCCCGAGTTGGCATAGCCAAGGACTCTTTATGACACAATGAGACCATTGTAAAATCGACTGTGAATAGGCGGATCACTAGACGTCAAACCCCAATTTCATATCATACATCCGTCAGAAAGAAATCCTAAGAGCTACTTGAATTCCCACTTATAAACTCCCGAAATTTTCCGGTTATGCAATCAGGTGTTGGGGATACAGGGGAAGCATAATATCTCACCCAAACTAACAAATCCTACATCCAGCTGTATCCATCCTTCAACACATAACCAAGAAACCTTCGGAAATCGTCTACCTCAACCTTCGAAAAGCATCCGTTATACGAGTTATGGCAATACTCCCGAACTCTCGCCCCAGTACTGGGTGGCTTCGAGGTTATCTCACCAACAACTGCATAAAAGAGATTTTCGATGTCGGCGTACTAAACTCAGGTATTCCAAAACTGCAACAATAAAATTGTGACGACAACACCTCGGAGCTCAACTCCCCGGGACACTGCCACAACCCCTAAATGACAGGAGGCACCAAGAACAATGTTCTCGTCACAAATCCATCAGAACGATTCCAAGATACCGGCGTGATCCTAAAAAAAATTTTAGTGAAATTTGAGAAGAGAAGAGTCAAAACTCTACGTCAGGATGCCTTACCAGAGCGATGAAGGGATTGAGGAGTAAAAAGAATTCCTAAACTCTCCGATATATAATTCCTAAATGACTCAAAACATTTTTCTAGACTCAACAACGGCAGCTAATAATGATCAAGCAATGGGGCTCCTAAGGTCGGGGAAGGCTCTGATACCAACTTGTAACGCCCTCGATGCGGCTATATCTCCCACGTGTCGAAGCACGACTTAGAGGCATAACCGCATTGAAAGCAATGTCGCAAGTGAGGTAATCTTCACACAACCCATGTAATACATAAGGGAAAAGATACATAGTTGTCTTACAATCGCCACTTCACACAAATACATGAATAAAGCATTACAACATCCAAATACAATCAAGGTCCGACTACGGAACCAAAATAAAAGAAGAACCCCAAATGCGACAAGGTCCCCGATCGACCCCAACTGGGCTCCACTACTGATCAACTAGAACGAAACAACACAAAGGACAAGATCTTCATCGAGCTCCTCCTGAGGTTGGTTGCGTCACCTGCTCGGCAACATCGGCACCTGCAAACTGGTTTTGGAAGTATCTGTGAGTCACGGGGACTCAGCAATCTCGCACCCTCGCGATCAAGACTATTTAAGCTTATAGGTAGGATAAAAGGTGTGAGGTGGAGCTGCAGCAAGCGACTAGCATATATGGTGGCTAACATATTCGCAAAAGAGAGCGAGAAGAGAAGGCAAAAGCACGGTCGAACAACTATGATCAAGAAGTGATCCTAAAACAACCTACGTCAAGCATAACTTCAGGTTTTCTACAACCGGACGTTAACAAATTCCCATTTGCCCATAACCACGGGCACGGCTTTCGAAAGTTCAAATCCCTGTAGGGGTGTCCCAACTTAGCCCACGACAAGCTCTCACAGTCAACGAAGGAATAGACCTTCTCCCGAGACGTTCTGATCAGACTCGGTATCCCGGTTCTTCAAGATACTTAGACAAGTTAAAACAAATCCAGCAACACCGCCCGAATGTGCCGAAAAATCCCAATAGGAGCTGCACATATCTCGTTCTCAGGGCACACTCAGATGAGACATCCTACGAGTAAAACCAAACCTCAAGTTGCCCCGAGGTGGCCCCGCAGTCTGCTCGGTCGGACCAACACTCAGAGGAGCACTGGCCCGGGGGGTTAGAATAAAAATGACCCTTGAGTCTGCAGAACCCAAGGGAAGGTGGTAGGTTGTTAGTGCAAATGGTAAAACCAAGGTTGGGCATTGCTGGAGGAGTTTTATTCAAGGCGAACTGTCAAGGGGTTCCCATTATAGCCCAACCGCGTAAGGAACGCAAAATCCGGGAACATAACACCGATATGACGGAAACTAGGGCGGCAAGAGTGGAACAAAACACCGGGCATAAGGCCGAGCCTTCCACCCTTTCCCAAGTATATAGATGCATTAATTAATTAAGAGATATTGTGATATCCCAACAATAACATCCATGTCCCAAACATGGAACAAGCTCCAATATTCACCTGCAACTAACAACGCTATAAGAGGGGCTGAGCAAAGCGGTAACATAGCCAAACAATGGTTTGCTAGGACAAGGTGGGTTAGAGGCTTGGCTTAACAATATGGGAGGCATGATAAGCAAGTGGTAGGTATCGTAGCATAGGCATAGCAAAAGAGCGAGCAACTAGCAAGCAAAGATAGAAGTGATTTCGAGGGTATGATCATCTTGCCTGAAATCCCGCAAGGAAGAAGAACGAGTCCATGAAGAAGACAAATGGACGAAGTCGAACGAATCCTCACAACACGACGTTATCGGAACCAACCTGAAGAAGCAACACCGGAAAGAAGCAAACAATCATGGTAAACAACCATCACATAATCATGGCATGATGCACAATCAAGTATGATGCATGTCCGGTTTAAGTATGCATGGCATGGCAAAGTGCACAAACAATCCTACAAATTAAGTGGAGCTCAATATGCAACTCCGTTGCATATTGACGAAACACCACATTCAAGTTATTTACTTCGATCCCGTTTATGTACCCAACAATATTAAATGTTGTTAAAACATATCAAGAGGTGAAGCATAATGAAAACTACCTATCTAGTCAAGGTTAAATGAGGCCGGAAACAACAACAACAATTCCGGTAAAACCCCATATGCATATTTTAAGGTTTGGTACTGTGCTGCCCTAAACACAATTTTAGCATTGTTAAACATGCAAAGTGATGCCACCATGTTAAACTAGACATTTTTCTACCCCATTTACATATAAAGATTATTAAAAACCGAGTTACGGTTATTTAGTTATGAAATAAAGCATTTTAGCATGACATAGGAGCAAGTTTAATCAAACATCATTTTAAGCATTTTAAACATAGATGGAAATGGCATATAATGAAACTAGATGAGAAACTAAGCATTTTACATATATAATGTTTTTACAAAAGATGCACGGTTGGTGAGCTATGATATGCATGGAGCTTAGGGGTTTTTTCTGCAAATCTGTAATTCGCTGGAAAATAGACAAATTCACAGATCTGAAAAAAAAAGCTACACCGGGCCGAAACTGGCTGGGCCAACAGGAGCAGGGCGCTGGAGGCTCACCATGGGCCTTGGCCCGGTTCAGTGCTGGACTGGATGCGGTAGGCGGCTGGGCCGGTCGCTGCAGGCTGAGGAGGCTCGCTGGCCTTGTGCAAGGAGGCCCAGGCGCGGGTGAGGTGGAGAGCCAGCGGGAGCCGATGCAGGCCGAGGCGAGGCCGGCCCAAGCGAAGTCAATGCGGCCGAGATGTTCGCTCTCTCGAAGGAAGCAGAGGATGCAGCGCCAGGGGCTCGGACACAGGCGACGCGATGCAGATGCAGAGAAGGCTGGCTGCGTGCGTCTTCGATTCAGAGGAAGCAGGGCGCGGCGCTGGACTTGGTGAAGGACAAACCTCTCCGGCGAGGCGAGGACGGGGAAGAGGCACTTGGCGTTTGAATCCCCTGGAGCGAGACGAGGCAAGGGCGACGCCATGGACTCCTGGAGCTCCTATTCGTCTGAAGAAACAGAGAGGCCGCGAGGATCTGGTTCGGCGGCGATCTGCAGGTGCGGGCACAGGAGGAGCGGGAAACGGCGAAGAGCAGGCCGACCGGACTTGGCGGCGCAGCAGGCGAGCTGGGGACACCGGGATCCGACGCAGGCCGAAGCAGAAGCGGATCAGCGAGGGTTGGTCGACATGGGCGCCTGACTTGGGTTCGATGCAGAGGAGGTCCTGCAGTGTAGCTCCATGGGGCAGGAAGAACTTGCTCTCGGTGACGACGGAGCTTGATGGCTTGGCGTCCCTGGGCGGCGACGTGGTCTCCTATTCGAGCAAACGAAGAGGGAGAGATGTGAGGTGAGGGAGAAAGACAGGGAAGGGAGAGGAAGGAGGTGGGGGCGATGAGGGCTTGAGCACCGGCTGCAGTGGACATCGAGCAAGAGTGGCTGGCGGCGACATGTTCAAGCGATGGAGGAGCTCAGGTTGGTCTGGTGTTGAAAACGAGAGGGATTTGGGAGGGGATGGATTTGGATTGGGAGGGGATGGATTTGGATTGGGAGGAGATCCCGATGTGGGAGAGGAGTGGCGGCGGAGAGGGACAAGCCTCCTAGGTTTTAGGGTTAGGCTAGATATATATAGCAAAAGGATTAAAGGAGAGGGATTTGGATCATCGGATCGAAATCCGACGGACGAGAATAAAATAGGTAGGGAGTTCAAATAAGAAAATGGTGATGTTTTGTAGACGTTCGGGGATGATCCGGACACAACGGTGACGACTGCCCGGGTCGGGTCCGGGACAGCTTTCGGACGCGCGCGAGGAGGGCTGCGGGCTGACGAGAGAGGTTAGGTAGGGCCTGGCGGTAGGTAGTGAGCTGTGTAGACGGTCTCGAGCTGAGGGAAGAGAAGAGAGGGAGGCCCGGCGACTGTTTTCGGAGACCGAAAACGTTCGACGTGTGCCCGGCTACTATTGCCGCTATATTTAAATGTTGGGGCATCAAACGATCTCCGAATGCGATGAAACTTGACAGGCGGTCTATCTACACTATAATAAGACCACACGCCAACTTCCAACCCAATCCGAGAGCATTTTCCGGCCACTTATAAAATAATATTTCGAACATGTCACGGGCGCGTGCAAGTGTGTCTGGGCTCAGAATGGACAACGGACGGAACTGGGAGACCCGGACTAATGCAAGTTTTGAAAACATGATGATGCAATGCGGATGATGACATGATAAGATGCAACACGCAAGCAAATGACATGGCAACAACAGCGAATAACAGGAAGACACCTGGCACATCGGTCTCGGGGCGTTACAAGCGGCCTCATAATGCTTGTCTTTCACAGGCTCCAGCATCTCGTTAAGGCGGGTGGCGGGATCGCGAAGGTGGAGGTGGCTAAAGACGCGCGTCAGCGCGGCCGAGGAGAGAACGCGGGCTTCTCCCTCTACCATGGGGCCGATGCCACTCACAATGTCCTTAAGCGCATCAACCAGAAAGGAACCAGCTGGTTGCCCCCCCCCCCTCCCCGTCATCGGCAACGAGCGGCTCCTCCAAGCCCTTCTCGTAGAGCGACTTCAGCGCCGTCCGAGCCTTCTCTTCAAGGACCTTGAAGGCCGCGCGGTCCTCAGTCAGGACCTTCGCCTTGGCGTCGAGCTCGGCCTTCTCCGCCTTCAGCTTCTGCTCCAGGTCTTCCAGCCGGCCGCGCTCCGTGGCCTGCGCCTTCACCAAATGCTCCAGTTCGCCGTCGCGATCCTTGACGGCGTCCTCTTGGGCTTTCATCTTCTCCTCCTCCGCCTTGCGATCTCGGGCTTCATTCGCACGCTCTCTCCGCACGGTCTCCAGCTCGGCCGCCAGCAACCGGCAGTGGTCCTGGGTGGCTTCGGCATCCTTCTGTGCCACCTCGCGGGCGGCCACAGCCTGGGAAACGGCCTCCCTGTCCTTCCTAGAGTCAGCAGCAACTTGGCTCAGTGCCACCCGAACAGATGCGACAGAATGCAGCCAGCCAGAAACTAGTTCCAGACGTCCGGCCACCAGGCGACGGTTGGAGCCCTGAAGGTCTTCTTGCAGTAGGGACATCGCAGAAAGAGCCCGCTTGAGGACGTCAAGAGAGGCAGAGGAACCTGGGGTCAGCAGCGCAGCAGAAGAAGCAGGAGGAGGCGACATTATCGCCATGGCCTGGGAGGCCAGAGGCTCCTGAGCCTCGAGGACCCCAGCGCCCGAGCCGGGCGCTGGCACCTTCGGAGCCGGTGGGGCCTCGGGGGCTGACCCCTCCCGAGGATGCTCCACCCAGCCTCGCGAGGATGATCGGGCTGGAGAAGCACGAGTGCCATCTCCGCCTTTACTCATGGAGAGGGGTGCGGCCGCAGGATGCGACCTAGGTTCAAGCAGCACCACCTCGCCCTCCCTTCTCCTCTTCGCCGCAGGCATCGGCCTAGTTGCGCAACGAAGAAGAAGAGTCAAGGACAAGCACCAGAACCAAGAACAAGGCAGGGCGGGAGCACTTACTAGTACACCGCGGCATAGTCCCTCCGCTTCGGGAGCTTGAAGCCGGAGAGCTTCGCGGCTCGAGGCACGGGCGCGCCAGCTCCAGGAGCAGAAGCAGGGGCAGCAGCTGGGCCGGAGGCAGCCCTAGGCGGCGGTGAGGCAGGAGCGTCGTCCCGGGAGAGAAGCGCCGACCTGCCCTTCATCGGAACCATGGGCGGCTCCCCCTCTTTCAGGAGGACGTCGGCCTCGCCATCCTCGTCAGGCAGGAGGTGGAGGATGTTGGCCTTGCGCAAGGGGGGGTCTCCCCCATGTCTTTGGGGGCTACCTCTGAGTCGCGCTCCTCGTCCTCCTCCTCCTCTCCGTCCCTGCGGGAATCACCAGAAGACACGTCCACCGTCGCCTTCGCCACCGGAGCTTCAGAAGGCGCTGGCGGCACCAGGCCGCGCCCGTCAAAGGTGGGCATGGCGGCTATGACCTATGACCTCCGCCCCGTCCTTCCGGAGGAACAAGGAAGTGTGGGGATTCGGCGGATACTCTTGGCCATCTCCGACCAGGAGATGGAGGGCGACGGCCAGCTCCTCGTCGGACAAGACCTTCATACTCAAGCGGAGCTTATCTTCTCCATCCACAAGCGTCCACAAGGAGTGCGTGCATGCTTGGAGAGGAGCCACCCGCAGCACCAAGAATTCCCTTAGGAGCATGGCCGCCGTAAGCTTCGCCGCCTTCACATTGCCCGGCCTCAGGTCGACGTTCATCTTCTCCAGTACCAGCTTTGCCCGGTCGTCAGTAAGCTTCGCGCAGGACCACCCGTCATCAGGCCGGGGCATTCCCGTCGGCAGCTTCAGCCGTGGGTGGACACACTTGGCATCCATCATAACTCACTTGCTCCTGAAGCTATCGGCCTTCTTCCTGGTCTTCGAAATCGCGTTAGCCTTGCCGGCTGGGATGAAGTTGGCACACCCCGTGGTGTGGCCGTCGTTGATCCGGAGGTAGAAGAAGTGGCGCAGCAGTGCCACGAACGGCATCACCCTGATGTACGCCTCACAATAAAAGGCAAAGATGGACAAGAGAAGAATGGAGTTGGGATGGAGATGAAGAGCCTGTAACCCATAGTGATGGAGGACCGCATAGAAGAAGTCGGAGAAGGGGGGAACGAGGCCGGCGAGGATGCTGCTCACGAAGAAAGGGTAGAAGGAGCTCTTCGGAGCTTCGGGCCCAGCGGAGCCAGCCCAGAGCTCGGTCTCCCCCTTCTCATTGTTCTCCCCCGCCGTCAGCAGTCGCGTGACGGCAAGGTTCTTCACCGAGACATTGGGCGCCTCCAGGGCCGGCTCGAACCAGGCGGGCGGCGAGTTAACCTTGGCATTTCGGGGCGCCATTGGTCGGAAGCTCGGAAGGAGATTGGAGCAGATCTGAAGATTTCGGAAGTGAGGAGCAAGAGAGGGGATCTGGAGCAAGGAGAAGGAAGGCAATGAAGGCAAGCATTCCCCGCACCGGCCTTTTGTCAGTCGGGCAGTTGTCGAGGCTGCGAGGGGAAGCGGAGACACCCATGTCCAATCAATCGCCACGCACCAACCGCGACCGCAGGCTGTTGGGGCCCGCGGCGCTCCGCACTTGCCCTTTTGCTTTGCCTCGAAGCCAAGCCCAAGAACGCCTTGGGCACGGGGGCTACTATCGGCATTCCGGGAACGGGGGTCCCCAGACTTGCCTGCCTGCAGCCCGCAACGTGGCTCCACCAGCAGCCTCGTACGGCCCAACTTCAGCAGCAAACGTTCAAGACCCTCGCGAGGCGGACGATGCAAGACCTCCTCAGGGGCGGCCTCACCAGGCTGGCTCGTGAGGGGCGGAGAGATCAAGTCAAGGGACACCTCGCGAGGATCCTTGAAGCAAGCCATGACGACTGGAACCAGGCAGGCGCTAGCGCGCGTAGTGTCCTTGTTTCCTCTTTGGTGCTAATGGGGCAAGCGCAGACGAGGAGTCCCGAGGCATCAGGCAAAGGTTTCCATATCGGTGCAACAAGACCAAGACCAGTAGGACGGCAAGATGGAGGTCACCATGGAGCCCAAGACGGCGTCACCACCAGAGCCTTTGGCAGGCGAAGACCGCTTTTGTCAGGATAGCTTGTACTAGTTGTCTCCCTTCGAATTTGGCCGTTGTGGGATCCCTTCCTGCTCAATATTTGGGAAGAGGACTAGGGCCTCTATAAATAGAACTAGCCACCACCATAGTGGGGGGGGGTTCCGATCTTCAACCACACAAGCACACTAAGCACAAGAACACCTCTCCTCGCGAGGTTGTTCTTCCCTTGTACTGTTCATCCTTAGCCCAAGACCACAATGGTGGCCCGAACCAGTATAAATCTTGTGTCTCATGTTCTTTGGGTTCGTCGAGCTAGGCCATGAGATCGGAGAGCGTGTGAGCTGGGGAAGGGGAGAGATCTTCGTGCGCACCCCAGTGTTCGAACCTCAAGGGTTTTGCCGGAACCCGAAATCGGACATATGTGAAGAAACTAATCTTGTATTGAATTGGGAGAAGTGTCACTTTATGGTTAATGAAGGTATTGTCTTGGGGCATAAAATTTCTGAAAGAGGTATTGAAGTTGATAAAGCTAAAGTTGATGCTATTGAAAAGATGTCGTGTCCTAAGGACATTAAAGGTATAAGAAGTTTCCTTGGTCATGCCGATTTTTATAGGATGTTCATTAAAGACTTCTCAAAAATTTCTAGGCCTCTGACTAATCTCTTACAAAAGGATGTTCCTTTTGTCTTTGATGATGATTGTGTAGAAGCATTTGAAATACTTAAGAAAGCCTTGATTTATGCACCTATTGTTCAGCCACCCGATTGGAATTTACCCTTTGAAATTATGTGTGATGCTAGTGATTATGCTGTAGGTGTTGCTCTAGGACAAAGAGTTGATAAGAAATTAAATGTTATCCAATATGCTAGTAAAACTCTAGACAGTGCCCAGAGAAATTATGCTACTACTAAAAAAGAATTTTTAGCAGTTGTATTTGCTTGTGATAAGTTCAGACCTTATATTGTTGATTCTAAAGTAACTGTTCACACTGACCATGCTGCTATTAAATATCTTATGGAAAAGAAAGATGCTAAACCTAGAATTATTAGATGGGTTCTCCTACTACAAGAATTTGATTTGCATATTATTGATAGAAAGGGAGCTGAGAACCCCGTTGCAGACAACTTGTCTAGGTTAGAGAATGTTCTTGATGACCCACTACGTATTTATGATAGCTTTCCTGATGAACAATTAGCTGTCATAAATGCTTCTCGTACTTCTCCATGGTATGCTGATTATGCTAATTACATAGTTGCTAAATTTATACCACCTAGTTTCACATACCAGCAAATGAAAAAGTTCTTCTATGATTTAAGACATTACTTTTGGGATGACCCACACCTTTATAAAGAAGGAGTAGATGGGGTTATTAGACATTGTGTACCTAAGTATGAACAGGAACAGATCCTACGCAAGTGTCACTCCGAGGCTTATGGAGGACACCACGGTGGAGATAGAATTGCACATAAGGTATTTTAATCCGGTTTTTATTGGCCTCTCTTCAAAGATGCCTGTAAGTTTGTCTTGTCTTGTGATGAATGTCAAAGAATTGGTAATATTAGTAGACGTCAAGAAATGCCTATGAATTATTCATCTGTTATTGAACCATTTGATGTTTGGGGCTTTGATTATATGGGGATGTTTCCTTCCTCTAATGGGTATACACATACTTTAGTTGATGTTGATTATGTTACTAAGTGGGTAGAAGCTATTCAAACTAGTAGTGCTGATCATAACACCTCTATTAAGATGCTTAAAGAAGTTATTTTTCCGAGGTTTGGAGTCCCTAGATATCTAATGACTGACGGTGGTTCAAATTTTATTCATGGTGCTTTTCGTAAAATGCTTGCTAAGTATGATGTTAATCATAGAATTGCATCTCCATATCATCCACGGTCTAGTGGTCAAGTAGAACTGAGTAATACAGAGCTTAAATTAATTTTGCAAAACACTATTAATTGATCTAGAAAGAATTGGTCCAAGAAACTTGATGGTGCTTTATGGGCCTATAGAACTGCATATAAAAATCCCATGGGTATGTCTCCATATAAAATGGTCTATGGAAAGGCATGTCACTTACCTCTTGAACTAGAACATAAGGCATATTGGGCCATTAAAGAGCTCAATTATGACTTCAAACTTGCCCGTGAGAAGAGACTATTTGACATTAGCTCACTTGATGAATGGAGAACCCAGGCCTATGAGAATGCCAAACTGTTTAAAGAAAAAGTTAAAAGATGGCATGTGATGTCTACTACACAACCTTCTTCTTGTAGACGTTGTTGGGCCTCCAAGTGCAGAGGTTTGTAGGACACCAGCAAATTTCCCTCAAGTGGATGACCTAAGGTTTATCAATCCGTGGGAGGCGTAGGATGAAGATGGTCTCTCTCAAACAACACAGCAACCAAATAATAAAGAGTCTCTTGTGTCTCCAACACACCCAATACAATGATAAATTGTATAGGTGCACTAGTTCGGCGAAGAGATGGTGATAAAAGTGCAATATGGATGGTAGATAAAGGTTTTTGTAATCTCAAAATATAAAAACAGCAAGGTGACTAATGATAAAAGTGAGCACAAACGGTATTGCAATGCGTTGAAACAAGGCCTAGGGTTCATACTTTCACTAGTGCAAGTTCTCTCAACAATAATAACATAATTGAATCACATAACTATCCCTCAACATGCAATAAAGAGTCACTCGAAAGTCACTAATAGCAGAGAACAAATGAAGAGATTATTGTAGGGTATGAAACCACCTCAAAGTTAACCTTTCTGATCGATCTATTCAAGATTCCGTAGTAAAATAACACGAAGCTATTATTTCCGTTCAATCTATCATAGAGTTCGTACTAGAATAACACCTTAAGACAAAAATCAACCAAAACCCTAATGTAACCTAGATACTCCAATGTCACCTCAAGTATCCGTGGGTATGATTATATGATATCCATCACACAATCTTAGATTCATCTATTCAACCAACACAAAGAACTTCAAAGAGTGCCCCAAAGTTTCTACCGGAGAATCAAGACGGAAACGTGTGCCAACCCCTATGCATAAGTTCACGAGGTCACAAAACCCGCAAGTTGATCACCAAAACATACATCAAGTAGATCACGTGATATCCCATTGTCACCAAAGATAAGCACATGCAAGACATACATCAAGTGTTCTCAAATCCTTAAAGACTCAATCCCATAAGATAACTTCAAAGGGAAAACTCAATTCATCACAAGAGAGTAGAGGGGGAGAAACATCATAAGATCCAACTATAATAGCAAAGCTCGCGATACATCAAGATCGTACCACCACAAGAACACGAGAGAGAGAGAGAGAGAGAGAGAGAGAGAGAGACATAGCTACTGGTACATACCCTCAGCCCCGAAGATGGACTACTCCCTCCTCGTCATGGAGAGCGTCGGGATGATGAAGATGGCCACCAGAGAGGGATTCCCACCCCCCTCCGGTAGGGTGCCAGAACGGGTCTAGATTGGTTTTCGGTGTCTACGGAGGCTTCTGGCAGCGGAACTCCCGATCTATTCTGCTCCCCGATGTTTTTCGGGTATATGGACATATATAGGCAAGAGAAGTCGGTTAGGGGAGCCATGAGGGTCCCATGAGGGTGGGGGCGCGCCCAGGGGGAAGGCGTGCCTCCCTGCCTTGTGGCCACCTCGAAGCTTCGCTGACGTCTACTCCAAGTCTCCTGGATTGCTTCCGTTCCAAAGATAACTCTCCCGATGGTTTCATTCCATCTGGACTCCGTTTGATATTCCTTTTCTTCGAAACACTGAAATAGGCAAGAAAACAGCAATTTGTGATGGGCCTCTAGTTAATAGGTTAGTCCCAAAAATAATATAAAAGTGTATAATAAAGCCCATGAACATCCAAAACAGATAATATAGTAGCATGGAACAATCAAAAATTATAGATACGTTGGAGACGTATCAGCATCCCCAAGCTTAATTCCTACTCGTCCTCGAGTAGGTAAATGATAAAAACAAAAATTTTGATGTGGAATGCTACCTAACATATTTATCCATGTAATTCTCTTTATTGTGGCAAGAATATTCAAATCTGAAAGATTCAAGACAAAAGTTTAATATTGACATAAAAATAATAATACTTCAAGCATACTAACAAAGTAATCATGTCTTCTCAAAATAACATGTCCAAAGAAAGCTATCCCTACAAAATCATATAGTCTGGCTATGCTCTATCTTCATCACACAAAATATTTAAATCTTGCACAACCCCGATGACAAGCCAAGCAATTGTTTCATACTTTTGATGTTCTCAAACTTTTTCAATCTTCACACAATACATGAGCGTGAGCCATGGACATAGCACTATAGGTGGAATAGAATGGTGGTTGTGGAGAAGACAAAAAGGAGAAGATAGTCTCACATCAACTAGGCGTATCAACGGGCTATGGAGATGCCCATCAATAGATATCGATGTGAGTGAGTAGGGATTGCCATGCAACGGATGCACTAGAGCTATAAGTATATGAAAGCTCAAGAAAAGAAACTAAGTGGGTGTGCATCCAACTCGCTTGCTCATGAAGACCTAGGGGATTTTGAGGAAGCCCATCATTGGAATATACAAGCCAGGTTCTATAATGAAAAATTCCCACTAGTATATGAAAATGATATCATAGGAGACTCTCTATCATGAAGATCATGGTGCTACTTTGAAGCACAAGTGTGGTAAAAGGATAGTAGCGTTGCCCCTTCTCTCTTTTTCTCTCATTTTTGGCCTTCTCTTTTTTTGGCCTCTTTTTTCTCTTTTTTTTTTAATTTTTCGTTCGGAGTCTCATCCCGACTTGTGGGGGAATCATAGTCTCAATCACCCTTTCCTCACATGGGACAATGCTCTAATAATGATGACCATCACACTTTTATTTACTTACAACTCAAGAATTACAACTCGATACTTAAAACAAAATATGACTCTATATGAATGCCTCTGGTGGTGTATCGGGATGTGCAATGACTCATGAGTGACATGTATGAAAGAATTATGAACGGTGGCTTTGCCACAAATACAATGTCAACTACATGATCATGCAAAGCTATATGACAATTATGAAGCGTGTCATAATAAACAGAACGGTGGAAAGTTGCATGGCAATATATCTCGGAATGGCTATGGAAATGCCATAATAGGTAGGTATGGTGGCTGTTTTGAGGAAGGTATATGGTGGGTTTATGGTACCGGCGAAAGTTACGCAGTACTAGAGAGGATAGCAATGGTGGAAGGGTGAGAGTGCGTATAATCCATGGACTCAACATTAGTCATAAAGAAGTCACATACTTATTGCAAAAATCTATTAGTTATCAAAACAAAGTACTACGCGCATGCTCCTAGGGGGATAGATTGGTACGAAAAGACCATCGCTCGTCCCCGACCGCCACTCATAAGGAAGACAATCAATAAATAAATCATGCTCCGACTTCATCACATAACGGTTCACCATACGTGCATGCTATGGGAGTCACAAACTTTAACACAAGTATCTCTCAAATGCACAACTACTCAACTAGAATGACTCTAATATCACCATCTTCATATCTCAAAACAATCATCAAGTATCAAACTTCTCATAGTATTCAATGCACTTTATATGAAAGTTTTTATTATACCCATCTTGGATGTCCATCATATTAGGACTAGTTTCATAACCAAAGCAAATTACCATGCTGTTCTAAAGTCTCTCAAGATAATATAAGTGAAGCATGAGAGTTCATCTATTTCTTAAAAATAAAACTACCATTGTGCTCTAAAAAGATATAAGTGAAGCACTAGAGCAAATGACAAACTACTCCAAAAGATATAAGTGAAGATCAATGAGTAGTCAAATAATTATGCAACTATATGAAGACTCTCTAACATTTAATAAATTCAGATCTTGGGATATTATTCAAACAGCAAGCAAAACTAAATAAAATGGAGCTCCAAGCAAAACACATATCATGTGGTGAACAAAATATAGCTCCAAGTAAAGTTACCGATGAACGAAGATGAAAGAGGGGATGCCTTCTGGGGCATCCCAAAGCTTAGGCTCTTGGTTGTCCTTGAATATTACCTTGGGGTGCCTCGGGAATCCCCAATCTTAGGCTCTTGCCACTCCTTATTCCATATTCCATCGAATCTTTTCCCAAAACTTGAAAACTTCACAACACAAAACTTAACAGAAAACTCGTAAGCTCCGTTAGTATAAGAAAATAAATCACCACTTAGTTGCTGTTGTGGAATCATTATAAATTCATATTGGTGTAATATCTATTGTATTCCAACTCATATATGGTTCATACCTCCCGATACTACTCATATATTCATCAAAATAAGCGAACAACACATAGAAAACAGAATCTGTCAAAAACAGAACAGTCTGTAGTAATCTGTAACTAACGCAAACTTCTGTAACTCCAAAAATCCTGAGAAATTAGGAAGTCCTAGGAAATTTGTTTATTAATCTACTGAAATTGTAATTGGTATTTTATCTCTCTCCGGTAAAAAATGAAAATTATTCTCGTGAGCGTATATTTTCTGTTTTTTACAGCAAGATCAAATAACAGTCACCCAAGAAGATCCTAAAGGCTTTACTTGGAACAAACATTAATTAAAACATAAAAAGCACAATCATAACAGAGGATAGATGATTAATTATTACTAAACAGGAACAAAAAGCAAGGAGCTAAAATAAAATTGGGTTGCCTCCCAACAAGCGCTATCGTTTAACGCCCCTAACTAGGCATGATGATTCCAATGATGCTCACATAAAAGATAAGAATTGTAACATAAATAGAGCATCATGAAGAATATGACTAGCACATTTAAGTCTAACCCACTTCCTATGAATAGGGATTTTGTGAGCAAACAACTTGTGGGAACAAGAATCAACTTGCATAGGAAAGCAAAACAAGCATAACTTCAAGATTTAAGCACATAGAGAGGAAACTTAATATTATTGCAATTCCTACGAGCATATATTGCTCCCGCATAATAATTTTCAGTAGCATCATGAATGAATTCAACAATATAACCATCACATAAAGCATTCTTTTCATGATCTACAAGCATAGAAATTTTATTACTCTCCACATAAGCAAAATTCTTCTCATTCAGAATAGTAGTGGGAGCAAACTCAAAAAAATAATTATCATCTGAGGCATAATCCAATTGAAAACTAAAATCATGATGACAAGTTTCATGGTTATTATTATTCTTAATAGCATACAAGTCATCACAATAATCATCATAGATAGCAACTTTGTTCTCATAATCAATTGGAACCTCTTCCGAAATAGTGGAATCATTACTAAATAAAGTCACGACCTCTCCAAATCCACTTTTATAATTATCACAATAAGAGTCAACATCCTCCAAAATAGTGGGATCATCACTTCCTAAAGTTGACACTCTTCCAAACCCACTTTCATCAATATAATCATCATAAATAGGAGACATGCTATCATCAAAATAAATTTGCTCATCAAAACTTGGGGGACAGAAAATATCATCTTCCAAACCAATAGACCAGACACGTACTAGTATCTCTCAAAGCTTGCCAATCGCAGCACCAAGATGGTGTTCATCGGATACGAGGGGAGTTCCGGCACCAAGGCATACCGCTTTTACGATCCACGAACCAAGCGTCTACGGATTTCACGCGATGTCGTGTTTGAAGAAAACCAAGCATGGAATTGGAGCGCAGCAGCCAACGATGCTCCAAACAGTAACATATTCACAGATGAATTTCCAACTGATGATGCCGCAGGGGAGGACGTCTAGGTGGTTGGCAAGACGCCCAACCAAGGTGACCACAATGGTAGTGATCATCATGGTGCCGACACTGACGACGACGCGCATGGGTCGCAAGGTGATAGCGACAATGACGCGCAAGACACGGGTAGGGATCTCGGCAACGACATCGACAACGAGGCGCATAGTGATGATGACAATCAAGATGATGGTCACGATCACGACGACTACGCCGACGACGTGGATGCCAATGACCCGGGATCTACCATGCCCGAGACTCAACCATCTTCCTCAAGTGCTTCGACGCCGACACAATTTGTGTGGCCTCCTTCGCAAGCCACAACGGATTCTTCCGGGCCTCGTCGCTACAAGACCCTCAAGAAAGTATACAAGTATGCAAAGCCAATTACGATTGAGTACTCCGATTTGTGTTTACTCAGAGTTGAGGAGCCAGCGAACTTCGTAGAGGCGAGCAAAAGTTCAAGTTGGATCCACGCCATGGATGAGGAGATGAAGGCGATCGAGAGCAATGGGACGTGGACTTTGGTAACCCGACCTCTGAACCAAAAGGCCATAGGTTTGAACTGGGTTTACAAGTTGAAGAAGGACACGAGCGGTACCATTGTGAAGCACAAGGCAAGACTCGTTGCAAAGGGCTACGTACAATGTCAAGGAGTTGACTATGAGGAGGTGTTTGCACTGGTTAGTCGAATCGAGACGGTGAGAGTGCTCATAGCTTTGACAGCACAAGAGGATTGGAAGGTTCATCATATGGATGTTAAATCCGCTTTCCTCAATGGTGACCTCACAGAAGAAGTGTACGTGGAACAACCCCTCAACTACGAGAAGAAAGGAGATGAAGGGAAAGTTTACAAGATCAAGAAGGCACTTTACAGGAAGCAAGCGCCAAGAGCTTGGAATTCAAAGTTAGACCGAAGTTTGGTCTCGCTCGGGTCCAAAAGATGTCCCCTCAAGGATCCGAAAGATAGTCTACCAAGCACCGAAAAACAGGTGAAGGTTGAAGACGCGACGAAAGAGAAGCACTGCCGTCAAGCCACGGACGAGATGACGACAGCAAAGACGGTCCCTGAAATGCTACGAGGAACGGCAAAATAAATGCCAACAGTAAAGCATACGAGTAATGGCAGTCGCATTTGGGATCCAGGTCGCATCAAGAACGTCATGTTTAGAGGGGTGAATGTGAGAGCTAAACACGATCGTGCAATAGAGTCTAAGTAGTACTTGTATTAGCATCCGAGTAGTACTCTAGGTACAAGTAGTAGCCGATTAGATTTTCTCCTAGGCTATGTTCAGTATATATATATATGCGTGTACCCCTGCTCCTTGTAACCAGAAAATTAGAGAAGAAATATTGAAAGGCTCGACATGAGCCTTTGGCCACCGATCAGTTTTTCCGTTTGCCAAGTTACGAGACAATCCGCCGAGATCGATTGAATCGATCGCGTCGTTACTAGCCCAAGCCACACACGTACGGAAGTACGTGGCTATACACACACATAGACTGGTTATCAATCAACCTACTAGGCAGCTTGCTTGGTTGCTTTGTACGTGAGTGTGCAAAGGTCCTGATGGTGATTTGATCCGGCGATCAAAAGCCAACAATTGGTATCTAGAGCCTCGATGATCTACGATCTACGATGACGGATAGCGACCCTGAGTCAGTCAAGTCCGGCAACACCGGTTCCAAGGGGAACAAGTCCGGCAACGGCAGTTCCATGGCGAACAAGAATGGCAACAAGGTGAAGAAGAGCGGCAAGTCAGTGACCAGTGGTGGCGGAATGGGCGTCGCCAACGTACATGTGCATCGCAACATCCCCATCTAGTATCCGATGCTCACCGACGCCAACTACGGCGTGTGGGCGGTCAAGATGAAGATTATTCTCCGAACCCTTCGAGTGTGGGAGGCCATCACGGACGACGATGTCGACAAGGAGTGCGACGAAGGTGCCATGGCCGCTATAGCCCAGTCTGTGCCAGATTCCATGCTGATGACATTGGCGGAGTTCGAGACAGCAAGAGAGGCGTGGAATGCACTCAAAGAGATGAGGATCGGAGAATATCGCGTCGCGAAGGCTCGGGCACAAGTGCTGAAGCACCAATTTCACAAGTTGCAGATGGAGGAAACTAAATCGGTGAACGACTATGCCATGCGTCTGACTACTTTGGTGGGAGAGATCCGCGCGCTTGGTGCAAAGCTCGACGAGACCGAGATTATGGAGAAGTTTTTCAGTTCGGTGACTCATAAATTCATGTACATCATAGGCACGCTCGAGCAGCTTTACGACATCGACGACATGACCATAACGGAGGCGATCGGACGCTTGCGGACGTGGGAAGAGAATGCTCGTGGATGTCGAAAAGGCAACGAAGGAGGTAGTGACCAACTCATGTACTCGCGCACAGATTGGGAGTCCCCAAATAGCAAAGGAAGGCGCAACGTTGGCGAAGGCTCAAGCAATGCGAAGCGCGGCGGACAAACCAAAGAAGGCAAAGGAAAAGGCAAGCCACAAGGTCGTGGTAAGGCAGACTGATCTAAAGAGTGGAAGCCACGGAACTTGGATATGTTTGAGGTCAAGTGCTATAACTGCAACGAGATGGGTCACTTTGTGAAGGATTATCTGGAGCCTAACAAGCGGGAGATCAAGGCAAATTTGGCAAAGCAGGAAGACGAATGTCCAGGTCTTCTGATGGCCGAAGTTTGTGATCTCGTCCAAACAGCGGTTGTGAAACCAAACCGAAAGGTGCTACTTCATGAGAAAAAGGTAACACCAAAGTTATCCGGGAGCCAGAACGTGTCGTGGTATCTAGACACAGGTGCCAGTAACCACATGACGGGGTGCAAGGAGAAGTTCCTCGAGCTGGAATATGATGTTTAAGGCTCGGTCAAGTTCGGTGATGGTTCAAATGTGGAGATTTGCGGGCAAGGTTCTGTCTGTCCTCTTCGAGGGTCTCACAGGAGAACATCGCATACTCACCGGAGTGTACTACATCCCACGGCTTCGCAACAACATCATCTATGTCGATAAACTTGATGAGAATGGATGCAAGGTGGATATTGAGAACGGAGTGATGACGATCTTCGACAACCTCCGAAACGTGCTAGCCCGTGTTAATCGCACACGGAATAGGCTCTATATCCTCAACCTTGATCAATATCAACCGGAGTGTTGGCTCGCCAAGAGTGATGATGATTCGTGGTTATGGCATGCTAGATTTGGACACGTCAACTTCTATGCCTTGAAGAAGATGTCAAAGATGGAGATGGTATCTGGGATGCCGTTTATCGACCATGTTGATCGAGTATGTCATGGGTGCTTGGTTGGAAAACAGCACCGCGGGCCGTTCCCTGCTCAGTCTACCTATCATGCAAGTGATGCACTTGAGATACTCCATGGTGATCTATGTGGCCCTATCACCCCGGCAACTCACGGAGGAAAGAAGTACTTCTTCCTTGTGGTAGATGACTACTCGAGATACATGTGGGTCGTTCTCCTATGGTCTAAAGATGAGGCGTTTGAAGCGTTTAAGAAGCTGAAGGTTGCAATGGAGATGGAACACAAGCTGAAGGTTCGCGCTCTACGGACAGATCATGGCGGAGAGTTTACGTCGAACAAGTTCAACGACTACTATGAGAAGATTGGCATAAAGAGGTTCCTCACGGCACCTTATACGCCGCAACAGAATGGGGTTGTTGAAAGGCGCAATCGAACCGTCGTTGACATGGCAAGGAGCTTACTCAAGAGCAAGAATCTGCCGGGAATTTTTGGGGAGAAGTTGTCTCGACAGCGGTCTATCTTCTCAACCAGGCTCCAACGAAGGCAGTGATCGGCAAGACTCCATATGAAGCAATTTACGGACGGAAGCCGAATGTGTCTCATCTACGGACATTTGGGTGTGTGCCACATGTGAAGACGGCGGAGCCGCATCTCTCAAAGCTTGCCAATCGCAGCACCAAGATGGTGTTCATCGGATACGAGAGGAGTTCCGGCACCAAGGCATACCGCTTCTACGATCCACGAACCAAGCATCTACGGATTTCACACATTCGGCTTTCGTCCGTAAATTGCTTCATACGGAGTCTTGCCGATCACTGCCTTCATTGGAGCCCGGTTGAGAAGATAGACTGCTGTCGAGACAGCTTCTCCCCAAAAAATCCCCGGCAGATTCTTGCTCTTGAGTAAGCTCCTTGCCATGTCAACGATGGTTCGATTGCGCCTTTCAACAACCCCATTCTGCTGCGGCGTATAAGGTGCCGTGAGGAACCTCTTTATGCCAATCTTCTCGCAGTAGTCGTTGAACTCATTCGACGTAAACTCTCCGCCGTGATCTGTCCGTAGAGCGCGAACCTTCAGCTTGTGTTCCATCTCCGCTGCAGCCTTCAGCTTCTTAAACGCTTCAAACGCCTCATCTTTAGACCATAGGAGAACGACCCACATGTATCTAGATTAGTCATCTACCACAAGGAAGAAGTACTTCTTTCCTCCGTGAGTTGCTGGGGTGATAGGGCCACATAGAACACCATGGAGCAGCTCGAGTGCATCACTTGCACGATAGGTAGACTGAGCAGGGAACGGCCTGCGGTGCTGTTTTCCAACCAAGCACCCATCACATACTCGATCAACATGGTCGATAAACGACATCCAACTGTCGTTGCCGGACTTGACCAAGCCTTGAACATCATCTTTTATAGTCAAAAATAATAATATCATCTTCATCAAACATAGCATCCCCAAGCTCGTGGCTTTGCATATCATTAGCATCATAGATATTCAAGGAATTCATACTAACAACATTGCAATCATGCTCATCATAGAAAGATTTAGTTCCAAACATTTTATAGACTTCTTCTTCTAGCACTTGAGCACAATTTTCCTTTCCATCATTCTCACGAAAGATATTAAAAAGATAAAGCGTATGAGGCAAACTCAATTCCATTTTTCATTTTATTTTATAAACTAAACTAGTGCTAAAACAAGAAACAAAAAGATTCGATTGCAAGATCTAAAGATATACCTTCAAGCGCTAACCTCCTCAGAAACGGCGCCAGAAAAGAGCTTGATGTCTACTACACCACATTCTTCTTGTAGACGTTGTTGGGCCTCCAAGTGCAGAGGTTTGTAGGACAGTAGCAAATTTCCATCCAGTGAATGACCTAAGGTTTATCAATCCGTGGGAGGCGTAGGATGAGGATGGTCTCTCTCAAACAACCCTGCAACCAAATAACAAAGAGTCTTTTGTGTCCCCAACACACCCAATACAATGATAAATTGTATAGGTGCACTAGTTCGGCGAAGAGATGGTGATACAAGTGCAATATGGATGGTAGATAAAGGTTTTTGTAATCTGAAAATATAAAAACAGCAAGGTGACTAATGATAAAAGTGAGCACAAACGGTATTGCAACGCGTTGAAACAAGGCCTAGGGTTCATACTTTCACTAGTGCAAGTCCTCTCAACAATAATAACATAATTGGAACATATAACTATCCCTCAACATGCAACAAAGAGTCACTCCAAAGTCACTAATAGCGGAGAACAAACGAAGAGATTATTGTAGGGTACAAAACCACCTCAAAGTTATCCTTTCTGATCGATCTATTCAAGAGTCTGTAGTAAAACAACACGAAGCTATTCTTTCCGTTCAATCTATCATAGAGTTCGTACTAGAATAACACCTTAAGACACAAATCAACCAAAACCCTAATGTCACCTAGATACTCCAGTGTCACCTCAAGTATCCGTGGGTATGATTATACGATATGTATTACACAATCTCAGATTCATCTATTCAACCAACACGAAGAACTTCAAAGAGTGCCCCAAAGTTTCTACCGGAGAATCAAGACGAAAGCGTGTGCCAACCCCTATGCATAAGTTCACGAGGTCACGGAACCCGCAAGTTGATCACCAAAACATACATCAAGTGGATCACGTGATATCCCATTGTCACCACGGATAAGCACGTGCAAGACATACATCAAGTGTTCTCAAATCCTTAAACACTCGATCCGATAAGATAACTTCAAAGGGAAAACTCAATTCATCACAAGAGAGTAGAAGGGGAGAAACATCATAAGATCCAACTATAATAGCAAAGCTCGCGATACATCAAGATCGTACCACCTCAAGAACACGAGAGAGAGAGAGAGAGAGAGATCAAACACATAGCTACCGGTACATACCCTCAGCCCCGAGGGTGGACTACTCCCTCCTCGTCATGGAGAGCGCTAGGATGATGAAGATGGCCACCGGAGAGGGATTCCCCCCCCCCCTCTGGCATGGTGCCAGAATGGGTCTAGATTGGTTTTCGGTGGCTACGGAGGCTTCTGGCGGCAACACTACTGGAATCAGCTACTTTGCCATCTGCCAGCTCTTTGCCATCTGCTAGCAGACGGCAAAGAAGGTCTTTGCCATCAGCTACAAAAAAGCAGATGGCAAAGAACTGGCAGACGGCAAAACAGGCCTTTTCCATCTGCCAGCTCTTTGTCGTCAGCTGGCTGACGGCAAAGAGAGAGGTGGCCCCCACTAACGAGCCTATTAGAAAAAACTTAACGCCCCCCTTTTTGCAGTCTGCTAGCAGACGACAAAGAGAGAAAAAGGCGGACGGCAAAGACGCGGCGGACGGCAAAGGCTAGCCTAACTAACGGCCCCCACCCCCCGCCCGTTACTCTCTCTTCTCTCCCTCTCTCCTCCCCGACGCCCCGCCACCAGATCCACCAACCGCCGCCCCCGCCACCCGCCGCCGCCCCCGCCCCGCCGCCCGGCGCCGCCCCCGCCCCCGCTTGCCCCGTCGCCCCACCACCCCTCCGCCCCACCCCACCCGTCGACGCCCCGTCGCCCCGCCACCCGTCACCCGGCGCCGCCCCCGCTTGCCCTGTCGCCCCACCACCCCACCGCCCCCACCCCACCCGCCGACGCCCCGTAGCTCCGCCGCCCTGGCGCCCCGGCGCGCCACCACGTCGTCGGCCTGCCCGCCCCGGCCACTGCCCCGACCGTCCCACTGCCCCGGCGCGTCGCCACGTCGCAGGCCCACCCGCCACACTGCCCCGACCGTCCATTGCTCCGGTGAGGGACAAAATCTTTTTTTTCTTCTATTTTTTCATATATTTTTTTGTTGTTTAATTGTTAGTGCTAGATATGTGTTAGTGTTAGTGTTAGAAAATAATTAGAAGAAGTAGAAGTAGAAGAAGTAGAAGAAGAAGAAGAAAAGAAAAGAATTAGAAAAAAGATGAAAAAAGAAGAAGAAGAAAAGAAGTAGAAGAAGAGGAAGAAGAAGAAGAAGAAGAAGAAGAAGAAGAAAAGAAGTAGAAGAAGAAGAAGAAAAGACGTAAAAGAAGTAGAAAAAAGATGAAAGAAGAAGAAGAAGAAGAAGAAGAAGAAGATAAAGAAAGAAGAAGGATAGAAGGAAACACCCCGACCCCCTGACCCCGACACCACACGCCGACCCCCTGACTCCGACACCCAAACCCCGACACCACACCCCGACACCCCGACCCCCTGACCCCGACACCACACCCCGCCCCCGAGACGACACCCCGACCCCCTGACTCCCTGACCCCGACACCCCGACCCCTACACCCCGACCCCGACACGACACCCCGACACCCCGACCCCCTGACCCCCCTGACCCCGACCCCGACACCACATCCCGACACCCCGACCCCGACACCACACCCCGACACCCTGACCCCGACACCACACCCCGAAACCCGACCCCCTGACCCCCCGACCCCGACACCACACCCTGACACCCTGACCCCGACACCACATCCCGACACCCGACACTCCAACCCCGACACGACACCCCGACCCCGAAACAGCACCCCGACCCTGACACGGCACCCCAACACTGACACGACACCCCGACCCCCGACACCCCCCGAAAAGGTGTTCTTTGGCCTTCCAAAGGCCGACAGGGTCATATATTTGTGAATTATTAGTTAGGTCATATATTTTTCGATTTTGTTATGAAAAACATCATATATAATTGTGTTGATCGGGTAGATTTAAATGTGTAGTTGTTTCATCGCTACGAGGTTTGGTGTTCGATGACCTCGCCGTGCGTTTGACGAGCTCTGCCCCTTCGTTCGTGGGTGAGCACAAATGACATGTCCTCCTAGCTATTTGCCCATTAATTATTTGCTCTGTTCCAGTGTCCGTGCCGATGAAACTTGATAGCTAGCTATATATGTGTCTTGAATCATCAGTATGCGTAACCAATATGTGTCTCCCGTTCGAAAGCGTCATAGTTATAAATATGCATGCATTTGCATATTTATAACCTTGATTATTTTGAATTGTCCAATGCTATCCATGGACAGCAAGAGTATGTGTAGATTGGGTTCGTTTTCCCATATGCTTTGCTCCGGATCCGACACATAAATTTCGTCAGTGCATCCCCTGTTGTTCTCCGGGTACACATCCTCTCTGTTTATTGCAGAGACATGTATCAGGAGAACAGCGGGGAGGTGCTGCCAAAATTTTGCGTCGGATCCGGAGCATAGCATGGGAAAATGAACCAATTCTACACATACTCGGGTGGGATTAGGACCTATTAGAGTGTAGGTTGCATGGACGTAATAAAATTGACAAAGTAGATCAACTGATGAATATATACATGGTGAATTATATATATATTTGTTGTGTGTCCAGTAGCTCTGAAAGTCAAGATGAGTGATCATGCGTGGATGTATACTGGTCACACTGGTCAGAACAAATGGAGCGCTGAATGGTTCACAAAAACCAAGTGGTTTGTGCAAGCTGCATTTGCAAATGGCCAGAGGAAAACCTGGTGCCCCTGTTTCTGGTGCGGCAATTGGGAAAAGAGGACAGAGGCTGAAATGGGCAAACACCTACAGAAGAGTGGTTTTACGCCCGATTATACGGTGTGGACATTTCATGGTGAGTCTGCCCAACGTGACCGAGCTAAGGTGGATCGTCGTCGCACCGACGAGCATGGTACCGGGATGGAAAACATGGTGCAAGACTATGATGATGCTCGGGATTCGGACGAGGAGATGGAGGAATCTGCAAAGGCCTTCAATGAAATGTTGGAGTCTTCAAAATGTCCGCTCCACGAGCACACTGAGCTTTGTTAGTTGGATGCCATCTCACAAGTAATGGCTCTGAAGGCTTAGTTCAACTTGGGCAGAGAATGCTACGATGCAATTATGACAGTATTTGGACGCTTTCTACCCAAAGGCCATGTAATGCCTGCAAACATGTACCAGTCGGACAAAATCCTCTATGCACTAAAGATGCCCTGTGGGAAGATACATGCCTGTGAGAAAGGATGTGCCTTATTTAGGCTTGACTATGCGGACTTGAACTATTGTCCCATTTGCAAGTCTTCCAGGTATATTGTGGTAGACAACGGTATGGATGAGAAGACACAGACCAAAATCCCCGTTAGTGTTCTTCGGTATATGTCAATCTTACCAAGACTTCAACGTATTTTCATGGTCGAAGAGACGGCCAGATAGATGACATGGCACAAAACAGGCAAAAGAACCGAACTAGATGCAAATGGGAATCTGATGATGGTACACACATCGGATGGTGTTGCATGGAAAAAGTTTGATGAATTACATGCTGACAAAGTGGCAGATCCGAGGCATCCTCGAGTCGGCACCGGCACAGATGGGTTCAGTGTGTTTGGTATGACGGCAGCCCAAAATAGTTGTTGGCCTGTATTTGTCTTTCCACTCAATCTCCCCCCTGGACAAATTATGCAAAGAAAGAACATTTTCCTGTCGTTGATAATTCCAGGGCCCAACTATCCAGGGAAAAATATGAATGTGTACATGCAGCATCTTAAGGAAGAATTGCAAGAAGCCTGGGATAATGGGTTCAAGACATACGACACCTATAGCAAACAGAACTTCATAATGCGTGTCTGGTACATGTACTCGACGCATGACTTGCTGGCGTATGCGCTATTCGTTGGCTGGTGTGTGCATGGAAGGTTCCCGTTCCCCACATGCAAAGGAGCTCTTGAGTTTTGTTGGCTTCAGGCCAGTAACAAGTTTTCTTGCTTTGACATGCATAGACAGTTCCTGGATCCTCGCCATAAGTACATGAAAGACAAGAAGAACTTCATCAGAGGTAGAGTTGTCAAAAACTCTGCACCACCTGCGTTGACAGGCCAACAGACCTTGGATCAGTTAAACGCTCTCGAGCCAGATCCAAAGCATCCAGGGTACTTCAAGGGGTATAATTCTAAGCATGCCTGGACTCACAAAACATGCTTATGGGATCTTCCTTACTTCAAAGACCTCCTTTGCCCACACAACATCGATGTGATGCACACTGAGAAGAATATCGCCGAGGCGCTTTTTGGTACATTATTCGGCATAGATGGGAAGTCAAAGGATAATACTAAGGCTAGAGTCAATCTGGAGGCGCTATGTGATAGGCTGTTACAAAACATGAAAGAACCGAAAGGAAAGCAGAACTGGACGAAGCCAAAGGCATGGTTCAATCTTGGAAGGCCAGCTATGAGGGAAATTATCTTGTGGGTGAAAATGCAGTTGATGTTCCCCGATGGGTATGAAGTGAATCTAAAGAGGGGAGCGAGTCTTGATAAATTGAAGATATTTGGTCTCAAGAGTCATGATTGGCACATATGGATTGAGCGGGTAATGTCGGCGATGTTGCATGGCTTCATCCCTGAGGATGAATGGCTAGTACTGGCAGAACTCAGCTATTTCTTCTGTGTTCTTTGTGCGAAAGAACTATCGCCTGGCGTGCTAGAAGAAATGGAAGAGTTGGCGCCGAAGTTGATCTGCAAGTTAGAGAAGATCTTTCCACCAGGCTTCTTTAATCCAATGCAGCATTTGATTTTGCATTTCTCGACCGAGGCAAGATTGGGGGGGTCATGCAAAATCGTTGGTGCTACCCAACTGAGAGGATGCAGAAGACGCTTCGAGAAAAATGTAAAAATAAACGTAGAATTGAAGCATCGATGGCTGAGGCATTCATCACTGAGGAGGCGGCAAACTTCATGACAGCACACTACGAAGCCAAAAATCGTCATTTGCATAATCCGAAGCCTCGGTACAATGCTGACGACCCTAAAAAGGGTGCATCCAACCTCAGCCTATTCAAAGGGAATCTCGCACCAGCCAGTGTTTCAAATCCAGTATCTTTGGATAACGAAGAATGGCGGACCATTTGGTTGTATATCTTCAACAACCTGATAGAAGTGCAGCCGTACATCGATTAAGTTCTCGGTACATTGTTTCGCAACTTCTATTTCCTTTGAACTGCTCTTATTCCTGGATATTTCATATAGTCGATACGTCGCCATATTCTCGTATGGAGCAGTGATCCAAAAGGATTCCGTCGAAGAGTATGAGCTTCTCGCAAAGCAAGGAGGCGGCTATCCCGGTTTCATCTCTTGGTTCAAAAAAACGGTAATTTCTATTAGAAAATTTCATTTCATTCGCTGATTTGTGTGTAATGCAAAAATCCTTTCATATTAAACTTGTAGGCTAATTCAGAGTATATGGACGCCGAATTGAGACAAGTCGCTAATGGTTTTGACTATAAGGTCCGTTCATTTGACAAATACGACATCAACGGGTATCGCTTTCGTACCTATGGCAAAGAGCTATCTATGGCCGACCGAAAGTCTACAAATTGTTGTGTATCTGCCATCGGCGAAGGAGGTACCGAGTATTATGGGAGAGTTGAAGCAATTTATGAACTTCTATTCTATGGTGAAAACCCACCGAATGTCGTAGTCTTCAAATGTTATTGGTTTCAGCCGAAGGAGACTAGAAGGACTCATGAACATATAGGGCTAGTTGAAATCAACCAAAGCACCCATTTAGATGTTCCTGATGTCTATATTACGGCTCAACAGGCGACCCATGTATTCTATCTACCGTGGGCCTGCCAAACTAATCCAAATCTGAAAGGTTGGGATGTCGTTTATGAAGTGCCGCCACGTGCTAGACTTTCTCCCCCAAAGGAAGAGGATTATGAACCTCACATTAACCCAGACACATATGAAGGAGAATTCTTCCAAGAGACACGTCTTTCCAAAAAGCGTTTCAAGAAACTCTATACTTCACCCCAAAACATTGAAGTAGACAGCAACAGTGAATCTGACATCACCCCAGAGGAGGAACAACAAGAGCCGGAACAAGAAGAGGTTATAGCTGCGGATGACCTGTCAATGCTTGACCGATTACGTCAAGGTGGCCTTCCACACGCACCTCTCCGCCGAGCATTGCTGGACAGTATGGCGACACCGTCGGGCCCTTCTTCGTCGACCGCGGTGCCCAGCAGGGGACGAGGTAAGAAGAAGAGAGGAGGTGGAGCACGTGGTCGCGGGAGAGGAGGTAGGGTGACTGCTACGGCGCCTTCCTCGCCGCCACCCCCAGCTGTTTCACCCGAGCACATGACTGCTAGGGTGGACTCATCCGAGAAGGAGGCTACACGGACTCCGGTCCACGAGCCTCCAGTCCACGGGTCTTCAGCCCACGAGCCTCGGGTCGATGGGCCTTCGGCCCACGAGACCCTGGAGGAGCACACGTCTGGATGGGGTACCTGGCCGGATCAGCCTGAGGAGCCGAGTGGCCATGCCGATGATGGCGGGGAGCCGACTGATATTGAGGAGAAGGGGGTCACCGTCTACCAGCGTGGTTGTACACGGCTCCCGTCCGTGCCGGCGACCCGCGAGCAGAGGTGGTTGATTTTCCCTGATGGGGAGAGGTAAGTGCATTTAATATTTTTGTACCTTCTGCATTCACATTTCTTCAAATAACTAATGCGTTGGCCTTGTCATGCTGCAGGGGTTGGGACCACCATCATAGTGTCCGCCGGGCCAACTCCGTCCTTGGAGTTCTTTGTCGGCAAAACTTCCCGGGGTTTGTCACGTTGCCTGGTGAGGGTCGGCTTCTAAAGCTTGGATTGAGTTGGGAGCACTACTTGGCTGCCTCGGCCCCGCCGGGTGAGATTATCGACGGTGTCTTGTGCAAGACGAGGGCAGACGTGGTGATCAGAAAGTTCTGGGTAATTTCTCCTTTACGCAATTAAAAATCTTCAACTAGCTAGTTATTAATTTTACTAATCAATATTGTCTCATTTGATTGCAGACATTCTACAGGTGTGAGGAGGGATACGAGGAGGAAGCGGCAAATGTTATCGATAACGTCTGCAAGCGCCTACTACAGAACTTACGGCACGAGGCTCGGGTGCAGGCTGTTTGAGACTACTACGCCTCGCGTGGTATCAAGAAGACCAAGCCGGCATGCCGCGAGAAGTTCTTGAGTAAGGAGCGGTACATGAAGGTAATTCTTAAGGCCTTGTACTTACTCCCTTCATTTAGTAATTCATAGCCATAGCGCTCAAGTTTCTATTTGCTAACTTAGGCCCTCCGAGATGGTGTGCGGATCGGATGGATTGTTGGGAGGTGTTGGTCAATGAGTGGTGCTCAAATGAATGGCTAGCCCTCCACAACGAGGCCAAGGACAAACGTGCCCAAATGGAAGGTGTGCCACACCATCAAGGCAGCTCCAACTTATTTCAGTTCGGGCGGAACTGGGTATGTGGTTTGCTTCATGATTCATGCAATTCATTCATCATGCTAGCTTTAGCCCTTTAATTACTAATTAACTTTCTTTCTCTCTTTCAGGCACGCTACAATAAGGCGGATAAGGTGCCAGAGGTGTACGACCTGTATGCCATGGCCCACACTGTCCCTTACAAGAAAGTCAAGGCATTCTCTGTGTCTGACCTCGATGATCCAAAGAACTTCACCAACATCTCCTCCCACGACAAGCTCGTGCAATATAGAGATCAAGGGAAGGCGAGGAAAGGGGAGGACTTTAACCCGAGCCAGGGTCCCATTGATACAGAGCTGCTGATGATATCTGGTGGCGGGAGGTCCCATGGCTCCATAGCCATGGAAGATGGACTTATCCGTTGTCCTAGCACTCTCCTGGAGATCAAGGCGCGCCAGTCGAGCACCTTTCCTAAGATAAGGCCTCGTGAACGGCCAGTCCAACTCACCTTCAAGGTTAGTTATATGTACTCATCTATCTTTCTCCATTACATTGTGTGCGCTTCCATCAATGATTACAAATGGTCATGTGAGTGGTGTTGTAGGCTGCTATACAGAGTGAGAGAGATAGAATGGAGAAACTTCTAGCAGAGGCGGCGGAGAGGCAGCGGGAGTTGGAGGAGAGGACGACAAAGATGTTGGAGGAGGAGAGGGCACGGAATGACATGCAGGCAAGGGCCATGTACGAGCTCCTTGTGGTAAGTTTCTTCTGTAGATTAGCCAAAACATTCATGTAGTGTTTGTCTCATTACTAACTAGTATGACTGTGATTGTCAAAACCAAATGTGCAGTCTGTGTGTGAGAAGTCCGGTCAGACCGCTCCACCGATGCCAGTGATTGCTCCTGGGACCACGGTGAGTTTAATTTGAATGGACATTACTTGCTAGTCTTAACATTTGAGTGTCATCATGCTAACGAGACATTGGAAATGATCATTGGTGCAGCATAACTCCAGACAAGCATTACACGATCCTTCTCCAACTACCGGCACGAGCCAGCCCGCTCCTACACCTCCATGATCACGGTAAGTTTCTCTAGTGTTTTGCTTAACAAATGCATAAAGACCTAGACTTAGCTTTATTTCCTCCAATATGCTTACCATAGTGACCTAGAGTTAGCTTCTTTTCCTCGAAAATGACTTAATAAGCTTGCTGACCTCCAAAACCATCTATTTTACCTAAGTTAGCTCTAAAACGATTTGTACTTAGCTTACTTATGTCAAAAATTGCATAATTAGCTTAGTTAGCTCATAAACGATCCATTTTACCTAAGTTAGCTCTAAAATGACCCATTTTACCTTACTTAGCTTATAAATGATCCAGTTTATCCAAGTTAGCTCTAAAATGACCCATTTTACCTAGATTAGCTCCTAAATGATCCATTTTACCTACGTTAGCTTTAAAATGACCCATTTCACCTAGGTTAGCTCCAAAATGACCCATCTTACCTAGGTTAGCTCCAAAATGACCCATCACACCTAGGTTAGCTCTAAAATGATGCTTTTTACTAAGTTACCTCATAAACGATCCATTTTAACTAAGTTAGCTCATAAACGATCCATTTCACCTAAGTTAGCTAAAAACGATCCATTTCACCTAAATTAGATCTTAAATGATCCATTTCACCTAAGTTAGCTCATAAACGATCCATTTCAACTAAGTTAGCTCATAAATGATCCATTTCACCTAAGTTAGCTCAAAAACGATCCATTTCACCTTAGTTAGCTCAAAAATGATCCATTTCACCTTAGTTAGCTCATAAACGACCCATTTCAACTAAGTTAGCTCATAAATGATCCATTTCACCTAAGTTAGCTCAAAAATGATCCATTTCAACTTAGCTAGCTCAAAACGATCCATTTCACCTTAGTTAGCTCATAAACGACCCATTTCAACTAAGTTAGCTCATAAATGATCCATTTCACCTTAGTTAGCTCATAAACGACCCATTTCAACTTAGTTAGCTCATATATGATCCATTTCACCTAAGTTAGCTCATAAATGACATATACTTGTTGTTCTAGTCTTCTTCTTGTTCTAGTCTTCTTCTTCTAGTCACCTATTTCTAACTTTCTTATTTGCCATTTTGCATATTTCATTCACTTCATGGAAGCTAGCTTGCTATGATGGAGTGCTTGTTTTTTCTTTCATTCTCTTCAAGTATTCTTCTAGCTTGCTATGATGGAACTTGCTATCTTGATGAAACTTTGCATTGTAATATGTATGGATGGAACAATGTGTATGTGCAACTTGATGGAACTTGCTTATGTATGAATGGATGAAAGTTATGTGCTGGATATGTGATGTGTTTGCTGTTAAATAGCCCTGTGAAATATATCTATATATGTTTGCTGTGAAAATTGTTGGATTAAAAAAACAGAAAGAAAAGAGCCAATATGCAGGCTCTTTGTCGTCAGCCACCGACGGCAATGGGCTCTTTGTCGTCCGTGACAGACGGCAAAGAAGCCACGTGGCACCCAACTGTGCTTCCTAGGAGCTGACCCATTTGGTCAGTTTGCCTATAGTGGCTGACGGCAAAGGCAGGACAAATTTTGCCGTCAACGGCGGACGGCAAAGGCTGTCGTGTAGTGACGTCTAGCTGACATCACTCGGCGGACGGCAAAGGCAGGACAAATTTTGCCATCAGCGGCGGACGGCAAAGGGCCGTTAGCCACCTAACGGACTAACAGCACAATTTTTTCCATCTGCTTTCTTTGCCGTCTGCTGCTGATGGCAAAGGCCCATTTGCCGTCAGCCGCCTGAAGCAAACGGCAAAGTAGCTCTTTGCCGGACCTTACTTTGCCGGAGCCTTTTGCCGTCTGCGGCAGACGGCAAAGACCTTTGCCGTCCGCCGTTCATGCCTTTGCCGTTCGCCGTGGCAGACAGCAAAGTAGCTGATTCCTGTAGTGCAACACTCCCAATCTATTCTGCTCCCGGATGTTTTGAGGGTATATGGACATATATAGGCGAAAGAAGTCGGTCAGGGGAGCCATGAGGGTCCCACAAGGGTGGGGGGCACGCCCAGGGGGGCAGGCGCGCCTCCCTGCCTCGTGGCCACCTCGAAGCTTCCCTGATGTCTACTCCAAGTCTCCTGGATTGCTTCCGTTCCAAAAATAACTCTCCCGAAGGTTTCATTCCGTTTGGACTCCATTTTATATTCATTTTCTTCGAAACACTGAAATAGGCAAGAAAACAACAATTTGGGTTGGGCCTCCGGTTAATAGGTTAGTCCCAAAAATAATATAAAAGTGTATAATAAAGCCCATAAACATCCAAAACAGATAATATAATAGCATGGAACAATCAAAAATTATAGATACATTGGAGACGTATCAGCATGACAAAAGGATACAAAAACGTGAGTTTAATGTAGGTCATTATGTATTGTTATACAACTCTCGTTTAAGATTTTTTTGCAGGAAAACTCCTCTCTAAATGGGAAGGTCCTTACGTCATCGAGGAGGTCTATCATTCCGGTGCCATAAAAATCAACAACTTCAAAGGCACAAATCCAAGGGTGGTGAACGGTCAAAGAATCAAACATTATATCTCAGGTAATCCTATAAACGTTGAAACTAATGTTATTGAAACCGTAACCCCTGAGGAGTATATAAGGGACACCTTCCAGAATGTTTCAGCCTATGGAAAGGAATAGGTGTGTGGTACGGTAAGTAAACCGACTCCAAAACAGTTCTAATAGCAACTTTTCTCCGTTTTGGAATATTTAAGAAAATAGGAAAATAAGAAGCAGTCCGGAAAGGACATGAGGCATCCACGATGGTGGAGGGCGCGCCCTACCCCCCTGGGCGCCCCCCCTCCCCTACCTTGTGGGCCCCTCGTGTGCCCTCCAGACTCCGTTTTCTTGCATGATACTTCTTTTCGTCAGTAAAAATTCGTTATATAATCTCCCGAAGGTTTTGACCACCGTACCATGCAAATATCTTCTGTCTTTGTTTCGAGCTGTTTTTCTAACAGATCTAGATCGCCATGACGTCTTCAAGTGCCCCCATGGACAAGTTCTTTGAGAAGGTCATCCACCCCTACCTCGCGGAGGTGCTGCAACACCCTCAAACCATTGAGATGCGTGAGGGTTTGCTACACATCCGTGATGTTGAGGGACCAAGGAGGACCGGAAGCATGGAGACAAGACTCGGAGCAATGGAGCAACAAGTTTTCAAGTGCCAGGACATGGTGGAACGTGGACTCGACGCCAACCACATAATGATCACAGAGTTTACCAACAACACCAAGCTAGATGCCAGGAAAATCGGGGAGACCATCTTCAAGCTTCATAAGAAAATCGAGCATCTCCAAACCCAGATCTATGAACTGCAAAACCAAAACTGTGAGTATGAATATAGATTCAAGAGGATGAGTTTGGCTGCAGATTCGAGGATCTCGGAGACTTGATCATCCTTCTATGATGGTGAGCCTATGCCTTGGAAGATGGACGATAAGCCTACATCATCAACAACTCCATCATCACCACCTCCGAGGAAGAAGACATAAACACATGGGTATGGGCACTCCCCTTGGCAACTGCCAAGCTTGGGGGATGATATGTCTCCGTCGTATCTATAATTTTTTTATTGTTCCATGCCAATATTATACAACTTTCATATACTTTTGGCAACTTTTTATACTATTTTTGTGACTAAAATATTGATGCACTGCCCAGTACCAGTTCCTGTTTGTTGCATGTTTTTTTGTTTCGCAGTAAATCCATATCAAACAGAGTCCAAACGGGATAAAAACTGACGGAGATTTTTTTGAATATATGTGAATTTTGGGAAGTGAAATCAACGCGATACGATGCTCGAGGGGCCCACAAGGAAGGGGGCGCGCCCTAGGGGCGCAGGCGCGCCCCTGACCCTCGTGGCAACCTCTTAAGGTGGTTGGTGCCCTTCCTTCGCCGCAAGAAAGCTAATACCCGAATAATAATCGTGTCCAAAATTCAGCCCAATCGGAGTCACGGATCTCCGGGGATATAAGAAACGGTGAAAGGGCAGAATCAGAAACGCAGAAACAGAGAGAGACAGTTCCAACCTCGGAGGGGCTCTCGCCCCTCCCACGCCATGGAGACCATGGACTAGAGGGGAAACCCTTCTCCCATCTAGGGGGAAGGTCAAGGAAGAAGAAGAAGAAGGGGGCCCTTTCCCCCCTCTCTTCCGGTGGCGTCGGAATGCCACCGGGGCCATCATCATCACCGCAATCTACACCAACAACTTCACCACCATCATCACCAACTCTTCCCCCCCTCTATGCAGCAGTGTAACCCCTCTTTTACCTGCTGTAATCTCTACTTAAACATGGTGCTCAATGCTATATATTATTTCCCAATGATGTATGGCTATCCTATGATGTTTGAGTAGATCCGTTTTGTCCTATGGGTTAATTGATGATCGTGATTGGTTTGAGTTGCATGTTTTATTATTGGTGATGTCCTATGGTGCTCTCCGTGTCACGCAATCGTGAGGGATCCCCGCTGTAGGGTTTGCAACATGTTCACGATTTGCTTATGGTGGGTGGCGTGAGTGATAGAAACACAGACCCGAGTAAGTAGGTTGTTTGCGTATGGGAATAAAGAGGACTTGATGCCTTATAACGCTATGGTTGGGTTTTACCTTAATGATCTTTAGTAGTTGCGGATGCTTGCTAGAGTTCCAATCATAAGTGCATACGATCCAAGAAGATAAAGTATGTTATCTTATGCCTCTCCCTCAAATAAAATTGCAATAATGATTACCGGTTTAGTTATCGATTGCCTAGGGACAAGTAACTTTCTTGTGTGACAACAAGCTCTCTACTAAAACTAACTTAGTTGTGTCTTCATCTAAACAGCCCCTACTTTTTATTTACACGCTCTTTATTATCTTGCAATCCTATCCAACAACACCTACAAAGTACTTCTAGTTTCATACTTATTATAGGTAAAGCAAATGTTAAGCGTGCGTAGAGTTGTATCGGTGGTTGATAGAACTTGAGGGAATATTTGTTCTACCTTTAGCTCCTCGTTGGGTTCGACACTCTTACTTATCGAAAGAGGCTACAATTGATCCCCTATACTTGTGAACCGTTATGTAACGAAGTTGGAGCGTGAGGTATTTATTGATTGTCTTCCTTATGAGTGGCGGTCGGGGACGAGCGATGGTCTTTTCCTACCAATCTATCCCCCTAGGAGCATGCGTGTAGTACTTTGTTTCGATGACTAATAGATTTTTGTAATAAGTATGTGAGTTCTTTATGACTAATGTTGAGTCCATGGACTATTAGCACTCTCATCCTTCCATCATTGCTAGCCTCTTCGGTACCGTGCATTGCCCTTTCTCACCTTGAGAGTCGGTGCAAACTTCGCCAGTGCATCCAAACCCCGTGATATGATACGCTCTATCACACATAAGCCTCCTTATATATTCCTCAAAACGGCCACCATACCTACCTATTATGGCATTTCCATAGCCATTCCGAGATATATTGCCATGCAACTTCCATCATCATCATATACATGACTTGAGCATTCATTGTCATATTGCTTTGCATGATCGTAAGATAGCTAGCATGATGTTATCATGGCTTGTCCGTTTTTTGATGTCATTGCTATGCTAGATCATTGCACATCCTGGTACACTGCCGGAGGCATTCATATAGAGTCATATCTTTGTTCTAGTATTGAGTTGTAAGTAAATAAAAGTGTGATGATCATCATTATTAGAGCATTGCCCCAAGAAAAAGAAGAGAGGGCCAAAGAAGCCTAAATAAAAAACGGGGCCAAAGAAGCCCGCCAAAAAAAGGGGCAATGTCACTATCCTTTTACCACACTTGTGCTTCAAAGTAGCACCATGTTCTTCATATAGAGAGTCTCTTGAGTTATCACTTTTATATACTAGTGGGAATTTTCATTATAGAACTTGGCTTGTATATTCCGATGATGGGCTTTCTCAAATGCCCGAGGTCTTCATGAGAAAGCAAGTTGGATGCACACCCACTTAGTTTTAGTTTGAGCTTTCATACACTTATAGCTCTTAGTGCATCTGTTGCATGGCAATCCCTACTCCTCGCATTGACATCAATTGACGGGCATCTCCATAGCCCATTGATTAGCCGCGTCGATGTGACACTTTCTTCCTTTTTTTCTTCTCCACACAACCTCCATCATCATATTCTATTCCACCTATAGTGCTATGTCCATGGCTCATGCTCATGTATTGTGTGAAAGTTGAAAAAGTTTGAGAACGTCAAAAGTATGAAACAATTGCTTGGCTTGTTATTGGGGTTGTGCATGATTTGAATATTTTGTGTGGTGAAGATGGAGCATAGCCAGACTATATGATTTTGTAGGGAGAACTTTCTTTGGCCATGTTATTTTGAAAAGACATGATTGCTTTATTAGTATGCTTGAAGTATTATTATCTTAATGTCAAATGATAGACTATTCCTTTGAATCACTCGTGTCTTAATATTCATGCCATGATTAGATTACATGATCAAGATTATGCTAGGTAGCATTCCACATAAAAAAATATCTTTTTATCATTTACCTACTCGAGGACGAGCAGGAATTAAGCTTGGGGATGCTGATACGTCTCCGTCGTATCTATATTTTTTATTGTTCCATGCCAATATTATACAACTTTCATATACTTTTGGCAACTTTTTATACTATTTTTGGGACTAACATATTGATCCAATGCCCAATGCCAGTTCCTGTTTGTTGCATGTTTTTTGTTTCACAGTAAATCCATATCAAACGGAGTCCAAACGAGATAAAAACTCAGGGAGATTTTTTTGGGAATATATGTGAATTTTGGGAAGTGAAATCAATGCGAGACGATGCTCGAGGGGCCCACGAGGCAGGGGGCGCGCCCCTGACCCTCGTGTCCACCCTGTAAGGCGGTTGGTGCCCTTCTTTCGCCGCAAGAAATCTAATATCCGGATAAAATCGTGTCCAAAATTCAGCCCAATCGGAGTCACGGATCTCCGGGAATATAAGAAACGGTGAAAGGGTAGAATCAGAAACGCAGAAACAGAGAGAGACAGATCCAATCTCGGAGGGGCTCTCGCCCCTCCCACGCCATGGAGACCATGGACCAGATGGGAAACCCTTCTCCCATCTAGGGGGAAGGTCAAGGAATAAGAATAAGAAGGGGGGCCCTTTCCCCCTCTCTTCAGGTGTCACCGGAACGCCGCCGGGGCCATCATCATCACCGCAATCTACACCAACAACTTCACCGCCATCATCACCAACTCTTCCCCCCTCTATGCAGCGGTGTAACCCCTCTTTTACCCGATGTAATCTCTACTTAAACATGGTGCTCAATGCTATATATTATTTCCCAATGATGTATGATTATCCTATGATGTTTGAGTAGAGCCTTTTTGTCATATGGGTTAATTGATGATCGTGATTGGTTTGAGTTGCATGTTTTATTATTGGTGTTGTCCTATGGTGCTCTCCGTGTCGCGCAAGCATGAGGGACCCCCGCTATAGGGTTTGCAATATGTTCACGGTTTGCTTATGGTGGGTGGCGTGAGTGATAGAAACACAGACCCGAGTAAGTAGGTTGTTTGCGTATGGGAATAAAGAGGACTTCATGCCTTATAATGATATGGTTGGGTTTTACGTTAATGATCTTTAGTAGTTGCAGATGCTTGCTAGAGTTTCAATCATAAGTGCATATGATCCAAGAAGATAAATTATGTTATCTTATGCCTCTCCCTCAAATAAAATTGCAATGATGATTATCGGTTTAGTTATCGATTGCCTAGGGACAAATAACTTTCTTGTGTGACAACAAGCTCTCTACTAAAACTAACTTAGTTGTGTCTTCATCTAAATAGCCCCTACTTTTTATTTACACGCTCTTTATTATCTTGAAGTCCTATCCAACAAAACCTACAAAGTACTTCTAGTTTCATACTTATTCTAGGTAAAGCGAATGTTAAGCGTGCGTAGAGTTGTATGGATGGTCGATAGAACTTGAGGGAATATTTGTTCTACCTTTAGCTCCTCGTTGGGTTCGACACTCTTACTTATCGAAAGAGGCTACAATTGATCCCATATACTTGTGGGTTATCAGGGGAGTGCCCCGGTATCGTATCACCATCACACTTTTATCTTTATCGTTTTTCTTAGTTCGGTCCTTTTGGTTATATCTTGATCTAGTAGAATAAAGTTTTAGTATGATCTAGTTTTGAGTTTTGCTTTATGATCCTTCTATGTAATCGAGTCCATGAGCTATATATAAAAAAGATTAGTTATGAGTCAAGGGCCTGATTACCTTGCCATGATCTGGAGGGAATAAAAATAAAAGAAAAGAGAAAGAACAAAAAGAAACAAAGAGATCATATGGATCTTATGGAGAGTAATGACTTCACATATGAAGAGTATGATGAGTAAAAGTTGTTGAGAGTTGACAAACATAGTTTTGGTCATCGTTGCAATTAATAGGAAGTAATAAAGAAAGAGAGGTTTTCACATATAAATATAATATCTTGGACATCTTTTATGATTGTGAGCACTCATTAAAATATGACATGCCAAAAAGTTGACGTTGGACAAGGAAGACAACGTAATGGGTTATGTTTTATTACATCTGAAATAAATTATATTGTCATGGATCATCCAACATGTTGAGCTTGCCTTTCCCCTGATGCTAGCCAAATTCTTTGCACCAAGTAGAGATACTACTTGTGCTTCCAAATATCCTTAAACCCAGTTTTGCCATGAGAGTCCACCATATCTACCTATGGATTGAGTAAGATCCTTCAAGTAAGTTGTCATTGTTGCAAGCAATAAAATTGCCCCCTAAATATGTATGATTTATTAGTGTGGAGAAAATAAGCTTTATACGATCTTGTGATGTGGAAGAAATAAAAGCGACGGACTGCATAATAAAGGTCCATATCACAAGTGGCAATATAAAGTGATGTTCTTTTGCATTAAGATTTCGTGCATCCAACCATAAAAACACATGACAACCTCTTCTTCCCTCTACGAAGGGCCTGTCTTTTATTCTTGTCTTATACTTCATACAAGAGTCATGGTGATCTTCACGGCGGCTGGGTGTCGAGCTGGAGCTCGGGGGACGCCGGGCGTCGGGCTGGAGCTCCACGGCAGCTGGGCGTCGGGGTGGCACTCGACGGTGGCTGGGCGTCAGGGTGGTGCTCGACTGCGGCTGGGCATCGGGGTGGCGCTCGACGGCGGCTAGGATATGGGGTGGAGCTCGATGGGGGCTGGGCAACGGGGTGGAGCTAGACGGCGGCTGGGCGACGGGGTGGAGCTCGACGGCGGCTAGGCGACGGGGTGGAGTCCGAGGATGCAAGGACAGCGGATGGGGCGTCAGGGTCGAGCGCAAGAACGGCGATGACAGTGGATCGAGCGTGAGGGCGGCGGCAGCAGGCACGGGTGGGGTTATGGAGTTGCATTTTTTTATTGAGGTAGGAGCTGGCTAGATTTGGGGATATTTTGCACGAGCACGCCAAAAATTTCGCCTCCTCGCGCCTAAATCTTGCGCCAAGTTTGCAACCTTCGGTCGATTGACACGTGTCAACCTACGCCGACACTTGATCCATGCACATACACCCTACATACGCCGACACATTTGACGTCGCTAAGTGCGTATCTACGCCAACTGATAAACTGTCAACCGCCACACATGTGCGGACACATGACGTGTTGTTAAGAAAACACTGACTGATACGTGGTGGCTTTGTGGTTGCTGACACTTACTATGTCCATGTTGATTTATCTTCACCGACATATGATGTGAAGACATAACTTAAAAGATACGCCAACAGTTATTTTCTGGACACAGTAGACCTTTGCCCAGAGAATTGTGTCACCTAAGCTGCACCATGGTGTAGTGACCTTTCCTTTTTACATTTTATACTTTGGCAATCACTGTGTGTTGGAAAGATCCTGATGTATATAGCTAATTGGATGTGAGTTTTCATGAACTATTATTGTTGACATTACCCTTGAGGTAAAAGGTTGGGAGGCGAAACTATAAGCCCTTATCTTTCTCTATGTTTGATTAAAACTTCATACCCATAAATATTGCGTGAGTGTTAGAAATTGTGAAAGATTAAATGATAGTTGAGTATGTGGACTTGCTGAAAAGCTCTTATATTGACTCTTTCTAATGTTATGATAAATTGCAATTGCTTCAATGACTGAGATTATAGTTTGTTAGTTTCAATGAAGTTTCTGATTCATACTTGAAATTGTGAATGAATTGTTACTTTATCATAAGAAATCATATGACAATATATATATGTTGCTGTTATAAGAATGATCATGATGCCCTCATGTCCGTATTTTATTTTATCAACACCTCTATCTCTAAACATGTGGACGTATTTTTCGATATCGGCTTCCGCTTGAGGACAAGCTAGGTCTAAGCTTGGGGGAGTTGATACGTCCATTTTGCATCTTTCTTTTATATCGATATTTATTGCATTATGGGATATTATTACACATTATGTCACAATACTTATGCCTATTCTCTCTTATTTTACAAGGTTTACATGAAGAGGGAGAATGTCGGCAGCTGGAATTCTAGGCTAGAAAAGGAGCAAATATTAAATACCTATTCTGCACAACTCCAAAAGTCCTGAAACTCCACGGAAGTCAGTATGAGAATATATAAAAAATATTGGGCGAAGGAAGTACCAGAGGGGGGCCACCCACCATCCACGAGGGTGGGGGACCCCTGGCAGCCTCCGGTGCCCATATTTGGCTATATGAAGTCTTTCGCCCTGGACAAGAAGCAAGCTCTCGGGATGAAACTCCGCCGCCACGAGGCGAAACCTTGGCGGAACCAATCTAGGGCTTCGGCGGAGCTGTTCTGCCGGGGAAACATCCCTCCGGGAGGGGGAAATCATCACCATCGTCATCACCATCGATCCTCTCATCAGGAGGGGGTCAATCTCCATCAGCATCTTCACTAGCACCATCTCATCTCAAACCCTAGTTCATCTCTTGTATCCAATCTTTGTCTCAAAACCTCAGATTGGTACCTGTGGGTTGCTAGTAGTGTTGATTACTCCTTGTAGTTGATGCTAGTTGGTTTACTTGGTGGAAGATCATATGTTCAGATCCTTTATGCACATTAATACCCCTCTGATTATGAACATGAATATTATTTGTGAGAAGTTACATTTGTTCTTGTGGACATGGGAGAAGTCTTGTTATAAGTAGTCTTGTGAATTTGATATTCGTTCGATATTTTGATGAGATGTATGTTGTCTCTCCTCTAGTGGTGTCATGTAAACATCGACTACGTGACACTTACCATTATTTGGGCCTAGGGGAAGGCATTGGGAAGTAATAAGTAGATGATGGGTTGCTAGAGTGACAGAAGCTTAAACCCTAGTTTATGTGTTGCTTCGTAAGGGGCTGATTTGGATCCATATGTTTCATGCTATGGTTAGGTTTACCTTAATACTTCTTTTTTAGTTGTGGATGCTTGCAAAAGGGGTTAATCATAAGTGGGATTCTTGTCCAAGGAAGGGCAGTACCCAAGCACCGGTCCACCCACATATCAAATTATCAAAGTACCGAACGCGAATCATATGAGCGTGATGAAAACTAGCTTGACGATAATTCCCATGTGTCCTCGGGAGCGTTTTCCTTTATATAAGAGTTTGTCCAGGCTTGTCCTTTGCTACAAAAAGGATTGGGCCATTTTGCTGTGCCTTATTTATTTTTATTACTTGTTACCCGTTACAAATTACCTTATCAAAACTATCTGTTACCGATAATTTCAGTGCTTGCAGAGAATACCTTACTGAAAATTGCTTATCATTTCCTTCTGCTCCTCGTTGGGTTCGACACTCTTACTTATCAAAAGGACTACGATAGATCCCCTATACTTGTGTGGCATCATAGCCCAGTTGATGATAGCCGGGACAAAGTTAGTAGCGAAATCATTTCTGCAGGCAGTTACAGCTGCATTGACTGCCTGCTGTAGCCACTCATTTTTCTCCTCGGCTGTTTTTTCACGTCCTCGGCTGCTTTTTTTCTCGAACGCAAGCTTCACCTTATCGTCGATGTCCGCCTGACTAAACTTCTTTTTCCGCTTCTTGGCCTTCGGGCCCTTGTTGTAAAGCACCTTCCATGTCTCGTCGTCTTCGGCATCGTGCACACGTCCATATTGCGGCCGCTGGCCCAAAGGGAGTCTGTTAAGTTCGTTCAAGGCCCATTTGAGAGGGGTATCCCACTTGGGACTCATCAGATAAGTAGGGCTTTCGGCTGCAAGCTGGTGTTGCTTCTCCTGTGGAAGGAACGTGAACCGTTTACGAATGTGTACTCGACTTGATTTGGAGCTAAATGTAAGGTGGTAAAAGAATAATTACCAGTCTTCTAATCAATCTCCTCGTGATCAGGTCCGTGTAAAAAACCTTCTTTTCCTTATCCCACTTGTAGCGGACCCAGATGAAGTCACGCTCCAAGGGGTTGGTGAACTTCGTGAAGGGGTCTGGGAGACCCGCGGCTTCACGTTCCGCGTCCTCCTTATCCCATATGGGCCTTTTACCGAGGTAGCCACGGCTTCCGAGGCGATGCTTCCCCGTGTTCCTTTGTTGAAGGCTCTTGAATTTCGCAGCCTTAGCCTTGGCTGCCTCAGTAGCGCAAGTGTCCTTGAACTTTTCAAACTCCTCTTCCGTAAGTGTCAGATTTTCCTCCAAAATATTGGACAGGGGTTCCTCAGCCTCAATAGTTCGTTTCACCCTCCCTTTCCAGGAGGTCAAATCATTGCGGAACAGGCCCATGGCGTGATTGTTAATCTTTTTCATCTTTGGATCATCCCACGGTTGTTCTATTCTATCATCCCGGTCGGCGAACTTGAATCTCTTGTGCAACTTCGTCAGGAGCAACTGCCTCAAATGTTCTTTACTCCTTAAGTCATCATCGTTGATGCTCGCTGAGGGAGTCCTGGATTAGGGGGTCTCCGGACAACCGGACTATATCCTTGGGCCGGACTGTTGGACTATGAAGATACAAGATTGAAGACTTCATCCCATGTACAAATGGGACTCTACTTGGCGTGGAAGGCAAGCTAGGAAATACGGATATGGATATCTCCTCCTTTGTAATCGACCTTGTGTAACCCTAGCCCCCCTCCGGTGCCTATATAAACCGTAGGGTTTTAGTCCGTAGGACAACATACAATCATACCATAAGCTAGCTTCTAGGGTTTAGCCTCTCTGATCTCGTGGTAGATCTACTCTTGTAATACTCATATCATCAGGAACAATCAAGCAGGACGTAGGGTTTTACCTCTATCAAGAGGGCCCGAACCTGGGTAAAACATCATGTCCCCTGCCTCCTATTACCATCTGCCTTAGACGCACAGTTCGGGACCCCCTACCCGAGATCCGCCGGTTTTGACACCGACATTGGTGCTTTCATTGAGAGTTCCACTATGTTGTCACCATAAGGCTCGATGGCTCCTTCTATCATCGCTAGCGATGCGGTCCAGGGTGAGGTTTTCCTCCCCGGACAGATCTTCATATTCGGCGGCTTTGCACTACGGGCCAATTCGCTTGGCCATCTGGAGCAGATTGAGAGCTATGCCTCTGGCCATCAGGTCAGATTTGGAAACTTGAACTACGCGGCCGATGTCCGCGAGGACTTGATCTTCGACAGATTCGAGCCCATGCCGGACACGCTGCACAGTCACGACGAGCAAGACGTAACTCTACCGTCGGGCAGTGTTCGGGAGATCGCATCCACAGCTACTCTGGTTTTTAACTTGGAACAAGTCACGCAATCCGAGAGCGGAGGGATGGACCCCGCCATGGAGGCCGCACTCTCAGCGGCGATAGAGCCGGATACTGACTTCACCCCCTACGAGAGCCGTGTAGCCGAACCACTGGATTCATCTACGGCCACGGACTCCGAGCCGCTCATGTTCATGCCCGTCGAATCCGACTGGGCGCCGATCATGGAATTCACCTCCGCGGACATCTTTCAGCACTCACCCTTCGGGGATGTGCTAAATTCTTTAAGGCCCCTCTCCCTGTCAGGAGAACCTTGGCCGAACTATGTCCGGCTAGAATGGGATGCAGACGACGAAGAAATTCGCTGCCCACCCACCACCCACTTAGTAGCCACTGTCGATGACTTAACCGGCATGCTCGACTTCGGCTCCGAGGACTTCGATGATATGGACGAGAAGCCAGAGACGAACCGGAACCACCGCCCACAGGGCATTGGACCGCTACTTCATCACATGACGTATACATGGTGGACACCCCCAACAAAGCCAATGGCGACGAGAAAGCAGAGGATGACCCCTCCAAGAAGCAACCCAAGTGCTGACGTCAGCGGTGCTGCCCTAAGTCCCGCCATAGCAAAAACAGCGATAACAATAGTCCACGCGACTCCGGAAAAGACGACAACTGCACCACCCCGGTGGCAGAAAATGATCAAGATGCAAACAACAAACATAGTGCGGATCCGATGTCTGAACACGATGACGCCAAAGATAAGCATCATCAATCCCTGTCTAGGGAAGAAAACAGTCCGGACGCTGATGCACCCATCATCCCGGAAACACACTTGGGGCAAGAGAACCTCCGCAGAAGGCTTACTGCCACAGCAAGAATCCTAAAGAAACAGAAGCAAAGGCTCAAGGTCGCACAAGATACACTCAATAGCAAGTGGAACAAAGTAACAAAGTATGGTAGAAGCTACCACCCAAATAGCTATCCAAAGCGCAAGCTATTACCGGAATTCGACGACGAGGCCTTAGAGCCCATACAGCCGATAAGTGATACGGCCAACCGGCCAGACCCACCACCCTGTGAATGCGATAGAGCGGCTAACAAAGTCACGCATAAGTCAACACACGTTCTACATGAGAACTTGCGTCAAAAATCCGGCGTGACCAGATCTATCTATGGATCTAGGTAGCGCACTACGGTACACAACTAGCACCAAACACTACAACCGTCCGAACACTATGGCGCATCCCAATACAGGGGTGCCGCACACCCACTATGTTTCACTGATGAGGTGCTGGATCATGAATTCCCAGAAGGATTCAAACCAGTGAACATAGAGGCGTACGATGGAACCACAGACCCTGGAGTCTGGATAGAGGACTTCATCCTCCACATTCATATGGCTCGTGGAGACGATCTCCATGCCATTAAATACTTGCCCCTCAAGCTTAAAGGGTCAGCTAGGCACTGGCTGAAAAGCCTCCCCGAAAACACAATTCGAAGTTGGGAGGAGTTCGAGGACGCTTTCCGGGCCAATTTTCAAGGGACTTATGTCCGACCTCCGGATGCACATGATTTAAGTCACATAATCCAACAATCCGGAGAGTCCGGTCGAAAGCTTTGGAACAGGTTCCTCACCAAGAAGAACCAAATAGTCGACTGTCCGGACGCCGAAGCCTTAGCAGCTTTTAAACATAGCGTCTGAGATGAATGGCTTGCCAGACACCTCGGTCAAGAAAAACCGAGAACAATGGCAGCCCTAACAAGCCTCATGACCCACTTTTGTGCGGGCGAGGACAGTTGGTTGGCCCGTAGCAGCACCAGCGACCCAAGCACATCCGAGGTAAGGGATGGCAATGGTAAACCACGACGCAACAAAAACAAGTCTCGAAATAAAGAAGGTAGCCCAGATAATACAGCGGTAAATGCCGGATTCAGGGGCTCCCGACCAGGTCAGCGGAGAAAGCCTTTCAAAGGCAGCAGAGAAGGACAATCTGGCCTAAACAAAATTCTTGACAAGCTCTGTCAGATTCACCGCACCCCACAAACCTGCAAATCATACCCATGGAGAATGTTGGGTCTTCAAGCAGGCCGGTAAGCTAAACGCTGAACACAAAGGGGAGGAGACACCAAGCGAAGACGAGGATGAACCTCGCCAGCAAAGCGACGGAGGACAGAAAAAATTCCCACCGAAGGTTAAAATAGTAAACGTGATCAATGTGACAAGGAGGAGAAGCAATCACGCACTCTGATGCACACGCGCCATCGAGCCCGTCACCCCTAGGTCCAGCCCCTGGTTGGCCTGCCCGATCACTTTTGATCATACGGATCACGATACACATATCCGGCGCGAAGGACTGACGGCCTTGGTGTTAGACCCAATAATAAATGGGTACTATTTCACAAGGGTCCTCATGGACGGCGGTAGTGATCTCAATCTGATATATCAAAACACAGTCTGCAAAATGGGGATAGACCCGACACAAATAAGCCACAGTAATACTACCTTCAAGGGAGTAATACCAGGCCAAGAGGCCCACTGTACGGGCTCTCTACTACTAGAGGTGGTATTCGGTTCTCCCGATAACTTCTGAAGTGAAATGTTAACTTTTCACATCGCTCCATTCTGAAGTGATTTTCAAGCACTACTCGGAAGGGCGGCTTTCGCCCGTTTTAACGCAATACCGCATTATGCTTTTCTCAAGCTCAAGATGCTCGGTCCATGAGGCGTCATTACAGTTAGCGGAAATACCAACCGTTCTTCACGTACGGAAGAGGACGCGGAGGCTCTAACAGCCGCACACTAGACGGCCTCACCAACCATAAAAATGGCAGGTCGTCAAGACCACAGACACGGTTGGACGAGTCCGGCGTTCCATCATACATGTATAAGATTGGTTTTCAAACCCTCATAAAGCGATGCCAGGGGCTTCCCACGTGTAATCAGGGCCAGCCCGGCTCAACTAGGCTTCTCTGGAATTCTGATAACTCATTCTTCTTTTCGGCACGGCAACTTTCATCTAAGTTCTTTCCTTTTTGCAGGTTACAATCGTGCTACACCCATCCAGGACACGGCACAACGGAGACACAGGCGCAAACGTGCAGCAGGGACCTGCCAAAAGGTTTCTTTTTAGATTAAGGCCATGCGTAAACCTTTTTTACTGTCTCTTGTTGCTCACATCCTCCGGATACTCCACACAACCGAGAAGGATGCCGGCGTTATTGGCATGTGGCCACGCCAGGATTTTGTACGTACCTGGACACATGGGGTTTCTTATAAAGGGCATTGTTTAGCCCCGTATATGTTATAAAGACCAAACACCTTAGGGATTGTTCGGCGTCGCGAGTTTGGCCCTATATGCATCAGCTCCGAATCATGTCTTTGGACAAATGTTGGGTTTGCCCGGCTCCCATGTTTTGGTACCTTACGTTCCGTTATATCGGCTAAGGTAGCACTGGGAGAACTACTGTGATTGTGCCCTGGTTCATCCGGATGAGCACCTCAGTAGAAAAAGCCAAAAACTGACTGTCATGATACAGCGAGAGACTGGTCAACCACTTGATGACTACTTGGAATCTTCGGGATTCCTCCGCATTAACGAAGGGCCGTTTCCCGGTCATGTACGTACGCGAACCGTATTCAGACAAGCGCAGAAGTACCAGGGGTGCTATAGTAGCCCCACTGTCACACTCCTATGGCTAAGTGAAAGTGTTAAAGCAATATAGTCTGATTGCCTTGTTCGCTACACTATCACCTCCTTAACGGACCAAGACGTTGGATCAAGTGTGGATATGCATCTTTTGCGAACACCCCCGCATTATATGCGTGGGGGCGGAAGCCGACGACTGCAAACTTTCAGGTTATATACATATATACATAAACGGCCGCACAGGAGGCATCATAGTACTTTCGGGCAAAAGTATAAATACGGCCTTGATTAATTCAGAAAAACATTGTTTGTACAATGGGACTACATGTCACTGGAAAATAATATTGTTCGAGCACTGAGCCTCTATCGAACGAGCGCCTTCAAGGACCTCTTCAAAGTAGTGCTCGGCAGCTACTCGGCCTATGGCCGAACCCTGTGTCGCAACAGTGGTGGCCACCATATCCGCCCAGTATGTTTTGACATGGGCAAGGGCCATCCGCGCACCTTCTATGCACGCTGACCTCTTTACAGCATCGATGTGTGGAGGAATTGTTGCACTAAGCTAAAGTAGCTACTCGGCTTTGGCCCTCCCGGCCACAGGTGATCCACAACGGACCTCGTGGCAAGTCCGGACAACCTATGGAGCTCGGCCCAACCGGTCAACCGCTCATTCAGCAGCAGCAGACGGACTGGAGCGTGAAACTATGACCAAAACAGCTTCTCCACTTCGGGACCTTTCTTATCCTTGAAGTACTCGGCTGCATCAGCAGCACTTGCAGCCAAATCCATGTATTCATCCGCAGAACTCCATAGCCGGTCCAGAGGAGCATACTTCGGATCTCCGAACTTAGTCCGCAACAAGAAGGGCTTCCCAGACACGATAGCTGCAGCTTGATTCAGCTCCTCCTTCGCCGCTCTAATTTTGGAGCAAGCTTCCTTGGCAGCCACCCGGGCCTTCTCCAGGTCCGTCGCTTTCGCCCGGTCTTCTTTTTCAAGAAGCCAGTAACGGTCAGCGGCATCTTTTAACTCTACAGCCATCTTGGCTATTTTTTCCTTGCTCTCGCAATGCGAGGCCTGTTCGGCCCTTTAACTCTTCGACCACCTTTAAAGCGGTCGTATTGCTACTCCTCGCTTGCTCCTTGGCTCGGGCAAGCTCCGCCCGAAGGGTCTCCACGGTGGCAGCTCCATCTGCAGTCACAACATACTAAAGATACTGGCATCATGCTGCTCTTACTATGTGACGATTACCAGAAAAATAACTCACCCTGTGCCTCATCAAGCCGCTTGTTGATAAGCACGATGTCGGCATCTGCCACATCCAGCTACCGCTTTAGTTCAGCAAACCCATCAGTCCGGCTAGTCACCGGAGCTTCAACCACCTGCACATAAAGGCGGTCTGGTTATTACTTGGGACTATGATCCTTTGTTTGCCGCCGTTCTCGATGACAACCAGAGTCTCAGGGGCTACTATCTACATGAGCATACCTAGTGTATGCGGTACTGTTAAAGGCATACATTGTTTCACGTACCTTGAAGCCTTTCAATAGACTCATAAAAGCTTCGTGCAAACTGCTTTCAGCGGATGAAATCCTTTCAATCACCGTACCCATTAGCGTACGATGCGCTTCCGAGATGACAGCTTGCCCCAGAACATCCTTCAGCACGTCTGACTGCACACTATACGGACACTTGCTGTCGCTCCCCTCAGGAGCCGGATACTGGGGATGTCGGGCGGCCAAAGGGTTATTCTCTGGCCCTAGTGGATCCGGAGATACCCTTCGCGACGACACTTCAAGGTTGCCCGCTTCTAGAGTTGGGGAGTCCGGGGGAGGCATTTCGCTCTCCATCATCTCTGGAAGAAGATCCCCCGAAGATGAACTCTGTCGAGAAGGGCTACGATCCGGACTACAATTTATAAGCATCAATTGTCGTCTTCGGAAGTAAGATAGGATATCTTCACTATTAAGTACCTTTTGATTACTTATAGCTCGGTAGAGGGTTGATCCCCGCGCGGACATTGTGCGGCAAGAATACCCTCCGAGGCAGGACCCTCTGGCGGAGATTTCTTCTCCCGTTTGGAAACCTTAGTTTCCGAATCTTCAGAGGTAGTCCTCTTCCTTCCCCGGGGAGGGAGAATGTCAGATTCTTCCCCTTGGTTACCCTCCCTCGCGGAGGCGCTCATTCCTTCAATTGGAATAGGTAGCGGCGGAGGCCCACTTTCGCCCTCTTTATTCCCCCCTTCATCTTCCTTTGAGGGCACTAGACGAGGTGCTGGCTCGAGCATCTTTTCCAGCACCGGATTGTCCAAGCCTTCAGGAAGGGGGGCCGAACACCGGATCATCTTCGCCTTTGCTATCCAGTCCTGGTCAAAGAGCGATTGATCAGAATGATGTCATGATAAACAAAAGGACAATGTGTTCGGCCAGGGGAGTGCTTACTTGGGCAGCGGGGCGGTTGCAGCTCAGGCCCACGTCCTCGGTAGTGTCCGGACACTCTATTTGGGGTCCGAAGAATGATTTGTACATCTCCTCGTGCGTCATGCCGAGGAAATGCTGAATAGTGTGTGGTCCTTCCGGGTTGAATTCCCACATGCGGAGGGGCTGGTGTTTGCAAGGCTGCACTTGATGAACCAGCATAACTTGCATTACCATAACCATACTGAAATCTCCCTCGAAGAGATCTCGGATACGGCTCTGCAGTATGGGCACGTCCTTGGATGGACCCCAGCTCAGCCCCCTGCTGATCCATAACATCACTTGTGGTGGGAGGCCTGAGTGAAAGGTGGGGGCAGCTACCCATTTGGCGCTTCGGGGAGCTGTGACGTAAAACCACTCCCGTTGCCACAATCCGGGCACCTATGGAAAGGAACCCTTGGGCCATGGAGCGTCAGCAATTTTGCTTATTAAAGCACCTTCGCACGCTGCGTACTGCCCCTCGATCATCTTCGGCTTCACATCGAAGGTCTTGAGCCACAGGCCGAAGTGAGGGGTAATGCGGAGGAAGGCCTCACACACGACAATAAATGACAAGATGTGAAGAAGGGAATCCGGGGCCAGATTGTGAAAATCCAGCCCGTAATAGAACATAAGACCGCTAACAAAGGGATCCAGAGAGAGGCCTAGTCCTCGGAGGAAGTGGGAGATGAACACAATGCTCTCGTTGGGTTCGGGAGTAGGGACGACCTGCCCTCGGGGGGGCAGCCTATGCGAAATTTTGGCGGTCAGATATCTGGCCTCCCTCAACTTCTTGATGTCCACCTCCGTTACGGAGGAAGACACCCACCAGCCTTGAAGGCTGGATCCGGACATGATTGAAGGTCCGAAGCACCTGACCTGAGCTTTGGGTGTTAGAACTCGAGGCGGGGGAGGGATTCGATTGAGCACAGGAGGGAAAAAGAAAAAGCCTTGTCCCTTTATAAAGGGGATGAATATCAGGCGCCCTCCTCGTGGCCGTTCGAGACTTACCTAAGATCTAGGAGTCATACCAACAGGCACGGTTGGGTTACCCACGTTTGTATTGATGAGAATCTCGTGATAAGGGGAACACGATCTCTACTTTGACAAGACGTGTCAAGAAACCGCCTTGCGTTATGTGTGGGGCTGGTTAAACAAAAACGGTTCTAATAATTACCGGGCCGTGGCATGATGTCATGCTGCCAAAACACGTCAGCAGATTAGATTTTTGGAAATATTATTCTCTCTACGGTGGTATGTGGAACTTATTTTGCAGGGTCGGACACTATCCTTGTATTCAAACTCTTCCATAGTGTATTCGGAGGAGGAACCCGCCTTGCAATGCCGAAGACAACACTGCACGCCGGACTCATCGTCATTGAAGCCTGGTTCAGGGGCTATCGAGGGAGTCCTGGATTAGGGGGTCTCCGGACAGCCGGACTATATCCTTTGGCTGGACTGTTGGACTATGAAGATACAAGATTGAAGACTTCGTCCCGTGTCCGGATGTGACTCTACTTGGCGTGGAAGGCAATCTAGGCAATACGGATATGGATATCTCCTCCTTTGTAACCGACCTTGTGTAACCCTAGCCCCCCTCCGGTGCCTATATAAACCGGAGGGTTTTAGTCCGTAGGACAACATACAATCATACCATAGGCTAGCTTCTAGGGTTTGGCCTCTCTGATCTCGTGGTAGATCTACTCTTGTAATACTCGTATCATCAAGAACAATCAAGCACGACGTAGGGTTTTACTTCTATAAAGAGGGCCCGAACCTGGGTAAAACATCATGTCCCCTGCCTCCTGTTACCATCCGCCTTAGACCCACAGTTCGGGACCCCTACACGAGATCCGCCGGTTTTGACACCGACACTCGCGCATTCCTGTAGGATGCATCCTACTTGGTTCCCATAGCACTTGCGAGGTTCTTCTGGCTCTAATGGCTCAAACTTGCCAGGTGCCATCTTTGTGATCACTAGTCGTCCAATGCCGAGTTTGTTAGGTTTTCGTATCCTCTGCTTCTTCTGCTTCTTCTTTTTGGTAGCGGCATCGGCGCCAGTACCTTCCCCGCCGGTATCTTCCCCGCGGGTACCTTCCCTGCCGGTCTCGGCGCCGCCATCGGTGCCGGTGCATTTGGAGTCGATGTCGGCGTCAGTACCATTATCGAGGCCGACCTGCAAACCTTGACGTTTCTTAGTAGACAAAAAGTCGAGGTACTCTTGTTCACCCTCATAATCCCTCTCGTCTCCATCTTGGTCAGAAGGCCCGGTTTCTTCATTGTTCGAAATGTTTCCTATGATTAAGTCTCCTCGTTTAATTCTAAAACTATAAAAAATGAGAAATGACATAAAAATATCTATGTTTGCCGGAATGTCGTTTCCCAGCAACTTCTGGCACTCAATATGCCTACTTTCTAGCACAAGTCATGCCAAAAGTCATGGAAAATTTCGGCATGACCTTTGCTAAAAAATGGACATATCGAGCGCCTAAAATTCACTGGAACAAAAATGAATCAACATTCCGGCAAAACATAGGCCACTCAGATCATTTACCCTGCACATAATCATCATTTTCCAAATATGACATGTCCTAAACATCACATGTCCAAATGACATGTCCAAATTCCAAATATGACATGTCCAAATCACATGTCCACATATCACATGTCCGCTTCAAATTTGCATATAAAAGGAAGAAAATATAGAACTTGAAGAAAAATATAGCACATGTCCAAATCACATGTCCACATATCACATGAAACTAAATTCAGCCTACCTAAATTTGAAACTAAAAAATAGCAACAATTGCTTAAACGAACTAGCACTATAATCAATTCTGTTTTTTCTTTTAACTACACCTAAAACACCTAACCCTAAATTTCTGTCCTAACTAAAACCTAAATAGATAACCTAATTAACCTACTTCCCTAACTAAAACCTAACTAAATTAACCAAAGAACCCTAGGTAGCAGAGAGAGGAGGAGCGGTGGGGGGCTTATAGAGGGTGCAGGGGCAAGGAGGCAGGCTTGACAACGGCTGAGGTTGGGAGGTCGGGGCGAGGGCGAGGTCACTGGGGTCGGGGGCTTGGTGGTGAGCATCAGGGCCGGGGTTGGGGGTGAGGGCGAGGTCGCCGGGGTCGGGGTCAGGGTCCTGGGCGAGGGCCAGGGTCGGGGGCGAGCGCCAGGGCCGGGGTCGGGGGTGAGGGAGAGGTCGCCCGGGTCGGGGGTTCAGGGGCGAGCGCCGGGACGGGGGCGAGCACTAGGGTCGGGGGCGAGCACAGCGGCGCGGCGAAGGTAGGGCTCTGGTGGCGACGAGTGGGGAAGAGAGAGTGGGGATTTTGGGGAAGAAGCAGAGGCGGGAAGAAGCAAAGAGTGGGGATTTGGGGGGTTAAGTGAACATAGCAGCAGCGTGTTTCGGAAAAACGTGCTATAGCTAAGTTAGCTATAGCGTGTTTAGCCAAAAAGCGATGTTGCTATCACAGGTAGCTATAGCAACTTTATCCAAAATGCGCTACTGCTAGTTTGACTAGCAATAGCTCTTTTTCAGAAAAGCGCTACTGTAAAACCAGTACCTATAGCAGTTTTCTCTGTTTGTTTCCTCTATTTTCTTTTCCTTTATTTTTTCTCCCTTTTCTTTTCTTTTATTTTCTTTTCCTTTTTTTGAGAGCGGGGACGAAGGGAAGATGATAAAATGTATATAACTAAGGCGATATATATTGCATCATTTGATGGTTAAGTATGTGTATACGAAATAGGAACATATATATTACATCATTTGACCCATGCATAACGGTTAAGTGTGTACACAAAATAGGAGCATATATATATTACATCATTTGACCGAGAACGGTTCCTCAGCGTTGACAGTTTTGTTTTTGAATGAGCTTCTTTCACTTCTTGTTCGTTGAAGAATAATTGAGCCCCTCATAGTGACTTTTCCTTTTTCATGGAGTACGATCTTTCTTAGGTAATGCAGTATTGATTCTTATTTTGACATATACTTCATCGTCGTCGTCATCTTCCCTCACTGGGTTGCCGTACTGGTCATAGTCTTCCTCGTTGGCTACTCCATCCATTCCAATGATGTTCCTTTTGCCTCTCCTCACGTCAACACGGCTGTGATTGCACGGGTCGGTTATGAAGAAGCATCGTGTCACGTGCTTGGCGTGTACCCATGGCTCGTTTCTTGCAATAGCATTCACGGTAGCACTCTTGGCGTCAGGTATAGTCATGGTAGTGAAATACCGGTTTTCTCTTTCGACATTCTTAGCCCATCTCACATGGAACATCGTCGCGTTGTGCAGTACAGAGTAGTCAAGCTCCCAGATCTCCTCGACCGTTCCGTAAAATCTCTCAGTTGCGCCGTTGTCGTTGCCGGTCATGCATTCCATCGTCACCCCTGAGTTCTGATCATCATTGTCCATATCTTTGGCCTCCATGTAGAACGTGTATCCATTGATATTGTATGCCTTATAGGTGACGAGGTTGGGCGAGGGGCCATGTGCTAAGGCGTATATGAGCAATCCGTCCTTAGAGCCCTCTTACGGGGGATTAGCAATAATATGCTCTTTGAACCAATGCAGGAAAGTTGAGTTGTGCTCTCTAGTAACTTCGGTCCATCCTGCATACCCCGCGGTCACGACAATTCTTTGCGATAATTTCTTTGTGCAGTGCCACAAAAGGATCTACCTCATCTAGGTGTTGTAGCACTACCAAGTTTGCTATGTCAAAGTCGTTGCGTCGATCTGAGTATGCCACGTGGAGTTCCCTGCGACCGTTGGAGTGACCTTCTCCTTCGAGCCTCCCATCATGTTTGTTAATGGGCAAACCAACACCAAAACCAAGCGACTGGTCTGCGCCATATAGAAAATTCTCGCAGAAAGAGATGCACCCTTGTGTCAGATAGCCCTGTACGATGCTTCCATCCGGACGGGACATGTTACGAATGAATCCTTTGATGATCCCATTCATCCTCTCAAACGGCATCATGTTGTGCAGGAATGACGGCCCCGGGTCTATTATGTCGTCCACAATATGGACACACTGATGCACCATGACGTCAAAGAACGCGGGCGGGAATTACATCTCAAGCTCATTCAGTATCACAATGATCTCTTCATGTAGCCTTCAAAGCTGCTTCTCACTGATCGACTTTCGAGAGATGACGTCGAAAAAGTTGCAGAGACCAATAAACATGTCACGGACGTGCTTGTCCATTATCCCTCTAAGGGCAACAGGTAGTATCTGCGTCATCATCACATGAAAGTCATGGGACTTCATCCCACTGAACCTTTTCTTGTTCGTGTCTAGATATCTGCTTATCTTGCCACAGTAACCGGAACTAACTTTGACTCCGGTAAGGCACTTAAAGAATTGATCGATCTCAGCCGGACTTAAGGTGAAGCAAAAAGGGGGCAATAATCCTCTTCCTTTACTTTTTTCCCTTCTTCTCCCGCACCTTTGTCTCCATATCTGTCTCATCTGTCTTTTTACAGGGCGGCATGTGTAGATCTTCCCTGATTTTCAAATCTTGCAAGTCTTTTCTTGCCTTCGTCCCATCCTTGGTCTTATCTGGCATGTTCATCAGTGTCGCGAGCAAGCTCTCAAGGACATTCTTACAGATATGCATTTGATCAAGGCAATGAGGTGTGTCGAGTTTGTGCCAGTACTCCAAGTCCCAGAACACAGACCTCGTCCTCCATACCTTTAGCAGCGGCTTCGATGCCTTTTTCATCGTCTTTCCCGGCACGGGGCATTGTTCCCAGTTTTTCAACAGCTCATCGATTTCGGCGCCACTCCGCTTACATGGAGGTCCTCGATGCTCAGCATGACCATTGAATAGATCTCCATGGTTTCTCCACGGGTCATCCTGATCAAGCCATCTTTGATGCCCCATGTACACGATCTTCCCAAACCCGCCATCTTTCCTTGACGTTACATGCTGAGACGTTGTATCATGTATGCACCGCGTGCATCCGCAATATCCATGGCACACCTGGCCTGCGACATATCCGTAACCGAGATAGTCGTGCACCGTCGTGATGAGCGCGGCTCTCATGTAGAAATACTTGCCTTTGCTGGCGTCCCATGTCTTGGCCAGTGTTTTCCATAACGTGTCTAACTCCTCTTGAAGTAGACCCAGATACAGATTAATATTATTTCCTAGTTGTTTTGGTCCTTGAATCAGCATGCTCATGTGAATGTACTTCGACTTCACGCACAACCAGGGGGAGGTTGTACATCCATACAAACACGGGCCATGTGCTATGGTTGGTGTTCTGGTTGCCAAATGGATTCATGCCATCGGTACACGTGCCGAGCATGATGTTCCTTGCATCACATTCAAAATATTGATAGAAGTCGTTCAACGCTCTCCACTGGCTTCCATCCTTGACGTGTCTCAGCTTCGGATCATCTCCATCGTCGGGCTTCTTCCTCTCCGCGTGCCAGCGCATGAGCTTTGCTTCCTTGGGATCTACGAAATACCGCTGGAGATGGGGAGTAATCGGTAAGTACCATACAACTTTCTGGGGAGATTTCTTCCCAGCCTTCTTGTATCGAGAAGCATTGCACACCGGATAGCTTGTTTTTTCCACATGCTCCTTCCGATAAATTATGCAATCGTTGATGCATGCATGGTATCTAACGTGTGGCGGATCAAGAGGGAACACGATCTTCTTGGCCTCATCCACACTAGTAGGACATAGATTCCCCGCGGGAAGAACATCCTTTAGGTACTTGAGATGCTCATCGAGGCTAGTGTCGGTCCATTTGTTTTTAGCCTTCGTCTTTAGGAGTTGGAGCGTGAAACTCAAGTGGGTTACCTCAGGATTGCAACCATCATACAATGGAATGTTCGAGTCTACCACCAGTTTCTGTAGCTTAGCCTCCTCTCTAGAAGCGGCTCTCTCAGTACTCGTATCCTTGCAAAGTAGTTCTTGAACATGAGGATACAGCACGATTGAACTTAGTGCCGACAAACTCTGTGGCGTGGAGTCCACGTTCTCTCCGCCGCCATGTCTGGCACCTTCTCCTCCGCCATGTCCGGCCCCTTCTCCGCCGCCATGTCCGGCCTCTTTCCCGCCGCCATTATCGATCATCTCTTCGTCTTGCCCCGTGTCGTCATTGCCTGCCCTATCGGCGTCCTCAACATCACCATCCTCATCTTCAATTATCCACCGAGTATAGCCATCCATGAAACGAGTCATGAGCAGGTGCGCTTTGAAACGACCATCGTCATAGCGGTCGAGCCAAACTATTCCTTTGCATCTTCGACACGGACATAAAACCTCTAACAGGTTATTTTTTTCATGTCCTACACCACCGACCGCAACCACCTGTCCACCATCGTTCCACTGACCATCATGAACGTCTGCAAGGTAATAATAAACAAATTGATTATAAAAGTGTGTGCATGCATCATAGTCATACAAAAATTCGACATGACCTTCCCTAAAAATAGGACATATAGATCTAGAGTTTGCCCGGAATTCGCCGAAACGGAAATAAATCGATATTTCGGCAAAACATAGGCAACTCACATGCACAATTCGGCGTCAAGTCATGCCACACACACAATTTCCATCATATCACCTGATTAATTATGTCATATCGCACACGCATACACATATTTCCATTCTTGCAAAAGCATGAATTTTTAGTGACCTATCTTGAGATTGGTGGAGATGATGATGTACGTGTATATAGTAGGGAGATCAAAAGTGGAAAAAGCTCTTCTTGACAAAGTGTAGGATCGAGAAGACGTGTATAGAGGGGGGGTGATTAGACCCTCAACAAAGAAAAGTAGAAGTTTTTTATTTCTTTAAGTTAGGTGGAGTTTTAGCATAAGTTTAAACATTCACAATACATTTTAAGCAAGCATGGCAAGAGTATATGAGCAGCGGAAAGTAAAGCATGCAACTTGCAAGAAAGTAAAGGGATGGGATTGGAGTATGCAAACTCAATTGGAGACACAGATATTTTGGCGTGGTCCCGATAGGTGGTGCTATCGTACATCCACGTTGATGGAGACTTCAACCCATGAAGGGTAACGGTTGCGTGAGTCCATGGAGGGCTCCACCCACTAAGGGTCCATGAAGAAGCAACCTTGTCCATCCCACCATGGCCATCGCCCACGAAGGAGTTGCCTCACTTGGGTAGATCTTCACGAAGTATGCACTCTCCTTGCCCTTACAAACTCCTTGGTTCAACTCCACAATCTTGTCGGAGGCTCCCAAGTGACACCTAACCAATCTAGGAGATACCACTCTCCAAAAGGTAATAGATGGCGTTTTGATGATGAACTCCTTGCTCTTGTGGTTCAAATGATAGTCTCCCCAACACTCAACTCTCTCACACAGATTTGGATTCGGTGGCAAGATGATATGAGTGGAAAGCAACTTGGGGAAGGCTAGAGATCAAGATTCTCGTGTTTGGAATGGAATATCTTGGTCTCAACACATGAGTAGGTGGTTCTCTCTCAGAAAATGTATGCTAGAAGTGTAGGCACATTCTGATGGCTCTCTCTACCAATGAAGAGTGGGTGGAGGGGTATATATAGCCTCCACACAAAATCTAACCATTGCACACAATTTACCAAACTCGATGGGACCGAATCATGAAACTCGGTCAGACCGATTTAGTTCAAAATGTGAACGTTAGGATTTTCGGTGGGACCGATATGATCAACTCGGTGGGACCGACATGCTAGGGTTAGGGTAAAACCCCAACTCGGTTTGACTAATTACACAAACAAAGTGGGACCGATTTTGGTAATAAGAAAAATAGAGAGTTGGTCAAGCAAACTCGGTGGGACCGATTGCATATCACGGTGAGACCGAAATTATTGCAACAGGTAATAGAGAGTTTGCAAGCCCATCTCGGTGAGACCGAGATCCCATCGATGAGATCAAACTGATTAGGGTTTGTCGGTGTACAAAAGTAGGGGCTCTTCTTTTGACCCCTTTACTTGTGCACGGGCAGTCAGAGTCGCGCGCCACGGCTACACTTAGTAGGGCAGAGGAGGGAAGTCGGAGATAAGCCGAAGCATGAGACAACCAAGGCAACGCCAAGACCAGAAACACAGGAGATAAAGAGGGCAAGGTGGACTCCCTCAGCAAGATCCTTGCCGAGGCAGCCTCCGCAGCCCCGGCAAGATCCTTGCCGGGGCAACTTGCCCGATGCCAGCGGAGCAAGCCACCCTTGAGCCCACAGGCTCCAACCCAACCAACTACATTGGTACCAAGGCTCGGGAGGCGCCTCTGTGGTGGCATGCAAATCTTCGTCAAGATCATAAACATGTGAGATCAGATGAGGACCAGAAAACGGCGACCCTCGGCGGGATCCTAGCCGAGGAAATCCACAAGGCCCCCGGCAAGACTGCAACTCCACGGCAAGACCCTTGCCGGGCCCCAGGCAAGACCCTTGCCGAGGGCATCAGCAGGGCCAGTGCCACGCCCGCACCAGCCAAGACACCACCATCGTCCCCAAGCAGCTGCTAGCTCAACTAGCTGGGCAGGCACCTGCGTGGCGACAGGCGGCCTCTACACCGACTCAGCAAGCACCTGCGTGGCGGCATGCGACCCTTCATGAAGGGTCCACCACCACACCAGCCCAGCAGCCAGCCAACATGGTGCCGCGATGCCTCATCAGCTCGGACGCGTGTCGAGGCCAGGAAAGGCGGCGACGGCTGGGACGTGCTTCCCTAGCGTCCCGATAAAGCAAGGGGGGCACGTCGGCAGCGCATTAAATGTGTTTGTCCTACGGTCCCAGAGGATAGGCTTATCGACTGTAGACCTTTTCACCTCCTGTCTGCCACTGTGGGAACCCCTTTTCCCTATAAAAGGAGGCCCGAGGCAACTAGGGGAGGGATTCGGCTCTTTTGGGCAAGTTGCACCCCGTAGCTAGCTCAAGAACATAAGAACACTCAAATACATCCACTAAAGCGGGACTAGGGTATTACGCATCTTTGCGGCCCGAACCTCGTTAAACGATCTGTGTGCTTCCTGTCAGACCCGCTCTTTTCATAACCTCGCGCTCGCCAACCGTAGCAGGGATCCCAATGACCCCATAGGTGTTGTTTCCACCGATATCTCTGGCGTGCCAGGTAGGGGGCGCAGTTGTGAAAATCTGGTCTGGAAGTCCGCCTAGCGGTTCTTCATCGTCATGGCTCCCAAGAAGAAGGCGGCCACGGCGGTCAGTTCGTCGGGAGCCGGACGGCCCATACCGGTGCGGGCGAGTAGCGAACAGGACCCGAGGCGCGGCCCGCGAGCACCAACATCGCTCTGGCAGTCAGAGCCTGGCGAGCAGCGTCGTTCGTGCGCAAGGCGATGGGCCGCACGCCGCAAAATCCAGAGACGTCGCCGCAGGCAGCACGGGACCCTCTGGGGGGGTCGCCGTACCACCTACGGGCGGCGCGGCGGCCTCCAAGACGCCCAACCCGGCGCCCACAGCGCGCTCTTCCCAGGTTGTGCGCGACGAGAAGCGTCATCACGCCGGTGACCCTGGACACCGTCGTGGGAAGAGTCTTGTGCGTCATTTGCGGGACGAAGGAGGCCAACATGTCCGCCGAAGTGCTGGAGAAAATGGCACACACCGCCGGGCCGTGACAGGGCTCCTTCTAACGTGGTTAGAAGTTGAAGCGCGCCACGGTCCATGCAGCTTTCGCCGCCACCCACGCCAGCAGAAGCTTTGGCGCGCGCGCAGCTGCTCCTCGACTTCCCTCCTGCTGCGGAGAAGCTTGACGAGTGGAGAGCCACTATCTAGAGCCTTGTCGGTGTCGCCAACAAAGACGGGCCACGGCCGGCGGGGCCCTCAGGCCGGCGCTCCATCGAACCACTGCATGCTGGCGATGGAGGGACCGGAGGCGCCGCGTCCACGGTGCACTCTCCTCCTCCACGCTAGCCACCGTGGATGTCGGTCCATCATGATGACGCTTGTGATAACATTTCCATAGCATCGTCTGACCCACGGACGCATCGCGACCAACACCAGGTTCTTCGAAAGCGAGCCCATGAAGACGCTCGAACCACCATCGAGCGCCGGCGCGATACATGCCACCAGACAGATAGGCGGGCAAGGCCCGCCATGGACCGCCCAGCGCCGGGAGGCTCCGGCGGCCTACCTTATGAGGTGGGTTGCCCCGCCTTTACCCGTGAGCTATGGCAGTTCCAGTGGCCATCCCACCGCACCTTCAAGCCCGATGTCGGCGAGAAGTACAATGGCAAGACTCACCCATCGGAGTTCCTCAGCATCTACACCATCACGATGGAAGCCGCTGAGGCTCGCGACGATAAGGTGCTTGCCAATTACTTCCCGTTGTCCCTGAAACCCAATGCCATGTCTTGGTTGATGCACTTGCCGGTGGATTCCATTTCTTCTTGGTCGGACCTGTGTCATGAGTTCGTTCGTGCCTTCACTGGAGGCAACCAAGCTCATGGCCAGGCAAGTGATTTGCATATCATTCCCTAGAAGGAAGGTGAAAACATGCGCAAGCACATACAGAGGTTCAACCAAGTGCAATACAACATCCCAGATGTTCACCCTGCCGCCGTGATCAGCGCATTCCATCAGAATGTGCGCAACCGCAAGATGCGTGAAGAGCTGGCAATGAACAAGGTCAAGGATGTGGCCGAACTTTATGTTCTGGCTGATAGATGCGCTCCGTTAGAAGAGGGAAGGAAGTACTCCTGGCGAAGACGCCGATGCGAAAACCGACTCTACCGACGAAGACACCGCCGCCCCGACAAAGAAGGGTCGGCGTCACAACAGGAAGCGCAAGGGCAAGACTGTGCTTGCCTTCGAGGGATCCGACGACACCGGCGCCACCAAGAATGCCAAGGCAGACGACCCCGGCAAGGAGATTGCCGGGTGCGTCGCTTGCCGGGCCTTGACGGCTGCCAACAAGCCAGGGGGCTCCGACAAGAAGTATTGCAAGATCCACCGCACCAAAGGCCACGACCTCCAGAACTACCGACAGGTCGAGCTGCTTGCTGAAAAGCAAAAAGCCGAGTATGAGAGGCGGGACAAGGAGAAGGGCCAAGATGGCGCTCAAGGATCCGGCAAGAAGCGTGGCGGCCAAGGAGGTCGCCACGGCAAGGATAACCAGCAAGAGAGGCCCACTTGGGGCCGCGACAAGAAGCAGGAAGACGATGATCATGACGAGGACGACGAGTCCGGAGAGCATGAGTTCCAGAAGGCTACAGAGGCCATGTGTGTCGATGGTGACGCCTCGCTGCATACTTCTCACCGCCAGCTCAAACAGCGGGCACGTGAGATCACAACAGCGGAGCCCTTGTTCGACGCTCAGAAGCCACTGAAGTGGTCTAGCGTTTGTCCGATGGTGCCAGAGGATAGGCTTATCGACTATAGACCTTTCCACCTCCCGTGTGCCACTATGGCAACCCCTTTTCCCTATAAAAGGATGCCCGAGGCGACCAGGGGAGGGATTCAGCTCTTTTGGGTGAGTTGCACCCCGTAGCTAGCTCAAGAACACAAGAACACTCAAATACGTCCACCAAAGCAGGACTAGGGTATTACGCATCTTCGTGGCTCAAACCTGGGTAAACAATCCGTGTGCTTCCTGTCAGACCCGCTCTTTGCACAACCTCGCGCTCGCCAACCGTAGAAGGGATCCCAATGACCCCATAGGTGTCGTTTCCACTGACAGTGTTTCTAGCGGTGGCTATGTCAAGTGAACTCGGTGGCGCCGGATAGATCAAATCGGTGGCGCAGAGTTTGACTTTTGGTTTGGGAGATATGTGGAACTGAGAAAGTGGTTGAGGGCTTTGGAGCATATCACTAAGCACTTTGAGCAAGCAAGTCATTAACCATCACCTCATCCCCTTTTAATAGTAGTGGCTTTTCTTACGGACTCAATGTGATCTCGGATCACTAAAATGAAAATGTAGAGTCTTGAGCTTTTGAGCTTTTGCCAGTCTTCTGTCCTTAGCATTTTGAAGGGGTTCCACATCCTCTTGTCCAAGCCACTCCACTGTTGAACTTATCTGAAAAATACTAGATAGAAGTATTAGTCCAACAAGAGATATGTTGACATTAATTACCAAAATCACCCAGGGAGCACTTGTGCTTTCAGTCTCCCCCTTTTTGGTAATTGATGACAACATACATCAAAGCTTTAGATAAAGATATATAAGATTTGCAAGTAAAGCTTTGGAAGAACATGTAACATGCATAGGCTCCCGTACATGTATGCATCCATGTAAATATGGAATATGAGAGCATGTGAATGCATAAGCATGACAGAGCAAGCAATGAGTTACATGTATCTTGGCTATATGCATCAGAGAAATGGTGTAGATACTGGAAATATACCTTCATGTTCATGAGTCCTTCTTGCAAACAATATGTACATTAGCAAGAGATCATCATGCACATGAGTGTGATGCACATACTTACCTTGTGGTCTTAAGCTGGCTTTGGAAGAGATAAACCTGAGTAAACAAGGTTAGATAACACAGAAACATCTACTGAACAGAGCAAGAACAGCAAAACACAAGAGTACCAAGATTGTGATGACATGTAGTGAGTGAGTACTAGGTACTCTATTGGATATAGACATGTCCCCAAAGGTAAAGATATGCAATGAATTCAAGATTTCCTTCCCTTAGACGTATTTCCCCTCTTATATTGGATAATGGGAGAATATAGCAAAAAGAAAATCAGAGCACACAAAAAACATAACACAAACTAACATACTAACATGTCTTTCCCCTCTTAAAGACATGTGACTTCTCTTCTCTAGAATACCAAGCATCTGGGGCTCTTTGATGTGATTAAGCACTCTCCCCCTTTTGAAGTGATTAAGCTTTGATGTGATCTCTCTCTCCCCCTTTCACATCAATTTCCAAGAAGGGTCTTCTGGAATTTGAGTCGAATAGGTTTGGTCCTTGAGTCACATAAGAAAGCAGCATATAGAATGTTATGCAGGTAGAGGACAAGAATCATTGAGTGGAGATGGAAAAATATGCAGGGTGCAAATGACAAAGTGTCTTCTCAGCATTTAGATCGGTAACACTGACTTGTTTTCTTCGGTGGCACCGAGATGGTTCGGTTTAGCCGAAGGACACAAATCGGTGTGTTCGAGTTCAACACAGAGAGAACATTTGTCATCTCACCTCACTAGGCAGATAAGATCTCACAAAGATTTGCAAGGAATTAACTGAAGGATTTGCAATGAATTTGATGCAAGGAATGCATAACAAAGAACATAAATAAATCTAGATGAAGTGAAAGGGAAACATGCTAGGCACAAATGCAAGAACACAAAGAAACACTAGAGAACTTCATCTAGAATTGGTCGGCGACAAAGTCACCTATGTTAGAGTATATTGACTGAGGAGTCAAGTGAGAACACTTGATCGTAGGTCATACTCATCGTTTAAGCTCAAAATTGGGTTACCATTTTTCGGTTAAGCATCTTGATGTATTCACATCTTGTTGAGCTGCTTTGACCCATGACTTGGGGTAAAGCTTCTCTAAGATGGAATAACATACCTTGGGTGGTGGTGTTGATCTTGATCACGTAGTTGAACTGGTGTGGGATGCTCAAGGTTGATGTAGCTCATCAATGAGTTGGGAGCACCACTTGCAGTTTTGAGTTCATCTACCTACATGGGTTAGTCTTGCAAGGAAGAGCACTTGTGTATCCAAAGTGACAATCACGAAATTTGATACCAAATGAAATTTGATATATAGGATATGTTTAAAGGGATTCATGCTTCCTTGTCTGCAACCACCATATTGTAGAGACTTGGTGATGTAGAGATTGCTCAAGATGTGAGTGATTAACAATCTCATAGATTTAGATTCATCTAAGTACCTACAAGGATTAGATAGCATGCAAAGGTGCAAATATATCAAAGATATATGATCATCATCATAAGAGAAATATCAAGGATTAGTCAAAGGCTCATGCCTTGCATGTATCCAAATGGAGTTTCAACTACAAGTTTGAAGCATCAATGATGTTTAATTCACCTCTCAAATGGAAAAATACTTTCTCATCAAGCAGTTTGGTGAATATATCTGCCAATTGCTTATTGGTACGAACATGCTTAAGATCAATGTCCCCTTTAGCAACATAATCTCGAATGAAATTATGACGAACCTCAATATGCTTAGTTCGAGAATGTTGCACGAGATTGTGAGCAATCTTAATAGCACTTTCATTGTCACAAAGCAATGGAACATGTTTCACATAGATCCCACAATCTTTAGGAGTTTGGGTCATCCAAAGTAACTTAGCACAACATGAACCGGCGGCAATGTATTCTGCCTCGGCGGTGGATAAGGATACCGAGTTTTATTTCTTGGAGGACCAAGACACAAGAGATCTACCAAGAAATTGACAAGTACCCAAAGTGGACTTTCCATCAACCTTGTCACCGGCATAGTCCGAATCAGAGTAGCCAACAAGATCAAATGAAGACCTCTTAGGATACCAAATGCCAAAATTTGGTGTATGGATTAAGTATCTCACTATCCTTTTCACAACCTTAAGGTGACAAATATTTGGGGGGGCGCTTGATATCATGCACACATGCACACACTTAGCATAATATCGGGACGGGAGGCACATAGATATAACAATGAACCAATCATAGAGCGATAAACCTTTTGGTCAACCGGCTCGCCATCCTTGGTCAAGTCAAGATGTCCACTAGTAGGCATGGGTGTATTCATACCTTTGCATTCTTGCATGTTGAACTTCTTGAATAAGTCCTTGGTATACGTTATTTGGGAAACAAAGCTACCCTCCTTAGTTTGATTTATTTGCAACCCAAGAAAGAACTTGAGTTCACTCATCATGGACATCTCAAACTTCTCCGACATTAACTTTCCAAACTTTTCACTAAAATGAGGGTTAGTCGAACCAAATATGATATCATCAACATAAATTGGGCACACAAATAATTCTCCATTAACCCTTTTAGTAAAAAGAGTAGAATCTATCTTTCCAATCTCTAGGAGCTTGGTCAAGCCTTTTTCAATAAGGAACTTGGTCAAGCATTTATACCATGCTCTAGGAGCTTGTTTAAGACCATAAAGAGCTTTGTGAAGTTTGTAAACATGGTTGGGTTTCTTAGGATTAACAAAGCCGGGAGGTTGTTTAACATAAACTTCCTCCTCAATTGTACCATTTAGAAAAGCACTTTTAATGTCCATTTGGTACAAGGTAATATCATGGTGATTAGCATAGGCAAGTAAGATGCGGATGGACTCAAGTCTAGCAAAGGGGGCATATGTCTCACCATAGTCCATACCTTCGACTTGAGTGTAGCCTTGGGTGACGAGATGTGCTTTGTTGCGAACGACTTGTCCATCTTCGTCTTGCTTGTTGCGAAACACCCATTTGGTACTGATGATGTTGTGGTTGTTGTCGGGCTTCTCGACTAATGTCCACACTTGGTTCCTCTCAATGTTGTGTAGCTCTTCATGCATGGCATTTGTCCAATCCAGATCTTCCAATGCTTCTTCAACCTTCATAGGTTCAATGCTAGAGATGAATGAATAATGTTCACAAAAATTTGCCAAACGAGTTTTAGAGCGAGTGATTCTCCCGGTTTGGATATCATTGAAGATTTTCTCAACGGGATGGTCTCTTGTGACTCTTGATCTAACTCTTGAGAGCTTTTGTTTGGGTCGGGGTGGAACATATTCTTCATCATCTCGTTCTTCTTCTTTCCCTTCTTCATTGTTGATGTTATCGTTCTCTTGTCGAGGTGGAGAAGGAGGTCGATGAGGTTCATCTTGGTGTACTTCCTCGCTCTCTTCATCTTGGTGTGTCCCACTTGTGGATGCTTCCATGTCAACTCTTGGTTCACCTTGTCGTGAGGTAGAAGCTTCCACTTGTATAGACGAGGTACTCTCCTTCACCTCCGTTGGACGAATCTTGCCGATAGATAAGTCTAGGATTATGTAACATCCCAAATTTTCAATTTGGAATGTTATACATAGTCATCCATGCATATCATGTTTTATTCGCATTTCGTCTCGCGATCCTCAAAATCCTAAGAAACTCAAGGACCCTCGGAGAGAGTTGGGGATTTCCCGGTTTTCAAATTTGATTTTATCAAATTCTGAAACGAGGATTTTTGGTTTTAATTATTTTCGCTCCAAAAATATTTCATACTAAAATATATGAGAGGAGATAATATGACTTCTCCAAGATAACTGAAATATTGGAGGAAAAATAGTAAAATCAAATATTTGTTTTATTTGGATTTTATTACAATTTTGTTTGCATTAGAAAAATTGCACGTTTTTCAAAATTTCATTTTAGGGCCAAGAAAATGTTCATCTCGTTCTAAATATTTTATTTAGATAGTGAAAATTTATTTTGGCATTTTTAGATTTTTATTTATTTTTCTAGGATTTTACTTCGGTCGGCGATATTATTTTAAAAAAAAAGTTCCCGCACCCGATTGGGCCTAAGGCCCAGCCGCCGCGGCCGCCTCCTGCACGCGCGCGCGCCGCCGCCGCCACTCAGACCGGAGTCCGAGTTGGACTCCGCCTCCGCCGCGCCTTGCCCCCTCCTCCAAGCCTCCGCCCCCGCCCCCTTTATATACGCCGCCACCCCCGCCCCCAACACCACACCGCCGCCGCCACCCGCGCTAGCCGCCGCCGCCTCCGCAGCCCCGCGCCGCCGCCGCCGAGCGCCGCCGCCCCGCCACTGCCCCGCCTCGTCGGAGCCCCCTCGCCGGAGGTAGCCACCGGACTCCACCGCCGGGTTTTTTAAAAACCATTCGGGTTTTCTTAAACCCTAGATCCGGTTTTTTCGGATTCGCCGGTTTTTCTCGGTTCTTCTAGTTAGCGGACGTTCGTCCATACATTCGTTTTAACGAACAGTTTTCGCCCGTTAGTTACAGCTAATGAATGCTCGTTCATTAATCTGTTCGTGAGTTTTCTTTTATCGGATTTATTTCGTGATTTTTCTGATCGCGGTTTCTGATCCGATCTTAGTTTCTGTTTATCTTTTCGCTCGTTAGTCGGAATCAGGCGATTCAAGCGCCTAGAGTTTCGTCCGAAAACCCTCTTTCCGTTTAACCAACTCAAACAAGTTTTTGCTACTGTAAAATTTGACCTAGTTTCAGATTAGTAAACGAAGCTTCTTTCTTTTGTCGTTTGAGTTTCGTTCCTCGATTTGATTTGAACTGTTAAAGAAGGATACTAAGTTTAAATGGACAGGAGATTGCGAGGCAAGTTTCCAGGAGTTGAAGAAACGTTTGACTACAGCGCCAGTGATAACACTGCCACATATACATAAGGAGTTCCAAGTGTACTGCGATGCCTCACGCTTAGGACTTGGATGTGTGCTTATGCAGGACGGGAGAGTTGTTTCGTATGCCTCACGACAACTAAAACCTCATGAGTTGAACTATGCCACGCATGATTTGGAGTTAGCAGCTGTAGTGCATGCATTGAAGACCTGGAGACATTACCTTATTGGAAACCGTTGTGATGTGTACACGGACCATAAGAGTTTGAAGTACATTTTCACCCAGAAGGAGTTGAACCTTCGACAGAGGAGATGGTTGGAGCTTATAAAGGATTATGACATGAAGCTACACTATCATCCAGGAAAGGCCAATGTCGTGGCACACGCTTTGAGCCGGAAGAGTTATGCTAATATCCTTGAAAGCAAGGGACTGCCGAAGGAATTAGCAGAGGACATCATGGAACTTCGATTGGAGATTGTTCCTAGAGGATTTATTGCAACAATCGAGGTCCAGTCGACATTGCTGGACAAAATTCGGGAAGCTCAGAAGGATGACAAAGAGATTTTCGAGATAAAGGAGAAGATGGGCAAAGGAAAGGCCAATGGTTTTCGTGAGGATGAGCATGATACCTTGTGGTTTGAGGACCGAGTTTATGTGCCCAATAACCAGGAGAACAGGAAGTTAATACTTCAAGACGCCCATGACTCACCATACTCGATACATCCCGGAAACACCAAGATGTATTTGGATTTGAAGGAACATTTCTGGTGGACCGGTATGAAGAAGGATATTGCCGAGTATATAGCCGTATGTGATGTATGTCAGCGCGTGAAGGCAGAGCATCAGAAGCCAGCAGGACTGTTACAGCCTATGCCGATACTCGAATGGAAGTGGGATAAACTGGGCATGGACTTTATCACCGGATTGCCCAGGACCAAAGCGGGATATGATTCCATATGGGTAGTAGTTGATCGCTTGACCAAAGTAGCTCACTTCATCCCAGTGAAAACCACCTATACAAGTGCAAAGTATGTCCAGGATCATATGTCTGCATGGAGTTCCGAGGACCATCGTATCAGATCGAGGAACACAGTTTACCTCAAAGTTTTGGCACCAGTTGCACCAGACTTTGGGAACAAGATTGGAGTTTAGTACAGCATTTCACCCGCAGACGGATGGACAAACAGAGATAGTCAAACAAATTCTGGAAGACATGTTGAGAGCCTGTGCGCTAGATTACGTATCTAGTTGGGACGACAATTTGCCATACGTAGAGTTTTCATACAACAATAGCTATCAAGCCAGTTTGAAGATGGCACCGTTTGAAGCCCTGTATGGACGAAGGTGCAGAACACCGTTAATGTGGGATGAGGTAGGAGACCGACAGTTGTTTGGACCAGACTTGGTCAAGGAGTCTGGGGAGAAGGTTAAATTGATTCGTGGCAGACTGAAGATTGCTCAGTCCAGGCAGAAGAGCTATGCTGACTCAAAACGCAAGGAGGTAACCTATGAAATTGGAGAACGAGCATATCTGCGAGTATCACCCTTGCGAGGAGTGAAACGTTTTGGAGTTAAGGGAAAGTTAGCCCCGAGATTTGTAGGACCGTATCGTATTTTGGAACGGATGGGAGAAGTTGCCTACAAGTTGGAGTTACCCGAGGGATTGTCAGGAGTTCATGACGTGTTTCACGTTTCACAGCTAAAGAAATGTCATGCTGAGATGGCAGATATACCGCTAAGAGATACAGTACCCTTGTCGAGCTTTATCACCCAGTTTTTATGCATTAGTTCCAATCCTCAAACATTGCAGGATTAGGATGTCATTAACTTGTGGGTTAGGAAGTAGTTGATGAGGTAGAACCTATTGCCCTGTTACATTCAAACTCTTGGGAGTTACCCTGCACGTTGCTTATATTACTATGTTATGCTATGCTCGTAGACGTGGTTTGGGTTTGAGTGAAATCCATGACAGATGTGAGTTTGTTAAATTAACGGTTCAACTTAAGGTGGAAACTTAATCAAACAACTGGGTGGATTGAGGCACCTGGAGTACCCAGTGTTGCCTGTATTTTTTTGGAAATCCGGGAGTACCCGTGTGATCTTCCTATGGACCGCCACCCAGGCTCAAAGGGAACTGAGATGATTCATGCTAGAAACTTCCGTGTGCAGCCACAAGCTATTATGGGCTCTAGCATAGTTGAGTAAGTTACGTGAAGCTCTTGAAGAGGCAGATCAACAGGTAGTGGGATGTAGGTTTGGTATGGTCTGTCCGAAGTAGAGAGTTAATGTTTCTGAAAGACTATGTCTCGGTCATCCGTTTCTCAAACACCCTGTAGTGCGAGAAATCCAACGGAGGCGATCGAGTCTTGTGGGTAAAAGTGCGCAAACCTCTGCAGAGTGTACAATCTAATCATGGTTAGCCGTGTCCCCGGTTATGGACAATTCTTGAGTATCTAGTACTTGGGTTATCACAAGTATCTCCTCATGTTTAACTAATATTGTTGGGTTGTTAATCACCTTAATTGGGATTGAGTTGGAGGAACCTTCTCAATGTTGTTCAACCACCATGATAGTTAAATTAAAATCTATTCCTTTGTTGTAGGGAAAAATTGGCTTTTCGCAAAACTGTAACCATAGAGCTTTCCACAAGCCAAATATGCATGTAGTGATAGCATTATTCTGTTCTTGCTCTACTGTGTTACTTTGCCAGCATATTCCATGTCCTGACCCGTTTTCAAGCTACAACGTATTATGTTGCAGACTTTTCAGACAAGGAGTAAGGTTCGTTAGGTCGTTGCCGTGTAGCTCAGCTATGTCATTGGAGTTGATGGACTCACTTTATCTTCCAAGCCTTCCGATGTTATCGTATTAGATGGCCTTAAGCCATATTACTGTAATAAGTTCTCTCTTGAGACATTCGATGTAATAAGTGTGTGATTGCTACTCTGTTATAAATCCTTCGTGTATTGTGTGTGTCAGCATTACCGATCCAGGGATGACACTGAAGCACAGAGACTTGACCATCTGAGGTCGGGTCGCTACAAGATGGTATCAGAGCACACGCTGAGTGTAGGACACGACCACTAAGATAAACCCTAGGTCACCCTTCTCTTCTCATTTCTAACTCCTCTCCATTTTCTACTCTTTAGGATGACGGAGATGAAGAACAAGTTTGCACAACCGGATGAAGACACACCTTTTGGACGTCACTTGAAGGAAGTCACTAGGTACTTGAACATTGGAATACCAAGCTTCACCGGGACGTACAACGCCACTTTACCTGAAGAGGAGCGCTGGATGATTCAAGTACAAGTTCCAGGAAGGACGTTCTCGCCAACTTCTAAACCCATAGAGTTTTCTTTCGAAGCACCCACCTGGAGTCTAGGCAAGAGTATGGCAGCCCACATTACCATGGGACGCATTGGAGAAGTTTACAACAGGGAGCTTAAGGACACTATTTACCAAATATGTGGGCGCCGAGACGAGCAATGGGAAGTAATCAGCACCAGGAAGGATAGTTCCATTGCAGCTTTCATCCAGGAGTTAAACCAGCACATCCGACGTCAGGAAAACCAGATGTGCACGGACATGATGGGCTTGAAGAAGGCGAAGACTAGGATCATTGAGCTGGAGGAAGAACTCAAGTTTACACGCGATGGATATGAGGAGGAAATCAAGACACTATTGGAGAAGAATGATGACTTAGTCAAGAAGATTGGAGTATTCATGGGAGGACCAGCACCAATAGAAGAAGAAGAAGAAGAACCCAAGGAGATACGCCCCGAGGACTACATCATCATCGACGACACCGATTCCGATCCTAGTGATGATGACTTTGAAGACGAAGCTGGAGCAGACATCATGGAGTCTTCCACCGATCAAAATTTCTAGATGACTACCATATATCACTAGTATTCCCCCATGTATTTAGTAGTAGTTGAGCACTTGTGCGATAGTTCTAGATCATTTGTATGCCCTTGCTTGATTGAGTGAGTGAAATGATTGTGTTTGTCTCATGTGCATATGGGTACTGTTTTCTCATTAGACCTCTTTTCTATTCTAAATCTCTTCCATCTAAACCCCTCAGATGCCTCCGAGACATGACACCGGTTTTGTTTTCCCACCGGAGCTCACCCAGTTGATCCAGCAGCAGAATACCTTGATGCAATTGCTCCGTTTGATTTGAACTGTTAAAGAAGGATACTAAGTTTAAATGGACAGGAGATTGCGAGGCAAGTTTCCAGGAGTTGAAGAAACGTTTGACTACAGCGCCAGTGATAACACTGCCACATATACATAAGGAGTTCCAAGTGTGCTGCGATGCCTCACGCTTAGGACTTGGATGTGTGCTTATGCAGGACGGGAGAGTTGTTTTGTATGCCTCACGACAACTAAAACCTCATGAGTTGAACTATGCCACGCATGATTTGGAGTTAGCAGCCGTAGTGCATGCATTGAAGACCTGGAGACATTACCTTATTGGAAACCGTTGTGATGTGTACACGGACCATAAGAGTTTGAAGTACATTTTCACCTAGAAGGAGCTGAACCTTTGACAGAAGAGATGGTTGGAGCTTATAAAGGATTATGACATGAAGCTACACTATCATCCAGGAAAGGCCAATGTTGTGGCAGACGCTTTGAGCCGGAAGAGTTATGCTAATATCCTTGAAAGCAAGGGACTGCCGAAGGAATTAGCAGAGGACATCATGGAACTTCGATTGGAGATTGTTCCTAGAGGATTTATTGAAACAATGGAGGTCTAGTCGACATTGCTAGACAAAATTCAGGAAGCTCAGAAGGATGACAAAGAGATTTACGAGATAAAGGAGAAGATGGGCAAAGGAAAGGCCAAAGGTTTTCGTGAGGATGAGCATGATACCTTGTGGTTTGAGGACCGAGTTTATGTGCCCAATAACCAGGAGATCAGGAAGTTAATACTTCAAGAGGCCCATGACTCACCATACTCGATACACCCCGGAAACACCAAGATGTATTTGGATTTGAAGGAACATTTCTGGTGGACCGGTATGAAGAAGGATATTGCCGAGTATGGTCGTATGTGATGTATGTCAGCGCGTGAAGGCAGAGCATCAGAAGCCAGTAGGACTGTTACGGCCTATGCCGATACCCGAATGGAAGTGGGATAAACTGGGCATGGACTTTATCACCGGATTACCCAGGACCAAAGCGGGGTATGATTCCATATGGGTAGTAGTTGATCGCTTTACCAAAGTAGCTCACTTCATCCCAGTGAAAACCACCTATACAAGTGCAAAGTTAGCCAAGATATATATGTCCAGGATTGTATGTCTGCATGGAGTTCCGAGGACCATCGTATCAGATCGAGGAACACAGTTTACCTCAGAGTTTTGGCACCAGTTGCACCAGACTTTGGGAACGAGATTGGAGTTTAGTACAGCATTTCACCCGCAGACGAATGGACAAACAGAGAGAGTCAACCAAATTCTGGAGGACATGTTGAGAGCCTGTGCGCTAGATTATGGATCTAGTTGGGATGACAATTTGCCATACGCAGAGTTTTCATACAACAATAGCTATCAAGGAAGTTTGAAGATGGCACCGTTTGAAGCCCTGTATGGACGAAGGTGCAGAACACCGTTAATGTGGGATGAGGTAGGAGACCGACAGTTGTTTGGACCACACTTGATCAAGGAGTCTGAGGAGAAGGTTAAATTGATTCGTGGCAGACTGAAGATTGCTCAGTCCAGGCAGAAGAGCTATGCTGACTCAAAACGCAAGGAGGTAACCTATGAAATTGGAGATCGAGCATATCTGCGAGTATCACCCTTGCGAGGAGTGAAACGTTTTGGAGTTAAGGGAAAGTTAGCCCCGAGATTTGTAGGACCGTATCGTATTTTGGAATGGATGGGAGAAGTTGCCTACAAGTTGGAGTTACCCGAGGGATTGTCAGGAGTTCATGACGTGTTTCACGTTTCACAGCTAAAGAAATGTCATGCTGAGATGGCAGATATACCGCTAAGAGATACATTACCCTTGGAGGCAATTCAGTTGGACGGTGATTTGACCTACGAGGAAAAACCAGTTAAGATTCTTGAGTTTGCCAGCAGAGTCACCCGCAGTAAGGTTATCAAGTTTTGTAAAGTTCAGTGGAGCCACCATACCGAGGATGAAGCCACATGGGAACGAGAGGATGATCTCCGCAAAGACCACCCACACCTATTTTCTAGCCAACCCGAATCTCGAGGGCGAGATTCATCTTAAGGGGTTTAGGTTTGTAACATCCCAAATTTTCAATTTGGAATGTTATACATAGTCATCCATGCATATCATATTTTATTCGCATTTCGTCTCGCGATCCTCAATATCCTAAGCAACTCAAGGACCCTCGGAGAGAGTTGGGGATTTCCCGGTTTTCAAATTTGATTTTATCAAATTCTGAAACGAGGATTTTTGGTTTTAATTATTTTCTCTCCAAAAATATTTCATACTAAAATATATGAGAGGAGATAATATGACTTCTCCCAGATAACTGAAATATTGGAGGAAAAATATTAAAATCAAATATTTGTTTTATTTGGATTTTTATTGCAATTTTGTTTGCATTAGAAAAATTGCACGTTTTTCAAAATTTCATTTTAGGGCCAAGAAAATGTTCATCTCGTTCTAAATATTTTATTTAGACGGTGAAAATTTATTTTGGCATTTTTAGATTTTTATTTATTTTTCTAGGATTTTATTTCGGTCGGCGATATTATTTAAAAAAAGTTCCCGCACCCGACTGGGCCTAAGGCCCAGCAGAGCCAGGCCGGCCCAGCCGCCGCATCCGCCTCCTGCGCGCGTGCGCGCTGCTGCCGCCGCCACTCGGACCGGAGTCCGAGTTGGACTCCGCCTCCGCCACGCCTTGCCCCCTCCTCCAAGCCGCCGCCCCCGCCCCCTTTATATACGCCGCCACCCCCGCCCCCAACACCACACCACCGCCTCCAGCCCCGCCACCGCAGCCGTCGCCGCCGCTTGCCGCCACCTCCGCAGCCCCGTGCCGCCGTTGCCGAGCGCCACCGCCCCCGCGAGCCGCTGCCCCGCCTCGCTGGAGCCCCCTCGCCGGAGGTAGCCACCAGACTCCGTCGCCGGTTTTTTTTAAACCGTTCGGTTTATTTTTAAACCCTAGATCCGTTTTTTCGGATTCGCCGGTTTTTCTTGGTTCTTCTAGTTAGCGGACGTTCGTCCGTACGTTCGTTTTAATGAACGGTTTTCACCCATTAGTTAAAGCTAACGAACGCTCATTCGTTAGTCTGTTCGTGAGTTTTCTTTTATCGAATTTATTCCGTGATTTTTCTGATCGTGATTTCTGATCCGATCTTAGTTTCGGTTTATCTTTTCGCTCGTTAGTCGGAATCAGGCGATTCAAGCGCCTAGGGTTTCGTCCTGAAACCCTCTTTCCGTTTAACCAACTCAAACATGTTTTTGCTACTGTAAAATTTGACCTAGTTTCAGATTAGTAAATGAAGCTTCTTGCTTTCGCCGTTTGAGTTTCGTTGCTCCGTTTGATTTGATTCTTTTTGCCAACCGGAGTTCTTAAGTTGAAACTTCTGTTCAACCCTCTTTTTGAGATTTGCTTGTGCATCGTTGCTTGTTACTTATGTATGCTATTGTTTGCTTGCGATAGAACACTCGGAGTGCGAAGCGTGCTACTACGAGTCCCTAGGTTTCGCAGATCGTCAGCAAGGCAAGTAACACTTTGATCATACCCCTTTATCACCCAGTTTTTATGCATTAGTTCCAATCCTCAAACATTGCATGATTAGGATGTCATTAACTTGTGGGTTGGGAAGTAGTTGATGAGGTAGAACCTATTGCCCTGTTACATTCAAACCCTTGGGAGTTACCCTGCATGTTGCTTATATTACTATGCTATGCTATGCTCGTAGACGTGGTTTGGGTTTGAGTGAAATCCATGATAGATGTGAGTTTGTTAAATTAACGGTTCAACTTAAGGGGACAAATTAATCAAACAACTGGGTGGATTGAGGCACCTAGAGTACCCAGTGTTGCCTGTATTTTTTTTGGAAATCCCGGAGTACCCGTGTGATCTTCCTATGGACCGCCACCCAGGCTCAAAGGGAACTGAGATGATTCATGCTAGAAACTTCCGTGTGCAACCACAAGCTATTATGGACTCTAGCATAGTTGAGTAAGTTACGTGAAGCTCTTGAAGATGCAGATCAGCAGGTAGTGGGATGTAGGTTTGGTATGGTCTGTCCAGAGTAGAGAGTTAATGTTTCTGAAAGACTGTGTCTCAGTCATCCGTTTCTCAAACACCCTGTAGTGCGAGAAATCCAACGGAGGCGATCGAGTCTTGTGGCAAAAAGTGCGCAAACCTCTGCAGAGTGTACAATCTAATCATGGTTAGCCGTGTCCCCGGTTATGGACAATTCTTGAGTATCTAGTACTTGGGTTATCACAAGTATCTCCTCATGTTTAACTAATATTGTTGGGTTGTTAATCACCTTAATTGGGATTGAGTTGGAGGAACCTTCTCAATGTTGTTCAACCACCATGATAGTTAAATTAAAATCTATTCCTTTGTTGTAGGGAAAAATTGGCTTTTCGCAAAACTGTAACCATAGAGCTTTCCACCAGCCAAATATGCATGTAGTGATAGCATTATTCTGTTCTTGCTCTACTGTGTTACTTTGCCAGCATATTCCATGTGCTGACCCGTTTTTGGGCTGCAACGTATTATGTTGCAGACTTTTCAGACAAGGAGTAAGGTTCGTTAGGTCGTTGCCGTGCAGCTCAGCTATGTCGTTGGAGTTGATGGACTCACTTTATCTTCCAACCCTTCCGTTGTTATCATATTAGATGGCCTTAAGCCATATTACTGTAATAAGTTCTCTCTTGAGACATTCGATGTAATAAGTGTGTGATTGCTACTCTGTTATAAATCCTTTGAGTACTGTGTGAGTCAGCATTACCGATCCAGGGATGACACTAAAGCACAGAGACTTGACCATCTGAGGTCGGGTCGCTAAAGATTGCTTTCAAATGGTCTTTGTCTCCTACATCAATTGGCAGTTGCTCTACTTGCGAGCCGTTAGATTCATCAAACTTCACATCTACCGTATCTTCAACCTTTCGGGTGAAATTGTTGTAGACATGGCAAGTGTGTGAGTTTGAGCCATAACCAAGTAGGAAACCCTCACGAGATTTAGGAGAAAATTTAGAACGATGATGCGTATCAAGAATATAGCAGCACTTTGAGCTGAATACTCGAAAGTATCCAACTTGGGGTTTGTTACCGGTGAGAAGCTCGTATGGCATCTTGCCGAGTAGCTTGTGAAGATACAAGTGATTTGTTGCATGACAAGCTGTCTCAACCGCTTCCGCCCAAAAGTGTGTTGGCATCTTGTACTCATCAACCATCATTCTCGCCATCTCAATAAGAGTCCGGTTCTTCCTCTCAACAACTCCATTTTGTTGAGGCGTGTACGTAGCCAAGAACTCGTGTGAAATCCCTTCTTCATCAAGAAAGGTATCCACATTTGCGTTCTTGAACTCCGTTCCATTTTCAAGTGAACTCGGTGGCGCCGGATAGATCAAATCGGTGGGGCCGAGTTTGACTTTTGGTTTGGGAGATATGTGGAACTGAGAAAGTGGTTGTGGGCTTTGGAGCATTTCACTAAGCACTTTGAGCAAGCAAGTCATTAAGCATCACCTCATCCCCTTTTAATAGTATTTCCTTTTCCTATGGACTCAATGTGATCTTGGATCACTAAAATGAAAATGTAGAGTCTTGAGCTTTTGAGATTTTGCCAGTCTTCTGTCCTTAGCATTTTGAAGGGGTTCCACATCCTCTTGTCCAAGCCACTCCACCATTGAACTTATCTGAAATATAGTAGATAGAAGTATTTGTCCAACAAGAGATATGTTGACATTAATTACCAAAATCACCCAGGGAGCACTTGTGCTTTCACAAAGCTAGATCTAGTTAGGGGGTACATAGGTCACTTCACTAAATGCTACATCTACCTAGCTGGCTAATTTGGGAGGAGACAACTTCAACTAGTGGAGGGGGAAGGAAAAGAGAAAGGAGATGCATTAATAAAGGTAGTGTACGTAGTTAGCTAGGAGTAATAAAGAGAGAGAAAGGTAGGTAGAAGGAGAGTAATGGGGGAGAAGTAGTGAGTAAGAAGCAAAGTGAGGGAGATAGGAGGTGGGAGGTAGGGGAAAGTGAGGAAGAGAGGATGGGGGAGGGGAGGGGAGGGAAAAAGGTGGTATATTCTGTGGCTTAGCAGTAGCGTTGGTCGTAAACCGTGCTACTGCTAATAAGATAGCAGCAGTGAGCTTCTGGGGCACGCGCTACTACTAAGCGGGGCCCGACATGTGGCCAGTTTCAAAATTAGTGGTAGGGACCTGCAAAAAAGCGTGCTACTACTATTACATTAGCAGTAGTGCGGTTAACGTGGGCGCGCTACTGCTAAACCTAGCGTGGTGGGAACAGTCGGTCAATTGTAGTAGTAGCGTGGTTTGACCGAGGCACGCAACTGCTAAGTTGGTAGCAGTAGCACCTGTTTATGGCCCGCGTTGCTACTAATTAGCAGTAGCGCCCGTTGCTATCCCACGTTGTTGCAAAGATTCTATGTATAAACTTTTTCCTAGTAGTGTGTTTATAACGTTGACCGGTCAAATTGACAGGGTCAACCCAGCCCCCTAGCCCCACATGCGATTGACTGTGGCTAGCCCTGATACGTCTCCAATGTATCTATAATTTTTGATTGCTCCATGCTATATTATCTACTGTTTTGGGCAATATTGGGCTTTATTTTCCACTTTTATATTATTTTTTGGACTAACCTATTAACCGAAGGCCCAGCCCAGATTTGCTGTTTTATGCCTATTTCAGTGTTTCGAAGAAAAGGAATATCAAACGGAGTCGAAATGGAATGAAATCAACTGGAAAAGTTATTTTTGGAACAAAAGCCACCGGATGGACTTGGACTCCACGTCAGGAGATACGGGAGGTGCTCACGAAGGCGGGGGCGCCCCCCCTAGGGCGCGCCCCCCTACCTCGTGGGGCCCCCGTAGCTCCTCTGACGTACCTCCTGCACCCATATATACCTACGTAACCTAAAACTTCCAGAACGAACAATAGATCGGGAGTTCCGCCGCCAGAAGCCTTGCTACCTCTTGAGCTTGCGTTGGTTTTCCCCGAAGAGGAAAGGATGATGCAGCAGAGTAGCGTAAGTATTTCCCTCAGTTTTTGAGAACCAAGGTATCAATCCAGTAGGAGGCCACGCGCAAGTCCCTCGTACCTACACAACACAAAGAGCTCAACGCAACCAACGCGATTAGGGGTTGTCAATCCCTTCACGGTCACTTACGGAAGTGAGATCCGATAGATAATATTTTTGGTATTTTTGATATAAAGATGCAAAGTGAAAAGTAAAAGGCAAAGTAAAAACAAAGCAAGATTAAAGTGATGGAGATTGATATGATGAGAATAGACCCGGGGGCCATAGGTTTCACTAGTGGCTTCTCTCAAGAGCATAAGTTTTCTACGGTGGGTGAACAAATTACTGTTGAGCAATTGACAGAATTGAGCATAGTTATGAGAATATCTAGGCATGATCATGTATATAGGCATCACGTCCGTGACAAGTAGATCGAAATGATTCTACATCTACTACTATTACTCCACTCATCGACCGCTATCCAGCATGCATCTAGAGTATTAAGTTAAAAACAGAGTAACGCTTTAAGCAAGATGACATGATGTAGAGAGATAAATTCATGCAATATGAAATAAACCCCATCTTGTTATCCTCGATGGCAACGATACAATACGTGTCTTGCTGCCTCTTCTGTCACTGGGAAAGAACACCGCAAGATCGAACCCAAAGCTAAGCACTTCTCCCATGGCAAGAACTACCAATCTAGTTGGCCAAACCAAACGGATAATTCGAAGAGACTTGCAAAGATAACCAATCATACATAAAAGAATTCAGAGAAGATTCAAATATTGTTCATAGATAGACTTGATCATAAACCCACAATGCATTGGTCTCAATAAACACACCGCAAAAGAAGAAGATTACATCGAATAGATCTCCACAAGAGAGGGGGAGAACATTGTATTGAGATACAAAAAGAGAGAAGAAGCCATCTAGCTAATAACTATGGACCCGAAGGTCTGAGGTAAAGTACTCACACTTCATCGGAGGGGCTATGATGATGTAGAAGCCCTCCGTGATGACGGCCCTCTCCGGCGGAGCTCCGGAACAGGCCCCAAGATGAGATCTCGTGGATACAGAAAGTTGTGGCAGTGGAATTAGGTTTTTGGCTCCTCTTCTGATCATTTGGGGGTACGTGGGTATATATAGGAGGAAGGAGTACGTCGGTGGAGCACCGAGGGGCCCATGAGGCAAGGAGGCGCGCCTTGTAGGGGGGCGCCCCCTACCCTCGTGACCGCCTCCGGTACTTCTTGGAGTAGGGTCCAAGTCTCCTGGGTCTTATCCGAGAAGAAAATCACGTTCCAAAAAGGATTTTTATATTTGGACTCCGTTTGATATTCTGTTTCTTCGAAACACTGAAATAGGCAAAAAACCAGCAATTCTGGGTTGGGCCTCCGGTTAATAGGTTAGTCCCAAAAATAATATAAAAGTGGAAAATAAAGCCCAATATAGTCCAAAACAGTAGATAATATAGCATGGAGCAATCAAAAATTATAGATACGCTGGAGACGTATCAGGCATCCCCAAGCTTAATTCCTGCTCGTCCTCGAGTATGTAAATGATAAAAAGAGAATTTTTGATGCGGAGTGCTACTTGGCATAATTTCAATGCAAAATTTCTTAATTGTGGTATGAAATTCAGATTAGAAAGATTCAAGACAAAAGTTCATATTGACATAAAGAATAATAACACTTCAAGCAAACTAACAAAGCAATTATGTTTTCTCAAAGTAACATGGCCAAAGAAAGTTCATCCCTACAAAATCATATAGTTTAGTCATGCTCCATTTTCGTCACACAAGAATGCTCTCATCATGCACAACCCCGATGACAAGCCAAGCAATTGTTTCATACCTTAATAATTTCAAACTCATAAACTTTCACGCAATACATGAGCGTGAGCCATGGATATAGCACTATGGGTGGAATAGAATATAATGATGGGGTTGTGTGGAGAAGACAAAAAAGGAGAAAGTCTCACATCAACAAGGCTAATCAATGGGCTAGGGAGATGCCCATCGATTGATGTTAATGCGAGGAGTAGGGATTGCCATGCAACAGATGCACTAGAGCTATAAATGTATGAAAGCTCAACAAAAGAAACTAAGTGGGTGTGCATCCAACTTGCTTGCTCATGAAGACCTAGGGCACTTGAGGAGGCCCATTGTTGGAATATACAAGCCAAGTTCTATAATGAAAAATTCCCACTAGTATATGAAAGTGATAACTCAAGAGACTCTCTATATGAAGAACATGGTGCTCCTTTGAAGCACAAGTGTGGAAAAAAAAGATAGTAACATTGCCCCTTTTGTTTTTTTGGGCCTTTTTTGGCCTTTCGCTTTTTTTGGGACAATGCTCTATTGAATGATGATCATCACACTTCTATTTATTTACAACTCGATACTAGAACAAAGTATGACTCTATATGAATGCCTCTGGCGGTGTACCGGGATATATAATGAATCAAGAGTGACAAGTAAAAATTATGAATGGTGGATTTGCCACAAATGCTATGTCAACTACATGATCATGCTAAGCAATATGACAATGATGAATGTGTCATGATAAACTGGATGGTGGAAAGTTGCATGGCAATATATCTCGGAATGGCTATGGAAATGCCATAATAGGTAGGTATGGTGGCTGTTTTGAGGAAGATATAAGGAGGTTTATGTGTGAAAGAGCGTATCATATCACGGGGTTTGGATGCACCGGCAAAGTTTGAACCAACTCTCAATGTGAGAAAGGGCAATGCACGGTACCGTACAGGCTAGCAATGATGGAAGGGTGAGAGTGCGTATAATCCATGGGCTCAACATTAGTCATAAAGAACTCATATACTTATTGCAAAAATCTACAAGCCATCAAAAACCAAAGTATTACGCGCATGCTCCTAGGGGGATAGATTGGTAGGAAAAGACCATCGCTCGTCCCCGACCGCCACTCATAAGGAGGACAATTAAATAACACCTCGTGTTTCAAATTTGTTGCATAATGTTAACCATACGTGCATGCTACGGGACTTGCAAACTTTAACTCAAGCACTTCTCAAATTCGCAATTACTCTACTAGCATGACTTTGATATTACTACCTCCATATCTCAAAACAATTATCAATCATCCAACTTTTCTTAGTATTCAACGCACTCAAAATAAAGTTTCACAAATCATGAATACCAAGCAAGTTATTATTAAGCAAATTACCATGCTATTACGACTCTCAAAATAATTTAAGTGAAGCATGAGATATCATAATTTCTTTAAAAAAACACCACCGTGCTCTAAAAGATCTAAGTGAAGCACACAGAGCAAAATTTTAGCGACCAGACCTCAAACGGTCTGATCTCGGTGCTCAGGTGTCATCCCTGGATCAGTAATGCTGACACCACACAGTACTCGGAGGATTTATAACAGAGTAGCAATCACACACTTATTACATCGAGTGTCTCAATAGAGAACTTATTACAATAAATATGGCTTAAGGCCATCTAATAACGATAACAGTGGAACGCTTGGAAGATAAGTGAGTCCATCAACTCCAATGGCATCACTGAGTATAGAACCACGACCTAAAAACTCCTTAATCGTCGTCTGAAAAGTCTGCAACATTAACGTTGCAGCCCGAAACGGGTCAGCATATGGAATATGCTGGCAGAGTAAGACATAGAGAGTAATGGAATGAAACAGCTATTCTATATGCATATTTGGTTGGTGGAAAGCTCTATGGTTACAGTTTTGCGTAAAGCCAATTTTTCCCTACTGCAAAGGAATAAATTTTAATTAACTATCATGGTAGTTGTTAAACATTGAGAATGGTTGACAGCATTCTCAATCCCAATTAAGCATCATCATTAAACAAAACCCAACAAAATTAATTTTAGAGTAACATGTTGAGATTCACATGATAATCCAGGTACTAGATACTCAAGTTGTCCATAACCGGGGACACGGCTAACCATGATTAGTTTATACACTCTGCAGAGGTTTGCGCACTTTTCCCCACAAGACTCGATCGCCTCCGTTTGGTTTCTCACACTACATGGTGTTTGAGAAGACGGATGACCGAGACATAGTCTTTCAGAAGCGCTAGCACCTTACGATGGATAGACCGTTACACCTACTTTCCCCTACATCTGCTAGTCTACCTTGTAAGAGTTCGCACGACTTAATCAACTATGCTAGAGCCCATAATAGCTTCTGGCTGCACATGGAAGTTTCTAGTATGAAAAATCTCATGATCCCTTTGGGCCTGGGTGGCGGTCCATAAAGAAAAACTGGCAATCCTGGAATACCCAAGTACCTCAATCCACCCAGATGTGTGTTTAAGTTGCCACCTTAGATAAACCATTAAATTAAAAAACTCACATCTGTCATGGATATCACTCACCCAATCCACGTCTACTATCATAGCATGTCATAATAGGAAAACGTAGAAGTAACTTCCAAGGGTTTGATAATATAACAGGTAATAGGTACTACCTCAACTACTTCCCATCCCACAATTTAATTAGATCCTAATCATGCAATGTTTGAGTATTGATCTAATGCAATAAAACTGGGTAGTAGGAGGTATGATCAAAGTGTTACTTGCCTTGCTGATGATACGCGAAACCTAGAGATTCGAAGTAACAGGCAGCGCACTCCGGGTATTCTATCGCAGACAAACAAACAGACATACAATAAGTATTCATCTAATGCACAGGTAAAACTCAAATAAGAGATCTAACCAGAAGGTTCAACTTAAGAACTCCGGTTTGCAAAAAGAATCAAATCAAACGAAGCAACGAAAGTCAAACGGCAAAAGAAACAAGCTTTGTTTACTAATCTGGATCTAGGGCAATTTTTATAGTGGCAAAAACTTGTTTAAGTTGGTTAAACAGATATAGGGTTTCGAGATAAAACTCCACGCGCTTGAATCGCCTGAATCCGATAAACGAGCCAAAAGTTATACTAAAACGAAAATCGGATCAGGAATCGCGATCAGAAAAATCACGGATTAAAATCCGAGAAAAAGAAAAACGACGAACGTTCGCTAGAACGAACGAACGGACGAACGCTCGCTATTTAAATAAATCGGAAAAAAACCGATCTATTTAAAAAACGGAAATAAAAAACCGACGAAAACCGACGGGTTTTTTTCTAAAAAAAATACGACGCGCGGATCAAGGCAACCTCGGGTGGCGGGTCGGCGGCGGATCTGGCGACGGCGGGCGGATCGAGGCGCGGCTAGGGTTAGGGTTGGCGGCAGCGGCGGGCTTGGGCTGGCGGCGGCGCTGGTGGGCTGGGGCGGCTCGGGCGGCGGCTATTTAAAGGCTGCCCCCGGGCGGAGTCCCGCTCGGGTACGGCCCGGAGTCGGTTCGCGTTTTTTTTAATAATTACGCGCAGAAAAACAAATAAAAGAAATACTAAATGGACTCCAAAAATCCCGAAATAAATTTTCCCGGGCTTCTAAAATCAAGCTGCACAAGGTGAACATTTATTTGGGGCCTAAATGCAATTTTGAAAAAACGCACATTTTTCCTAAATTCAAATAAAATACCGAAAAACTCCGACATAAAATCTTATTTGATTTTATTATTAAATCCTCAATATTTCTTTATTTTGGGAAAGTCATTTTATTCCCTCTCTCATATTTTTGTAATAGAAATAATTGATGATAAAATAATTAAAATCAAATGATCCTATTCTCAAAATTCGAGAAAACTCAAATATGAAAATAATGAAATCCCCAACTCTCTCCGTGGGTCCTTGAGTTGCGTGGAATTTCTAGGATCAAAACCAAAAGCAAATAAATTATGATATGCAATGATGGTCTAATGTATAACATTCCAAATTGAAAATTTGGGATGTTACAAACCTACCCCCCTTAAGATGAATCTCGCCCTCGAGATTCGGGTTGGCTAGAAAATAGGTGAGGGTGGTCCTTGAGCAAATCTTCCTCTCGCTCCCAGGTGGCTTCATCCTCCGTGTGGTGGCTCCACTGAACCTTACAAAACTTGATAACCTTGCTGCGGGTGACTCGACTGGCATACTCTAGAATCTTAACCGGTTTCTCCTCATAGGTCAAATCACTGTCCAACCGAATTGCTTCCAGTGGTACCGTATCTCTCAGCGGTATGTCAGCCATCTCCGCATGGCACTTCTTTAACTGAGAAACGTGGAACACATCATGAACTCCTGACAATCCTTCAGGCAATTCCAACTTGTAGGCCACTTCTCCCATACGTTCCAATACTCGGTATGGTCCTACGAATCGTGGCGCTAACTTTCCTTTAACACCAAAACGCTTTGTTCCCCGAAGTGGGGATACTCGAAGATAAACTCTGTCTCCAACTTCGTAAACTGTCTCCTTGCGTTTAGAATATGCATAGCTTTTCTGCCTGGATTGAGCTACCTTGAGCCTATCGTGAATCAATTTCACCTTCTGTTCAGACTCCTTAATCAAATCAAGTCCAAACAACTGGCGGTCTCCAACTTCATCCCACAACAACGGTGTCCTGCACCTTCTTCCGTACAAGGCTTCAAAAGGGGCCATCTTTAAACTGGATTGATAGCTGTTGTTGTAAGAGAACTCGGCATACGGCAAATTCTCGTCCCAACTAGATCCATAATCTAGCGCACAAGCTCTCAGCATGTCCTCCAAAATCTGATTGACTCTCTCGGTCTGTCCATCTGTCTGTGGATGAAAAGCTGTGCTGAACTCTAGCCTGGTACCCAAAGTTTCGTGCAACTGATTCCAGAACTTTGAGGTAAACTGGGTTCCTCTATCTGATACTATACTCCTCGGAACTCCATGTAAGCATACAATCCTGGTCATGTATATCTTTGCCAACTTAGCACTGGTGTAAGTGGTCTTTAGTGGGATGAAATGAGCTACTTTCGTCAACCGATCAACTACAACCCAAATCGAGTCATAGCCTGAACGAGTCTTGGGTAACCCTGTGATAAAATACATGCCTAACTTATCCCACTTCCATTCGGGTATCGGCAATGGCTGTAGCAATCCTGCTGGCTTCTGATGCTCTGCCTTTACTCTCTGACACACATCACAAACTGCTACATACTCCGCAATATCTTTCTTCATTCTGGTCCACTAGAAAATATCCTTCAAATCCAAATACATCTTGGTATTTCCTGGGTGAATCGAATACGGTGAATCATGTGCCTCTTGCAGAATCAACCTCCTGATCTCTGGGTCATTGGGCACATAAACACGGTCTTCAAACCATAGGGTGTCGTGCTCATCCTCACGAAATCCTTTAGCCTTTCCTTCGCTCATTTTCTCCTTTATAGAGGCAATCTCCTTGTCAGTCTTCTGAGCTTCTCTGATTCTATCCATCAAAATTGACTGAATCTCCAATGCTGCTACACAGCCTCTCGGAACTATTTCCAAACATAGATCACGAAGATCCTCGGCTAACTCCTTCTGCGTGAAAATGTATTTCGAACTTTTGTGATCCGTGTACACCTCACAATGATTTCCAATGAGGAAATGTCTCCATGTTTTCAATGCATGCACTACGGCTGCTAACTCCAAATCATGCGTGGCATAATTCAATTCATGGGGTTTCAGTTGTCGTGAGGCATATGAAACAACTCTCCCTTCCTGCATAAGAACTGCTCCAAGTCCTCGTCGTGAAGCGTCGCAATAAACCTCATAATCCTTGGTCTGGTCTGGCAAAATCAACACTGGTGAAGTAACCAAGTGTTTCTTCAACTCCTGGAAACTAGCCTCACACTCCTCAGTCCATATGAACTTGGTATCCTTCTTTAACAACTCCGTCATAGGTTTTGCAATCTTGGAGAAATTCTCAATAAATCTCCGGTAGTATCCTGCGAGTCCAAGGAAACTCCGGATCTCTCCAACTGTTGTTGGTGCCTCCCACTTGGTCACGGTATCAACTTTAGTGGGATCTACTGATATACCTTCTCCGGATATAACGTGTCCGAGGAATTATACTTCCTTCAACCAAAACTCACATTTGCTGAACTTGGCATACAACTGATGTTCTCTGAGCTTATCAAGAACCAAACGCAAATGTTCCTTATGCTCCTCTTTATTCTTCGAGTAAACCAGGATATCATCAATGAACACCACGACGAACTTATCCAAAAATTCCATAAACACTTTGTTCATCATGTTCATAAAATAGGCAGGTGCATTAGTCAGACCAAATGACATAACGGTATACTAGTACAGCCCATACCTGGTGGTAAAAGCCGTCTTAGGTATATCCTGTTCTCGAATCTTCAACTGGTGGTATCCTGATCGCAGATCGATCTTGGAAAATACCTTAGCTCTTTGCAATCGATCAAATATATCATTGATCATTGGTAGTGGGTACTTGTTCTTGATCGTTACCTCATTCAACCCACGATAATCAACAACCATCCTTAACGATCCATCCTTTTTCTCCACTAGAAGTACTGGTGATCACCAAGGCGATGAACTTGGGCGAATATAACCTTTATCCAGTAACTCCTTAATCTGCTTCTTAATATCCACCAAATCCTTTGCAGGCATCCTATATGGTCTCTTTGATATTGGCCCTGTGCCTGGCAATAGCTCAATCAAAAACTCAATATCTCTATCCGGTGGCATGCCTGGCAACTCTTCGGGAAATACGTCAGGGAAATCCCTTACCACTGGTACTTCCTCCTGCACAACTCCTGTTAAACAATTTACTTGAGTCCCTTTTGGCACATGTCGGGATACATACTTGATCCTTCTCCCTTCTGGGGTGGTAAGCAAAATTGTCTTACTGGCGCAATCGATGTTTCCCCCATACATCGACAGCCAATCCATACCCAGAATTACATCCAATCCTTGGGATTCCAAAATGATTAAATCCGAGGGGAACACATGCCTACCTATACTTAATGGCACTTGGAAACATCCTTGACTGGCCATATACTCCGCTCCTCGTGAGCTTACTAGCATAGGTGTTCTAAGAACCTTAATGGGCAAGTTATACTTATCCACAAATCCCCTTGATATGTATGAATGCGATGCACCAGTATCAAAAAGAACGAGTGCAGTAAATGACTTAACCAAAAACTTACCGATTACGGCATCCGGCTGCTCTTCAACCTCCTCCACGTTAACGTGGTTCACCTGTTCCCTGTTGAAAGGGTTCGGCTTCTTCCCAAAGCTTCCATTGCCATTCTGGCCTTCAGGACATTCATTGGCATAATGTCCGGTCTTCTCGCACTTAAAGCAAGTGACTTGGCTCAGGTCCTTCTTGGCTGGGGTTGATGGGTTGGTGCGATTCTGGCTGTTGCTTCCTCCATTGTCGTTACCATTCTTGGTGCCGTTGTGATTGTGCGAGCTACCTCCTCCATGGGTATGCTGAAAATGGCCTCCCGATCTAGGGGTAAAACGTGGCTTCTGCTGAGCTCCAGAATTGTACTTCCCTTGTCCATACTTCCTCTTACGGTTCTCAATCTGCTTTTGCTTCCCTTCAATCATAAGAGCATGGTCTACCAACTCCTGGTAGTTGTTGAAGTTTGCTACCATCAACTGCATGCTCAACTCATCATCAGTCCTTCTAGAAACTTCTCCTGCTTAGCTGCATTTGTAGCAACGTCATCTGGGGCATCACATGCTAATTTGCTAAAGTCCTCCACATACTGGCCAATTGTCCGTCCTCCTTGGTGCAAGTTGCGAAACTCTCGCTTCTTCATGGCCATAGCTCCTGCTGAAACATGGGTAGTACGAAAAGCCTGCTGAAACTGGTCCCATGTGACAGTGTCGACAGGGAAAGTGGCTGTGAAATTCTCCCACCATGATGCTGCGGGTCCTTCAAGCTGATGTGCGGCAAACTTCACCTTCTCCGCATCTGTGCATCCTGCTGTGGTCAAGTCTCTAGCTGTCTTGCGGAGCCAATCATCTGCTACTATCGGCTCGGTGCTACTGGAAAACACCGGCGGATTCAGCCTAAGAAAACGGGCTAAGTGATCAATAGGTGGTGGTGGTGGGTTGTTGTTGTTGTTCCCCTGATTCTGATTCTGGACTAGCAACTGCATCAATGTGTTCTGCTGCTGGATCAACTGGTTGAACTCCAGTGGAAAGGTAAATCCGGGGTCACGTCTCGGAGGCATCTGAGGGTTTAGAAAAGATGAGATTTAAGAATAGAGAGGGGTCTAAAGAGAAAACACTACCCATATGCACATGAGGCAAAAACAAACAATTCACTTCATTCAATCAAACAAGGGCATACAATCGATCTAACTATCGCAAAAGTGCTCGGACTACTATATTTACATGGTGGACTACTACTGCTGGTGAGGTCGTCTACTAGAAATATTCTTCGGTTGCAGACTCCATGATATCTGCTCTGGCTTCATCAACATAGTCATCATCGCTGTCATCTGGGTCCGAGTCGGTGTCATCGATGATGATGTAGTCTTCCAGGTGAATCTCCTTGGGTTCTTCGTCTTCATCTACTGGTGTAGGGCCTCCCATAAATATTCCGATCTTCTTGATCAGATCGTCATTCTTCTCCACCAATACTTCAATTTCTTCTTCATAATCTTCACGTGTAGCCTTGAGTTCTTCCTCCAGTTCTTTGATTCTTGTCTTAGCCTTCTTCAGGTCTATCATGTCGGCGCATATCTGGTTCTTCTGTCGTCGAATGTGCTGGTTTAATTCCTGGATAAAAGCTGCAATTGATCTATCCTTTCTGGTGCTGATCATCCCCCAGTGCTCATCTCGGTGCCCACAAATCTGGTAGATAGTATCCTTGAGATCATTGCGGTAGACTTCTCCAATGCGTCCCATGGCGATGTGAGCTGCCATGCTCTTTCCTAGACTCCAAGTTGGTGCATCAAAAGAAAACTCGATGGGCTCGGTGATTGGCATGAACGTCCTTCCTGGACCTTGAACTTGAATCATCCAGCGCTCTTCTTCAGGTAAAGTGGCGTTGTAGGTTCCGGTGAAGCTTGGTACTCCTATGTTCAGGTATCTAGTGACTTCCTTCAAGTGGCGTCCAAAGGGTGTATCTTCATCCGATTGCGTGAACTTGTTCCTTGCATCCGCCATCCTAAAGAGTAGAAAAGATGACAGGTCAGAAGAGAAGAGAGTGAATAGTGTTCTAGGTCTTTAGCTTAGTGGTCGTGTCCTATAGTCAGTGTGTGCTCTGATACCATCTCTGTAGCGACCAGACCTTAAACGGTCTGATCTTTGTGCTCAGGTGTCATCCCTGGATCAGTAATGCTGACACTACACAGTACTCGGAGGATTTATAACAAAGTAGCAATCACACACTTATTACATCGAGTGTCTCAATAGAGAACCTATTACAATAAATATGGCTTAAGGCCATCTAATAACGATAACAACGGAAGGCTTGGAAGATAAGTGAGTCCATCAACTCCAACGGAATCACTGAGTATAGAACCACGACCTAAAAACTCCTTAATCGTCGTCTGAAAAGTCTACAACATTAACGTTGCAGCACGAAACGGGTCAGCACATGGAATATACTGGCAGAGTAACACATAGAGAGTAATGGAATGAAACAGCTATTCTATATGCATATTTGGCTGGTGGAAAGCTCTATGGTTACAGTTTTTCGTAAAGCCAATTTTTCCCTACTACAAAGGAATAAATTTTAATTAACTATCATGGTAGTTGTTAAACATTGAGAATGGTTGACAGCATTCTCAATCCCAATTAAGCATCATCATTAAACAAAACCCAACAAAATTAATTTTAGAGTAACATGTTGAGATTCACATGATAATCCAGGTGCTAGATACTCAAGTTGTCCATAATCAGGGACACGGCTAACCATGATTAGTTTATACACTCTGCAGAGGTTTGCGCACTTTTCCCCACAAGACTCGATCGCCTCCGTTTGGTTTCTCGCACTACATGGTGTTTGAGAAGACGGATGACCGAGACATAGTCTTTCAGAAGCGCTAGCACCTTACGATGGATAGACCGTTACACCTACTTTCCCCTACATCTGCTAGTCTACCTTGTAAGAGTTCGCACGACTTAATCAACTATGCTAGAGCCCATAATAGCTTGTGGTTGCACACGGAAGTTTCTAGTATGAAAAATCTCATGATCCCTTTAGGCCTGGGTGGCGGTCCATAAAGAAAAACAGGCAATCCTGGAGTACCCAGGTACCTCAATCCATCCAGATGTGTGTTTAAGTTGCCACCTTAGATAAACCATTAAATTAACAGACTCACATCTGTCATGGATATCACTCACCCAATCCACGTCTACTAGCATAGCATGGCATAATAGGCAAACGTAGAAGTAACACCCAAAGGTTTGATAATATAACAGGTAATAGGTACTACCTCAACTACTTCCCATCCCACAATTTAATTAGATCCTAATCATGCAATGTTTGAGGATTGATCTAATGCAATAAAACTAGATAGTAGGAGGTATGATCAAAGTGTTACTTGCCTTGCTGATGATCCATGAAACCTAGAGATTCGAAGTAACAGGCGGCGCACTCCGGGTATTCTATCGCAGACAAACAAACAGGTATACAATAAGTATTCATCTAATGCACAGATAAAACTCAAATAAGAGATCTAACCAGAAGGTTCAACTTAAGAACTCCGGTTTGCAAAAAGAATCAAATCAAACGAAGCAACGAAAGTCAAACGGCAAAAGAAACAAGCTTCATTTACTAATCTGGATCTAGGGCAATTTTTACAGTGGCAAAAACTTGTTTAAGTTGGTTAAACGGATAGAGGGTTTCGAGACGAAACTCCAGGCGCTTGAATCGCCTGAATCCGATAAACGAGCGAAAAGTTATACTAAAACGAAAATCGGATCAAGAATCGCAATAAAAAAAATCGCGGATTAAAATCCGAGAAAAAGAAAAACGACGAACGTTCGCTAGAACGAACGAATGGACGAACGCTCACTATTTAAATAAATCGAAAAAACGGATCTATTTAAAAAAAACAGAAATAAAAAAACCGACAAAAACCGACGGGTTTTTTTTCTAAAAAAATACGGCGCGCGGATCAAGGCAACCTCGGGTGACGGGTCGGCGGCGGCGGTGCGCGCGGATCGAGGTGCGGCTAGGGTTAGGGTTGGCGGCGGCGGCGGGCTTGGGCTGGCGGCGGCTCTGGTGGGCTGGGGCGGCTCGGGCGGCGGCTATTTAAAGGTTGCCCTCGGGCGGAGTCCCGCTCGGTTATGGCCCGGAGTCGGTTCGTGTTTTTTTTAAATAATTACGCGCAGAAAAACAAATAAAAGAAATACTAAATGGACTCCAAAAATCCCGAAATAAATTTTCCCGGGCTTCTAAAATCAAGCCGCACAAGGTGAACATTTATTTGGGGCCTAAATGCAATTTTGAAAAATGCACATTTTTCCTAAATTCAAATAAAATATCAAAAAACTCCGACATAAAATCTTATTTGATTTTATTATTAAATCCTCAATATTTCTTTATTTTGGGAAAGTCATTTTATTCCCTCTCTCATATTTTTGTAATAGAAATAATTGATGATAAAATAATTAAAATCAAATGATCCTATTCTCAAAATTCGAGAAAGCTCAAATATGAAAATAATGAAATCCCCAACTCTCTCCGTGGGTCCTTGAGTTGCGTGGAATTTCTAGGATCAAAACCAAAAGCAAATAAATTATGATATGCAATGATGGTCTAATGTATAACATTCCAAATTGAAAATTTGGGATGCTACAAAAATTTCAACGCTCAAAAGATATAAGTGAAGCACATAGAGCAAAACTACATAGCTCAAAAGATATAAGTGAAGCACATAGAGTATTCTATCAAATTTTAATTCATAGATGACTCTCTCAAAAGGTGTGTACAGCAAGGATGATTGTGGCACACTAACAAACAAAGACACAAATAATACAAGACGCTCCAAGCAAAACACATATCATGTTGGTGAATAAAAATATAGCTCCAAGTAAATTACCGATGGAAGTGGACGAAAGAGGGGATGCCTTCCGGGGCATCCCCAAGCTTTGAATTTTTGGTGTCCTTGGATTACCTTGGGGGTGCCATGGACATCCCCAAGCTTAGGCTCTTGCCACTCCTTGTTTCATAATCCATCAAAAGAACACACCCAAAACTTGAAAACTTCACAACACAAAACTCAATAGAAATCTCGTGAGCTTCGTTAGAGAAAGAAAACATAAAACCACTTCAAGGTACTGTAATTAACTCATTATTTATTTATTTTGGTGTTAAACCTACAGTATTCCAACTTCTCTATGGATTATAAACTATTTTACTAACCATAGATTCATCAAAATAAGCAAACAACACACGAAAAACAGAATCTGTCAAAAACAGAACAGTCTGTAGTAATCTGCAACTAATGCAAACTTCTGGAACTTGAAAAAATCTACCAAAATTAGAAGACCTAGATAATTTGTTTATTGATCAGCAGCAATTGGAATCAGTATTTTATAATGTTCTGATGATTTTTAGTAATTCGGGCACTGAACGCAAAGTTTCTGGAAATTACAGCAAGATCATATAACTATCATCCAAGAAGATCCAATAGGTCTAGCTTGGCACAAACACTAATTAAAACACAAAACCACATCCAAACAGAGGGTAGATGGGTTATTTATTCCCTAACAGAAGAAAAAACACAAAAAAAAATTGGGTTGCCTCCCAACAAGCGCTATCGTTTAACGCCCCTAGCTAGGCATAAAAGCGAGGATAGATCTAGGTGTTGCCATCTTTGGAAGGCAATTCTTCAATGGGGCATCTACCTTTCTTAGAGATCTCTTTCTTTTTAGTAATTATCAAACTTTTAGGCACAAGATCGAAAAATTCATTTGTAGCAAATGGTTCTTTAATGAAATCAAAAATATCAGGATGAATACTTATAGATTTAAGATCCGCAGTTTCCTTACTAGATGATTCACCCTTATTCTTAGGAACATACAAAAGCTTAGAAATTTTAGTGGGAGGACTAGGAGTATTCTTTGCGGAAGAAAAAGCGGTTCCCAAATTGGTAATGAAACCCTCAAGTTTATCGATTCTAGAGGAATCTAGATTTATTTTCTCATCTACCATGGGTTCCTTCTCCTTAATATTTTTCAAAGTCATTCCTACCTTAGACCCATATTGAGTGATTTGATTATGAATCTTTTTATCTAGATTTTCAATTGATTCAATAGTAGCAACTTTTTTTTCAATAATTTCAAGCCTTTCCATAACATGCTCCAAAGTTAATATAGTTCCATTAACCAAAAGAGGTGGTGAGCCAAATAAGTCTATCATAGCATTATAAGAATCAAAAGTATGGCTACCCAAGAAATTCCCTCCGGTAATGGTATCAAGGATATATCTATACCGAGGACTAGCACCCACATAAAAATTACGAAGAAGAACTGAAGTAGATTGCTTCCTGGTAGCTCTGTTTTGAGCATTGCAAATTCTATACCAAGCATCTTTCAGATTTTCTCCCTCCCTTTGTTTAAAATTTAGAACTTCGTTCTCGGGAGATAACAGAGGAGATATAAGACTAGCCATGACGACAAGACAAGCGAGAAAAAGGAAAACAGAGAAGGAGAAGGGGAAGGAGAAAGAGAGGGCGAATAAAACGGCAAGGGTGAAGTGGGGGAGAGGAAAACGAGAGGCAAATGGCAACTAATGTAATGCAGGAGATAGGGATTGTGATGGGTACTTGGTGTGTTGACTTTTTGTGTAGACTCCCCGGCAACGGCGCCAGAAATTCTTCTTGCTACCTCTTGAGCTTGCGTTGGTTTTCCTCGAAGAGGAAAGGATGATGCAGCAGAGTAGCGTAAGTATTTCCCTCAGTTTTTGAGAACCAAGGTATCAATCCAGTAGGAGGCCACACGCAAGTCCCTCGTACCTACACAACACAAAGAGCTCAACGCAACCAACGCGATTAGGGGTTGTCAATCCCTTCACGGTCACCTACGGAAGTGAGATCCGATAGGTAATATTTCTGGTATTTTTGATATAAAGATGCAAAGTGAAAAGTAAAAGGCAAAGTAAAAAAAAGCAAGATTAAAGTGATGGAGATTGATATGATGAGAATAGACCCGGCGGCCATAGGTTTCACTAGTGGCTTCTCTCAAGAGCATAAGTTTTCTACAGTGGGTGAACAAATTACTGTTGAGCAATTGACAGAATTGAGCATAGTTATGAGAATATCTAGGCATGATCATGTATATAGGCATCACGTCCGTGACAAGTAGATCGAAACGATTCTACATCTACTACTATTACTCCACTCATCGACCGCTATCCAGCATGCATCTAGAGTATTAAGTTAAAAATAGAGTAACGCTTTAAGCAAGATGACATGATGTAGAGAGATAAATTCATGCAATATGAAATAAACCCCATCTTGTTATCCTCGATGGCAACGATACAATACGTGTCTTGCTGCCCCTTCTGTCATTGGGAAAGAACACCGCAAGATCGAACCCAAAGCTAAGCACTTCTCCCATGGCAAGAACTACCAATCTAGTTGGCCAAACCAAACGGATAATTCGAAGAGACTTGCAAAGATAACCAATCATACATAAAAGAATTCAGAGAAGATTCAAATATTGTTCATAGATAGACTTGATCATAAACCCACAATTCATCGGTCTCAACAAACACACCGCAAAAGAAGAAGATTACATCGAATAGATCTCCACAAGAGAGGGGGAGAACATTATATTGAGATCCAAAAAGAGAGAAGAATCCATCTAGCTAATAACTATGGACCCGAAGGTCTGAGGTAAACTACTCACACTTCATCGGAGGGGCTATGATGATGTAGAAGCCCTCCGTGATGACGGCCCTCTCTGGCGGAGCTCCGGAACAGGCCCCAAGATGGGATCTCGTGGATACAGAAAGTTGCGGTGGTGGAATTAGGTTTTTGGCTCCTCTTCTGATCGTTTGGGGGTACGTGGGTATATATAGGAGGAAGGAGTACGGCGGTGGAGCACCGAGGGGCCCACGAGGCAGGGAGGCGCCCCCTACCCTCATGACCGCCTCCGGTACTTCTTGGAGTAGGGTCCAAGTCTCCTGGGTCTTATCCGAGAAGAAAATCACGTTCCAAAAAGGATTTTTCTGTTTGGACTCTGTTTGATATTCGGTTTCTTCGAAACACTGAAATAGGAAAAAAACAGCAATTCTGGGTTGGGCCTCCGGTGAATAGGTTTGTCCCAAAAATAATATAAAAGTGGAAAATAAAGCCCAATATAGTCCAAAACAGTAGATAATATAGCATGGAGCAATCAAAAATTATAGATACGTTGGAGACGTATCAAGCCTCCATAGCCACCAAAAACCAATCTAGACCCGTTCCGGCACCCTGCCGGAGGGGGCAATCCTTCTCCGGTGGCCATCTTCATCATCCCGGTGCTCTCCATGACGAGGAGGGAGTAGTTCTCCCTTGGGGCTGAGGGTATGTACCAGTAGCTATGTGTTTGATCTCTCTCTCTTTCTCTCACGTGTTCTTGAGGTGATACGATCTTGATGTATCGCGAGCTTTGCTATTATAGTTGGATATTATGTTTCTCCTCCCCCTCTTCTCTCTTGTAATGAATTGAGTTCCCCTTTGAAGTAATCTTATCGGATCGAGTCTTTAAAGATTTGAGAACACTTGATGTATGTCTTGCCGTGGATATCTGTGGTGACAATGGGATATCACGTGATTCACTCGATGTTTGTTTTGGTGATCAACTTGCAGGTTCCGCCCATGAACCTATGCATAGGGGTTGGCACACGTTTTCGTCATGATTCTCTGGTAGAACTTTGGGGCACTCTTTGAGGTTCTATGTGTTGGTTGAATAGATGAATCTGAGATTGTGTGATGCATATCGTATAATCATACCCACATATACTTGAGGTGACATTGGAGTATCTAAGTGACATTAGGGTTTTGGTTGATTTGTGTCTTAAGGTGTTATTCTAGTACGAACTCTAGGGCTGTTTGTGACACCTATAGGAATAGCCCAACGGATTGATTGGAAAGAATAACATTGTGGTGGTTTCGTACCCTACCATAATCTCTTCGTTCGTTCTCCGCTATTAGTGACTTTGGAGTGACTCTTTGTTGCATGTTGAGGGATAGTTATGTGATCGAATTATGTTAGTATTGTTGAGAGGACTTACACTAGTGAAAGTATGAACCCTAGGCCTTGTTTCCTAGCATTGCAATACCGTTTATGCTCACTTTTATCACTTGTTACCTTGTTGTTTTTATAATTTCAGATTACAAATACCTTTATCTACCATCCATATACCACTTGTATCACCATCTCTTCGCCGAACTAGTGCACCTATGCAATTTACCATTGTATTGGGTGTGTTGGGGACACAAGAGGCTCTTTGTTATTTGGTTGCAGGGTTGCTTGAGAGAGACCATCTTCATCCTATGCCTCCTACGGATTGATAAACCTTAGGTCATCCACTTGAGGGAAATTTGCTACTGTCCTACAAACCTCTGCACTTGGAGGCCCAACAACGTCTACAAGAAGAAGGTTGTGTAGTAGACATCAAGCTCTTTTCTGGCGCCGTTGCCGGGGAGGCAAGGAAAGCGGCACTAACACACCCCGTCAACTAAGCTCTTTTCTGGCGCTGTTGCCGGGGAGGTGAGTGCTTGAAGGTATATCTTTAGATCTTGCAATCGAGTCTTTTAGTTTCTTGTTTTATCACTAGTTTAGTTTATAAAAGAAAACTATAAAAAATGGAATTAAGTTTGTCTCATACGCTTCACCGTTTTAATATCTTTCGTGAGTATGATGGAAAGGATAATTGTGCTCAAGTGCTAGAGGAAGAAATCTATAAAATGTTTCGCACTAAATATTTGAATGATGAGCATGATTGCAATGTTGTTAGTATGAATTCCTTGAATATCCATGATGCTAATGATATGCAAAGCCATAAGCTTGGGGAAGCTATGTTTGACGAAGATGATATTTTTTGTCCCCCAAGTTTTGATGAGCAAATTTATTATGATGAAAGCATGCCTCCTATCTATGATGATTATTGTGATGACACGTATGCTTTAAATAATAATTATAACCATGAAACTTGTCATCTTGATCTTAATTTTCAATCACATGATAGTTATTTTGTTGAGTTTGCTCCCACTACTATTCATGAGAAGAATCTTGCTTATGTGGAGAGTAGTAAATTTTCTATGCTTGTAGATCATGAAAAGAATGCTTTAGGTGCTGGTTATATTGTTGAATTCATTCATGATGCTACTGAAAATTATTATGAGGGAGGAATATATGCTTGTAGGAATTGCAATAATATCAAGTTTCCTCTCTATGTGCTTAAAGTTTTGAAGTTATGCTTGTTTTACCTTCCTATGCAAGTTGATCCTTGTTCCCACAAGTTGTTTGCTCACAAAATCCCTATGCATAGGAAGTATGTTAGACTTAAATGTGCTAGTTATATTCTTCATGATGCTCTCTTTATGTTTCAATTCTTATCTTTTATGTGAGCATCATCGAAATCATCATGCCTAGCTAGGGGCGTTAAACGATAGCGCTTGTTGGCAGGCAACCCAACTTTATTTTTGTTCCTTACTTTTTGCTTCTGTTTAGTAATAAATAATTCATCTAGCCTCTGTTTAGATATGGTTTTAGTTGTTTAATTAGTGTTTGTGCCAAATAGAACCTTTGGGAAGACTTGGGGAAAGTCTTGTTGATCATGCTGTAAAAAACAGAAACTTTAGCGCTCACGAGAATTGCTGCCATTTTTATTTGGAGAGTGATATTTAGTTAATTCTTTTTGAATATAATTAATATATCAATTCCTCAGGTCCAGCAATTTATTTGAGAATTTTATGAGTTCCATAATTATACGTTTGATCCAGATTACTACAGACTGTTCTGTTTTTGACAGATTCTGTTTTCATTGTGTTGTTTGCTTATTTTGATGAATCTATGGCTAGTAAAATAGTTTATAATCCATAGAGAAGTTGTAATACAGTAGGTTTAACACCAATATAAATAATGAATGAGTTCATTACAGTACCTTGAAGTGGTCTTTTGTTTTCTTATACTAACGGAGCTTACGAGTTTTCTGTTAAGTTTTGTGTTGTGAAGTTTTCAAGTTTTGGGTAAGGATTCGATGGACTATGGAATAACGAGTGGAAAGAGCCTAAGCTTGGGGATTCCCAAGGCACCCCAAGGTAATATTCAAGTACAACCAAGAGCCTAATCTTGGGGATGCCCCGGAAGGCATCCCCTCTTTCGTCTTCGTTCATCGGTAACTTTACTTGAAGCTATATTTTTATTCGCCACATGATATGTGTTTTGCTTGGAGCACCAATTTATTTTGTTAGGATTTTCTTGCTGTTATTTATAAAATTGTTTTTCATCTTTTATTTCAATAAAAGTGGCATTGATAGCCTTTACTATGCCTATTTTACAAGTCTTCATGTTGCTCTTTGAAAACAGAAAGTTTACCGCTGTTGCAATAATTCCCTAGAAAAATCAGAATGTGATAAAATGTTGAAACCTTTTGCATATTAAGCTCTGATAAATTTACTACAGTGAAAATATTCTTTCATAATTTTTTGAGCTAGGGAATTATGGATGTTGCAGCATTCTTTACAGACTATCCTGTTTAGGCAGATTGCTGTTATGTTTGCATTGTTTGCATATGTTTGCTTCTTTATTGATTTTATTTGAGGATAGGACTATTAAATATGCAGAGGCATTTAGTATGCAATGTTGGATAATAATTTAGTGATTTTCTACAGTAGAGTATGATAAGGTTTTGGCAATGGTTTATACTAACTTATCTCACGAGTCCTTGTTGAGTTTTGTGTGGATGAAGCTTTTGAGATTTAGGGAGACCGTGATATGAGAGGAATTAAGGAGACACAAAAGCTCAATCTTGGGTATTCCCAAGGCACCCCAAGATAATATTTCAAGAATTCTCAAGCGTCTAAGCTTGGGGATGCCCCGGTTGGCATCCCACCTTTCTTCTTCAACAACTATCGGTTAGTATCGGTTGATCCTAAGTTTTTGCTTCTTCACATGATGTTTGCTATTCTTAGATGTAATTTTCTTTTGATTTGCTTGTTGTTTGAATAAAATACCAAGATCTTAAATTATTAAATGTTAGAGAGTCTTCACATAGTTGCATAATTATTAAACTACTCATTGATTTTCACTTATATCTTTCGGAGTAGTTTGTCATTTGCTCTAGTGCTTCACTTATATCCTTTTAGAGCACAGTGGTGGTTTTATTTTATAGAAATAGATGAACTCTCATGCTTCACTTAGATTATTTTGAGAGTCTTAAATAGCATGGTAATTTTCTTAAAATCCTAATATGCTAGGTATTCAAGAATAATAAAATTCTCTTATGAGTGTGTTGAATACTATGAGAAGTTTGATACTTGATAATTGTTTTGAGATATGGAGATGGTGATATTAGAGTCATGCTAGTTGAGTGGTTATGAATTTGAGAAATACTTGTGTTGAAGTTTGTGATTCCCATAGCATGCACGTATGGTGAACCGTTATGTGATGAAGTCGGAGCATGATTTATTTATTGATTGTCTTCCTTATGAGTGGCGGTCGGGGACGAGCGATGATCTTTTCCTACCAATCTATCCCCCTAGGAGCATGCGTGTAATACTTTGTTTCGATAACTAATAGATTTTTGCAATAAGTATGTGAGTTCTTTATGACTAATGTTGAGTCCATGGATTATACGCACTCTCACCCTTCCACCATTGCTAGCCTCTCTAGTACCGCGCAACTTTCGCCGGTACCATAAACCCACCATATACCTTCCTCAAAACAGCCACCATACCTACCTATTATGGCATTTCCATAGCCATTCCAAGATATCTTGCCATGCAACTTTCCACTGTTCCGTTTATTATGACACGCTTCATCATTGTCATATTACTTTGCATGATCATGTAGTTGACATCGTATTAGTGGCAAAGCCACCATTCATAATTCTTTCATACATGTCACTCATGCATCATTGCACATCCCGGTACACCGCCGGAGGCATTCATATAGAGTCATATCTTGTTCTAAGTATCGAGTTGTAATCCTTGAGTTGTAGATAAATAGAAGTGTGATGATCATCATTCAATAGAGCATTGTCCCAAAAAAGGAGAGAGAGAAAGGCCAAAGAAAAAAAGAAGGCCCAAAAAAAAGAAAAGAAAAAAGGGCAATGCTACTATCCTTTTACCACACTTGTGCTTCAAAGTAGCACCATGATCTTCATAGTGGAGAGTCTCTCATGTTATCACTTTCATATACCAGTGGGAATTTTACATTAAAGAACTTGGCTTGTATATTTCAATGATGGGCTTCCTCAAATTGCCCTAGGTCTTCATGAGCAAGCAAGTTGGATGCGCACCCACTTAGTTTGTTTTTGAGCTTTCATATACTTATAGCTCTAGTGCATCCGTTGCATGGCAATCCCTACTCACTCACATTGATATCTATTGATGGGCATCTCCATAGCCCGTTGATACGCCTAGTTGATGTGAGACTATCTTCTCCTTTTTGTCTTCTCCACAACCACCATTCTATTCCACCTATAGTGCTATATCCATGGCTCATGCTCATGTATTGCGTGAAGATTGAGAAAGTTTGAGAACATCAAAAGTATGAAACAATTGCTTGGCTTGTCATCGGGGTTGTGCATGATTTAAATACTTTGTGTGGTGAAGATAGAGCATAGCCATACTATATGATTTTGTAGGGATAGCTTTCTTTGGCCATGTTATTTTGAGAAGACATAATTGCTTTGTTAGTATGCTTGAAGTAGTATTATTTTTATGTCAATATGAACTTTTTTCTTGAATCTTATGGATCTGAATATTCATGCCACAATTAAGAAGAATTACATTGAAATTATGCCAACTAGCATTCCACATCAAAAATTATCTTTTTATCATTTACCTACTCGAGGACGGGCAGAAATTAAGCTTGGGGATGCTTGATACGTCTCCAACGTATCTATAATTTTTGATTGCTCCATGCTATATTATCTACTGTTTTGGGCAATATTGGGCTTTATTTTCCACTTTTATATTATTTTTGGGACTAACCTATTAACCGGAGGCCCAGCCCAGATTTGCTGTTTTATGCCTATTTCAGTGTTTCGAAGAAAAGGAATATCAAACGAGTCGAAACGGAACGAAATCAACTGGAGAAGTTATTTTTGGAACGAAAGCCACCGGATAGACTTGGACTCCACGTCAGGAGATACGGGAGGTGCTCACGAGGGTGGGGGGCGCCCCCCCTCCCCCCTAGCGCGCGCCCCCCTGCCTCATGGGGTCCCCATAGCTCCTCCGATGTACCTCCTGCACCCATATATACCTACGTAACCTAAAACTTCCAGAACGAACAATAGATCGGGAGTTCCGCCACCAGAAGCCTCCGTAGCCACCAAAAACCAATCAAGACCCGTTCCGGCACCCTGCCGGAGGGGGCAATCCTTCTCCGGTGGCCATCTTCATCATCCCGGTGCTCTCCATGACGAGGAGGGAGTAGTTCTCCCTCGGGGCTGAGGGTATGTACCAATAGCTATGTGTTTGATCTCCCTCTCTCTCTTGTGTTCTTGAGGTGATACGATCTTGATGTATCGCGAGCTTTGTTATTCTAGTTGGATCTTATGTTTCTCCTCCCCCTCTTCTCTCTTGTAACGAATTGAGTTTCCCCTTTGAAGTAATCTTATCGGATCGAGTCTTTAAAGATTTGAGAACACTTGATGTATGTCTTGCCATGGATATCTGTGGTGACAATGGGATATCATGTGATTCAATTGATGTATGTTTTGGTGATCAACTTGCGGGTTCCGCCCATGAACCTATGCATAGGGGCTGGCACACGTTTTCGTCGTGATTCTCCGGTAGAACTTTGGGGAACTCTTTGAGGTTCTATGTGTTGGTTGAATAGATGAATCTGAGATTGTGTGATGCATATCGTATAATCATACCCACGGATACTTGAGGTGACATTGGAGTATCTAGGTGACATTAGGGTTTTGGTTGATTTGTGTCTTAAGGTGTTATTCTAGTACGAACTCTAGGGCTGTTTGTGACACCTATAGGAATAGCCCAACGGATTGATTGGAAAGAATAACTTTGAGGTGGTTTCGTACCCTACCATAATCTCTTCGTTCGTTCTCCGCTATTAGTGACTTTGGAGTGACTCTTTGTTGCATGTTGAGGGATAGTTATGTGATCGAATTATGTTAGTATTGTTGAGAGGACTTACACTAGTGAAAGTATGAACCCTAGGCCTTGTTTCCTAGCATTGCAATACCGTTTACGCTCACTTTTATCACTTGTTACCTTACTGTTTTTATAATTTCAGATTACAAATACCTTTATCTACCATCCATATACCACTTGTATCACCATCTCTTCGCCGAACTAGTGCACCTATACAATTTACCATTGTATTGGGTGTGTTGGGGACACAAAAGACTCTTTGTTATTTAGTTGCAGGGTTGCTTGAGAGAGACCATCTTCATCCTACGCCTCCTACGGATTGATAAACCTTAGGTCATCCACTTGAGGGAAATTTGCTACTGTCCTACAAACCTCTGCACTTGGAGGCCCAACAACGTCTACAAGAAGAAGGTTGTGTAGTAGACATCAAGCCCCTGCTGAGTATAAAAAGTATTTCACTGTTTATACTTCGAATTAAAAGAATTCCAGAAAATCATTAAATCTTTGGGAGTTAATCTAAAATAAACCATAACTCGGATGAAAATAATTTATATATGAAAAACTATCAGAGAAATATAACGAATCCGAATATGTCATCCATTTGTTTAACAAACCTTCCTATCATAACAAACATTGAACATTTGCACTTGGATCAATATATGGAATAATACCTGGAGCTGGGAAAATATTACCAAATATTTTCCCTCTGCTTTTAAAATTCTTAGTATTGCATTAGGTCACACCAACACCACATTTCACATGACATGCATTGTGTTGCAATTGTATGCCTGTTATTTATTGTTTCTCCCCCTTCTTCTTCTCTGGTAGACCCTGAGACCGCTGCCGATGCCCCTGTGATCGACTATGTCGACGACGACCCTTCCTTCTCGGTAGAGCTTCCAGGAAAGCAAAACCCCCTTGATCATCCAGATACTGCCCATTCTTTCTCTCTTATTCTTGCATTAGATTTTGCTACTGTTGTTGTTCAGGTAGTTCCTACTATGATGCATCACCTGTTTTTGATAACCTGCTATTGCTACTTTATCTAATAATGTATATGCTTAGTATAGGTGAGTTAGTGTCCCATCAGTGGCTCTGCACCCTTTTCCGTGTTGCCATGCCATTCTATCTAGGTTGACCGAGATGATGGATCACTGTACCGAGACCAGAACACCCCTAAAGTCCCTTACAATTGCATGACTCTATTGAGCTGTATCAAGTGTGATCTACCAAGGGTGATTCCTTGTATTTCACTCTCGATGAAGACTCTGCAGAGTAGCACATCTAGTGTGATCTACTGAGGGTGATTCCTCGTATTTCACTCTAGGTGATGACTCTACCGTGCAGTATATCAAGGTAAACCTATCGATGGTGATTCCTCCGGTTTCACCTTGATGGTATGGACCTGAACCCCGACTATTACAATGATAATGTGGTGGAACAACAGGGCGGGTGGAGACCATAGGAGAGAGGAGGGTCTATTCCCTGGTCGTGGTCTGTGAGTTACCAAGTTGGCGTGACAGGAGAACTATTCGTGTCCGCGAGCTACATATAATAGACTAACAAATTTGGGTATTTGATCTGAGTTGGCCGCTGGCCTAAACGCACTAACCGCCATGCGGGATAATGGTATATGGGACCCTCGGTGTCGTACATTTTTTTTGAAAACTGTCAGACGTCCAGTTCAGCATTGCAGAGTGGTTGGGCAAGCAGATCCTTGAAGAGTTTTGTTTGGTCCCGGTCACCCTCGCAATGACCCGGAGTGCTTAGGGGTGAGAAGCCGAACAACCCCTCCGCGTTTAGGATGTAGACCGATGGGGACATCTCTATGGAGTCTAGGTAGGACTACGGCGTGTCAATTGCCCGAGGCCGCGCATTACCCAGAAAGTGTATCTCGCTAGAGGTACTTGAGCGTATTGAGTAATGTGGTGCACCCCTATAAGGAAGTAAACTATTCAAATAGCCGTGTCCATGGTAATAGGGCACTTGGATATATGAGAGTATCCCGATCTTATACAATTTGAACCAGATACCTGGTCAAATACATTGCTCAATAAATATGGAATGCCCATGGATCTTCTCTCGTAGGGAGTTGAGGAAGGATAGCGGGGTATTATATTGATGTGTTATTTACAAGTTGGTATCGTATATGCTCATACTCCTTCCCCTGCTGCAAGATCAGCTGCTCTGCTCTCGTCTATTGCTGCAAGATGATGGCCCTTGTGTTGCATAAAGCTTTCCCCCCTAATTTTGGCATTTCTGCAGTATAGTCCACAAATATACCCCATTCATTTGATACCCGATGCATACTTAGCATAGTTCTGATGTAAGTCTTGCGAGTACTTCAGATGAGTACTCACCGTTGCTTTGCACCCTTTTTCTTCTTCCCGGTTGCTGTTATGAAATAGTAGTGTCCCCGATGCAGGTTCCATCGCCGATGATTTCTACGTGGAGTTCGACATCGAGGAGTAGTTTGAAGGTCCTAAGCAGGAGGCCTGCACCTTTTTGATCTAGAGTCGTTGATTGTTTTCGCCTTCTTAAGGCACCTTTGTAATTTTCTGTAGGCAGACCTAACTCTTGTTGTAATATCGGGTCCTACGACCATGGTTTGTAATATATTGTTTCTTTGTTTAAATTTGAGTCGTAGATTTGTGTTGTGATATTATACCATGAGTCATTGATCTTGATCGTGCATGCTGCATGAATGTTTAGTGCACGATTAACTTCACGGTGTCACACCTAATATCTAATAGGTATAGCATTGTCCTTTTTGTCTAGTTATTACTTTGGTTGGGACAACATGGGGAGGTGTTGTCGTTAATTCATTGTGTCCCATGGGCGCCAGCAGGATAGGGTATGCAACGACAAGGATCCAGTCAGCAAAGCATGGGTGAAAGCGTCCCGCAGTGCTCAGGCATGTAGCACGATGTCACAACCATACACAAACATGCCGAGTCGGGCGCAAGTATGCGTCGGGTGAGCCCAGGTCCATGAGACACTACATCAAAGTGAGGTGAAGGACAAGGGTGTGAATCCATGTGTGGTAGAGACCTGCGGCTCACAAGGCTCGGTCCTAACCGATTTCTCGGTTGTATCGGACCCATATGTACGGCGGACTCGGCATAGAGATACACGTCTCAACGGTCAGACACTGGCATTTTGCCTTTGTTATTCCATGCCGCTCCCCCCCCCCCCCCCCCGCCGCGCAAATCAATGTTCAAGTCTACCCTCTTTGGCGCCTAGGTTGTGTCTATATGCAGCCAACATTGTTTCTCGGTGTTTGTTCGCACATGTATTTCATGGTAACACCCTTTGGGGATAATTTATAAAGCAAACATTTATTAAACACGTTGCGCATAGCTTGCTTAACTTTCTGGCTGTAGTTCATCTTTGCGCTACCCAAGGAAAGGATAGGTGTGAAATGACATAACATGAGCATAATTATTGGCATAGTATTTTGCAGATAAATGCAAAAGAAAAATCCTTCAAATAGTTCATATTTCCTTTTGGATGCATTCTTGATTGTAATTGGTCCTTGCGCCAATTGCGCAACATGTCATCTAGTTAAATAGGCAAAGCAAGTTTTTCTCACGTGCCAAGTTGATTGATGACTACTCCCTCCGTCCGTGAATAAGTGTACTTCTAGCTTTTGTCTTAAGTCAAAGTTTTGAAATTTTGACCAACTATATACAAAAGCATAGTAACATATATGACATCAAATTGGTATGTTATGAAAATACATTTCAAAATAGATCTAGTGATATTAATTTAGTGTTATAAATGCTAGTACTTTTCCCTATAAAGTTGGTCAAAATTTTAAAACTTTGACCTAGAACAAAAACTAGAAGTACACTTATTCACGAACGGAGGGAGTATCTTACAAGTATATAAAGGAGAGAGTCATTAGAAGTCCTTAGCGTACCCAGTTTAGGTCAGCATGCCACTGGGCCGAACCTTTCTTGTCGATGGGTCGTGCCACAAATCAATCAAGTGTCTTGCCGAAATTATAGTTGAGAAGTATTTGTTGCAAAGATCACTCCAATTTTCTTGGTAGCGACAAGTGGCGCATATATAATGCGTCATTTGTTGCAACCTAGGAGTTTTTTCTTTTTTTGATGATCCGTTTATTGAAAACGTTTTATCTCTCAAACATGCGTCCAAATCTCGAACCGCTTTCATCGTTGAATTCCTCGCATCGAGATCTTCAAAACTAGATATCATGTTTCTAGGTTTTGATGAACTTTTTTTCATGAAAAACCAGAGGAAAAAATAGAACGAAAAAAACGAACCAGGAGCATGGGTTTTTCCCTTTCAGAAAGAGGCACGCCTGTGCCTCTCACGAAACATAAAGCCTATCTCTGACGGAAGCAAAACCGTGACTTTCGCGAAATAAAGAAAAAGAAAACGCATTTTTTTGTTTTCGAGGAGGCACGGCCGTGACTCTTGCAATAGCACAACCATGCCTCTCACGGAAGCAAAACCATAACTCTTGCGAAAGGAAAAAACAAAAAAACACGTTTTTTGTGCCTCTCACAGAAGCAAAATCGTGATTCTCGCGAAAAAAATAGAAAATGCATTTTTCCCGTTTTCGAGAAGCTCGGCCGTGCCTCTCGCTAAAGCACAACCGTGCCTCTCGCTAAAGCACAACCGTGCCTCTCGCAGAAGCAAAACCTTGACTCTCGTGAAAGAAAAAAAACAGAAAACACGTTTTTTTTCGTTTCCGAAAGGCACGGCCTTGACTCTCGCGAAAGCACACCCGTGCCTCTCACAGAAGCAAAACCATGACTCTCGCGAAAGGAAAAAATACAGAAAACGTGTTTTTTTCCGTTTCTGAGAGCACAGCCGTGACTCTCGCGAAAGCACACCTGTGCCTCTCGCGGAAGCAAAACCGTGACTCTCCCGAAAGGAAAAAAAACAGAAAATGTGTTTTTTCCGATAGGCACGGCCGTGACTCTCGCGAAAGCAAAACAGTGCCTCTCGCGGAAGCAAAACCGTGACTCTTGCAAAAGAAAAAAAACATGTTTTTCACACAAAAAAGTCTTTTTTTCAAAAAAAATTGTCGAAAAGCTAAGAAAGGCCGGTGAAAAACCAAAACGTCGAAAAAACCAGGAAAGAACCGTTTAAAAACCCAAAAATGCGTGCGAAAAAAAACAAAATTCGGAGGGAGCGCCCAGAGTGCGACATGTAACGAATGGTTGAGAGCACGCCAAGTGGCGCTGATAGTTGCGAGGCTCCCTAAGGAGCGCTCGTTAACTAGTTGCTCTCGGGTCTTGCCCATGCGGATTCCTCGTTTGTCGTGTCTACAGGTATGGGCCGGCCCATCACCATGTTTTGCTCGCTCGGTCGCTCTATTCGCTCGCTTGTTCGGTTTTCTCTGGTTTCATTTTGTCTTTCATTTCCTTTTTCTTTTTACTTTCAATTTCGTTCATTCTTTCTCGGGTTTCATTGGTTCTCACAGTGTTCCGCTGTTTTAATCAGCTTCTCTGTTTTTTTCTTCTTATTTCTTTTGTTTCTCAGGTTTTTTCCTTTTTCTGGTTTTCATTAAAAAAATCCTACACATGCCTCTATACCTCATACACATTTTACATTTTTAATATATCATAGGAACATTATATATATATATATATTCAATTACACGATTAATATTATTTGAAAAAAATGTTTTGGTGCCTACATTTTTTCATACAGATTTTATGTTTGTCATATACAAGAGGAACATTTTTTATGCATGCAATACATTTTCCAAATACATGCTTAACATTTTCTAAAAATATATATTTTAACATTTACTTTCTTCATGCACATTGTACATTTTTCGTAAGCACACGAAACATTTTTCAAATACATAGTTAACGCCTCTTAAAATATATCTTTTGATGTGTAGCTTTTTTCTCACAGATTGTACATTTTTCGTATACACCTAAAACATTTTTTAGGCACGTTAAACATATTTCAAATACATGATTAACATTTTTTCAGACACATATTTCTGAAATTTTATTTGGATACGTTTATTTTTTTTCAAATACAGGTTGGAACATATTGTTGAATAATATCAGCTTTTTTTTAAAATTATGCTAGTAACAATTTATTTGCATTGCGTTAACATTTTTCTAAATACATGATTTTTTAAATATATGTTTTGATGTCTACCTTTTCCATACACGTTGTACATTTTTTGTATACATAAAAAAATCTTAGACGTTTAACATTTTTCAAATGCATGATTTTGTGTGTTCAAAAGAGCATGATTAACGTTTTCCCAGAACATTTGAACATTTTTTGAATATGTGTTAATCGTTTTCTCCAAATTCATGGCTATTATTTATTTTAAATTTTTAGTCTATTATTATTTATTTTAAGTATTATTATGTTTTGAGGATATGACCAAAAGAAGAAGAAAAAACCAACCTACATGCTCCTGCTACTGCTCGCTAGCGGTGGCCCACCTGGCCCATGTACGAGGCGATGCCGGCGAGCGCTTGTTCCAACTCGCTGTGGCAGCACATAGCTGCACCCTTGAACCATTTACGTGGCGGACCAACCTGTGATTGTATGATTAGCGGGATAGTAGTATCCTAGTCCATCAGAATTCAAGTCCTGATGCTCGCATTATTTCTGAATTTATTTCAACATTTTCGGTGATGCGCTTTTAGTGGGAGGAGACGTTTCCGTCGACGACGAGACGCCTACGGTGACTTCGTAAATCTGATGGTATGCCGACCCAGTCTCTTGAAGGTGCTCATAGGAATAGAGTGTACGTGTGTGCGCTCATAGAGGTGGGTGTATATGCGTATGATTGAGCGCTTGCGTCTGTACTGTGTTAAAAAAACATTTACACATCCTTGTTGACCATCACTCTTTAAATTAGCGAAGTCGAAGTTGTTGGAACCACCTGTTGTAGCGGTGCTCGGAAGAAGCCCTCGGCAGCGCCGAAGACTACACTGGACCTCCACTTCACTAGCTGGTGCCCCTGCAGTCAGCTGCCGCTTGAGCTGCATTGCCACATCCGTCATGTCGCTCGACCTCCTTCTCCGAGTAAGCGAACCAGAGCATTGTACATACCCATTGCGACGGCGTAGGCAAGCGTCCCAGGGAGATGACGAGCACAACGTCGAGACCATCGTCACCGACGAGCATCCAAAGTTGTTTTCAGATCGCCACTGCCAGAAGCAGGCAATAGCCAATCTATATTGTCAAAGGAAATCTAGTTCACCCACTTTGTTAGAAAAAATATTCATCACTTGCCCATCCCACGGACGAAACATATCTTTTCATAACCTAAATGATAAGTAGCACACATGTGGGCATGATGCATTTCGGCCCTGACTTTTTCTACAACTACAGCTATCATCCGAAAAAGCAAATTTTTTTTTGAAAATTGACATTCGAAAAGAAGTTGTCATGCTTGATAACTAAAGTTGTCATCATCACGTTACTAAACTTGTCATAAAAAACATTCGAAGTTGTCATGTGTTCATGCCATCCGGTGTGAGAGTTCCTTTCATAAACGTATAAGAGCATCTCCAGCCGCCTTCCAAGGAAAGCCCCCATGAGCGCTTTTTCATCGCTGGCGGATGAAAAAAGTCTTACTCATGTTTAGCGCTGGATCTAGCCAAAAACAGTCGGCGACCCCAACGCGAACCCAGAAAGCTGGGGAGGCACCTGGGGGGCTTAATTCGCCGTTTTACATGCGCTGACCCACCTGGCGGCGTCTCTCTTGTCGCTTTTCCTCCCTGGCCCACCCACGTGCTCCCCTCCACACACCCATCCTCTCTTTCTCTCGAGGCCGAGTTAATTGCACAGAAGTACCACAATTTAGGTATCACATGCAGATTGGTACCACGATTGCTAATTTTTATATGTCAGTACCAATATTGGTCCAAGTTTTTGCAAAAAGGTCTAAATCACGTATAAATACGTATTGACAGTGTATCTGACCGAGGGGGCCCGCCTGTCGGGTGCCTATGTGGCAGTTTTTTTGTAGAAAACCCCCTAGCTTTATATGTAATCACATAAATGCCCATTATTTCGTTGGAAAATCGCTATTAGAAGGGATTTTTTTTTCCGTTCACAAGTTTTCCACGGACTTGTTTGAAAGTTTCCGGCAAACTGAACAAATAATAAATAACCGAAACGAGAAAACGCTGGGAGGCACCTGGGGGGCTTAATTCGCCGTTTTACATGCGCTGACCCACCTGGTGGCGTCTCTCTTGTCGCTTTCCCTCCCTGGCCCACCCACGTGCTCCCCTCCACACACCCATCCTCTCTTTCTCTCGAGGCCGAGTTAATTGCACAGAAGTACCACAATTTAGGTATCACATGCAGATTGGTACCACGATTGCTAATTTTTATATGTCAGTACCAATATTGGTCCAAGTTTTTGCAAAAAGGTCTAAATCACGTATAAATACGTATTGACAGTGTATCTGACCGAGGGGGCCCGCCTGTCGGGTGCCTATGTGGCAGTTTTTTTTTGTAGAAAACCCCCTAGCTTTATATGTAATCACATAAATGCCCATTATTTCGTTGGAAAATCGCTATTAGAAGGGATTTTTTTTTTCCGTTCACAAGTTTTCCACGGACTTGTTTGAAAGTTTCCGGCAAACTGAACAAATAATAAATAACCGAAACGAAAAAACGCTGGGAGGCACCTGGGGGGCTTAATTCGCCGTTTTACATGCGCTGACCCACCTGGCGGCGTCTCTCTTGTCGCTTTCCCTCCCTGGCCCACCCACGTGCTCCCCTCCACACACCCATCCTCTCTTTCTCTCGAGGCCGAGTTAATTGCACAGAAGTACCACAATTTAGGTATCACATGCAGATTGGTACCACGATTGCTAATTTTTATATGTCAGTACCAATATTGGTCCAAGTTTTTGCAAAAAGGTCTAAATCACGTATAAATACGTATTGACAGTGTATCTGACCGAGGGGGCCCGCCTGTCGGGTGCCTATGTGGCAGTTTTTTTTGTAGAAAACCCCCTAGCTTTATATGTAATCACATAAATGCCCATTATTTCGTTGGAAAATCGCTATTAGAAGGGATTTTTTTTTCCGTTCACAAGTTTTCCACGGACTTGTTTGAAAGTTTCCGGCAAACTGAACAAATAATAAATAACCGAAACGAGAAAACGCTGGGAGGCACCTGGGGGGCTTAATTCGCTGTTTTACATGCGCTGACCCACCTGGCGGCGTCTCTCTTGTCGCTTTCCCTCCCTGGCCCACCCACGTGCTCCCCTCCACACACCCATCCTCTCTTTCTCTCGAGGCCGAGTTAATTGCACAGAAGTACCACAATTTAGGTATCACATGCAGATTGGTACCACGATTGCTAATTTTTATATGTCAGTACCAATATTGGTCCAAGTTTTTGCAAAAAGGTCTAAATCACGTATAAATACGTATTGACAGTGTATCTGACCGAGGGGGCCCGCCTGTCGGGTGCCTATGTGGCAGTTTTTTTGTAGAAAACCCCCTAGCTTTATATGTAATCACATAAATGCCCATTATTTCGTTGGAAAATCGCTATTAGAAGGGATTTTTTTTTCCGTTCATAAGTTTTCCACGGACTTGTTTGAAAGTTTCCGGCAAACTGAACAAATAATAAATAACCCAAAAGAGAAAACGCGCGCGAGGAGGATTGGAACCTGAGACCCGCCACCGGTCGTCGTAGGTCTGCGCAGGCTAGCCACAACGACACATCTTCGCTGTTGATGAGATCCTGGCGAAACGTTTATTATACTAGTACATACACGCTGGGCCGGGCAGCTGGGCCAAGCAAAGCCTGCAATATTTTTTTTTCATTCAGTTACACACTTGCTGCCTTTTTACTCTTCCTTCTTTTTTCGTTTCTTTTCATTTTCTTCGTTGTTTAGATTCGCAAGCTGCTTTCCAAAATCCGTTAAGTTGTTTTCAAAATCACAAGCATTGTTTCCAAATCGATGAACTTTTTTCAAAATTATGAATTTGTTTCAAAATTAACGAACTTTTTCTCAAATCATTTAACTTCTTCACAATCAGTGAATTTATCAAAATCATTGAAGTTCTTTTGAAAATCGACGAACTTTTTTCAAAATCGATGAACTTTATTAAAACACAATGAAGTTTTCTCACAATAGATAGTATTTTTAAATTTTGATGAACTTTTCTCTTTCTTTTTTTTGATGAACTTTATTAAAAATCGATGAACTTTTCTCTTTCTTTTAAAATTTGATAAAGTTTTCTCTTTCTCACAATAGATAGTATTTTTAAAATTTGATGAACTTTATTAGAAACCGATGAAGTTTTCTTTCTTTTTCTTTATTTTTTATTCTTCTTTTTTCACTCACTTGGAACATTTTTTAAGACCGGCTTCAGTAATATTGTGAACATGTTTTCAAATGCGCATGAACAATTTCTAATGTACGCTGAGCACTTTTTTTTGCATATAGAGAACATGTTTTAATGCATGATGTATTTTTCTTTCCAAATGGTGAACATTTTTAAATATAATGTACTTTTGCTAATACATGCTAACATTTTTTTAATATACGTTGAACAATTTTCTTAAGATATGATGAATATTTGACATAATGCAAGGTGAAATTTTTGTAATTTTTGGTGAACATTTTCTTAGACATGATGAATTATTTCGACAATGTATATTTCAAAAAATGTTTCAGCACGTATTAAGAACTTAGCGTGTAAAATAATTCTTGCATTTTAAGAAATACGTTGATTTTTTAATAAAATTTGAACAGTTTTAATGCATTTCAAACATTTATTATGATTACACAATTATTTTTAATACATTTTGTCTACTTTTCAAGTAACTGCGCATTGAAATGATAATTTTTGAGAAACAAGTAACTGCGCATTGAAGAAAATACAATTAATACACGAGTAACTAAAAAAACTGTGTATTAGGCCTGAGTGAAGAGACATAAATTTTGGGTGATGCGCAGCTTCGCTAAGACCAACTTCCGGCCCAAGGTCTTAAAGCGCTTATAAAGGGCTACTCGCCACATATCCATCGCGGGAAGGTCCCTGTCGGCGTGGCTAGCGCGCTCAGTTGCAGACCGATAGGTCGTGGGTTCGAACCCTCCTCGTGCGGCATTTTTTTTTCTGCTATTATAATGTTCAATTCGCCGGAAACTTTCAAACAAGTCCGTGAAAAATTAACAATCGTGGTACCAATTTACATGTGATGCCTAAATTGTGATACTTCTGTGCAATTAACTCCTCGAGGCCGGGCTGCAACTCCTCTCTCTTCTCTTCTCCTTCTCTTGCCTCGCGGCGCCCGGCACGCCGCCGCCCTCGCCTCGCCGCGCACCACGTCGGTGGAAATGGCGCACACGCCGCCTGCGCCCTGCTCTTCCTGCTCGCGCGCTGCCGCTCCTCCACGCTGGTGCGGCGTCGACACGGGCGAGCTCGTGGTGCGGGGCGAGGGAGCGGGGACGAGCTCCATGGCCGGGTCGGCCGCGTGCTGCAGGGGGCGGCTCGAGGGACCGGGCATGGGGCGGCTCGACGTCAGCCTCCAGCCGCCCGCTGTAGGCCACCTACGCGCTGAGCCGCGGCCGGCGCGGACAGGGAGGAGGGGCTCCTCGACATCTTCTGCAAGGCCCTGGCCGGCGACCTGCCGTCAAGCCGCGCCATCCAGCCGCGAAGCGGCAGGACGATACACCACCTCCTGCACCTGCATTTCGAGTGCAACGTCCGCAGCGCGTCCGTGGACGCCAGCGACGCCAAGGGACGCAACAACGGCAAGGCCGACGCCAACGGCACGTCGTCGCTGGCCGTGTAGAAGCAGTCGCCGGTCCCGTCCCCGCGCTCCAGCGACGACGCCTTGAAGGGCCGGCTGACGTCGATGGTCCCGCAGGCAGCCAAGATGGAGGAGGCCAGTGTGACGTTCAAGAGGAAGGCGACCCTGCGCGACAAGATGGCTGGGCGAGGCGTTGTACGAGATGAGACGCGCGGGCGGACGAGCTCCTCGACAGCCTTGGCGGGGCGGACGTGGCATTTGGCACGAAGGCGGTCAGGCGGGCGAGCGAGCCGTGGACTGAGGGCTTTAACTACTGAGAAAACTCTCATCCCAAAGGCAAAATTAGCGCCGACAAGTTTTTATCCGGCGCAAAAATCATCCCTGAGGGGGCACAACGGCTGGAGATGCTATGAGATCTCCGCTCGCAATCTTGCCATCGCTGGCACACGCCGCTATGGCACATCCCATGTGCATGTCCTTGGAGATCTAGGTCCATCACTATCAATCAAAGCAGAGACGGACGCACTAGACGATGGCCGACACCTGCCCAGGCACAGGCAGCACAAGATCTCTGTCGATAAACTATCGTCCCTTCGTGCAATGCATAGCAGCGTGGGAATTGGACTGGCTGGACTTGTCCTGAATGCTTTGCCTTGTTCTGCCCTGATCTGCGCGCGGCTGCCTGCCCAGGCGGGGGCCTACACTCCTTCCTGCCGCCCATCATGGCCATCACCTCTCTTTTCCTTCGGCCTCAAGCTAGCCAACTGCGATTGGAGCATCACCTCGAGGCTCGAGCCACTTAATCAGTCGCATCGTAGTTTAATCGCTTCCATTGGCGGGGAATGCATAGCATTATATGCACACGCGCCGACATAGACTACATCACACCCGTCCACACGAACGTGTACGCTATAACAACGGGCTTCAGGTTGGTGAGGGGCGAATAAATTTGCAAATCTTGCATCGTCCGTACTACCGCATGTGCGTACATAATCAAATATAAACACCTTTGCCAAAAATTAGGGGAAAATCTATGAAAATTAACTTGTAGTTGCCTCATATCCGTCGCGGGAAGGTCCCTGTCGGCGTGGCTAGCGCGCTCAGTTGCAGACCGATAGGTCGCGGGTTCGAACCCTCCTCGCGCGGCATTTTTCGTTTCTGCTATTATAATGTTCAATTCGCCGGAAACTTTCAAACAAGTCCGTGAAAAATTTGGACCAGGCGGGCCTCCTCGGTCAGATACACTGTCAATACGTATTTATACGCGATTTAGACCTTTTTACAAAAACTTGGACCAATGTTGATACTGACATGTAAAAATTAACAATCGTGGTACCAATTTGCATGTGATGCCTGAATTGTGATACTTCTGTGCAATTAACTCCTCGAGGCCGGGCTGCAACTCCTCTCTCTTCTCTTCTCCTTCTCTTGCCTCGCGGCGCCCGGCACGCCGCCGCCCTCGCCTCGCCGCGCACCACGTCGGTGGAAATGGCGCACACGCCGCCCGCGCCCTGCTCTTCCTGCTCGCGCGCTGCCGCTCCTCCACGCTGGTGCGGCGTCGACACGGGCGAGCTCGTGGTGCGGGGCGAGGGAGCGGGGACGAGCTCCATGGCCGGGTCGGCCGCATGCTACAGGGGGCGGCTCGAGGGACCGGGCACGGGGCGGCTCGACGTCAGCCTCCAGCCGCCCGCTGTAGGCCACCTACGCGCTGAGCCGCGGCCGGCGCGAACAGGGAGGAGGGGCTCCTCGACATCTTCTGCAAGGCCCTGGCCGGCGACCTGCCGTCAAGCCGCGCCATCCAGCCACGAAGCGGCAAGACGATACACCACCTCCTGCACCTGCATTTCGAGTGCAACGTCCGCAGCGCGTCCGTGGACGCCAGCGACGCCAAGGGACGCAACAACGGCAAGGCCGACGCCAACGGCACGTCGTCGCTGGCCGTGTAGAAGCAGTCGCCGGTCCCGTCCCCGCGCTCCAGCGACGACGCCTTGAAGGGCCGGCTGACGTCGATGGTCCCGCAGGCAGCCAAGATGGAGGAGGCCGGTGTGACGTTCAAGAGGAAGGCGACCCTGCGCGACAAGATGGTTGGGCGAGGCGCTGTACGAGATGAGACGCGCGGGCGGACGAGCTCCTCGACAGCCTTGGCGGGGCGGACGTGGCGTTTGGCACGAAGGCGGTCAGGCGGGCGAGCGAGCCGTGGACTGAGGGCTTTAACTACTGAGAAAACTCTCATCCCAAAGGCAAAATTAGCGCCGACAAGTTTTTATCCGGCGCAAAAATCATCCCTGAGGGGGCACAACGGCTAGAGATGCTATGAGATCTCCGCTCGCGATCTCGCCGTCGCCGGCACACGCCACTATGGCACATCCCATGTGCATGTCCTTGGAAATCTAGGTCCATCACTATCAATCAAAGCAGAGACGGACGCACTAGACGATGGCCGACACCTGCCCAGGCACAGGCAGCACAAGATCTCTGTCGATAAACTATCGTCCCTTCGTGCAATGCATAGCAGCGTGGGAATTGGACTGGCTGGACTTGTCCTGAATGCTTTGCCTTGTTCTGCCCTGATCTGCGCGCGGCTACCTGCCCAGGCGGGGGCCTACACTCCTTCCTGCCGCCCATCATGGCCATCACCTCTCTTTTCCTTCGGCCTCAAGCTAGCCAACTGCGATTGGAGCATCACCTCGAGGCTCGAGCCACTTAATCAGTCGCATCGTAGTTTAATCGCTTCCATTGGCGGGGAATGCATAGCATTATATGCACACGCGCCGACATAGACTACATCACACCCGTCCACACGAACGTGTACGCTATAACAACGGGCTTCAGGTTGGCGAGGGGCGAATAAATTTGCAAATCTTGCATCGTCCGTACTACCGCATGTGCGTACATAATCAAATATAAACATCTTTGCCAAAAATTAGGGGAAAATCTATGAAAATTAACTTGTAGTTGGATAGTTAGAAGAGAATTGATGGTACCCTAGCCCACCAAAGATTAAAGCTCGGTTTTGACACATGTGTGTCTCATAAAGACGAAATATTCTTTTCGTGAAAGGCGATGTTTCGGAATTTGTCAATTGAGTAAAGTGATAATGTTAAGGACTACTCCATCCGTTTCTAAATATAAGCATTTTAGAGATTTCAATAGATACTATATTCGGATGTATATAGATATATTTTAGATTGTAAATTCACTCATTTTGCTTTGCATGTAGTCCGCATTGGAATCTATAAAAGAGCTTATACGTAGGAATGGAGGGAGTAGATCATCTAACCCGATTGAATGAAAAAAAAATGACTAATTTAAGATCTGCCTATTTCACATTAATGAAAGCACATTATGTTTTTGCTTCTGTCGGTGACTAGACATTGTGGTATCTTCGTTAATCTCAAGAATTGTTGACTCAGCCTCTCAAAGATGTTCATAATTTAGTAAGGGATGGGTTGCACATTTATATCAACACATGGGTCTAGATGCTTTGTACGTCCATGTCACCTCACAAAAGTCACAACTGAATAAACATAAAAAAATACATATACAAGCACTTGATTGAAGTCGTAGTGGGTGAAGTCACGATCCCACAAGCTCGCCAATAGTTGTTTTGTTTGTCCCTAAAAATATTATTTTGCTCCAGTAGTACTTTGGTTACAAGTTTATTTTTCTTTTGGAGAAGGAGGATAGTACACCACATACTATTGATTATTCAGCACTGCCAAGCAAATACAAAAATTGATGTTGAAGGAATCGGCTTGTAGGAGAAAAGAAAATCAGAAGACACTTGCCTCACAGCTGAATATTTGTAATCCTACTCCAAAGCCTGTGCATATCACTCGATAATGAAAAACACATCACTCCTAGACAAAAGCCTTCAAGAAAGGATCTTCGCCATATGCGATGATGGTGACGAGTTCAGTCAAAGTCCGTAAATGCGACTTTATTTTTAAACAAGGCAAAAGCATTACCTTTTCATTAATAAAGCAAGAAGAATTGTATATACAAAAACTGAAGCCCAAAGCTGAAGCGGATTACTCTCTCTGGATGATCACTCCTATGTGCTTCGCCTCGGCGATACACCACAACCTTGCCTCTCTCTTGATGTTGTCAAAAATAATCATATGCGAAGATGCAAATTTATGAAAAGCCCTACATTTCTCTCGTTCCAGATCTCCCAAGACATGAGCATGAGAAGTGAAGCGAAAGCCTTGTTTACTCGCATATTGGGACTAACCGTTTTGGTCCATGGAGCAGAGCATTAAGTCAACAACTTCAAGAAGGTCAGGATGCACACGTGTCGGCAATGCCTAAGCTAGTAGGAGACATGATATCATGGCTTCTCACCCGTACCAAACACATACTTGTCGTCGAAATTGTCACTACCGTCTAACAACTTCTCCCTAGTTGGATTCCGGAGCTGGGAGCATGCCGTGGGAGAAAACTCAAAAAGGCGGAGAGGGTTGGTGTCACCCAGCTTATAGTCTTTGCAACACTTCCATATGATCCAATTGATGGAAGAGGAAGGAGTCAGACCCGAAACGGAGCCATGGCACCGGCGACCTATGGTGCAGACCCCATGAGCGGAATCACAACGCTAACATGGCCGCCACCATCGGGGCTGATGCACAACCATGCGGCAGTTGCACCAGGCTCATCCACAGTCATACACAACCAAGACTAGGTCAGCACGATGTTGCACATGCCCGGCCCCAACCGACACATCGCGCCGAAAGGCTCACCATAGCCTCACTTCGGCCTCCATCGTGAGTCCACCACACTCACAATTACGGCAACTCCAACGGGCCTACCCAAACAAACACACAATATGTCTTTTTTTTGTCTGTTTGGGTGGCCAAACAGACAACAAAAGTATGTCTATGTCCACCGTCCCGCCAGTGTGCCCAACACGCCGATCCGTATTTTTGTTTTTGACCAAATTTTAAATTATATATACATTGTCGTCAAAAGTCCATTCGTTCTAAATTAACTAGAACAATAAAAACAAACATAACTAAATTAAAGTTAAATCTACTAGTCGTCGCCCTTGTCCTGGTCATCGTCCTTGTTATGGTGAACGGGGTTGTGCGGCGCAGCCCCGAGGAAGAGTCGGCCTTGTGGTCTTGCCATGTCGACTCCCGTCCTGGTGGGCCGGGCTGAGGACCCCTTATTAGTTTTATCCTAGGACGCATTGGACAACACATGACGTATAGAAAGAAAATTCTAAAAGAATTGCCATACAAGACAAGAAGATGGATTCATGGAGTACGTAGTTGACTAGGACCCATGTACCTTATGACCCCTTGGAATTGTATATAAATAGAGGGAGCGGGATCACAGAAAGACAAGTTACAATCTCTTGGTACTTTGTACTCTTGATACACTCCAACACAAAAGAACAAGCATGACGTAGGGTTTTATCTCCTGTGGAGAGCCATAACCTGGATAAACTATGTGTCCTTGTTACCATTGTCCCAAGAAACCTAGCCTACAATACCCTATGGATTTATCTTCAACAAATACCGTCATGCTATGCACTGTCAGTTAGTGCCATGGCGATTTTGTGGAAATCTATGCATACAATTACAGGCATTTAGAGAACGAGCCGGGTAAAACCGTGTGAAGACTGTTAAACTTAATGTTGGCGCGGCCTTTCATCCAAATGATCTTCATGGAACTGTTGGAGTTGTCCTGAGGGGCTGATACATTGCTGCATTGGATGACCGGCTAGAACATGTGTCGGACGTGGCAATGGCAGAGGCATATGCATTACGGCATGAACTTTTGTTTGCACAACAGGTTGGTATTCACAGTTTGATTGTGGAGTCAGACTACATGGAGGTGATTAACACGATGCAAGGGGATGGCTTCATGGTATCAACAACAACAACTATTTACACATAGTGTAACATCCTCTCTCTAGGTACACTTTGGTTTCTTTCACTACCTAAGGGAGATGAACGTTGCCTGCCATGAATTAGCTAGGCTAGCGGGTTCATTGCGTCTCTCGATGTGGTTAGAGGAACCACTGCATCGTTCGTATGGTGTTTGATGGATGATGTAACTGTCTTTTGATTAAATAAAGTTACTGAAGTTAAAAATAAAGGTCCAAAAAATGCCCCCTAATGAAAAAGTCCCTAAATGGGATTTTTTGGGGCAGAAAAGAAACCTGGAAATGAGATGACCAGTGCCGACCTAGCTTTTTTTTAGATTTGCCAACACTTCATTGATTAATATAAATGTTCATCAGAATACACTGGGTCATGAGGATGAATAAGCCACAAATGGCTACCCTGATCATGCATAGCAGAGTGATTGGAAAGATTTTAAGCTTCACTATTTGATGGAATAGGATTTGTGGCTCTCGGGTGCCACACACTCCTATATGTGTATAGCATTAAAAATATATTAGGAAAATTCAAAAATTTCTGAAATTTTAGGATATGAAACATGGGTGCCCATTACACCCATGTCCAGTTTTGTGTGTGGGGGGGAATGGTTGCCCATGGTAATTTTAGTAAAAAGACAAAAAACATATGTAAAGAAACCATTGGATGTATCGCATGTCGGACCGTAATTCCAGCATGGTGGATACCACGGGCAACCATTCCCCGCGAAAATGAACATGGGTGTACAATAGGCACCCATGTTTCATATCCCAAAATTTCAGAATTTTTGAATTTTTTTGATAATTTTTAATGTTATTTTCATATAGGGGTGTGGAGCACCCGGGTGCTCCAATGCATTTCCCACTATTTGATGCTCTACCTTCGAAATAATTAGAGAACTATCGAAACAACTAGCTCTTGAATTAAACTCTTTGATAATTGATGCATAGGCTCCTCCTTTACCTTCCTTGATGTCCTCTTCTACATTCTTACTATCACATGCACTAACGAATTTTGGTAGCGATAGGTGTTTTGCTAATGCCAGTGCTTCACGGCAAGCTAAAATCTCTAGGGTTGTCGGGTCCGTTACTCCTTATAGAACAATCAATAAAGACCTCAAGTAGCCTCCATATCTCCCTCTGCTAGGAGAGAGCAACCTGTGGCCACCGTGGAGAAGTGGAACTATGGTCTTCATCTCGGTTTAGGCTAACTCCAACGGGCGACCCCAAACATGATGTCCGTTTTGTTGGATTTTGTCCGTTAAGGTGGGCAAAGGGGCATGATACATCTCCAATGTATCTATAATTATTGTACCATGTTGTTATATTATCATTTTTGGATGTTTACAATCATTTTATAGCAACTTTATATCATTTTTTGGAACTAACATATCGACATAGTGCCCAGTGCCATTTGTTGTTTTTTGCTTGTTTTTTACTTCGCAGAAAATCAATACCAAACGGAGTCCAAACGCAGCGAAACTTTTGGAGATTTTTTCTGGACCAGAAGACACATGTTGGGCCAAAGAAGTACCGGAGGGGGGCTCCGAGGGGGGCACAACCCACCTGGGCGCGCCTGGGTTGTGCCCACCTCGGCCGCCTCCCGCACTGCCTCTTTGCTCTATAAATACCCCAAAAATCCAAAAACCCAAGGGGAGTCGACGAAACACAATTCCAGCCGCCGCAAGTTCCAGAACCACCAGATCCAATCTAGACACCATCACGGAGGAGTTCATCATCCTCATTGGTGCCTCTCCGATAATGTGTGAGTAGTTCATTGTAGACCTTCGGATCCGTAGTTAGTAGCTAGATGCCTTCCTCTCTCTCTCTCTTTTGATTCTCAATACAACGGTCTCTTGCAGATCTATTTGATGTAACTCTTTTTGCGCTGTGTTTATTGGGATCCGATGAACTTTGAGTTTATGATCAGATCTATTATATCCATGAAAGTTATTTGAGTTTTGATCTCTTATATGCATGATGACTTATAGCCTCGTATTTCTTCTTAGAATCTTCGGTTTAGTTAGGCCGACTAGATCGATTTTTCTTGCCATGGGAAGAGGTGCTTTGTATGGGTTCGTTCGTGCGGTGTTCTTTCCCAGTGACAGAAGGGGCATCAAGACACGTATTGATCGTTGTCATTAAGTATAACAAGATGGGTTCTATTCCTACATGAATAGATCTTGTCTACTGAAGGAGATATGCCCTAGAGGCAATAATAAAGTTGTTATTTATATTTCCTTATATCATGATAAATGTTTTATTATTCATGCTAGAATTGTATTAACCGCAAACTTAGTACATGTGTGAATACATAGACAAACAGAGTGTCCCTAGTATGCCTCTACTTGACTAGCTCGTTAATCAAAGATGGTTAAGTTTCCTAGCCATGGACATGTGCTGCCATTTGATGAACGGGATCACAACATTAGAGAATGATGTGATTGACTTGACCAATCCGTTAGCTTAGCACTATGATCATTTAGTTTATTGCTTTGCTTTCTCCATAAATTATACATGTTCCTATGACTACGAGATTATGCAACCCCCGAATACCGGAGGAACACTTAGTGTGCTATCAAACGTCACAACGAACTGGGTGATTATAAAGATGCTCTACAGGTGTCTCCGATGGTGTTTGTTGAGTTGGCATAGATCGAGATTAGGATTTGTCACTCCGATTATCGGAGAGGTATCTCTGGGCCCTCTCGGTAATGCACATCACTATAAACCTTGCAAGCAATGTGACTAATGAATTAGTTACGGGATGTTACATTACGGAACAAGTAAAGAGACTTGCCGGTAATGAGATTGAACTAGGTATGATGATACCGACGATCGAATCTCGAGCAAGTAACATACCGATGACAAAGGGAACAACGTATGTTGTTATGCAGTTTGACCGATAAAGATCTTCGTAGAATATGTAGGAACCAATATGAGCATCCAGGTTTCGCTATTGGTTATTGACCGGAGATGAGTCTCGGTCATGTCTACATAGCTCTCGAACCCGTAGGGTCCGCACGCTTAACGTTCGATGACGATCGGTATTATGAGTTTATGTGTTTTGATGTACCGAAGGTAGTTAGGAGTCCGGTATGTAATCACAGACATGACGAGGAGTCTCGAAATGGTCGAGAAATGAAGATTGATATATTGGAAGGTTATGCTTGGACACCGGAAAGGTTTCAGATGAGTTCGGGCATATACCGGAGTACCGGGGGGTTACGGGAACCCCCCGGGGGCTTAATGGGCCTACATGGGCTTTAGTGGAAGAGAGAGGAGGCGTCCAAGAGGTGGGTGTGCCCCCCCAAGCCCAATCTAAATTGGGAGGGTGTCGGCCCCCCTTTCCTTCTTCTCTTCTTCCCCTTCCTCCCCCCTCCTATTAAGACTAGGAAAGGGGGGAACCTACTCCTAGTAGGAGTAGGAATCCCCCCTTGGGGGCGCACCATGAGGGCCGGCTGGCCCCCTCCTCCCCTCCTTTATATATGGGGGAGGGGGGCACCCCATAGACACACAAGTTGACAATTGTTTTAGCCGTGTGCGGTGCCCCCCTCCACAGATACACACCTCAGTCATATCGTCATAGTGCTTAGGCGAAGCCCTGCGCCGGTACCTTCATCATCACCGTCAACACACCGTCGCTGACGAAACTCTCCCTCGGCCTCAACTGGATCAAGAGTACGAGGGACGTCACCGAGCTGAATGTGTGTAGATCACGGAGGTGCCGTGCATTCGGTACAAGATCGGTTGGATCACAAAGACGTTCGACTACATCAACCGCGTTTCCTAACGCTCCCACTTTCGATCTACGAGGGTACGTAGACATACTCTCCCCTCTCGTTGCCATGCATCCCTAGATAGATCTTGCGTGATCGTAGGATTTGTTTTTTGAAATATTGCATTCCCTAATAGTGGCATCCGAGTCAGGTCTATGCGTAGATGTTATATGCATGAGTAGAACACAAAGGAGTTGTGGGCATGGGTATATACATATTGCTTGCCGTCACTAGTTGTTTCTTGATTCGGCGGTATTGTTGGATGAAGCGGCCCGGACTGACATTACATGACCGTGTTCATGAGACTGGTTCTACCAACGTGCTTTGCACACATGTGGCTGGCGGGTGTCAGTTTCTCCAACTTTAGTTGAATCGGATTTAGTGAACAGGGTTCTTTCTGAAGATCAAAAAGCAATTACTCTACCGCGTTGTGGTTTTTGATGTGTAGGTAAGAACGGTTCTTGCTAAGCCCGTAGCACCCACGTAAAACTTGCAACAACAAAGTAGAGGACGTCTAACTTGTTTTTGCAGGGCATGTTGTGATGTGATATGGTCAAGACGTGATTATATAAATTTTGTAACACAGTTATCGGCAACTGGCAGGAGCCATATGGTTGTCTCTTTATTTTATGAAATGCAATCGCCATGTAATTGCTTTCCTTTATAACTAAGCGGTAGCGATAGTCGTAGAAGCAATAGTTGGCGAGACGACAACGATACTACGATGGAGATCAAGGTGTCAAGTCGGTGATGATGGTGATCATGACGGTGCTTTGGAGATGGAGATCAAAGGCACAAGATGATGATGTCCATATCATATCATTTATATTGATTGCATGTGATGTTTATCCTTTATGCATCTTGTTTTGCTTAGTACGGCGGTAGCATTATAAGATGATCTCTCGCTAAATTTCAAGGTATAAGTGTTCTCCCTGAGTATGCACCGTTGCTACAGTTCGTCGTGCCAAGACACCACGTGATGATCGGTGTGATAAGCTCTACATTCACATACAAGAGGTGCAAGCCAGTTTTGCACAAGCAGAATACTCGGGTTAAACTTGACGAGCCTAGCATATGCAGATATGTCCTCGGAACACTGAGACTGAAAGGTCGAGCGTGAATGATATAGTAGATATGATCAACATAGTGATGTTCACCATTGAAAACTACTCCATATCACGTGATGATCGGACATGGTTTAGTTGATATGGATCATGTGATCACTTAGATGATTAGAGGGATGTCTATCTAAGTGGGAGTTAATCTTCCTGATGATAGTGTCATTGATAGAGTTCTTCAATCACTGCCACCAAGCGACAAAAGGTTCATGATGAACTATAATATGCAAGGGATGGATAAGACAATTCCCGAGCTCTTCGCAATGTTAAAAGCTGCGGAGGTAGAAATCAAGAAGGAGCACCCAGTGTTGATGGTTAACAAGACCACTAGTTTCAAGAAAAAGGGCAAAGGGAAGAAGGGGAACTTCGGGAAGAACGACAAGCAAGTTGCTGCTCAAGTGAAGAAGCCGAAGTCTGGACCTAAGCCTGAGACTGAGTGCTTCTACTGCAAAGGGACTGGTCACTGGAAGTGGAACTGCCCCAAGTATTTGGCGGATAAGAAGGATGGCAAAGTGAAAGGTATATTTGATATACATGGTATTGATGTGTACCTTACTAATGCTCGCAGTAGCGCCTGGGTATTTGATACTGGTTCTGTTGCTAATATTTGCAAATCAAAACAGGGGCTATGGATTAAGCGAAGATTGGCTAAGGACGAGGTGACAATGCGTGTGGGAAATAGTTCCAAAGTCGATGTGATCGCCGTCGGCACGCTACCTCTACATCTACCTTCGGGATTAGTTTTAGACCTGAATAATTGTTATTTGGTGCCAGCGTTAAGCATGAACATTATATCTGGATCTTGTTTGATGCGAGACGGTTATTCATTTAAATCAGAGAATAATGGTTGTTCTATTTATATGAGTGATATCTTTTATGGTCATGCACCCTTGATGAGTGGTCTATTTTTACTAAATCTTGATAGTAGTGATACACATATTCATAGTATTGAAGCCAAAAGATATAAGTTTAATGATGATAGTACAACTTATTTGTGGCACTGCCGTTTAGGTCATATTGGTGTAAAGCGCATGAAGAAACTCCATGCTGATGGGCTTTTGGAATCACTTGATTATGAATCACTTGATGCTTGCGAACGATGCCCCATGGGCAATATGACTAGGACTCCGTTCTCCGGAACAATGGAACGAGCAACAGACTTATTGGAAATAATACATACTGATGTATGCGGTCCAATGAGTGTTGATGCTCGTGGTGGGTATCGTTATTTTCTGACCTTCAAAGATGATTTGAGCAGATATGGGCATGTATACTTGATGAAACATAAGTCTGAAACATTTGAAAAGTTCAAAGAATTTCAGAGTGAAGTGGAAAATCATCGTAACAAGAAAATTAAGTTCCTATGATCTGATCATGGAGGTGAATATTTGAGTTATGAGTTTGGTCTTCATTTGAAACAATGCGGAATAGTTTCACAACTCACGCCACCTGGAACACCACATCGTAATGGTGTGTCCGAACATCGTAACCACACTTTATTAAATATGGTGCGATCTATGATGTCTCTTACTGATTTACCGCTATCGTTTTGGGGTTATGCTTTAGAGACGGCTGCATTCACGTTAAATAGGGCACCATCGAAATCCGTTGAGATGACACCTTATGAACTGTGGTTTGGCAAGAAACCCAAGTTGTCGTTTCTTAAAGTTTGGGGTTGCGATGCTTATGTGAAAAAGCTTCAACCTGATAAGCTCGAACCCAAATAGGAGAAATGTGTCTTCATAGGATACCCAAAGGAGACTGTTGGGTACAGCTTCTATCACAGATCCGAAGGCAAGATATTCATTGCTAAGAATGGATCCTTTCTAGAGAAGGTCTCGAAAGAAGTGAGTGGGAGGAAAGTAGAACTTGATGAGGTAATTATACCTGCTCCCTTATTGGAAAGTAGTCCATCACAGAAATCAGTTCCAGTGATTCCTACACCAATTAGTGAGGAAGTTAATGATGATGATCATGAAACTTCCGATCAAGTTACTACCGAACCTCGTAGGTCAACTAGAGTATGATCTGCACCAGAGTGGTATAGTAATCATGTTCTGGAGGTCATGTTACTTGACCATGACGAACCTACGAACTATGAGGAAGCGACGATGAGCCTAGATTCCGCAAAATGGTTTGAGGCCATGAAATCTGAGATAGGATCCATGTATGAGAACAAAGTGTGGACTTTGGTTGACTTGCCCGATGATCGGCAAGCTATAGAGAATAAATGGATCTTCAAGAAGAAGGCTCACGCTGACGGTAATGTTACTATCTACAAAGCTCGACTTGTTGCGAAAGGTTTTCGACAAGTTCAAGGAGTTGACTGATACGTCTCCAACGTATCTATAATTTTTGATTGCTCCATGCTATATTATCTACTGTTTTGGGCAATATTGGGCTTTATTTTCCACTTATATATTATTTTTGGGACTAACCTATTAACTGGAGGCCCAACCCAGATTTGTTGTTTTATGCCTATTTCAGTATTTTGAAGAAAAGGAATATCAAACGGAGTCGAAACGGAACGAAATCAACTTGAGAAGTTATTTTTGGAACGAAAGCCACCAGATAGACTTGGACTCCATGTCAGGAGATACGGGAGGTGCTCACGAGGGTGCCCCCCCTAGGGCGTGCCCCCCTGCCTTGTGGGGCCCCCGTGGCTCCTCCGACGTACCTCCTGCACCCATATATACCTACGTAACATAAACTTCCAGAACAGAGAATAGATCAAGAGTTCCGCCGCTAGAAGCCTCCGTAGCCACCGAAAGCCAATCTAGACCCGTTTTGGCACCCTACCGGAGGGGGAATCCTTCTCCGGTGGCCATCTTCATCATCCCGGTGCTCTCCATGACGAGGAGGGAGTAGTTCTCCCTCGGGGCTGAGGGTATGTACCAGTAGCTATGTGTTTGATCTCTCTTTCTCTCTCGTGTTCTTGAGGTGATACGATCTTGATGTATCGCGAGCTTTGCTATTATATTTGGATCCTATGATGTTTCTTCCCCCCTCTACTCTCTTGTAATGAATTGAGTTTCCCCTTTGAAGTAATCTTATCGGATTGAGTCTTTATAGATTTGAGAACACTTGATGTATGTCTTGCCGTGCGTATCTGTGGTGAAAATGGGATACCACATGATTCACTTGATGTATGTTTTGGTGATCAACTTGCGGGTTCCGCCCATGAACCTATGCATAGGGGCTGGCACATGTTTTCGTCGTGATTTTCCGGTAGAAACTTTTGGGCACTCTTTGAGGTCCTTTGTGTTGGTTGAATAGATGAATCTGAGATTGTGTGATGCATATTGTATAATCATACCCACGGATACTTGAGGTGACATTGGAGTATCTAGGTGACATTAGGGTTTTGATTGATTTGTGTCTTAAGGTGTTATTCTAGTACGAACTCTAGGGCTGTTTGTGACACCTATAGGAATAGCCCAACGGATTGATTGGAAAGAATAACTTTGAGGTGGTTTCGTACCCTACCATAATCTCTTCGTTCGTTCTCCGCTATTAGTGACTTTGGAGTGACTCTTTGTTGCATGTTGAGGGATAGTTATGTGATCCAATTATGTTATCATTGTTGAGGGAACTTACACTAGCAAAAGTATGAACCCTAGGCCTTGTTTCCTATCATTGCAATACCGTTTACGCTCACTTTTATCATTAGTTACCTTGCTGTTTTTATAATTTCAGATTACAAATACCTTTATCTACCATCCATATTGCACTTGTATCACCATCTCTTCGCCGAACTAGTGCACCTATACAATTTACCATTGTATTGGGTGTGTTGGGGACACAAGAGACTCTCTGTTATTTGGTTGCAGGGTTGCTTGAGAGAGACCATCTTCATCCTACGCCTCCTACGGATTGATAAACCTTAGGTTATACACTTGAGGGAGATTTGCTACTGTCCTACAAACCTTTGCACTTGGAGGCCCAACAACATCTACAAGAAGAAGGTTGTGTAGTAGACATCAAGCTCTTTTCTGGCGCCGTTGCCGGGGAGGCAAGTAAAGCGGCACTAACACACCCCGTCAACTAAGCTCTTTTCTGTCACCGTTGCCAGGGAGGTTAGCGCTTGAAGGTATATCTTTAGATCTTGCAATCGAGTCTTTTAGTTTCTTGTTTTATCACTAGTTTAGTTTATAAAAGAAAACTATAAAAAATGGAATTAGCTTTGTCTCATACGCTTCACCTTTTTAATATCTTTCGTGAGTATGATGGAAAGGATAATTGTGCTCAAGTGCTAGAAGAAGAAATCTATAAAATGTTTGGCACTAAATATTTGAATGATGAGCATGATTGCAATGTTGTTAGTATGAATTCCTTGAATATCCATGATGCTAATGATACACAAAGCCACAAGCTTGGGGAAGCTATGTTTAATGAAGATGATATTTTTAGTCTCCCAAGTTTTGATATGCAAGTTTATAATGATGATAGCATGCCTCGTACTTATGATGATTATTGTGATGGTACTTATGCTATAAAAAGTAGTGATTATATTTATAAAACTTGTCAGGATTATGATTACCCCTTCTCTGAACATTAATCTTTTAATGTGGAAACAATTTATAGTATTCGAGTTTCCTATGATACTCCCACTATTCCAAATGAGAAGAATTTTGCCTATGTGGAGAGTAGTAAATTTTCTATGCTTGTAGATCATGAAAATAATGCTTTAGGTGCTGGTTATATTGTTGAATTCATTCATGATGCTACTGAAAATTATTATGAGGGAGGAATATATGCTTGTAGGAATTGCAATAATATCAAGTTTCCTCTCTATGTGCTTAAAGTTTTGAAGTTATGCTTGTTTTACCTTCCTATGCTAGTTGATTATTGTTCTCATAAGTTGTTTGCTCACAAAATCCCTATGCATAGGAAGCATGTTAGACTTAAATGTGCTAGTCATAGTCTTCATGATGCTCTCTTTATATTTCAATTCTTATCTTTTATGTGAGCATCATTGAAATCATCATGCCTAGCTAGGGGCGTTAAACGATAGCGCTTGTTGGGAGGCAACCCAATTTTATTTTTGTTCCTTGCTTTTCGTTCCTGTTTAGTAATAAATAATTCATCTAGCCTCTTTTTATATGTGGTTTTATGTGTTTAATTAGTGTTTGTGCCAAGTAGAACCTTTGGGAAGACTTGGGGTAAGTCTTGTTGATCATGCTGTGAAAAACAGAAACTTTAGCGCTCACGAGAATTGCTGTAATTTTTATTTGGAGAGTTCTATTTAGTTAATTCTTTTTGCAGATGATTAATAGATAAATTCTTCAGGTACATAAATTTATTTGAGAATTGTATGAGTTCCAGAAGTATACGTTTGATCCAGATTACTACATACTGTTCTGTTTTTGACAGATTCTGTTTTTCGTGTGTTGTTTGCTTATTTTGATGAATCTATGGCTACTAAAATAGTTTATAAACCATAGAGAAGTTGTAATACAGTAGGTATAACACACTTATAAATAAATAATGAGTTTATTACAGTACCTTGAAGTGGTCTTTTGTTTTCTTTCGCTAACGGAGCTCACGAGTTTTCTACCTTAAGTTTTGTGTTGTGAAGTTTTCAAGTTTTGGGTAAGGATTTGATGGACTATGGAACAAGGAGTGGAAAGAGCCTAAGCTTGGGGATTCCCAAGGCACCCCAAGGTAATATTCAAGGATAGCCAAGAGCCTAAGCTTGGGGATGCCCCGGAAGGCATCCCCTCTTTCGTCCTCATTCATCGGTAACTTTACTTGGAGCTATATTTTTATTTACCACCTGATATGTGTTTTTCTTGGAGCGTCAGTTTATTTTTTTAGGATTTGCTTGCTGTTATTTAGAACAATTTTTTTCATCTTTTATTTCAATAAAAGTGGCATTGATAGCCTTTACTATGTCTATGTTACAAGTCTTCATGTTGCTGTTTGAAAACAGAAAGTTTACCGCTGTTGCAATAATTCCCTAGAAAAGTCAGAATGTGATAAAATTTTGAAACCTTTTGAATATTAAGATATGATAAATTTACTACAGTGGGAATTTTATTTCATAATTTTTGGAGCTAGGGAAGTATGGATGTTGCAGCATTCTTTACAGACTATCCTGTTTAGGAAGATTGCTGTTATGTTTGCATTGTTTGCATATGTTTGCTTCTTTAATGATTCTATTTGAGGATAGGACTATTAAATATGCAGAGGCATTTAGTATGAAATGTTGAATAATAATTTTAGTGATTTGCTACAGTAGAGTATGATAAGGTTTTTGCAATGGTTTATACTAACTTATCTCACGAGTCCTTGTTGAGTTTTGTGTGGATGAAGCTTTTGAGATTTAGGGAGACCGTGATATGAGAGGAATTAAGGAGACACAAAAGCTCAAGCTTGGGGATGCCCAAGTCATCCCAAGATAATATTTCAAGAAGTCTCAAGCATCTAAGCTTGGGGATGCCCCGGTTGGCATCCCACCTTTCTTCTTCAACAACTATCGGTTAGTTTCGGTTGATCCTAAGTTTTTGCTTCTTCACATGATGTTTGCTATTCTTAGAATGTCATTTTCTTTTGCTTTGCTTTCTGTTTGAATAAAATACCAAGATCTGAAATTATTAAATGTTAGAGTCTTCACATAGTTGCATAATTATTCGACTACTCATTGATCTTCACTTATATCTTTCGGAGTAGTTTGTCATTTGCTCTAGTGCTTCACTTATATCATTTAGAGCACGGTGGTGGTTTTGTTTTATAGAAACTATTATTCTCTCATGCTTCACTTAGATTATTTTGAGAGTCTTAAACAACATGGTAATTTGCTTTAAATCCTAATATGCTAGGCAACCAAGATGGATATAATAAAACTTTCATATAGAGTATTGAATACTAAGAGAAGTTTGATGCTTGATGATTGTTTTGAGATATGGAGATGGTGATATTAGAGTCATGCTAGTTGAGTAGTTGTGAATTTGAGAAATACTTGTGTTGAAGTTTGTGATTCCTGTAGCATGCACGTATGGTGAACCGTTATGTGATGAAGTCGGAGCATGATTTATTTATTGATTGTCTTCCTTATGAGTGGCGGTCGGGGACAAGCGATGGTCTTTTCCTAACAATCTATCCCCCTAGGAGCATGCGCGTAGTAGTTTGTTTTGATAACTAATAGATTTTTGAAATAAGTATGTGAGTTCTTTATGACTAATGTTGAGTCCATGGATTATACGCACTCTCACCCTTCCACCATTGCTAGCCTCTCTAGTACCGCACAACTTTCGCCGGTACCATAAAACCACCTTATACCTTCCTCAAAACAGCCACCATACCTACCTATTATGGCATTTCCATAGCCATTCCGAGATATATTGCCATGCAACTTTCCACCGTTCCGTTTATTATGACACACTCCATCATTGTCATATTGCTTATCATGATCATGTAGTTGACATCGTATTTGTGGCAAAGCCACCATTCATAATTCTTTCACACATGTCACTCATGAGTCATTGCACATCCCGGTACACCGCCGGAGGCATTCATATAGAGTCATATCTTGTTCTAAGTATCGAGTTGTAATTCTTGAGTTGTAAGTAAATAAAAGTGTGATGATCATCATTATTAGAGCATTGTCCCAGTGAGGAAAGGATGATGGAGACTATGATTCCCCCACAAGTCGGGATGAGACTCCAGACGAAAAATAAATAAAAGAGGCCAAGGAAGCCCAAATGAAAAAATAGAAAGAAAAGAGGCCACAAAAAAAGGCCCAAATAAAAAAATAAAAATGAGAGAAAAATAGAGAAGGGACAATGCTACTATCCTTTTACCACAGTTGTGCTTCAAAGTAGCACCATGATCTTCATGATAGAGAGTCTCCTATGTTGTCACTTTCATATACTAGTGGGAATCTTTCATTATAGAACTTGGCTTGTATATTCCAATGATGGGCTTCCTCAAAATGCCCTAGGTCTTCGTGAGCAAGCGAGTTGGATGCACACCCACTAGTTTCTTTTGTTGAGCTTTCATACATTTATAGCTCTAGTGCATCCGTTGCATGGCAATCCCTACTCACTCACATTGATATCTATTGATGGGCATCTCCATAGCCCGCTATCTTCCCCCTTTTTGTCTTCTCCACAACCACCACTCTATTCCACATATAGTGCTATATCCATGTCTCACGCTCATGTATTGCGTGAAGATTTAAAAAGTTTGAGAACATCAAAAGTATGAAACAATTGCTTTGCTTGTCATCGGGGTTGTGCATGATTTAAATTTTTTGTGTGGTGAAGATAGAGCATAGCTAGACTATATGATTTTGTAGGGATAGCTTTCTTTGGCCATGTTATTTTGAGAAGACATAATTGCTTAGTTAGTATGCTTGAATTTTTATTGTTTTCATGTCAATATGAACTTTTTTCTTGAATCTTATGGATCTGAATATTCATATCACAAGTAAGAAGAATTACATTGAAATTATGCCAAGTAGCACTCCGCATCAAAAATTATCTTTCTATCATTTACCTACTCGAGGACGAGCAAGAATTAAGCTTGGGGATGCTTGAGACGTCTCCAACGTATCTATAATTTTTGATTGCTCCATGCTATCTTATCTACTGTTTTGGGCAATATTGGGCTTTATTTTCCACTTTTATATTTTTTTTGGGACTAACCTATTAACCGGAGGCCCAGCCCAGATTTGCTGTTTTATGCCTATTTTAGTACTTCGAAGAAAAGGAATATCAAACGGAGTCGAAATGGAACGAAATCAACTGCAGAAGTTATTCTTGGAACGAAAGCCACCAGATAGACTTGGACTCCACGTCAGGAGATACAGGAGGTGCTCACGAGGGTGGGGGCGCCCCTTCCCCCTAGGGCGCGCCCCCTGCCTCGTGGGGCCCCCGGGGCTCCTCCGACGTACCTCATGCACCTATATATACCTATGTAACCTAAAACTTCCAGAACAGAGAATAGATCAGGAGTTCCGCCGCCAGAAGCCTCCGTAGCCACCGAAAGCCAATCTAGACCCGTTCCGGCACCCTGCCGGAGGGGGAATCCTTCTCTGGTGGCCATCTTCATCATCCCGGTGCTCTCCATGATGAGGAGGGAGTAGTTCTCCCTCGGGGCTGAGGGTATGTACCAGTAGCTATGTGTTTGATCTCTCTCTCTCTCATGTTCTTGAGGTGATACGATCTTGATGTATCGCGAGCTTTGCTATTATATTTGGATCCTATGATGTTTCTTCCCCCTCTACTCTCTTGTAATGAATTGAGTTTCCCCTTTGAAGTAATCTTATCGGATTGAGTCTTTATAGATTTGGGAACACTTGATGTATGTCTTGCCGTGCGTATCTGTGGTGACAATGGGATACCACGTGATTCACTTGATGTATGTTTTGGTGATCAACTTGCGGGTTCCGCCCATGAACCTATGCATAGGGGTTGGCACATGTTTTCGTCGTGATTCTCTGGTAGAGACTTTGGGGCACTCTTTGAGGTCCTTTGTGTTGGTTGAATAGATGAATTTGAGATTGTGTGACGCATATTGTATAATCATACCCATGGATACTTGAGGTGACATTGGAGTATCTAGGTGACATTAGGGTTTTGATTGATTTGTGTCTTAAGGTGTTATTCTAGTACGAACTCTAGGGCTGTTTGTGACACCTATAGGAATAGCCCAACAGATTGATTGGAAAGAATAACTTTGAGGTGGTTTCGTACCCTACCATAATCTCTTCGTTCGTTCTCCGCTATTAGTGACTTTGGAGTGACTCTTTGTTGCATGTTGAGGGATAGTTATGTGATCCAATTATGTTATCATTGTTGAGGGAACTTACACTAGCGAAAGTATGAACCCTAGGCCTTGTTTCCTATCATTGCAATACCGTTTATGCTCACTTTTATCATTAGTTACCTTGATGTTTTTATAATTTCATATTACAAATACCTTTATCTACCATCCATATTGCACTTGTATCACCATCTCTTCGCTGAACTAGTGCACCTATACAATTTACCATTGTATTGGGTGTGTTGGGGACACAAGAGACTCTTTGTTATTTGGTTGCAGGGTTGCTTGAGAGAGACCATCTTCATCCTACGCCTCCTACGGATTGATAAACCTTAGGTCATCCACTTGAGGGAGATTTTCTACTGTCCTACAAACCCCTGCACTTGGAGGCCCAACAACGTCTACAAGAAGAAGGTTGTGTAGTAGACATCATTGACTATGATGAGACCTTCTCACTCGTAACGATGCTTAAGTTTGTCCGAATCATGTTAGCAATTATCGCATTTTATGCTTAAGAAAATTGGCAAATGGATGTCAAAACTGCATTCCTTAATGGATATCTTAAAGAAGATTTGCATATAATGCAACCGGAAGGTTTTGTCGATCTAAAATATTCTAACAAAGTGTGTAAGCTCCAGCGATCCATTTATGGACTGGTGCAAGCATCTCAGAGTTGAATATACGCTTTGATAGTGTGATCAAAGCATATGGTTTTATACATACTTTTGGAGAAGGCTGTATTTACAAGAAAGTGAGTGGGAGCTTTGTAGCATTTCTAATATTATATGTGGATGACATATTGTTGATCGGAAACGATACTGAATTTCTGAATAGCATAAAAGGATACTTGAATAAGAATTTTTCAATGAAAGACCTCGGTGAAGCTGCTTATATATTGGGCATCAAGATCTATAGAGATAGCTCAAGACACTTAATTGGACTTTCACAAAGCACATGGCTTGATAAAGTTTTGAAGAAGTTCAAAATGGATCAAGCAAAGAAAGGGTTCTTGCCTGTGTTACAAGGTGTGAAGTGGAGTCAGACTAAATAGCCCGACCACTGCAGAAGATAGAGAGAAAATGAAAGTCATTCCCTATGCTTCAGCCATAGGTTCTATCATGTATGCAATGTTGTGTGACAGACCTGATGTGTGCCTTGCTATTAGTTTAGCAGGGAGGTACCAAAGTAATCCAGGAGTGGATCACTGGACAACGGTCAAGAATATCCTGAAATACCTGAAAAGGACTAAGGACATGTTTCTCATTTATGGAGGTGACAAAGAGCTCGGCGTAAACAGTTACGTCGATGCAAGCTTTGACACTAATCCGGATTACTCTAAGTCACAAACCGGATACGTATTTTTATTGAATGGTGGAGCTGTTAGTTGGTGCAATTCTAAGCAAAGCGTCGTCGCGGGATCTACGTGTGAAGCGGAATACATAGCTGCTTCGGAAGCAGCAAATGAAGGAGTATGGATGAAAGAATTCATATCCGATCTAGGTGTCATACCTAGTGCATCGGGTCCAATGAAAATCTTTTGTGACAATACTGGTGCAATTGCCTTGGCAAAGGAATCCAGATTTCACAAGAGGACCAAGCACATCAAGAGATGCTTCAATTCCATCCGCGATCAAGTCAAGGAGGGAGACATAGAGTGTAGCGACCAGACCTCAACTAGTCTGATCTCTGTGTGTAAGTGTCATCCCTGGATCAGTAATGCTGACACACACAGTACTTGAAGGATTTATAACAGAGTGGCAATCACACACTTATTACATCGAATGTCTCAAAAGAGAACTTATTACAATAAATATGGCTTAAGGCCATCTAATACGATAACAACGAAAGGCTTGGAAGATAAAGTGAGTCCATCAACTCCAACGGCATCACTGAGTGAAAGACCACGACCTAAGGCTCCTTACTCGTCGTCTGAAAAGTCTACAACATGATACGTTACAGCCCGAAAACAGGTCAGCACATAGAATATGCTGGCAAGGTAACACAAGAGAATAATGAACAGAATAAAGCTATCACTATATGCATATATGGCTGGTGGAGGCTGTATGGTTGATATGTTTTGCGTAAAGCCAATTTTTCCCTACTGCAAAGGAATATATTTATTTAACTACAAAATTTGTTGAAAACATTGAGAATGGTAAACCCCATCTCAATCCCAATTAAAAGTAATCATTAACCCAAACAAAATTATATAATTAAGAGTGATGAGATCCACATGATAATCCAAGAACTAGATACTCAAGATGTCCATAACTGGGGACACGACTAACCATGATTAGTTTGTACACTCTACAGAGGTTTGTGCACTTTTTCCCATAAGACTCGATCTCCTCCATTGGATTTCTCGCACTACATGATGTTTGAGAAACGGATGACAGAGACACAGTCTTTCTGAAGAGGCCCCCTTAACCGATAGATAGGCCTGTACACCTACAATCCCCTACATCTGCTAGACCATCATGGAAAGGTTTCCCACAACTTACTCAACTATGCCAGAGCCCATAATAGCATGTGGCTGCATACGGAAGTTTCAAGTATGAATAATATTATGATCCCTTTGAGCCTGGGTGGCAGTCCATAGGAGATTCACGCGGTACCCCAGGATTTCCAAAAAATATAGGAAATCACTGGGTTCCCCAGGTGCCTCAATCCACCTAGATGTGTATTAAAGTTGCCACCTTAAATTGAACCATTAATTAACAATACTCGCATCTGTCATGAAAACTCTCAAACCCAATCCACGTCTACGAGCATAGCATAGCAGTATAAGCATAACGTAGAAGTAACTCCCAGGATTTGATAATAAACAGGGTAATAGGTTCCTACCTCATCAACTACTTCCCAACCCACAGTTTAATTCAGATCCTAACCATGCAATGTTTGAGGGTTGATCTAATGCAATAAAACTGGGTAGTAAGAGGTATGATCAAAGTGTTACTTGCCTTGTTGATGGTCCGCGAAACTTAGAGACTCATAGTAGCACGCTTCGCACTCCGGGTGTTCTATCGCAAACAAACAAGCATACAATAAGCAATCAAGCAAGGGCACGGGTAAAACTCGAATAAGATATCTAACTAGAAAGTTTAACTTAAGAACTCTGATTTGCAAAAAGAATCAAATCAAACGAAGCAACAAAACTCAAACGGCGAAACAAACAGGCTTCGTTTACTAATCTGGACTAAAGTCAAATTTTACAGTAGCAAAAACTTGTTTAAGTTGATTAAACAGAAAGAGGGTTTCAAACTCTAGGCGTTTGAATCAGATCAGAAATCGTGATCGAAAATAATCATGGAAAATCCGAGAAAAAGAAAAACTGACGAACAGGCTAACGAAAACGAACGTTCGCTGCCTGCGGCTAAATGGTGAAAACCATTCGCTAAAACGAATGTAAAAACGGGCGTTCGCTAAATAACTAAACCAAAAAAAACCGAACCGGATCTAAATAAAAAATGGATCTAGGGTTTTTGAAAAAAACAAAATGGTTTTCTCATGAAAACTGAGGCAACTACCTCGAGGTCCGGCGAGGGTCCGGCGCTCCGGTGCGGCAGTGCGGGGCGCGGCACGACGGCGGGTGGCAGGCGGCGCGGCGCGGGCGGCGGCGAATCGGGGCTAGGATTAGGGTTAGGGCACAGTGGCGGCTTGGGCTGGTCGGGGGCTCGGGGCCGCGGCTTATAAGGGCCGGCCCGAGGAGTCCCGGCCGCTTACGGCCCGGAGTCGGTTTGCCTCTTTTAAAAAAACATCCGATGCTCAGAAAATAAAAGAAAAGAAATACTAAACGGACTCCAAAAATCCCGAAATAATTTTTCCCCGTCCTCTAAAAATAAGCCGGACAAGGTGAACATTTATTTGGGCCTAAAATGCAATTTGGAAAAACACACTTCTTTCCTAATTCAAATAAAATAGCAATAAAACTCCGAATAAAAATCTTATTTGATTTTAATATTAAATCTTCGATATTTCTCTATTTTGAGGAAGTCATTTTATCCTCTCTCTTTTATTTTTATAAAAGAAATAATCGAAGAGTAAATAATTAAAATCAAACGATCCTCTTTTCAAAATTCGAGAAAAACTCGAATATGAAAATAACGAAATCCCCAACTCTCTCCCTGGGTCCTTGATTTGCGTAGAATTTCTAGGATCAACCAAAATGCAATAAAATATGATATGCAATGATGATCTAATGTATAACATGCCAAATTGAAAATTTGGGATGTTACAAACCTACCCCCCTTAAGATGAATCTCGCCCTCGAGATTCGAGTTGGCTAGAAAATAGGTGAGAGTGGTCCTTCCGTAGGTCTTCCTCCCGTTCCCAGGTGGCTTCATCTTTGGTATGGTGGCTCCACTGAACTTTGCAGAAATTGATTACTTTGTTGCACGTAACATGGCTGGCAAACTCGAGTATCTTAACTGGTTTCTCCTCATACGTCAAATCGCTATCCAACTGAATTGCCTCCAAGGGCACTGTATCTCTTAATGGTATATCGGCCATCTCAGCATGACACTTTTTCAGCTGTGAAACATGAAACACATCATGAACTCCTGATAGTCCTTCGGGTAACTCCAATTTGTAGGCAACTTCTCCCATACGTTCCCAAACTTTGTATGGTCCTACAAAATGTGGCGCTAAGTTTCCCTTAACTCCAAAGCGCTTAACTCCTCGAAGTGGGGATACACGAAGATACACTCTGTCTCCAACTTCGTAAACCATCTCCTTGCGTTTAGAATCCGCATAGCTCTTCTGCATGGATTGGGCTACTTTGAGTCTATCACGAATCAGCTTAACCTTTTCTTCCGATTCCTTAATCAAATCTGGTCCAAACAACTGTCAGTCTCCAACTTCATCCCACAACAACGATGTTCTGCACCTCCTTCCGTACAAGGCTTCAAAAGGGGCCATCTTCAAACTGGCTTGATAGTTGTTGTTATAAGAGAACTTTGCGTAAGGCAAATTATCGTCCCAACTAGATCCATAATCTAGCGCACAAGCTCTCAACATGTCCTCCAGAATCTGATTTACCCTCTCAGTCTGTCCATCTGTCTGCGGGTGAAAAGTTGTACTAAACTCTAGCCTGCTTCCCAAAGTTTCATGCAACTGATTCCAAAACTTTAAAGTAAACTGGGTTCATCTGTTTGATACAATGGTCCTCGGAACTCCATGCAGCTGATCAAACAAATCATTGATCATCGGCAGTGGGTACTTATTCTTGATTGTTACTTCATTAAATCCACGATAATCAACGACCATTCTTAATGATCCATCCTTCTTTTCCACTAGAAGTACTGGTGATCCCCAAGGCGACGAACTTGGGCGAATATATCCTTTATCCAGTAACTCCTTAATCTGCTTCTTAATTTCCTCCAAATCCTGAGCGGGCATCCTGTACGGTCTCTTAGATATTGGTCCTGTGCCTGGCAAAAGCTCAATCAAAAACTCGATGTCTCTATCCGGTGGCATGCCTGGCAACCCTTCAGGAAATATATCTGAGAATTCATTCACCACCGGTATTTCCTCCTGTACTACTCCCGATAAGCAATTTACTTGAGTCCTATTTGGCACATACCGGGATACGTACGTGATCCTTCTTCCTTCTGGGGTGGTGAGCAAAATCGACTTACTGGCGCAATTGATGTTTCCTTCATACATCGATAGCCAATCCATACCGAGAATCACATCCAAACCTTGCGACTCCAGAATTATCAGGTCTGAGGGGAAAACGTGCCTACCTATGGCCAATGGCATCTGAAAACATCCTTGGCTTGCCATGTACTCTGCTCCTGGCGAGCTCACTAACATTGGTGTACTAAGAACTTTGGTGGGCAGTTTATACCTATCCACAAATCCCCTCGATATGTATGAATGAGATGCACCAGTATCAAAAAGAACGACTGTAGTAAATGACTTAACCAAAAACTTACCTATTACTGCATCTGGCTGGGCTTCAATCTCCTCCACGTTAACGTGGTTCACCTGTCCCCTGGTGAAAGGGTGTAGGATTGAAAGTATGTCTAGAGGGGGGGTGATTAGACTACTTGACCAAATAAAAACTTAACCTTTTCCCAATTTTAGTTCTTGGCGGATTTTTGCTATTGTAGGACAAGTCAAGCAATCATCACACAATTCAAGCAAGCATGCAAAGAGTATATTGGCAGCGGAAAGTAAAGCATGCAACTTGCAAGAATGTAAAGGGAAGGGTTTGGAGAATTCAAACGCAATTGGAGACACGGATGTTTTTCCCGTGGTTCGGATAGGTGGTGCTATCCTACATCCACATTGATGGAGACTTCAACCCACAAAGGGTAACGGTTGCGCGAGTCCACGGAGGGCTCCACCCACAAAGGGTAACGGTTGCGCGAGTCCACGGAGGGCTCCACCCACAAAGGGTAACGGTTGCGCGAGTCCACAGAGGGATCCACCCACAAAGGGTCCACGAAGAAGCAACCACCCACAAAGGGTCCACAAAGTAGCAACCTTGTCTATCCCACCATGGCCATTGCCCATGAAGGACTTGCCTCACTAACGGTAGATCTTCACGAAGTAGGCGATCTCCTTGCCCTTACAAACTCCTTGGTTCAACTCCACAATCTTGTCGGAGGCTCCCAAGTGACACCTAGCCAATCTAGGAGACACCACTCTCCAAGAAGTAACAAATGGTGTGTAGGTAATGAACTCCTTGCTCTTGTGCTTCAAATGATAGTCTCCCCAACACTCAACTCTCTCTCATAGGATTTGGATTTTATGGAAAGAAGATTTGAGTGGAAAGCAACTTGGGAAGGCTAGAGATCAAGATTCATATGGTAGGAATGGAATATCTTGGTCTCAACACATGAGTAGGTGGTTCTCTCTCAGAACATATGAGTTGGAATTGTGTATGTGTTCTGATGGCTCTCTCCACGAATGAAGAGGAGGTGGAGGGGTATATATATCCTCCACACAAAATCCAACCATTACACACAGTTTTCCAATCTCGGTGGGACCGAATCAACAAACTCGGTCGGACCGAAAATGTAAACCTAGTGACCATTAGAGATTTTCGGTGGGACTGACATGCAACTCGGTAGGACCGATATGGTTAGGGTTTGGGCATAACGTATTCTCGGTGAGACCGATTACACCAACTCGGTGAGACCGAATTTGGTAATTAGCTAACCAGAGAGTTGGTCAGGCAAACTCGGTGGGACCGATTTGCTCTTTCGGTGAGACCGAAAAGTTACAAAAAGGAAACACTGAATTTACATTGCAATCTCGGTGGGACCGATCCACTCTTTCGGTGAGACCGAAAAGTTACGAAAGGGAAACAGAGAGTTTGCAATCCCATCTTGGTGAGACCGAGATCCCTATCGGTAGAACCGAATTGCTAGGGTTTGGCAGTGGCTTATGACAAGTGAAACTCGGTGGCGCCGGATAGAAAGAATCGGTAGGACCGAGTTTGGCTTAGGGTTTAGGTCATATGTGGATATGGGAAAGTAGTTGAGGGTTTTGGAGCATATCACTAAGCACATGAAGCAAGAGGCTCATTAAGCAACACCTCATCCCTCCTTGATAGTATTGGCTTTTCCTAAAGACTCAATGTGATCTTGGATCACTAAAATGTAAAATGAAGAGTCTTGAGCTTTTGAGCTTGAGCCAATCCTTTGTCCTTAGCATTTTGAGGGTTCCACTTTCACATCCATGCCATGCCAATCATTGAGCTTTCCTGAAATAATCATCTTAGAATAGCATTAGCTCAATGAACTATATGTTGTTATGAATTACCAAAACCACCTAGGGATAGTTGCACTTTCAATCTCCCCCTTTTTGGTAATTGATGACAACATATAGATCAAAGCTTCGACAAATGATAATAAGCATGAAATATATCGTCGCTTTGAGAAGTATGTGATAAGTAAGAGCTCCCCCTAAATTTGTGCATATTTAAAATTTGCTTTGGAATGCAAATGCACAAGGAGTTAGAGTCATGGGTTACTCTTCCATGTGACATACATCTTGGTGGAGCGCTTAAAATGATAAGAATGAAATACATGCACTCATCACCAAGAAAAGTGAATGATCACATAAGATAGATAATAGCATTAAGCAAACATTAAGTGTAGCTTATGATCAAACACATGATCATCAATGTCTCACGAGCAATGACATAGTATCTCAAGCACTCAAAGGCAAACAAAGTTCGAAAAACCACCAAATAAAGCAAGAGAGAAAAAAACAACACTCTCTCTCTCGAAGCCTATGATCTATACATTTTTCTCCCCCTTTGGCAACAAGTTACCAAAAAGTTCCTAGAAAATGCATAGTGCTAGATCGACGCTCAGGCTTGATCTTCAGGTGGTGGTGGAGTCCGGATCACTCCAAGGACGAAGGCTTCCGTAGACGCTGAAGTAGACGCTGGAGTTGGAGCTGAAGTAGATGCTGGAGCTGGTGGAACTGAGGCTGTAGCTGGTGCAGAAGTGGTGGCTCTGGTGTCAGCAACTGGCACTGCAGACGACCTCGGACCTCGTGGCACTCTGGCAAAGGCATCAGTGGTTGTCCTGCCTCTCCTCTCCTGCATGTCATCTTGGAGCTGCTCCACTGCAGTCTGAATCTCTGTCACCTTGACATCCAAGTCATAGAACTTTTGTTCCATGATTCTCTCTAGGCTTGCCTGGTTCTGAGTTAGGGTGGCTAGTCCTTTCTCAATCCACAGGGTGGATGCAATTAGGTAACCAAGCTGCTCTTGTTTGGTTTTCAAGAAATACTCAGATGCCTCCTCTTGAGTTGGCATCTTGGCAGCTTTCTCCTTCCTTGCCTTCTCCTTCTTTGCTTGTGCTTGTGCAGACGATGGTTCATTTTCAGTCATCACAACTTGATTGTCCTCAAAATCTGGACGGATGGGCAGGTGTTCCTTGTCCAATAAGTATATGCCCATGCCCATCTTGGAGTTAATGAGCTCCTGAATTTGAGGGGCATATCCACAGCTCCTCTTCTGGTCTGCTGCAGTCCTCTTGATAGTTTCTACTATGAGGCTCATGACTTTGAATTTCTGAGGTACATCAAACACATGAAGCAAATTGATTGCATGGCCTCTGATCATCTTGTGATCACCTGACTTGGGCAAGAGAGTGTGCCTCAATATCCAATTGATTATTGGCAGCCCTGACAGAAGATAATGCATAGACCCAAACTTGAAAGTATCAAGTGCCTCGTTTGGAATTTCCTTGTACATGTTGGACATAGAGTTGTGGTCCATCTTCTTCTTGGCATAAATGTCCAAGTCATCTGCTTGCTCCTCTGGGGCATTAATGAGCTGTGCCCATTCAGCAACTGTGGATTGGTACCTCGTACCTTCAGACATCCATGTAATCCTACCATCTGGATAGAAGTGTGCTGTGGAGTAGAATTGCATGATAAGCTCCTCATTCCACTTTGTGAGCTTCTGCCCAACAAAGTCAGCTACTCCACAAGCTATGAAGCTGTCTTGCACTCCAGGATAGTGCTCTTCGTTTTCCTTGATATATTCCCAGTCGACCCATCTCATATCACATACAATTGGCTTCTTATCAAGCAGCACTGTCTCATAGAAATCCTGCTATTCCTTGGTGTGAAATCTGTAATCCACAGCAGTCCTTCTCCTTGAAGCATACGGATCTGCTTCTCTCCACTTCCTCAGCCCTGAGTCTCTCCTGAGCTTCATATCCTCAGCCACAGGATGAGCATCGTTGTGGTCTAGGATCTTGGGCTTGAGTTTTCTGAGTACTTGCTCTTCATCATCTTCTTCTGCAGCTTCAGGCACTGGGGCCTTGTTCTTCTCAGCAGCTGGGATGCTCCTTGTATTTCTCTTTGGCTTTGGCTTTGGAGCTGGCTTGGTCTTGGAAGCAGCTGCTCCTGATCTTATGGCATCACCCATTAGCTTGGGTGCCTTTGGTGCTGGTGCAGCAACCTCTTCTTCTTCCTCTTCTTCCATGATGGAAGCCTTTCCAAGCACTCTGGCTACAGTCTTCTTGACCCTTTCCTTTCTTTTCTTGCCTTCAGCAGCAACTGGCTCTTTGGGTGCAGGCTTTTCAGTTGAAGCTCTAGCCTTTGACATAGGCTGCCTGCCTGCTGGCCTTTTGATTTTCATCCCTGGCTTTATGCCTTGAGCTGGCTCAACTCTCTTTGATGTGGCTTCCTCTTCTCCCACATAATCTTCATCCTCAGAATCTGAAGTTCTCTTCTTCCTCTGTCTGGTGGCAGCTTTAGGCAGATTGCTTTGGGTACTCCTGCTGCCATCATCTGAAGAGCCGGAGGGACTAGTGCCCTCACTCATGTGCACTTGCTGTTCTGACACATTCTGGCTGTCACTCTGGTCTGACATGATGAACAAGCTGACTGCTGACCCTGTGAACAGTTTATAGATGAGGTAGAATAGATGAGCATCACAAAATGCAGATATTTTTGCAAAAGAATGATCCAAAAACTTAGTTTTAGTTTCCCACTGAAATCATCTCGGATCTACCGATTTTCAAACTCGGTGATACCGAAGCAGTTTTTGGAACCTAAACTAGTGAACTCGGTCAGACCGAGTCACAGTTCGGTGGCACCGAGACTGCTAGGGTTTCACAAAGTTCCAAAATCGGTCACACCGATAAGTAATTCTCGGTCAGACCGAGTCTCACTTGTGCAATGGCATAAGCCAAATCGGTGGGACCGAGTTTTTCAACTCGGTGGGTCCGAGATGGTTTCGGCGGAAACCTAACCCTAAATTTTTCGAATCAAACCTAATCTACGAACGCATTGACTGGATAGGAGTGTTTCAATCGTGGCAAGAATCATGATGATCACAATGTGCTAAGGATCGGATTGGGGAATAGCACAAAGATCGAGTCCATACCCTAGTTCGGCGGAGACTCGCTACAGCGGCAATGGCGGGGTAGAATTCCGTTGACGGCGACGGAGACCAGCGACTGGAGGCGGCTGGCGGCGAGAAGACAATCCAGAGACCATGTTGGCAGAGCAGGCTATCGCGCGGGCGAAGGGGTTCGGAGAAATTTCCAAATTTTTGCCCGTGACTATATATAGCCCGACCCTATCGGTGTGACCGAGTGGAACAACTCGGTGGCACCGAGATTCATAACTGCAAGCAGTTACTGAAACTCGGTGTGACCGAAGGGTTCAAATCGGTTGCACCGAGATCGAAAACCTAGATCAACTTAATGATCTCGGTAGGACCGAAAGTGAGGTATCGGTCAGACCGAGAATCATAAAGAGGTTTTGGAAGTTTAAGTCTATGACGAATCGGGGACTCCGAGCGCTCCTCACATAGAGTGGTTCGAATCTGACTTGATCAAATTTTGTGATGTAGCATGAATAGAGTTTGAGACGAGAAAAACATAGATAGCTAGAGGAGGTTCTTAGGCACTCTTGTCCATCCACTTGGCAAAAGGAAATAAAACCAAACAATCAAAACAACAAGTGGATGTCCTCGAATGAGTAAAATATGCAACCAGCATGCTCACACAATAAGATGGCAAATGGAATATGTGACAAGGCATGCACAACCAATTCTGGCATCTATCAAGCAATTTGCGATAACAAGGTCATCTATATAAGAGTATATTGACTTAGGAGTCAAGTGAGAACACTTGATCATAGGTCATACTCATCGTTTAAGCTCAAGTGGGGTTACCACTTTTACATAAAGCATTATTGTGTTCACATCTTTAGAGTTGCTTTAGCTCAAGTTTTAGAGTAAAGCTCCCCCTAGATGTGATATCCCCCCTTAGAGGGATGAACTAACCTCGGGTTTTGTCGATGATGACTTCATGTAGATGTTGAAGATGTGGATGCTCAATGTTGATGTAGATCACTTGGAGCTATCCATTTGAGTGAATTGCACATTCAATACCTACATGGGTTAGTCCCACAAGGAACAAACAAGGATATCCATAGACATAGAGTGATGCACACACAAGATGATGTCCATGAAAACTTTTAGGTTACCTTGTCCCTTGTCTTAGCAACACGAGGGTTTGTGACTCCTTGAACTAGTGCAAGATGTGGAAGTTGATTGCACTTTTTCTTGCCAAAATGATAAGAGTGAAGTATGTTGGCGGAGTCACCCTCAAGAACTCACCAGTTCTTCTTCTTTTGGATCCACACCATCTTGATGGGAATCCTTGGAGTTGTAGTCGTACTTGTTGAAGTGGAACTTGAAGTAGTCTTGGGAATCCACTTGACTAAGGTCTTAGGAGCTTCTTCAAATGCATCAATTTCCTCTTGAAGCTTGTCCTTGCCTTTTTGCTTGTAGTCTTGTGGTGGAAGATCATCTTGAGCTTGTGTCCCCTTGAAAGAAGTATCATACTTCTCTTGTTGAGGAACAAACTTTGTCTTGGGGTATTGATCTTCTTCCCACTCAACTCCATTGGCATTGAACTTTCGTTCAAAACCAACACCTTGATTCTTCCGGTGCATTCCTTGCTTGCGCACAATTTCCTCGAATTGCTTACTCCCGGCAAGGCTTTTGTACACTCCTTTCTCTATAATTCCCTTCAATAAGCTATTTTCTTGCTCAAGTGTAACTTGGCTAAGAGAATCATTAGTGGAATCAAGAGAACTACTAGAAGCAACAATATTGGATTTAGCATGATCATTGTTACTGCTAGAGGAAGAATCTTTCTTGTTCTTGTTACTAGACTTGACTTGAGGCATGTAAGTGGATAAGAGTAAACGCTTGGCAATGTAAGAAGAACTTTTCTCGCGGAGATCATCATTGATTGCTTTTAAGAACTCATGCTCTTGCTCAAGATTGAGCTTTTCAAAGCGTAATTTCTCATGAGCTCTTAAAAGTTCTCGATGATCTTCGAAGATAGTTTCATGAGCTAACTTAAGAGTGTTTAGTTCTTTAGTTAGAGCCTCAATCTTCTCCTTATCATTGTCATTCGTTTTATCTTGATTAGCATGATTAATTGACGTTTCATCATAGTATTCATCACTAGAGTTGTCAACAAGCAAATCATCACCTAACAAGTCATCTTCATCACTATTGAAATCAACATACTCAGGGTGTGTTACCTTAGGACCTTTGGTCATGAAGCATCTTCCAATTCCTTCATTTGGTGAGTCAAATATGTCGTAGGAGTTGGTTGACACAAGTGCTAGACCGGCAACACCTTCATCTTGAGTATCTTCGGAGTCAGAGTGATAACTTCTCTCAGAGTGGCTGTCGGAGTCGGAGCCGGATACCCATTCACCAACATGAGCTTGATGTCTTCGTTTTGTGTAGCTCCTTGATGATTTTTCCTTCCTTTCCGAATCCTTGCTTCTCCGTGAGTATCTTCGTTCATAACGATCATCTCTACTCCTTCTCTCTCTTGGTGGTGATTCTTTGCTTCTTCTTTTTGGAGAATCTTCTCTTCTCTTGTAGGGAGCCGTACACTCATTGGAATAGTGTCCGGGTCTTCCACAACTATAGCAGTTTCGCTCTCGACTAGAAGATCTTTTGTCATTGTAGGACCTTGACTTGAAGCTTCTATCTTTGCTTCTACTCTTGTAGAACTTGTTGAAGTTCTTCACCATTAAGCTCAATTCTTCATTGAAGTTTTGTTTCTCACTTGATGATGTAGGGGCTTCACATGAGGCTTTGTAGGCACCACTTGATTTGTTGTGAAGTTCCTCTTTATCCTTAAGTGACATCTCATGAGCAACAATTCTTCCAATCACCTCCGTTGGCTTGAGATCTTTGTAATTGGGCATCATTTGGATCAATGTGCACACGGTATCATATTTTCCATCCAAGGCTCTTAGAATGTTCTTGATGATGAATCTATCGGTCATCTCTTCACTTCCTAAGCCGGCAATCTCATTTGTGATGAGAGCAAGCCTAGAGTACAATTCAGCGACACCTTCACCATCCTTCATTTTGAACTTGTCAAGTTGACTTTGAAGCACATCTAACTTGGATTCCTTGACGGAGTCGGTACCTTCGTGCATATCAATCAAAGTGTCCCAAATTTCCTTTGCATTCTCAAGACGGCTGATTTTGTTGAATTCTTCGGGGCACAATCCGTTGAAGAGAATATCACAAGCTTGAGCATTGTATTGCAACATCTTCAACTCATCCACGATAGCTTCACAGTTTGGTTCTTTCCCATCAAAGAAGTCACCTTGCAAACCAACACACACAATAGCCCAAACGGCAGGGTTATGTCCAAGAATATGCATTTTCATTTTATGCTTCCAACTAGCAAAATTAGTACCATCAAAGTAAGGACCTCTACGGTGATAATTTCCCTCGCTAGACGCCATACTCTCCTAGGTTGTGAAACCAAGGCTATGACCACCAAAAGCTATGGAGATCAAAGCAAATGGAGACCAAAGCTCTGATACCACTTGTAGGATCGAAAGTATGTCTAGAGGGGGGGTGATTAGACTACTTGACCAAATAAAAACTTAACCTTTTCCCAATTTTAGTTCTTGGCAGATTTTTGCTATTGTAGGACAAGTCAAGCAATCATCACACAATTCAAGCAAGCATGCAAAGAGTATATTGGCAGCGGAAAGTAAAGCATGCAACTTGCAAGAATGTAAAGGGAAGGGTTTGGAGAATTCAAACGCAATTGGAGAGACAGATGTTTTTCCCGTGGTTCGGATAGGTGGTGCTATCCTACATCCACGTTGATGGAGACTTCAACCCACAAAGGGTAATGGTTGCGCGAGTCCACGGAGGGCTCCACCCACAAAGGGTAACGGTTGCGCGAGTCCACGGAGGGCTCCACCCAAAAAGGGTCCACGAAGTAGCAACCTTGTCTATCCCACCATGGCCATCGCCCACGAAGGACTTGCCTCACTAGCGATAGATCTTCACGAAGTAGGCGATCTCCTTGCCCTTACAAACTCCTTGGTTCAACTCCACAATCTTGTCAGAGGCTCCCAAGTGACACCTAGCCAATCTAGGAGACACCACTCTCCAAGAAGTAACAAATGGTGTGTAGGTAATGAACTCCTTGCTCTTGTGCTTCAAATGATAGTCTCCCCAACACTCAACTCTCTCTCATAGGATTTGGATTTTGTGGAAAGAAGATTTGAGTGGAAAGCAACTTGGGAAGGCTAGATATCAAGATTCATATGGTAGGAATGGAATATCTTGGTCTCAACACATGAGTAGGTGGTTCTCTCTCAGAACATATGAGTTGGAATTGTGTATGTGTTCTGATGGCTCTCTCCACGAATGAAGAGGAGGTGGAGGGGTATATATAGCCTCCACACAAAATCCAACCGTTACACACAGTTTTCCAATCTCGATGGGACCGAATCAACAAACTCGGTCAGATCGAAAATGTAAACCTAGTGACCGTTAGAGATTTTCGGTGGGACTGACATGCAACTTGGTAGGACCGATATGGTTAGGGTTTGGGCATAACGTAATCTCAGTGAGACCGATTACACCAACTCGGTGAGACCGAACTAACCAGAGAGTTGGTCAGGCAAACTCGGTGGGACCGATTTGCTCTTTCGGTGAGACCGAAAAGTTACAAAAAGGAAACACTTAATTTACATTGCAATCTCGGTGGGACCGATCCGCTTTTTCGGTGAGACCGAAAAGTTACGAAAGGGAAACAGAGAGTTTGCAATCCCATCTCGGTGAGACCGAGATCCCTATCGGTAGAACCGAATTGCTAGGGTTTGGCAGTGGCTTATGACAAGTGAAACTCGGTGGCGCCGGATAGAAAGAATCGGTAGGACCGAGTTTGGCTTAGGGTTTAGGTCATATGTGGATATGGGAAAGTAGTTGAGGGTTTTGGAGCATATCACTAAGCACATGAAGCAAGAGGCTCATTAAGCAACACCTCATCCCTCCTTGATAGTATTGGCTTTTCCTAAAGACTCAATGTGATCTTGGATCACTAAAATGTAAAATGAAGAGTCTTGAGCTTTTGAGCTTGAGCCAATCCTTTGTCCTTAGCATTTTGAGGGTTCCACTTTCACATCCATGCCATGCCAATCATTGAGCTTTCCTGAAATAATCATCTTAGAATAGCATTAGCTCAATGAACTATATGTTGTTATGAATTACCAAAACCACCTAGGGATAGTTGCACTTTCAAAGGGTTGGGCTTCTTCCCAGAGCTTCCATTTCCGTTTCTGTTCTTAGCTTCAGGACATTCATTGGTGTAATGTCTGGTCTTCTGGCAGTTGTAGCAAGTAACGTGGCTTAGATCCTTCTTGGCAGGTGTTGCTGGGTTGGAACGGTTTTGTTCGTTGCTTCCTCCATTACCATTTCCGTTCCTAGGGCCACTATGGTTGTGCGAACTTCCTCCATTATGAGTGTGGCCTCCATGGTTATGCACAAGTCCTCCCGAGTTCGGGGTGAAACGGGGTCTCTGCTGATCTCCAAAATTATACTTCCCTTGTCCATACTTCCTCTTGCGGCTGTCAATCTGCTGCTGCTTCCCTTTAAGCATGAGAGCTCTATCCACCAACTCCTGGTAGTTATTGAAATTTGCTACCATCAACTGCATGCTCAGCTCATCATTCAGTCCTTCCAGAAACTTCTCCTTCTTAGCTGCATCTGTAGCAACGTCATCTGGGGCATAACGTGCTAGCTTACTAAATTCATCCACATACTGGCCAACAGTGTGCCCTCCTTGGTGTAAGTTGCGAAACTCATGCTTCTTCATGGCCATAGCTCCTGCTGAAACATGGGCAGTGCGGAAAGCTTGCTGGAACTAATCCCATGTGATAGTGGCTATAGGATAGGTGATAGTGTAATTCTCCCACCATGAGGCTGCTGGTCCATCCAATTGGTGTGCGGCAAAACACAACTTCTCAGCATTTGTGCATCCTCCAGTGGTTAACTCCCTTCCAATCCTGCGGAGCCAATCATCTGCAACTATCGGCTCAGTGCTACTGGAAAACACCGGCAGCTGCAACCTTAGAAAAGGAGCTAAGTTGTCAACTGGGGGTGGTGGTGGTGGTGGGTTGTTGTTGTTGTTGCCTTGGTTATGAACTAACAACTGCATCAAGGTATTCTGCTGCTGGATCAACTGAGTGAGCTCCGGTGGAAAGGTAAATCCGGGGTCACATCTCGGAGGCATCTGGGGTTTAGAGAGAATAGAATAGAATAGAATGAGGTCTAGTGAGAAAACACTACCAATATGCACATGAGACAAACACAATCATTTCACTCAATCAATCAAAGGCATACAATCAGTCTAGAACTTATCGTTATAAAAGTGCTTGGACTATACTATTTACATGGTAGACTACTACTACTGTTTTGGTGGTCAACTAGAAATATTGTTCGGTCGAAGATTCCATGATATCTGCTCCAGCTTCATCAACATAGTCATCATCGCTATCGTCGGGATCCGAATCGGTGTCGTTGATGATGATGTAATCCTCAGGGCGAATCTCCTTGGGTTCTTCGTCTTCTTCTCCTGGCGCATGGTCTCCCATGAAAACTCCTAGCTTCCTTTCCAGGTCGTCATTCTTTTCCACTAGCACGATGATTTCCTCCTCATAATATTCGCGCGTAGCCTTGAGTTCTTCTTCAAGCTTTGTGATCCTTGTCATTGCCTTCTTCAAATTCATCATGCCTGCGCACATCTGATTCTCCTGGCGACGGATGTGCTGGTTTAACTCCTGAATGAAAGCGGCAATTGATCTATCCTTCCTGGTGCTAATCATCTCCCATTGCTCATCTCGGCGCCCACAAATCTGGTAGATAATATCCTTAAGATCCTTTTGGTAAACTTCTCCAATGCATCCCATTGTGATGTGAGCTGCCATACTCTTTCCTAGACTGCAGGTTGGTGCATCAAAAGAAAACTCTATGGGCTTAGTGACTGGCGTAAATGTCCTTCCTAGTACTTGAACTTGAATCATCCAGCGCTCCTCTTCGGGTAAAGTGGCATTGTAAGTCCCAGTGAAGCTTGGTATTCCAATGTTTAGGTACTTAGTGACTTCCTTCAAGTGACGTCCAAAAGGGGTGTCTTCATCCGGTTGCGTGAACTTGATCCTTGCATCCGCCATCCTAAAGAGTAGAAAATGGAGAGGAGTTAGAAGTGAGAAGAGAGTAGTGATCTAGGGCTTTAGCTTAGTGGTCGTGTCCTACAGTCAGTGTGTGCTCTGATACCATCTTTGTAGCGACCAGACCTCAAACAGTCTGATCTCTGTGTATAAGTGTCATCCCTGGATCGGTAATGCTGACACACACAGTACTTGAAGGATTTATAACAGAGTGGCAATCACACACTTATTACATCGAATGTCTCAAAAGAGAACTTATTACAATAAATATGGCTTAAGGCCATCTAATACGATAACAGCGGAAGGCTTGGAAGATAAAGTGAGTCCATCAACTACAACGGCATCACTGAGTGAAAGACCACGACCTAAGGCTCCTTACTCATCGTCTGAAAAGTATGCAACATGATACGTTGCAGCCCGAAAACGGGTCAGCACATAGAATATGCTGGCAAGGTAACACAAGAGAATAATGAACAGAATAAAGCTATCACTATATGCATATATGGCTGGTGGAGGCTGTATGGTTGATATGTTTTGCGTAAAGCCAATTTTTCCCTACTGCAAAGGAATATATTTATTTAACTACAAAATTTGTTGAAAACATTGAGAATGGTAAACCCCATCTCAATCCCAATTAAAAGTAATCATTAACCCAAACAAAATTATATAATTAAGAGTGATGAGATCCACATGATAATCCAAGAACTAGATACTCAAGATGTCCATAACTGGGGACACGACTAACCATGATTAGTTTGTACACTCTACAGAGGTTTGTGCACTTTTTCCCACAAGACTCGATCTCCTCCGTTGGATTTCTCGCACTAGATGATGTTTGAGAAACGGATGACAGAGACACAGTCTTTCCGAAGAGGTCCCCTTAACCGATAGATAGGCCTGTACACCTACAATCCCCAACATCTGCTAGCCCATCATGGAAAGGTTTCCCACAACTTACTCAACTATGCCAGAGCCCATAATGGCAAGTGGCTGCAACGAAAGTTTCCAGTATGAATAATCTTATGATCCCTTTGAGCCTGGGTGGCAGTCCATAGGAGATTCACACGGTACCCCGGGATTTCCAAAAAATACAGGCAATCACTGGGTTCCCCAGGTGCCTCAATCCACCCAGATGTGTATTAAAGTTGCCACCTTAAATTGAAAACTCTCAAACCCAATCCACGTCTACGAGCATAGCATAGCAGTATAAGCATAACGTAGAAGTAACTCCCAGGGTTTGAGAATAAACAGGGTAATAGGTTCCTACCTCATCAACTACTCCCCAACCCACAGTTTAATTCAGATCCTAACCATGCAATGTTTGAGGGTTGATCTAATGCAATAAAACTGGGTAGTAAGAGGTATGATCAAAGTGTTACTTGCCTTGCTGATGATCCGCGAAATCTAGAGACTTGTAGTAGCACGCTTCACACTTCGGGTGTTCTATCACAAACAAACAAGCATACAATAAGCAATCAAGCAAGGGCATGGGTAAAACTCGAATAAGATATCAAACTAGAAAGTTCAACTTAAGAACTCCAGTTTGCAAAAAGAATCAAATCAAACGAAGCAACAAAACTCAAACGGCGAAAGAAACATGCTTCATTTACTAATCTGGAGTAAAGTCAAATTTTATAGTAGCAAAAACTTGTTTAAGTTGATTAAACGGAAAGAGGGTTTTGAGACGAAACTCTAGGCGTTTGAATCGCCTGATTTCGTTAAACGAGCGAAAAGTTATACTAAAACGAAAATCGGATCAGAAATCGCGATCGAACATAATCACGGAAAATCCGAGAAAAAGAAAAACTGACGAACATGCTAACGAAAACGAACGTTCGCTGCCTGTGGCTGAATGGTGAAAACCATTCACTAAAACAAATGTAAAAACGTGCGTTCGCTAAATAACTAAACCGAAAAAACTGAACCGGATCTAAATAAAAAAACGGATCTAGGGTTTTTGAAAAAAAACAAAATGGTTTCTCACGAAAACTGAGGCAACTACCTCGAGGTCCGGCGAGGGTCCGGCGCTCTGGCGCGGCACGGCGGCGGGTGGCAGGCGGCGCGGCGCGGGCGGCGGCGGCGGATCGGGGCTAGGGTTAGGGCACGGTGGCGGCTTGGGCTGGGCGGGGGCTCGGGGCCGCGGCTTATAAGGGCCGGCCCAAGGAGTCCTGGCCGCTTACAGCCCGGAGTCGGTTCGCCTCTATTTTTTTTAAATAATTCCGCCACTCAGAAAATAAAAGAAAAGAAATACTAAATGGACTCCAAAAATCCTGAAATAAATTTTCCCCGTCCTCTAAAAATAAGCCGGACAAGGTGAACATTTATTTGGGCCTAAATGCAATTTTGAAAAACGCACTTTTTTCCTAATTCAAATAAAATAGCAATAAAACTCCGAATAGAAATCTTATTTGATTTTAATATTAAATCTTCAATATTTCTCTATTTTGAGGAAGTCATTTTATCCTCTCTCTTTTATTTTTATAAAATAAATAATCGAAGAGTAAATAATTAAAATCAAACGATCCTCTTTTCAAAATTCGAGAAAAACTCGAATATGAAAATAACGAAATCCACAATTCTCTCCGTGGGTCCTTGAGTTGCGTAGAATTTCTAGGATCAACCAAAATGCAATAAAATATGATATGCAATGATGATCTAATGTATAACATTCCAAATTGAAAATTTGGGATGTTACATAAAGATTAGCAAGATACATACGGATCTGAATGTTACAGACCCGTTGATTAAGCCTCTCTCACGAGCAAAACATGATCAGCACCAAGACTCCATGGGTGTTAGAATCATTACAATGTAATCTAGATTATTGACTCTAGTGCAAGTGGGAGACTGAAGGAAATATGCCCTAGAGGCAATAATAAAGTTGTTATTTATATTTCCTTATATCATGATAAATGTTTATTTTTCATGCTAGAATTCTATTAACCGGAAACTTAGTACATGTGTGAATACATAGACAAACAGAGTGTCACTAGTATGCCTCTATTTGACTAGCTCGTTAATCAAATATGGTTAAGTTTCCTAGCCATAGACATGAGTTATCATTTTATGAACGGGATCACATCATTAGAGAATGATGTGATTGATTGAACCATCCGTTAACTTAGCACTATGATCATTTAGTTTATTGCTATTGCTTTCTCCATAACTTATACATGTTCCTATGACTATGAGATTATGCAACTCCCGAATACGAGAGGACCACTTAGTGTGCTATCAAACATCACAACGTAACTGGGGATTATAAAGATGCTCTACAGGTGTCTCCGATGGTGTTTGTTGAGTTGGCATAGATCGAGATTAGGATTTGTCACTCCGATTGTCGGAGAGGTATCTCTCGGCCCTCTCGATAATGCACATCATTATAAGCCTTGCAAGCAATGTGACTAATGAGTTAGTTACGGGATGTTACATTACGGAACAAGTAAAGAGACTTGCCAGTAACGAGATTGAACTAGGTATGATGATACCGACGATCGAATCTCGGGCAAGTAACATACCGATGACAAAGGGAACAACGTATGTTGTTATGCGGTTTGACCGATAAAGATCTTCATAGAATATGTAGGAACCAATATGAGCATCCAGGTTCCGCTATTGGTTATTGACCGGAGATTCATCTCGGTCATGTCTACATAGTTCTCGAACTCGTAGGGTCCGCACGCTTAACGTTCGATGACGATTGATATTATGAGTTTATGTGTTTTGATGTACTGAAGGTAGTTTAGAGTCCCGGATGTGATCACGGACATGACGAGGAGTCTCAAAATGGTTGAGATATGAAGATTGATATATTGGAAGGTTATGTTTGGACACCGGAAAAGTTTCGGATGAGTTCAGGCATATACCAGAGTACCGGGGAGTTACCGGAACCCCCCGGGGGCTTAATGGGCCTACATGGGTGAGGGAGTCCTGGATTAGGGGGTGTTCGGATAGCCGGACTATACCTTCGGCCGGACTCCTGGACTATGAAGATACAAGATTGAAGACTTCGTCCCGTGTCCGGAAGGGACTTTCCTTGGCGTGGAAGGCAAGCTTGGCGATACGGATATTCAGATCTCCTACCATTGTAACCGACTCTATGTAACCCTAACCCTCTCCGGTGTCTATATAAATCGGAGGGTTTTAGTCCGTAGGACAACATACACATCAACAATCATACCATAGGCTAGCTTCTAGGGTTTAGCCTCTTTGATCTCGTGGTAGATCTACTCTTGTACTACCCATATCATCAGTATTAATCAAGCAGGACGTAGGGTTTTACCTCCATCGAGAGGGCCCGAACCTGGGTAAAACTTCGTGTCCCTTGCCTCCTGTTACCATCCGGCCTAGACGCACAGTTCGGGACCCCCTACCCGAGATCCGCCGGTTTTGACACCGACATTGGTGCTTTCATTGAGAGTTCCTCTGTGTCATCGCCGTCAGGCTCGATGGCTCCTACGATCATTGACAGCGATGCAGTCCAGGGTGAGACCTTCCTCCCCGGACAGATCTTCGTCTTCGGCGGCTTCCCACTACGGGCCAATTCGCTTGGCCATCTGGAGCAGATCGAAAGCTACGCCCCTGGCCGTCAGGTTAGATTCGGAAGCTTAAACTACACGGCTGAAATCCGTGGGGACTTGATCTTCGACGAAGTCGAGCCACTGCCGAGCGCGCCGCACTATCCCGACGAGCATGATCTAGCTCTGCCGCCGAACAGTGCCCTGGAGGCCGCACCCTCAATTCGGAGCCAACTGCGCCGATCAAGGATGGGCGGTTGGACGCCACCTCGGGGGCTGTGATCCCAACGGCGTTTGAGCCGAATGCCAGCCCTGTACTCTGCGAGACTCATGACTCCAAGGAGCCGGACTCCTCTCCGGACTCCGAACCCTCTGCGCCCCTGCCAATCGAATCCGATTGGGCGCTGATCATGGAGTTCACTACCGCAGACATCTTTCAGCACTCACCTTTCGGCGATATCCTGAAGACACTGAAGTCTCTCTCTTTATCAGGAGAGCCCTGGCCGGACTGCGGTCAGCAAGGTTGGGGCACGGATGATGAAGAAATTCAAAGCCCACCCACCACCCACTTTGTAGCCACTGTCGACGACTTAACCGGCATGCTCGACTTTGACTCCAAAGACATCGACGGTATGGATGCCGATGAAGGAGATGATGAAGAACCAGTGTAGGATCGAAAGTATGTCTAGAGGGGGGGGTGATTAGACTACTTGACCAAATAAAAACTTAACCTTTTCCCAATTTTAGTTCTTGGAAGATTTTAGCTATTTTGGGACAAGTCAAGCAATCATCACATAATTCAAGCAAGCATGCAAAGAGTATATTGGCAGCGGAAAGTAAAGCATGCAACTTGCAAGAATGTAAAGGGAAGGGTTTGGAGAATTCAAACGCTATTGGAGACACGAATGTTTTTCCCGTGGTTCGGATAGGTGGTGCTATCCTACATCCACGTTGATGGAGACTTCAACCCACGAAGGGTAACGGTTGCGCGAGTCCACACAGGGCTCCACCCAAGGGCAACGGTTGCGCGAGTCCACACAGGGCTCCACCCATGAAGGGTCCACGAAGAAGCAACCACCCACAAAGGGTCCACGAAGAAGCAACCTTGTCTATCCCACCATGGCCATCGCCCACACAGGACTTGCCTCACTAGCGGTAGATCTTCATGAAGTAGGCGATCTCCTTGCCCTTACAAACTCCTTCGTTCAACTCCACAATCTTGTCGGAGGCTCCCAAGTGACACCTAGCCAATCTAGGAGACACCACTCTCCAAGAAGTAACAAATGGTGTGTAGGTAATGAACTCCTTGCTCTTGTGCTTCAAATGATAGTCTCCCCAACACTCAACTCTCTCTCATAGGATTTGGATTTGGTTGAAAGAAGATTTGAGTGGAAAGCAACTTGTGAAGGCTAGAGATCAAGATTCATATGGTAGGAATGGAATGTCTTGGTCTCAACACATGAGTAGGTGGTTCTCTCTCAGAACATATGAGTTGGAATGGTGTGTGTGTTCTGATGGCTCTCTCACCACGAATGAGAAAGAGGTGGAGGGGTATATATAGCCTCCACACAAAATCCAACCGTTACACAGTTTTCCAATCTCGGTGGGACCGAATCAATAAACTCGGTCGGACCGAAAATGTAAACCTAGCGACCGTTAGTGATTTTCGGTGGGACTGACATGCAACTCGGTAGGACCAATATGGTTAGGGTTTGGGCATAACGTAATCTCGGTGAGACCGATTACACAAACTCGGTGAGACCGAATTTGGTAATTAGCTAACCAGAGAGTTGGTCAGGCAAACTCGGTGGGACCGATTTTCTCTTTCGGTGAGACCGAAAAGTTACAAAGGGGAAACACTGAGTTTACATTGCAATCTCGGTGGGACCGATTCGCTCTTTCGGTGGGACCGAAAAGTTACGAAAGGGAAACAGAGAGTTTGCAACCCCATCTCGGTGAGACCGAGATCCCTATCGGTAGGACCGAATTGCTAGGGTTTGGCAGTGGCTAATGACAAGTGAAACTCGGTGGCGCCGGATAGGAAGAATCGGTAGGACCGAGTTTGGCTTAGGGTTTAGGTCATATGTGGATATGGGAAAGTAGTTGAGGGTTTTGGAGCATATCACTAAGCACATGAAGCAAGAGGCTCATTAAGCAACACCTCATCCCTCCTTATTAGTATTGGCTTTTCCTAAAGACTCAATGTGATCTTGGATCACTAAAATATAAAATGAAGAGTCTTGAGCTTTTGAGCTTGAGCCAATCCTTTGTCCTTAGCATTTTGAGGGTTCCACTTTCACATCCATGCCATGCCAATCATTGAGCTTTCCTGAAATCATCATCTTGGAATAGCATTAGCTCAATGAGCTATATGTTGTTATGAATTACCAAAACCACCTAGGGATAGTTGCACTTTCAATCTCCCCCTTTTTGGTAATTGATGACAACATATAGATCAAAGCTTCGACAAAAGATAATAATCATGAAATATATCGTCGCTTTGAGAAGTATGTGATAAGTAAGAGCTCCCCCTAAATTTGTGCATATTTAAAATTTGCTTTGGACTGCAAATGCACAAAGAGTTAGAGTCATGGGTTACTCTTCCATGTCACATACATCTTGGTGGAGCGCTCAAATGATAAGAATGAAATACATGCACTCATCACCAAGAATAATGAATGATCACATAAGATAGATAGGATAATAGCATTAAGCAAGCATTAAGTGTAGCTTATGATCAAACACATGATCATCAATGTCTCACAAAAAATGACGTAGTATCTCAAGCACTCAAAAGCAAACAAAAGTTCGAAAAACCACCAAATAAAGCAAGAGAGAAAAGCAACACTCTCTCTCTCGAAGCCTATGATCTATACATCTTCTCCCCCTTTGGCAACAAGTTACCAAAAAGCTCCTAGAAAATGCATAGCACTAGATCGACGCTCAGGCTTGATCTTCAGGTGGTGGTGGAGTCCGGATCACTCCAAGGACGAAGGCTTCGGTAGATGCTGAAGGAGTCGCTGGAGTTGGAGCTGAAGTAGATGCTGGAGCTGGTGGAACTGAGGCTGTAGCTGGTGCTGAAGTGGTGGCTCTTGTGTCAGCAACTGGCACGGCAGATGACCTTGGGCCTCGTGGCACTCTGGAAAAGGCATGAGTAGTAGTCCTGCCTCTCCTCTCCTGCATGTCCTCCTGGAGCTGCTCCACTGCAGACTGAACTTCCGTTACTTTGACATCCAAGTCATAGAACTTCTGTTCCATGATTCTCTCTAGGCTCTGCTGATTCTGAGTGAGGGTGGCCAGACTTTGCTCAATCCTCAGCGTGGATGCAATCAAGTAACCGAGATGCTCTTGTTTGGTCTTCAAGAAGTATTCAGATGCCTCCTCTTGAGTAGGCATCTTGGCAGCTTTCTCCTTCCTCGCCTTCTCCTTCTTTGCATATGCTTGTGCAGACGATGGCTCGTTCTCAGTCATCACAACTTCATTGTTCTCGAAATTTGGACGGATGGGCAGGTGTTCCTTGTCCAATAGATATATGCCCGTGCACATCTTGGAGTTGATGAGCTCCTGAATCTGAGGGGCATATCCGCAGCTCCTCTTCTGATCTGCTGCAGTCCTCTTGATTGTTTCCACTATGAGGCTCATCACCTTGAACTTCTGAGGCACATCAAACACATGTAGCAAGTTGATAGCATGGCCTCTGATCATCTTGTGATCTCCAGACTTGGGCAGTAAGGTGTGCCTTAGTATCCAATTGATCGTAGGCAGTCCTGACAGAAGGTAATGCACAGACCCAAATTTGAAGGTGTCAAGAGCTTCAATGGGAATTTCCTTGTACATATTGGACATGGAGTTATGGTCCATCTTCTTCTTGGCATAGATATCCAAGTCACCATCTTGCTCCTCTAGGGCATTGATCAACTTTGCCCATTCCTCAACAGTGGATTGGTACCTCGTACCCTCAGACATCCATGTGATCCTCCCATCTGGATAAAAGTGTGTCGTGGAGTAGAACTGCATGATAAGCTCCTCGTTCCACTTTGTGAGCTTCTGCCCAACAAAGTCAGCTACTCCACAAGCTATGAAGCTGTCTTGCACTCCAGGATAGTGCTCCTCATTGTACTTGATGTATGTCCAATCAACCCAACGCATATCACAGACAATGGGCTTCTTATCTAACAGCACAGTCTCATAGAAATCCTGCTGCTCCTTGGTGTGAAACCTGTAGTCCACGACAGTCCTTCTCCTTGAAACATATGGGTCTGCTTCTCTCCACTTTCTCAGCCCTGAATCTCTCCTGAGCTTCATGTCCTCAGCCACAGGATGAGCATCATTGTGGTCTGGGATCTTGGGCTTTAGCTTTCTTAGGACATTCTCTTCCTCTTCATCAGCAACAGTATCAGGCACTGGGGCCTTGTTCTTCTCAGCTGCAGGAATGCTCCTTGTATTTCTCTTAGGCTTTGGCTTTGGAGCTGACTTGGCCCTGGAAGCAGCTCCCCCTGATTTTATGGCATCTCCCATAAGCTTGGGTGCCTTGGGCGCTGGTGCAGCTGCCTCTTCTTCTTCTTCCTCTTCCATGATGGAAGCTTTGCCAAGCACTCTAGCCATAGTATTCTTCACCCTTTCCTTTCTTTTCTTGCCCTCAGCTGCAACTGGCTCTTGGGGAGTGGGCTTCTCAGTTGAGGCTCTTGCCTTTGACATGGGTTGCCTGCCTGCTGGCCTTTTGATTTTCAGGCCTGGCTTAGTGCCTTGAGCTGGCTCAACTCTCTTGGAAGTGGCCTCTTCCTCTGCCACATAGTCCTCATCTTCGGAATCTGAAGTCCTCTTCTTCCTTTGTCTCGTGGCAGCCTTTGGCAAGTTACTAGGAGTGCTCCTGCTGCCTTCATCAGATGAACTGGAGGGACTAGTGCCCTCACTCATCACCACTTGCTGTTCTGACAGATTCTGGCTATCACTCTGGTCTGACATGCTGCAAACTGACTGCTGACCCTGTGAATAGTTTATAGAAGAGATAGAGTGGATGAGCATCACAAAATGCAGAGATTTTTGCAAAAGAATGATCCAAAAACTTAGTTTTAGTTTCCCACTGAAATCATCTCGGATCTACCGATTTTCAAACTCGGTGATACCGAAGCAGTTTTGGAACCTAAACTAGTGAACTCGGTAGGACCGAGTCACAGTTCGGTGGCACCGAGACTGCTAGGGTTTCACGAGTTCAAAAATCGGTCACACCGATAAGTAATTCTCGGTCAGACCGAGTCTCACTTGTGCAATGGCATAAGCCACATCGGTGGGACCGAGTTTTTCAACTCGGTGGGTCCGAGATGGTTTCGGCGGAAACCTAAACCTAGAATTTTCAAATCAAACCTAATCTACGGGCGTTTTGACTGGATAGAAGTTTATCAAACGTGGCTAGAATCAATATGATCACAATGTGCTAGGAATCAGATTGAGGAATAGCACAAAGATCAAGTCCATACCCTAGTTCGGCGGGAACTTGCTACGGCGGGGCAGAATTCCCGTTGACAGCGACGGAGACCAGCGACTGGAGGGTGCTGGCGGCGAGAAGACGATCCGGAGACCACGAGGGCAGAGCAGGCTATCGCGCGGGTGAAGGGGTTCGGAGAAATTTCCAAATTTTGCCCGTGACTATATATAGCCCGACCCTGTCGGTGTGACCGAGTGGAACAACTCGGTGGCTCCGAGATTCATAACTGCGTGCAGTTACTAAAACTCGGTGTGACCGAAAGGTTCAAATCGGTTGCACCGAGATCGAAAACCTAGATCAACTTAATGATCTCGGTAGGACCGAAAGTGGAGTATCGGTCAGACCGAGAATCATAAAGAGGTTTTGGAAGTTTAAGTCTATGACGAATCGGGGACTCCGAGCGCTCCTCACACAGAGTGGTTCGAATCTGACTTGATCAAATTTTGTGATGCAGCATGAATAGAGTTTGAGACGAGAAAAGCATAGATAGCTAGGAGGTTCTTAGGCATTCTTGTCCATCCACTTGGCAAAATAAGATAAAACCGAACAATCAAAACAACAAGTGGATGTCCTCGAATGAGTAAAATATGCAATCAGCATGCTCACACAATAAGATGGCAAATGAAATATGTGACAAGGCATGCACAACCAATTCTAGCATCTATCAAGCAATTTGCGATGACTAGGTCATCTATATATGAGTATATTGACTTAGGAGTCAAGTGAGAACACTTGATCATAGGTCATACTCATCGTTTAAGCTCAAGTGGGGTTACCACTTTTACATAAAGCATTGTTTTGTTCACATTTTTAGAGTTGCTTTAGCTCAAGTCTTAGAGTAAAGCTCCCCCTAGATGTGATATCCCCCCTAAGAGGGATGAGCTAACCTTGGGTTTTGTCGATGATGACTTCATGTAGATGTTAAAGATGTGGATGCTCAATGTTGATGTAGATCACTTGGAGCTATCCATTTGAGTGAATTGCACTTTCAATACCTACATGGGTTAGTCCCACAAGGAACAAACAAGGATATCCATACACATAGAGTGATGCACACACAAGATGATGTCCATGAAAACTTTTTAGGTTACCTTGTCCCTTGTCTTACCAACAAGAGGGTTTGTGACTCCTTGAACTAGTGCAAGATGTGGAAGTTGATTGCACTTGTTCTTGCCAAAATGATAAGAGTGAAGTATGTTGGCGGAGTCACCCTCAAGAACTTTCTAGTTCTTCTTCTTTTGGATCCACATCATCTTGATGGGAATCCTTGGAGTTGTAGTCGTACTTGATGAAGTGGAGCTTGAAGTAGTCTTGGGCATCCACCTGACTAAGGTCTTTGGAGCTTCTTCAAATGCATCAATTTCCTCTTGAAGCTTGTCCTTGCCTTTTTGCTCGTAGTCTTGTGGTGGAAGATCATCTTGAGCTTGTGTCCCCTTGAAAGAAGTATACTTCTCTTGTTGAGGGACAAACTTTGTCTTGGGGTATTGATCTTCTTCCCACTCAACTCCATTGGCATTGAACTTTCGTTCAAAACCAACACCTTGATTCTTCCGGTGCATTCCTTGCTTGCGCACAATTTCCTCGAATTGCTTACTCCCGGCAAGGCTTTTGTACACTCCTTTCTCTATAATTCCCTTCAATAAGCTATTTTCTTGCTCAAGTGTAACTTGGCTAAGAGAATCATTAGTGGAATCAAGAGAACTACTAGAAGCAACAATATTGGTTTTAACATGATCATTGTTACTGCTAGAGGAAGAATCTTTCTTGTTACTAGACTTGACTTGAGGCATGTAAGTAGATAAGAGTAAACGCTTGGCAATGTAAGAAGAACTTTTCTTGCGGAGATCATCATTGATTGCTTTTAAGAACTCATGCTCTTGCTCAAGATTGAGCTTCTCAAAGCGTAATTTCTCATGAGCTCTTAAAAGTTCTCGATGATCTTCGAAGATGGTTTCATGAGCTAACTTAAGAGTGTTTAGTTCTTTAGTTAGGGCCTCAATCTTCTCCTTATCATTGTCATTCATTTTATCTTGATTAGCATGTTTAATTGACATTTCATCATAGTATTCATCACTAGAGTTGTCACCAAGCAAATCATCACCTAACAAGTCATCTTCATCACTATTGAAATCAACATACTCGGGGTGTGTTACCTTAGGACCTTTGGCCATGAAGCATCTTCCAATTCCTTCATTTGGTGAGTTAAATATGTCGTAGGAGTTGGTTGACACAAGTGCTAGACCGGCAACACCTTCATCTTGAGTATCTCCGGAGTCGGAGTGATAACTTCTCTCGGAGTGGCTGTCGGAGTCGGAGCCGGATACCCATTCACCAACATGAGCTTGATGTCTTCGTCTTGTGTAGCTCCTTGATGATTTTTCCTTCCTTTCCGAATCCTTGCTTCTCCGTGAGTATCTTCGTTCATAACGATCATCTCTACTCCTTCTCTCTCTTGGTGGTCATCCTTTGCTTCTTCTTTTTGGAGAATCTTCTCTTCTCTTGTAGGGAGCCGTACACTCATTGGAATAGTGTCCGGGTCTTCCACAATTGTAGCAATTTCGCTCTCGACTAGAAGATCTTTTGTCATTGTAGGACCTTGACTTGGAGCTTCTATCTTTGCTTCTACTCTTGTAGAACTTGTTGAAGTTCTTCACCATTAAGCTCAATTCTTCATTGAAGTCTTGTTTCTCACTTGATGATGTAGGGGCTTCACATGAGGCTTTATAGGCACCACTTGATTTGTTGTGAAGTTCCTCTTTATCCTTAAGTGACATCTCATGAGCAACAATTCTTCCAACCACCTCCGTTGGCTTGAGATCTTTGTAATTGGGCATCATTTGGATCAATGTGCACATGGTATCATATTTTCCATCCAAGGCTCTTAGAATCTTCTTGATGATGAATTTATCGGTCATCTCTTCACTTCCTAAGCCGGCAATCTCATTTGTGATGAGAGCAAGCCTAGAATACATCTCAGCGACACCTTCACCATCCTTCATCTTGAACTTGTCAAGTTGGCTTTGAAGCACATCCAACTTGGATTCCTTGATGGAGTCGGTACCTTCATGCATATCAATCAAAGTGTCCCAAATTTCCTTTGCATTCTCAAGGCAGCTGATTTTGTTGAATTCTTCGGGGCACAATCCGTTGAAGAGAATATCACAAGCTTGAGAATTGTATTGCAACATCTTCAAATCATCCGCGGTAGCTTCACGGTTTGGTTCTCTCCCATCAAAGAAGTCACCTTGCAAACCAACACACACAATAGCCCAAACGGCGGGGTTATGTCCAAGAATATGCATTTTCATTTTCTGCTTCCAACTAGCAAAATTAGTACCATCAAAGTAAGGACCTCTACGGTGATAATTTCCCTCGCTAGACGCCATACTCTCCTAGGTTGTGAAACCAAGGCTATGACCACCAAAAGCTATGGAGATCAAGCAAATGGAGACCAAAGCTCTGATACCACTTGTAGGATCGAAAGTATGTCTAAAGGGGGGGTGATTAGACTACTTGACCAAATAAAAACTTAAGCTTTTCCCAATTTTAGTTCTTGGCAGATTTTAGCTATTTTGGGACAAGTCAAGCAATCATCACATAATTCAAGCAAGCATGCAAAGAGTATATTGGCAGCGGAAAGTAAAGCATGCAACTTGCAAGAATGTAAAGGGAAGGGTTTGGAGAATTCAAACGCTATTGGAGACACGGATGTTTTTCCCGTGGTTCGGATAGGTGGTGCTATCCTACATCCACGTTGATGGAGACTTCAACCCACGAAGGGTAACGGTTGCGCGAGTCCACACAGGGCTCCACCCAAGGGCAACGGTTGCGCGAGTCCACACAGTGCTCCACCCACGAAGGGTCCACAAAGAAGCAACCACCCACAAAGGGTCCACGAAGAAGCAACCTTGTCTATCCCACCATGGCCATCGCCCACACAGGACTTGCCTCACTAGCGGTAGATCTTCACGAAGTAGGCGATCTCCTTGCCCTTACAAACTCCTTGGTTCAACTCCACAATCTTGTCGGAGGCTCCCAAGTGACACCTAGCCAATCTAGGAGACACCACTCTCCAAGAAGTAACAAATGGTGTGTAGGTAATGAACTCCTTGCTCTTGTGCTTCAAATGATAGTTTCCCCAACAGTCAACTCTCTCTCATAGGATTTGGATTTGGTTGAAAGAAGATTTGAGTGGAAAGCAACTTGGGAAGGCTAGAGATCAAGATTCATATGGTAGGAATGGAATGTCTTGGTCTCAACACATGAGTAGGTGGTTCTCTCTCAGAACATATGAGTTGGAATCGTGTGTGTGTTCTGATGGCTCTCTCACCACGAATGAGAAAGAGGTGGAGGGGTATATATAGCCTCCACACAAAATCCAACCGTTACATAGTTTTCCAATCTCGGTGAGACCGAATCAATAAACTCGGTCGGACCGAAAATGTAAACCTAGTGACCGTTAGTGATTTTCGGTGGGACTTACATGCAACTCGGTAGGACCGATATGGTTAGGGTTTGGGCATAACGTAATCTCGGTGAGACCGATTACACAAATTCGGTGAGACCGAATTTGGTAATTAGCTAACCAGAGAGTTGGTCAGGCAAACTCGGTGGGACCGATTTGCTCTTTCGGTGAGACCGAGTGAAACTCGGTGAGACCGAAAAGTTACAAAGGGGAAACACTGAGTTTACATTGCAATCTCGGTGGGACCGATTCGCTCTTTCGGTGGGACCGAAAAGTTACGAAAGGGAAACAGAGAGTTTGCAACCCCATCTCGGTGAGACCAAGATCCCTATCGGTAGGACCGAATTGCTAGGGTTTGGCAGTGGTTAATGACAAGTGAAACTCGGTGGCGCCGGATAGGAAGAATCGGTAGGACCGAGTTTGGCTTAGGGTTTAGGTCATATGTGGATATGGGAAAGTAGTTGAGGGTTTTGGAGCATATCACTAAGCACATGAAGCAAGAGGCTCATTAAGCAACACCTCATCCCTCCTTAATAGTATTGGCTTTTCCTAAAGACTCAATGTGATCTTGGATCACTAAAATATAAAATGAAGAGTCTTGAGCTTTTGAGCTTGAGCCAATCCTTTGTCCTTAGCATTTTGAGGGTTCCACTTTCACATCCATGCCATGCCAATCATTGAGCTTTCCTGAAATAATCATCTTGGAATAGCATTAGCTCAATGAGCTATATGTTGTTATGAATTACCAAAACCACCTAGGGATAGTTGCACTTTCAACCAGCGCCTACTAGACCCTGGAAAGCCACCTCATCATATGACATATACATGGTGGACACCCCAAAAGAGGGAGATGGCGATGGAACAGCGGAGGATGACCCCTCCAAGAAACAGCCTAAGCGCCGGCGTCAGCGGCGCCGCTCAAAATCCCGCCAATAGAAAAACGGTGATTCTAGCACGGGAGACAATAATACTCTGGAGAGTGCCGAAGAAAAACCCTCCAGCAAGATTTAGCACAGGAGGATGGAGAAACCAGCCCTCATGAGAGAGCGGCAGACAGAGAGGTCGAGGACGATAATTATATGCCTCCCTCCGAAGACGAGGCAAGCCTCGACGACGACGAATTCGTCGTGCCAGAGGATCCCGTTGAGCAAGAGTGTTTTCAACGCAGGCTTATGGCCATGGCAAGAAGCCTCAAGAAAAAACAGCAATAGCTCAGAGCTGATCAAGATTTGCTGGTTGACAGATGGACTGAAGTCCTTGCGGCCAAAGAGCACAATCTCGAACGCCCCTCCAAAAGCTACCCAAAGCGCAGGTTGCTACCCCGATTAGAGGAGGAAGCACTTGATGCGGCCGAACGGTCACCTTGTGGCCGCGACAGAGAGGCCTCCCGGCCCTCCATTCAAGCCGCACCCCGTACCAAGGCACGGGAATATGCGCCGGACTTACGAGACATGTTGGAGGACAAGGCAAGGCAAACACGATCGATCTACGGATCGCGTGGGCACCCCACGGCTCGAGACGGTAACCGTCACGCCGGCCACAAATTCGGCAAGGCCGAACACAGTAGACAAAGCTCATTGGAGCTACGTCATGATATCGCCCAGTACAGAGGCGCCGCACACCCGCTATGCTTCACAGACGAAATAATGGATCATCAAATCCCCGAGGGTTTCAAACCCATAAATATCGAATCATATGATGGCACAACAGATCTTGCGGTATGGATCGAGGATTATCTCCTTCATATCCACATGGCCCGCGGCGACGATTTCCACGCCATCAAATACCTCCCACTCAAGCTTAAAGGACCAGCTCGGCATTGGCTTAACAGCTTGCCAACAGGATCAATCAGTTGTTGTGAGGACCTGGAAGCCGCATTCCTCGACAATTTCCAGGGCACTTATGTGTGACCCCCAGACGCCGATGACCTAAGTCACGTAATTCAGCAGCCAGAGGAATCGGCTAGGCAATTCTGGACACGGTTCCTAACAAAGAAAAATCAAATAGTCGACTGTCCGGACGCTGAGGCCCTAGCAGCCTTCAAGCACAATATCCGTGACGAGTGGCTGGCTCGGCACCTCGGACAGGAAAAGCCGAAATCTATGGCAGCACTCACGACACTCATGACTCGCTTTTGCGCGGGAGAAGACAGCTGGCTTGCTCGTAGCAACAATATGACCAAGAACCCTGGTAATTCGGACACCAGGGACATTAGTGGCAGGTCGCGTCGCAACAAGCAGAAGCGTCGCATTAACGGCGACAATGCTGAGGATACGGCAGTTAATGCCGGATTCAGAGGCTCTAAATCCGGCCAGCGGAAAAAGCCATTCAAAAGGAATCCTAGGGGCCCGTCCAGCTTGGACCGAATACTCGACCGCTTGTGCCAAATACATGGCACCCACGAAAAGCCGGCCAATCACACCAATAGGGATTGTTGGGTGTTCAAGCAGACAGGCAAGTTAAACACCGACAATGAAGATAAGGGGCTGCATAGCGATGACGACGAGGAGCCCCGGCCGCCGAACAACAATGGACACAAGGGTTTTCCCCCACAAGTGCGGACGGTGAACATGATATACGCAACCCACGTCCCCAAAAGGGAGCGGAAGCGCGCGTTAAGGGACGTTTACGCGGTAGAGCCAGTCGCCCCAAAGTTCAACCCATGGTCCTCCTGCCCGATCACCTTTGATCGAAGAGACCATCCCACTAGCATCCATCATGGCGGTTTTTCCGCATTGGTTCTAGACCCAATTATTGACGGATTTCATCTCACTAGAGTCCTTATGGATGGCGGCAGCAGCCTAAACCTGCTTTACCAGGATACAGTGCAGAAAATGGGCATAGATCCCTCGAGGATTAAGCCCACCAAAACAACCTTTAAAGGCGTAATACCAGGTGTAGAGGCCAACTGTACAGGCTCAATCACACTTGAAGTGGTCTTCGGATCTCCGGGTAATTTCCGAAGCGAGGAGCTGATCTTCGACATAGTCACATTCCGCAGTGGCTATCACGCACTGCTCGGACGAACCGCATTCGCCAAGTTCAATGTGGTACCGCACTACGCATACCTTAAGCTCAAGATGCCAGGCCCTCGTGGAGTAATTATGGTCAATGGAAACACCGAACGCTCCCTCCGATCGGAGGAGCACACGGCGGCCCTTGCAGCGGAAGTACAAAGTAGCCTCTCCAGGCAGTTCTCCAGTCTGGCCATTAAACGTCCGGACCCCGTTAAGTGCGCTCGGAGTAACCCACAACAAGACCGCCTGGCACTTTCCGAGCAGGCATAGCAATGCAGCCCCAACCCCAACCCTCGCAAAAAGGCAATGCCAGTACTTCGCGTACATAACTACGCTTTAGTGGAAGAGAGAGGAGGCGGCCAAGTGGTGGGGGTGCGCCCCCAAGCCCAATCTAAATTGGGAGGGTGTCGGCCCCCCTTTCCTTCTTCTCTTCTTCCCTTTCCTTCCCCCTCCTATTAGGACTAGGAAAGGGGGGAAACCTACTCCTAGTAGGAGTAGGAATCCCCCCTTGGGGGCGCACCATGAGGGTCGGCCGGCCCCTCCTCCCCTCCTTTATATACGGGGGAGGGGGCACCCCATAGACATACAAGTTCGCAATTGTTTTAGCCGTGTGTGGTGCCCCCTCCACAGATACAAACCTCAGTCATATCATTGTAGTGCTTAGGCAAAGCCCTGCACCAGTAACTTCATCATCACCGTCAACACACTGTCGCGTTGATGAAACTCTCCCTCGGCCCCAACTGGATCAAGAATACGAGGTACGTCACCGAGCTGAACGTGTGTAGATCGCGGAGGTGTCGTGTGTTCGGTGCATGATCGGTTGGATCGCGAAGACGTTCGACTACATCAATCGCGTTTCTTAACGCTTCCGCTTTCGGTCTACGAGGGTACGTAGACATACTCTCCCCTCTCGTTGCTATGCATCCCTAGATAGATCTTGCGTGATCGTAGAATTTTTTTTTGAAATATTGCGTTCCCCAACATCTACATCATGCCATCATTCTTATTGCATTATTCTGTTTTCCATGAACTTAATACACTAGATGCATGCTGGATAGCAGTTGATGTGTGGAGTTATAGTAGTAGATGCAGCCAGGAGTCGGTCTACTAATCTTGGACGTGATGCCTATATAATGATCATTGCCTGGATATCATCATAATTATTTGAAGTACTATCAATTTCCCAACAATAATTTGTTTACCCATCGTATGCTATTTTTCTCGAGGGAAGCTACTAGTGAAATCTACGCCCCGGGGTCTATTCTTTATCATATTTGCCTTTGAGATCTATTTTTATTTGCTTTTGCTTTCAGATCTATTATTCCAAAAACCCAAAAATACCTTGCTGCAATTTTTCTTTCTTTATTTTATTTTATTTTATTGCATCGTGAGATATATTTATCCAATCTACTACAAACCAATCTATCTTTTACCCAAGATGGATTGACAACCCTTGTTACGCGTTGGGTAGCAAGTATTTGTTCTTTGTGTGCATGTACTGTTTACATAGTGTTGCTTGGTTCTCCTACTGGTTCAATAACATTGGTTTCATCACTGAGGGAAATACCTAGCATAGTTGTGCTTCATCATCCCTTCCTCTTTAGGGAAATACTGACGCGGGCACGAGCCATCAGGGCACCGTCCGGCCTCTTTTGCGGAGGCGTTGGAAGTGCGCCCCACACGTCCGATGCATTTGGTCTGCCCGGGCCGCCCCATGGCCAAATGTGAACAACTTTTGTCTAAAATGAAACATTGCATATAGTTTACAACCAAATAAATTACATAGTGCCGCAAGCCCACAACGATAAATAGTTTCACAACCGATAAAGGACACAAAGTTTACAACCAAATTTAAATTGTCACGAATACATGGAAAGAAAATGAACCGATACATCTACCATTGCCAATGTGATTCCACATGTACTCAACCAAGTCATTTTGGAGTTGCATATGAGTATGCCAATCACACATTTCATGATAAAATTGGGTGAACTGTTTCAACATCGTAGGTTCTTGGTGCTCAGGTGCAACATTTTCACCCTAATATTTAAACCCTCAGCCGTAGATGTTGTTATCATGCTCATCCTCCACGATCAACTTGTTCATGATCGCACAAGCAGGCGTCAGCTCCCAAAGCTTCTCGGTGCTTCATGTTAGTGCAAGGTGTCGAACAATAGCCCATCAAGATTCAAGCACACCAAAAGCACGCTCCACGTCCTTCCTGGCACTCTCTTGTGCTTGGGAAAATATATGTTTCTTCTCTCCTTCTGGATTGGATATTGTCCTCACAAAAGTTTACCACTGAAGATAAATACCATTAGCTAGGCAGTATACCTTGTTGTAATGGTGGCCAATGATCTCAAAGTTGACCTCTAAGCAGTGTCCTTCTACGAGCCTTGCGAACACTGGAGAATGCTGAAGCATGTTGATGTCATTGTGAGAACCAACCATGCCAAAAAAAGTGTATCATATCCAAAGATCTTGTGAAGCCACCGCTTCTAGTATAATAGTGCAACCTTTCACATGCCCCTTGTACTGCCTGCCAAGCATTCCTGGAAAGCCTCTATTTGCATTGATCACAAAAAACTGGGTTCTATCTGCGACATTTGGCTATGTTAGGTACTCAGGGCCAAAACACTGCCACCATGGTCTTGCAGAACCTATACATTGATGCGAGACATGTGGACTCACTCATGCAGACGTATTCATCCACAAGATCATCGGGAATTCCGTATGCAAGCATACGAATAACCGCAATGCATTTCTGATAAGAGGAGAAGCCAACCTTGCCAAGGGCATCTTCCTTGCACTCAAAGTAATTATCATATGCTACCGCTCCCTCCCGAATACGATTGGACACATGCCTCACCATCTAGAAGCGGCGCCAGAAAAGATGGGGTTTGAAGAGTGGGGAATTCTCAAAGTAATCAACATAGAGTAGGGCATTTCCACTCTCTCTATATCAGCTCAAGATGGAGCATGGCCCAGGATTGATCCCATGAACCTAGGCCACTGCCTAGCAATGTGGTCACTGATGACCAATGCAGAAACCACAAGCTCTTCGTCATCCACAACGAATCATCCAACGAACAAATGAAGTTATTGAAAAATTACTCGTCCCTACTATCCATGGTACCTTCGAGCAAAGAGTCAAACACCTAGCAGTCCTGGTGGAGTCGCGGTCAGTGAATAGCACCTCGACCTCCCCGTACAGGCAGCATGCATGTAGAAGCACAGACGGAGCGGCAGGCGGTCTTGCAGCGCGAGGCAAGCGGTGTTGGTGCCATTGGGCGGCGTCGGTGGCGAAGAAAGCCCATAAACACCGACAAGAATTCCTCCAAAAGCAGGCGGGGGTGGAGATTTGTGTGGATGCATTGGGGCTTGGGCGGCCGGCCAGGTCAGCGGCGGAGCGAATGGAAAATGGGCGGTTGCGTCTAGGCAGGGGGCAGGAGAGATGTGCAAGCCGCGTAGGAAAGGGGGGAGAGGTACTTTTCACTAACGGGTGGGCCAGGGGAGGACAAAGAGAATGCTCGCGTGCATCCGCGCCCTGTCCGTTTTGATGCAAATGCGCCCATATTTGGGCCAAAAATGGATCGGCGACAGACAAAAAACCGACACATGTCCATTTGCAGGCACGCGTTGGATCACGATTTGTGTCCATTTTGCCCAAAATGGACGTAACTGGACCAAATGGGGTCACACATTTTGGCCTCAAGCACCTCCCAACACTCCACCATGTACAGGTGCTAAGGCTGCTAAATAGGCATAAAATTTGATGTGGCATGCTAATTAAGAAGAGAGAGAGAGTGTAGTTTGGTGACCCCGGGAAAAAGATGGTGCTAAGAGTGTGTATCTAGATGGAAGCATAATTCTTACTCTACAACTAAATAAATAAAGGAAGCTTAGCACCAAAAATCTAAGCACCTATGTAGTCAAGACTTGAGTTGCTAAGCTATTTAATGCACTTAGCATTAATCACCTTTGCATTGCAAGAGGCCTTAAGACAAATCCAATAGGCCGACCAAATCCATATGCATGTGTACATTTGGGTCAAAACAGAAAAATGCGTCAGCCCAAGGCGCCGAACCAAACCCAAAACGCGTTCGCTCGGTGTCCGTCTTGTTGGAAATATGCCCTAGAGGCAGTAATATTGTATTAATATATTTCCATATTCATGGCTAAGAGTTTATATTCCATGCTACAACTTCTATGATCCTAGAATATGCGATTCAGTGGAAAACTCATATGCATGTGTGAAAGGATCGAGAAGAGGTGTCTAGAGGGGGGTGATTAGACCCTCAACAAAGAAAAGTAGCAGTTTTGAAGGAAATATGCCCTAGAGGCAATAATAAAGTTATTATTTATTTCCTTGTATCATGATAAATGTTTATTATTCATGCTAGAATTGTATTAAACCGGAAACATAATACATGTGTGAATACATAGACAAACAGAGTGTCACTAGTATGCCTCTACTTGACTAGCTCATTGATCAAAGATGGTTATGTTTCCTAACCATATACATGAGTTGTCATTTGATTAATGGGATCACATCATTAGGAGAATGATGTGATTGACTTGACCCATTCCGTTAGCATAGCACTTGATCGTTTAGTTTGTTGCTATTGCTTTCTTCATGACTTATACATGTTCCTATGACTATGAGATTATGCAACTCCCGTTTACCGGAGGAACACGTTGTGTGCTACCAAACGTCACAACGTAACTGGGTGATTATAAAGGTGCTCTACAGGTGTGTCCGAAGGTACTTGTTGGGTTGGCGTATTTCGAGATTAGGATTTGTCACTCCGATTGTCGGAGAGGTATCTCTGGGCCCTCTCGATAATGCACATCACTCAAGCCTTGCAAGCATTGCAGCTAATGAGTTAGTTGCGGGATGATGTATTACAGAACGAGTATAGAGACTTTCCGGTAATGAGATTGAACTAGGTATTAAGATACCGACGATCGAATCTCGGGCAAGTAACATACCGATGACAAAGGGAACAATGTATGTTGTTATGCGGTCTGACGGATAAAGATCTTCATAGAATATGTAGGAGCCAATATGAGCATCCAGGTTCCGCTATTGGTTATTGACCAAAGACGTGTCTCGGTCATGTCTACATTGTTCTCGAACCCATAGGGTTTGCACGCTTAACGTTACGATGACAGTTTCATTATGAGTTTATATGTTTTGATGTACCGAAGGTTGTTCGGAGTCCCGGATGTGATCACGGACATGACGAGGAGTCTCAAAATGGTCGATACATAAAGATTGATATATTGGAAGCCTATGTTTGGACATCAGAAATGTTCCGGGTGAAATCGGCATTTTACCGGAGTACCGGGAGGTTACCGGAACCCCCGGTAACCTAATGGGCCTTAATGGGCCCAGTGGAGGAAGTAGAAAGGAGGCCAAGGGGCAGCCACACGCCCCTCCCCCCCCCCATGTCCGAATTGGACAAGGAGGGGGGCGGCGCCCCCCCTTTCCTTTCCCCTCTTTCTCTCCTTCCCCCCAAGTCCTAGTCCAACATGGAAAGGGGGGAGTCCTACTCTCGGTGGGAGTAGGACTCCTCCTGGCGCGCCCCTTGCCTGGCCGCACCTCCTCCCCCTTGCTCCTTTATATACGGGGGCAGGGGGACACCCCATAGACACAACAATTGATCATTGATCTCTTAGCCGTGTGCGGTGCCCCCTCCAACATAATCCTCGATAATATTGTAGCGGTGCTTAGGCGAAGCCCTGCGACGGTAGAACATCAAGATCGTCACCACGCCGTCATGCTGACGGAACTCTTCCCCGACATTCTGCTGGATTGGTGTCCGGGGCTCACCATCGAGCTGAACGTGTGCTAGAACTCGGAGGTGCCGTAGTTTCGGTGCTTGATCGGTTGGGCCGTGAAGACGTACGACTACATCAACCGCGTTGTGCTAATGCTTCCGCTTTCGGTCTACGAGGGTACGTAGACAACACTCTCCCCTCTCGTTGCTATGCAACACCATGATCTTGCGTGTGCGTAGGAATTTTTTTGAAATTACTATGTTCCCCAACAGTTTTTAATTTCTTTAAGTTAAGGTGGAGTTTTAGCACATGTTTAAACATTCATAATACATTTCAAGCAAGCATGGCAAGAGTATATGAGCAGCGGAAAGTAAAGCATGCAAGTTACAAGAAAGTAAAGGGATGGGATTGGAGTGTGCAAATGCAATTGGAGACACGGAGATTTTTGGGGTGGTCCCGATAGGTGGTGCTATCGTACATCCACGTTGATGGAGACTTCAACCCACAAAGTGTAATGGTTGCGCGAGTCCACGGAGGGCTCCACCCACGAAGGGTCCAGGAAGAAGCAACCTTGTCTATCCCACCATGGCCATTGCCCACGAAGGACTCGCCTCACTTGGGTAGATCTTCATGAAGTAGGCGATCTCCTTGCCCCTACAAACTCCTTGGTTCAACTCCACAATCTTGACGGAGGCACCCAAATGACACCTAACCAATCTAGGAGACACCACTCTCCAAAAGGTAATAGATGGTGTGTTGATGATGAACTCCTTGCTCTTGTGCTTCAAATGATAGTCTCCCCAACACTCAACTATCTCTCTCAGATTTGCATTTGGTGGAAAGATGATTTGAGTGGAAAGCAACTTGGGGAAGGCTAGAGATCAAGATTCTTGTGATTGGAATGGAATATCTTGGTCTCAACACATGAGTAGGTGGTTCTCTCTCAGAAAATATATGCTGGAAGTGTAGGCACATTCTGATGGCTCTCTTCATGAATGAAGGATGGGTGGAGGGGTATATATAGCCTCCACATAAAATCTAGCCGTTACACACAGTTCACCAAACTCGGTGGGACCAAATCATAAAACTCGGTTAGACCGATTTAGTTCAAAATGTGAACGTTAGGATTCTCGGTGGGACTGGTATGACCAACTCGGTGGGACCTATGTGCTAGGGTTAGGGTAAAACCTCAACTCGGTTTGACCGATTACACAAACTCGGTGGGACCGATTGCATATCTCGGTGAGACCAAAATAATTGCAACAGGCAACAGAGAGTTTGCAAGCCCATCTCGGTGAGATCGAGATCCCATCGGTGAGATCAAACTGATTAGGGTTTCTGGAAGTGGCTATGTCAAGTGAACTCAGTGGCGCCAGATAGATGAAATCGGTGGGGCCGAGTTTGACTTTTGGTTTGGGACATATGTAGAAATGAGAAAGTGGCTGAGGGCTTTGGAGCATATCACTAAGCCCTTTGAGCAAGCAAGCCATTAAGCAACACCTCATCCCCTTTTAATAGTATTGGCTTTTCCTATGGACTCAATGTGATCTTGGATCACTAAAATGAAAATGTAGAGTCTTGAGCTTTAGAGCTTTTGCCAATCCTTTGTCCTTAGCATCTTGTAGGGGTTCCACATCCTCTTGTCCACGCCACTCCACTGTTGAACTCATCTGAATTTTAATAGACGAAAGTATTAGTCCAACAAGAGATATGTTGACATTAATTACCAAAATCACCCAGGGAGCACTTGTGCTTTCAGTCTCCCCCTTTTTGGTAATTGATGACAACATACATCAAAACTTTAGATAAAGATATAAAGAATAGCAAGTGAAGCTTTGGAAGGACATGTAACACACATAAGCTCCCCCATACATGTATGTAATCATGTAAATATGGAATATAAGAGCATGTGACTGCATAATCATGACAGAGCAAGCAATGTGTTACATGTATCTTGGCTATATGCATCAGAGCAAATGATGTGAATATAGGAATTGTACCTTCATGTTCATGAGTCCTTCTTGCAAACAATATGTACATCAGCAAGAGATCATCATGGACATGAGTGTCATGCATATACTTACCTTGTGATCTTGAACTGGCTATGGAAGAGATGAACCTGAGTAAACAAGGTTAGATAACATAGAAACATCTACTAAACAGAGCAAGAACAACAAACCACAAGAGTACCAAGATTGGGATGACATGTAGAGAGTGAGTACTAGGTACTCTATTGTATATAGACATGTCCCCGAAGGTAAATATATGCAATGAATTCAGAGATTTCCTTCCCTTAGATGTCTTTCTCCCCCTGAATCTGATATGGATAATGGGAGAAGATAGGGAAAAGAAAATCAGAGCACAATAATCATAACACAAACTAACATGTCTTTCCCCTCTTAAAGACATGTGACTTCTCTCCTCTTGAATACCAAGAATTTGGGATCTTTCTCTCTTTGATGTGATTAAGCATTCCCCCCCTTTTATGTGATTAAGCTTTGATGTGATCTCTCTCTCTCCCTTTGACATCAATTTCCAAGAAGGGATCTTCTGGAGTGTGAGTCGAATAGGTTTGGTCCTTGAGTCACATGAAAAAGCAACATATATAATGTGATGTAGGTAGAGGACAAGAATCATTGAGTGTAGCTGGAACAAATATGCAGGATGCAAATGGCAAATTGTCTTCTTAGTGTCGAAACCGGTTACACCGAGTTGTTTTCTTCGGTGGCACCGAAATGGTTCAGTTTGACCTAAAGTGGTAATCCGGTGTGTCCGAGTTCAACACAGAGAGAACATTTGTCACCTCAGCTCACTAGGAAAATAAGATCTCACAAAGATTTGCAAGGAATTAACTGAAGGATTTGCAATGAATTAGATGCAAGGAATGCAGAATATAACAGAGAAAATAAAAGAAATCTAGATGAAGTTTTTTTTATTAAAGAAGGGGAACAAATATGCAAGAGACACAGAGAAACACTAGAGAACTTCATCTAGAATTGGTCGGCGACAAAGTCACCTATGTTAGAGTATATTGACTGAGGAGTCAAATGAGAACACTTGATCGTAGGTCATACTCATCGTTTAAGCTCAAAATGGGGTTACCATTTTTCGTTTAAGCATTTTGATGTATTCACATCTTGTTGAGCTGCTTTGACCCATGTCTCGGGGTAAAGCTTCTCTAAGTTGGAATATCATACCTTGGGTGGTGGTGTTGATCTTGATCATGTAGTTGAACTTGTGTGGGATGCTCAAGGTTGATGTAGCTCATCAATGAGTTTGGGATCACCACTTGTAGTTTGAGTTCATCTACCTACATGGGTTAGTCTTGCAAGGAAAAGCACTTGTGTATCCAAAATGACAATCATGAAATTTGATACCAAATGAAATTTGATATTAAGAAATTGTCAAAGGATATGTTGAAAGCATTCATGCTTCCTTGTCTTCAACCACCATATTGTAGAGACTTGGTGATGTAGAGATTGCTCAAGATGTGAGTGATTTGCAATCTCATAGATTTAGATTCATCCAAGTACCTACAAGGGTTAGATAACATGCAAGGGTGCAAGTATGTATCCAAGACATATGATCGTCATCATAAGAGAAATATCAAGGATTAGTCAAAGGCTCTTGCCTTGCATGTATCCAAATGGAGTTTCTACTCCAAGTTTGAAGCATCAATGATGTTCAATTCACCTCTCAAATGGCAAAATACTTTCTCATCAATAGGTTTGGTGAATATATTCTCCAATTGCTTATCGGTATGAACATGCTTAAGATCAATGTCCCCTTTAGCAACATGATCTCGAATGAAATGATGACGAACTTCAATATGCTTAGTTCGAGAATGTTGCACGGGATTGTGAGAAATCTTAATAGCACTTTCATTGTCACAAAGCAATGGAACATGTTTCACATAGATCCCATAATCTTCAGGAGTTTCGGTCATCCAAAGTAATTGAGCACAACATGAACCGACGGCAATGTATTCCGCTTCGACGGTGGATAAGGATACCGAGTTTTGTTTCTTGGAGGACCAAGACATAAGAGATCTACCAAGAAATTGACAAGTACCCGAATTGGACTTTCTATCAACCTTGTCACCGGCAAAGTCCGAATCGGAGTAGCCAACAAGATCAAATGAAGAGCTCTTAGGATACCAAATGCCAAAATTTGGTGTATGGATTAAGTATCTCACTATCCTTTTCACAACCTTAAGATGACAATCTTTGGGGGGCACTTGATATCATGCACACATGCACACACTTAGCATAATATCGGGATGGGAGGCACATAGATATAATAATGAACCAATCATAGAGCGATAAACCTTTTGGTCAACCGGCTCGCCATCCTTGGTCAAGTCAAGATGTCCACTAGTAGGCATGGGTGTATTCATACCTTTGCATTCTTGCATGTTGAACTTCTTGAATAAGTGTTTGGGAAACAAAGGTACCCTCCTTAGTTTGCTTGATTTGCAAACCAAGAAAGAACTTGAGTTCACTCATCATAGACATCTCAAACTTCTCCGACATTAGCTTTCCAAACTTTTCACTAAAATGAGGGTTAGTCGAACCAAATATGATATCATAAACATAAATTTGGCACACAAATAATTCACCATTAACCCTTTTAGTAAAAATAGTAGAATCTATCTTTCCAATCTCAAAGACTTTTTCAATAAGGAACTTGGTCAAGCATTTATACCATGCTCTAGGTGCTTGTTTAAGACCATAAAGAGCTTTGTGAAGTTTGTAAACATGATTGGGTTTCTTAGGATTAACAAAGCCGGGAGGTTGTTTAACATAAACTTCCTCCTCAATTTAACCATTTAGAAAAGCACTTTTAATGTCCATTTGGAATAAGGTGATATCATGGTGATTAGCATATGCAAGTAAGATGCGGATGGACTCAAGTCTTGCAATGGGGGCATATGTCTCACCATAGTCCATACCTTCGACCTAAGTGTAGCCTTGGGCACTTTTCTTGTGCACGACTTGTCCATCTTCGTCTTGCTTGTTGCGAAACACCCATTTGGTACCGATGATGTTGCGGTTGTTGTTGGGCTTCTCGACCAATGTCCACACTTGGTTCCTTTCAAAGTTGTGTAGCTCTTCATGCATGGCATTTATCCAATCCGGATCTTCCAATGCTTCTTCAACCTTCATAGGTTCAATGCTAGAGATGAATGAATAATGTTCACAAAAATTTTCCAAACGAGTTTCAGAGCGAGTGATTCTCTCGGTTTGGATATCATTGAAGATTTGTTCAACAGGATGGTCTCGTGAAACCCTTGCTCGAACTCGTGGGAGCTTTTGTTTGGGTTGGGGTGGAACATCTTATTCATCATCCCGTTCTTCTTCTTGGCCTTCTTCATTGTTGACGTTGTCATTCTCTTGTCTAGGTGTAGAAGGAAGTTGATGAGGTTCTGTTGGGGAACGTAACATTTCATATAAATCCCTACGATCACGCAAGATCTATCTATTAGATGCATAGCAACGATAGGGGAGAGTGTGTCTACGTACCCTCATAGACTGAAAGCGGAAGCGTTTAGTAACGCAGTTGATGTAGTCGGACGTCTTCGCGATCCAACCGATCAAGTACCGAACGCACGGCACCTCCGCAATCTGGACACGTTCAGCTCGGTGACATCTCTCGTACTCTTGATCCAGCTGAGGCCGAGAGTCAGTTCCGTCAGCACGATGGTGTGTTAACGGTGATGATGAAGTTACCGACGCAGGGCTTAACCTAAGCACTACGACAATATGACCGAGGTGTAAAACTGTGGAGGGGGCACCACACACGGCTAAAAATCAATGTGTGTGTCTATGGGGTGCCCCCTTCTGCTACCTCTTGAGCACTATGTTGGATTTCCTTGAAGAGGAAAGGATGATGCAGCAAAGTAGCGTAAATATTTCCCTCAGTTTTTGTGAACCAAGGTATCAATCCAGTAGGAGGTTGCGCGCGCGTCCCTAGTACCTGCACAAAACAAATAACTCCTCGCAACCAACGCGATAAGGGGTTGTCAATCCCTTCACGGTCACTTACGAGAGTGAGATCTGATAGATATGATAAGATAATATTTTTGGTATTTTTGTGATAAAGATGCAAAGTAAAATAAAAGCAAGGTAAAAAGCAAAGGAAATAACTAAGTATTGGAAGATTAATATGATGAAGATAGACCCGGGGCCATAGGTTTCACTAGTGGCTTCTCGCAAGAGCATAAGTATTTTACGGTGGGTGAACGAATTATTGTTGAGCAATTGACAGCTCAACAAAGAAACTAAGTGGGTGTGCATCCAACTTGCTTGCTCACGAAGACCTAGGGCATTTTGAGGAAGCCCGTCATTGGAATATACAATCCAAGTTCTATAATGAAAATTTCCCACTAGTATATGAAAGTGACGAAATGAGAGACTCTCTACTATGAAGATCATGGTGCTACTTTGAAGCACAAGTGTGGTAAAAGGATAGTAGCATTGCCCCTTCTCTCTTTTTCTCTCATTTTTTTATTTGGGCCTTTTCTCCTTTTTTATGGCCTCTTTTCTTTCTCTTTTTTTATTGTTCGTCCAGAGTCTCATCCCGAATTATGGGGGAATCATAGTCCCCATCATCCTTTCCTCACTTGGGACAATGCTCTAATAATGATGATCATCACACTTTTATTTTCTTACAACTCAACAATTACAACTCCATACTTAGAACAAAATATGACTCTATATGAATGCCTCCGGCGGTGTACCGGGATATGCAATGAATCAAGAGTTACATGTATGAAAGAATTATGAATGGTGGCTTTGCCACAAATACGATGTCAACTACATGATCATGCTAAGCAATATGACAATGATGGAGCGTGTCATAATAAACGGAACGGTGGAAAGTTGCATGGCAATATATCTCGGAATGGCTATGGAAATGCCATAATAGGTAGGTATGGTGGCTGTTTTGAGGAAGGTATATGGTGGGTGTATGATACCGGCGAAAGGTGCGCGGTATTAGAGAGGCTAGCAATGGTGGAAGGAAGAAAAGTGCGTATAATCCATGGACTCAACATTAGTCATAAACAACTCATATACTTATTGCAAAAATCTACAAGTTATCAAAGCAAAGTATTACGCGCATGCTCCTAGGGGGATAGATTGGTAGGAAAAGACCATCGCTCGTCCCCGACCGCCACTCATAAGGAAGACAATCAATAAATAAATCATGCGCCGACTTCATCACATAATGGTTCACCATATGTGCATGCTACGGGAATCACAAACTTTAACATGAGTATTTCTCAAATTCACAACTACTCAACTAGCACAACTTTAATATCACCATCTCCATATCTCAAAACAATTATCAAGCATCAAACTTCTCATAGCATTCAACACACTCATAAGAGAATTTTATTATTAATCTTGTATACCTAGCATATAAGGATTTTTAAGAAAATTACCGTGCTATTTAAGACTCTCAAAATAATCTAAGTGAAGCATGAGATATCAATAGTTTCTATAAAACAAACCCACCACTGTGCTCTAAAAGATATAAGTGAAGTACTAGAGCAAAACTATATAACTCAAATGATATAAGCGAAGCACATAGAGTATTCTAACAAATTCCAAATCATGTATGGCTCTCTCAAAAGGTGTGTACAGCAAGGATTATTGTGGTAAACTAACAAATAAATACTCAAATCATACAAGACGCTCCAAGCAAAACACATATCATGTGGTGAATAAAAATATAGCTCCAAGTAAAGTTACCGATAGAAGTAGATGAAAGAGGGGATGCCTTCCGGGGCATCCCCAAGCTTTGGATTTTAGGTGTCCTTAGATTATCTTGGGGGTGCCATGGGCATCCCCAAGCTTAGTATCTTGCAACTCCTTGTTCCATAATCCATCAAATATTTACCCAAAACTTGAAAACTTCACAACACAAAACTTAAAGTAGGAAATCTCATGAGCTCCGTTAGCGAAAGAAAACAAAAGACCATTTCAAGGTACTGTAATGAACTCATTCTTTATTTATATTGGTGTTAAACCTACTGTATTTCAAATTCTCTATGGTTTATAAACTATTTTACTAGCCATAGATTCATCAAAATAGGCAAACAACACACGAAAAACAGAATCTGTCAAAAACAGAATAGTGTCTGTCGCTAGCGCAAGATCTGGAACCCCAAAAATTCTAAAATAAATTTCTGGACGTGAGGATTTTATATATTAATCATCTGCAAAAATAATTAACTAAATATCACTTTAGAAATAAAAATGGCAGCAGTTCTCGTGAGCGCTAAATTTTATGTTTTTTACAGCAAGATATCAAGACTTTCCCCAAGTCTTCCCAACGGTTCTACTTGGCATAAACACTAATTAAACAAAAAACACAAACAAAACAGAGGCTAGGTAAATTATTTATTACTAAACAGGAGAAAAAAGCAAGGAATAAAATTGTGTTGCCTCCCAACAAGCGCTATTGTTTAACGCCCCTAGCTAGGCATAAAAAGCAAGGATAGATCTAGGTATTGCCATAATAGTAAGATAGATCATTAAAACTCATTTCATATTCTCTACGATCGACAGCAAGTTTTCTTTGAGGCAAGCAAAAATAATCAAAAGGGCTAAATTTAATGGGACAAAAGTCCCCAAGATCAACTTTAGGAGGTATAGGTTCCTCCTTCGACCCTTCGTATTGCACAACCAATTCATCATTATAAGCATTCTTTTGACAGAACTTTGTGAGCCTATATTCAAGAGAATATCCTAGTTCATTATTTCGAATGGCCAAATCATCATTAAGTTCAGAAATTCTATCAACTAAAACATTGGTAGGAACCCTTTTTCTAAGAGATAGTCAAGAGATTGAAAACACATTATTTCTTCTTGATCAAAAAGGATAGCCTCTATGGGAGGACGGCAAGCGTCCACCCTATAATGTGCAAAGATTTCTTTGGCCTCTTTTATTATGAATCTAAACTCATGAGCCAAAAAGATAGTAGCGGCATGCTTAACAGAGGAATGCTCAATATTAGAAAATTCTAGAAAAATCCTTTGTATGCAAGGATGCATGTGCATGAATTGTCTTTCAAGTTCAACTACAAGCATGGCAATAGCGTCCGCAAGACTACTAGTTCTATGAAGGATAGAACTACCCATAGAAGGTAAAGCCCCGACACAAGTAAAGAAATCTTGAATAACTCATTTTCCAATAATATTACCACTACCAACACGGAATTTTTTTTGTATGTAAGATAGGGGGTTCTTCAGCAGGAGCATCAGAATTTTTCATGATATTATTATTATCCATATCGACAATAATTTCCCCAATTTCAGACATGACGGCGGAAAGTGCAAAAGGCAAAAAGAGGCAAATAGAGAAAGAGAAGGAAGATAGAGAGAGAGGGCGAATAAAACGGCAAGGGTGAAGTGGGGAGAGGAAAACGAGAGGCAAATGGCAAATAATGTAATGCGGGAGATAAGGGTTGTGATGGGTACTTGGTATGTTGACTTTTGAGTAGAATCCCCGGCAACGGCGCCAGAAATGGCTCGTTGTCGGGAGTCAAATCTTGACTTGCGCGAACCTCCCCGGCAACGACGCCAGAAATTATTCTTGCTACCTCTTAAGCACTGTGTTGGATTTCCTTGAAGAGGAAAGGATGATGCAGCAAAGTAGCGTAAGTATTTCCCTCAGTTTTTGAGAACCAAGGTATCAATCCAGTAGGAGGTTGAGCGTGCGTCCCTAGTACCTGCACAAAACAAATAACTCCTCGCAACCAACGCGATAAGGGGTTGTCAATCCCTTCACGGTCACTTACGAGAGTGAGATCTGATAGATATGATAAGATAAGATTTTTGGTATTGTTATGATAAAGATGCAAAGTAAAATAAAATCAAAGTAAAAAAGCAAAGGAAATAACTAAGTATTGGAAGATTTATATGATGAAGATAGACCCGGGGGCCATAGGTTTCACTAGTGGCTTCTCTCAAGAGCATAAGTATTTTACGGTGGGTGAACGAATTACTGTTGAGCAATTGACAGAATTGAGCATAGTTATGAGAATATCTAGGTATGATCATGTATATAGGCATCATGTCCGAGACAAGTAGACCGACTCCTGCCTGCATCTACTACTATTACTCCACCCATCGACCGCTATCCAGCATGCATCTAGAGTATTAAGTTCATGAAAACAGAGTAACACCTTAAGCAAGATGACATGATGTAGAGGGATAAATTCGTACAATATGATAAAAAACCCATCTTGTTATCCTCGATGGCAACAATACAATACGTGCCTTGCTGCCCCTACTGTCACTGGGAAAGGACACCGCAAGATTGAACCCAAAGCTAAGCACTTCTCCCATTGCAAGAAAGATCAATCTAGTAGGCCAAACCAAACTGATAATTCGAAGAGACTTGCAAAGATAACCAATCATACATAAAAGAATTCAAAGAAGATTCAAATATTGTTCATACATAATCTTGATCATAAACCCACAATTCATCGGTCTCAACAAACAGACCGCAAAAAGATGATTACATCGAGTAGATCTCCACAAGAGAGGGGGAGAACATTGTATTGAGATCCAAAAAGAGAGAAGAAGCCATCTAGCTAATAACTATCGACCCGAAGGTCTGAGGTAAACTACTCACACTTCATCGGAGAGGCTATGGTGTTGATGTAGAAGCCCTCCGTGATGGATGCCCCCTCCGGCGGAGCTCCGGAACAGGCCCCAAGATGGGATCTCGTGGATACAGAAGGTTGCGGCGGTGGAATTAGGGTTTTGGCTCCGTATGTGATCGTTTGGGGGTACGTAGGTATATATAGGAGGAAGGAGTACGTCGGTGGAGCAACAGGGGGCCCACGAGGGTGGAGGGCGCGCCTGGGGGGGGGGGTAGGCGCGCCCCCCTACCTCGTGACCTCCTCCTTTGTTTCTTGACGTAGGGTCCAAGTCTCCTGGATCATGTTCGGTGAGAAATTCACGTTCCCGAAGGTTTCATTTTGTTTGGACTCCGTTTGATATTCCTTTTCTTCGAAACCCTAAAATAGGCAAAAAAACAGCAATTCTGGGCTGGGCCTCCGGTTAATAGGTTAGTCCCAAAAATAATATAAAAGTGGATAACAAAGCCCAATAATGTCCAAAACAGTAGATAATATAGCATGGAGCAATCAAAAATTATAGATACGTTGGAGACGTATCACCCTCCCCCGTGTAAAAAGGAGGTGAGGAGGAGGAGGGTCGGCCACAAGGGGCGCGCCCAAGGGGGGGAATCCTACTCCTAGTAGGAGTAGGTTCCCTCCTTTCCTAGTCCTAGTATGAGAAGAAGGAAGGAGAGGAAGAAGAGAAGCAAAGGGGGGCCGGCCCCCCTAGCCCTAGTCCAATTCGGTTTGGGCTTGGGAGGCGCCACACCTTGGCCTGCCTCCTCTCTTCCACCATTAGGCTCATGAGGCCCAATAACTTCACGGGGGGGGGGGGGGGGTCCGGTAACCCCCGGTACTCCGATACTTATCCAAAATGACCCGAACCATTTCGGTGTCCGAATGTAGCCTTCCAATATATGAATATTTACATCTCGACCATTTTGAGACTCCTATTCATGTCTATGATTTCATCTGGGACTCTGAACAACCTTCGGTACATCAAATCACATAACTCATAATACATATCATCATCGAACGTTAAGCGTGCGGACCCAACGAGTTCGAGAACTATGTAGACATGACCGAGACACATCTCCGGTCAATAACCAATAGCGGAACTTGGATGCTCATATGGGTTCCTACATATTCTACGAAGATCTTTATCGGTCAAACTGCACAACAACATAGGTTGTTCCCTTTGTCATCGGTATGTTACTTGCCCGAGATTTGATCATCGGTATCATCATACCTAGTTCAATCTCGTCACCGGAAAGTCTCTTTACTCGTTCCGTAATGCATCATCCCACAAATAACTCATTAGTCACATTGCTTTCAAGGCTTTTAGTGATGTGCATTACCGAGAGGGCCCAAAGATACCTCTCCGACAATCGGAGTGACATATCCTAATCTTAATCTATGCCAACTCAACAAACACCATCGAAGACACCTATAGAGCATCTTTATAATCACCCATTTACGTTTTGACGTTTGATAGCACACTAAGTGTTCCTCCGGTATTCGGGAGTTGCATAATCTCATAGTCATAGGAACATGTATAAGTCATGAAGAAAGCAATATCAATAAACTAATAGATCATAGTGCTAAGCTAACGGATGGGTCTAGTCCATCACATCATTCTCTAATGTTGTGATCCCGTTCATCAAATGGCAACACATGTCCATGGCTAGGAAACTTAACCATCTTTGATTAACGAGCTAGTCAAGTAGAGGCATACTAGGGACACTCTGTTTGTCTATGTATTCACACATGTACTAAGTTTGCGGTTAATACAATTCTAGCATGAATAATAAAACATTTATCATGTTATAAGGAAATATAAATAACAACTTTATTATTGCCTCTAGGGCATATTTCCTTCAGTCTCCCACTTGCACTAGAGTCAATAATCTAGATTACACAGTAATGATTCTAACACCCATGGAGTCTTGGTGGTGATCATGTTTTGCTCTCGAGAGAGGCTTAGTCAATGGGTCTACAACATTCAGATCCGTATGTATCTTGCAAATCTCTATGTCTCCCTCCCTGACTTGATCGTGGATGGAATTGAAGCATCTTTTGATGTGCTTGGTTCTCTTGTGAAATATGGATTCCTTTGGCAAGGCAATTGCATCAGTATTGTCACAAAAGATTTTCATTGGACCCAATGCACTAGGTATTACACCTAGATCGGATATGAACTCCTTCATCCAGACTCCTTCATTTGTTGCTTCCGGAGCAGCTATGTATTCCGCTTCACATGTAGATCCCGTCACGACGCTCTGCTTAGAACTGCACCAACTGACAGGTCCACCATTCAATAAAAATATGTATCCGGTTTGTGACTTAGAGTCATTCGGATCAGTGTCAAAGCTTGCATCGACGTAACCGTTTACGATGAGCTCTTTGTCACCTCCATAAATGAGAAATATATCCTTAGTCCTTTTCAGGTATTTCAGGATGTTCTTGACCGATGTCCAGTGATCCACTCCTGGATTACTTTGGTACCTCCCTGCTAAACTAATAGCAAGGCACACATCAGGTCTGGTACACAGCATTGCATACATGATAGAACCTATGGCTGAGGCATAGGGAATTACTTTCATTTTCTCTCTATCTTCTGCAGTGGTCGAGCATTGAGTCTGACTCAACTTCACACCTTGTAACACAGGCAAGAACCCTTTCTTTGCTTGATCCATTTTGAACTTCTTCAAAACTTTATCAAGGTATGTGCTTTGTGAAAGTCCAATTAAGCGTATTGATCTATCTCTATAGATCTTGATGCCCAATATATAAGCATCTTCACCGAGGTCTTTCATTGAAAAAATCCTATTCAAGCATCCTTTTATGCTATTCAGAAATTCAGTATCATTTTCGATCAACAATATGTCATCCACATATAATACCAGAAATGCTACAGAGCTCCCACTCACTTTCTTGTAAATACACACTTCTCCAAAAGTCTGTATAAAACCATATGCTTTGATCACACTATCAAAGAGTATATTCCAACTCCAAGATGCTTGCACCAATCCATAAATGGATCGCTGGAGCTTGCACACTTTGTTAGCACCTTTTGGATCAACAAAACCTTCCTGTTGCATCATATACAACTCTTCTTTAAGATATCCATTAAGGAATGCAGTTTTGGCATCCATTTGCCAAATTTCATAATCATAAAATGCGGCAATTTCTAACATGATTCGGACGGACTTAAGCATCGCTACAGGTGAGAAGGTCTCATTGTAGTCAACTCCTTAAACTTATCGAAAACCTTTTGCAACAAGTCGAGTTTTGTAGACAGTAACATTACCGTCAGCGTCAGTCTTCTTCTTGAAGATCCATTTATTCTCTATGGCTTGCCAATCATCGGGCAAGTCAACCAAAGTCCACACTTTGTTCTCATACATGGATCCCATCTCAGATTTCATGGCCTCAAGCCATTTTGCGGAATCTGGGCTCATCATCGCTTCCTCATAGTTCGTAGGTTCGTCATGGTCAAGTAACATGACCTCCAGAACATGATTACCGTACCACTCTGGTGCGGATCTTGCTCGGGTTGGCCTACGAGGTTCGGTAGTAACTTGATCAGAAGTTTCATGATCATCATCATTAGCTTCCTCGCTAATTGGTGTAGGAATCACTGGAACTGATTTCTGTGATGAACTACTTTCCAATAAGGGAGAAGGTACAGTTACCTCATCAAGTTCTACTTTCCTCCCACTCACTTCTTTCGAGAGAAACTCCTTCTCTAGAGAGGATCCATTCTTAGCAACAAATATCTTGCCTTTGGATCTGTGATAGAAGGTGTACCCAACAGTCTCCTTTGGGTATCCTATGAAGACACATTTCTCCAATTTGGGTTCGAGCTTATCAAGTTGAAGCTTTTTCACATAAGCATCGCAGCCTCAAACTTTAAGAAACGACAACTTGGGTTTCTTGCCAAACCACAGTTCATATGGTGTCATCTCAACGGATTTCGATGGTGCCCGTGAATGCAGTCGTCTCTAAAGCATAACCCCAAAATGATAGTGGTAAATCAGTAAGAGACATCATAGATCGCACCATATCTGATAAAGTGCGGTTACGATGTTCGGACACACCGTTACGTTGTGGTGTTCCAGGTGGCGTGAGTTGCGAAACTATTTGCATTGTTTCAAATGAAGACCAAACTCATAACTCAAATATTCACCTCCATGATCAGATCGTAGAAACTTAATTTTCTTGTTACGATGATTTTCTACTTCACTTTGAAATTCTTTGAACTTTTCAAATGTTTCAGACTTATGTTTCATCAAGTAGACATACCCATATCTGCTCAAATCATGTGTGAAGGTCAGAAAATAACGATACCCGCCACGAGCATCAACACTCATCGGACCACATACATCAACATGTATTATTTCCAATAAGTCTGTTGCTCGTTCCATTGTTCCGGAGAACGGAGTCTTAGTCATCTTGCCCATGACGCATGGTTCACAAGCATCAAGTGAATCATAATCAAGTGATTCCAAAAGCCCATCGGCGTGGAGTTTCTTCATGCGCTTTACACCAATATGACCTAAACGGAAGTGCCACAAATAAGTTGCACTATCATTATTAAACTCATATATTTTGGCTTCAATACTATGAATATGTGTATCACTACTATCAAGATTCAATAAAAATAGACCACTCATCAAGGGTGCATGACCATAAAAGATATTACTCATATAAATAGAACAACCATTATTCTCTGATTTAAATGAATAACCATCTCGCATCAAACAAGATCCAGATATAATGTTCATGCTTAACGCTGGCACCAAATAAAAATTATTTAGGTCTAACACTAATCCCAAAGGTAGATGTAGAGGTAGTGTGCTGACCTCGATCACATCGACTTTGAACCATTTCCCACGTGCATCGTCACCTCGTCCTTAGCCAATCTTAGCTTAATCCTTAGCCTCTGTTTTGAGTTGCAAATATTAGCAACAGAACCAGTATCAAATACCTAGGCGCTACTGCGAGCATTAGTAAGGTACACATCAATAACATGTATATCAAATATACCTTTCACTTTGCCATCCTTCTTATCCGCCAAATACTTGGAGCAGTTCCGCTTCCAGTGACCAGTCCCTTTGCAGTAGAAGCACTCAGTCTCAGGCTTAGGTCCAGACTTGGGCTTCTTCACTTGAGCAGCAACTTGCTTGTCGTTCTTCTTGAAGTTCCCCTTCTTCCCTTTGCCCTTTTTCTTGAAACTAGTGGTCTTGTTAACCATCAACACTTGATGCTCCTTCTTGATTTCTACCTCCCCAGCTTTTAGCATTGCGAAGAGCTCGGGAATTGTCTTATCCATCCCTTGCATATTATAGTTCATCACGAAGCTTTTGTAGCTTGGTGGCAGTGATTGAAGAACTCTATCAATGACACTATCATCAGGAAGATTAACTCCCAGTTGAGTCAAGTGGTTGTGGTACCCAGACATTTGGAGTATATGTTCATTGACAGAACTATTCTCCTCCATCTTGTAGCTATAGAACTTATTGGAGACTTCATATCTCTCAATTCGGGCATTTGCTTGAAATATTAACTTCAACTCCTGGAACATCTCATATTCTCCATGACGTTCAAAACATCATTGAAGTCCCGATTCTAAGCCATAAAGCATGGCACACTGAATTATCGAGTAGTCATTAGCTTTGCTCTGTCAGACGTTCATAACATCTGGTGTTGCTCCTGCAACGGGCTTTGCACCTAGCGGTGCTTCCAGGACGTAATTCTTCTGTGGATCAATGAGGATAATCCTCAAGTTACGGACCCAATCCATGTAGTTGCTACCATCATCTTTGAACTTAGCTTTCTCTAGGAACGCATTAAAATTCAAAGGAACAGTAGCACGGGCCAATTATCTACAACAACATAGACATGCAAAATACTATCAGGTACTAAGTTCATGATAAATTAAAGTTCAATTAATCATATTACTTAAGAACTCCCACTTAGATAGACATCCCTCTAATCATCTAAATGATCACGGGATCCATATCAACTATACCATGTCCAATCATCACGTGAGATGGAGAAGTTTTCAATGGTGAACATCACTATGTTGATCATATATACTATATGATCCACGCTTGACCTTTCGGTCTCAGTGTTCTGAGGCCATATCTGCATATGCTAGGCTCGTTAAGTTTAATCCGAGTATTCTGCTTGTGCCAAACTGGCTAGCACCTGTTGAATGTGAATGTAGAGCTTATCACACCCGATCATCACGTGGTGTATCGGCACGACGAACTGTAGCAACAACGCATATATACTCAGGGAGAACACTTATACCTTGAAATTTAGTGAGAGATCATCCTATAATGCTACCTCCGTACTAAGAAAAATAAGATGCATAAAGGATAAAAATCACATGCAATCAATATAAGTGATATGATATGGCCATCATCAGGCACCGTCCTGATCACCATCGTCACCGGCTTGACACCTCGATCTCCATCATAGCATAGTTGTCGTCTCGCCAACTATTGCTTCCATGACTATCGCTGTCGCATAGTGATAAAGTAAAGCAATTGCATGGCGATTGCATTTCATACAATAAAGCGACAACCATATGGCTCCTGCCAGTTGCCGATAACTTTGTTACAAAACATGATCATCTCATACAACAATTTATATAATCATGTATTGACCATATCACATTGCAGCATGCCCTGCAAAAACAAGTTAGATGTCCTCTACTTTATTGTTGCAAGTTTTACGTGGCTGCTACGGGCTTAGCAAGAACCGTTCTTACCTACGCATCAAAAACCACAACAATTTTTCATCAAGTGTGCTATTTTAACCTTCAACAAGGACCGGGCATAATCACACTCGATTCAACTAAAGTTGGAGAAACAACACCCACTAGCCACCTGTGTGCGAAGCACGTCGGTAGAACCAGTCTCATGAACGCGGTCATGTAATGTCGGTCTGGACCGCTTCATCCAGCAATACCGCCGAATCAAAGTATGACATGCTGGTAAGCAGTATGACTATTATCGCCCACAACTGTTTGTGTTCTACTTGTGCATATAACATCTACACATAGACCTGACTCGGATGCCACTGTTGGGGAACGTAGTATTTCAAAAAAAATCCTACAATCACGCAACATCTATCTATGAGATGCATAGAAACAAGAGGGGAGAGTGTGTCTACGTACCCTCGTAGACCGAAAGCGGAAGCGTTTAGTAACGTGGTTGATGTAGTCAAACGTCTTCGCGATCCAACTGATCAAGTACCGAACGCGCAACACCTCCATGATATGCACACGTTCAGCTCGGTGGCATCCCTCATACTCTTGATCCAGCTGATGCCGAGGGTGAGTTCCATCAGCACGACGGTGTGTTGACAGTGATGATGAAGTTACCGACGCAGGGATTCGCCTAAGCACTACGACAATATGACCGAGGTGTAAAACTATGGAGGGGGGCACCGCACACGGCTAAAGATCAACTTGTGTGTCTATGGGGTGCCACCTCCCCCGTATATAAAGGAGGGGAGGAGGAGGAGGGCCGACCACAAGGGGGGAATCCTACTCCTAGTAGGAGTAGGTTCCCCCCTTTCCTAGTCCTAGTAGGAGAAGAAGGAAGGAGAGTAAGAAGAGAAGGAAAGGGGGCGGGCCCCCTATCCCTACTCCAATTTGGTTTGGGCTAGGGGGGCATGCGCCACACCTTGGCCTGCCTCCTCTCTCCCACCATTAGGCCCATGAGGCCCAGTAACTTCCCGGGGGGGTTCTGGTAACCCCTGGTACTCCGAAACTTATCTGAAACGACCCGAACCATTCCGGTGTCTGAATGTAGCCTTCCAATATATGAATATTTATGTCTCGGCCATTTCAAGACTCCTCGTCATGTCTATTATCTCATCCGGGACTCCGAACAACCTTCGGTACATCAAATCACATAACTCACAATACATATCATCATTGAACGTTAAGCGTGCGGACCCAACGGGTTCGAGAGCTATGTAGACATGACTGAGACACATCTCCGGTCAATAACCAATAGCGGAACCTATATGCTCATATTGGTTCCTACATATTCTACGAAGATCTTTATTGGTCAAACCGCACAACAACATACGTTGTTCCCTTTGTCAACGGTATGTTACCATGCCCGAGATTCGATCGTCGGTATCATCATACCTAGTTCAATCTCGTCACCGGCATGTCTCTTTACTCGTTCCGTAATGCATCATCCCGCAACTAACTCATTAGTCACATTGCTTGCAAGGATTTTAGTGATGTGCATTACCAAGAGGGCCCAGAGATACCTCTCCGACAATCGGAATGACAAATCCTAATCTCGATCTATGCCAACTCAACAAACACCATCGGAGACACCTGTAGAGCATCTTTATAATCACCTAGTTACGTTGTGACATTTGATAGCACACTAAGTGTTCCTCCGGTATTCGGGAGTTGCATAATCTCATAGTCATAGGAACATGTATAAGTCATGAAGAAAGCAATAGCAATAAACTAAACGATCATAGTGCTAAGCTAACGGATGGGTCTAGTCCATCAAATCATTCTCTAATGATGTGATCCCGTTCATCAAATGACAACACATGTCCATGGCTAGGAAACTTAACCATATTTTATTAACGAGCTAGTCAAGTAGAGGCATACTAGGGACACTCTATTTGTCTATGTATTCACACATGTACTAAGTTTCCAGTTAATACAATTCTAGCATGAATAATAAACATTTATCATGATATAAGGAAATATAAATAACAACTTTATTATTGCCTCTAGGGCATATTTCCTTCAGGTTCATCTTGGTTTACTTCCTCGTTTTCTTCATCTTGGCATGTCCCACTTGTGGATGCTTCCATGTAAACTCTTGGTTCACCTTGTTGTGAGGTAGAAGCTTCCACTTGGACGGACGAGGTACTCTCCTTCACCTCCGTTGGACGAATCTTGCCAATAGACAAGTCTTGCATTGCTTCCGAAGGGTCTTTGTCTCGTACATCAATTGGCAATTGCTCCACTTGTGAGCCATTAGATTCATCAAACTTCACATCTACCGTCTCTTCAGCCTTTCGAGTGAAATTGTTGTAGACACGATAAGTGTGAGAGTTTAAGCCATGACCAAGTAGCAAACCCTCATGAGATTTAGGAGCAAATTTAGAACGACGATGCTTATCAAGAATATAGCATTTTGAGCCGAATACTCGAAAGTATCCAACTTGGGGTTTGTTACCGGTGAGAAGCTCGTATGCTGTCTTGCCAAGTAGCTTGTGAAGATACAAGCGATTTTTTGCATGACAAGCTATCTCAACCGCTTCTGCCCAAAAGTGTTTTGGCGCCTTGTACTCATCGAGCATCATTCTCGCCATCTCAATAAGAGTCCGATTCTTCCTCTCAACAACTCCATTTTGTTGAGGCGTGTACGTAGCCGAGAACTCATGTGAAATCCCTTCTTCGTCAAGAAAGGTATCCACATTTGCGTTCTTGAACTCCGTTCCATTGTCATTGCGAACCTTCTTGATCTTCACTTCAAATTGATTTTGGGCCTTCCTAGCGAAGTTCTTGAAGATCTTTTGGACCTGCGATTTATCATCAAGAAAGAACACCCACGTAAATCTTGAAAAATCATCGACTATGACTAGACCAAATGAGTTTCCACCGAGACTTTTGTAGGCATTGGGACCAAAGAGATCCATATGAAGTAGCTCGAGCAGTCTTCTCGTGGTCATGATGTTCTTCATGGGGTGACTTCCTCCAACTTGTTTTCCTGCTTGACAAGCACTGCACAATCTATCCTTGTCAAATATAACATCTTTTTTACTCCAAGGATATGATCACCTTTAATTAGCTTATCAAGATTTCGCATGCCCACATGACCTAACCTTCTATGCCACAACCAACCTTTAGAAGATTTAGCAATTAAGCAAGTTCTAGGTTGAGCCTTTTTAGTGAAATCAACAATGTATAGATCACCTTTACGTATATCGGTAAATACCATTTTATGATTATCTCAACGAAACACTTGGCAATCTACTTTAGTAAATAGGACATTGAAACCAAAGTCCGCAAGTCTAGATACAAAAAATAAATTATAGCCAAGAGATTCAACGAGCATGACATTTTGTATGGAGCTATCATGTGATATGGCCACCTTACCAAGGCCAACCACCTTACCCTTTGAGTTGTCACCAAAAGTGACATACTTTCGAGGGCCGTCGTTTTCAGCAAGCTCACGAAACATATCCTTGTCTCCGATCATGTGATCGGTACATCCACTATCAACAACCCATTCCTTTCCTCCAGCCATGTAGCCGCGAAGATTAGCCATAAGACCAAAGTGTCTCATAGACTCATCAATATCAAAGTCACTATCATCATCCTCATCATAGTATCCATGTTCAACATTGTCTTGTGATTGATCAATTCCTAGAGAGAGTGATTCATTAGATAAGTGATCATCACAATGTTCATCTTTATGAATTCTAATGGCCTCGGAGATGATATTCCTAATGATTCCAACATCGCATTTGGTACGCATAAGATTAGTAAGCTCAAGTAGGCAATCACCAAATTTAGGATCATTGGAACTCATCTTACTCAAAGAAATAGACTTATGAAGAATTTCATCTAGGTTTTGCAAGGAATAATTTGGAAATCGTTCCTCAAGAAATCTCCATATAGTATAGGCATAATCAAGAGCAGGCAAGCTAGCAAGCAAGTTTCTAGGTAGAATGGTTCTAAGATTAAATTGATAATATAGTATAGGCACAATCTCCATATCTTTAGTGATTAAATTGATGGTTCTAAGATTACGGATCATGTCAATAGACTTATCAAGGGTACGATGCATGGGGTTAACAAGGCACGCAAAAGGAGTAGTAATGTAATTGTTCAAGTGATATTCATCGAAAATCTCAAGCATCTCAATTTTCCACTCATGAAAGAACACTCCATCAAGTATAGGTACTCTACGTCTAAGACTCCCCAACGTAGACTCATCCATCTTCCTCCAAAGGTGTTTAAACCAAAGCAATGGAGACCAAAGCTCTGATACCAATTGAAAGGATCGAGAAGAGGTGTCAAGAGGGGGGTGATTAGGCCCTCAACAAAGAAAAGTAGTAGTTTTTAATTTCTTTAAGTTAAGGTGGAGTTTTAGCACATGTTTAAACATTCACAATACATTTCAAGCAAGCATGGCAAGAGTATATGAGCAGCGGAAAGTAAAGCATGCAAGTTGCAAGAAAGTAAAGGGATGGGATTGGAGTGTGCTAACGCAATTGGAGACACGGAGATTTTAGCTTGGTTCCGGTAGGTGGTGCTATCGTACATCCACGTTGATGGAGACTTCAACCCATGAAGGGTAACGGTTGCGCGAGTCCACGGAGGGCTCCACCCATGAAGGGTCCACGAAGAAGCAACCTTTTCTATCCCACCATGGCCACCACCCATGAAGGACTTGCCTCACTTGGGTAGATCTTCACAAAGTAGGCGATCTCCTTGCCCTTACAAACTCCTTGGTTCAACTACACAATCTTGACGGAGGCTCCCAAGTGACACCTAACCAATCTAGGAAACACCACTCTCCAAAAGGCAATAGATAGTGTGTTGATGATGAACTCCTTGCTCTTGTGCTTCGAATGATAGTCTCCCCAACACTCAACTCTCTCTCTCTCAGATTTGGATTTGGTGGAAAGATGATTTGAGTGGAAAGCAACTTGGGGAAGGCTATAGATCAAGATTCTTGTGATTGGAATGGAATATCTTGGTCTCAACACATGAGTAGGTGGTTCTCTCTCAGAAAATATATGCTGGAAGTGTAGGCACGTTATGATGGCTCTCTTCATGAATGAAGGATGGGTAGAGGGGTATATATAGCCTCCACAAAAAATCTAGCCGTTACACACAATTCACCAAACTCGGTGGGATAGAATCATAAAACTCGGTTAGACTGACTTAGTTCAAAATGTGAACGTTAGGATTCTTGGTGGGACCGATATGACCAACTCGGTGGGACCGATGTGCTAGGGTTAGGGTAAAACCTCAACTAGGTTTGACCGATTACGCAAACTCGGTGGGACCGATTTTGGTAATAAGCAAAACAGAGAGTTGGTCAAGCAAACTCAGTGGGACCGATTGCATATCTCGGTGAGACCAAAATAATTGCAACAGGCAACAGAGAGTTTGCAAGCCCATCTCGGTGAGACCGAACTGATTAGGGTTTCTGGCAGTGGCTATGTCAAGTGAACTCGGTGGCGCAGGATAGATCAAATCGGTGGGGCCGAGTTTGACTTTTGGTTTGACATATGTGGAAATGAGAAAGTGGTTGAGGGCTTTGGAGCATATCACTAAGCACTTTGAGCAAGCAAGCCATTAAGCAACACCTCATCCCCTTTTAATAGTATTGGCTTTTCCTATGGACTCAATATGATCTTGGATCACTAAAATGAAAATGTAGAGTCTTGAGCTTTAGAGCTTTTGCCAATCCTTTGTCCTTAGCATCTTGCATGGGTTCGACATCCTCTTGTCCACGCCACTCCACCGTTGAACTCATCTAAAATATAATAGATGAAAGTATTACTCCAACAAGAGATATGTTGACATTAATTACCAAAATCACCAAGGGAGCACTTGTGCTTCCAACGTGTGGAATGATAAACGGTAACAATACGTTCTCGATGTCGCCTCTAAGACTGGCTCAAGTGTTGTTGGTGATCATGTTTTCCAGATCTTAGGATATCGTTAAGTGTAACGATATTCCTAAAACAACATTGAGGGTATGACGTTAGAAGAACAAGAATGTTGAATCGACCCAATACTTATTTGTTATACTGTGTGATTATATTGTCTAAAATCATATGTTATAACATAGAGTGTTAGCATTTTTACTTCCTCGAACCATGAGAGTATCTCGGTCACTTCCTACTGGACAGTGGGCTTTGGGGTTGCTCAAACGTCATTTGTAACAAGGTGATTATAACGACAACTTTCAGGTTCACCGAAAAGTTTGACAAGTGACTGGATAACTCAAGAGTGGGATTTGCTCCTCCAACGATGGAGAGATATTCTTAGGGTCCTCTCGGTGTGATGACATCCATCATCGCTTGGACAGATACAGGTGACTATGCCACGCGAATGCCGGAACACGTCAACGAGACAGAAGAACAAAAACGATAGTGGGAGCAACGGTATAGTGAGCACGATGATGACTCTGGAGGATACCGATGCACACCAAGTTTTGTAAAGTATCGCAAAGTAAAGGGAACATCACTTGATAACCAAAGGTTCACTCAAATACTATTTGTGTAATCATAGGGACCGATATGGATGTCCACAGTTCCACTATCAGTCATTGAACGAAGGGGTTTCGTTCATGTCTATGTTTACCGAACCTACAGGGTCACAAGATTAAGGTAATCATGATCCGCTGAGTGTTAGTGGGATAGGAGTGATGAGAATATATTTGTGGAATTATTTCATCAATATCCAGAATAGTTTTGAGAGGTCCCGGAAGCGTTTCGGGGTCACCGGAAGGGTTTCGGTGAATATCGGGTAATACAAAATAATTATATATAGGTGGAAAATATTTCCAGGGATGTTAAATTATATATATAATGGTCTAGAAGTGTTTATAACATTTTATATTTAGTTTAAATGTCAACGGGCCTTAAAAGGCCAAGAGGTGGAAGTGTTAGTGCAATACTTGCCCTCTTGTGTTTTGGAGATTGTTGACAGAAACATGCATGGACTGATTTGTTTGCTAGTCCACAGAGAGAGAAATAGTCCATGCAGATCCAAAGAGAATGTTATCTCTGGTGTCAAGCTCGAGGAACTCCACCGAAGTATACTTGCGTTGCAGAGAAGAATAAGCTACACCTGTTGAAAACATGTAGGCGAGAAAATTGATGTGAAGGAGTTAACCCCTCGAAAATTTATTGCTGGCATGAAGTAATAGGTTCGGAGATTCTGTCAAAGAAAATTGACTGCAATGAATGGATGTCGAAGACAAAGTATTCATTTTTGTTGTTCTTCTTTCATTTATTTGAGTCATAGGACCTCCGTACTATTAAGAGGGGTATCGGTTCACGAAGCTTAGATCTGTTGTAATGCTTAGCCCAAAACCTATGCAAGACTAAGAGAAATCTCTTTATGTTTCGAATGATTACCTGCCAGAGTAGATGTTGTTCTTCATGCTGCAGGAGATATCTTTCGAACTGAGGAGTTAGCATTACTTGCTCTGCAAAGAATGTTACCGTTGTGCTCAATTTCCGACCGTTGGACTCGTGTCGTTCGGCCATTGGCTGCTCCACATGTCCAATTTGGTCTTGTTCCCTTCAGGGAGGGCTGCAGCTATAAATAGCCGCCTCATTTCAACATTGCCCGTTGGCCGCTCCACTTAAGATTTCTGAGAAGATTGATTGAGCATCCCCTCTTCGGGTGATTTGAGTTTAAGATCATCGAGAGAAAAATCAAGAGCTGAAACTTAGACAGTGGTTCAGTATCACAGTAGTTCTGAGTTAAGAGTTCTTGTACCTGTTACTCTTGAGAGTTGTGCACCCTCTACACGGATAGGTGTTGTCTTGAGTGTTGAAGAGTTATTGTCTTCACCGAGCAACATCTTCAGCAACCAAGAGTCATTGTGGTTCATGAAGAGGTCTATCGAAGGTTTGGAGATCGCCGACAAGTATCTACCACAAGTGAAATCAACTAGAGTCTGATCAGCTCCGAGTTGAAGGAGAATAGGGCAAAGAGAGTTTATCTTCTGTGTTAAATCACAAGCCCTCCAACCAGACATAGTCCTTTGGCAGAAGGGCGAACTGGTCTACCATATCCGTCTGTCGCCATCGAGCACCACTGGTTCACTTTACCTCACTACATTACCTTCAGCAGTTTACTTTCATGCTCTATGATGATAGTTTGTCTGATCATTCATTCACTTTTGCATATTATTATTTTCTCTCATCTTTGTCATTCCCATCTATTTAAGTTCGTATCTCACCTTGTTGCATGCTTATCATTCAGTTTAGTCATCCCAGTCATATAAATTTATCTACGCACTTATCTTATTAAGTCTAGTGTGTTTTCCCTGTGTCGCTTTCATTCACCTCGCCATTGATCTTTCTCGTGATTTTCCTTCGTAATTCTCACCTTAAATTCTCTCATGTTACTGTGTTTGTTTGCATGTTGCATTACCATCATTATTGTCAAACCTGTGACATCCTATGCTCGGACCATTATTGCTTCCTAAGTCAATAGATATGTTCCTCTATAACGTGCTTGATTAAGTTCTTTTCTACCGAACCTTATTTCCGCTGGTGTGATTGGGATCAGTTCATAACATTCACAAGAATTTTTGAATCTCCCATTCACCCCCCCTCTGGTCGATATAGTCTCAGTCCTAACAATTGGTATCAGAGCAGGTACTCCCTTTCTCTGTTTATTAAAGGTCTAACAACCTTGGAGTTTTGAGTATGTCGTATGTAGGTAGATCATCGCACTCTGAAAGGTTTCCTATCTTTGATGGAAATGACTATGTCTACTGGAAAGAGAAAATGAGAATCAGACTTCAAGCCATCAACATAGAACTTTGGCGGATTGTGGAAATGGATACACCATTCATCACCCTGATGCTCCCACTTTTGATGACAAAGTTATACTGCGGTTGAATGCACAAGCAAAATATAATATCTGTGACTGTATCTCGAAAGACATTTTCATTTGGTTTCGAAAGCTTGACATTTCAAAGCAACTCTTGGATGCCATAAAAAATGCTCATGAAGAATTCATTACCAGAATAGATCCTCACACTAAAATGCTCTGTGCCATGTTTGGTGCTTTCAAAAGTCTTCATAAGGAAAGTGCTATGGAACTCACTGATCGGTTGACCAATATTGTTTAAAGACTTGATCAACGAGGAGTAACGTATATCACCGATATAGATGTGGTCAACAAGTTGCTGAGTGCTCTTGATGGAAGCTTCAATCCAATTGTAGCTGAAACCAAGCAAAGACTAGACTATGAAGAACTTCACTACGTCGAGGTCATGAGCTGTTGTCTATCCACGAAGAAAAGATGGAACTTGAAAATGGATATCAACAATCTTCTTGGGAAAGTGAAGGGGGAATTCTTTCACACTATGGTAGTTCACAAGAAGAAGATGTCGAGAATCAACACAGTATCACAAGGGAACAATAAATGCTCAAAGAAAGGTTGAGTGATGTCACAAGATAGAATCTGTGTCTCACAAATGATGACGAATTTGACTTGCCTAAATCTTCAAGAAAGTTACCTCTGAAAGAATTCGGTCACCTCATAGCAGACTCTCCTTGTTGGGATGGAAAACCTAGCAACAGATGCAAGTATCTTCACTGCAATGGATTCACTTGAATGGATCATCATACTAAGCTCTCATAGAAAAATGAATCTGTCTCATCCTCTTCGACGAGACCAGTCACTGTCGTGCAAGACAAAGCAACCATCGAATCTAATATGAAGAAAATATCGCAGCTAAACAAAGTATGTGCTGAAATGAATATGGAATCTGAAGATGAGACATCTGAATCGAATCAAAAGATGAAGAGCTTCACAGAAGGTTAAAGAAGTACTGCTTTCTTTGCTTATGAATCATCTGAGCAATCACTCGAATCAGACACTGATTACAATGCTTCAAGTGATGATGAACCAATCGCATTCTGTCTCATGGCAAAGACCTCTAAGGATCAGGTATCAGCAAAGCACCGAAAATCTATGACTGGATATTCTCCTGAATACCTTGCCTATGCTAAACTGGTTAATATTGCAAAATCTCAACAAGATGGGCTTGAAAAACTTGAGAAGAATCTTAGGGAAGCTGAAGGATTATTGGTCGAAGAGATGGAGAATAACCAATAGTTGATCGAAGAGCATGATGCTTTTTCTTTAACTATTGATGATCTTTCCAACCGATATGATTCCCTTACAGTCGACTATGAGAGTTTATCAGATGAGCTCCTTAACAGGAATCAAGAACTCGAGTCACTGAAAGAGTCTCATAACATGCTAGCATAAGAAAAAACTTCTCTCTTCGCCGAGCAATCTAAATGACTTCCTGATGATTTTGTGCCTCCTTGGTCATAATGCCTAGAACGTAGCAATGCTGATTCAAATGTTGAAATATCTAATGATGTCGTCGAGAATATTGCAACAACTATGAATGATATTTCTAACCCCTCTTCCGAGGAATTCGTTGCTATCTTTGATGAAAACTGCAGGTTAAAGAACTTGCTTGAGATAGGAATGCTAAAGAGCCTCAAAGGGCATCAAACTCTCTGTGATGTGCTCAAGAAGTCAATATGCACAAAAAAACCTGAAAGGAAGGATTGGGGTTCGAAAGAAAACTCAACGTTGATGGAACCTACTGGACTCCCGAGCAATATCCTCGAACGAGTTGGGTTCTTGCTAAAAGTCAAACTCTTGAACCTGCAATTCTGTCTGGATATGGAACTCCCATTTCTATTGTTTCTAACGAGTCTGATGACTCAAACTACAAATTCTTCAAACAACAAAATGGTAAGCTTTTCGCTCGGTATGTTGGGACTAACTGCAGGTCTGGTTCACCCAAGAGGCAAATCTGGGTGAGGAAGTGCGTCATTGAAATTTTATCTGTCACTGCTAACCTAAATATGCATAGTGATTCTCTTCGAGGAAATGATTTTCATTCGCGGATTGGCACTAAAACTTCCTCGAATGGATATCGGTCAAACCTTCGATAAAAGGAATACATGCGTACCTCCTCAAGCCATTATGCTCATGTCTCTTGAAACAATTTCAATGCATATTCATATGATTACTCTCAAAATGCACATGAAAACTACAGATCTCATCGAAGTAATGTCCCTGCTCAGTCAATACAAATGAGATTCTCACTGCCCACGCAAGTGTGGGTTACAAAAAAGAACCAACCCTTCTTGCAGGAACTCTCTCAGGGATTCTACCGTTTATTCTTAGCCCTGAAGAACTTTGTTGGTGCTTGTTCTTTGTGTTTATTTGCTCTAGTTTGTGTGTTTTTGTCTTTGTTTTAATATGTTTGTGCTTCGTCCGATGAACAACTCACTCATAAGCTCCGTGTTTTTTGTATTTCCTCCCTTCTGGATGAGTGTTTGTTTCAGACCCTTTTATCCCTCTATTCTTTCGCATCCACATCTATGATGTCCGTCATAAGCATGCAATTTAACCTGAAGAAAATTTCTATCCGACGTCCTTGGTCATGAAATAAATCAACTTTAAACTTTTAATCACATTTGGCATTTGCCCTTCTTCGAACCCTTCGGTCTCCCGCTCTCTTCCCGAGTTTTCCGCAGAACCGACGATCGTGATCATGTCCGTCGAATGCAGAACATCCCACAACTGAGAGCCATAGATTTCTGAGAGGAGTTCAGCTCGCTAGCTATAAATACCCCTCACCATGTCTTCTTCCTCCCTGATTCCTCACACCCTCGTCACCTCCACCCGAGACCTCGCTCGAAGCAACTCCGGCGAAGAGCCTCACTGTGTTACTCCGGTGAAACTTCATCGAGGTTGATCACGCCGGTGCGGTAATCCTTCCCTCCCGCATTATCGTAGCTGATCCAAGTTGCCAAGTTAGGGCGCTTGGATCCGGAACTGCTCCTGTTCTTGCCTCCATTCTTAGGGCAGTTCTTACCATTGCTATTTTTCCTTGTCTTATTTCACCGTGATAGATCTTTAGGAATCACTAGGATTTGACTAGTACGGTTTGTAGATCTTCCTCAGACTTGTTCTCCTCGAGCTAGGGTTTGATAACCTACAAGTATAGGGGATCGCAACAGTTTTCGACGGTAGAGTATTCAACCCAAATTTATTAATTCGACATAAGGGGAGCCAAAGAATATTCTCAAGTATTAGCAGCTGAGTTGTCAATTCAACCACACCTGAAAGACTTAATATCTGCAGTTCTCGGTGTTCTGGGAACGGGGGTCCCCAGACTTGCCTGCCTGCGGCCTGCGGTGTGGCTCAAAGGGGGGCCCAGCGTGGCCCATCTTCATCAACACAGACCCAAGACCCTCGCGAGGGGCCAAGCCTCGTGGGGCGGACGACACGAAGCTTCCTCAGGCACGGCCTCATCAGGCTGGCTCGTGAGGAGGCGGAGAGATCAAGGCGGGGTACCTCACGAGGTGCCCGTGACGCAAGCCATGACGACCAAGGGCGCCAGGCGGGCGCCAGCCCGCGCAGTGTCCTTCTTTCCTCTTTGGTGCAAAGGGAGCAAGCGCAGGCGAGAGCATCAAGCAAAGGCACCCGTTTCGGTGCAACGAGACCAAGACCAGCCCAACGGCAGGGAGGAAGTCATTGTGGATCCCAAGCCAGCGTCATCACCAGAGCCTTTGGCAGGCGAGGACCAACTTTAGTCAGGATAAGTGTACCAGATGTTCCCCTTCAAAATGGCCAATTGTTGGCGCCCTTCCCGCTCAATATTTGGGAAGAGGCCCAGGGCCTTTGCCTATAAATAGGACTAGCCACCCCCAGGGCAGGGGAGATCGGATCAGATCAGATCAGATAGAGAGAGAGAGATCGAAGGGATAGAGAATCTGGAAGCCCAGAGAGAAACAAGAGAGGATCGGCCAACCCAGAAACAAGCTGGGATCGGATCGAGTAGCATCACGCAGAGAGAGAGAGAGAAGGGTGACTGAACTCCTCCTAGCAGTTCATCCCCCAGCCAAGAACAGACCCTCGCGAGGCTGTTCTTCCTTGTATTGCTCATCATCATCAGCCCAAGAGGCAATCCACCACACCACAAACTAGAGTAGGGTATTACACCACAATGGTGGCCCGAACTAGTATAAACCCTGTGTCTCTTGTGTTGTTCTTTCCATAGCTTAGATCTTAGCATGGCGGTGCGGTGCAGGTAGGTAGAAGGCGAAATCTCCGCACGCACCCCAGTGTTCGAACCTCAAGGGTTTGCCAGAACCCGAAATCTGACATTTGGCGCGCCAGGTAGGGGTGCACCGGGATTCGTCTTCCACCGCCCCGTTCTCCTCCGACCATCGCGTCCATGTCTGACGCTCGTCGGGCCCGCGCCGAGCGCCGAGCCACTCTCGCTTCCTGCGTCGCCCAGACGGCTCCTGTCGGCGGGCGTCCTCGCCGTTTCCCGTCACCTGCCATCAACGCCGCCACCGGCCCGACGGGAAACGAGCAGCAAGCGTCGTCTCAGCATCCGTCCGTGCGGCAAGACGGCCACACCGCTACTCCCTCGCTCACCCCAGCTGGTTCTTCGTCCCGCGCGCTCCGCACACCCATGGAGGCTCGAGCTGCGCTCATCGCGGCAAACGAGCTCCTGCGCTACCGTCCCGTCGACGACGTCTACGAAGAATGGCTCGACCGCGTCGCCGAGCTCGTCCGCGCCGCAGGGGGCTCTCCTGCGCCGTCCGTTCCGCTGCACCGCACCCCGCCCTGCGCGGGCGACGAAGCTCCGGGGGCGCCCCAGCCGCCTCCTCCTCAAGAAGGCACCCAGGCTCCAAGGCGCGTGGCCCCTGGGCAGAACCCGCTCCGTCAGGTGCCAGCGCGGCAAGAGCAGAGCTGCCAAGAAGTCCCACGCCTGCAAGAAGCTGCCCGGGCGCTCCCTGCTCCAGCACGTCACGGCCATGCTCCTACTCCCGCACGTCAAGACCCCGCGCTGCTCCCAATTGCAGCGCATGGGGACCTGCAAGACCAAGCTCTCCATCACCCAAGGCCTCCTGTGGCCACAGCAGGCTGTCGTGCCTTCACCACCGAGCTACGCAGCGTCGCGTGGCCCGGCAAGTTCAAGCCAGACCTGCCTCCTCGTTACGACGGCACGGCCGTCCCTGCGGAGTTCCTCCAGCTCTATGAGCTGGGCATCGAAGCTGCCAACGGGGACGAGAAGGTCATGGCGAACTGGTTTCCCATGGCGCTCAAGGACGGGGCCCGCACCTGGCTCCTGAACCTTGCTCCAGGCACGATCTCCTCCTCGGACGAGATGCGCACCCGCTTCATCGCCAACTTCCAAAGTACTCGCTACCGGCCACCCGCCATGAGCGACATGCGCCGCATCAAGCAACAACCCAGAGAGACCCTGCAGAAGTACATCCAGCGCTTCAACAACGCATGCCTCAAGATTCCCAAGGTGACCGAGGAGGCCATCATCTCAGTCTTCTCCGACGGCGTGCGCGACGTCAAGATGAAGGAGGAGCTGGCGATGCATGAAGACCTGTGCACTTCCTTGGAGCTGTTCAACTTGGGACCAAGTGCGCCAGGGCTGAGGAAGGGCGTCTCTCCCTCCTCAAGCTGCCTGCCACAGACCCAGAAGAGAAGAAGCCCAAGGCCAAGGATGTGAAGCGCAAGGGGGTTGTCGTGCTCGCGGCAGAACCAGACACCAAGCGGGGCAGAGATCAGCCCGAATCTTCCAAGGGCAATCGGTACTATGTGTACCACGACCGCCACACCCACAACACCAACGAATGTCAAGAGCTCCGAGCTGTGCGAGAAGGAAGGATCGGACGTCGCCCCGACCGCGGTGACCGGGGCTACGGTCGAGGAGGAGGAAGGAACGCAGGACGCTGGGAAGACCGCTGCCCGCGCCAAGGGTGGCGCGATCGACCTCGCGAGGATCGCTGGCAAGACCTGCCTCGTGAGGGAGACTGGAGGGATCAGCCTCGCGAGGATCGCCCGCAAGGCAACGCATGCCTCCCTCCACTGCCGCCGCAGCCAAGGAGAAACGAGGAACGCCATCAGGATGAGGGGGCTGGGGGCTTCCAGGAGCCGCGCACGATCGCCTGCGTCCTGGGCGGGGCTCAAGCCCCAGCCTCTCAACGCATCTTCAAGCAGTTCGCCCGCGAAGTGAATGCAGTCCTCCCCAAGCTTGAAGCCACGCACCCTCTCAGGTGGTCGGCATGCGCCATCACGTTCAGCTCAGCGGATCAGCTCAAGTGTGCGGCCACGGCCGGAGTCCTCCCGATGCTTTGTTCCCCAATCATCAGCAACGTGCTGGTCACCAGGACCCTCATTGATGGCGGGGCAGGGCTCAACGTCCTGTTCGTGGAAACATTCAACAATCTCCAAGTGCCCTACGGTCCCCTTTCTCCGGAGTCACCGACGGCTCCACGGTCCCGATTGGGCAGGTCCGCCTCCCTGTCACCTTCGGGGCACGCAACAACTACCGCACCAAGCTCATCGACTTCGACGTCGCTCACATTCGCCTGCCGTACAACGCCATCCTCGGGTACCCAGCGCTGGCCAAGTTCATGGCCGTGACTCACCACGGCTACAACGTCCTCAAGATGCCAGGAAGTGGCGGAGTCATCACGGTGCCCTGTGAAGATAAGGACGCGGTGTGTTCCCTGGATCGAGCCTTTCAGGCCGCATCACTGGAAGACCCGGATCGCGGAAGCAGGAGGCTTCCCGAGGCCACCCCCAAGAAGAAGAAGACATCGTCCGGCCCGGCTCCTCAGGAGGCAGGCCCCTCAGGGCCCGCGCCTGCCCAGGGGGAACCTCCTTCCATCGCATAGGAAAGCGCGCCCGGCGCCCTCCTCAGGCAGGGCTCGGGGGCTCTCCCCTGGAGGGCCACCGACCTGGCTAGGGTCACGAGGGAGGCGCTTGGGCGCCACATGGAGGCGTGTTTTGAAGCACATTTCCCTCAAGAAGGAGTAAGGCAAGGAGGGCCAGACCCTCAGGAGTTCGTCAGCAAGGCCATTCAGGAGCTACGGGAGTCAAGAGTCATGAGAGGCGGCCGCCACCTACCAGCTGTGGCTCCCCATCCAGGCGAGGATGGTGGGCTGCGCATCTGCATCGACATACCAGGGCTCAATCGAGTCACCTCTCTGGAGCACCTCTGGGCCTCGCGAGTGGGGCGCTGCGAAGGTCCACCCCACAGCTACGTTCGCATGCCTTACGGCTTGCCGAGCGTGGCTGCCACGTACCAGCGCCTCATGAGGGGCATCATGGAGGCTCAAGAGGCCAGGCGTTCCGCAGCCCTGGCGGAGATGGAGATGGTCCGCGAGGAGCCACCAGCGCCTCCGGAGCCTCCCGAGGCCCCTGGGCCTGGGGGCTCGTGAGGATCGGCTTTCGCAGCCACCGAATCTGCTACACCAACGCTGCTTCGTCCTCAACATCACCAGGTGACATCTTTCAAGTTTCATTTCCAGCTGGGAGCGCCCCCCAGGGCTGCATTATTCCTAGGCCGCGTGGGCCCGTCCCTGCGGCATGTATCCCTTTTATTTCATGTTGTTAGCTTACTTTGTTGGGGGGGCGCCCCTCGGGCTGCATCATCCCCAAGTCGCTCGGGCCAGACCCAGCGGCACGTATCCCTTTAGCATTTATTTCCGGCTATGCGTTCGACCCACCATGCTTGATTATTTGATGCCGGTCCACGGCACCTCTTCTTCTCCATGCCAACCACTTGCACGTTAAAGGGGGGGTACCTGAGCATCGCGACTCAGGGCTCTTACTGGCTCTCCAGCCCTCACCCTCTGGCCTTGTCCACGGCATCACGACCTGGCATACCAGCGACGGCTGAGACCAGCTCGAGGGCCGGGACCCGAGGACGTAGAGTGCCGGCATCTAACCAAATTTGCAGGAACACATCACAAGATAAGGCCCAGTGCCAGGCGCAACCTGCCTAGAGGTAGGGCCCCGTGAGTCCCGCGCTGGCTCACGGGTGCCCAGATACACCTCGCCAGGCCCTACCGTGCCAGCCACGTGTCAGGGCGGGGCTGTACACGCCCCGGGGGATCCTCCCGGAGGGGAGCCCCCTCCCACGTACCAGTGGAAGCACCATGCTTCGCGCTGGCTGACGACACTGCCGAGGAGCGGATATGCTCATACACATACGGAAGCGCTATGCTCCGCGCTGGTGATAAACAACTGAGGGTGGCCCCCGGGCTGCATTAACCTCAGGGAGCCCAAAGCTCAGTGTCTAGCCTCATCGTAACGCCTCCCCTCGGGAGTGCCACGCGAGGGGGCTGGGCACGGGGGATGCGCCTGGGTCATGCCCAGATGCACGCCACCCAGCCAGGCCCCCCGGGCCTGGTTCGTCGCGCGTCTCTCCCCAAGCGGAGCCAAGGTACGAAGGCCGTTTGAGCATCAAGGGGGACTCCTGAGCATCGTGACTCAGGAGCCTAACTGGTCACGTAGCCCCTCACTCCTTGGTCCCGTCCTGGTTTCCGGTCGGGGCTAACGGCGGCTGAGGTATGCGTGGGGCCGGGCTCTGCAGACGTAGAACGGTAGATCCACCCACATCTCACCTCCCTACTTGTTGTTCGTGCGCCAAGGGGGACTCCTGAGCATCGCGACTCAGGAGCCTAACTTGTCACGTAGCCCCTCACTCCTTGGTCCCGTCCTGGTTTCCGGTCGGGGCTAACGGCGGCTGAGGTATGCGCGGGGCCGGGCTCTGCCGGCGTAGAACATAAGCAAGTAGGAAGGAAAAGCGCAAATTTCAAGGAATTCAAAAGCAAATATTACAGTCCACACTATTATCTCAATGCCAAACGCAAGTTTAAACGCCTCCCCGAGGCATGATACATGTGCAGGAATTGAAGGCAGGACAGGAGCCACAACGGAGTCACTTGTCGGCGGCGGAGCAGCGGGGAGTGGCTTCGCCTCATGGAGCAGCAGGGTCGGCAGCGCCTCGCTTCGGCTTGGTGCTGACGGCCCGGAACTTCCCCAGCAGAGCCTCCGCGCGACCCTTCACGGCCTCGGCAGCGGCAGCGGCACGCTCGCCGCTTGCTGGCTCCAATAGGCTGTCGAGGTCGACGCTGGGATCGCGAAGGTAGATGTGGGTGAGGACCCGCGTCAGCGCTACAGAAGACAGGACACGTGCCTCGGCCTCGGCCGTGGGGCCAAGGCCAAGGGCGACATCTTCAAGAGCGCGAACCAGGAAGGGAAGCAACTTGGCGGGGCCGTCCTCGGCGCTAGCCAGCGGGCTCTCCAGGCCGCTATCGTAAAGCGTCCTCAGCGAGGAGCGAGCCTTCGCCTCCATCTCCGCGAAGGCCACGCGGTCCTCGGCAAGAATCTGGGCCTTGTCGTCTAGCTTGACCTTCCTCGCCCCCAACTCGTGCTTCAGCGCGCCTAGGCGGTCACGGCGCTTCCTGAGCTTGGCCTCCCGGTCCTTGACGGCCGCCTCGCGAGCCTTCACGCCTTCTTCCTGCTCTTGGCGAAGGCGGGCCTCTTTCGCGAGCTGGTCCCGCAGGCCTTGCAGCTCGTCCTCCAGCACCTTGCAGCGACCACGGACGTCGACCACCTCCCCCAGGGCTGCATCACGAGCAGCCTTCGCCTCAAGGACGGCCTGCCTCTCCTCATCTCAAGCCGTCGAGGCCTGGACCAGCGCCGCCCGAATCGAAGCGTCGGAGCGAATCCATCCTGAAGCCAGCTCCAAGCGCCCGGCCACCAAGCGAGGGTCGGCGCCAAGAAGATCCTGCCGCAGCCGGTCCAGCTCAGCAGCAGCATGATCCAGAACGGTAGGAGGAGTCGGAGAGATAGCAGTCGGTGGAGTAGGAGGAGAAGGCGGCAGCGCGACCACAGCATCCTGAGGCGGAGCCTGCTGCGCCCCAACGGCTGTGGTGGCGGCAGCAGGCAAAGGCACCTCGGGAGTCGCTTGGGCATGGGGGCTGAGCTCGCCCCAGCCGGCTCAGCCAGGCCTCGCGAGGACGACCGGGCAGGAGAGGCCCGTGCGTCGCGGTCACCTTCCTTCGCGGGCAGAGGCGCTGCCCTGGATGGAACCTCAAGAGCTCCCTTCGGCTTCTTTGCTGCGGGCGCCAGCCTATCCAAGAGATGCGGACGTCAAGCCTCAGCAGCAGAACAAGAAATAAAGACAAGAATGAAGCACTTACGGGTCGTCGCCAGTGAGCTCAGGCAGCCTCTGGCCAAATTTGAAGCCTGAAAGCCGGCTGGAAGGGTCAACCTCGGGAAGCTCGGGAACGGAAGGCGCGTCTGCAGTCCCCCTCGGGGCCGGGGCAGACCCGCGGGAGATCAGCCCGGTCCTGTCCTTCTTCGGGATCAGGGGCAAGCTCCCGCCGCCCTCCTCGTCATCATCCTCGTCGTCATCGCTCGGAGAGAGGCGGAGAACGTGGGACCTGCGCCGGGGGAGGGGAGCCCTCAACTCTCCGTCAGTCGCCTCGGAGTCAGGCCCTTTTTCCCGCTCCCCTCCTTCCTCCTCTTCGCTGGAGTCGTCGGAGGACACGTCCATCAGTTCCTCGGGAGCCTCCGTGGGCACGGGCCCGTCCCCGTTGAATACGGGCATGGACTCCACTACCTGCTCCCAGTCGTCGCGGAGGAACAAGGGCGTAGGAGCGCCCTCCAACCTCGCCACATCGCCCCCGACCAGAGATTGGAGGACCGCAGCCAGATCTTCGTCGGCCAAGACCGCGGGGCTCGGATGGGGCCTCCACGTCGGAAGTGAGTACCACCGAAGCGGAGCCAGCTGGTGCTCCAGGAATTCCCTCAGTAGCGACGCGCTGGTCAGCTTCGCCACCGCCGTGTTGGCCGGCCTCAGATCCGCGTCCATCTTCTCCAACACCAGCTTCGCGCGGGGGTCCGCGAGCTCCGCTCGACCCCAATCGCTGGAGCTCGTGGGGTGCTCCGTGGGCAAGATCAGCCGAGGGTGGATGCGCCCAGCATCTGCCAAGACCCACTTGCTCCTAAAGCCCTCAATCCTTTTCCCGGGGTTCGAAATGGCAATGGCGCCACCGTACGCGACGAAGCTCGCGCACGCGGAAGCAGGACCGCGAGAGGTCCGGAGGTAGAAGTAGTGGCGCAGCAAGGCCACTGAGGGCTGCACCCCTACGTGAGCCTCGCAGTAATAGGCGAAGATTGCCAGGAGAAGGACGGAGTTGGGGTGGAGATGCAGAGCCTGTAACTTATAATGACGGAGGACAGAGAAGAAGAACTCGGAGAAGGGAGGCACCAGGCCAACAGCAATGGCGCTTACAAAGAGCGGATAGAAGGTGCTCCCTTGGCCCTCAGGGGTGGCGGAGCCGGCCTTGAACACCTTCGCCCCGTCGATGCCCTGCGCCGCCGCCATCCGGCGCAACCGGGCGAGGCTCACCTCCGACACATTCGGCGAATCCAGGGCAGACGAGTACCAAGCTCCGGTCGGGGACTGACGAGGCGCCATGGCTTCCTAGGTCACGCGGTCGAAGTAGATCTGGAAATTTTGGAGGAAGGAAGGGGATCTGAGCAGCAACCGGAGAAAGCAAAAGAAAGCAAAGCCTAGGCAGATGCCGCTCCTTTATCAACACGCGCGGTTGCTGAGGCGCTCACGTCCAATCAACCGCCACGCGGCGCCCAAGGCCGCAGGCTGTTAGGGCCCACGGCGCTTCGCTCTTGCCCTTTCGCCTCCCTGCACGGCCAAGTCCGGGCGCGCCTTGGGCCCGGGGGCTACTGTCGGCGTTCTGGGAACGGGGGTCCCCAGACTTGCCTGCCTGCGGCGTGGCTCAAAGGGGGGCCCAGCGCGGCCCATCTTCATCAACACAGACCCAAGACCCTTGCGAGGGGCCAAGCCTCGCGGGGCGGACGACACGGAGCTTCCTCAGGCACGACCTCATCAGGCTGGCTCATGAGGAGGCGGAGAGATCAAGGCGGGGTACCTCACGAGGTGCCCGTGATGCAAGCCATGACGACCAAGGGCGCCAGGCGGGCGTCAGCCCTCGCAGTGTCCTTTCCTCTTTGGTGCAAAGGGAGCAAGCGCAGGCGAGAGCATCAAGCAAAGGCACTCGTTTCGGTGCAACGAGACCAAGACCAGCCCAACGGCAGGGAGGAAGTCATTGTGGAGCCCAAGCCAGCATCATCACCAGAGCCTTTGGCAGGCGAGGACCAACTTTAGTCAGGATAAGTGTACCAGATGTTCCCCTTCAAAATGGCCAATTGTTGGCGCCCTTCCCGCTCAATATTTGGGAAGAGGCCCAGGGCCTTTGCCTATAAATAGGACTAGCCACCCCCAGGGCAGGGGAGATCGGATCAGATCAGATCAGATAGAGAGAGAGAGATCGAAGGGATAGAGAATCTGGAAGCCCAGAGAGAAACAAGAGAGGATCGGCCAACCCAGAAACAAGCTGGGATCGGATCGAGTAGCATCACGCAGAGAGAGAGAGAAGGGTGACTGAACTCCTCCTAGCAGTTCATCCCCCAGCCAAGAACAGACCCTCGCGAGGCTGTTCTTCCTTGTATTGCTCATCATCATCAGCCCAAGAGGCAATCCACCACACCACAAACTAGAGTAGGGTATTACACCACAATGGTGGCCCGAACTAGTATAAACCCTGTGTCTCTTGTGCTGTTCTTTCCATAGCTTAGATCTTAGCATGGCGGTGGGGTGCAGGTAGGTAGAAGGCGAAATCTCCGCGCGCACCCCAGTGTTCGAACCTCAAGGGTCTGCCGGAACCCGAAATCCAACAGCAGTAATGTATTTAGTAGCAAAGTAATAGTATTTAGTAGCAAAGTAATATGGAAGTAATGGTAACAGTGGCAACGGTAACAGTAGCAGTTTTGTAGCAATCGTAACAGTGGCAACGGAAAAGTAACTTAGCAAAGATCAATATGAAACGAGCTCGTAGGCAATCGATCAATGATGGATAATTATGTCGGATGGCATTCATCATGCAATAGTTATAACATAGGGTGACACAGAACTAGCTTCAATTCATCAATGTAATGTAGGCATGTATTCCGAATATAGTCATACGTGCTTATGGAAAAGAACTTGCATGACATCTTTTATCCTACCCTCCCGTGGTAGCGGGGTCCTATTGGAAACTAAGGGATATTAAGGCCTTCGTTTAATAGAGTACTGGACCAAAGCATTAGCACTTAGTGAATACATGAACTCCTCAAACTACGGTCATCACCGGGAAGTGTCCTGGCTATTGTCACTCCAGGGTTGCCGGATCATAACACGTAGTAGGTGACTATAACTTGCAAGATTGGATCAAGAACACAAATATATTCATGAAAACATAACAGGTTCAGATCTGAAATCATGGCACTCGGGCCCTAGTGACAAGCATTAGGCATAGCAGAGTCATAGCAACATCAATCTTAGAACATAGTGGATACTAGGGATCAAACCCTAACAAAACTAACTCGATTATATGGTAAATCTCATCCAACCCATCACCGTCCAACAAGTCTACGATGGAATTACTCACGCACGGCGGTGAGCATCATGAAATTGGTGATGGAGGACGGTTGATGATGACGATGGCGATGATTTCCCCTCTCTGGAGCCCAGAACGGACTCTAGATCTGCCCTTCGAGGAAGAACAGGGCTTGGCGGTGGCTGCCTATCATAAAACGCGATGAATCCTTCTCTCTGATTTTTTCTCCCCGAACGTGAATATATGGAGTTGGAGTTGAGGCCAGTGGAGGTCCAGGGGGCCCACAAGGACAGAGGGCATGCCCCAGGGGGGTGGGCGCACCCCCCAACCTTGTGGCCAGAGTGTGGGCCCCCTTCGGTTGATTCTTTCGCCAATATTTTTTATTAATTCCAAAAATCATCTCTGTGAAGTTTCAGGTCATTCCGAGAACTTTTATTTCTGCACAAAAATAACACCAATTCTACTGGAAACAGCATCAGTTCGGGTTAGTTCCAATCAAATCACGCAAGTTAGAGTCCAAAACAAGGGCAAAAGAGTTTGGAAAAGTAGATACAATGGAGACGTATCAACTCCCCCAAGCTTAACCCATTGCATGTCCTCAAGCAATTTAATTGACAAACTAAAGGTGATAAAGAAAAACTTCTACAAACTCTGTTTGATCTTGTTGTTGCAAATATGTAAAGCCAACATTCAAGTTTTCAGCATAGATTATGAACTAACCATATTCACAATAACATTTAGATCTCACATTTACTCATATCAATGGCTTAATCAACTAGCGAGCAATAATAATAAATCTCAGATGACAACACTTTTTCAAAACAATCATGATATGATATAACAGAATGGTATCTCGCTAGCCCTTTCTGAGACCGCAAAACATAACTGCAGAGCACCCCTGAAGATCAAGGAAGGGCTAGACATTGTAATTCATGGTAAAAGAGATCCAGTCACAGTCATACTCAATATAAATTAATAACAATGCATACAAATGACAGTGGTGCTCTCTAACTGGTGCTTTTTATAAGAGGATGATGACTCAGCGATAAAAGTAAATAGATAGGCCCTTCGCAGAGGGAAGCAGGGATTTGTAGAGGTGCCAGAGCTCGAGGTTTTGAAACAAAGATAAATAATATTTTGAGTGGTATACTTTCATTGTCAACATAACAACCAAGAGATCTCGGTATCTTCCATGCTACATACATTATAGGCGGTTCCCAAACAGAATGGTAAAGTTTATACTCCCCCACCACCAACAAGCACACTCCACGGCTTGTCTGAAACAACGGGTACCGTCCAACTAACAACAGTCCTGGGGGAGTTTTGTTTGCAATTATTTTGATTTTATTTGAGCATGGGACTAGGCATCCCGGTTACCAGCCATTTTCTCATGAATGATGAGCAGAGTCCACTCATCGTGAGAATAACCCACCTAGCATGGAAGATATTGACATCCCTAGTTGATAAATGAGCGATTTGAGCATACAAAACAGATTATTATTTGAAGGTTTAGAGTTTAGCACGTGCAAATTTACTTGGAACGGCAGGTAAATACCGCATGTAGGTAGGTATGGTGAACTCATATGGAACAACTTTGGGTTTATGGAAGTGGATGCACAAGCAGTATTCCCGCTTAGTACAAGTGAAGGCTAGAAAAAGTCTGGGGAGCGACCAACTAGAGAGCGACAACAGTAATAAACATGCATTGAGATTAACCAACATTGAATGCAAGCATGAGTAGGATATAAATCACCTTGAACATAAATACCGTAGAGGCTATGTTGATTTTGTTTCAACTACATGTGCGAACATGTGCCAAGTCAAGCCACTCAAATCATTCAGGATACCATCCTATCATACTACATCACAACCATTTCAATTTCCATGTTGGCACGCAAGGTAAACCATTATAAACTCCTAGCTAATTAAACATGGCATGAGTAACTATAATCTCTAATTGTCATTGCAAACATGTATCATTCATAATAAGTTGAATCAGGAACGATGAACTAATCATATTTACAAAATAAGATAGGTCAAGTTCATACCAGCTTTTCCTCATCTCAATCATTTCATCATATATCGGCATTATTGCCTTTCACTTGCACGACTGAATGGTGTGGATAATAATAGTAGTGCACGTGCATTGGACTAAGCTAGAATATGCAAACATTTATTCAAAGGAGAAGATAAGGTAATATGGGCTCTTTGTTAGATCAACAATAATGCATATCAGAGCCACTCAACATTTTCATTGTGGTCTTCTCCTCTCGACCCCCAAAGAAAAGAAAAGAATTTCAAAGAAACACACTGAAATTTTTTGGAGTCTTTGTTTGTAGCGACTCGACCCGAATGGATCAAAGTCTCTATGCTTAAGTGTCATCCCTGGATAGGTATGCTGACACACACAGTACACGAGGATTTATAGCAGAGGTAAATCACATGTATAAAGTAACGTAAATACTATTACCTTAATCCATATAGCGGAAGTAACAACAAAGTTGTGGAGTTCCCAACAACACCAACGACAAAGTTGAGTGTAGACATTGTAACCCTAACGTATCACTTACTTGTCGTAAGAATCCTGCAACATGAGACGTTGCAGCCATGTAGGTCAGTACATTGAATGTACTGGCAATTTCACACCATAGAATAATAATGTAAATGTCTATCACTATATGCATATTTGGCTGGTGGAGGCTCTAAGTTTAATTTTTGCATAAAGCTAATTTTTCCCTACAACAAAGGAATAAATTTTATATACTACCAAGATGAATTACCCATATTGAGAAGGTAACCCCAACTCAATCCAAAAATCACCAAATCATTAATAACCCAACAATATTATTAAATAGAGTGATGAGATCAACCAATAATTCAAATACCAAATACTCAAAATGTCCATAACCGGGGACACGACAAATCATGATTTTTTTGTACACTCTGTAGAGGTTTGCGCACTTTTCCCCACAAGACTCGACCGCATCCATGATCGGAAGATCGAGACATAGCCTTTCTAAAGAGGTCCCCTTAACCGATAGATAGGCCGGTACACCTACAATCCCCCTACATCTTCTAGCCCATCATGGAAAGGTTTCCCACAACTTACTCAACTATGCCAGATCCCATAATGTCTTATGGCTGCACACAGAAGTTTCTGAGCATGAATAATCTTATGATCCCTTTGAACCTGGGTGGCATTTCATAGGATGACCACACGGGTACCCGGGATCTCCTAGGACAACACTGGATTCCCCAGGTGCCCGCAACCAATCCACCTAGATGTGTATTAAAGTAGCCACTTTAAGTTTCCCTTAATTATTAACTCTCACAACTTACATGATTCTCACATACCAATCCCCATCTACGAGCATGGCTAAGCAATATGAGCACAACGTATATTACCGGGGTGATCAAAGGTATTAGGTTCCTACCTCATCAACTACATAGCAATAACCTCATGTTCCCAATCCTACTCATGCAATGTTTGAGGGTAACACTAATGCATAAAAACTAGGTAATGGAGGGTATGATCAAAGTGTAACTTGCCTTGTACTATGGACGAAGATTCTTTGCACTCATAACTCATGATAGATCTACTCGTCACACTCCGATCAATCTATCATAAGCAAGCAATGGTAACCACACATAAGCAATCACTCAAAAGATCCAAAAGAACGAAGAAAAAATACTTCAGAAAACTTCAAAACCATCAAATAAAACTCATGGACATATTTTTAACAGCAGCAAAATTGTGTGATTTTGATCTTAACAGAAAGTACATGTCAAGAGTTTCGATTTTCAAAAAGAATCAATTAATTCGGAGTTATAAAACTCAAGTTATAGCCAAAACAAGTTTGAATTCAAATTTGATCTAATTCAAATTTTAAAATTTCAAAAAGTTTATTTAATAAGTTCTCTGGATAGTTGAGATCATGACGAAGAAGTGGGTGTTGGTTTCATTGGACTTGGACAAACGAGTAAAAAGTTGTGAGAGATTGAAAAGGAAGGGCTAATCTATAAGAAAACTAATTGCATCTAGGTCCCTGGCTACGAAACAGAAACGAATCAGACGAACGTTCGCTACAGAAACTAAACGATGAAAACTGTTCGCTCCAGAGGCTTAAACAATGAACATTCTCTAAATAACTAAAACAGATTGGGTTTTTTTAAAGAAAAACCGAAAAAGACCGGGCGGTTCGGCGGCGCTTTTTACCGGTTCAACGTCGGCGGCGGCGGATCACCGGCGATGGCGGAGCGAGGCGGTTTTGGCGGCGGTGGCTCCGGCGAGAGGTGGCGACGGATCGGGCGGCGGTGCGGCTCGGCAGCGCAGGAGGCGGCGCAAGCGGAGGCGGCGGTGGCAGCGGCGAAGTGCGGCGCAGCATCGACGGCGATGTGCGGAGCGGCGGTGATGTGCATCAACGGCGGTTGCGGCTTGGAGGAGAAGGAAGAGAGGAGTCGGGCCGGCTTTTAAAGGCGGGAGGGGGCGGGGTGGCGTGGAGGAGGGGCAAGGCAAAAGGCGTCGGCGGGAGTCCGGCGCGGCCACGGGTTGCGGGGGCGGTGTCAGGCACGCTCGGGACTTCGTCCCGAGCTCGGAGACTAATGGGCGGGCTTGCTGGGCCGGCTGGGCTGGGTGCGGACGAGTTCGGTCGATCCCATTTTTTAACAGACAACAAAATTAAAGTAAATAGCAAAATAAAAATAATATATAGCATATTATATACCAAAATTTTCAAAAAAAGATTTTCTAAAACATGAACTATTTTTCAAGGGCAAATAAATTCCACAAAAAATTAAATAAAGCAAACAGTACTGCTGGTTCAAGTAAAAACCAAATAAAAATATTTTAAAATACCAAAATGATTTCATACTCATTTCTCTACATTTGTCTATTGTAGGGAATCATTTTACCCTATTTTCCATATATTTTATTTTTGGAGAAAAATAATTTGAATAAAAACCAAATAACTCCAAATTGAAAATAATTTCAAAGGGGACTTTCAATTTGATTATTTGAAACTTCCAACTCTCTTTCTTAGCATTTGAAGAAGTCATTTTATTTTCTCTCATGAAAATCATTGAGTTGCATAAAGTTTCTGAATTTGAAATATTTCCAAATGAGATTCAAATATTTTCAAAACCCTTTTCATTTTAAATGGAAGAAGTCATGTCATCTAGGGTTTTGTATTTGGAAAGAATTTGAATTCATGGAGATCATAAATGCAATGTGAAAGTTTGGGTAAGTCATTTCATTCCCTCTCATTCAACTTTCAAAAAGTTTCAAATTCACTCAATTTTACACAACCAATCACACAAGCAATCATTATCACTTAATTAATATAACATTCCAAAATTTAGAATTTTGGGATGTTACAAACCTACCACCCTTAAAATGAATCTCGCCCTCGAGATTCGGAGAGGCTAGCAAGAAATAGGTTAGTTTCGGGGGTCCTCTCAAAATCCATCGATCGTCACAGGGGGTCTGGGGTGCTACCACCCTTAGAAGCATCGTTACGGTTCAATCAAAACTTAGGTCGTACATCCTTATTGTTGGCAGTGACGATCTTTATTAGATTCTCGGGAAAATTCCTACTCTCGCTCTTCCAGTAGTGGCATAACCTTTTCCTCAATTCTTTTGTCCTTTTTATTTTGGTAAGGTTCTTCCGATACTGGTTCTTCTTAGCTGACAGGTCTGGCGCCAATACGAAACAACTATCGATATCTCATGGTGGTCATCAGTTTATGGTTTCTCCTGCAGGAAATGGGTCTGAGCTTCATTCTCACCATATGACCTATGATTGGCAACAACTGCCTTGTACAAGGGAAAATTGTCATACCATTCTAAGGTTTAATTCAGGGTTTTGATATCGTCATCTCTCTACTATGGGTAAGTCACTCAGATTTACCATCTCATATAGCAGAGGCGAATAATAAGAGTAAGTCGGCATGGTGATCAATCCATTCCGCACCCAAATCATTACCTTGTATATGGTGTAGTGAATCTCGCATTCTAGCACTCGTCCATCCTCACAAGCATTGCAGAATTTCTCTTGTCGATGAACTAAGTTCGGATAAATTCATGGATTCTGCAAGCCAAACAAACATCTATCATTCCTTCACAACTCTCAGGTTTTGCGTAACTCCTATAAGATCGCCTGTTGATAAAGTCGTAACTTCTTCCAGGGTTTTTCCTTCAGCAAGAGTGTGCTTGCTTCTTGTCAAGTCCTGGAGCCTGTGGGTTATGGCCCATCTCATCACTTGTAAACATTGAACTCATCCTGGGGTTACAATTGATCCATATTACCACATTATACCTCTTTTATATCCAATAGTACTTCATCCCTTCATATTTTTGGGGTATCCCACATATCGAGATAAAACCCATACTTATTTTTTCCGAAGTCCACTCCGTGGAATATCATTATCTTTTCCAGGGGTCAAATGTCCTCACAGGGTACTACCACCCTTGGAATGCACAAATTATTCCATAGAGCATATTTCTCATATCCTCGAAAATGGTCAAAATCTTTCTTCATAGAGTAACAACTCATAAAATTCAAAATCAGTACCAACGATGCTAACTTTATTGATTCTCAAATTATTACAATCTCCTGCATTTCCATTACATGCCTCAACTCAACACCTCAATATAAAAGAAATGTTCCCACTACTACTACTACTATATTTCTTTTTCGGCACAACTCTTTAGCACAAGTCTCCTTCTCTTTGGGACAATCTCTGGCAAAGTGCCCTGCTTCATTACAACAAAAACATATTACTTCTGACCAATCTCGAGGTTTCCTTGTGATTATATAGCCTCCTTGGATCTTCGTCTTCCTTTTTGGGCAACCGCTGAAGTAGTGCCCTGAATCTTTGCACCTGAAACATGTGATATAACTCAGGTCCTTCTTTGTAGAAATTGGGTTGTTCCTCGAATCCAATCTAAGTCTCTTCCTGGACTTTTCTATGCCAATCAAGGCTTCTATTTCCTGTGGGTCATACTCTACTTCCACTGTCGGGAATGCTACTAGATCCCCCTTCAGACAATTCTGGGAGATGTGTCCTTCTTCTCCACATGAATAGCATGACTTGGTGCAGGGTTTAATTGGGTCTTCTTCGGGTATGTCCTCCACCTCTTCCTTCATCACGGGTTCTTCTAAAATTTCCATGAGGGCTCCTTTCATTGCTTCTTTCTTCTACTGGATGGTTCTTTGTATCATGGGGTAAATGTGACATTGAGTAGGGTAGTGGGTAGTCCCTTCACACAAGAAACAAGTAATCTTCCTAGTTGGGCATTCTTCAGCCGGGTGACTTTCTACACAATGAGGGCATTCATCCTTGTGTTCTTTATGGTTGTGTCCTATTTCTCCACAGAGCTTGCATGCACAAGGTTTCTTCATATCATGTCCATAAGGCTTCAATTCCTAGGACACAAGCCGAGACTTTAGCAGAGTCAACTTAAATTCTTCCGAGGTGGTTACTCTTTGCCATCCATTGATGATTTGGTACATCCTCCACCAAGTAGCAGCACCTCTTTCAAAGCACTGAAGAGCATGCTGGGCCATATCCTTTCTGGCTACAGTGTTATTCTGCATGTGATCTTCCATGTTCTGAATTCATCGGTCCGTCTCCAATTGAGTCATCAGTCCAGAAAATATGAGTTCATCTCCATTTATCCTTTATCGGTTCCCAGGGTTTTGGGGTGAGATAAGAGAGATAGAGAGGGATACACACAATACAAACAAGTGTTTTGAAGAGACAGATTTTATTTTGTGGTTGTCGGAAAAACATCAAACAAATGACAGCTCACAATCGTCGCATCTAATGTAAGTATATAACAGGGATTTGGTCTTCTTCTGATCATGCTTACTGATCTTCTCAAGTTCTTCTGCCAGGTCATTTCTGCTGACGCGAAGTCTCTTGTGACGTCTTTTAATATTACAGAGTTGCGTTCGAAACTTCTGGGTTTCGACATCCTTGGCAAGAACCATGGTCCTACTGTCCTTCAGTTCCTGACGAATCTCCAGTATCTCGAGGTTTTGCTCCTCCAGCTTGGCTACTTTCAGCTTCTGGGTCCTGAGTTCTTCACGAAAGGCTTCCTTGTCAAATACGGCTTCCTACAGGTCCATCTTAAAATTCTTGATGTAATACTCGAGATCTTGGCGATACACCAGCTAAGGTTAAAACTTCATCTTTTGCTGATTAGGTGCTCCATTAGCCCTTTTGTCATCCAATCCTTTCGAAGAAATGCATGCTCAACTCAGCATGGTGACAATAGCATAAGCGGGCGATAACATCATGGATATCCATGTTTATGCCCATGTCTCTGCCATGAGCTATCATTCCATAGTTGATATCTCATGTCTTGGGGTTTTCTTGACGACCAAAAACTTGAGTCTTGACGCTCCATGTTCCAGTCTTTCTTCGACACACCTTAATCTCAGGTATTGGCAGCTTCAATAGTCTGACAAGTTCCATAAGGGTAGCTTTCCTAGTTTATACCAACCTGGGAATTTTTCAGAGCCTTCAAATTCTCCGAGCCTTCGGAGTCTTCAACAGTTGTAGTTTCAATTATTCAGATGCATGGTAAAATCATCTTTATTCCAAAGTGGTCTTAGTTGTTCGATATCTTGTACTTCTTGGAGTAGTCTCATCAGTCGAATCCTCGTGTGGTCAAAAGGGGAAAGGGTATAGTCTAACTATTTGAGAGGAAAATACTTGGTAAAGCTTTAGAAAATATGAGAGTTAAGGGATCTCTTTTGAAAATGAAGTTTTACAGAAATCATCTCCTAAAGGCTTGCCAGTTTCTAGGGGTCACGTCCTACAGTCAATGTGTGCTCTGATACCATCTTGTAGCGATCCGACCCAAATGGATCGAAGTCTCTATGCTTAAGTGTCATCCCTGGATCGGTATGCTGACACACATAGTACACGAGGATTTATAACAGAGGTAAATCACATGTATAAAGTAACGTAAATACTATTACCTTAATCCATATAGCGGAAGTAACAACAAAGTTGTGGAGTTCCCAACAACACCAATGGCAAAGTTGAGTGTAGACATCGTAACCCTAACTTATCACTTACTCATCGTAAGAATCCTGCAACATGAGATTTTGCGGCCATGTAGGTCAGTATATTGAATGTACTGGCAATTTCACACCATAGAATAATAATGTAAATGTCTATCACTATATGCATATTTGGCTGGTGGAGGCTCTAAGTTTATTTTTTGCATAAAGCTAATTTTTCCCTACAACAAAGGAATAAATTTTATATACTACCAAGTTGAATTACCCATATTGAGAAGGTAACCCCAACTCAATCCAAAAATCACCAAATCATTAATAACCCAACAATATCATTAAATAGAGTGATGAGATCAACCAATAATTCAAATACCAAATACTCAAAATGTCCATAACCGGGGACACGGCAAATCATGATTTGTTTGTACACTCTGTAGAGGTTTGCGCACTTTTCCCCACAAGACTCGACCACATCCATGATCGGAAGATCGAGACATAGCCTTTCTGAAGAGGTCCCCTTAACCGATAGATAGGCTGGTACACCTACAATTCCCCTACATCTGCTAGCCGATCATGGAAAGGTTTCCCACAACTTACTCAACTATGCCAGAGTCCATAATGGCTTGTGGCTGCACACGAAAGTTTCTAAGCATGAATAATCTTATGATCCCTTTGAGTCTGGGTGGCATTCCATAGGATGGTCACACGGGTACCCCGGGATCTCCTAGGACAACGCTGGATTCCCTAGGTGACCGCAACCAATCCACCCAGATGTGTATTAAAGTAGCCACTTTAAGTTTTTCTTAATTATTAACTCTCACAACTTACATGATTCTCACATACCAATCCCCGTCTACGAGCATAACTAAGCAATATGAGCACAACGTATATTCCCGGGGTGATCAAAGGTATTAGGTTCCTACCTCATCAATTACGTAGCAATAACCTCATGTTCCCAATCCTACTCATCCAATGCTTGAGGGTAACACTAATGCATAAAAACTGGGTAATGGAGGGTATGATCAAAGCGTAACTTGCCTTGTACTGTGGACGAGGATTCTTCGCACTCATAACTCGTGATAGATCTACTCATCACACTCCGATTAATCTATTGTAAGCAAGCAATGGTAACCACACATAAGCAATCACTCAAAAGATCCAAAAGAACGAAGAAAAAAAATACTTCGGAAAACTTCAAAACCATCAAATAAAACTCATGGACATATTTTTAACAACAACAAAATTGTGTGATTTTGATATTAACAGAAAGTACATGTCAAGAGTTTCGATTTTCAAAAAGAATCAATTAATTCAGAGTTATAAAACTCAAGTTATAGCCAAAACAAGGTTGAATTCAAATCTGATCTAATTCAAATTTTAAAATTTCAAAAAGTTGATTTAATAAGTTCTCTGGATAGTTGAGATCATGACGAAGAAGTGAACGTTGGTTTTATTGGATTTGGACAAACGAGTAAAAAGTTGTGAGAGATTGAAAAACAGGGGCTAATGTGTAAGAAAACTAATTGCATCTAGGTCCCTGGCTACGAAACATAAACGAATCAGACGAACGTTCGCTATAGAACCTAAACGATGAAAACCGTTCGCTCCAGAGGCTTAAACAACGAACGTTCTCTAAATAACTAAAATAGATCGGGTTTTTTTAAAGGAAAACCGAAAAGGACCGGGCGGTTCGACGGCGGTTTTTACCGATTCAACGTCGGCGGCGGCGGATCTCCGGCGATGGCGGGGGAGGCGGTTTCGGCGGCGGTGGCTCGGGCGAGAGGCAGCGGCGGATCGGGCGGCGGTGCGGCTCGGCAGCGCAGGCGGCGGCGCAAGCGGAAGCGGCGGCTGTGAAGTGCGGCGGTGGTGCGAAGTGCCACGCATACTCTACCCCTATGAGCACCTCCGAAAGACTGAGCCGATATATCATAATAACGGTTCATATCACAGTTTCACGACAAATTTTTATATACTATATGAGGACAGACAGAAAAAAATAAGACGAAATTTATATAACCAATAAAAGGGGAGCCGCCAGGTTCGAATATGTATGTGACCTCGTGGTCGCTCGTGCCTATGCTAACAATCCGGAGAGCACACGTGAATACGTGATGTGTCAAAGGGATAATAAATATATTTATATGGTTATTTCTTTCCTTATTCTGTTGTATCTTGTGCATCCTTTATATTGCCTTTCCATTTTACATTGTTATAAGAGATCCTTCAAATGGTCAAAATTCCTTAAATTCTTTCGGACAAATCAACAAAATTATTGTTTGAATTCAAAAAGAAATTAAAATCTAGATATAGAAAATACAGCGCAGAATGAATATACATAAATTCTTTGGGATAAATCAATGAAATTTTTGTTTGAATTCAAATACTTTTAAATTTAAAAATCTGGAACAAAGGAAATATGGCGCAGTATGAATGTACGTATTTTTTACAGAAAAAACAACTAAATTTGTGTTTGAAATCAAATGATGTTAATTATAAATATCTAGATAAAAGAAAATATAGCGCAGAATGTGTGTATGTAAATTCTTTGGGACAAATCGATGGAATTTTTATTTGAATTCAGATAATTTTAAATTTAAAAATCTAGATAACAGGAAATATAATGTACTGTGAATGCATGTAATATTTTGGACAAGTCAACTATTTTTTTTTGAATTCGAATATTTTATAATTTAAAAATATAGATAAAAGAAAATATATAATGCAGAATGAATTTACGTAATTTTTTGGACAAATCAACGAAATAAGAACGGACAAAATAAATAAGTCACACGCGACGAGCCACCATGAGTTTACAGGTTCAAACCGTGGGGTTCCTTATTATTTGGTTAGAATTTTTTCTTTGTGGGTGCATTATTTGGTTAGATTTTGCCTTTAATTTTTTCAGGTTAGTCTTGAAATGATATATAAAGCTAAATTGTGCAAGTAGAATGTGAAAATGACATTAGTTTGGTGGATGTACGCATGAGCCTACTAGCAGTGGTCATGTGTTCAAAACCACCCGCCCCCTCCTTTTTTTTCATTTATTTGAGGGACTCTATGTGCGCCGAAAAAAATGCAAGGTTGTTTTTTGAAGAAAAAATCCAGTGCAGCCACTACCAGCCACGGACAGTGGATCCCTACCATGTAAGCGCGAGATACGACTGGATACGGGAGGAAGCATTGTATTTAAACGATCGGATAAGTTCGCTGTCCGAAAACACATATCTTACATCTTACATTTTTAAGAAGTTAATCCCAATTCTTTCAACATGCAAAGTATCTGCCTCATCGTCCCCACTAAGCCCATGCATTGAATCTCTCTCCCACTAAGCCATGTAAAATTTGTTATATAAGCGAGCGTCCCACTAAGCCCATGCATTGAATCTCTCTTCCACTAACGCCATGCATTTAACTCTTCCCTCTCACTAAGTCATACAAAATCTGTCATATAAGCAAACTCATAAATTACAATTATTTTTACATTAGTCTATGCTATGCATTTTCTGCACACAAAAAAAGTCTGTGCTATGCATGTAACGGTGCAAGATCGTACATGCATGTTAGTCATCCTTCACATTTTTGTTCGAAATGATATTTTTAACATTAATTCAAATTCAAAATTTATATTCTATTTTTAGAGACTTTCTTTTATTGATTTTTAAGCTTATATTTTTTTCATTAGATTTAGTTATTTTTTAGCAACTATTTATATTTTTTAATAAAGTTACCGCAGCAACGCACGGGATATCATTTATGCTGGTCATAGTGGGAGTAACTTAGCAAGTAACATAGCGTATTTCAAAACATGTTTCTTTTGTGGCATGGGGTTAATGAGAAGAGAGATGTTTGGAGTAACATAATAGGTTACTGTAACATAACGCAACCCAAAACAAAATAAGTCTATGATATAATAAATATTATCATCTACTCCCTCCGTTCCTAAATACTTGTCTTTCTAGGCATTTCAATAAGTGACTACATACAGAGCAAAATGAGTGAATCTACACTCTAAAATATGTCTACATACATCCGTATATAGTAGTTATTTGAAATGTCTAGAAAGACAAGTATTTAGAAACGGAGGGAGTATGATACTATTTGTATGTTACTTTACACTAGGAAGTTACTTCCCACTGTGACTAGCCTTAGTTTTATAAGTTTGTACAGCAAACTAGTGTGCAAATCTGTGACCTACGGTGTATTTACCTCCCCAAGTAATCGCCTTCCGTGGTCCGTGGCGTTCAGTTTTCTGGGTAGGGAGAGCCTGTCGGCAGAAACGAGTGTCGCACAACTGCAGCCGCTTGGTTTGGTCCCCACACGTGGTTCTGTTTTGCTAGCTAGATCGGCAGACAGCAGAGACACAAAGCAAGCGCGAGCAATCACAGCGATGAATGATTAGGCCCGATAATTCACACCCGCGGCCGCATGCCTTCCCATTCCCAAATCTTACGGATGGTCTTGGCTGTCGTTAGAATTTTTTAAGGAACCACACAGACGATACGGGACTGTGTAGTCCCGGCTAGAGTTTAACAGGGCACATGTGGCAGAGAAGACGAAAAGACTGGCATCAAGCCTGTCCTCGAGATCGACGGCAAAAGCACAGGCTTAGCATATGCGTGCGTGCAGTCATAACTCTCTCCATCATTCAGTCGTTTGATTATGATCATGTGGCCGAAAACCGTTTCTCATTTAAACTCTTTTAACTCCCTCTATTTACATATATATATATATATATGCCTTTCCAAAATTTCGCGCAGATGAACCCTAGCCCCTTCTCCACCGCGCCACCGGACACATCCGTCCGCGCCGGACATGTCCGCCGACCATCTCATCCCGACCAACCAGAAGACGCCACGTCAGCGCCACCGCCTCCTCCAATCCTGCTGCGCCACCTCACTCCGACGGGCCTCTCTCCCCCGCGGCCCGCCGAGCCCATCCGGGACCCGCCCGGGCCCGGATCTCCGCCGCCGAGGCCCGCGCGCCGCCGCCGCTCGCCCGTTCACCGCCGCCAACCGCCCGGCTCGCTCCTTCGCCCGGCGCCACCGCGCCCTCGCCGGCGTTGCCCGCCGCCACCGCCTCCCGCCGGCGCCGGCCTCAGTTCCCGCCCGCGTCCGGCCTCGACGCTGTGCTGCTCGCCGGAGCGCACCGACTCTCCGCCCATCGCCTCGCGCCGCCTCCCGGAGCGCGCCGCCGCCGCCAACCTTCGCCGGAGGTCTGCCGCCCTTGCCCTCCGTCGCCATGGCCTCGGGCCTCCTCTGCTTCGCCCGGCTGTACGCCGTCGTCCAGGGTCGTTGGCGTCCGTCGATCCAAACGCCTTCGCTGCACCGCCCCGTCCCGCTCGGCGTCGTCCCACTGCATACCTCCGTCCTGGATCCGTGAGGTTCCGCGAACCAAACGCCTCTCGGTCATCCCGAAACGTCCCCGTCCCATTGACTTCCCGGAGGGTAAATTTCTGCGAAGTCCCAGATCTGTGTTATTTTCAGGCCATGTTCATCGCATCATAACTCTGTCATCGTAACTCCGTTTTGCATGCATGATATATCGAAATGTCCATCATGATGTCCTCTTCATTTTGTTCCATTGCACCATGCTTGCTTGAGTCCATCTTTATCTCCTAATTGTTGATGCAAGAGTGCTATAAAATGTTAGGTGCCATTTCTTATCAGTTTATGAACATTTGTCATTTTTGTCATGATTAATGTGTGCCTTCTATGAGCATGAGCTCTACATATGTTTTGGACTATGTCATGCCATCTTTACAGGGGTGTATACCATATATTTTTGTGATCAATGTGGTGACTAGCACAATCATGCAAAGTAGCTATCGTGATATTGCTGATTTCAGAGACTTAGAAATTCATTAAGTCTTTTCCCTAATGTAATGCTATATTCATGAGCAGGAGTGCAACTGCCCAATATGGCCACTCTATAGGCTGCTGTCGCAAGCAAGGTACGCGCTGACCGCTGATCCTGTGCGTTTTGTTCGTCGGTAGCTTAGCTAAGCAGGGCCGTCCAATCCACAGACCCATGGTCCCAATATACAAGCGCCCGTGTTTTGCTTTTGCCGTTCCCAAACAAGTAAACTGGATAGAACCCATGTTGTTCCCAAGTCCAAAACTACAGAGTACGCCATCCAAAACTCATGATCCCTAGGGCTGGCTGTAGTCAATATGCGAGGCAAGCGTCCTGCTGCTGGCCTCGGGCGCTGCCTGACGGATGTATGTATTCCTCCTTCCTATGCGGCTCCGGAACATCATCGGGGAAACAAGACGAGCTAGTTTTGGAACAGGAACTTCAGGTCAGCCTCTGTAAGCTTTGACATGGCCTCTGGCGAGTCACCCACGGTGCTGCAAAAAGGACAGCAGGAATGTATCAGCCAACATCATCCCATCCACCCGACCCAAGGATGGCTGAGGACGAAACGAGATTTACCCATCGAACACAAGCTGCTTCTTCTCTTGCAGTTGCAGGATGCGCTCTTCAACTGTGTCCTTGATCACAAACCTCGTGCTTCTGTGTCAGTCAAATCATATATGCCAAGTCAGATAAAGGAGGCGGTATAATTCAGTGTCCATTTTAATTAGCATAGCAAATTACCTAATAGGCTTGAATTGTCCGATTCGGTGGATTCGATCCTGTGCTTGGCTCTCCACTGCTGGATTCCACCAAGGATCCATCAAGAAAACCTATCATCCACCAGGTTATATACATATATATATATAAGCAGGAAGCAGGCAGCATCAACTGGATCGTTCTGCTTATTTTGAACGCTGAGCAACTACATGGGTTATTGCTGTCTAACTAGACATAAATAAAGGAGGAGGATATGCACTAGCTTACATGAGATGCTACAGTAAGATTAAGAGCTACTCCTCCCGCTTTCAGGCTCATCAGGAAAATCCTGCAATCTGGGTCATTTATGAAGGTATCTATAGCTCTCCCCTTCTCCACCATGTTCATTTTCCCATTAAGTTGCACACACTTGATGCCAGACTGTTAAACCATCTTATAAATTATTACATTTGTCCATAAACAATGCAATGCAATGTTAAATATAAGTAAAAGTTTCTCGATACTTTACCCTCTGCAGGGAGAATTCAATCAAATCCAAGAACGATGTGAACTGGCTGAAAACAATCCCTTTTGCAGAACCATCATGCTCAATCATGTTTCTTATCTCTTCTCGCTGCATTTAAAAAACGTCAATATTGTTTTGCACATATCATGGTCCACTCTTGACGTATGCCTAGTGCTGACTTAAAAGAACCATAATTACACTAGACTTAAAAGAACCATTTCATCATCCTCCAGACACCCCTCCATACCAAAAGGCTTATAATTGTATCAAGGTTTTTTTATAGGATAATTGCATCAAGGTTAGTTTCATGCCATGGGTGTTCCAGTGATGTCATGAAATATATTAAGCCAATGAGAGAACAGAGCTGAAATTAGCTAGTTGCAGGATACTTGTTCTCTTCATAGAGATTAATTAGTTTAGCCAATACAAAATATCTACCTAATAATAATAATAATAATAATAATAATAATAATAATAATAATAATAATAATAATAATAAACGGCTGGTTACCACCAGCTCTTGCCAAGATACTGAAGCTGCCACCCTTGTTTCATTAAGGCAAAAACAGTTTCTAGAACTTTCAATGTTACCACTATGCATAAGAGATAAGAGTTTGTTGACAGAATTCACTCCCCTACACACCAAGCATGTCAACATTCAGATTAGCTGCAAACAACTGCTGACCAAGTTATCCAACTTACCAATGCATCAATTTTCGTACTTGTCTTGAAATCTGCTAGGCTTTGTAGTCTGCCTAGTATTCCTGAGCGTTTGCCACCCTTCAAATTTGCAGGGACCTTTCTTCTCGAATTTTCCGTTGTTAAGTCAACGGTAAGAGGATTTGAACAAGATGGACATGAAACATTCCCCAAAGTTGCAGAGTACTCCATCAAACAAGTCTTGCAGAATACATGATCACAAGACGTAACCTTGAAAGGAAAGTTCATATGTTGAAGATAACCAGTGGAAAACAATGCATGAGCTTAAATGACTTTCTAGGGGCAACCTACTAACCACCACATCTTCTGCCAATTCATGACATATTCCACACTGGCTTTCCATGGGACCATTTTGTTGATTTTTGCATCCTTCCTGAGATTCTGCTGTCTTGGAAAATGCAACAAGGTATGGATGATCAACAGCCTACAATTTGGTTGGAACAGTCAACATGTTACTTCAACAAAGAGAAATAATTAAGAGTGCAATTCTATAGGGAAAAAACGGCATGGTAACATAGACTATAGCCGATTAAACTTGCTTGTTGCACCCATAAGGAATTCTAAGGATATCCAAATAATTATGTGCACACCTGTCTCAACCTTGTGAGGAGGTCAAAGATATGGGCATAGTTGTTCAGCAACGTTCCAGCTACAACATACCTGGAGAAAACAGAGTGAAGAGATTATCTGAAAAACCATAAATTTTTCAAAAGAGGAAATATAAAGGGGCATTTGCATACGTAAGCTACTTTACAATGGCATCCAGTGATTAAAAAACTGCTACATCGTATTGGATGTAACCATGAAACTAGAAGCAGAATCTCTTTGCAATGCACCTTGTATCCGTTGTAAGTACAACTCCAGTCCAGAGGAATTGGTGTTTAATTAAATCCAGAGCCAAAACAAATGGATGAGCTCTAACCAATAACAATGGCACTTTGTTATGATGTATTGCAAATCAAAGCTGTTTGAAGCTACTCCCTCCGTCCGGTGAAGAGTGTACGTTTGGCTTCAAAATTTGTCCACAAAAGAGTGTACTTCTATCTTTCCAATGCACTTTAAAATAGAAAAAAATACTTCTCTCTCATCACACGGTAATCAAGACCAATAGCAATCTACACATGGTCTTCTTAGTTTTTACATGCACTTAGCTCATTGGGGGTTGGGTAATTAAAGAGGGGAGAGATGGTGGCTTGCACATTTCCAATGCATAATTTACTTAACTTCATAATTTGTCCTAAAATTTCTAGATGTACACTCTTCACCGGACGGAGGGAGTAGTAAAGAAGATTCTTGTTCAAATGAAACTGGATTTTCAACTTTTGCAGAAGCAGCATAATAATCAAACGATGTCTACTGAATAATCCATATGGTATCACTACATAATAAGTAGGAAGGAAAGGAAGACTCACGAATCAAACTGCGTGCAGCTTTGAGTATATAAGGCTTCATAAAATTCCATTTCATTTCTATCAAAAGAGTCCCGCCTCAATGTCACCTAACATGTTGAAGTTAAACTTCTTGCAACTGGTACAACTATAGACGAGGAAGCATTACATTCATTGTGTACATAACATGTTGTGCAGACTTACAGTCTTCGGTGGAAGAGCAAGATCTGCAGCTCGGCCTATTTTTGTCCGCCTTAACACTATGCCCTTCAAGACTTTCTCCTTGAGAAGAGTCATGGCTCTTCTGCCCTCAAAACTCGCGGATCCATACAGTATTGGTGTCGCTATGTACTGTTAAAAAAATGACTTTTTAGCAAATATGATGTCACAAATGAAAAATATGTCAAAATAAGGGACATATAGAACCATGTAACTGACCTTATTCCACCAGCAAAAGTGCCTGACGGATGAGTGACCACAGTCGCATTTTTTCTTCATACTACAGGAGATTAGGAGGCAATAACTAAAACGAAGAAATAACAATGGGAACAGCAGCAACTCGTAACCTGGTGTGATACAACTACAATGTTGCAACAGTAACCTTGTTTACAATCATACTAGAGTACATTTCAGAAACTACCTCTTTATAGCATGTAACATTTTACAGAACTACATTTTTAATCTTCCAACAGTTATAAGCCCATCCGTAGGCCACACAATTGGTACAGAATAAATCAAATGGTATTGTGATGTACGTATGGTTGGCTGGTGGGCCCTATAGGGCAGAGCCAAACGACTAGAGCCCATCAGTGTAACTGGACTGCTGTGTGGTTGACCAATGGGCCCTATAGATCATAACTGTTTTAAACGATAATGTCCTTCCAAAACTGGAGTATGGTTACGTGATAGAGTTGACAAATGAACAGTTTTTTAATTAAATTTACACTTATTAATAACAAATTAGTTCAATCATCAGATACTACTAGTAGAGGCAGATCTTACTTGGTATCTAGTATCTGACAGTCACAGTCCTTGCAGAAGTAGTTCGAGTAGGGAAAGATTTGCAAGAAACGAATCTGAGAAAACAACAGTAAGAATAGAGGAGGTAAAAGAAAATTGGTCAGGATCTTCAGACGTTAGTTACAAACCAGCGAGTAAAGCTCTCCAACACGATTCTGCAATGGTGTCCCACTCAGAGCCCACTTGTATTCCGATTCCAATGCAAAAACTGCCCTTGCAGTATTGCATCGTCTATCTTTTATGAAGTGAGCCTGCAGAAAAGAACATGGAGGGAATGAATCATTTTTGAAAAGAAACAGGTCAATCATTGTTGAATTTTACTTTAGGAAAATATTAAAAGATTGGAAGATATACTCATCTAAAAAGACAAAGAAATCAATGTGTAGTGAGAACACAGCTGTGTGTCTCAAGTACACAAATTGGTCTCAATCCTTGAAATTTCATAAAACATTGTAATGATGAACAGAAAACACTAAGCCGATAGCAACACACCTAGAAACTGTCCACTTGATAAAACATAATATGCATCTCTATTATCTACCGAAACATGTGTACAGAAAGTAATATATTTCGAAATGGGACAAGTACTGCTGGACAAGCTTCCTTTTAGACATGAAACTAGGCTGCTGGCCAACATCATCATGTTGGAAAACACCAACACGACAGGAGCATTCAGTAATACCAGAATAAACTTGCCAGGGAAAAAAAGACCTTGGTATCAAATTCAGAGCTATAAACTTTGTGGATTTTGCAGAACTGCTCATTCAGCTTTTATGCTTCATGATGTCAACATGGTGTGCCGACTATTAATAAATAGATTTAGATTAGCAGAAAAACACTTGTGTGCAACTTAATGCACTACAATGCAATACAGCAAGTACACCTATCATACGTTATGTTAATTTTTACAAATATATGATAGAAACCAAATAGTAGAGTTCTTATTCTTGCAAGTGTCATCACCAAAACTATATAACAAAGAACAACCAGATGTACAGGAACAGATTATTGGTCAAAATACTAGAACAAGAGCTCTTATCATAATAATGATGAAGCTATTAGAACTTCTAGTATATCACCTATGACAGTAGAATGTTGAAATGCTGTAGAAATAATATGTTATATCATGTTATGCATTGCCAAAGGATACAGTAGCAAGTTCAGATGGAGGCTACAATTTAAATAAGTCCCCCAAATCAGATAGTATAAAGTCAACTTAATGTTCTTCATCCAAACATACAGAGTGCACCTAGCTACGAGTCAAAAGAAAACACTGTGATCCTTTCTTGCTTAGGATATGAATTTGCTATGTTTGATCCCTACAATCCAAAATCATGCTTAGTCGAAGAAAACGGGGTTACACTGTTAAGAAGTAGTACAGCCACATGGCAGATTGGCGGTATTGACCACAACTAAGTGTTCCATTTAAAAATCGATTACTTCCTGAGAATTCATATCTATACATGCAGTTTATTATAATGTTGAATCATAAAAAATGCAGCAGGAAAGGGCATATGATCACCTCATCTAAGATAATCCGCTCCCACCGCACTGAGTGTAGAGGTGACTTGCCCCTGGATTTGCTACCCAATTCCTCAAAATCCTCTTCCTCCTCCTCAATACCACTTTTCCTCTTCCCTTTCCCCTTCCCTTTCCCCTTCACTTTGGTGTCAGCCCACTTCTTGCTCTCCTGCTTCGCCTGCTTCTCAGTACGAAGAGCATCGGGCCCACAGTAATATCTCAAGTGAATCTTCAGCTTCTCGGGGTAAAACTGTTTATTGCAGTAGTCACACCGAATCTTGGGTGGCATTATGTGCTTCCGGTAGTCCGCCTCAATGGTGGAGTAGGTGGTGACCACGAAGTCGAAGGTGTCGAAATCGTACTTCTGAGAGCCCCGCCGAGCGCCATGGTAGAGCAGCACGCGCGCGCTGCCTTTGGCCGTGTGCCGCTCGATCTCCTGCGCCCACTGGATGACGGCCACCACGGGGCAGATCACAAGGGTGCACCCTACCCGGCGCATCGGGAGGCCCAGTGACGAGGACGGTGGCGGGGGCGGGGGCGAGCCGGGGGGACGGAGCCGGCGCGCGGTGAGGACGAGCGCGATACCCTGGATGGTCTTCCCCATCCCCATCTCGTCGGCGAGGATGCCGCCGCGCGAAACCGAGGCCTCCTGCGCCAGCGCCCACGCGAGCCACTCCTTCTGGAAGCGCAGCAACTGGAGCAGCACCTCCGGGGCCGGCTCCGCGGTCGGCACCACCCCAGCGGCCGGGGCGTCCGTCTCCTCCACTGCCCCGGCGCGCTCGTCGAGCCACTTGGTATTAGCCTCCTCCCACTCTTCCCACGGCAGGGGCGGGCCGTCCTCGTCGCGCTTCCCCTTCTTCTTCTTCCGCCTCCACTTGGACTTGGGCGGCCGTGGCGACAGCACCGGACGCGGCGCCACCACCTCGATCACCACCGCGGGCGCAGGGGCATCTTCATCGGAGGCAAACTCCTCGTCGTCGTCCGCCACCTCGTCCTCCATATCAGCGACGAAGTCGGAGTCGGAGGTGTTATCGGAGGGGACGCTCTCGTCGTCGTCGTCGTTGCGCCGGCGGCGACGGCTGCCGCCGGAGCCTGCGATGGGAGGCGGGGGAGTCAGGGCTTGAGGGGTGGGAGTCGATGGGTTCAGCGTAAGGAGGCGACTTACCAGATGCATTCTTCCCGTTTCGGCGAGGCATCGCGCGGGGCGGCGGCGGCGGCGGCGGCGCGGAAACGGAGGAAGGGCGAGAGGTGGGGTGGGTGGTTTGGGTGAATTTTAAAGTCGGGCCGGGGTTTGGGGGCGTTGGGTTGTGGGGTTAAGTCGGTCATGGGGAGAGGAAAGAGCGGGAAGGAACTGCAGCCGCAGGGGTAGGACCGGGTCAGCGGGAGCGGGGAATTGTGCTCCGGAAGGAACAGCCGGGTTGTGCTCCGGAAGGAACAGCCGGTGTGTGTCACGTCATGTGTGAAGCCAGCCTTGATTAATCCATGGAGTTCCCATGCTAAGGTTCGTCGTCGAGCGTGACAGACAGGAATGAAAGCGATGCCGATTCATTGCTTTTGCATCCTATTGTTGGATACACCGATCGACTGACTTCTCTTTGCTTGCGGCAACGAATCCGGCTCTTTAGGGACATCTTTAGTAGTCCAAAATGATAAATTTGGAACATTCGGGATTTGATCATGACAAATCAAACGTTTCGTATGGCAATTTTAATGAGTAGTGCTATCAGAATGAAGTTGATAGTACCTGATTAGTTATCACGAAACATGCCTAATTATGTTTTTTTCTTCCAAAACATAGGGCTGCACACTTGATATGTACAATCAAATCATCAATGTAACTACTTTTCTTGTTCAATCATTTATCAATAATGAGATATGAAGTATTTTCATTTAATAATAGTAGCTGAAAATAAAACACATTACATAAGAATGGGGTATCTTTTCATTTTAGTGGCACTGTACAAAAAGAATAATGAAAAGGGAAACATTTGCATGCGGTTGATCGGCCGAGTTTCGGTCGGTCACACCGCTCACTCCGCGACCCGCTCGTCCGCACGTGGGTCCACCACCAAACAACCGCCTCCCCTTTTACCTTATTTCTTCAGGGGGCGAACGAGATCCACTCATTCTACTGCTCGCGCGAGCGCATCTCCTTTTTGCATTGTGAGCTCGCTCTCTCTCCTCTTCCTCTTTGTAGATGCTTGCCTTTCCTCACCGGCGACAGGCTACGTTGGTCGGCCATGGCCGCCGCCCACTTTTGTTTCTTTTCTAGCCCGCGGTGGATGTGGCTATCCCCCCACCCCTTTCCCTCTCGGAATAAGTGATGCAAACCAACGCCCATCGGTGTTGGGCGTGGTGGTGACAAGCGCTGGAGACCCGCAGCGGTCGACGTTGGGATGTTGGAACCCTGGCGACAAGTGATGGAGATTTGGCGTTTTATTTTTGCCAGAAGCAACTCCAAATTTTGCTGCCATCATCTTCTTTTTTTTGCTGGAACCAACCAATCCTTTTTTGCTATCACGATTGTTTCTTTTGCTGGAACCAGTGTGCCAATTTTTTGCTTTCACCATCTTCGGTTTTTGCTGGAACCAATCCAAAATTCCGCTACCATATTTTTCATTTGGTGTAACTAATATACCATTTTTTGATACCACCACCATCTGTTTTTACTGGAACCAACAATTTTTCTTGCCACCATATATTTGTTTGGTCATTCTACCACTTTTTTGCTACCAATGTTTTGAGTTTTCCTACTATTAGCGTTGTCAATTGTTGCGTCCGGCGGCGGCAATGGTGTTGTGATTTTGCTGCAGCCGGCAGTGGGAAAGCTACCACTGGCGACAGGATCTGCTCCAACCAGTGGGGGCTATCCCACGACGGTGGTGACCACGGCCCGATGGTGGTGCTTCACCCACTACACGCACAAGCAAACAGTTTATTTTTTTTGCTACAATCAACCCCACTTTTTGTTACTACTGTCTTCGGATTTTGCCGGAAACAACCCATTTTTTGCTACCACCGTCTTGATTTTGCTGGAACAGGTATCTCATTTTGCTTTCACCATATCGTGTTTTTGCTGGAACCAGCGTCACATGTTTTTTGGTTCCACCGTGTACGTGTTTTTTGTTGGAACCGTGCCCCATTTCTTGCTTCCACCATGTGTTTGTTTTGGTAGAACCAACAAAGGTTTTTGCTACCATCGCTTTTTTTGGTTTTGAGCGACGCAGTTGTGCCATTTTGATGCTGCAACCAGCGACGAGGACAGCCGGCTGCAGCTGGAGTTGCAGCGTCGCACTGGAGTTGCGGTTGTCGCCATGGGGAGCTGCAACCGCAGGCGCGGGCTGCTGCATGCACGAAACTAGCGACCGGCGACAGGACAATGATGGTGACCAACGACGAGGGTAGCAACAGGCGAGGACGCGTGTGCGGTGCTTCGAGGCCGGTCGCTCGCTCCTTAATGGTGGTGCGATGGGGATTTTTTTTTGAAAGAAGACGTCTGGGGGAGGAAGGAAGACAATCGTTTGGCTAATGGTTGTTCGATCGGACGTTGCTGGTGCGACCGGCCCATTTGGGCAGGCGCACTGACGCCTAACGAAAAATGTGTTTTTTTGTACTACACTAAAATGTTGCAACAACTACGATGTTTCTCCATAATCATGTTGGCACAAAACATAGAACATGTTCATTTGTTATACTAGTAAATGAGCACGTGCAATGCACGTTGATATTGGGAAGAAAATCAACTGCAGGTTGATATTAGGTAGTGTCGGCATTCTAGGAACGGGGGTATCCAGACTTGTGTTGGGGAACGTGGTAGAATTTTAAAATTTTCTACGCATCACCAAGATCAATCTATGGAGTCATCTAGCAACGAGGGAGAGAGGAGTGCATCTACATACCCTTGTAGATCGCGCGCGGAAGCGTTCAAGAGAACGGGGTTTATGGAGTCGTACTCGACGTGATCCAAATCACCGATGACCTAGTGCCGAACGGACGACACCTCCGTGTTGAACACACGTACGGTTGGGAAGACGTCTCCTCCTTCTTGATCCAGCAAGGGGGAAGGAGAGGTTGATGAAGATCCAGAAGCACGACGGCGTGGTGGTGGATGCAGCAGGATCCCGGCAGGGATTCGCCAAGCGCAAGCGGGGAGGAGAGGTGTTACGGAGGGAGAGGGAGGCGCCAAGAGCAAGGGGGTGCGGCCGCCCTCTCTTCCCCCCTCTTTATATAGGGGCCTTGGGGCGCCGGCCCTAGGAGATGGATCTCCAAGGGGGCGGCGGCCAAGGGGTGGCTTCTCCCCCAAGCCAAGTGGGGGGCGCCCCCACCCCTAGGGTTTCCCAACCCTAGGCGCAGGGGAGGCCCAAGGGGGGCGCACCAGCCCACCAGGGGCTGGTTCCCCTCCCACTTCAGCCCATGGGGCCCTCCAGGATAGGTGGCCCCACCCGGTGGACCCCCGGGACCCTTCCGGTGGTCCCGGTACAATACCGGAGACCCCGAAACCTTCCCGATAGCCGAAACTTGACTTCCTATATATAAATCTTTACCTCCAGACCATTCCGGAACTCCTCGTGACGTCCGGGATCTCATCCGGGACTCCGAACAACTTTCGGGTTACTGCATACTAATATCTCTACAACCCTAGCGTCACCGAACCTTAAGTGTGTAGATCCTACGGGTTCAGGAGACATGCAGACATGACCGAGACGCCTCTCCGGTCAATAACCAACAACGGGATCTGGATACCCATGTTGTCTCCCACATGCTCCACGATGATCTCATCGGAAGAACCACGATGTCAAGGATTCAATCAATCCGTATACAATTCCCTTTGTCAATCAGTACGTTACTTGCCCGAGACTCGATAGTCGGTATCCCAATATCTTGTTCAATCTCGATACCGGCAAGTCACTTTACTCGTGCCGTAATGCATGATCCCGTGATCAACCACTTGGTCACATTGAGCTCATTATGATGATGCGTTACCGAGTGGGCCCAGAGATACCTCTCCGTCACACGGAGTGACAAATCCCGGTCTCGATTCGTGCCAACCCAACAGACACTTTCGAAGATACCTGTAGTGTACCTTTATAGTCACCCAGTTACGTTGTGATGTTTGACACACCCAAGGCACTCCTACGGTATCCGGGAGTTGCACAATCTCATGGTCTAAGGAAATGATACTTGACATTCGGAAAAGCTACAGCAAACGAACTACATGATCTTTGAGCTATGCTTAGGATTGGGTCTTGTCCATCACATCATTGTCCTAATGATGTGATCCCGTTATCAATGACATCCAATGTCCATAGTCAGGAAACCATGACTACCTTTTGATCAACGAGCTAGTCAACTAGAGGCTCACCAGGGACGTGTTGTGGTCTATGTATTCACACATGTATTACGATTTCCGGATAACACAATTATAGCATGAACAATAGACAATTATCATGAACAAAGAAATATAATAATAACCATCTTATTATTGCCTCTAGGGCATATTTCCAACAGTCTCCCACTTATACTAGAGTCAATATTCTAGTTACATTGTGATGAATCGAACACCCATGCAGTTCTGGTGTTGATCATGTTTTGCTCTAGGGAGAGGTTTAGTCAATGGATCTACCACATTCAGGTCCGTATGTACTTTACAAATCTCTATGTCTCCATTTTGAACACTTTCACGAATGGAGTTGAAGCGACGCTTGATATGCCTGGTCTTCCTGTGAAACCTGGGCTCCTTGGCAAGGGCAATAGCTCCAGTGTTGTCACAGAAGAGAGTCATCGGGCCCGACGCATTGGGTATGACTCCTAGGTCGGTAATGAACTCCTTCACCCAGATTGCTTCTTGTGCTGCCTCCGAGGCTGCCATGTACTCCGCTTCACATGTAGATCCGCCACAACGCTCTGCTTGCAACTGCACCAGCTTACTGCCCCACCATTCAAAATATACACGTATCCGGTTTGTGACTTAGAGTCATCCAGATCTGTGTCGAAGCTAGCATCGACGTAACCCTTTACGACGAGCTCTTCGTCACCTCCATAAATGAGAAACATATCCTTAGTCCTTTTCAGGTACTTCAAGATATTCTTTACCGCTGTCCAGTGTTCCATGCCGGGATTACTTTGGTACCTTCCTACCAAACTTACGGCAAGGTTTACATCAGGTCTGGTATGCAGCATAGCATACATGATAGACCCTATGGCCGAGGCATAGGGGACGACACTCATCTTTTCTCTATCTTCTGCCGTGGTCGGGCATTGAGCCGTGCTCAATCTCGTACCTTGCAATACAGGCAAGAACCCCTTCTTTGACTGATCAATTTTGAACTTCTTCAATATCTTGTCAAGGTACGTACTCTGTGAAAGACCAATGAGGCGTCTCGATCTATCTCTATAGATCTTGATGCCTAATATATAAGCAGCTTCTCCAAGGTCCTTCATTGAAAAACACTTGTTCAAGTAGGCCTTTATGCTTTCCAAGAATTCTATATCATTTCCCATCAACAGTATGTCAACCACATACAATATGAGAAATGCTACAGAGCTCCCACTCACTTTCTTGTAAATGCAGGCTTCTCCATAAGCCTGCGTAAACCCAAACGCTTTGATCATCTCATCAAAACGAATGTTCCAACTCCGAGATGCTTGCACCAGCCCATAAATCGAGCGTTGGAGCTTGCACACCTTGTCAGCATTCTTAGGATCGACAAAACCTTCCGGCTGCATCATATACAATTCTTCCTTAAGGAAACCATTAAGGAATGCCGTTTTGACGTCCATTTGCCATATCTCATAATCATAGAATGCGTCAATTGCTAACATGATTCGGACGAACTTCAGCTTCGCTACGGGTGAGAAAGTCGCATCGTAGTCAACCCCTTGAACTTGTCGATAACCCTTAGCGACAAGCCGAGCTTTATAGATGGTCACATTACCATCCGCGTCTGTCTTCTTCTTAAAGATCCATTTATTTTCTATGGCTCGCCGATCATCGGGCAAGTCAGTCAAAGTCCATACTTCATTTTCATACAAGGATCCTATCTCGGATTTCATGGCTTCCAGCCATTTGTCGGAATCCGGGCCCGCCATCGCTTCTTCTTAGTTCGAAGGTTCACCGTTGTCTAACAACATGATTTCCAAGACAGGGTTGCTGTACCACTCTGGTGCGGAACGTGTCCTCGTGGCCCTACGAAGTTCAGTAGCAACTTGATCTGAAGTTTCATGATCATCATCATCAACTTCCTCTCTAGTCGGTGCAGGCACCTCAGGAACATTTTCTTGAGCTGCGCCACTTACCGATTCAAGAGGTAATACTTCATCAAGTTCTACTTTCCTCCCACTTATTTCTTTCGAGAGAAACTCTTTCTCTAGAAAGGACCCATTCTTGGCAACAAAAATCTTGCCTTGGGATCTGAGGTAGAAGGTATACCCAATAGTTTCTTTAGGGTATCCTATGAAGACGCATTTTTCCGATTTGGGTTCGAGCTTTTCAGGTTGAAGTTTCTTGACATAAGCATCGCATTTCCAAACTTTTAGAAATGACAGCTTAGGTTTCTTCCCAAACCATAATTCATACGGTGTCGTCTCAACGGATTTCGACGGAGCCCTATTTAAAGTGAATGCGGCAGTCTCTAAAGCATAGCCCCAAAATGACAACGGTAAATCGGTAAGAGACATCATAGATCGCACCATATCTAATAGAGTGCGATTATGACGTTCGGACACACCATTACGCTGAGGTGTTCCAGGCGGCGTGAGTTGTGAAACTATTCCACATTTTCTTAAGTGTGTGCCAAATTCGTGACTCAAGTATTCTCCCCCATGATCTGATCGCAAGAACTTGATTTTCCTGTCACGTTGATTCTCAACCTCACTCTGAAATTCCTTGAACTTTTCAAAGGTCTCAAACTTGTGTTTCATTAAGTAGACATACCCATATCTACTCAAGTCATCAGTGAGGGTGAGAACATAACGATAGCCACCGCGAGCCTCAACACTCATTGGACCGCACACATCAGTATGTATGATTTCCAATAAGTTGGTTGCTCGCTCCATTGTTCCTGAGAATGGAGTCTTGGTCATTTTACCCATGAGGCATGGTTCGCACGTGTCAAATGATTCGTAATCAAGAGACTCTAAAAGTCCATCTGCATGGAGCTTCTTCATGCGTTTGACACCTATGTGACCAAGGCGGCAGTGCCACAAGTATGTGGGACTATCATTATCAACCTTACATCTTTTGGTATTCACACTATGAATATGTGTAACATTACGCTTGAGATTCATTAAGAATAAACCATTCACCATCGGAGCATGACCATAAAACATATCTCTCATATAAATAGAACAACCATTATTCTCGGATTTAAATGAGTAGCCATCTCGAATTAAACGAGATCCTGATACAATGTTCATGCTCAAAGCTGGCACTAAATAACAATTATTGAGGTTTAAAACTAATCCCGTAGGTAAATGTAGAGGCAACGTGCCGACGGCGATCACATCGACCTTGGAACCATTCCCGACGCGCATCGTCACCTCGTCCTTCGCCAGTCTCCGTTTATTCCGCAGCTCCTACTTTGAGTTACAAATGTGAGCAACCGCACCGGTATCAAATACCCAGGAGCTACTACGAGTACTGGTAAGGTATACATCAATTACATGTATATCACATATACCTTTAGTGTTGCCGGCCTTCTTGTCCGCTAAGTATTTGGGGCAGTTCCGCTTCCAGTGACCACTTCCCTTGCAATAAAAACACTCAGTCTCGGGCTTGGGTCCATTCTTTGGCTTCTTCCCGGCAGCTTGCTTACCGGGCGCGGCAACTCCCTTGTCGTCCTTCTTGAAGTTCTTTTTACCCTTGCCTTTCTTGAACTTAGTGGTTTTATTCACCATCAACACTTGATGTTCCTTTTTGATTTCCACCTCCACTGATTTCAGCATTGAATATACCTCAAGAATGGTCTTTTCCATCCCCTGCATATTAAAGTTCATCACAAAGCTCTTGTAGCTCGGTGGAAGCGACTGAAGGATTCTGTCAATGACCGCGTCATTCGGGAGATTAACTCCCAGCTGAGTCAAGCGGTTATGCAACCCAGACATTCTGAGTATGTGCTCACTGACAAAACTATTTTCCTCCATCTTACAGCTGAAGAACTTGTCGGAGACTTCATATCTCTCGACCCGGGCATGAGCTTGAAAAACCATTTTTAGCTCTTCGAACATCTCATATGCTCCGTGTCTCTCAAAACGCTTTTGGAGCCCCGGTTCTAAGCTGTAAAGCATGCCGCACTGAACGAGGGAGTAATCATCAGCACGTGACTGCCAAGCGTTCATAATGTCTTGGTTCTCTGGGACAGGCGCGTCACCTAGCGGTGCTTCTAGGACATAATCTTTCTTGGCAGCTATGAGGATGATCCTCAGGTTCCGGACCCAGTCCGTATAGTTGCTGCCATCGTCTTTCAGCTTGGTTTTCTCTAGGAACGCGTTGAAGTTGAGGACAACGTGGGCCATTTGATCTACAAGACATATTGTAAAGATTTTAGACTAAGTTCATGATAATTAAGTTCATCTAATCAAATTATTCAATGAACTCCCACTCAGATAGACATCCCTCCAGTCATCTAAGTGAAACATGATCCGAGTTAACTAGGCCGTGTCTGATCATCACGTGAGACGGACTAGTCAACATCGGTGAACATCTTAATGTTGATTGTATCTTCTATACGACTCATGCTCGACCTTTCGGTCTTCTGTGTTCCGAGGCCATGTCTGTACATGCTAGGCTCGTCAAGTCAGCCTAAGTGTATTGCGTGTGTAAATCTGGCTTACACCCGTTGTATTCGAACGTTAGAATCTATCACACCCGATCATCACGTGGTGCTTCGAAACAACGAACCTTCGCAATGGTGCACAGTTAGGGGGAACACTTTCTTGAAATTATTACGAGGGATCATCTTATTTAAGCTACCGTCGTTCTAAGCAAATAAGATGTAAAACATGATAAACATCACATGCAATCAAATAGTGACATGATATGGCCAATATCATTTGCTCCTTTTGATCTCCATCTTCGGGGCTCCATGATCATCGTTGTCACCGGCATGATACCATGATCTCCATCATCACGATCTCCATCATCGTGTCTTCTTGAAGTTGTCTCATCATCTATTACTTCTACTACTATGGCTAACGCTTTAGCAATAAAGTAAAGTAATTACATGATGTTCATGTTGACACACAGGTCATAAATAAATAAATAAAGACAACTCCTATGGCTCCTGCCGGTTGTCATACTCATCGACATGAAGTCGTGATTCCTATTACAAGAACATGATCAATCTCATACATCACATATATCATTCATCACATCCTTTTGGTCATATCACATCACACGACACATGCTGCAAAAACAAGTTAGACGTCCTCTAATTGTTGTTGCAAGTTTTTACGTGGCTGCTATAGGTTTCTAGCAAGAATGTTTCTTACCTACGCCAAAACCACAACCTGATATGCCAATTTCTATTTACCCTTCATAAGGACCCTTTTCATCGAATCCGATCTGACTAAAGTGGGAGAGACAAACACCCGCCAGCCACCTTATGCAACTAGTGCATGTCAATCGGTGGAACCAGTCTCACGTAAGCGTACGTGTAAGGTCGGTCCGGGCCGCTTCATCCCACGATGCCGCCGAATCAAGATAAGACTAGTAATGGCAAGCAAATTGACAATATCCACGCCCACAACTTCTTTGTGTTCTACTCGTGCATAGAAACTACGCATAGACCTAGCTCATGATGCCACTGTTGGGGAACGTAGCAGAATTTTAAAATTTTCTACGCATCACCAAGATCAATCTATGGAGTCATCTAGCAACGAGGGAGAGAGGAGTGCATCTACATACCCTTGTAGATCGCGCGCGGAAGCGTTGAAGAGAACGGGGTTGATGGAGTCATACTCGACGTGATCCAAATCACCGATGACCTAGTGCCGAACGGACGGCACCTCCGTGTTCAACACACGTACGGTTGGGAAGACGTCTCCTCCTTCTTGATCCAGCAAGGGGGAAGGAGAGGTTGATGAAGATCCAGCAGCACGACGGCGTGGTGGTGGATGCAGCAGGATCCCGGCAGGTGTCGGATTTCGGGTTCCGGCAGACCCTTGAGGTTCGAACACTGGGGTGCGCGCGGAGATTTCGCTTCCTACCTACCTGCACCCCTCCGCCTCGCTAAGATCTAAGCAATGGAAAGAACAACACGAATAACACAGGGTTTATATTGGTTCGGGCCACCATTGTGGTGTAATACCCTACTCCAGTGTGTGGTGTGGTGGATTGCCTCTTGGGCTGATGATGATGAACAATACAAGGAAGAACAGCCTCGGGAGGGTCTGCTCTTGGCTGGGGAGATGAACTGCTGGGAGGTGTTCAGTCACCCTTTTCTCTCTCTCTCTCTCTCTCTCTCTCTCTCTCTCTCGTCCCCCCTTTTGTTCTGTGGGTGGCTGGTCCTATTTATAGAGGCCCTGGTCCTCTTCCCAAATATCGAGCGGGAAGGGAGCCAACAATGGCGGGCTAATTTGAAGGGGGACAGCTAGTGCCAGCTATCTTGACAAAAGTAGTCTTCGCCTGCACAAAGCTCTGGTGATGACGCCGTCTTGGGCGCCATAATGACCTCCGTCTTGTAGTCCTCCTGGTCTTGGTCTTGTTGCACCGAAATGGCAACCTTTGCCTGATGCCTCGGTACTCCGCGGCTGCGCTTGCTCCCTTTGCACCAAAGAGGAAAGGAGGACGCTGCGCGGGCTGGCACCCGCCTGGCGCCTTTGGTCGTCATGACTTGCATCACGGGCACCTCATGAGGTACCCCGCCTTGATCTCTCCGCCTCCTCGCGAGCCAGCCTGATGAGGCCGTGCCTGAGGAAGCTCCGTGTCGTCTGCCCCACGAGGCTTGGCCCCTCGCGAGGGTCTTGGGTCTGTGTTGGTGAAGATGGGCCGTGCTGGGCCCCCTTTTGAGCCACGCTGCAGGCCGCAGGCAGGCAAGTCTGGGGACCCCCGTTCCTATAAAGCCGACAGTAGCCCCGGGCCCAAGGCGCGCCCGGACTTGGCCGTGCAGGGAGGCGGAAGGGCGAGGGCGAAGCGCCGTGGGCCCTAACAGCCTGCGGCCTTGGGCGCCGCATGGCGGTTGATTGGACGTGGGCGGCACTGCTCCCCCACACCTTCCTAATTTTGCGCCATGCTAGGCGGACTCGTAGTTGTACACAGCCGCTCCCCTTTCTGTCGCTCGAGCGCCCTCTGTCCTTCCTCCGCTCGAACTCCAGCTTCTGTTTTCAACCCAATCTCGAAGTTTCCCCCCCCTTTTCCATCGCCATGGCTCTGACGAAGAAGGGAAGAGGGAAGAAACCCGTGTCTCCGCCTGGTCCGCCGCCATTGGCGGCCCCCGCCGAGGGCTTAGGCAAGGTCAGCTCGGCTCTGGCCACTATCTTCAACGAGTGCGAGAGGACGACAGCCTGGCCCGCGTCCCACTCCTCCATCGACAGGACAGTCACCGAGGTCCCGTATTTCGTCGACGCCCTATGGGTGGGTCTGGTTCCTCCCTTTTCTGATTTCTTCAATGTCGTGCTTTCCCACTATCAGATCCACATGATGCATCTGGGTCCTGAATCCATCACCCTCCTTTCGGTATTCGCCTTTGTTTGCGAGGCTATGATGGGCATCCTCCCTTCGATTGCCTTGCTGCGCCACTTCTTCTCGCTGCGCCTTGTCGACCCTACCCAATGTTGGGCATGCGTGAGCTTCGTTGCCGCGTCTGAGACTGCGGCCTCGGGGATAGACTTCAAGCTCCCCCCGCCCGCGGCTGGGTTCCGCGAGCGGTGGCTGTATGTGGACGCAGGGGTGCCCAGCCCCCTGCTATCGAAGCCAACTTCGCCTGCTGTCCCCAATTCGGGCTGGGGCCAGGAGACACTTGAGAGCCCCGGCTCGTCTTCGTCTGGCACCGCTTCGCGTTCTTGAGGTCGCTCGGCGTGACAGCGCCCAAGGTGGTGAAGGAGTTCCTGTTACGCCGCGTTGCTCCTCTCCAACGCCACTCCTGCCGGATGTGGACCTTCAGGGGGCGCGATGATCGTATGAGGCTCCAGGAAGAGGACTTGACTCCTGAAGTGCTGAGGACAGCGCTCTTGACCCTGACTGGGGACCCCAACCCTGGCAGCATCCCGTAGGGGGGGCCTTGCTGTACCTCTGCCAGAGCAGGGGTGATTTTGTGAAGCAGATGCCTGTCTTTGATGAGTGGGGGCCGTGCCCCGCCGGCCTCCAGGGGCCTCGTGAGAACCCAGTGGTGGTGACCGCCCTTCTAGTCGGCCAAGGCGGCTCTTCCTCGAGCGGCGGAGCAGGGAGGCATGAGGCGCCAGAGGCCGAGGGGGCTCCCGGCGGGGTGACGGCACCGGGAGATGCTCATGAGGGAGCGGCTCTCGGGGCCCGTGCCGCTGAGGCTGAGGGCGACGAGCAGCTGCTCTCAGCGCTTGTGAGTGAGGCCCCTGAGGCTCCGGCTGCTTCCCTTAACGAGGCGATTGGCAGCGCGCATCGGGCAGGCACCCCTGACGCAGATCGCCTTGATGCTCCGTCTTCGTCGCAGGTTGATCCCTGCGCCCAACTCTTGGGCCGCTTCCGCATGGACTTTGAGGCCCTCCGGAAGAGAAGGGAGGCCCTGGGCGACGATTACCCTTGTCGCCTGCTGAAGCGTAGGAAGTACTTCGCCACTGATGAGTAAGCCTTCTCCTTTTCCAGCTCCCGATCCTTCTGTTGCTTTTACTAACCCTTGCTCCGCAGCCCCCTTCTAGCTGAGCTCGCGGAGACGGCTGAGGTGCCGTCCCCCCTTGGCTTCGCCCCCTCCATCGCCCTCAAGCGCCCCGAGCAGCAGAGCCCTTGTGGTGAGGGCGATCGAAGAGGCGGACCGTCCCGAGGCGCATCGTGGCCCTGCGCACCTCGCGATCCTCTTCCGCAGGCCTTCTCATGGCATAGCCAGCCTACCGTGGGCTTCCCGCCTGGTCGTGGACTGTGATTGGCTGAGGCGCTCCTTGCGCTCTTCCTCTGGGGACGGGCTGGCCCCAGGTCGGGCTTCTGGCGCGGCGTGCCCGACCGTCGCGAGGGTGCCAGCCCCCAGCTCGGAGGGGGGTGCTGATTCGTGGCCCCCGGTGCTTGCTTGGGGCAGATGATGGCGTGGAAGACGTGCTCGAGCGCGCTTGGGAGCGTCGCGCTCTCCGCCAAGGATTCTTTCGAAGGGCGGCTGACGCGGTAAGCCTGCTTGGTGAGGAGCTTGCTGATGAAGATGCGCGCCTTGAGGCCGAGGGCCTGCGCCTGGCTGCAGAGAGGCGCGAGCTGGAGGGCGCCATCGCCCTTGCGCGCCGCCAGCGCGATCTTGACGACGCAGAGACCAAGGCATCGCTGGTGGCCTCTCGGGAGGCTCGATCTTGGGCTGCTGAGGAGGCTCGGGAAGCTAACCGGCGGCGTACGGTGGCGGAGGAGCGGGCTCGGGAGCTCCTGGCCTGGTGCCACTCACTGGAGGAGCAGGTGGAGCTACGCGAGGCAACCCTCGCGTCGATGTAGGTGGCCTTTGGCGACTCAGCAGAGCTCCAGAAGCGTGAGGAGGCGCTGACGTTGGAAGCCACCGAACGTACCCGCGAGTACGAGCGTCTGGAGACGAGGGAGTGCTTGGTGACGCAGGCGGAGGATGATGTCGCTGCACAGGAAGCCCACGTCCTGGAGGAGGTCGGACGCCGAGTGGCAATGGCGCATTTGAACCTCGAGCACGAGTTCGAGGAGAAGCTGGGGTTGATCCGGGCCAAGGCTGAAGGCAGGACTGCTGCCTTGAAAGCCAAGCTGGAGGGGGCGACATGGCAGGCTGATGCTTTCCGGGCCGCCCTTGAGGTGGCGCAAGGTGAGTTAACCACCTCCCAGGCCGAGGTGCTCCTTCTTTGCCAGCGGGTGGAGGAGGCTGAGGCCGTCGCGCGCCAGAATGCGGATGAGATACGTCAGCGGCGGATCCTGGAGCATGAGCACGGCCCCATGCTCTCCACGCTCCGGGAGAGAGCCAACACAGCCTTGGGCAACATCTGCGAGGTGGCTGTTGGCGAGCCGCATGCAGTCAACTATGCCAGCAATCTTCAGTTCTTCACTGACGTGGTGACGTAGCTGGAGGCGCGGTCGGTCAGGGCTGACAGGTTGGTGGAGGAGAGGAGCCGCGCCCTGCTCGGGCGTGCCTTTTCTCGCGTGTTCAGCCATCTCCAGCACATGGATCCCCACTTCGATTTCGACGCCGCCATCGCCCCAGTCCCCCAGGCCGTCCGAGGCGACCTGGCGCGCTGGGTGGAAGACAATGTGGATGCTCTTATCAGGGCCTTCGCTTCTGACAACGACGGCGTGGTCGTGGCTGCCGACGAGGGCGGTGCGGCGCACGGCCCTGACGCCACTGGCGGCGACGCGAACAGCGATGGCGAGTCCGGCGGCGCCAGCAGCGGCTCGGGTGGTGCTCTTGAGGACGCATTGGGGGATTTATCCGACTGATTGTGCATCGTTCCTACTTCCTTGCCCTGCATGAATAGAACTCAGGTTTTGGCCTGATGGTGGTGAGAGCATTTGGGAGGGGGAGCCCCTTATGTAAAACTTGTGTTCATCATATAAGTAGTCGCTACATTGCCCATGCGCCCGCACCAAGTGGTTGGCTTAAGCGACGCGCTGGCCGGCCAGTTTACCTTGGTCCCGTGCTGGCCCTGAGGCAGCCTGTGGGAGGTTGTGGTGTCCCGAGTGTTCCCTGATTGGATCCGTAGGACCTGTAGCAAAACACCCTCCTGAGAGGACGCGGCGGCGGCAGTCTGGGTTGCGCGCAAGCTAGGCCTGACCCGGCTCGTGAGGGGCTCACGAGGGGAGGCAGCTGAGGCGAAGTGGTAACCAAAACGCGAGAAATTGCTCGAACGAGACTAAGCACCCCTTCCCCGAACACACGCAAATCTCAAATTCGAATCCAACTTGAATCCAGCGGGGGAAAGCGACAATCAAAGGGAAAAACAACGAAAGCAGACAAAAGGCCGCGTCCGGCACCTAATCTAGTCTTGGACGTCTTCTCGCCAGGGCGGAGCTAAGTGCTGCCACTGGGCGTGGGAGGGAGCCCCAGGGCCTGAGGCCGGCACCCCTGAGACCCCGGGGCGTGTACAGCCCCACTCATTATTACGTGAGAGTGTCACGGGGCGGCGAGCTTCACAGGCACTGGGCCTTCTTCACAGGTACTGGCCTTGCTTCATATCGCCAGATGAGGGCCCCGCCTTGCGCCACACTCTAGTGCCATCAGCAATGACCGGAAACCAGGACGCCGCCCGATGGGGTAGAGCGGTCGCTAGCGGTTCCCCCGATGACCACGGGTCCTCCGCCAGGGGCAGGCCCTGAGGCACCTCCCCAGCAGAGGGCCTACCTCCTGAGAACACCTTGCTCCGAACGCCGCGGTGGTGATGTCAGATCTCAGCCCCTCTCCTGCAGCCCCCTGCGCCCTCCTCCCAAGGGGTAGGAGACTGTGGGAGCGGAGCCGCTGCTCGCTGTGGCGACCTGCACCTCCTGCAATCCATGGTTAGCGTATGCCTGTTCCTGAAGAATTAGCGGTACCCGATAATCGTTGCCTCCAGCGTGGCCAGTGGGACCGTCCCGGGGCTCCTGGAAAGGCTCAACTTCTAGTGCCTCATCCCCCCAGCTTGGGCTGAGGAGCGAGCCTTGTTCGCTCTCGTGAGGGTGTCCTTGGTCCATCATGAGGGGCACGTATTCCTCTGGCGCCGTCATCCCGAAGGCCACGCCGTAGTGCTCCGCGTGCCATGCGGTCCTGCCTGATGCGCCCACCGTGGGGTGGCAGCGCGGCTGTCCACTCGAGCCGCGGGTTGCGTCGAGTCCTTCTTCTTCATGGACCGGGAGCGGGGGCAGTGCCGCCGCCGGTCCAGTGCTGACAGCTTCACTGGCGTTGGAGTAGCCATGGAGCCCGCGGGCGCGCGGAGCCCCCGCGCGGGCCGCCCTGGGCTTGAGATGGGAGCTGGGTGCAGAAGGGGTGAGCCCCCGAGGCGGCGAAGCCCAGGAGCTCTGCCACCCGCTCCAGCAGCATGTCGCGGCCGCCCTCTAGCAGCCTGTACTGCAGCAGCTCTCGGGCCACCGTGAGCGCGGCCCTCGAGTTCGCCTGCTCCCGGCGGGTGTACGGTGCCGTGGTCGCGCCGTGATTGGAGGCCCTTGCTGCCGACCGTGCCTGCTGCGGTGTGAGAGCTGTTGAAGCCTGTCCGCGTCGCCCGCGGCCCGCAGCGCCCTGCGGACCGCGAGCTGCCTGGGGCATGGGGTCGCCCGAGGCGAGCGGCTCTGCGCGAGCGGGCCACGCCGCCCATGGATCTGGGTTGCCCGCCTGGTCGCCGGACATGGTGATGACGACGCGACAGGGCACGAAGCGGTAGAAGGTGGATTCCGACGCACCCCTACCTGGCACGCCAAATGTCGGATTTTGGGTTTCGGCAGACCCTTGAGGTTCGAACACTGGGGTGCGTGTGGAGATTTCTCTTCCTACCTACCTGCACCCCTCCGCCTCGCTAAGATCTAAGCAATGGAAAGAACAACACGAATGACACAGGGTTTATACTGGTTCGGGCCACCGTTGTGGTGTAATACCCTACTCCAGTGTGTGGTGTGGTGGATTGCCTCTTGGGCTGATGATGATGAACAATACAAGGAAGAACAGCCTCGGGAGGGTCTGCTCTTGGCTGGGGAGATGAACTGCTGGGAGGTGTTCAGTCACCCTTTTCTCTCTCTCTCTCTCTCTCTCTCTCTCTCTCTCTTTCTCGTCCCCCCTTTTGTTCTGTGGGTGGCTGGTCCTATTTATAGAGGCCCTGGTCCTCTTCCCAAATATCGAGCGGGAAGGGAGCCAACAATGGCGGGCTAATTTGAAGGTGGACAGCTAGTGCCAGCTATCCTGACAAAAGTAGTCTTCGCCTGCTGTCGTGGAATTGTCACGGCAGATGTCCTCTTGCAAGGACTTAGTCATGGAGCCATCGCAACTAGGAAGCTTAAAGGGTTTAATCGGGACAAAGGACATGAGAGGTTTATACTAGTTCAGCCCCTTACGGTGAAGGAAGGCCTACATCTAGTTGGGTTGGTATTGCTTGAGGTTTCGATGACCAGGGAGCGAGATATGCTATGCCTGGCTCTCGATCAGTTGTTTTCTTGCCCTTAAGCCGCCGACGGGTCGTCCCCTTATATACACGGGTTGACGCCCTGCGGCCTACAGAGTCCCGGCCGGCTCATAGATAGTCTCCAGTTCGGTGACTAGTTAATTCTACCTTATGATACAAGTCATGCCATCATGGCGGTTTACCACTATGGGCCTTAAGTCGCCTGTGGGCTTTAGACCCTTTATTGAACCGCCATCTTCATGCTTGATCTTGGGCTTCTTCTGATGAGTCCCTCTTTGCGTAACCCGGATCCTCCTGGGCGGCTTACACAAATAGTTATATCCCCAACATTACGCCCCAGATTGATTTGAACCGGTTCACGTCAATCTTAAAATACCTTAAGAAACAAGCCTTCAGTCTTCTTGTCTACGCAAAGGTTTTAACCCACCATGACGTCATCTTCTGGATCCGCGTTAACCCGTCGTGACATCATCTTCAATTAAATTCATATTTTACTCCATCATATCTTCCAACGAATCTTTGCCTTTACTGACCATTCCGAAAAACGAGGCGTCGGGGTCGCTGGATAATGATGTTCGGTCCCCTCGTTTCTCGTGCCGTCAGTCGGCCCTTCCTTATAAATAGGTGCGACCTAGGTCTTTCCCATTCTCCTTCCTCAGTCGTCTTCCTCCTCGCACTGTTTCTCTGCCGCTCGAGCTCTGCCGCCGCCGCCGCAGATTTCCTCATCTTCTCCAACTCAGGCCGCTGCATCAACCTGACTTGACCAGAGAAACGCGACGGAACCCTGCAACAGCTCTGCATCCGTAAGTCCTTTTCCTTCCCTGCTTTTAGATCTGCATTGCGGCCTCCCGAGTTCGTCGGTGTTCATCGCCGCCCGTTGCAAACCCTTGATAGTTTTCCTCCTCAGTGCTCCTTTTTGATCTTTAGACAGTTAGAACTACTACGGCGGCTGTTCCGCACCCATCTCGAATAGAAATAGATCTCATTTCCCTTGTTTAAAGGCCTCTTTCAAGTGTATGAACTTCTCTGCACTGGTTTTAGGTCTAGAAATTTTTCTTTTCAGAACGATCGTTTGATCCAAAATAATAGCTGCAACTTGTGAAACCTGTTTGTTCCACACTTAGCCAAAAAACGACATCTATCGACTCTATTTCAGCCATAGTAGTTCATGTGACTGGTTTAAGATAATACTGACTGTCAGCACTGCCTGCTTTTGGCGACTTAAGACAATTTTCATCATCGTTAATACTTGCAGCTGTTTAAACATTATCACACAACCACCTGTATGTCATTAGGCCCCTACTTAAGCTGCCATCTCAGACAACCCAATAATACTTATTCTCCGGGTTATAATAAACTGGAAAATTTCCTTTATCTTGTTGTAGGCTTCAATTTACTCAATGGCACCCAAAGCTGTTAAACCTCCGATTACCTGCAACTGGGTCCCATCCATTGTTACGGAGAGCAAACTGTCAGAGTTTGTGAAGTCCGGCCATCTGCCCAAGAAGGACGTCATGTCTTATCGTGCTCCTGACCCGTCTGAAGAGAAACCTCAACCCAAGGAAGGGGAGGTGATCATTTTTACCGATCACATGAGCCGGGGATTCGCTCCTCCCGGTTCAAAATTCTTTAGAGACGTTTTGCACTTCTTTGACTTAAGACCTCAAGACATCGGGCCCAACTCCATGTCAAATATCTGCAACTTTCAAGTTTTCTATGAGGTTTACCTTGGAGAAGAACCCAGCCTACTCCTGTTCAGGGAATTGTTCTATTTGAACCGGCAGAATGAACGGGCCAACGGGCCCAGTCTGGAGCTTGGTGGCATATCAATTCAAAGGCGGAGAGACTGCCTGTTCCCTTATGCTGAATTGCCGAGTCATCCAAAGGACTGGAACCAGACATGGTTCTACTGCCAAGATACTTCTCCGGCTGGCGAAAATCCACTGCCCGGCTTCCGCGCATTGCGCCTTGAACCTACTCACCCGTTGCCGGATAAGTTTACAGCTATTGAACGCCTGCCACTCACCCCCAAAATCAAGAGGATTAAAGCTCTTTTAGGGAACGACTTAGATGGCATTGACTTGGTCCGAGTCTGGATTGCTTGGAGAATAATTCCGTTAAGCCACCGCCCTGGCTTAATGTGTAATTATTCAGGCGAGAAGAATGACCCTCAACGTCATAACCCTGACGACTTACCAGATGACGTAGTGGAAGCTACAACTCAGTCCTTGTTGAAAGAGGACACAGTGAATAGTAATGCCTTCGGCTTACTACCTTTTTGCCAGAAGAACCCGACCCCTGCAGTAAGTTTCCAGCCATCGGGTTATGTTTTATCATGTTAGGCTGTATTCTTACGCATAACCAGTTATAACCTTTTACAGGCAAATGATAGCTTCTGGAACACGCAATATGACCATGAGGCGGCCAAGAAAGCCAGGGCGGCCAAGAGAGCCGAAAAGAAAACCACCAAGCCCACCACCTCAAGGAAAAGGAAGCCAAGCGCCTCTGAGCTGTTTCAGCTTGATGATACTGATGATAATGAGGAAGAGGTAACCTTTGAAATTCCCTTTCTCCTTTATTTCTACCTTACTGATGCTAACCTTCTTTCAGGAAGACACGGGCAACAGCCAACCCGTCGAGGAAGAGGTAATTGTAATCTCCTCCGACTTCGAGCTTCAGCTGCGTCAGAAAATTCAAAGAGTAACCCAGAAAGTAAGATTTTCACATCCTTTGGCTTAACAAGATCCTGACTTTCTTTTGAAGCGACAAAATTATGAGAGCCGGAGGCAGACCCGGACCAGCAAAGACGCGGAACTCTCCTCCGGCTTACCTGATGTGACCAGGAAACGCCAGACTGAGGTTATCTCCGATTTACACCTTCTTTTTCCTTTGGCAGGCTTCATTTGTTAGCCTCTCAATTATTCTGACTCCAACTATCAGGATATTTCACCTTCCTGCAGTGAGTCTATGCAGTCCAACATGCCAGCCTTCAAAACTGCTCCCGGGTAATAAACTTGTTGTACCTTATGCTTTATTTTACTCATATTTGCTGTATTTAACTTGTCTACCTTTTCCATAGTGTGCAAGTAAAGCCCAGCAAAAGGGCAAAAAAGAATAAGCCGCCCCAAGAGCCGGTTGTGACTGAACCAGAGTTGGGCACAACTACTCCTGATGCCTCTACTCACGAGCCGCCGCCTCAACTGTCTCATGATGTTCCTATATCTTCCTCTGACCCGCCTACTGAACAAACCCTCAACGATTCTGGTAACCCGGAGGCTCCTAGCCCTGTCAAGGCAAATGATCAGGAAGTTGAAATTCTCAAGACTCAGTTTGTTGAGCCGGCACAGCCGTCTGCACTTGCCAAGTGTTCTAAAAAGGAATTGGTGGAACGCCGAAAGGCCAAGCTGGATGTCGCTGACTATACTCATTTGAGTATTGGAGAGATTGTCTCCGGCTATATCAATCAAGTACAAAGCAGCCGTGACCTGGAAATTGACATGGTGAAGCAGATACAACAAAAATCTGAGGTATGACTTATACTAGCTTACTTTCAATCACACTTACTGTACCAGCCCCCAAGTCTATTGCTTATGAATAAATATGATGTAGACTTAGAAAAATTGTTAGAGCTACTTATCCGGCTTAAATAAAAAAAAATTGAACCGGGTGTAACACAATACCTTTAACTTGCGATATACATTAGCCCCCAAGTGTCAAAAATCTTTGCTTGCAAAGTGCTTGGGACTTTATAGTACTTACCGTAACTTTTACTACTATCTGGTGCAATGCAGGCCGCCATAAGTAAATTTGAATTGGAGATTGCTGATTTGAAGAATCACCTGGCAACCTAGGAAAGTGAAATTGAAAAGGCCAACTCCAAATTTGAATTCAGCGTCTCTGAACAAGAGAAGTTGAAGCAAAATTTTCAATCAGAGAAGAAAACTTGGGCTGATGAAAAGGCTGCACTGGTGACCCAGGCCGAGACAGCAGAGGCATCGCTTGCGGAAGCAATGGCCGAACTGTCCGACTTAAAGCGCCAGATATCTCAAATGGTTTCAGCAATCTTCGGTGAGTGACTTATCCAAACCTTAAACACTGCAAAACTCCTTGAATGACCATTTCAGTTGTCTCCTCTGACTCACCTTATGCTTAATAACGCAGGCCCCAGGAGCACAAATCTTAAGCAGAACATGGTGATCAAGCTGAAGGCGGTTTATACTCTGGTGGAACAACTCTACACCAGGTCACAACATGCTCTGGCCGTTGTGGCTTTATCAAACGATGTTCCTTATCTCCTGCAAGATGTGCTGAAGTGGCTTGCTGTGCTACCTCAGCAAATCCAAGAGTTAAGACGAGCATCTGCAAGAGCCGGAGCTATAGCCGCATTGAGCCGGGCCAAGGCGTGGCTTCCATAACTAGACCCCGCTGACATTGCTCTTGGGTATCCAAGTTTAAAGGAAGATGGCACCGTATTTAATGATAAGGATTTCACTGCCTGTGTGAAGGATATACGTCCGGTGGCTACTCTTATTGGGAACGATACTGACCTCACCAAGTGTCAGCCGGGTTATGACAAGGAGAACCGGAGAATCCCCATGCCACATTACGATGATGTCAGCTTGATCCCTCCAACCCGTAAGCACACCTTTGCTCCTGAAGTCGACCCAACCGGTTTAATAGATGATGAAGCTGAGTTTGAAGCCTTGAGTGGCATTGACTGGGCCTCATCATCCTTCTAGGACAAAGCAGCCGGCGGAGAGACGGAGAAGGATAACCCGGGGGCTTCAAGTCAACCCCAAGAGTAGCTTGTCAGGCACCACCTGCTTATGTCATTGTAGAAAACAATGCATCATTCAGACTCGGGGAGTCTTGTAACAAAGTAAAAGATACCTTGAGTTTTGCTATGCCTTTGCGCATGCTTATGGCCCTTAATACTTGCATAAGCCGCCGCCATTATTCTCTTTGTAGTTTGTATGAATCTGTTATGTCCTTTGCAAAAATACCTTGCATTGCCCTGTAGTGCTCACAACTGTTTTTCCGGCTTATATAAACCAACCCCTGAGGGTAAACTTAACTCCTGAAAATTGGCACATATAAGTTCACCTGGTTCTTAACAACCTGATGTAACTAACATTAATTCTGGAAGACTGTAATGTATTCCATTGTATTTTCAAGAGGGTCACAAGATACCTAATGTTGGCACTTGTAAAATATGATGAACAAAATTCAAGGGTTTCTGATTCGAATACGATCAGTGACCCATTCCAAAGGGGTTGAGCTAAGATTCAGATACGATCTGTTAGCCCCCAGTGGCTGTGGCGATGCCAATCAAGTGGGTATCGACAACTATGTTCTCTTTGGTTTGAATACGACCTATGTTTGAACAGGAAGCCCCCAAGTGACCATAAGAGTTGTTTAATGATGCTGATTCGAATACGATCCACGTCAGACCCAAAAGGAGTTAAGCTATGATTCAGATATGATCAAGAAGCCCCCAAGTGGGTTTGGCAGTATGCCGATCAAACGGGTATCGACAGCTATGTTCTCTTTGGTTCGAATATGACCTATGTTTGAACAGGAAGCCCCCAAGTGATCAACGGCTAGATTCAGATATGATCATAAGCCGGACCAAAGGAAAGCCGGATTCAGATATGATCCGCTTCTCCTTGGTTATCTCCACCACCTGTCAAGGAAAAACACATAAACCTTTTTTGGGAGTGGAAAAAAGGACAGAGGTCCTGCTTTATTGCTTTATATAATATACATAGTATAAGTATATACACATTAGAGCTGACGGCTCAAGTATAATAAGGCCGAAGATGGGCGATATTCCACAGCCGACGAGTCTCCTCCTCCGACTTACGTGAGTCTTTATGCTCTCGAACGTCGATAAGGTGGTATGATCCATTGTTCAGATTCTTGCTGACCACAAAGGGTCCTTCCCAAGGAGGGGATAGCTTGTGTATGTTAGATTGATCCTGGATGAGTCGGAGCACTAAGTTGCCTTCCTGAAAGGTTCTGGACTTAACCCAGCGGCTGTGGTAGCGACGCAGGTCTTGTTGGTAAATCGCCGAGCGGGCTATTGCCAAGTCTCGCTCTTCATCCAACAGGTCAAGTGCATCTTGCCGAGCTTTTTCATTGTCTTCCTCAACATAAGCCGCCACACGGGGTGAATCGTGACGGATGTCACTTGGCAGGACCGCCTCTGCTCCATACACCATAAAGAAAGGCGTGTAACCCGTAGATCTGTTAGGGGTAGTATTGATGCTCCAGAGTACAGAAGATAACTCCTCCACCCAACAACCCGGCATCCGCTGTAAAGGGACCAAGAGCCGGGGCTTGATACCCTTCAAGATTTCTTGATTGGCTCGTTCTGCTTGGCCATTTGATTGAGGGTGAGCTACAACTGAAACGTCAAGCCGGATATGCTCTCGTTGACAGAACTCTTTCATAGCTCCTTTGGAAAGGTTAGTACCATTATCAGTTATGATGCTGTGTGGAAAACCAAAGCGAAAAATCACCTTTTTCATAAACTGACTGCTGTGGCTGCATCACACTTACTGACTGGCTTCGCCTCCACCCACTTTGTGAACTTGTCAACTGCCACCAAGAGGTGAGTCTTTTTATCCTTAGATCTCTTGAAAGGCCCGACCATATCAAGCCCCCAGACTGCAAACGGCCAGGTAATTGGAATCATCCTTAACTCTTGAGACGGCACATGGGCTCGTCGTGAGAATTTCTGACATCTGTCACATTTACTGACCAGGTCTTCCGCATCAGCATGAGCTGTCAGCCAATAGAACCCATGACGGAAGGCTTTGAATAGTGCTGCCATCGGAACAACCCCCAAGCACGCCATCTTGAACTTGATACAACGAATCTGTTGAGCCGGCGGATGAATTATCGTCAGAGAGGACGGCCGGCTCACCATCACCTTCCGATCCTTCAGGAAGTTCACCTCCATGGATGCAACCCACAAAGGCACGCTTCACAACGGGTTGAGCTCGGGCGGATTTCGCACGCTGAGCCGTCTCGACGAGGTCGGTGCAGCTGTCCGGCTCAGGGCCTGGCTCACCAATCCGGCCGATGAAGACATGAATTCCGTCAAAGGGGACCCGGTAGCCGTACTCAATTGAACCGGCGTCAGGGCCCCAGCCTTTGTCGTCGATGTAGATCTTGCCGCGACGACTCTTGGTCATCCGGCCAACTGCGTATCCCTCGAGCCCTTCGAAGCTGCCCTTCAAGAACTCGAATCCACCGTGCACTGGCCCCACGGTGGGCGCCAACTGTCGTGGAATTGTCACGGCAGATGTCCTCTTGCAAGGACTTAGTCGTGGAGCCATCGCAACTAGGAAGCTTAAATGGGTTAATCGGGACAAAGGACACGAGAGGTTTATACTAGTTCAGCCCCTTACGGTGAAGGAAGGCCTACATCTAGTTGGGTTGGTATTGCTTGAGGTTTCGATGACCAGGGAGCGAGATACGCTATGCCTGGCTCTCGATCAGTTGTTTTCTTGCCCTTAAGCTGCCGACGGGTCGTCCCCTTATATACACGGGTTGACGCCCTGCGGCCTACAGAGTCCTGGCCGGCTCATAGACAGTCTCCGGCTCGGTGACTAGTTAATTCTACCTTATGATACAAGTCATGCCATCATGGCTGTTTACCACTATGGGCCTTAAGTCGCCTGTGGGCTTTAGACCCTTTATTGAACCGCCATCTTCATGCTTGATCTTGGGCTTCTTCTGATGAGTCCCTCTTTGCGTAACCCGGCCCCTCCTGGGCGGCTTACACAAATCGTTATGTCCCCAACACCTGCACAAAGCTCTGGTGATGATGCCGTCTTGGGCTCCACAATGACCTCCGTCTTGTAGTCCTCCTGGTCTTGGTCTTGTTGCACCGAAATGGCAACCTTTGCCTGATGCCTCGGTACTCCGCGGCTGCGCTTGCTCCCTTTGCACCAAAGAGGAAAGGAGGATGCTGCGCGGGCTGGCACCCGCCTGGCGCCTTTGGTCGTCATGACTTGCGTCATGGGCACCTCGTGAGGTACCCCGCCTTGATCTCTCTGCCTCCTCGCGAGCCAGCCTGATGAGGCCGTGCTTGAGGAAGCTCCGCGTCGTCCGCCCCGCGAGGCTTGGCCCCTCGCGAGGTTCTTGGGTCTGTGTTGGTGAAGATGGGCTGTGCTGGGCCCCCTTTTGAGCCACGCCGCAGGCCGCAGGCAGGCAAGTCTGGGGACCCCCGTTCCCAGAACGTCGACAGCAGGGCTTCGCCAAGGGCAAGCGGGGAGGAGAGGTGTTACGGAGGGAGAGGGAGGCGCCAAGAGCAAGGGGTGCGGCTGCCCTCCCTTCCCCCCTCTTTATATAGGGGCCTTGGGGGGGCGCCGGCCCTAGGAGATGGATCTCCAAGGGGGCGGCGGCCAAGGGGTGGCTTCTCCCCCAAGCCAAGTGGGGGGCGCCCCCACCCCTAGGGTTTCCCAACCCTAGGCGCAGGGGAGGCCCAAGGGGGGCGCACCAGCCCACCAGGGGCTGGTTCCCCTCCCACTTCAGCCCATGGGGCCCGCCGGGATAGGTGGCCCCACCCGGTGGACCCCCAGGACCCTTCCGGTGGTCCCGGTACAATACCGGAGACCCCGAAACCTTCCTGATGGCCGAAACTTGACTTCCTATATATAAATCTTTACCTCCGGACCATTCCAGAACTCCTCATGATGTCCGGGATCTCATCCGGGACTCCGAACAACTTTCGGGTTACTGCATACTAATATCTCTACAACCCTAGCGTCACCGAACCTTAAGTGTGTAGACCCTACGGGTTCGGGAGACATGCAGACATGACCGAGACGCCTCTCCGGTCAATAACCAACAACGGGATCTGGATACCCATGTTGGCTCCCACATGCTCCACGATGATCTCATCGGAAGAACCACGATGTCGAGGATTCAATCAATCCGTATACAATTCCCTTTGTCAATCGGTACGTTACTTGCCCGAGACTCGATCGTCGGTATCCTAATACCTTCTTCAATCTCGATACCGGCAAGTCACTTTACTCGTGCCGTAATGCATGATCCTGTGATCAACCACTTGGTCACATTGAGCTCATTATGATGATGCATTACCGAGTGGGCCCAGAGATACCTCTCCGTCACACGGAGTGACAAATCCCAGTCTCGATTCGTGCCAACCCAACAGACGCTTTCGGAGATACCTGTAGTGTACCTTTATAGTCACCCAGTTACGTTGTGACGTTTGACACACCCAAGGCACTCCTACGGTATCCGGGAGTTGCACAATCTCATGGTCTAAGGAAATGATACTTGACATTCGGAAAAGCTACAGCAAACGAACTACACGATCTTTGAGCTATTCTTAGGATTGGGTCTTATCCATCACATCATTCTCCTAATGATGTGATCCCGTTATCAATGACATCCAATGTCCATAGTCAGGAAACCATGACTATCTTTTGATCAATGAGCTAGTCAACTAGAGGCTCACCAGGGACGTGTTGTGGTCTATGTATTCACACATGTATTACGATTTCCGGATAACACAATTATAGCATGAACAATAGACAATTATCATGAACAAAGAAATATAATAATAACCATCTTATTATTGCCTCTAGGGCATATTTCCAACAACTTGCCTACGTGCGGCCCACGGCGTGGCTCCATCGATGGCCCGGTACGGTCCAGTTTCAGCAACAACAACCCAAGACCCTCATGAGGGGCCAAGCCTCGCGAGGCGGACGACACTAGGACCTCCCTAGGGGGCGGCCTCACTAGACTGGCTCCCGAGGAGCAGAGATATCAATGCAAGGTGCACATGACATGAGCCATGACGACCAAGGCCAGGTGGGCGCCAGCGGGCATAGTATACCAGTTTCCCCTTTGGTGCCAAGGAGGCAAGCGCTGGCGCGGAGTCCTGAGGAATCAAGTAAAGGTTTTCATATCGGTGCAACAAGACCAAGACCGCCAGGACGACAGGTCGGAGGTCATCGCGGAGCCCACCACAGCGTCACCACCGGAGCCTTTTGCAGGCGAATACTACTTTTGTCAGGATAGCTTCTACTAGTTGTCTCCCCTCAAATTTGGCCGTTGTGGGATCCCTTCCTGCCTATATTTGGGAAGAGGACCAATGACACTATAAATATGATCTAGCCACCACCATAGAGGGGAGGATCCATTCCACCCTGACCACCTCACTAGCTCATCGAGCTCAAGAACACCCCACCTCCTGAGGCCGTTCATCCACTGTACTAGTTCATCCTCAGCCCCTCGAGGCAATCCATCACAAAGATGGAGTAGGGTACTACACCGCAAGGCAGCCCGAACCAGGATAAATTGTTGTGTCCCTTGTCCCCCGGGTTCGACGAGCTAGGCTGTGGAATCGTTGAGCCAGCAGGTTAGGAAGAGGGAGTTATTCGCACGCACCCCAGAGTTTGAACCTCCACTACAAAAAAACACACTTCCGTGATGATACGTGTTTGTCACAGTAGGTCCCGTTTTCTGTCATGCATCTACATCCATGACAAATTTATGACAGAATCAAGATAGTCATACCTGTGCTGTCGTAGAAGTGTTCCATGACATTACCAAAATTATCATCATGGAAGTGTCCACTTCCATGACGATAAATCGCGCGTCACATAAGTGCTTTCATCAAGGGTGACCGACACATGGCATCCACCATAACGAAATGCCGTTAAGCTATCGGGTCGGGTTTTGGATCCGATAACCCGTTAACAGCCCCGACCAATGGGGATTTTCCATGTGTAAAATCATCATTGGCTGGAGGAAACACGTGTTGGCTCATCGCTGGGACAGGTGTCATCCACTCATTGGAAAGAAGGCGCCTATGATACGTCGACACATGGCAGGGCCCAACAGAGGCCCATTCCCGTGAAAAGGCCGGCCCGTTTGACTTGGTCAAAAGGTGGCGGGCCGGCCCATGGAAAGCCTGTTAACGGCCTGTTCGCATATAGCCCATTTACAGCCCGCTAACCCAAGGCCCGTTACGCCCTATTCGAATTAGGCCCAGTCGCGTCATCTAGGCCATCCAATATGATTCCAGCCCGTTTTCACTTCTGGCCCATGTATGGCCCATGACGTCCTTCGGCCCATATGAGGCCCTATGTAACTCTTGGCCTATTAACGGCTCGTGGTGAAACTGGCCTGTAATGAACAGTGTATCACTTTACACCCATTAACGGCCCGTGGTGAAACTGGCCCGTAAAGAACAGTGTATCACTTTATACCCATTAACAGCCCGTTATTCCGTTGGGCTGTTTCCAGCCCATGTTATCTTTCGGCCTTCTCAGAGCCCATTTATTCTTGGGCTATTTTCCAGCATTCTTTTACTTACGGCCCGTTACTGTCATTTTCTGCTTGTGGGCCAAATTCAGCCCGTGGTTACAGTCGGCCCGTTTGTGGTCCGTTAATACGTTGGGCCGTTTTCATAGCGTCATCAAATACGGCCTATTAACGATGGCCCGTTATGGTCGGCCCATGAACGGACGATTCCAACTCTAGCCCGTTTACGGCCAGAATGCGGTCTCTTTGGCCCATGTTTGGCCAATCGAGCATACGGCCCGTATAAGGCCCATTGATGATACGGCGCGGAGAAGGCCCATTGTTTCTACGCCCCGGAGAAGGCCCACTGTTTCTACGGCCCGTAGAAGGCCCACTGTTTATACGGCCCATAGAAGGACCACTGTTTCTACGGCCCGTAGGAGGCCCAGTGTCACTACAGTAAATATTAGCCCATGGTTATTGTGGCCTAGTTTTAAAAAATAGGTTATTGCAGCCACTAGCAAACCGTAGAAAAAGAACTGCACTGACTACAAGCAAACAAATAAACAAGACAACAAGGAAATAAATAAGCAAGCAACTTACACTAGGCTATCACGGCTATTACACATATTACATCCACTGGGCATCAAAGTTCGCCACCAGTGCAAATATAGGGAACACATCAGCATATAAATGCCACAGCAAAACAAGTCCAGAATGGAAACCACTTCAGAAGAGCTCAAGAAACAATATCCTGGGTACCCATAATGCTGGCAAGATGCTTAGCAAGCTTATTAACTTTCTCTTGTTTGGCGCTTAAGTCCTCCAGCGCTTGCTGTTGCACCAGAAAGTATGCATCTAAATTCTGCAGGGACTTCCTCAGTCCTTCGGCTTCCTGTCGCATAACTCTGATCGATGTCTTTCAACTTGAATTTGAGACTCAAGAAGCCGAACTGATTCAGGCAACGAGTTTGAAGAGCTGGTGCCAGCAGTGGTAGCCAGTAACTCAAACACTACATCAAGACAGGACTTTGGGGTTGTCTCAGTGTCTTCAATATAGTTTTTATCAGCTTTCTTGGAGACCAACAGGGATGTCTCACTATCTTGAACCTTATCTGCATTACTTCCACTACAAAAAAATACACTTCCGTGGTGATACGTGTTTGTCACAGTAGGTCGCTTTTTTTGTCATGCATGTACATCCATGACAAATTTATGACAGAATCAAGATAGTCATACCTGTGCTGTCATAGAAGTGTTCCATGACATTACCAAAATTATCATCACGGAAGTGTCCACTTCCATGACGATAAATCACGCGTCACAGAAGTGCTTTCGCCAAGGGTGACCGACACGTGGTATCCACCGTAACGGAACGTCGTTAAGCTATCGGGTCGGTTTTTGGATCCGTTAACCCGTTAACAGCCCCGACCAATGGGGATTTTCCACGTGTAAAATCATCATTGGCTAGAGGAAACACGTGTCGGCTCATCGTTGGAACAGATGTCATCCACTCACTGGACAGAAGGCGCCTATGATACGTCGACACGTGGCATGGCCCAACAGTGGCCCATTCCTGTGAAAAGGCCGGCCCATTTGACTTGGTCAAAAGCTGGCGGGCCAGCCCATGGAAAGCCTGTTAACGGCCTGTTCGCATATAGCCCATTTACAGCCCGCTAATCCAAGGCCCGTTATGCCCTATTCGAATTAGGCCCAGTAGCGTCATCTGGGCCATCCAATATGATTCCAGCCCGTTTTCACTTCTGGCCCATGTATAGCCCATGACGTGTTTCGGCCCATATGAGGCCCTTTGTAACTCTTGGCCCATTAGCGGCCCGTGCTGAAACTGGCCCGTAATGAACAGTGTATTACTTTACACCCATTAACGGCCTGTGGTGAAACTGGCCCGTAATGAACAGTGTATCACTTTATACCCATTAACGGCCCGTTATTCCGTTGGGCCGTTTCCAGCCCAAGTTAACTTTCGGCCTTCTGAGGGCCATTTATTCTTGGGCTCATTTGCACCATTCGGTTACTTACGGCCCGTTGCTGTCATTTTCTATTTGTGGGCCAAATTCAGCCCGTCGTTATGGTCGGCCCGTTAGTCTGTTGGGCCATTTTCATAGCATCACCAAATACGGCCTATTAACGGCCCGTTATGGTCAGCCCATAAAACGTACGATTTCCATTAAAGGCCCATCTACGGCCCATTAAAGGCCCGTACAAGACCCATAAATGAGCCGGCGGCCCATGGATCCTACGAGACGTACAAGGCCCATGGATCCTACGAGACGTACAAGGCCCATGGATCCTACGAGACGTAGAAGGCCCATGGATCCTACGAGACGTAGAAGGCCCATGGATCCTACGAGATGTAGAAGGCCCATGGATCCGACGGCCCGTGACGGGCCATGGTCGGGCGAATTGGCCCCCGTTTGAACGATATAGCATATTCAAAGAATTATCCTACTCAATACTATCACCTCTAAAAAGCCTACACTATTACAACAAAGAGATCAAGGCATAGAAAGGTAGACTAATCCTACACTATGCAATAAAGAAATTACAGCCGATTATACCCACTGGGCATTATGGTTCGGCACAAGTGATAATAAAGCATACACAAACAGCAAATTACATACACTGGGCAAATATAGCTCATACATCATGGACGCGCATCAACTTAACTCCAATTGAACTATAATCTCTTCAGAAAATAGGATTGGCCGGATTTAGATAGCACAAATTTTAGTCTGCAAAATCTCCAATTCCTTCATGGTTACCTCAGTGTCTTGTTTAATTTTTTTGACTCTTGCATCTAATACCTGCATGTCCAGTCTCAACTTGTTGATTATACGTTGACAATCATGTACACGTTGTCTTGCCACCTCTAGTTGATGCTCGAGAACATCAGCACATTCCAATTCCAATCCATAATCATTCGGTAATGGACATGCCGCACTGCTCGCAGATCTTTGTGTTGATGTCACTTCACCCTGAAATGTTTCTATAAGTACACATGACTATGGCAAAAATATAGTTACAACAGTGAAGCGAACAAGACACTATTTTGTACTACATGGCAAAATAGGACTAACAATAATGTTACACGTCACTTTAAAAAAAATGTTACACGTCATGAAGCATAAGCAGGTGATATTTTAAAAATTATAAAAAAGATAGTCTGTGCAGCCTGCATATAGAAATCCCTCTTAGCTCACCAGAGGAGCATGATGTTGGGGCCCAATCAAAAACACAGACAAGTTACAAATTTAGACAACACATTGCGTATAAGTAAGCAAGAAGTTGGCCATTCCGTGCCTCAATTAAAGTCTTAGGGAGCATAATGAACAACAGAGGGTTTCATACAAACATACTACAACAGGCAAAACTATGCAATCATTAGCGTAGTATAAACTAGATTGTGAGCCTCATGCAATAATAGTTGGTTAATAGACTTCAAAACTTCAGGCACACTTCGGCGGAGTAATTAAATGGTAAGGCCTTTAATTATGTCAACTAATAGTGATACAAGTATAGAACATCAGACATGATTATTTGGGAATCTCATTAACTGAGGACAAATAAAGCAATTGAAAAGAGAAAATTAACTATGCCTGAAACAAACAAGGAATTGAACTGTTGAGTTGCATACAGTGACTTACCTTAGCAGGTTGAAGAGGCTCAGCGCAGCTCCTACTTCTCTTGCAAGGCTCCTTCCTAACATCTTGTACTTGGAAATCATCAATCTTATCTTCATTGCACCCCCTCTGCAAGGTGACACAAACTAGTTACTCGTCTCCTTGGAAGATAAATATGCATACTTTCCAGTCTGTGAACACAAAAGAATGAGATTATAACAAAACAACACCACATAATGAAACATGCCGCATCTCTTGCACTTGCACACAATGAAATGAGCATTTACTATGTCCGCACTATGTAAAAACTAGGCATACCTTCGAACTGGATCTCCAGGTACTCTTGGAGAGCCTACTGTAGTGTACAACCAAACCTTTATGTCACCTATGAGTTAGACAAGGCCCCACTACAGCAGCCCTTAGTGTTTAAATCGTTGACAAGCTCTGTTAGAGTGTTATGTCAAGAACAACAAGTAATCAAAGCAAACAGTCCTAGTATGGCTGGCTGATGCAAACAAGCAATTGAACAGATGTGTGAGCAAATCTTACATATCAAGAAAAGAAGCAAAGGAGGAGGCTTAAAGACCATCACTTGACTGACCAGATTTAAGGGGCATTTAAACATCATGTGCAACGTATGAACTAACATAAACATTGCATATTTCCAGATTCTACAATGGAATGCACATGTATTAGGTTATGCCATGTATGATGATGCCTAAATGTACAGATAGCAGGCAGGAGTGATTCATCATTGCACGCACAATTGAATTGCAGGTTAAGGGCCAGTTCGATTCTGCCTTTTCAGGGCATATTGTCAAAATAAGCCATAAAAGATGTAAATAAGTCATTTTTGAGTTATGGGCTTGGGCTTAACTAATTTCGCTTTGGAGGGGGGTGTTTCGGGTAGAACCTCACTAAAAATTGAAGGGAAGGGGAATAGTGAAATGACTCTATTGTCTGCCTATATTACACTCAAAATGCAACTGCTACGCCCGTGTCACACCTGACCCTCAAGTAAAAACAAACACGCAAGCATTCATTGCCCTGCCCGCTTGCATCTCCTCTCCCCTTTCCACTATACGATGAATTGCTATGAGCTGCTTCTGCTGCTGCTATATGATGCATTGCTATGAGCTGCTCCTGCTGCTGCTATATGATGAATTGCTATGAGCTGTTGCTGCTGTATGATGAGTTGCTATCAGCTGCTGCTATATGATGAATTGCTATGAGCTACTGCTGCTGCTATATGATGAGTTACTACAAGCTGCTCCTGCTGCTGCTATATGATGAGTTGCTACAAGCTGCTCCTGCTGTTGCTATATGATGAGTTGCTACAAGCTGCTCCTGCTGCTGCTATATGATGAATTGCTATGAGCTGTTGCTGCTGCTATATGATGAATTGCTATGAGCCGCTCCTGCTGCTGCTATATGATGAATTGCTATGAGCTGCTTCTGGTATATGATGAATTGCAGACTGCTGTTGCTGCTGTATGATGAGTTGCTATGAGCTGCTACTGCTGTTATATGATGCTTTCAGGTGGTGCTGCTATACGATAATAACCAGCCACTTGGACATCAAATTTCAATAAATAATTGTTCTTCATTTAAATGTGGGTCATGCGTTCTTCGTTTAAATTAGGCAATGAGATCTCTATGGAAAATATTGACCAAAGTAGATTGTGCCAAGTAGATGGTATCTTTGTATTTGCATTTTGAGAAAATAGTGATGGTCTGTTTTCCTATCATATTAATTACTGCACTGGGTTCAATTTGTGATGTTTACAAGTCAAATTAATTTCTATATGGGCAGCAAAATGAAAAAAATATAATGCAATCTAGACTTTCCATTGATCATACCAAAGATAAGCTGAAAACGCAATGAAAATAACTGGTTGGCTTATTACATGGAGCTTATATTCACAGGTGCTTATTTTCTTAGGATAACTCGTAATAACTGTCCCTAAGAAACTTGGCTAATAGAACTGGCATACAAATAACATGTCACGATGATTGCAACGGAGGAGTGACGTACCATGGCACACTATATAGGCTCACCGCTGCCTCTCCTTTTTTGCAACGTTCCATGAAATTGCCACATACATCTTGTACTTTTTCATTGTGTAACCATATCTGCAAGTTGACACGGCTAATTTCAGACATCTCTACATGATACTACATTGCATATCCCTTGTGCATATTTAAACCACCAATTAACGATTGTGTGCGTACCATAAACTAGCCATGACTCTGTATGCTGGACTAGCAGGCACTCTAAGGGAGCCTAATGTAGTGCACTGGAATTCCTACATGCCACCTATGATTTTGTGTAATGTACTGCCCCTGTTCCTAAATATATGTCTTTGTAGAAATTCCAGTATGGACCACATACAGATGTATATAGATGCATTTTCGAGTGTAGATTCACTCATTTTGCTCCGTATGTAGCCTATAGTGGAATATCTAGAAAGACTTATATTTAGGAATGGAGGTACGAGGTAGTATCATGTATGACATCTACATATCTAATTTAGCAGCCAGTAGTAGAAATCATTGTATGCATAAAGGGATTACCGGTCGAAAATCCTAGCAAAGCACGCTGGCAGGCACAGAACAATACAAGAGAGAGAGACGCGCTTACAAGATCATAACAATGCCTCAGTCCAGGATCTTGGTTGGCCAAGCTGTTAGATCCAGAAGAAACATCGTCCTTGTAGTTTTTGCCAGCTGCATAACAGGTAACAGCGGCCGGTTAGTATATTTGAAGTACATCGGGCAGGTGATGCTGGACAGGTTTAAAGGTGACAAGTGCCTAGGCCGTGGTGGGTGCTTGGCATCTCTCCAGACTATGGGAATCAGGTTAGAAACATCGAGGGTGATGATGCTGCGCTGGCTGTCGGGGTCCGGTAAGGAGATCTAGAACCGTCGAGTAGGGTGTTTGTGGAGCGGCTCCGGTAGGGTGGACTACGCTGTGGGCGAAGCGGATCTATGGCCGTGGACGAGGACGTAGGTGAAGCTGCTCCGGTGGTTGGGTTAAGGATGGTGTCGATGATGCGGATCTGCGGCCGTGGATGGGGCGTCAGAAGCTGCTCCGGTGGTTGGGTTAAGGGTGGTGTCGATGATGCGGATCTGCGGCCGTGGATGGGGCGTCATAAGCTGCTCCGGTAGGTTGGATGAGGGTGCGAGGAAGCGGATCTGAGGCCGTGGACTTGTGAGTTGGCAAAGCGGCCCCAGTAGGGTTGAGAATGATATAGGTGAAGCTACTCCGGTAGGGTTGAGGAAGGTGTCGGCGAAGCGGCTCCGGTAGGGTTGAGGAAGGTGTCGGCGAAGAGGATCAGAGGCTGTCGACAGGGGTGTCGGTGGGGCGGCTCCGAGGTGTGTGGACGAAGCGTCTCCTGTGGGGAGTACGAATGAGCCGCTGTAGATGCGCGACGGTTGACGAGAGTACCGGCAAAGCCGATCCGGCGCCGTGGACAAGGCCGACACTGAATGGGCTGTGGTACAGTGGTGGATGAGCAGTCTACTTGTTTCTAGGGGAGGTGGGAGGGGTAGATGCGGCCACAGAAGCAGATCCGGCGAGGTGGACGCCGCTGGCAGTGAATGGGCTATGGTACGCCGGTGGATGAGCAGTCTAGGGTTTCGAGAGGGGAGGGGAGAAAGGGCGATGAAGTACGGACGGCGTGATGTAAGATGCTCTGGTGCTGTGGAGTTAGTCGTTTTTGCGGGAGGGGGAGAGGAAATGGGGGTGCCGTGTAGTGGGGGAACCGGAAGTTACCAAAGCATCCCCAACCTATCATGTAGATGAGGGCGGTATTGTAACTGTTGGTCTCCGTGCACCAAGGACAAAAGGGGGATTTCGCATGCTAAAGACTAAGGTGGCGGAAATTTTAGAAGGAGGCGGGAGATTTTGCCGCCCGCGGGATCGTTCGTATCCAGTTTCAACTAATTTTGGACCGTGCTAGCAGGAAGGTCATGCTAGACTGTGTACATGGGGCACGCTTCAGCAGTTAATAACTGGTGTGAAGTCCACCCCAGAAAAAAGACAATAACTCGGGATGATGCGCCGATAACTTGGACGTTCACACGGGCGCGGCCAATCGTACGGGTGTAGTGGCGCGTTCACAAAAAAGGGACCAAACGCTCAGCCTATGTATTTCTCGTGTAAATAGATAATTTAGTGCCATTGGTTATTTACTTTAAACATAATGCATTGACGTGTTAGTGTAGAGGCGCACGAAAAGAAATGGATATTGTAGTCAGCTACTTAAAAGTGTTACCTCATATGATTACGTAGCTTCCATTTCATAAATTGCGTACCCGTTGAATTCATATATGAATATTACATATATTACTTCAAAATAGAAACTTAAATCATCCAAGACTAATGAATTTGAATGCAAGAGTAACAATGGTGCATGTTCATGATAGCTACATTGGTTGTTTGAAGAAACATCACTGTAACTTTGGCATGCACAACTAAAAAGGCTTATTTAAATAGAAAAAATGTGATATGTGAGTGTCCAATCTTTATAGCGTTGAATCGATATTGTACCTTTGGCCACGATACGAAGTAGATATTGACTTATGTTTAAGCGATGCACGTCCATGATCGCTAGATAGTGATACGTGAATGAATTGTGCAATCTCTCTCACACGCACACATATCTCATTTCCCTGTGGGCATCGGAATCACACACGCGCACTTCATGTATTTCTCTCCCTCCGTCAGGGTTAAATTCGTCTTTCTACCCTGTCCTACAAGTCTCTCACACAGAAACACACACGCTCTCTATGTCTAACACGCCCACCCCTTTAATTCCGCCCACCCACAGGCACTAATGTCTCTCACACATATGCTATCTACCTATCCCTTAATATAGCTAGATATGTGTCACACAAACTTCTTCTCCCTACTAGCAAGATGCCCATGCCTTGCACGGAACATCAAGATGCATTTGTATGAGAAGTTTATCTTGTGGGAGAAAAGGATGAACGAGGGAATGCCTTATTTGCAAATGCGGAGAGGGGTGTGGGTATCTTTTTGCAAAATTGCCATAGTTTCCTTCCTGTCCGTCGGATATAAACTGGATGGCCTATATTGCAGGATGGCAGGAACACCATCATCACCAACTCTTTTTTTTATAAGAGTAGAGATATGTGAGTGTCACTGCCCCCCTCCCCACACACCCACACTTCCCAACACCGAAGGAGTAGGGTGACACCTCGATCTTGATACTAATCTATCGACTGGCTTCTCTCTCAAACATACACACACACACTACCCGGCACCGAAGGAGCTAGTAGGGTGGCACATCGATCTTGATAATAATCTATCTACTCCTCTTTCAAACACACACACACTCGCTAGTTGTGCCTCTGTGCCTACCGCGCACACTCTCGATACGTCTTTCTCTCCCTCCACCCAACAATGACAGCAGAAGGGTGACAACTCGATCTGATCATAATCTGTCAATTGGTTTCTCTCTCAAACATTGTGTCTCGGTGCCTCGCTCGGTAGCCCCCTCGATATGTAGACTTCTCGCGCGCGCACAACTGTAGTGACGATGACGCTGAACCCAGTGTGCCTTGTTTTTACCGGCCTCATGTGATAGTTTTCACCCCGTTTTCTGTTAATTAACAAGGCAATCTTTTCTTTGTTACTACCAGTGAATCTGAAATCATTCGGGGCAGACATAAAATATATCACTTCAACCCAATTATCGCAACAACTATTTTAAAAGAAATAAGCTAGCTGCTCGTGCGTTGCACGGAACATCAAGATGCATTTGTACGAGTAGTTTGTCTTGTGAGAGAAAAGGTTGAATGAGGGAAGGCCTTATTTGCGAACGTGGAGATACGTGTGGGTATATTTTTGCAAAATTGCCATAGTTTCTTTCCTATCCGTTAGATATAAATCCGACGGCCTATATTGCAGGATGGCACGCACACCATCATCACCAACTCTGTTTTCTACTCCCTCCGTCCGAAAATACTTGTCATCAAAATGGATAAAAAGAGATGTATGTAAAACTAAAATACGTCTAGATACATTTCCTTTTATCCATTTTGATGACTAGTATTTCCGGACGGAGGGAGTATTTGTCTTTTTAGAGATTTCAACAAGTGACTATGACCGGACCTTACCAACATACTCAAAAAATTAGTCCATAATTTTGATGTTACCCTCTTTTCTTGGCGGTGCAGTGCCATCTGGATACCTCATAAATAAATAAAGTACTACATGATACTAATATATGATACATGGCGCAGGAGTACTAAGTATTATTAATACAGTTTTGCTAGAACTCATCTAGATGAGATATAATTTGGTATCATTCATCTTTTATAGCCATTGGATGTGATGCTATATAAGATGCGTGTGTGTTGACGTGGGTTGTATTTGTTCTTGTGCAACGAACTGACCACTGCATGTCATGTTTGATAGTCTCAAGTCATTAAAAGCATACAAGCCCCACATCTCTTCTTGGTTGATTCCTCTATTTATGTCAAAAAATAAGAAACAACGTGAGAGTTAATGCACCACGCCTATGTGGTTTTCATAAGATGACTTAATACTCACCTAGACGGAGGGAGTATTCGATTTGACAGCGGGCGGCACAGTTCCCGATATGACTTTAATGCAGACGAGGGAGGGAGTAGCGGTTCCCGATATGTTGAACGGCCAATGCATCCTCCTTCAATTAATGCATGAGGGAAGTAATGGGAGGAGGTCCGGGAAAAGAGGCTGCACGATGTGAATGCAATGCAGTTTGTCCTCATATAAAGGCGCCCCTCCATTCCAATGCATCTACCACATCGTACGCACCTAAGCATTTGCCTAAGCACCTACACTAAGCGCAAAAGAGCTCACTCCAGACCCATGGCGGCGATGCTCGTGAGCGGCCAGCGGCTGCGCCAGATGGTCCACGATGCCAGCCTACGGCATGGCGCCGAGGATCATCTCGAGACGGTGTTGGAGACCGGCTGGTGGATGGCCGCCTTCGACGCCAACTACGACTCTCAGTTGGACCAGATGATCGTTGCCACCAGCAACAAGTTCACCGTCCTCAAGAAGCTCGTGGACGACATCATCGTACTCCTCCATCCCGCGCGCCTGGGCTCCTCATTGCCTGCCACCCTAATCGGCCTCCATGGCCGGAACCTCTTTCAAGCACTGGTGGCCCTGCGACTGCCCGCCGACGCCACGAAGAATGTCCACCTGGAGGTCACGCTCGCCGTGAGGCGCCTCACCCTACAAGAATTGGTCGACCTACACATCCACATGTACGAGGAAATTGTGTACATAGGTATCTACAAGGCTAGTGAGGACGCTACGACATTGGCCTTCCTCAACCGGCTGGAAGCCTTGGATGCCTTTGCTGAGAAGCACCTCGACCTCGCCACAAAAGCCGCCGCTCCTTAGCCGCTGGTCGGTGGCCCGGCACACTAATTTGAGGAGAAGGAGGAGGTCGTACGTTTGTGGATCCATCTTTCTTCTTGCCTTCTGTAACCACCACTGCGATCGCATCATCGTGGCCTTAATTCTGTGCTGTTGCATTCTCGTTCCAGTCAATACCGACATGTGCGATCCCTTTGCTTAATTATATGCATCACTGTAACTAGTACTCCATCTGTCAATTTATAAGTTGTGATTACCTTTTCCATCAACTTCGTGCAATGCGTGGGCATCTTGCTAGAAACACTAGAATATGTCTATATAATCCGTATGTGATAGTCCATTTGAAATCTCAAAAAAGACAAATATTTAGGTATGGAGGGAGTAATATATTAGGAGTATATCAAAACAATAGTGATTTCTTTCAAATTTGTGAACAAATACTACTATTCTACTACTACCTCTCTCTCAGTTTACAGGGCGTGCGTGTGCCCCTAGGTTGTCAATTTGACCAACCTAATACAAGTCATATATTACAAAAAATATATCTATATAAACTTCAGATGTTCTATTTCCAAACCGTATAATTTTTGTGTTATATAGTTTATATTAAGGTGATAAAATTGACAACCTAGGTATACGCATAGGACTTGTAAACTGAAACGGAGGTAGTACCTTGGATCCGTCGCAACACACGAGCACATTGTTGGTAAAAGGAAAAGGCCTGCCGCGTTCGCGTCGCACCCCCACATGCCCGGGAATCGGGAGTACAACACGGCCCGTCCGGCACGACACATGGCTTAGGGATGGCGTGTTGCCTAGCATTTTCACTTTCATGTGGGACCGCCATTGAGCAAACTAACACCCCGCCCGCCGCCGGGTTGGAAAAAAGAAACGAGGGGAAGATCTAGCTGTAGCACGGAAGCCAAGAAATTTGGTGTCAGACGGGGCTCGTTGATAGAGTAGGAGCATTCCGTACTAGTACTACTCCTACTAGTACCAAGTTTGTACTCCTAATACTGTATTACTAGTACTACCACTATACAACTAGTAGGTACGTGCACGGCATAACATCGTAGGAACAAAAAAGGGGAAGATCTTGTTTTGGGTGATTTATATATTTTTCAATCAACGTAGTATGAATAATATGATGTGGGGGGCACCCATGAAGCTTATGTGGCTTGGTTGCATGGCTACGGAAGGTTAGAGAAAAACAAATAGATAATGTGTTTAGAGTGCACTCCACTAAATAGATATATATACTTTGGATCCATTGCAATGGACCGTCACATCTATATCTATACCCCCTATATAGTGTGTGAAAAACTTTGAAAGTTGGTCGTTGGATGAAGCCAATCCGACGGTACAAAGATGGAAAATCCGAGCACTACTGGCCGTTGGATATCATCCACCAGATTCTGCCACAGGTATAATCTAGAAGACTCCATGGTTGAACTTAATTCATGACTAAGGGCCTCTTTGATTCATAGGATTGCAGAAACACAGGAATAGGAAAAAAGTAGGATTGGAATGGCATGTTCATTGGATCCCTATAGAATTTGAGTTTGTTTGATTGTGTCACATGAAAAAAAAGGATTTCTTTCAAGAGGTTGGAGTGCATGTTAGAATTCCTGTGAAACGTAGTACAAATGAATCCTTAGGAAAATATTTTACATGATTCAATCCTACGAATCAAACGATCAACGTAGGAAAAATTCCTAAGGATTCTAATCCTTCAAAGATCCTATGAAAATCCTTTGAATCAAACAGACCCTAACTTTGCCACAACTAAGCTTAGGCAAAGTTATTAGTTCTTCAAAACGAGAGAAACAAGTTGGCAAGCCTAAGGGAATCTTGCCACATTTTGTGTGTGTATGTCATGTGGGGCCTTAGTGTGGCTTGCCTAATGTGTGGCTTGAATCAAACACTCGCCTAAGTTAATCAAACTTGCCTAACCTTACATTCCACCAGATTTTGCCACATGTTAGAATCCGGAAAGCTCCACATGTAGAAGCATAATGCACAAACCACCAGAATCTCATGCGTGCAATGCACGTGTACCTTACTAGTACTAGTTGGTAGTAGTAAGAAACAAATTCCAGTTTTGGCACGAGCTCGTACTGCGGGAGCACCACAAGGCCTGCCGCAGGAGTTACATTTCCCTCTCGGGGCCCACGGGACCGAACTTCAGTGGCTTAGTGGTAGAAACAAGAAACGTGATGGTCGCCGTGGTTCAACTTCCATGGACAAGCTGTTATGTATGCTGACACATGTATATCAAAACTAGAGTGTTTATATTTCAAGCACGTGAACAACTATTATTCTACTACTTTGGATCCATTGCAACGCACGGGCCAACACATTGATAGTAGTAGTGTCCATCTCTATCTCTAGAGGCCTTCCCTCGTTCATCCTTTTCTCTCACAAGATAAACTACTCATACAAATGCATCTTGATGTTCCATGGAACGCAAAAGGATGTTTCCTTGGGGGTCTCTCCAGCGCGGCGTGGCCGTAGTTGCAAGTTGACGCCCCTTAAGATGCCGACGTTGAGGGGCACTCGAATTTCCTCCGATGAGTAGGTAAGATGAGTTTGATCACGTAGTAAATGCATTCTAAAGACTACTTTCGTGTCCATTTCCTAATTCTCCCCTGCCCATTGTTTCACAGGTTAGGCTCGGTGCGAGTGGAGATTGGCTTGCATATGTATGGGAGGGTACCAACATCAATTTGCACAACATTTACAACGGTGAAACCGTTCCCGTAGAACCTTTGTCCAACATTGGGGTCAGCCATGTAACGGGCCACCGCATGAATTGGTACGATGGAACCACGGTGAGATTGAATAAGATAGCACGAACCTTGCACATGGCGGTCAAAGGCGGACCATGCTGTCTGCGGCCGATTTGTTGCCGTACGAGTAGGAAGACGCTGTGCTCCTTTCTAACCGCATCTGCGCGGTGACAAACCAGGGGACTTATTTTGTATGGGACACATCCTACGATATACTCCCTCTCTCCCAGTTTATTTGTTTTGAATCTTTTCGTTTTATAAGTTTCAAATTCAAATTTAGAGCTCCCCATCACATGTTGAGATTACAATGTCCATTAAATTGTTGCGTGCATGTATAGTAAAGAAACAAATCTCGAGTTTGGCACGAGTTCGTGCTGCGGGAGCACCACAAGCCCTGGCGCAGGAGTTACATTTCCCTCTCAGGGCCGTCGGGACTGAGCTTCAGCGCCTTACTACACCTACCTTTGAGTCAATAACATGTGGACCCGATAGGTGACTGGTCCACATGTAATGCTCCCGTAGGCAGAGGGGCAGTGGGGCCAAGAGGGGTGAGCCGCAGGTCGGGGGACGTGTGGTTTCATGGGTTCGAGCGGCGTCGTGGGAATCGCGGGTGGCTGTGGTAGAAACTTGATGCTCGCTGCATTTTAGGTGGCCCAATGTCATGCACACAAAGGCAGAGGGGCGGTGCGGCCGAGAGGGGTGAGGCGCACGTCGGGGGGCATGGTGCCGTGGGTTGGAGAGGCGTCGTGGGAATCGCGAGATGAAATGTGATGGTCGCCGTAGTTGAACTTCCATGGACAAGCTGTCATGTCTACGGACACATGCACTGCATACCGATCACTGGAAGGAGTAGCAGAGAAAGCTATATATGCGGATAAATAGTTCCTTATAGCCAAGCGGACCCACTCTACTACTCTGTTCCAAAGACATGCACACCATCGAAATAGTCCATTTATATCAATATACACCGAGAGGGAATAATTTTTTTACAAGAGAGGAAATAGTTCATCCATCCATAATGCCCTCCTGCTGGTGCAACCTTTTCTTATTCTTCTTCTTCTTCTTGTTCTCATTCCCTGTGGGAGACGGCTTCGCAACAAGCTCTTTGGACCTTGCAGCTATCTCGAAACTCACACGGGCATCAAGGGCAGCATATTTTATCCGCTCGTACATCAAGGGATAATTCTCCCATCTAGACGACCTTAATGCCACCGTCTCATCACCCTTCTGAAGATTTTTACCGAGCACAAAATTTGCTACGTCGAATAGGGATGGTGTCTGTTTATCACAAACTTCTATAGGAATTTTGATTCTGGTTTGTAGGTTAGTGATGCTATTCAAATCAAGCTTGTACGGCTCCAGCTTCTGTTTGTCCCCTTCGATGGCTGCCCCACAGAAGTATACATCCTCCCGAGACAAGAAATCGTGAAGCTCACTTGGTATGGAGGGTGAGTGCATGATGTGGTACACCAAAACATCATCTTCGAAGCACAGCTGAAGGACGGCGGCGCGCTGGATCTTCCCAGGGGCATGCTCCGTGTACTCTGCGTCGAGACCGGTGACCCTCATCTCTACCTTTTTGAGGGAGTTGGATACATTGTTGATCCACTGCCGAACAACCCTTGGGTGGACGGTGACAGTGGCAACTATGCGCATCGAGCCTTCCACGAGGACATGTTGGACGCTAAAAACTTGCATCTCGATCTCTATCGCCATTTGGAACCGCTGGAACGGAGGGCTATGGTTTGGAGAATTAGGATTAGATGGCTAGTCTAACTGAAGTAGTAGATGATTATTTAAAGAGGTTAAAACAATGTGAACGCAGTGGGGTTTGGATGCAAATGAAGACGAAGGGGAGGTGAAGAAGCCGAGGAGAATCAGTTCCCGCTGGAGAAGTAAATGGGAGAAGTGGCGTGCAGGCAGTTGATTAGACGGCTAGGTAGACTAAACAAAAAGGCTATGCGGGTAGACTAATGAGTCGTACCTGTTCATGTACGTGGCCATCCTGGGACCTATGCAAACAGATAAAAAAATGTGTCGTAGTTTTTTTTGAGCGCGTGAGTGGGAGACACAACATTCTATGGTTAAGGAATACTCCCTCCGTTTAGGTGAGTATAAGTCACCTTATGAAAATCAGGTTTTCCCAAAACCTTTAGGCGTGGAGCATTAACTTCCTGCTCGATCCCCTCCCAGCCTCGTTAGCCAGCATTCTCTTCCTCTGCTGCCGCGTTCTACCTTTCCATTTTTCCTCTTCTCAAGTGTGGAACGATCTGCATGTCGTCCTTGATGCACCAGAACGACCACTGCATGCATCGCGGCAGAGCGTTGATTGGGCATGCACGAGAATTTGGTTCTGCTTGCAATATGGATGATACTGGAGTACTCATGTACCTACTGGTAGTAGTAGTAGTACAACTGTGGTACACTTGATGGTCAAAATACTATTCATCCAGTCCTCACAGTGAAGTGACAACACCCGGCGCCTGACACTAGTCCAGGCGGCGTGTTTGGGTTACCAAAGTCAGCCTCACCCTATGCACAGTGCAGTCTGTCACCGCCGCTGTACAGCACATTGGCGCCTCGCCTCGTCTCCCTCTCCGCTCCCATAGCACCACTCCATCTCCATCTCCTTCTCCGTCTCCATCTCACTATGCCCCCGTGTACCATCGCCTCACTCGCCTCCCCCAGTACCACTATTCCCTCGCTAGGCGCTCCAGCACGGACATCCTTCTGCCCCGTAAATCAAGCCCCCTTCCAAACTCCACCATGGCCGAACGCGAACCGCGCAACATCCATATGAGCCGCGATTGGAGCAATCTCCCCAGTGACATCCTCGACCTCTGTTGTTCGTGTATGGATATGTTGAACGCCCTGCGGCTGGCTGCATGCTCGAGGGACATGCACACGGCCATCGTCGAAGCGAGGCCTAAGCTTTTCAAGACACCCTGCTTGCTGCTATCTGGTCTTGCGAGATTGGCTCACCATGATACGGAGGCGTGCATGATGCCCCTCAACTTCAATCCGATCTCCATTAGCCGAAACTTCTTTGCAGGTATGTAGTGGGTCGCCGTACATCATTTCCCTCGACATCGATCCGATCACCATCGCCCGAAACTTCTTGGCAGGTATGTACTGGGTCGGCATGAACTCCCACTGGATGGCTACCTTCAGAGAAGATGGTAAAAAGTTGGTGCTCGTGAACTTCCAGACCTCCCATGAGATTATCCTTCCTCCGTTGGATTATATAGAGTATTACCATCGCGGTCCAAGTCATCTAGATTACTACGTCAGTTGGACGGACCTTGTTTTGCAGAAGATTGTAATCTGCCAAGTGCCCACACGACATGTGAATTACGCAGACTTCAAGCTAATTGCCTTGTTCGATCGCGGACTCGCCTATCTTTACGCAGGTGCCTTCTTTAGCTGGAGACAACTCGGCTCGCAGTGGATCATCGTCAAAGCTGATACACACTTCTGTGATGCTATTGAACACAATGGCATCATCTACGCGATCAAAAAAGCAGATGGCACCATGTATTGCTGGGACGGCGCGTGTAAGTTGTTTCCGCCATGACACTGTTTGAACTTTTTGTGATGATTGGCATATCTCTGTTTGAGCAGAATTTGAGTAGAACTATGGCAATGTATTAGAGACGCCGTAAATCAGCTATATTTGGAATGAGTTAATTCATGCGATTGTGACCATGTCATTACAGCCAATTTGTACCCTGAATAATCAAACGGTTAGGAATATATGGATATTATCCTTATTTTACAGTAATCTATATACTACTACTAAATATGAGTGTGTATCAATGGCCATGTTAGTTTCCTCATTTTCATGATGTAGAAACATGCACCACACTGTTGGTTTCATCTAACCATACATTAGGGAAGTAAATGTGCATATGGAGAACTCTATATTTGGAAGTAGTGAAATCCTGCAATGCTTACCATGTGTACATACCTATATTCGCCCTTCAGCAATCAATGGCTAGAATAATATCCTCACAAATTTTTTGCCCACAGAACACGAGTATATAACAATGCATGGTCTGTTAGTTACCTTGAAGAATTTGTTTGTGAGGACAAAACATGATTACATAACATGCATGACATGGTAGTTTCCTATGAAGAATCGATTGCGAGATAACATGAGTATAACCATGCATGACACTTCTATATTTTCGAACCCAGTATACATTTCCCTGTATTTTCCTCCCAGTTCCAACAGGGACATATCAATGTTGTTTCTCGCATTATCCTACTCATACTCTGAACAATGCCGATCTTACATTAACAATGCCTGTCCTTTTTGATATGATGCAGTGTCCCTACAGTTACTGCCCTTTGTAATCACACCACCTTTGCCAAAAATAGGGAAGCACAACTGGTTCCTCGCTCGATCAGACGACGACAAAAGACTGATGATCATTCAGACACATGAGCCGGAAAAGTTATATTACAAAAACCCCACTGTATACAAGCACCGTGTAATACGTGAGTATCCGGACAGTGGCTGTTACGTCTATGAGCAGGATACCAGCTTGTTGGGGCCTTTAGGATTTTTTAGTTGGAGGCGGGTAAACAGCCTTGGTTCACACTCTCTGTTTCTCGGACTCAATTATCCGATTAACCACGAGATCACCGTTGGCAAGGACCTTGATGGCAGAGAGGCTCTGCTTGCTATGGAAAACTGTGTCTACACGGCGAGCCCTAGGAGTTTGGGGGCAAACTCCCCTGATTGTCAACGATACAACCTGCAGCCAAAAGAAGGTGAGAATGACAAAGGCATCCGGATTAACTTTGATCATTGGATGTCTCAATTACGACAGGCAGTGATGTGGTTCGAGCCTTCAGGTTGATAGGTAATTGGGCTGTTGCATCGAAAGGGTGGAGTACTGGTGTCTCCGGATCACTGGTCGCTGAAGCGGGGCTGCAAATTATGATGGTGTTGGATCATCTCTTCAAATGACTTTGTTGTCTTTGTTGCTGGTTCTGGATGGGTAGTTCTTTATTTTGTTATGCATATTCCTTGTCATTTGGTCATCCTCGTCTATGTCACTCTTACTATGTAATAGTTGCTTCTGTTTAGAATGTCATTCTTGTCTGGATCACAAAGTCTGAGCGCTGCAGATGGGTGCGTTTTGGTGGTGTAGCAAGACTTCTTATGAACTATCATGTCTTGCTATTTATATCGGTAGTAGTCACTAATCAGTGTTTGAATGTTGTATATATCGTTGTTTGGAACTGTTTGTTGTCTCGAACTACTGGGGGGCTAAATGAGGGCATCACCATTGTCCATTGTTCAGAGTATATCTCCTTTTTTCAAGTTATATAATTTGAGCTCAGTGTCTTTTCGATGATGTACACTTGTTTGGGCCAGTGAGGTGTCATTGAATATGGGCCGAGTAGTAATGCAATGCCAAACAGGTCAATTATGACTCTCAGACCGAGCTCTCAAAAGATCCTGAAAAAAAGGCCAGGCTCTCCAAAAAAGAATGAGTAAGGACTCTTAGGCCGACATGTGGGCGCCACCGGTGTTTTTGTGCGCTTGCCCGCCGAGAGCATATTGGCTCGTGCTCGAAATTCATGCTACCTTTTCATCCGCAGTCTCCCGCCCCTCCCCCACCTCTGGAATCTCGATTCCTACTCCACTTCCCCCAAATCCCCCTCCTATACTCCCTGTACTCAAGCGCACTATCATGTCGCCGGTCAACGCGGATCTCCGAGCTGGAGATCCTAAGGTCCGTCCTGCCTTCGGTCGCTGCGTGCTGTCGCTCAACAGTGGCATGGCGGCGCTTGACGACCAGTTTGCCGGCAAAGTGCTGATGGTAACCATCAACGGTGACCGGCCTCTCGTCTCGAAGGATGACCTTGTCAAAGCTCTTGGCATTACGCACGGCATCCAAATAAGTGACTTGCTCGTCGAAGTCTGTCCGCCACCGGCTGATTTCTTCGTCAGGTTCTGGACAACTTTCGACTGCAGTCGTGTGTTCGAATCTTCCTGGCGTTTGTTCTGCGATGGCGCGCTGGTGAGCTTTGATCGGTGGCACCCAGGATGGGGCTCGGTGCCCTCTGAGCTTGAGTTTTTAACAAAGCTTACCTTCCACCGCATGCCTCGACGTGCTTGGAACAACGAGTCCATGAACGAGCTTATCAACAACCTTGGAGGTGAGCTCGTAAGTATGTTTGTTCCTCCAGACAGCTGGGCTCTGACGGTTATGGCATGGATGAAGAAGCCGTCCACCATATCGAAGGTGATTGGTGTTGAGATACCGGTGCAGGAACCGGGGTTGTACTATTTGTCGCCACCAAGGCCGCCGCGGACCACATTAGGGATGTACCTGTATCGAGTGTTCGTGCATGTCGAAGAACTGGTCAATCCATCAATCGAAGTCCTGCCGCCGCCGCTGGTGCCAGGGTCCGTCGACGACGTCCATTATAGGAGTCAACGTCAGACTTTCCCCGTGTTGCTCGGAACGATGGATGGCACAATGCCTACTCCATCGCGCGGCGGAGGCCACTGCTTCTTTGGGAGAAGAGGCAGGGCTGGCTGCCTGGATGTGCTCTAATTTGAGGTAACAACCGAATCTTGTCAGATACTAGTTAAATCCGAGCTATGGGTGTGAAGCACTGATATGCCAGTACATTTGATTGTGACCTGTTCTAATTTTGTACCTGAACTTTTTTTAGAAAGGGCTGTACGTCAACTTAATGTGCTAGGAGAACTTATTGTGTTGTTTTTCTGTTTTCTTTGCACAACATTCAATATATTTCCCCGTCATTGATAAAGACGATGAACCGTTATGTACGACTTCGTTGGTTTCAACATAGCCCTTCCCGTAGTGATCCACTGCTTCCATCCTGATTGTGCCGCCTGCGTGAAATTTTTGTATGCAAGTTCAATGTGCTATGATGTTCTATATGATTGTGTAAACTATATAAGTTTTTATTGAGCATCAGCAATGCATATGATTGAAAGATGTATTTACGAGCATCGACCGATGGGTCTCTCTCTCTATCTCTCTCTCTCTCTATCACACACACACGCACAAGTGGGACCCGTTGAATTATTTATTTGCTCGTGACAGCTTTTAATTAGGTTCCACTCTAATCTAACTTTTTTCTTAAGTTATTAATTAAGTTCAGTGGCTTCAAAAAGTTGTACAAAAGCCTTGTTTGGGCCTTTCCGGCGTCGCTGAATGTGGGCTGAGTGACCATGTTAGGTTGTACTGTACTACACAGGCCTTTTTTCGCTATTTTTTCTTAAATAATACATTTTTTTTATTAATTTTCATAAATATTACGCTGGGTAATTTTTTCAAAAATAATACACCGTCCGCCCGCTGCAGGCCGACTAGGCCTAGTCGGCCCACATCATGCCGATTGGATTTCAGTCGGCCTACAGCTGGCCGACTGGCCCCTGTCGGCCCACTATGGGCTGGCTGGAGCTAATTGGCTCGCTGTGGGCTAATTGTTTTTGCAAAAATGTTAATCATGTATTTAAAAAATATGTGTATTGTGACCTCCTCCGCTCGTTGTGGGCCCACTGTTGACTAAAAAATATGTTTTAAAAAGTGTTAATCATGTATTTAAAAATTGTTAAATGTGTGTATAAAAAATGTTCCTTATTTATACAATTTTTTAATGTGTGTATACAAAATAGCTTTTTTTTTCAACATCAGCAATGCAACTGGGCCAACAGTTGTACACAATATCCGGGTCAACTTGTTATTCTCCGCCCCGCTGGGCTGCAAACTTTCCTAGGAGGTATGCATTAGGCGTAACAAGAAAATGGACTTTAAGAAATAATAAATGTGATGTAATTATAATAACTGGACAGTTACTATGCACCAAACACGTAATTAGTTTGAAAAATATATTATTTTTGGAATTTGAAAATTTTAATTTCATTACTTGTTGCGCACGCAATATTTTGTTGGATTTTAACGTAATACAACTTTATTTTGAAATTATATTTAACCTGACTAGAAATTTTGGATACAAATATTTCGGATCCCATCAAAATGTGGGAATTTTTTTTGAATTCTTTTTTGAGCGGTTGTTTGAAACTATTAATCGTTGTCCTAGGTAGAAGTTGGGCTGTACTTTTAACAAACTGTAAATGGGCTGTAGTAAATTCCATTAGAAATTAAAAATGGGCTGTACATTCTTACAAATCGCAAATGGGCTATATGTTCTCTGCCAAATCCGAGCTGTGGGCCTACTAAGTTAACGCGTACCAATGGCTTTGTCAACTTAGTCAATATGAACGATTCTAGCTGCAGTGATCGTACGATGTCCATCCAACGGCCGTAGTGCTTCTTCAACCTCTGGTCTTCTTGCTCCAGCCGCCCAAAGCAGCGCCGGTCGTGTCACGTGCTCCTGCCTCCCGTGGCCGGTTGTGATGCCGCGGAGGCCTCACCGCCCCGTACTACTCCCACTGTTGGCCAGGCCATCCCTCTACTCACCCACACCGTTATTTTGCGGCGACGGCAGCCTCACACCGCAGCCGAACCAGTGAACCCTCGTACTCCTCTCCACGCGGGCTTCCACTGCCGCCTCTTCCCCGGATCCGCGTCGTCCCCTTCCTAGGCCTCACTGTCGTCCAGACCACCGCCCTGGTGCTCTCGGCGCGGCATGGTCAACGTGGTCAACGACCGACTTCCATTGGAAGAGTACTGTACATGGAGAGGCTGGCAGCTGGGTCCACGGCAGCCATAAGGAAGTGCCTCCTTATTACGTGCAAAATAATTATTCCTCCACCTGACAGCGGGGACCCACCGGACGGGCCACCGTATTTCACGAAAAAAATGATTCGCCCCCTGACTGCTGGGACCCACGAGCTACATCTTCGCACGCAAGGAAGTGCGTCTGAAAAAAACAATTCGCCCCCCTGACTGCTGGGACCCACCAGACCCCCGACTGCTGGGACCCACCAGCTACATCTTCGCACGCAAGGAAGTGGTCCGGGCAAAAAAAAAAAACGATTCGCCCCTGACTGCTGGGACCGACCAGCTACATCTTCGCAGGCAAGTAAGTGCCTGACAGTCGGGACCCACCTGGTCGAAGCGTACGTAGCGTTGTCATTCTGGTCGCGAATGTGTACATACATACTGGTCGATGTAGAGGCGTGCACGTGTCGTAGTAGAGGCGCACATGTGTCGTAGTAGAGGCGGACACGTAGCATGTACACGTACGTACAACGGCCAGGGTGCAAGAAAGAAAATACGGCCACGTATGTGTACATACGGGCGGGGTCTCGAACGCCTACTCGCGCATACGTACGGCCAAGGCTCATGTACATGGCTGGGTCGGAACGGAGAAACAGCGTCGTCGTCATGTTCATGGGGAGGCAACAGAATGCGTCGTGTTCATGGGGAGGCAACGGAATGCGTCGTGTTCGTGGGGAGGCAACGGAATGCGTCGTGTTCATCGGGAGGGCTTGGACGGAATAGGCGATGGAAACGAGGCCTGGCGTACCGCAGAACAGAGGAAACGGCCTTGTGTTCGACCGGCCACGTTCAAAACGGGATCCTGTTCATCGGGAGGGGTCTGGTGTACCGCAAAACGGAGGAAACGGACCTCCTACGGTCGAAACGAGGGTCCTGTTGATCGGGAGGGGTGTGGCGTACCGCAAAATGGAGGAAACAGACTTGTGTTGGAGCGCTACGGTCGGAACGGGGGTCCTGTTCATCGGGAGGGGTGTGGCGTACCGCAAAACGGGACTCCACGGGATACTGTTCATCTCCACCGTCGACCTCCTCCAGCTTCCACAGGCACTTGTTCATCCAGCCTCCACCGCGCGCTACTCCACCGGCTACTGTTCAACCACCCCTCCATCGTCTACTGTTCATCCAGCCCTCCACACCACGGGGTCCTGTTCAACCACCCCTCCACGGGCACCCCTCCACCGTCTACTGTTCATCCATCCCTCCACACCAGGGGTCCTGTTCAACCACCCCTCCACCGTCTACTGTTCATCCAGCCCTCCACACCACGGGGTCCTATTCATCCACCCCTCCACCGTCTACTGTTCATCCAGCCCTCCACCACACCACGGGGTCCTGTTCATCCAGAGGCAACGCCACCGCTCACTGTTCATCCAACCCCCCCGCAACGCTCACTGTTCATCCCATCGACCGGCTTCAGTTAGCAGTAGTAGCAAAGGAACCGCTCGATCGGGTTCAGTTAACAGCCATCGATCGATCGCTCGGGTTCAGTAACGCGTAGCCTGCAGTGCAATCGCTCGGGTTCAGTTAGAGCCCAACGCCTCGCTCGGGTTCAGTTAGAGCCAACGCCTCGCACACACGTGCGTACGTGTACGAGAGAAACGCGCATCGCTCGGCCCCCGACCTCCCACCGTAACCGGGAACTCCCCGAAATTTTCCTCCCCCTTGCTTCTACCACGGTTTTTTCCGTCATGGACGGCCCAAAGAATGTCATGCAGCTGCGTCTCCGGCCCGCCCAGGACGAAAAGCCCATTTTCTGTCATGATTTTTTGTCATAGAAGTAGGAGCCCACCACATCTATGATGATACCGGGTTTGGTCACAATTATCGACATAGAAGTGTCATATGTATGACAAAAATTTTTTCGTTCGGCCCAAAATGTCACGGATGTGTCTTTTTTTGTAGTGTTCCTTTACCATTGCATAACAGGGTACTCTTCTCCAATATTTTATCCGCGTTCTAAAAGAGAAACAAACAAACACATCTTAGGTTTAGAATGTAGTATATGAAACTCATTTTGGTAAACCAGTTCAGTAGTAAGGTGGACAGGATAACAACATGAAACAAACATATATCTATGTAGTATGGTCACTGTATGGTCTATATCATTCTAGTTTATGTTGCCAAATCAAGATAGATACAGTTCGAATCATATCTATTTAAGACAAAGCAACATAGACAGAATATAAGTGTGGGAAACTACACAGCAATAACAATACTTGTAATGTGCATGGCATGATAACATAACTGTTTATTCAATTGAAACTGAAATCAACATAGAGCAAGTTACAACAGCAAACAGCCAAACACGTTGAAGAAACAGGTTTAAAACATACCTGTTGCGCCATTGGAGTTTCAGTTGCATCCTTCAAATTTGAAATTAGTTGGTATCAGTAAATACAGTGATGCAAGAGCAAAGTAGTATGAACCATAGCTACGGAACCTGACCTGAGAACAATTCTACTTCTGCTTTAAGCGTTGACTTCGGGTTCGGAGTGGTGGTCCTCGTGATTTGGGCACTGCAGTTGCCTTACTAACTGCTCGTGTTTGGGTGCTCTGTGGTGGATACGGTGCTATGTCAACGGGAACTGGGTGTCTATCTGCTGGGTTGGGGTTAGAAGGGGTGTAGCTGGTTCTCTGTCCAACTGGGTAGGGGTACAATCTGCATGAGTGTGGGTTATGTGTGGTGGGGCTGGTTCTTGGGCAAGTACAACCGTGGTTCTATCTGCATCGACAGGTAGCATGATCTTTTCTGAAGACCGTGTTTTTACTCCCACAGATACTGCCATCACTCCCTCCAATTGAAATGGCTGATAAACAAGAAAAGTAATTGAATGTACAGACATTGTAAGATAGACAGGTGCAATGGATAGTAGGGAAGAAAACAGGGCATGAAATAATTCACATTTATGTTGTCTAAGCAAACAGAATAGCAGGACATAATTTCACATATATGATGGCTAATTAAACAGGATAGCATGACACAATTTCACATGTATGATGGCTAACTAAACAGGATAGAATGACATACTTCAAAATATGATGACTATGTAAACAGGATGACATGATATAACTATATGATGTGTCTATTAAAGTGGTTGGAATGCCATAAATCACAAACATGCCGTCGATGGAAACATGATGGCATGACATAATTCACGGATAGGACTGGTCATATGCCTCTGAATCCTCGTCTGAAGAGCTATCTGTAACCAACAAGATATCTGCTTCAGCAGGTAGCATTGTCTGCTCTGAAGACCTTGTTTTCACTCCAGATTTCTCCATCACCAATTCAAATGGCTGAAGCACAGGAAGAGCAGTTGAATATACACACATTGTCGACAAAAGCAATGAGAAATACAAAAAAGGACGGCATGATATAATTCACATATATGACGCTTGCCTAAACAGCATGGCATTGCATAATTCACATACATAGTGCCTTGCAACAAGATAACATTGCATAATTCACATATATAATGTCTTGCAACAAGATGCCATTGCATAATTCACATATATGGTAATTAGACACTAAACAGGTGTCATTCACACAAAGCATGTCTAAACTAAGCAAATGACATAGCAATGCAAGATACCATATGCACGATATGAGCAACATAACCCTGCCAAGTTAGGTCATGCACCTCGGGGGGAATATGACTGGTCATCTGTCTATGAATCCTCCTCTGAGGAGCTATCGGTAACCAGCAAGACATGCGCTTCGTCAGCTAGCATTGTCTACTCTGAAGACCTTGTTTCCACTCCAGATTTTTCCATGACCGTGCCGAATGGCTGATGCACAGGAAGAGTAATTGAATGTACTAAAATTGTTGACAAATTTAACACGTAATAAAAAAATGATGGCATGATATAATTCACATATAAGATGACTGGCTAACCAGGGTGGCATTGCAAAATTCACATATATGATGCCTGGCTTGACAAGATGGCATTGCATGATTCACATATACGATAAAGAAATTAAACAGGCATTGACACAAAGGATGTTTAAACTAAGCAGATGACATCTTTAATGTATACAGTAAGCAATGCAAGGCACCATATGCATGATATTACCAACATCAACATGCCAAGTTAGAGCGAAGACCTCATGGGGTAAATAGGAGTGGTCTTCTCCTTCTGAATCCCCCTCAGAACAGTTATCTTCCTCTTGATTACAATCTAAAATGGGTGGACGGGGGGCTGCCTTTGCGCCCACCATGGAACAAGGTCTGCATGAAATTTTATTGCCACGCAAGGCTCGTCTCTTTTGCTCTACATGATCAGTTCCCATTGTGTACAATAACTGGTATGCATAGGAATAAAACATAGTGAGATTATGTAAGGAGTGCATGCACAAATCCAGAGTGATGGTAGCAAACTGTGGATAGACCCAAAACCAACGATAGCAGGCAAATAATAGCTTTAGTTAAAAAATACAGATAATGGCTCCCTTAATGTTTGTTTGCACCCAACATGAAACTCATAGTAGACACCGGAGATTAACCAGATAGTAGACAGATAGTACTGATTGCTGCCCCAATATGTACCCTAGAACCATTTAAAAACTCAAGTTTCAACATTAGTTTGGACCTGACTCAGAGTCTAATAGGTGAACGCGACGATAATGTAGCATGTCATCATATTAAGTGACGCATAATGTAAGCAGACACGGAAGAGTGCGACCTCTCTTGCGGACCCGTGTAGTCCTCAAGGTCATCTGCTCAGTTGATGATGGTAATGCAGTTGCCGTTGCTGCCGGCGGTGGTGAAGAAGATCCAGGCTGTGAAAGACAGTCTGGAGAGCGGATCCCTGCTGTGGTGAACCCTTCCGTCATTGGAGCAGCTGAGCTAGGGTGGAACACAGCGCCGCAGGAGCAGGACAAACCACACAAGGTTTTCTTTGACACATATCTGTAACAAAAGTAATTGAGTAAGGGCTTGTTTGAATTTGAGGATTCTAACAATGCAGGGATAGGAAATAGATAGGAATATGATAGGAATGCACGTGCAAAACAGAGAATTTAAAAACAAAGGATTTCTGCCAATCTGGGTGTTTGATTCACAACAATTAGAAGATCACAGGATGCAAAAAAGCATGGTGAGATTAAGTCAAACCAAAAGAAAATGTACGGTTATAATGCTATTATGCTACTATCTCTTAGTATTGTGCTTGATGAATAGGAATATGAAAAGGAGGAGAAATGGAAATTAGAATTCCTACGGTTTTTCTTTCAAGGAGACACTAAAGGAACAAATCCTACAGTTTTCCTTTGCTCCATTCCTTTGCACCAAATTCATGAAAAGTAGTACCATAGGAAACTTTCCAATTCTGATGTTTTTCATTCACTTTTCCTTTCAAGCACTGGCGATTCTAGTAGGTAGGCTTGAGCAAGGAAAATCCTACACTAAAAAAATGTTTTTGTGCTACTTCTATTACTTTGGACCCAAGCCACTGCCATACTAGCTCAACTCCCAGGCCCATCGACAAATGCACAGCTCAAACACGCAGAGATAAATAATGATGGCGTTCAAGAGAGTCCATCATGGATAGCTAAGTTGCCTGGTACCTCACTGCTTGTCATATAGTAGGATAAAATAATCATATTTCCCGTTACTACGAGTGCTCAGTGGACAATATATATAACATGTAGAGTAAAAAAGAGATGCAACAAGTGTACAACCTCTTTGGCGAAGCCATGTCGATCTCAGCGTGATTGGGTTGGCCGGCGAGGATGCTCCGGCTGACTTGGCTGTCGGAGGAGGGGAACAAGATATTAGGCGTCTGGAGATGGAGCCCGAGGTACTGCTCCGCTGTGATGGAGGGTTTCATCGTTGGAGCAGCTCCGGTGAGTTGTACGACGCCGAGGCTAAAGCGGGACAAGAGAGACAATGAACAACGTTAACCTGAGTGGAATTCTAATAGCATGTCCAATACATGACGTAAAATACATAACCACAAAGTGCTAGATGTAAAATACATCAGCCGCTCATCTCTGAACTTAACTGTCGAAACTGAATTTAACTGTCGAAACTGAACTTAACTGTCAAAACTGAACTTAACTGTCGAAACTGAACTTAACTGTCGAAACTGAATTTTGCTATCGAAACTGAATTTTACTATCGAAACTGAACGCACTAGGAAGGTGAGGCTACATGCCAGTCGATTTTGCAGCCGTTGGATACGAAATCAAGGGCCCGCGGTTCATCTTCAATCTCCACCCCCTGAGCCGCCAGCCACCACCGGCCAAACATCAGCCCCCCGCCGCCCGCGGCCGGCGGTGCGCAGCCCCGCCCGCCCCGAAAACACTCCCCACCGCCGGTCCGCCGCTGCCCCGGCCATCCCTCTAGGCCCCCCGAGCCAAGCTTTTTCTCCGGTGATCCCCACGCCACCGCCATGCCACCGCCGACGACCACCGCCCCCATACTGAACCCTAAGATAGATAGTGGGGTACCTCTCCGGCGAGCCCCCCTCCCCGCTGCGGCTGGTTCTTCCTTCACCCCGGCAAGCCCCCCCACCCCCTGAAAATCGACTGACCGAAAAGTCGATTCAGTTGACCAAAGTCTAGCTAAATCGAAGCAGCATCGCAAGCAAGAGCATACCAGGCAGGGGACCGAGAGCAAGAGCAGAGCAGCAGCGTGAGCGAGAGCTAAAGCAGCAGCAACTCCTACTGATGTGGACGTCGCCGCCGAGGGAGCGAAGCCGTGGAGGAAGTGGCCGGTGACGCCACCGTGGATGGAGCCGCGCCGTGTCGGCTCGGGACCGAGTGCCGGCAGCACCGTGAGATCGAATCAAGAAGAAAATGTGGCGATTAGTGTACAACCTCTTTGGTGGCGCCGATTAGGCCGTAGCTTCATCCGAGGAAACGGTGATGATGATGCTCTTCCGGTGGTGCAGTTGAAGACAGTGGTGTGGGAATGGAGGTGGCACGAAAGACGAGGGGAACGTCGGGGCAGCTCCTTGGAGGTGGAGGACGGGGGTGGCTGAACCGGCGGGACGATTAGATCGACGATGGATCCTCATCTGGTACGGTGGATGAGGGACGTCGAGGTGTTGCTGTGGACGACGTCGTCGGGGAAGAGGCTCCGGCTGGGTGGCGGACGGAGCAGGGTGTGGGGTTTCGTCGCAGGTTTTTGCGGCCTCGGTGTACGAATGGGTAGGCGGATGGGATGGCAGTGGGGAACCATGGCTTAGAGATGCGCTTGTCCGAAATGTGGGGTAAGTTACGAAAGTACCCCCACCGATTTGAGGCGGTTCTTTCGGTTCAGGGGTACCACGGCCATTTCGCGTGTCGGGATTTCACAGGAGGTGGGAGTTTTCGCGCGCGTTGTAATTTCGGAATAGAAAGACGCGGGTTGAGATGGAGGGAGTTATCGAAGCACAATGAGACACAGATATATCTTAAATATTTCGGGCTAATAAGGCGTGGGTTGAAGAGGCGGGAGTTTCGCAACACGATAGACAGAGACGCTAGCTTGAATTTTCGGCATAACAACGCGTGGCTTGAAATTTTGGAAGAACAAGCTTAACGTGTACCCCAAAAAATAGACAATTTGCACCTCAACACGCACAACACTCACACAAACACCATTTATACTAGAGTAAGGTACACGTGCATTGCACGCATGAGATTTGGCAACCAAATTATGAATAAATACCACATTATAGCATGCAAGCTTTGAGTCATATATGCATGATGTAGATGTCCGTTTAATTCTTATAGTTCATTTCATTCAAAATCATCTAGTTTTTATAAGAAAGCTAATCTATTTTAAGATTCATGGAATTGTGCGTCGTAAGACATAAAGTAAAAACAAATAATGGCAAATCATGTAGAAAAACATTTGGGCAATTCTGATATGGAAGATTCTAGAACAAATAAGAAGTGCTTGTGTTTTGATGTTTGTGCATTATGCTTAAGTTCGACCATGGAGTCTTCTAGATTATACATGTGGTGAAATCTGGTGGAATCTAGATGATATCCAATGGCCAGTAGTGCTCAAATTTGCCATATTTGGACCATCGGATTCGCCTCATCCAACGACCATCTTTCAAAGTTAAAGTTACCCGCACACAATATAAAAATATAAAAAAATAATATATATATATATATATATAGGGGTATAGATATAGATATGTGATGCGAAAGCCACCCATCATCTCCAATTAGAATAGTATGTCCATGCATGGATGCGACGTGGCCAAATGATGCCTGCCATCGGTATCTCAAGTTCAAATTAGTCTGACCTTGTTCAGTGTGTATACATTACAACATGCTCATTTCCAAACCACACCTTGCAGATCTCCGTTATATTCATGCATGCATGGGTTTCAAACATCAGGATCTCTTATTCAAATATTTGAATTCAACTTTACATTGATTATGACCTCACCTATTCTTTTACACCCACACAGTAGTCTTCTCTTTATAATTGTACCACTAACTTCCTCTCGTGCATGCATGCACACACACTACCAGTCGGCATTATCCATCGCACGCATGCAATCTTTTTCTTCAGGTCGGTCTCCCATGAAGGCACACACCCACACACATCCCCCTCTCCATCATATTGGGCATTCTTTATCTCTCATGCGTGCATGCACAATGATTGATGTTCCTTTATAGCTAGGTCTTTCATAGTTTTCCACACAAACCGATCAATCAATATATCCAGTGAGGTCTCACCCTCTTTCCCACGCCCACATCGATCAATCTATACCTCTCTATATGGGATTAACATATATAGCTAATACACCCACATTAATTATATATCCAACGTCCCCCTCTCATCATCCATGCCTTCCGCTTCATCTCTCAGACGCATGCACAATGGCGAAGACAGGGGGCAGTAAGGGCCCTGCCCCCCTCCCCCTAACATCACTATATATCAAGGCTAATAAGAATGTGATCATTAGACAATTGCTGCTAAAAATGGTTTAAGTTCATGAATTGACCCTCCTCGTAAAGGATTAGCAATGCTTGGCCCCGTAGCTCATTTATTTTTCATGGCTCCGCCACTGCGCGCAACAGCGCACGTGTTCGCCCCTCTCTCTAAATATCGATCTCGCACTTGTGCATTCCTTCATAGTCTCCCTCCACTCGGCCCCTCGCACCATCTTCTAGCCCCCCACCGGATTTTGCCACATGTACAATCTAGCAGACTCCATGGTTGAACTTAAGCATAATGCACAAACCTCAAAACAACAGTGGTTCTCTTTTGTTCTAGAATCTTCCGTATCATAACTGCCCAAACTTTTTCTAGTTGAATTGCCATTATTTGTTTTTACTTTATGCTTTACAATGCATAATTCCATGAATCATAAAATAGATTAAGGGCTTCTTTGATTCAAAGGATTCTCAAAGGAATTTTGGAGGATTCTAATCATTAGGAAATTTTCCTATCTTGGTTGTTTGATTCGTAGGATTGTAAACCATAGGATTTTTTCCATATGATTCATTTGCACTAGATTTCATAGGAAACATCCCATCCACTCAAACCTCTTTGAAAGAATTCTGCGTTTTTTCTATGCACAATCAAACACTCGTACAATCCTGTAGGATTCAAGACGACATTCCACTATAATCCCATGTTTTCCTATTCCCGCTTTCTTAGCTTTTTTATAAAAACTAATTGATTTTGAATGAGATGAACTATAAGAATTAAGCGAAGGGCTACATCAGGCATATATGACTCAGAGCTTACATGCTATAGTGTGGTATTTATTCATAATTTGGTTGCAAAATCTGATGCGTGCAATGCATGTGTACCTTACTAGTACTTCGAGTATGTGCAAAACACGTAAATTATAATACCAATGGAACGCTACACAGTGTCTCTCTTACAGTTCATGAAGGCACGTGTCACATGTGGAGGCGTTGTCGCGACCTCCTTGCGTGGATTGATCACAGTGACGTGCTGCTGGTTCCAGAAGAATGTACTCATCCTCCCTGAGCCATACTGGCGGTACATGCACGAAGCGAAGATGTGCACGCACCCCATGCACACACTCATTCCCTCGCACGCACATGCGGGTACACGGGCGGACGCAATTTTGTACCAAGATCCACCCCATGTGATAATTTGACGCGTGTAAAGTCGTTCACTTCATTGATGGTCAATTAATAGAGCGTATGCAAATTGAGTGGACGTGAGGGCGGAAGAAATACATTATTACTCCACTGCGCGCATGTGAGTAGTTAAATCGTGGGTTGCTAGTAGTACTTCCATTGGTCTCCTTCGTATTTTGTGCCAATTTTTGACAGTAATATAATATTTACGCATTTGAGCAGTGTAGTACTTGAAATTTATGTTCCGCTAAACTCATCGGGAGCCGTTTCAGGCCTCAAAATCAAAACCATCAATTAATCTTTACCTTGTTCCCATCACATTCGAAAGCCTGCTCACACCTACTAGTACGTACCAAACCTGAACATGTTCCCACTATGCAGGTATCAGTACTAGTGCTAGTACTTAGGTTATAAAAAGGGGAACTACCTAACCAAAAATTACTCTACCTTTCCTCCTCATAAGTGCTTCTTCTTCGTCCGTCATTGCCATGGCCGGTGAGCAGAGCTCTAGGTCGAGAACTACTCGTAACAAGGGAGCGGCAACCAAGGCTGCAGAAAAAAAAGACAAGGCTCGCCGCCACGCAGAGACCTCGAAAGATCTCTCACGGCCAGGAGATGGCTCCCAGGAGCGCCCTAGCCGTGGAGGCGAACATGCCGAGCCGGCGGAGCTGGAGTCGTTATCCCTCGACGGCATGCCCGATCATCTCAATAAGCACCTCAATAAGCAGATGGAGTTCATCCAAGGCTTGATGGAGTTGCTCAAGGAGAGCCTCGACGACATGCCCGCTGAGCTCAATCAGCAAGGGGAGTTGACCGCCGGCTTGGTGATGCTGCCGAAGAAGAGCATTGCCTCGGAGAAGAAGGCGACCGGCAAAATCCTGCGACTTCAGGAGGACAAGGCGAAGCTCTACCACGAGATCGACCTGTTGAAGGAGAAGAACGTTGGCTGGAAGAAGCTGCATGAGAATAGTAGTTCCTCGATGAAGATGCTGCAGGCCCTCGTCATGGAACAGAAGGAGGAGTTGGCTAAGCTCCGCATCGAGCACCCGACTGCTGTCAAGGTACGTAATGCGGCCGTGGAACAAATGATGAAGGCTCGCGTCGAGAAATCCTGCGTCATGGACATAATGAAGAATATGGCGGAGGAGACGCGCAAGGAGATGGAGGTCGTGGTGGAGATGAAGAAGCAGTTACGACTCCACGGCGAATTAGATCATTTGGGGTGATAATCTTCCTTCTTCTTTTGCTCCTGTGTTTCATCTTTTGCTTCGGGTGTTTCGCCGCACGTGTCACGTTCTCTGCCAGGCATGAATAGAACAATGTTTTTTTGAGGGAATGAATATAACAATGCTAACAATGAAATGACTAGCAAATTAGATCATTTTTATCGCCATATGGCACTGGGCTGCCGTGTTTCGTGTTCCTCCATCGCAGTACTACTCCAGTGGAAAACTTGAGTATACCGCACGGTTCTTTGCTCCTCCTCAATCAGGTCGTCGGCGCATTTATACGAGCAGTCAAATCACAAGGCCCCGCCTTCCAACAGTAATGAGCCGTCAAATCACAAAGGCCCTCGCCTCTCGTGAAACCGACCAAGCTAGACTGCCCCGCCCTCTAGCCTTTTAAAAAATGTATAATTTTGTACAACAGTAGTATCGATGGATTGCGCCATGGAGCAAAACTTGAAATTAAAAACAAGGTGGTACATATAGAGAGCGCTCGTCGCCAAATTATGCATATAGTACTATTAAAAAGGCTAGTCACAATAATGGTGTCCAGCACAACCCACCCCTCAAATAAAACTAAGGGGGTGCTTGGATACGTTTTAGTCCCATGACTAAAAGTAGTGGGACTAAAACATGCTAGCCTCACCCATGCTTGGATCCAAATACTAAAAAGGCTAAAATCAAGTTAATGAGCATTTATTATCCTCCAAACCCTCCAATCCATAACTCGCCTGTGTTAAAGGAGAGGAGTTAAATGAGTAGAGAGAGGACTAATCCACATTTTAGTAGGGGTACCCCTGACTAAAATTTTTTAGTCTCAAGACTAGTTTTAGCCCCTCTTTAGTCAGGGGTGCTTGGAACTTTAGCCTCTTAAAGAGACTATTTTTAGTCAGACTAAAATAAGTCCCTTGGATCCAAGCACCCTCTAAGCATCCTGGAATTCTTTGACAAAACTAAGCACCCTGAAATTCTTTGACAACTAAACTGCTGGCTATATGATGTTGGCCATATATATTGTACATATATAATGTGAAGAAACGAGTGGTAGTACTATACCTACTAAAAGATGAAATATAAGAAATACTAGTATGTACGTACTGAAGAGTTAAAGTAACGAGAAGAAACATAACATAGTTCTGCTGGGGGCTTAGCACAACACACCCCTCAAATTAAATTAAGCACACCTGAAATTAAACTTTGCAACTATTCTAGTAGACACTGCATTAGAACCACCATGAGCAACGACACTGCCACCTTACTCGGAGTCCTCATCCACGTCCTCGACTTCGTCCTTGTCTCTCTTCCTCTTGGCCGATACTTCTTTGCTTGAACCACACACTTGGCTGTTGCTCTTCATCAACCCTTGTAGATGTTGAAGCAAAGATAGCCATCCATTGCAGCATAGTGGATGTGGTCTATATCTAGTACATTCCGCTGCCATGCATGACGATGAAACGTGTATGGAGGTTTCTCCAGTTTACTGTACGAAGGATGAACCATGGCTCCTGCCAGGGTCAGCATTGAAGGCTGACGAGAGGACACCAGCCGATTCTTCTCGAGGTCGAAGGGGTTGCCTACAACGAGACCTATCCGACGCAGGACATCCTTGTCGTTCTTAAAGTCTACAGTAATGAATTTCACTGTTTTGTCCTTGAGGAAGTTCTTAAAATCCTGGCACTCAACATCGGCATGGCATATGTGGTAGACCAAGCAAACGTTATGTACGCAAACCTGGATCACGACGGGCTTCTTCCTCTCTTCGTCCTTTAGATCCTTCTCTGGTCCTAGGACTGTGGTGTACTCAACGTCTAGCCCAGCGACCCACTCATCATCTGAGTTTTCGAACATGCGTGTGAAGCGAGAAATGCATCCTTTCACCGTCGCGGAAGAACGGGTGTAGATGACGTCGAACTCATCACCGGTGATGGTTCTAACCTTGTACTCACCGCCGATCGTGGAGATTTGGGACGCCATGGATTTGGGAGGAGGGTTAGGATTAGTGGAACTGCCATAATGTGAATGGATGGGACGACTAGGAGCAAACCGCCGTAGTATTGAAGGACGTGCGGGGATGAGTAGGAGCGAACTGCCAGCATGCGAACGACAGGGTTGTGGCTTTCCATTCTCCCATGATACGGGCTTCCGAGAGCCCTTGGATCTGAGATTGAACGGTTGCATGGCGTGATTCTAGACCTATGGGTGAATATCCTATCCTGGAGGGTTATTCTGCAAATTTTCAGCAACTTAGCATGCGACCGTTTGATCTCAGATCCAAGGGCTGCCAACAGCCCGTATCATGGCCGCGCCTATCGCGACCGTCGCGTCGCTTGCGCGACCGCGCCCTTGGAGATTTAATATGATGCGTTAGGCTATCTGATGTTGGCATGTCATACATAGTCATCACTTAGTCACTCATACTACAACAAGGTTGGCTATAAGTGTATTTTTTTACTCCTCTCTATCTCTTTCTTCGTACTCCCTCCGTCCCATAATATAAGAATGTTTTTGACACTAGTGTAGTGCCAAAAACATTCTTATATTATGGGACATAGGGAGTACTCGTATTTATTGCATTTGCCAAGGAATGACCTCTTCCAATGAAATGGTTTTGCTAAGTTTGCTTCATTTAATTAGCTATAGACTCAAAATTGTCTTTTCACCTAGGTACACGCGCTTAGCACCGTTTCTTCCTTGGGTCACCAAACTAGTCTCTCTCTTCTTGATTAACTTGCCACATCAGACTTTATGCCAAGCTTAAGCACCTGTAGGAGCAAGTAAAAGTAAGTACAATAGTGCACTTTACATGGCATTTTTGCATATGTGGAGGAAAGAGAGGCAAGGAAAAAGTGGAGAAGTGGGCTCTCATGCAAGAGCTAGCCTCTACTACATGGTGGAGCATTGGGAGAGGCACCTGTATGGAGGTGGTTAGGAATCGGGAGACTCACGCTGATCGTAGCGCCGCAGTTAAAATGATAATGGCAAGTCAAATCACGGGGCCCCACCTGTCCAGCAGTAACTCGCTGTCAAATCACACAGCCCTACGTTTGCAGCAGCCTACTCCCTCGTCTTCTCGCGTCTCTGTCGAACCGACTAGGCGAAACTGCCCCGCCGCCTAGCACGCAGGAAAAGCCCCGCCCTCGACTTTTAAATAGTATACAGTATACTAATTTGTATCCATGGATTGCGCCCGCGCCATGGAACAAAGCATCTAGAAAACAGAGGAGAGACGGTGGTCTTGCAGTAGAGAAGAGGGAGAGGCGAGATGGTGGTTTTGGAATGGAGATGATGGAGAGGAGAGGAGGTGGTTTTTCAATGGAGAAGATCAGAAGAGGGAGAGGCGAGTCGGTGGTTTTGGAATGGAGATGATGGAGAGGAGAGGAGGTGGTTTTGCAATGGAGAAGAGGGAGAGGAGCGTGCGACAGCAATTTAGGATTGGACGAGAGGGCCGGCGTGCTGTGACTGGATCAAAATCAATTTACCCTTCAATTAAGAAAGCGACCCCACATTAACTAGTCTCCCTTTCATTCTAGGTCATAATTGACCATGATTTTAGCACATAAAATATATGTTATACATTGCAAAAATAATATAATTTGAAAGTACATTCAGATACGAACCAAACGATACAATTTTTGGTGACATGCATTCACATTTTGCTTGTCAAATACAGTACATGGTCAAACTTTGACCCAAAATACGCAAAACAACAAAAAAATACTTCCAAGACCAGCGCCGCTCTTCCGCTCTTCTCCTCTTAAACCACCACCGCTCCTCTCCTGTTCCAATCTAAATGCAGCGCCGCTCCTCTCCTATTCCATTTAAAAACCACCGCCCCTCCTCTCCTGTTCCAGTCCAAAACCAGCGTCGCTCCTCTCCCGTTCTAATCCAAAACCAACGCTGCTCCTCTCCTCTTCCATTCAAAAACCACCGCCGATGAGTGAAGGTGCTGTGGAGAAGTAGATCGATGGAGGAGTACAACCGATACGTGAGGATCGCAGACAACGACCCTGTGAAGCAAGCTAGGATGTTGGAGATACAGTCTTGGTTTGACAACAAGGACCAACTAGCGGCGACAGCGACATCCATGGCCAAATATCTGGAACAGAGTGAAAAGGCGGCGATACTCCCGGAGGGAGTCGTGCCGGAGTACATAGAGCTGCTCCTCTGGGCCATGGAGCAAACAGATTCACCGAATCCGATCGTGAGGGAGCGGTGGTGTAACACCCCGGATGTAACTTTCCCAATTGGTACTCCAACTCTTGCCGTTTTCGGCATTAAGTTATTTTATTTTTCTCGGGTTCGGGTCTTTGTCTCCATGTGTTGTTTTCGTTTTCATGCATCTCATATCATGTCATCATGTGCATTGCATTTGCATACATGTTCATCTCATGCATTCGAGCATTTTCCAAGTTGTCCGTTTTGCATTCCGGCACTTCGTTCTCTTCCGGTGGTCATTTCTAGCTTTCTTTCGTGTGTGGGGATTAAACATTTCCGGATTGGACCGAGACTTGCCAAGTGGCCTTGGTTTACTACCGGTAGACCGCCTGTCAAGTTTCGTATCATTTGGACTTCGTTTGATACTCCAACGGTTAACCGAGGGACCGAAAAGGCCTCGTGTGTGTTGCAGACCAACACCCCTCTAATTTGGCCCAAAACCCACCAAACTCTGCTCCATGTCCTAGAGCGTTCGATCACGATCGCGTGGCCGAAAACCGCACCTCATTTGGACTCTCCTAGCTCCACTTATGCCTATAAATAGCCCCCCTCCATTTTCGGATCTCTCTCTCCCCGAAACCCTAGTCTAAAAAAAAGGATCCCGCCGCCCCCGGACGTGTCCGCCCCCGGCCGGACAGCGTCCGCCGCCGCCCGCGCCCAACCAGGCGTTGCCACATGTCGCTGCCGCCACCTACCTCCGCCGCCGGGCCCGAAGGCCCAAAGCCGGCCCCCGAGAGCCCGCGCGCTCCGCGCCTCCCGGCCTCCCCTCTCGCCGCCGCCTCTTCCCACTCCGGTGGCCGGAGCCGCCACTGCCGCCATCGCCGCCATCGCCGACCCAAGCCGCCGCGACCGCCACCGCCGGCCGCCCCGACCTCGCCCGGCCCTCGCCTCGTCGCCCGGAGCTGCTCCGCCGCCGCCCATCGCCGGATCCGGCCGGCCCCGCCGTCCTCCTCCCCTCACGCCGGCGACCTCAACTCCGGCGACGAACCTCGAAGTCCGTGCCCGTGAACAGTGCCGGATGTCAGATCTGAGATATTTTGAATCTCGGGTTGACTTTCCCCTCTCATCTCAATATTTTTTATGCCTACTTTGACCTGCCGTAACTTTGCATCCGTAGCTCCGATTTGGGCATATAGTATATCAAAATGTTCATCTCGACGAGTACATCATTTCATTCCATTGCATAATTTTCATTTGAGTTCATCTTGATGCCAAAAATGCTGTTAGAAGGAGGCTTCATGAGTTAATTATCAGATCTGCTAGTTCATCTTAGACTTTTGTCATTTTTTCCATGATTATTGTGTGCATGCTATGCCTGTGAGTCCTTCATATGTTTTGTTAAGGATTTTGTATTCTTTCCGTAGGTGCAATCCATGCATTTTTAGGATGTGTGTGGTGACTTGTGCAAGCTTGCAAAGTGAGGCACCCGAGAAATCTGTTTTCAGAGACTTAGTCGTTTTCAATAAGTCTGGGATTATTCAGTTCATGATGCCATATGTTCAGCTTGTTTCCTAGTGATCCGTGCCTCTTTTGAGGATGATCAGTAAAGGAGTTCTGTTAATCATGTTATGCTCTATCCATCCGTGTCTTTTCTTGCAATTATGGAGCACCCTAGCTTGAGTCAATCGAGCTCTGCTTTTGCTTCGTGGTGAATCTGGGCAGATCGTCAACTCGTTTGCGATTTTGCCGATGTTATTGTAGTTGATCCGTGCATGCTATGACATTGTTCTTGCCATGTCTAGCTAGCATTTTGTGCCTTCTTAATGAATGTATGCTTGCCTTGCCATGACTTGCACCGTGGTGAGTGCATCGAACTCGTTTACATGCCTTCGTGAGTTATATTTCAGCATGTCTCAGTTTTCACTAAGTCTGAAAACTGATTGTGTTTTAGCTATGTTCGTATGCCCGTTAGTATATTTTCTGAATCCTTTTGGCCCCAGGTCACTTTGGGTCTTTTGTTAAGCTTATTGGGTAGCTCCATTACATGTTCTTCTTTGTCATAATCAGGTCATGTATCATGTTGTTTTGCTGCTTCGAAGAGGGCTTCGTGATCTGAAATTTCAGACAAGTGTTAATTTCACTAAGTCTGGAATCTGTTTTGCATTTGCGTTTTTGCCATGCTTGTTTGAACCTCATAATGGATGAATTGGCCGTGTCTCAATGCTAGTATTTTGTTAAGCATATTGTGTGCATCCCTACCATGTATTTTGTTGTCATGTTTGGTGGCTGTAGCATGTTCATTTCGTTGCATTTAGATGCCTACTTGCTGTAAATCGCAGACCGTTGTCATTTTTGAAATGCTCGCCATTTCCAAACCATAACTCCGATTCCGATGATCTTTATATCGTTTTCAAGCGATTTAATCTCATCTTTCCAGTGGCACACTTGGAATTCCAAGTTGAGGCCAGCTTCATGCATTTTCTGTCATATCTTGCATTTTGCATCCCGCATCGCATCCCGCATAGCATATCATCATTTCATCTTATTGCTTGGTCTTGCCCGTGGTTGATTGTATCCTTGTTGCTTGTTTGTCTTGTTTGGGTAGAGCTGGGAGACGAGTTCGCTACCGAGGAGCCCGTTGAGTTTGCTTGTGAGGATCCAGTCAACTCTGACAACTGTGCAGGCAAGATGATCATACCCTCAAAATCACTACTATCTTTGCTATGCTAGTTTGCTCGCTCTTGCTATGCTAATGCTACGATGCCTACATTTTGCTTGTCATCCTCCCAATTGCCATGTCAAACCTCTAACCCACCATGTCCTAGCAAACTGTTGATTGGCTATGTTACCGCTTTGCTCAGCCCCTCTTATAGCGTTGCTAATTGCAGGTGAAGATTGAAGGCCGTTCCTTGTTGGAACATCATTTATTTACTTGTTGGGATATCATTATTATCTTGTTATCTTAATGCATCTATATACTCGGTGAAGGGTGGAAGGCTCGGCCTCTCGCCTAGTGTTTTGTTCAACTCTTGCCGCCCTAGTTTCCGTCATATCGGTGTTATGTTCCCGGATTTTGCGTTCCTTACGCGGTTGGGTTATAATGGGAACCCCTTGATATTTCGCCTTGATTAAAGCTTGTCCAGCAATGCCCAACATTGGTTTTACCATTCGCCACCTAGCCTTTTCTTTCCCCTGGGTTCTGCAGACTCAAGGGTCATCTTATTTTACCCCCCCGGGCCAGTGCTCCTCTGAGTGTTGGTCCACCTGTCAGCTAGCGGTGGCCACCAGGGGCAACTCTGGGCTGGCCTACCCGTACCTAGGACAATCTGAGTGTGCCCTGAGAAAGAGATTTGTGCAGCTCCTATCGGGATTTGTCGGCACATTCGGGCGGTGTTGCTGGTCTTGTTTTAACCTATCGAAGTGTCTTGAGTTACCGAGATACCGAGTCTGATCGGAACGTCTTGGGAGGAGGTCTATTCCTTCGTTGACCGTGAGAGCTTGTCATGGGCTAAGTTGGGACTCCCCTGCAGGGTTTGAACTTTCGAAAGCCGTGCCCGCGGTTATGGGCAGATGGGAATTTGTTAATGTCCGGTTGTAGATAACTTGAACCTTAATTAATTAAAATGAATCAACTGAGTGTGTTACCGTGATGGCCTCTTCTCGGCGGAGTCCGGGAAGCGGACACGGTGTTGGAGTAATGTTTGCGCAGGTTGTTCCTCTAGTTTTTCACGCTCGCGCTTTGCCTCCTCTTCTCGCTCTCTTTTGCGAATAAGATAGCCACCATATATGCTAGTCGCTTGCTGCAGCTCCACATATATTGCCTTGACATTCCTATAAGCTTAAATAGTCTTGATCGCGAGGGTGCGAGGTTGCTGAGTCCCTGTGGCTCACAGATTACTATAACTCCAGATGCAGGTCCAGGTGATTCCACTCCAGGTGACGAGTACGAGCTCAAGTGGGAGTTCGACGAGGACTCCCAGCGTTACTACGTGTCTTTTCTTGATGATCAGTAGTGGTGCCTAGTTGGGGTTCAATTCAGGGCCTTGTCGCATGTTGGGTTTTCTTCTATTTTGGCGCCGTAGTCGGGCCATGAGTGTTTGTATGATGGATGTTATTTATGTACTTTGATGTGACGTGGCGAGTGTAAGCCAACTATGTTTCTCCCCCTTTTATTATATATTACATGGGATGTTGTAATGATTGCCTGACTTGCGACATTGCTTTCAATGCGGTTATGTCTCTAAGTCGTTCCTTGACACGTGGGAGCTATAGCCGCATCGAGGGCGTTACAAGTTGGTATCAGAGCCTTCCCCGACCTTAGAGCCCCATTGCTTGATCGTTTTTAGCAGCCGAGTTGTGTCTAGAAAAATGTTTTGAGTCATTTAGGAATTATATATCGGAGAGCTTAGGAATTCTTTTTTACTTCCCAGTCTCCTCATCGCTCTGGTAAGGCATCCTGACGTAGAGTTTTGACTCTTCTCTTCTCAAATTTCACTAATTTTTTTTTAGGATCACGCGAGTATCTTGGAATCGTTCCGATGGCTTATGATGAGAACATTGGCTTGGTGCCTCCTGTCAGGGGTTTAGTGGAAGTGTCCCGGGGAGTTGAGCTCTGAGGTGTTGTCATCATAATTTTATCGTTGCAATTCTGGAATACTTGAGATATGTTTGCCGACATCGAAAATCTCTTTTATGCAGTTCGTTGGTGAGATAACCTCGACGCCACCTAGTACCGGGGCGGGAGTTCGGGAGTATCGCCATAACTTGTATAACGGATGCTTTTCGAAGGTTGAGGTAGACGGTTTCCGAAGTTTTCTTGGTTATGTGTTGAAGGATGGATACAGCTGGATGTAGGATTTGCTAGTTTGGGTGAGATATTATGCTTCCCCTGTATCCCCAACACCTGATTGCATAACCGGAAAGGTTCGGGAGTTTCATAGGTGGGAATTCTAGTAGCTCTAGTTCTTCTTCCACGGATATTGGTTTGAGATTGGGATTTCTTACCGATTATTCGTTCTTAGTCCGTACCTTGTTGATTTATTTCTCTACCTTAATTCTACGTGGCTTCTCAATTTATGGATATGTGACCATTTGAAGAGGAATGCATTCGTTCATTTTGTTCGGATGTGAAGACTATATGTTGCAATTTTCATTCCGTTGGTTTCAGCTTCATTTATCTGTCTATGTGCTAATGGTGGTCAACCTCTTCAGGATGGCTCCCGCTAAGAGCACCAGTCAGAACCAGAATCAAGATCCGCCACCGCCTCCACCTCCTCCGGAGGCATGGCAAGCTGTGATGGCCGCAACCAATGCAAACACACAGCTGATCATGCAAATTCTCCAAGAGCGCAATCAAGGCAGTCAAGGGAATCAAGGCAGCAATCAGAGTCACTTTGCCACACTCAACCAGTTCCTTGCTAACGGGCCAAAGACTTTCAGCAATTGTGTTGAGGCAACCGATGCTGACGATTGGCTTGTGGATCTGTGTAAGCATTTCGAGTGCAGTAACGTCAGGCCTGAGGACTTTATCAAGTTCGCTTCCTTCCAACTCAAAGATCAAGCTGCAGAATGGTTCCAGCAGCACAAGGACTCCAGAGGTGGACGTGTTATCACTTGGGATGATTTCCGTCGAGATTTCCGAGCTCGTCACATTCCGCAGAGCGTGGTTGAAAGCAAGCGTGAGGAATTCCGCAATCTGAAGCAAGGCTCTTTGTCTGTCTATGACTACAACAAGTTGTTCCAAAAGCTTGCCCGCTTTGCCAAGCAGGACGTGCCTGATGAGAAGAGCATGATATACCGGTTCAGGGGTGGTCTCAGAGAAGATATTCAGCTCTCTCTTGTCCTTTTCGAGCCCTTGAGATACGATGAGTTCTACAATATGGCACTGAAGCAAGAGGCTGCTCAGTTGAGGTGTGATGCTTCCAGGAAGCGAGTCAGAGATGTTACTCCTTCTTCCTCTACTCAAGTGGCCAAGCAGCAGAAGTTTTGGCTTCCTCCTCCTCCGTTCCGTCAGCCGTTTCAGCAGAAGAGCAAAGGTGGCAGTGGTTCTTCCCACCCACCCAACCCTGGCTTTCAGAACAAGGCTTTGTCTCAAGCTCCAAGATCGAGTGCTCCGTATCACCGTCCGCTTTCAGAGGTCACGTGCAACAAGTGCCAATAGAAGGGTCACTATGCCAACAAGTGTTTCAACCAGAGGCGTCTTCCTCCTCCTCCTCCTGTGAGATCGGCAAGTACAACTATGGTCAAGCATAACCCCAAGCATGCCAAGGTCAATTTGATGAATGCAGCTCAGGCAGAGGACTCGTCAGATGTGATCATGGGTAACCTTCCTGTTAATGATATTCCTGCAAAAGTTCTTTTTGACACTGGTGCATCGCATTGCTTCATCTCGAGACCATTTACAAATAGGCATGAATTGGTTTCACAAGTTTTGCCTAGTCCTTTAGCAGTTGTCTCTCCCGGTAAGCGCATGCAGGCTAACTCCATCGTTCCGGATGTTTCTATCACTTTGGATGACTACAAGTTCTTGGCTTCTCCTATGGTTCTCAGTGACTCGGATATTGATCTTATTCTCGGAATGGATTGGCTTTCTAAGCACAAGGCTCAGCTTGATTGTGCAGCAAGGCAGATTCAATTGACTCATTCGTCTGAGGATGTAATTGTCTTTGCCGCTCGTGATGATACCATTCGTCTATTTTCTCTCAATGAGAAGGGTGAATTGGACGCTATTTCGCAAATTCCAGTCGTTTGCGAATATCAAGACGTCTTTGCAGAAGAGCTCCCAGGAATGCCTCCACACCGGCCAGTTGAATTCTTTATTGAACTTGAGCCTGGCACGGAACCTGTGTGCAAACGTCCTTACAAGCTCGGACCTGAAGAGTTGAAGGAGCTGAAGAAGCAACTCGATGAGCAAGAAATAATGGGTCTCATCCGGCCTAGTTCTTCTCCATGGGGTTGTGGTGTTCTTTTTGTGAAGAAGAAGGATGGAACGGACCGGCTTTGTGTTGATTACCGCCCAGTGAACAAGAAGACCATCAAGAACAAATACCCACTTCCCAACATCAATGAGCTGTTCGAACAACTCAAAGGTGCCCAAGTATTCTCCAAGCTTGATCTCCGCATGGGTTACCACCAGATTAGCATTCGTGAAGAAGATATTCCCAAGACAGCATTCAGAACAAGCTTTGGTTCATATGAATACACTATCATGTCTTTTGGCCTCGCCAACGCTCCTCCGACGTTCTCTCGCATGATGAACTTCATCTTCAACGCCTACACCAATGACTTCGTTTTGGTCTATCTCGACAACATCCTGGTTTTCTCCAAAAACAAGGAAGATCATGCCAAGCACTTGCGTTTGGTTCTCGATAAGCTCAAAGAACATCAGTTCTACGCCAAGTTCTCCAAGTGTGAATTTTGGCTCGATGAGGTTCTTTATCTTGGTCATATCATCTCTGCCAAGGGCATTTCCGTGAATCCTGAGAAGGTGTCTGCAATTGTGAATTGGGAACCTCCTCAGAATGTGAAGCAACTCCGCAGTTTTCTCGGTCTCGCAAGCTATTGCCGAAGATTCGTTGAAAACTTTTCTAAGATCGCGAAGCCTCTCTCAAATCTTCTTCAGAAGCACATCAAGTACGTTTGGTCTCCAGAGTGTGATATTGCTTTCAACACTTTGAAAGAGAAATTGATCACTGCTCCAGTTCTGACTCCGCCTGATGAATCCAAGCCGTACGAGGTCTTTTGTGATGCCTCTCTCCAAGGTCTTGGCGTAGTATTGATGCAAGAGAAGAAAGTTGTTGCTTATACATCTCGCCAGTTGAAGCCTAATGAGAAGAACTACCCCACTCATGATCTCGAGTTGGCGGCAGTTGTGCATGCTCTTTTGACTTGGAGACATCTTCTATTGGGAAGAAAAGTGGATATTTTCACTGATCACAAGAGTCTCAAGTACATCTTCACTCAGCCTAATCTCAACCTCAGGCAAACTCGATGGGTCGAAATGATTCAAGAGTATAATCCGAGTATTGAGTATACTCCAGGCAAGGCCAATGTGATTGCTGACGCTTTGAGCAGGAAAGCCTACTACAACAGTCTGGTTCTCAAGCCTTATCAACCCGAGCTTTGTGAAGCTTTCCGCAAACTTAATCTGCAAGTTGTTCCTCAAGGTTTCCTCACCAACCTTCAAGTCTCTCCTACCTTAGAAGACCAGATTCGCCAAGCCCAGCTTCTTGATGCTATGGTGAAAAAGGTGAAGATTGGGATTGCCAAGAGTCAGTCCAAGTACAAGTGCTACCGCCTTGATGACAAGGACTCTCTATTCTTCGAGGATCGTATTGTTGTGCCCAAAGGTGAACTTCGTAAAGTGATCATGAACGAGGCTCACAATTCTCTCCTCTCCATCCACCCTGGGAGCACGAAGATGTATCAGGACCTTAAGCAAGCTTATTGGTGGACTCGAATGAAGCACGAGATCGCTCAATTCGTGAATGAATGTGATGTCTGCAGAAGAGTGAAGGCAGAACACCAAAGGCCACCAGGTCTCCTCCAACCTCTTGCCATTCCAGAATGGAAGTTTGACCACATTGAGATGGACTTCGTGACTGGGTTTCCAAAGTCCAAACGTGGCAATGATGCTATATTTGTTGTCATCGACAAACTCACCAAATTGGCTCACTTTCTGCCTATCAAAGAGTCGATCACTGCAACTCAATTGGCGGAACTCTATACCTCTCATATTGTCTCTCTGCATGGTATTCCTCAAGTGATCTCTTCAGACCGTGGCAGCATCTTTACCTCCAAGTTTTGGGATTCTTTCCATAAGGCCATGGGCACCAACATCCGCTTCAGCACTGCTTTCCATCCTCAAACAAGCGGTCAAGTCGAGCGTGTCAACCAGATTCTTGAAGATATGCTCAGGGCTTGTGTGATCTCCTTCGGCATGAAGTGGGAGGATTGTCTTCCTTATGCTGAATTCTCATACAACAACAGTTTTCAAGCAAGTTCGGGCAAGGCCCCTTTTGAAATTCTGTATGGCAGGAAGTGCCGTACCCCTCTCAACTGGTCTGAAACCAGTGAACGTCAGCTTTTGGGTAATGACTTAATCACAGAAGCAGAAGAAATGTGCAAAGTCATTCGTGATAACCTCAAAGCAGCCCAATCCCGCCAGAAGAGCTACTATGATAGTAAGCACCGTGATTTGGCTTTTGAGATCGGAGATCATGTTTACCTCCGCGTCTCTCCTATGAAAGGTACTCGTCGCTTCGGTATCAAAGGGAAGCTTGCCCCTAGATACGTGGGACCTTTCAAGATTGTCAGCAAGAGAGGCGACCTCGCCTATCAACTCGAGCTTCCTTCAAACTTTGCAAATGTTCATGACGTGTTCCATGTCTCTCAGCTTCGAAAGTGCTTCAAGACTCCTGACCGCACAGTCAACTTCGAGGACATTGAGCTCCAAGAAGATCTCTCTTATCGTGAGCACCCAGTTGCTATTCTTGAAGAGACTGAACGCAAGACTCGCAACAAGTCAATCAAATTTCTCAAAGTCAAGTGGTCACACCATTCCGACCGTGAAGCCACATGGGAACGCGAGGATCACCTCCGTTCTGAGTACCCGGAGTTCTTTCAGTCCTAGATCTCGGGACGAGATCTTTTCGTAGTGGTGGAGTGTTGTAACACCTCGGATGTAACTTTCCCAATTGGTACTCCAACTCTTGCCGTTTCCGGCGTTAAGTTATTTTATTTTTCTCGGGTTCGGGTCTTTGTCTCCGTGTGTTGTTTTCGTTTTCATGCATCTCATATCATGTCATCATGTGCATTGCATTTGCATACGTGTTCATCTCATGCATTCGAGCATTTTCCCAGTTGTCCGTTTTGCATTCCGGCGCTTCGTTCTCTTCCGGTAGTCATTTCTAGCTTTCTTTTGTGTGTGGGGATTAAACATTTCCAGATTGGACCGAGACTTGCCAAGCGGCCTTGGTTTACTACCGGTAGACCGCCTGTCAAGTTTCGTATCATTTGGACTTCGTTTGATACTCCAACGGTTAACCGAGGGACCGAAAAGGCCTCGTGTGTGTTGCAGCCCAACACCCCTCCAATTTGGCCCAAAACCCACCAAACTCTGCTCCATGTCCTAGAGCATTCGATCATGATCGCGTGGCCGAAAACTGCACCTCATTTGGACTCTCCTAACTCCACTTATGCCTATAAATAGCCCCCCTCCATTTTCGGATCTCTCTCTCCCCGAAACCCTAGTCTAAAAAAAAGGATCCCGCCGCCGCCGGACGTGTCCGCCCCTGGCCGGACAGCGTCCGCCGCCGCTCGTGCCCAACCAGGCGTTGCCACGTGTCGCCGCCGCCACCTACCTCCGCCGCCGGGCCCGAAGGCCCAAAGCCGGCCCCCGAGATACCGAGTCTGATCGGAACGTCTTGGGAGGAGGTCTATTCCTTCGTTGACCGTGAGAGCTTGTCATGGGCTAAGTTGGGACTCCCCTGCAGGGTTTGAACTTTCGAAAGCCGTGCCCGCGGTTATGGGCAGATGGGAATTTGTTAATGTCCGGTTGTAGATAACTTGAACCTTAATTAATTAAAATGAATCAACTGAGTGTGTTACCGTGATGGCCTCTTCTCGGCGGAGTCCGGGAAGCGGACACGGTGTTGGAGTAATGTTTGCGCAGGTTGTTCCTCTATTTTTTCATGCTCGCGCTTTGCCTCCTCTTCTCGCTCTCTTTTGCGAATAAGATAGCCACCATATATGCTAGTCGCTTGCTGCAGCTCCACATATATTGCCTTGACATTCCTATAAGCTTAAATAATCTTGATCGCGAGGGTGCGAGGTTGCTGAGTCCCTGTGGCTCACAGATTACTATAAATCCAGATGCAGGTCCAGGTGATTCCGCTCCAGGTGACGAGTACGAGCTCAAGTGGGAGTTCGACAAGGACTCCCAGCGTTACTACGTGTCTTTTCTTGATGATCAGTAGTGGTGCCTAGTTGGGGTTCGATTCAGGGCCTTGTCGCATGTTGGGTTTTCTTCTATTTTGGCGCCGTAGTCGGGCCATGAGTGTTTGTATGATGGATGTTATTTATGTACTTTGATGTGACGTGGCGAGTGTAAGCCAACTATGTTTCTCCCCCTTTTATTATATATTACATGGGATGTTGTAATGATTGCCTGACTTGCGACATTGCTTTCAATGCGGTTATGTCTCTAAGTCGTGCCTCGACACGTGGGAGCTATAGCCGCATCGAGGGCGTTACAGGTGGTGGGAGTATCGATCCCAGATGGAGCATCCACCAGAGATTGAAGGATCGAGCATCTACAGGGTGCCGTTTGTGAGGGTGTCCTGCCAGAGCGAGCCGGTGGAGTCTTCGTCGACCGAACCCAACTGCAAGAGGAGAAAAGCAGTTGGCCTGACGATGCTTCCCTGCCATCGTCTCCCTCGCCGTTCACATCGTCTCACGGGGCGGCTGTCTGTCGCCGAGGAATAGGAGGGGGCTGCCCCCCCAGCCCAATAGTCGGGCAGGTTGTGAATTGTTAGGAGGAGCTTAGGGTTGTCAGTATTTGCAGGTTGTGAATTGTGTTTTGTGTTGTGTATTTTGAGAGTACTTTCAGATATGAATGTCTTTTGAATTTCAGATTTGCAGTATTGAGTATATGAAGTATTTTATGAATTCTAGATATCTATTTTTAGCACTTAAAAAAGTGTAGTTTCATAGGAGTATAAAAGTGCAGACAATGTGATTCTCAGAGAAGAAACTGCAAGTTTCAGTTTTAGATAAGAAACTGCAAGTTCAGTTTCAGATAAGAAACTACAACTTTTAGAGGCAGAGCATTTATATTAACACGGCCTTTTCAAACAGGGTTAACATCATGTTGGAAGTTTATTCATGGTCGAAAATGGAACTACCAACCAGTTAACATGATGTTGATCAACATCATGCATAGCACATCTTCATATGATGCACAATCAAAATGCTCACACAATGTCGAGTGTGCAAAACACAGAGAAAACGAGGGACGAAGTATTGGCAAGTGTTGGACGTGGTTTTGGGCTGCCCCGTCTAGGCTTTCATTTTTAACATGCGCAGCCCACGACCTCGGATGGGAGGTCCATAGGCCTGTTTGTATTTTCTTAGGGCTGTCATGTATCGACCGGCCTATGGACCTCCCATCCGAGGTTTTATTTTTGGCAGCCCAATTTATGTATTTTTTTGAAGAAAACGCAGAGGTTTGTTCTATTTTTTTATATAAGAATAGGAACGTCGGGTCCAACTTATGTTTCCCTTCTAACTATATTATATATATTTAAATTATTTTATATGTTGACTGTTTAGTTCACATAATTGGCAAAATAGATGACCGCTCTCGCGATCCCCTTTGCGCCCGCCACCACCTCCACCCTCGCCGCCGCCCCCGCCACTACCTCCACCCTCACCGCCGCCATAGATCTCGCCGCCACCCCCCGCCTCCTAACTCCGGGTGCGCCTGCCCCCCTCAGCAAGTCCGCTCGCGCACCCCATGGAGCCGCTGACCATATCCATGGGGAATGGCTGGAAGACAGGCAGATGTACAAGATGCATCTCCCACATGTCTACGAAGCCTTCCCGTGGATGCTCCAGCCGCTCAACTCCGTCGCGTCGGCGGTGCCGCGGGAGACTCGAGGGAGGAGATGGAGGGAGCGGGCGATGCGGATCCGTGATGACGCTCTCTCCTGGACCCAGTGCACGCGTGAATGGAGGGAAGCGGAGGAGGAAGCTGCGAGGGAGGAGGCCGAGGAGGGACCGAATCCGTTCTCTCACTCGCGCAGGTATGCTCGGATGTGCAAGGATCATGTGGATTGGGAGCTGCTGAATCTATCCCCATGGATCTACTTCGAAGGAGATTTCTCGGAGAAGCACAGGATGCCCTACCCCAGGGAGCCACCGATTGCGTTCGTTCGATGGGCGAAAGGAGAAGTGAATTCAGGAGATCCACGTCGTGCTGTGAGATGCGAATGCTTGACTAGACTCATGCCCACCAGCACGCCACCAGAGCCGGAGCAGGTGGATTCCCTACCTTACCTCTCCCACAAACCTGTAGAAGATTGAAATTAGGCTTGCAATCTGCTTCAATTGAGCTGTCTGGTGGTTATTTCTGCTTCCTGAGAGACAACATCTGGCCGGAGGATGAGAAGGAACCAGGAACTCCGATGAATTTCCCCTATCACAATGGGGGGAGCGCCGGTTGGGCAGTGGTACAGCCCACCTCCGCCCCAAATGGGGGCACAATCTGGGCAGGCTCCTATAATTGCCCAAGATCAATCTGCTGGTGGTTCTGACTCTCAGATCAGTGGGAAATCTCAAGGCAAGAATCAGCAAAAGAAGAGATAGGACATCCAGAAAACTGCTCCTGCCCCTGCTTCGGGCCTTATGGCATACTCTAAGGTGATCTTCTACAACTGTGGGGAACCAGGGCATCATTTGGATAAATGTGTCAAGCCCAAGAGTTGTTTTATCTGCAAAATGGTTACCCATAAAGTTGAGAATTGCCCTGTCAGAAGGAAAACCCACAGTTCTGCTAGATATGTTGGAAATGCTGCTCCAGGATTAGGGTTCTACCACATATACCCACCTGATGAAAATGCTCAGTATCATGGCTCCCTGAAGAATGTGGGGATTGTTCTGGTAGAAGCTGGTGAAGTGACCAAGCAGGAACTTGCCACTGAGTTTGCAGACATTTACAAAATCAACTGGCCCTGGCCAATCAATGCCCTAGATGAGTGGACATTCTTGGTCAAATTCCCTCCTGAAATAGATGTAGTTCAAGTTGCTGGATACCCCTGTTTTGGTCTCAAAAAAGACAATGTTGTAGTCAATGTTGAAGTCTAGAAAGGCAGGATTGAGGCTGAAGAGGACCTCCAGGAAACTTGGATCAAGATCAGGAAATTGAACCCCCAAGTGGTGTGACTAGACTATGCTGGATCAAATCACTTCCACTCTGGGGGTGTCGGTGTCAAAACCGGCGGATCTCGGGTAGGGGGTCCCGAACTATGCGTCTAGGCCGGATGGTAACAGGAGGCTGGGGACACTTTGTTTTACCCAGGTTCAGGCCCTCTCGATGGAGGTAATACCCTACTCCTGCTTGATTAATATTGATGATATAGGTAGTACAAGAGTAGATCTACCACGAGATCAAGGAGGCTAAACCCTAGAAGCTAGCCTATGGTATGATTGTTGTGTATGGAGTTGATTGCCTACGGACTACAACCCTCCGGTTTATATAGACACCGGATAGGGTTAGGGTTACACAGAGTCGGTTACAATGGTAGGAGATCATGAATATCCGCATCGCCAAGCTTGCCTTCCACGCCAAGGAAAGTCCCATCCGGACACGGGACGAAGTCTTCAATCTTGTATCTTCATAGTCCAGGAGTCCGGCTGAAGGTATAGTCCGGCTACCCGAACACCCCCTAATCCAGGACTCCCTCAGTAGCCCCTGAACCAGGCTTCAATGACGACAAGTCCGGCGCGCAAATTGTCTTCGGCATTGCAAGGCGGGTTCCTCCTCCAAGTCCTTCGTAGAAGATTGTAAACACCAAGAGTAGTGTCCGGCTCTGCAAAATAAGTTTCCACATATTGCCATAGAGAGAATAATATTGACACAAATCAAATCTGCCGACGTATTCCGCAGTGCGTCATCACACTACAGCCAAGTCCTTTACTCGAATCTTTTTTATTTTTCCACCTCAGCATGTTTTGCGAGGCGGTTTCCTTGGCACGTCTTGTCAAAGCAGAGATCGTGTACCCTTTTTACGGGATTCTCGTCAATACGGACGTGGGTAACCCTAACCGCGCCATTTACCACGGCGCTTGGAGATAAGCAAGTTTTACCAGGCTGGTGGGGACACGTAGTTGCGTCCGCCGATATAAGGGGATAAGAATCCACCCTTTCACCTACGCCTTCTTCCTCCTTTTCCTATCCATTTTCCGTGCACTCGAGCTCTAGCGCCCAAGTCCGCACTTCCCAGCTCCAATGCCGGAATGTATCCGAGCTCCAACGCTGGACTATGTATCCGAGCTCCAACGCCGGACTGTATCCGAGGTGTCATATCACCTTGGTTCAAAAAAGTTGAAGGAGTTTAGCCGAGCTTAATGCCAGAAATGCCCTCTATGGAGCCAGCCACTAGCGCCCGAGCTTTATGCCGGACTGCTTCCGAGGTGGTGCACCACCCCGAATGTGGGCCGATTTTTGTGAATATTTTTTATTGGCGCATTTATTCTCTGCCGAGATATATAGCCAGTAGCCCTCAAGGTGTGCATCGGTCTAAAACCTGAGATGCACCCGAAGGATGACGTAAGACCGCTGATTCCAGTAGCCGCTGAGACTCAGGTTGATTTGCAAAATCGGCCTGAGGATCAAGTCCAAGCTCGGCAGAATACTTCGGGATACTAAAAGCGGCGTGCTCGGTCCTCGAGACTCAGGTTGGGTGCGGCCGACCAACCTGAGGATCAAAATCTCCTCGGAAACTATATTGCACATAAAATTTTCTGCATTGGACAAGCAGTGCAGTAGCCCCCGAGACACTGGTCGGGTGGCAACACCAGATCAGGGGATCGATGTGCCCCTTTAATATTTGTAAATAATAAGCCTGAAGCCAAGTAGGCCCCGAGCCTTAATGCGGGCACGGGTGGCTGAATTAAGGATCAATATCCATAGTAAAATCACAAATTATGTGTAATGACTCTATGTATCCAAGTACTTTATGTTATTAATGCTCGGATCCGCATTGTACAAAACTTTGTTGACCGACCATCGGCTTCCACCTCCTTGGCCAGTAGCCGAGGAGTGTTTATCCTACTTTATAAAGCCTTTATGAGGGCAAAGATTTACGACAAACAAGGCAATCTGGCCACACGGTTTTATAAACAAAGGTACGCAGAGAGATATGTTATATTACTGTTTAACAGAAGAAATATATTCCAAGGAAAATAGTCCCGCTATCGGTTCCTTTCTTTGGGTTGTCATGCTAAGCATGATCATGAAACCTCAGCTCGAATGTAAGAGCAAAATATCAAGGATTTAGTTTGGGAGGCCAGTTAATAGCCCCCGGTAGTGTTCGGCGACAGTCGAGGTCAAGCCGTAAACACTTCGGCCAATGTTATGAATGGCCCGTCATAGTCATCGGATCGCTGACCAGTTTACGCTTATTGTGACAGTCAGTTTTTGGCTTTCTCCACTAAGGTGCTTAACCATGTGAGCTGGAAGCACAATCGCAGTGGTTCTCCCTTTGCACACCTAGCCGAACAAAACGGAACGTAGGAAGCAAGTGCAGGAGCCGGGCAACCCAACTATTGACCGAAGACACAATTAGAAACCGATGCATATATAGCAATATCTAAGAATGTTTTTGCCGAATCCCTAAAGGTGTCCAGAGTTGCACTGCGAGACTAATGCTCGAAAAGCATAAATAGTTTAAAAGTGCCAAAAAGCTTGGAAAACCAAGAAACGTCAATAAAAGCATGACGTCCGAACAAGATCAAGTGTTCGGTGCCAATCCGAAAATTGGTTAAAAAAAGGAAGTGCTTCAGTCGTGCTTTAACATGATACATCCTATCTCAAGACTTCGAGCGGGTCAGCCTACGGCTTCAACCTCCTATCCCAAGGGCGGAGTACTTCTCATTAGGCCAGTTTAGCAAACTAAACTCTAGTGGCTTTGAGAGAGAAATTAGGCTCCCCGGCTAGTGACCGCACACTCGCGTCGAAAAAGGAGTGATAAATAATAATAATAAAACTTTGCAACGACTAAGAAGAAGAACACTTATTATAAAACGGCTCAAATAAACTTAAGAGCCCCCAAGTGACTTGGGTATAAGAATGATTGCATGTACCGAAGTACTTATATCATATCTATGTTCAACCGAACTTCAAACGCGTCTTAACCGACCGTCAGCTTCTCCCTCTTCGGTCAAGGACCGAAAAGTGTTATGTACTCCATCGGTCGAGAATACTGACGGTGTTTCCAATAACCATGTAATCAGGCCATAAGGCTGTAACAGACAAAGCGCGCTCAGGGAACTTATGCTATATTACCGTAAAGTGTAAGAAGCATCTTCGAAGAAAATAGTACCCCCACCGATACCTTTCTTCGGTGCTCATTGTTATTATGAGACTTGTGCAATAGATTTTTTGTACTCATGAGTTCCGTTGTGTGCCGACCATCATTGAATAACTATAAGAGCGCTAGCTTTCGGCTTCACCCAGTCTGAGGTCCGGCTCGGGTGACCCGATCGTGACAATCGCAGAGGTGCTCCCTTTACTTCCTAGCCGAACAATCGGGAACGTAGGGGTAAACACAGGAGCGAGGCAACCCAGCTTGCAAATCGCTTAAGTCAATATGTTGCATATTGTGGCATAATACACGAACAAGGAACGAAGCCGTACAAGTATAATCACATGCAAGAGGAAAAGCTTCATAAAGGAAGCCCCCAAGTGAATTGGGTCCTTGAATTTGTGTGTCACAAACAAAGTTTGGACAACGAAAATTTTTTACAAGCAACTTTTTCCCAAAAAAGTATAATGCTTGGTCGAACCGAACACAAGTTAAAAATTTAAAACTTTGAGCATGAAGGCAACTTAGCTGGTTAATGTGTTCGGTATTGATGACGCGGTCCGAGCTTGATGCGGGACAAGGTGCCATCCCCCAAGCCGGTCCCGAGGTGGCGGAGCGAAGAGCTCGGCACTCCGAAGTGGTGACATAGCACGGTCAATGCAGGCCGGCAGAGTGATGCCGAAGTCCTCGGCATGGGGTAATGAAGTATTGACGAAGCCCCCCGTCCAGCCGAGGTGACGCCAAAGGATATAGTCCGGCTGGATCATTTTCCTGTGCCACATAAAATAGTGCAAACCAGAGATAATAGTAATAATAATAAAAATCATTGCATAATCAATAATTTATGCAAAGTGAGTAATAAAAGAAATATGGCCTGGCGCCGAAGTCAATGTCGATGCAGGGCGTCGGCGTGATGCGGTAAGGGCGTGGCAAAGCCTAAATTCACAGGTCGGTCCGAGTTCCGGATGCGGCATTCGCCGGACTATGTACGGGGACTGACCGGACCACCATGCGACCGTCGTTAATGCGGCCACCATTTGATAGACCTATGTACATATGATGGACAAACCAGAGTAATAATTCCTTGGGAAAAATTGAACCCAAACAAGGAAAAAATACTAGGATTAATAGCACCTGGTTTATTTGTTGTAGCAATCCGATGGAAGGTGATTCCCAAAATTGGGACTCGACCCGCACACCCGTTACCGGAGTAGGTTGATGAAGAGATGATGAAGCCCCCGGTCCAGCCGAGATGTCGAAGTAGGTCGGCGTGATGGACATCAGCTTGAAGAAGCAATAGTGCGGCCCTGTCGATGCAGGTCGTGACGTGGTCGACGCTGGCTTGATGAAGCGACCGTGCGGCGATGCCGGTATGCCCGCTCCGTGTAATCCGTGGGGCGGTGATGTTGGTGATGATTTATCCTTCGCGATGCCGGGCTCTTGTTCGGCTTGCCGAGATGATGATCCGAAGAAGTTGAGCTCGGCTCAACAAAGTGACGCCGTGTCTAGCGCAGGTCGGCAGCCGTGGAGTAATATTGCCGGACTGGTTTGACACCAGCATGATGTTGAAGATCATGTTCAAAAGATCTTACAGTTAGTGGGATGTGTTTGGGAACAAAACACAATACCCCATACAAAACTTCCTTCAAAAGGGATGTCCGAAATCCTGTTCATAAAAAAAGATGAACTCGGGTCGGATTCGTTTTCGCGTAGAAAACAGATCCGAAAAGTGACGCACTAATCGGAAGGTTCCCGGAGTTTGGACGGTCGGATCGAGCCAAAATTTTGAGAGGTGGTAGATATAGGAATTCCGCAGCCGATCAACGGTTGGATCTTCCAAAGGACGTCCGAGCTATAAGCTGGACACCACGCCCTAAACTCATCCAAATTCCCGTCCAGATCAGGGCTCCGGTATATCGTGGATTGCCAGAAATTCCTCCATCGGAACTCGACGAAATTTTCCAGGGTTGTTATAGACCCAATTCCGCACAATTCCACCAAAGCGATCGTCAAAGCGATACTCGAGGAGGTGGTGGTGGCAGATACGAGTTCACTGTCCAGAAAAACAGCACGGTCGCTTGAGGGCAATGTTCACGTTGAGCCCCCGAGCTCCATAGATGATTCCTCCGTGATCTTGATAGAGATCGGAGTTGATGTTTGATGAAGGCCCTCGTCCGAACATGGTGATCTGAACACGGGGCGCAATTCTTGGTCAAACCAAGGCGACCAGTTGAACTGGTGACGAAGATGCCGAAGTCGCAGTTGATCTGCAGGCGAGCCATCGATCCTTTTGTCGATCACACAGCGGAACTCTCAATGAAAGCACCAATGTCGGTGTCAAAACCGGCGGATCTAGGGTAGGGGGTCCCGAACTGTGCGTCTAGGCCGGATGGTAACAGGAGGCTGGGGACACTTTGTTTTACCCAGGTTCGGGCCCTCTCAATGGAGGTAATACCCTACTCCTGCTTGATTAATATTGATGATATAGGTAGTACAAGAGTAGATCTACCATGAGATCAAGGAGGCTAAACCCTAGAAGCTAGCCTATGGTATGATTGTTGTGTATGGAGTTGATTGCCTACGGACTACAACCCTCCGGTTTATATAGACACCGGATAGGGTTAGGGTTACACATAGTCGGTTACAATGGTAGGAGATCATGAATATCCGCATCGCCAAGCTTGCCTTCCACACCAAGGAAAGTCCCATCCGGACATGGGACGAAGTCTTCAATCTTGTATCTTCATAGTCCAGGAGTCCGGCTGAAGGTATAGTCCGGCTACCCGAACACCCCCTAATCCCGGACTCCCTCAGGGGGTCTTACTGGATGTGGATTGGTAGCATAATTTCAAGTAATTCTATGAAACTGTTAGGGTCAAAATGTTATGTAAAGATCCCTCCAAAATCCCTGCCGAAAGGCTTTTTGGAGCTGGGAACAAAATCTATAGGCTACTCATTGAGGTGGAGTCCTTAACCCCCACTGAAACTGGCACCTCCACCAACCACTCTGCTGGTACATATGTCTCTGCAGCTGAAACTGGTACCAATCTTACTGAAGATGCTGAATCCAATAGGAGCTCTAGATCTAAATTAGATAAAGGGCCTGCCGCCAATTCTGGGGCCCCTAACATCAAAGGACAGTCTTTTGGACACAATTAGATGCTTGGAGAAACTACACCCACTTCAGTCCTCAAGACACACCTACCTGATTCTCCATACACTCCTCAACTCAGCATCCAGGAAAAGATCTTGAATTCTGTGCTTGATGAAACTAATGGATTCAACCTCCTCAAGGAAATGGAGCTCCTGGAAGATGATGATCTGATGGAATTAGAAGGTTCTGTAGATCTACAAGAGGATCAAGAGGCACTTGTTGAAACAACTGAACTCCCAGACAATTTGGACTCAAAATACAACTCTGAGTTCCCTGACCTTCCTAAGGAGAAGCACCTTCCCAAATGGAGTCCTGTTCAAGCCACCAGAACTAGTGCCAGGGTAGCTGGTGACAAGAGAACCATTATTGAAAAGGCTCAACAGCTCAAAGAGGTTCAGAACCTGGAAGTGCAAAAACCCCAGGGTATGAAACACACTTCCTTCTCCAACTTTAATGATCCTTCCTTCAATGCCATTGCTGCTAAGATTGGTGTAGATGTTACTTCTCTTAATGATGGCATTGAATGCTCTTCCTTTATTTACCCTCACCAAAACAGATCTGAAGGCTTGTTTGTGAGAATTTTTCTCTAGATGGCAGTTCTAGTTTAGACTGCCTTCGATAAAGTTGACCTTGATTTCCTTATGAAACTCCTGGAGGTTAGAGGTTTTGGGGGTAAATGGACTAGTTGGATCCAGCAACTTACTCATGGGGGGTCTGTTGGGGTCAAGTTAAATAACTGTGAAAGTGATTTTTTCCTTGCTGGTAAAGGCCTTAGGCAAGGTGACCCCATCTCCCCGCTTTTGTTTAATTTAGTAGTGGACGTTCTTACTAAAATGCCGAGCAAAGCTGCTGATCATAGTCTGATTGCAGGGCTCTGTCCCGAGGTCTGCCCTGGTGGCATCATCTGCCTTCAATATGCAGATGATACCATCCTTTTCTTAGACAATGACTCCACACATGCTAGCAATCTGAAAACTGTTCTAACCTGTTTTGAACAAGTCTCAGGCATGAGAATCAACTACTCTAAAAGTGAACTCTCCCTATCAACATGGATGATCAGGAGTTACCTGACTTCCTCTCTATTCTAGTCTATAATAAAGGTAACTTCCCATTAAGTACCTAGGCATCCCTCTCCACTATGATAAACTAAGGAGAGAGGATATCCAACCCCTTTTGGATAAAATCATTAAAAGGATTGCTGGGTGGAGGGGCAAACTTCTCTCTTACAGAGGTAGATTGATCCTCATACAAGCTTATTTGGCTAGCATTCCAGTGTATCTCGTCTCCTTCTTCAAGTTCCCTAAATGGGCAGTGAACCTCATCAATTCTCAGATGTCTCATTGCTTGTGGAATGATTTTGAGGGAAATAGGAAGCTAGACCTTGCTAATTGGGCCCTAGTCTCTATGAAAAAAGATTTTGGAGGCCTAGGCATACCTAACCTCCAAGAAATTAACATCTGTCTTCTAGGGTCTTGGATTAAAAGATTCTATGAGGAAGACTTGAAACCCTGGAAGCTTCTTATTGCCCATAAATACCTAGGAAATAAACCTAATATTTTTGTCCCTTCCTCCAACCCTAAGACCTCTAGATTCCGGATAGGATTAAAATCTATTATGCATGCTGTGAAATTTGGCGACAGATGGAACATAGGGGATGGGAGCAGAACCAGGTTCTGGGAAGATACTTGGTTTGGAACATCCCACTAGCAGTCCAATTTTGGCCTATTTACTCTGTCTGCAATGAGCTCAACAAAAGTGTCAATGAAGTTTGGGACGGTCAATGCCTAAAACTCTCTTTTAGAAGGAACTTTAGTGATGGTCTCATGGAACAATGGTTCCAGTTGGAGGAAATTGCCAAAAGCATTACCTTTACTGCTGAGCCGGATGCCCTGATTTGGCAGCTGGACAATAAGGGGAAGTATTCCTCTAGCTCCCTCTATCATGTTATCAACTTTAGAGGGGTTCAACCCGTGTTTAACCCCGCTGTCTGGAAATTGAGAGTTCCCCCTAAAATTCATGTATTTCTGTGGCTTCTCTCCAAAAACAAATTGATGACTAGGGATAACCTTAGGAAGAGACACATCATCAAACCCCTTGATTGTGTTTACTGCTTGGAACAAGAGTCTTGTTCTCACCTATTTTTTGAATGTATAGTTGCTAAACATCTCTGGGCCCACATTGAAGAATATTTCTCTAGTCAGATTGGCTCATCCTTCAAATCTGTCGCCAGATTCTGGATTGCTACCAAAAAGTGCTCAGTTTTAAATACTGTTAGCTCAGCTGTCCTTTGGTGCCTCTGGAAATATGGAAATGCTATGATTTTCAGTAACACCTCCTGGATTTCCATTTCGCAGGTCTTGAGGTTGATCAGGAACATGGTGAGGAGCTGGGCTATTCTCTCCTCTGGATCGGACAAGGACAAGTTGATGAGCTTCATGGAAACCCTAACAAGATCCCTCTAGAAACCGTTGGCGATCACTTGTGGCTGAACAAGGCTCGACCTGCTCTGGGGCTGGACCCGTGGGCTCGTCTCAAGATCTCTGATGAAGATGATGGGCACCTGGCGTCGAAAAAGAGGGACATCCACCATGCTACACCTTCCAGCCCGGTGTCTCCGCTTGCTTACTGGTCGCCGCAGGCTGACACGGCCCCTTGGCTGAAGACCATGAAGGCTTTGCTGGACCCTCATTGTGTCATTTGAGTGCTCTATCCGCTCTGCCTTTGGCACCGCTCAGGTGATTTGTGTTATTTAGAGAACTTGTTCATCCACCCCCTAGTTTGTAGCTTTTCTACCTTTGCTTTCAAACTACTCTTTGAGCTGCTATATCAGAATATGTTGTGGTTTCGTTCTCAGCAATGGAACCGGGGAGATGCTCCCTGTTTTTCTAAAAAATATATTTTATATGTTATTATATATTATTTTTATTGTCATCATATATTTAACAGATACTTACATATGTAAGAAAACAATATCCCACATCTTATTAACTTATAAAAATAATTTCTTAACAAATAAAATCCTCGATTGTTTTGGCACGAAAATCCTAGTGATTGTGTACAAAAGCTTGGTAAGATTTAAGGACGAATGTAATAATATCACTTATTATTTAAATATATTTATAACAAAATGCTCAGCCCCTTTTTATTTTTTGATAACATTGCTGGCCCAACCCAACATTATAATTAGAATCAGCCCAGCAAAATCATGTATTTTGAGAAAGTGCAAATGGTCTGTAATTTTTTAGGAAATAAAATAAATGGGTCGCATGGATGCTACATTATTTGTTCACCCAGCCTAGCTAATGGCTGTAATTCAAAAAAAGAAGATCAAATTGACTGTAAATTCTACCGCGCAAAAAAAAAGACTGTAAATTCTGAAAAAATGGGTTGAATACGTGCCACATTTTTGGAGGCTGAAATGTGGGCCAATAGGTCGAAGCCATCGCAAGTCGTTGTCAATTTAGTCAACAAATGATTCTGACATGTTAGCCGTTGGATTTACATCCAACGACCGGCATCCATCTTCAATCTCTCGTCTTCTTCCTCCAGCGCCGGCTGGACCACCTCCTGCCTCCTCCTGCTAGCAGCTCTGCTTAGCACGCTTCTCTATGAAGCGCTACTCCACCGTTGGACAGGCCATCCCTCCACCCCTCCACACCTCCTGTTCTTCTCCACCGACTGCCGAACCACACCGCACTAGAACCAGTTAACCCTCGTACACCTCTCCGTCTGCGACTCTACTCCCGCGTCTTCCCGTCTCTGGCTCGTTGGTGTCCGGGGCCTCGCCGTCGTCCACCACCTTGGATGCGCTCGGTGCGGCGTGGTCAACGTGGTCAACGAACGACACCATCGGAAGTAGACTGTGCGTGGAGAGGCTGACATCTGGGTCCATGGACGCACACAAGGAAATGCCTCCTTATTACGCGCAAAATAATGATTCCTACACCTGACATCTGGGACCCACCGAAATGGCCTATGTATTTCGTGAAAATAACGTGCCCCCCCGCTGACATGTCGGACCCACCAGCTATCTTCGCACGCAAGGAAGTGCCTCCTTATTACACACAAAAAAATGAATATTCCCCCTGCCAGCTGGAACCCAGCATAGTAGGAGGCTGACTTGTGGGCCTACCAAGTTGACGGGGACATAGGGCTTTGTCAACTTAGTCAATATGAACGATTCTAGCTCATGTTACCGTACGATGTTCATCCAACGGCCGCAGTGCTTCTTCAACCTCTGGTCTTCTTGCTCCAGCCGCCCAAACCAGCGCCGGTCGTGCCGCGTGCTCCTGCCTCCCGTGGCCGGCTGTGATGCCACGGAGGCCTCACCGCCCCCTACTACTCCCATCGCTGGCCAAGCCATCCCTCTACTCACCCACAGCCCCTGTTATTCTGCGGCAACAGCAGCCTCACACCGCAGTCGAACCAGTGAACCCTCGTACTCCTCTTCACGTGGGCATCCACTGCTGCGTCTTCCCCGGCTCTGAGTCGTCCCCTTCCTAGTCCTGGCCGTCGTCCACCGCCGTGGTGCTCTCGGCACGGCGTGGTCAACGTGGTTAAGGAACGACTTCCATCGGACGTGGACTGTACGTGGAGAGGCTGACAGCTGGGTCCACAGCCGCAACAAGGAAGTGCCTCCTTATTACGCGCAAAATAATGATTCCTCCACCTGACAGGCGGGACCCACCGGACGGGCCACCGTATTTCACGAAAAAACGTTTCCCCCGGACTGCTGGGACCCACCAGCTACATCTTCGCACGCAAGGAAGTGCGTCCGGGCAAAAAAATGATTCGCCCCCCTGACTGCTGGGACCCACCAGCTACATCTTTGCACGCAAGGAAGTGCGTCCGGGCAAAAAAAATGATTCGCCCCCTGACTGCTGGGACCCACCAGCTTAATCTTCGCACGCAAGGAAGTGCCTGACAGTCGGGACCCACCTGGTCGAAGCGTACGTAGCGTTGTCATTCTGGTCGTGAACGTGTACGTACATATATACTGGTGGATGTAGAGGCGCGCACGTGTCGAAGTAGAGGCGCGTACGTGCCATAGTAGAGGCGCGTACGTGTCGTAGTAGAGGCACACACGTAGCATGTACACGTACGTACAGCGGCTAGGGTGCAAGAAAGAAAATACGGCCACGTATGTGTACATACGGGCGGGGTCTCGAACGCCTACTCGCGCATACGTACGGCCAGGGCTCGTGTACATGGCTGGGTCAGAACGGAGAAACAACATCGTCGGCGTGTTCAAGGTGAGGCAACGAAATGCGTCGTGTTCATGGGGAGGCAACGGAATGCGTCATGTTCATCGGGAGGGAACGGAACGCGTGGGAGCCAACCGGCTGGGTCGGAACGGAATGCGTGGTCATGTTCATCGGGAGGGCTTGGACGGAACAGGCGATGGAAACGAGGCCTAGCGTACCGCAAAACGGAGGAAACGACCTTGTGTTCGACCGGCCATGTTCGAAGCGGGATCCTGTTCATCGGGAGGGGTCCGGCGTATCGCAAAACGGAGGAAATGGACCTCCAACGGTTGAAACGGGGGTCCTATTGATCGGGAGGGGTGTGGCGTACCGCAAAGCAGAGGAAACGGACCTCCTACGGTCGAAACGGGGGTCCTATTGATCGGGAGGGGTGTGGCATACCGCAAAACGGACGAAACAGACTTGTGTTGGAGCGCTATAGTCGAAACGGGGGTCCTGTTCATCGGGAGGGGTGTGGCGTACCGCAAAATGGGACTCCACGGGATACTGTTCATCTCCACCGTCGACCTCCTCCAGCCTCCACGGGCCCCTGTTCATCCAACCTCCACCGTGCGCTACTCCACCAGCTACTATTCAACCACCCCTCCACGGGCACCCCTCCACCGTCTACTGTTCATCCAGCCCTCCACACCACGGGGTCCTGTTCAACCACCCCTCCACCGTCTACTGTTCATCCAGCCCTCCACCACACCACGGGGTCCTGTTCATCCAGAGGCAATGCCACCGCTCACTGTTCATCCACCCCCCGCAACGCTCACTGTTCATCCCAGAGGCAGCATCGATCGGCTTCAGTTAGCAGCAGTAGCGAAGGAATCGCTCGATCGGGTTCAGTTAACATCCATCGATCGATCGCTCGGGTTCAGTAACGCGTAGCCTGCAGTGCAATAGCTCGGGTTCAGATAGAGCCCAACGCCTCACTCGGGTTTAGTTAGAGCTAACGCCTCGCACACACGCGCGTACGTGTACGAGAAACGCGCATCGCTCGGCCCCCGACCTCCCACCATAACCGGGAACTCCCCGAAATTTTCCTCCCCCTCGCTTCTACCATGGTTTTTTCCATCATGGACAGCCCAAAGAATGTCATGCAGCTGCGTCTCCGGCCCGCCCAGGACGAAAAGCCCATTTTTTGTCATGATTTTTTGTCATAGAAGTAGGAGCCCACCACATCTATGATAATACCGGGTTTTGTCACAGTTATCATCATAAAAATGTCATATGTATGACAGAAAAAAAATTCGTTCGGCCCAAAATGTCACGGATGTGTCTTTTTTTGTAGTGCTCTCAAGAGTCTGCGGAACCCCGAATCCGACATTTGGCGTGCCAGGTAGGGGTGCATTGGGGCATTTCTTCTTCCAGCCAGCCGACAACCCTGATGGCCGACGATCAGAGGGCTCATGTCGAGCACTGAGCTGCTTGGCCCGCCCTTGCGATGTCATCCGCCCAGGAAGACCTCCACTCCACGCTCTTGGCGGCCCGTACACCGCCCAACTCCGCCGGACGCGGGCGGCGTGAGCCGGCGCCGCCCGCCCTCGCCCCTCGGCGTACGCGCACCGCCACGCGATCTTCGATTCTTCGGGCTATGCCGCGGTGACGGCACCACACACTTGTCGGGAGCAGGCGAACATGCGGGCCGCGATCATCATGGCGTGAGAGCTACTGCGCTGCAGGTTGGCGGAGGGCGGCCGCGATGCCCTACTGGAGCGGGTCGTTGAACTGCTCGACACTGCCTGCAGGGGTGTGGCGCCTTTCTGCTCCCTGTCCACCCCTCAGGTGGTGGCAGAGGCACGTGCCGGGCCCCAACGCTCCCGTGCGCCCCACGGAGCACCCAAATGATTTTCGACCGCAACAACACGGCCCTCGACGCAGTTCATCCCGCCGCAATCGCAACGCCTGCGGCTGGGGCAAGCTCTGGAGGTCCCCTGCGGGGCCATGCTGGGGCGTCGCCCCGCGGCTACCAGGACCAGGCGCAGGTCTCGAAAGTCCAAGGTGTGGCGCACCCAGGCGAAGGCTCCGGCGCAGCCGCCCTAGATGCCTACGTGCCCCGCATGATGGACCTGGAGTACACGCCTGAGGAAGACTCCAGCTCGTTTCCCAAGCCGAGCTGGGCAGGAGATTCGCTGGAGGTCGGGGCTTTCCATGAGCTGCCTGGAAGCTTCGCCGAACCCTTCGATGACAACAACCACAGGGTACGACCGATACCCCAGGGACATGCTTATGCTAACCATGGACCGCATGTGAACCAGGCCACGGCAACGGTCGAAGACCCCGGTGCGGTTCCCCCGCTCCCGACAGGACTGGCGCACTGGGGGCTACGTGGGCAGGGCTCGGACGTAGGGGCCCCCCTCGCGCCGCGCGGAGCAAGGCGTCGCACGAAGGTAGGTCCTCTGCTGGGGGAGGCACTGGCGAGCCCTCCCCCCGGCAGAGGGCCCGTGGTCGCCAAGGGTGCCGCTAGCATCCCCTTGCCCCTTGGTCTTGTCCTGGTTTCCGGATGCCCCAACGATGGTCGGGGGAGGCGCAAGGCCGGGCCCTCGTCAGGCGATACGAAGCAAGGCTCACACCTATGAAGGTCTCCACTCGTGACGCTCTCACGTAATAATGAGTGGGGCTGTACATGCCTCGGAGTCTCCAGTGTGCCGCCCCTCGGCCTCGGGGGCTCCCACCCACGTCCAAGTGGAAACACAATGCTCTGCGCTGGCCGTCGACACTGTCCCCTAATGACTATGCTCCCATCCAGTGAAAGCACTTAGCTCCGCGCTGCTGGGAAGACAAGAATACTAGCTAGGTGCCGGACGCGGCTGTTTTCCTTCGCCCTTTCTTTGTAACTTGACCGCCGTTTATTTTTTGGGATTGAGAGTTGAAGTTCTTTTGTGTTATCTAAAATTGGGGGGAGTTTTCTTTGGTTTGTGCCGGTTTATTGCATTCTGGTTGCATGATTTGTTTTTGAGGCTCACGCCTCCGACACCCCCTTACGAGTGCCCCGCGGGCTGGGGGCTGGTCGGCAAACAACACTGGGCGTGTCTGGGCAACCTGGATAGGGCCCCCTCGGGGCGAGAGTGCACGCGCTGCAAGATTGCTGCGTGTGCATCCTACCGTGGTCCGACGTATGCTCCTAGCGCGGTCCTCTCGAATGGATACACGGGCTTCTTAGGAGGCCCAGAGTCTCGCGAGCCTCTAAGGGCTCGCCTTGGGATGAAGGTTCAGCCCGGATGTCAAGACCCACGGAGTCAAGGTAAGGCACGACATTTACCGAGATCGGGAGAACTGCGGGCTCGCGATGATGCATCTCAAGCCTTGTCCACCAAAGACGTGCCGTCAGTTCATACACTCTTTTTCATACATGATAAGGGGCCCCCTTTAAAATGCTCTTACACCTCACAGGGCCGCGCCTGGAGGTTCACTTTTTTACACAAGTTAAGGTGAGGAAAGCGCAAGGTTAGCCAGAGGCGCTGCCTCCTTCGCTGACCTCGTTGTCTTCTTCCCCGACATCAAAGTTGCCACCAGCGTCGTCTGCATCGTTTTCGTCCACGCAGCCTTCTACGACCACCACCACAGCCGCGTCATCTTCAGGCGCGAACTCCGCGACCAGGGCGTCCACGTGGTCATCCACCCAGCCCGACAAGTTGTCTCGGATAACCATGGGCACGGGGGCTATGGCAACATCAAAGTCAAAATGGGGGTCGAGGTTCTGAAGATGACTGAAGACGCGTGAAAATGCGCGCCCAAGGAGGCCCCGACTCCTCTCCTCAACGAGCTCACGAGCCCTCACGGCCCAGTCCTCCAGGCGCGTCACGATCTTGATGAAGAAGCGGAGGTAGCCGGCATAGTCTTCCTCATGTGGATGAGGGGCGCTCTCCTCGCAGATAGTGCTCAGGGCTCGGTTGGCTCTCACCCTGAGGTCCTCGAGCATAGAAGCGTGCTCATGCTACAACGTTCACCGACGACATGCCTCGTCCGCATTCTTCTGTGAAAGGGACGCGATGCCATCAATCTGTTGCTGGAGGGAGAGCAAGTCGGCGCGCGCGGAGGCCAGGTCAGCCTGGGCGGAGGTCTGAGCTGCCACAGTGGCCCTCTCATGCTGCTCGGCCTCATCCAGTCTCGTCCTAAGGGCGGTGAGCCCGCCCTTAGCGTCAGCCTCCAAGAACACCAGCACCAGGCGGTGCTCGTCGGCAAGATCTACACGGGCCTTCACCACCCTCCGGTCAACCTCGTCCTGGATCCTGGCTTCACACATAGTGACGGCGTCCTCGGCCATGGCCACCTAGCGCTCGCTCGTCTCCAGCCGCTCGAACTCGAGGCTATGCTCCGAGGCCTCCAACACCAGCGCCTCCTCGCATTTCTGGATCTCCTCCTCTCCGGAAGGTGCTCCCCTCATCAAAACCAAGATAGCCATGCGCGCCTTAATCTGCTGCTCGAGGGTAGCGTTCAGGGCCAGGAGTTCTCGTTCGCGCTCCTCGGTAGCTTTGCGGCGATGGTCTGCTGCCCTGGCCTCCTCCAAGGCCCGGGTGCAGGCCTCGTGTGAGGTCGCAAGGGACACCTCGGCCATCGCATTGGCGCGCTCATGCTGAAGGTGCCCGAGGTTGATGGCTACCTTCAACTGATGCCATTCGTCTGCCAGCCGAAGACCCTCCGTCTCAAGGTGGGCGCCGACGTCGACAAGCTCTTCCCCGAGTCGGCTCAGTGCACCCATCGCCTCCTGGAAGAGTTCGTGGTGTACAACACTGTGCCCGCGTGCGGGCTCCAGCGCATGACCAAGTCCATCCTTCACACCGGGGGTTATTGGGGAGGCTTGAGGTGGCCGGCCTGCCACTGGTAGAGGGCTGAAAGTTGGCGCTTTCCTCTCCACCCCTCGAACCTCCGCGGAGGCACCGAGTGGCGTGGACTCGCTGCTCAAAGATGAAGCCAAAGCTGGGATCGTCCAATCACCGGAGACGACCAATGGAGGAGCCCTTGGCACACCTTCAACACCCAGGGCGCACCAAGAAGGATGGATGACAGGAACGAAGGATCAAGGCCTCCCGTCGGCACGCTTGCCTCCCGGATAGGCCCTGCACCCCGCACGGTGGCCTGGTGAGGGGAGCTCAAGATCAGGGACAAGCCGAGGACGGGGGGGGGGAGCCGCTCCTTAGGAGATCTCGCTGCCGTAGATGAAGGGATCTTGAAGGGCCACTATCAAGAGAGGGTGCGACACACAGAAAATTGATACGTCTCCAACGTATCTATAATTTTTGATTGCTCCATGCTATTATATTATCTATCTTGGATGTTAATGGGCTTTATTTTACACTTTTATATCATTTTTGGGACTAACCTACTAACCGGAGGCCCAGCCCAAATTGCTGTTTTTTGCCTATTTTAGAGTTTCACCGAAAAGGAATATCAAACGAAGTCCAAACGGAATGAAACCTTTGGGAACGTGATTTTCACAACAAACGTGATCCAGGAAGACTTGGAGTGGGCGTCAAGAAACGATCGAGGAGGGCACGAGGCAGGGGGCGCGCCTACCCCCCTGGGCGCGCCCTCCACCCTTGTGGGCCCCTCGTTGCTCCACCGACGTACTTCTTCCTCTTATATATATCCACATACCCCAAACATCCAGGAGCACCACGAAAACCTAATTCCACCGCCGCAACCTTCTGTACCCAAGAGATCCCATCTCGGGGCCTTTTTCAGAGCTCCGCCGGAGGGGGCATTGATCACGGAGGGCCTCTACATCAACTCCATGGCCTCTACGGTGATGTGTGAGTAGTTTACTTTATACCTACGGGTCCGTAGTTATTAGCTAGATGGATTCTTCTCTCTCTTTGGATCTCAATACAAAGTTCTCCTCGATCTTCTTGGAGATCTATTCGATGTAATCTTCTTTTGCGGTGTGTTTTTTGAGATCCGATGAATTGGGGTTTATGATCAAGTTTATCTATGAACAATATTTGAATCTCCTCTGAATTCTTTTATGTATGATTGGTTTATCTTTGCAAGTTTCTTCGAATTATCAGTTTGGTTTGGCCTACTAGATTGATCTTTCTTGCCATGGGAGAAGTGCTTAGCTTTGGGTTCAATCTTGCGGTGTCCCTTCCCAATGACAGCATGGGCAACAAGGCACGTATTGTATTGTTGCCATCGAGGATAAAAAGATGGGGTTTATATCATATTGCATGAGTTTATCCCTCTACATCATGTCATCTTACTTAAAGCATTACTCTATTCTTATGAACTTAATACTCTAGATGCATGCTGGATAGCGGTCGATGTGTGGAGTAATAGTAGTAGATGGAGAATCGTTTCGGTCTACTTGTCACGGACGTGATGCCTATATACATGATCATACCTAGATATTCTCATAACTATGCTCAATTCTATCAATTGCTCGACAGTAATTCGTTTACCCACCATAATACTTATGCTCTTGAGAGAAGCCACTAGTGAAACCTATGGCCCCCGGGTCTATCTTCCATCATATTAATCTTCCAACACTTTGTTATTTCTATTGCCATTTATTTTACTTTGCATGTTTATTTCTATTTATCATAAAAATACCAAAAATATTATCTTATCATATCTATCAAATCTCACTCTCGTAAGTGACCGTGAAGGGATTGACAACCCCTTTATCATGTTGGTTGCGAGGTTCTTATTTGTTTGTGTAGGTGCGTGGGACTCGAGCATGATCTCCTACTGGATTGATACCTTGGTTCTCAAAAACTGAGGGAAATACTTACGGTACTTTACTGCATCACCCTTTCCTCTTCAAGGGAAAACCAACGCAGTGGTCAAGAGGTAGCAAGAAGGATTTTTGGCGCCGTTGCCGGGGAGATTCGCGCCAAGTCAAGTCAAGATTTGACTCCAGACAACGAGCCTTTTCTGGTACCGTTGCCGGAGTCTATGCACTAGTCAAGACATACAAAGTACCCATCACAAACTCTTATCCCTGGCATTACATTATTTGCCACTTGCCTCTCGTTTTCCTCTCCCCCACTTCACCCTTGCCATTTTATTCGCCCTCTCTTTTTCCATTCGCCTCTTTTTCGCTTACTTCTTGTTTGCTCATGTGTTGGATTGCTTGCTTGTCACGATGGCTGAAGATAATACTAAATTGTGTGACTTTACCAATACCAACAACAATGATTTTCTTAGCACTCCGATTGCTCCTCTTACCGAAACTGAATCTTGTGAAACTAATGTTGCTTTGTTGAATCTTGTCATGAAAGATCAATTCGCCGGCCTTCCTAGTGAAGATGCTGCTACCCATCTAAATAGCTTTGTCGATTTGTGTGATATGCAAAAGAAGAAAGATGTGGACAATGATATTGTTAAATTGAAGCTAATTCCTTTTTCCCTTAGAGATCGCGCTAAAGCTTGGTTTTCGTCTTTGCCTAAAAATAGTACTGATTCATGGAATAAGTGCAAAGATGCTTTTATCTCTAAGTATTTTCCTCCCGCTAAGATCATCTCTCTTAGAAACGGTATTATGAATTTTAAGCAACTTTATCATGAACATGTTGCACAATCTTGGGAGAGGATGAAATTAATGATAAGTAATTGCCCTACACATGGTTTGAATCTTTGGATGATCATACAAAATTTTTATGCCGGATTGAATTTTGCTTCTAGAAATCTTTTAGATTCAGCCACGGGAGGAACTTTTATGGAAATCACTTTAGGAGATGCTACTAAACTCCTAGATAATATTATGGTTAATTATTCTCAATGGCACACTGAAAGATGTACTAGTAGAAAAGTGCATGCGATAGAAGATATTAATGTTTTGAGTGGAAAGATGGATGAACTTATGAAATTGTTTGCTAATAAGAGTGCTCCTACTGATCCTAATGATATACCTTTGTCTACTTTGATTGAGAATAATAATGAATATATGGATGTGAATTTTTTTGGTAGGAACAATTTTGGTAACAACGCGTATAGAGGTAATTTTAATTCTAGGCCATTTCCTAGTAATTCCTCTAATAATTATGGTAATTCCTGCAACAATTCTTATGGAAATTTTAATAATATGCCCTCTGAATTTGAGACTAGTGTTAAGGAGTTTATGAATTCGCAAAAAAATTTCAATGCTTTGCTTGAAGAAAAATTGCTTAAGGTTGATGAATTGGCTAGGAACGTTGATAGAATTTCTCTTGATGTTGATTCTTTGAAACTTGGATATATTCCACCTAAGCATGATATCAACGAGTCTCTCAAATCCATGAGAATTTCCATTGATCAGTGAAAAGAAAGAACCGCTAGGATGCGTGCTAAGAAAGATTGCTTTGTGAAAGCGTGTTATTCTAGTTTTCATGATAATAAAGATGAAGATCTAAAAGTTATTGATGTGTCTCCTATTAAATCTTTGTTTTGCAATATGAATCTTGATAATGATGGGACTGAAGATGAGCCACCTTTACCTAGAAGGCGTTCCAAAAATTCGGAGTTTCTAGATCTTGATGCAAAAATTGTTAAAGTGGGATTGAAGAGGTTAAAACTTTAAATAGCAATAAACCAACTATCTTGGATTTCAAGGAATTTAATTATGATAATTTCTCTTTGATAGATTGTATTTCCTTGTTGCAATCCGTGCTAAATTCTCCTCATGCTTATAGTCAAAATAAAGCTTTTACTAAACATGTCGTTGATGCTTTGATGCAATCTTATGAAGAAAAACTTGAGTTGGAAGTTTCTATCCCTAGAAAACTTTATGATGAGTGGGAATATAAAATAAAAATTAAAATTAAAGATCATGAGTGTTATGCTTTGTGTGATTTGGGTGCTAGTATTTCCACGATTCCAAAAACTTTGTGTGATTTGCTAGGTTTCCATGATTTTGATGATTGTTCTTTAAACTTGCACCTTGCGGATTCCACTATTAAGAAACCTATGGGAAGAATTAATGATGTTCTTATTGTTGCAAATAGGAACTATGTGCCCATAGATTTCATTGTTCTTGATATAGATTGCAATCCTTCATGTCCTATTATTCTTGGTAGACCTTTCCTTAGAACGATTGGTGCAATTATTGATATGAAGGAAGGGAATATTAAATTCCAATTTCTGTTAAGGAAAGGCATGGAATACTTTCCTATAAATAAAATTAAATTACCATATGAATCTATTATGAGAGCCACTTATGGATTGCCTACCAAAGATGGCAATACCTAGATCTATCCTTGCTTTTATGCCTAGCTAGGGGCGTTAAACGATAGCGCTTGTTGGGAGGCAACCCAATTTTATTTTTATTCCTTGCTTTTTGATCCTGTTTAGTAATAAATAATTTATCTAGACTCTGTTTTGGTTGTGTTTTTTGTGTTTAATTAGTGTTTGTGCCAAGTAGAACCGTTGGGAAGACTTGGGGAAAGTCTTTTCGATCTTGCTGTAAAAAACAGAAACTTTAGCGCTCACGAGAATTGCTGCCATTTTTATTTGGAAAGTGATATTTAGTTAATTATTTTTTTAGATGATTAATAAATTAACTCCTCACGTCCAGCAATTTATTTTAGAATTTTTGGGGTTCCATAAGTTTGCGTTAGCTACAGATTACTACGGACTGTTCTGTTTTTGACAGATTCTGTTTTTTCGTGTGTTGTTTGCTTATTTTGATAAATCTATGGCTAGTAAAAGAGTTTATAAACCTTAGATAAGTTGTAATATAGTAAGTTTAACACCAATATAAATAAAGAATGAGTTCATTACAGTACCTTGAAGTTGTGTTTTGTTTTCTTTCGCTAACGGAGCTCACGAGATTTTCTATTTAAGTTTTGTGTTATGAAGTTTTCAAATTTTGGGTAAAGATTTGATGGATTATGGAACAAGGAGTGGCAAGAGCCTAAGATTGGGGATTCCCATGGCACCCCAAGGTAAAATTCAAGGACACCAAAAAGCCTAAGCTTGGGGATGCCCCAGAAGGCATCCCCTCTTTCATCTTCGTCTATCAATAACTTTACTTGGAGCTATATTTTTATTCACCACATGATATGTGTTTTTCTTGGAGCGTCTTGTATGATTTAAGTCTTTTCTTTTTAGTTTACCACAATCATTCTTGCTGTACACACCTTTTTAGAGAGACTCACATGATTTGAAATTTATTAGAATACTCTATGTGCTTCACTTATATCTTTTTAGCTATATAGTTTTTGCTCTAGTGCTTCACTTATATCTTTTAGAGCACAATTGTGGATTTGTTTTATAGAAACTATTGTTCTCTCATGCTTCACTTATATTATTTTGAGAGTCATTTAGAACAACATGGAAATTTGCTTTTAGTAATAATATAAAAACTTTCATAGAAGTGCATTGAATACTATGAGAAGTTTGATACTTGATAATTGTTTTGAGATATGGAGATGGTGATATTAGAGTCATGCTAGTTGAGTAGTTGTGAATTTGAGAAATAATATTGTTAAAGTTTGTGATTCCTGTAACATGTACGTATGGTGAACCGTTATGTGATGAAGTCGGAGCATGATCTATTTATTGATTGTCTTCCTTATGAGTGGTGGTCGGGGACGAGCGATGGTCTTTTACTACCAATATATCCCCCTAGGAGCATGAGCGTAATACTTTGTTTTGATGACTAATAGATTTTTGCAATAAGTATGTGAGTTCTTTATGACTAATGTTGAGTCCATGGATTATACGCACTCTCACCTTCCACCATTGCTAGCCTCTCTAGTATCGCGCAACTTTCGCCGGTACCATAAACCCACCATATACCTTCCTGAAAACAGCCCCCATACCTACCTATTATGGCATTTCCATAGCCATCCCGAGATATATTGCCATGCAACTTTCCACCATTCCGTTATTATGACACGCTTCATCACTGTCATATTGCTTGCATGATCATGTAGTTAACATCGTATTTGTGGCAAGGACACCGTTTAATTCTTCATACATGTTACTCATGCATCATTGCACATCCCGGTACACTACCGGAGGCATTCACATAGAGTCATATTTTGTTCTAAGTATTGAGTTGTAATTCTTGAGTTGTAAGTAAATAAAGTGTGATGATCATCATTATTAGAGCATTGTCCCAAGTGAGGAAAGGATGATGGAGACTACGATTCCCCCACAAGTCAGGATGAGACTCCGGACGAAAAAAAGAGAGAAGAAAAAAAAGAGGCCAAAAAGAAAAAAAGAAAGAAGGACCAAATAAAAAAAGAGAGAGAAAAAGAGAGAAGGGGTAATGCTACTATCCTTTTACCACACTTGTGCTTCAAAGTAGCACCATGATCTTCATGATAGAGAGTCTCATATGATATCACTTTCATATACTCGTGGGAATTTTTCATTATAGAACTTTGCTTGTATATTCCAATGATGGGCTTCCTCAAAATGCCGTAGGTCTTCGTGAGAAAGCATGTTGGATGCACACCCACTTAGTTTCTTTTGTTGAGCTTTCATATACTTATAGCTCTAGTGCATCCGTTGCATGGCAATCCCTACTCAGTCACATTGATATCTTTTGATGGGCATCTCCATAGCCCGTTGATATGCCTAGTTGATGTGAGACTATCTTCTCCTTTTTTTGTCTTCTCCACAACCACCATTATATTCCACATATAGTGCTATATCCATGGCTCACGCTCATATATTGTGTGAAGATTGAAAAGGTTTGAGAACATCAAAAGTATGAAACAATTGCTTGGCTTGACATCGGGGTTGTGCATGATTTAAATATTTTGTGTGGTGAAGATAGAGCATAGCTAGACTATATGATTTTGTAGGGATAACTTTCTTTGGCCATGTTATTTTGAGAAGACATGATTGCTTAGTTAGTATGCTTGAAGTATTACATTGAGAAACATGTTAGAAAGCATTCCACATCAAAAATTGTTTTTTTATCATTTACCTACTCGAGGACGAGCAGGAATTAAGCTTGGGGATGTTTGATACGTCTCCAATGTATCTATAATTTTTGATTGCTCCATGCTATTATATTATCTATTTTGGATGTTAATGGGATTTATTTTACACTTTTTTATCATTTTTGGGACTAACCTACTAACAGAAGGCCCAGCCCAAATTGTTGTTTTTTTGCCTATTTTAGAGTTTCACCGAAAAGGAATATCAAACGGAGTCCAAACGGAACGAAACCTTCGGGAACGTGATTTTCTCAACAAACGTGATCCAAGAGACTTGGAGTGGGCGTCAAGAAACGATCGAGGAGGGCACGAGGCAGGGGGCGCGCCTACCCCCCTGGGCGCGCCCTCCACCCTTGTGGGCCCCTCGTTGCTCCACCGACGTACTTCTTCCTCTTATATATATCCACTTACCCCAAACATCCAGGAGCACCACGAAAACCTAATTCCACCGCCGCAACCTTCTGTACCCAAGAGATCCCATCTCGGGGCCTTTTCCGGAGCTCCGCCGGAGGGGGCATTGATCACGGAGGGCCTCTACATCAACTCCATGGCCTCTACGGTGATGTGTGAGTAGTTTACTTCGGACCTACGGGTCCGTAGTTATTAGCTAGATGGATTCTTATCTCTCTTTGGATCTCAATACAAAGTTCTCCTCGATCTTCTTGGAGATCTATTCGATGTAATCTTCTTTTGCGGTGTGTTTTTTGAGATCCGATGAATTGGGGTTTATGATCAAGTTTATCTATGAACAATATTTGAATCTCCTCTGAATTCTTTTATGTATGATTGGTTTATCTTTGCAAGTTTCTTCGAATTATCAGTTTGGTTTGGCCTACTAGATTGATCTTTCTTGCCATGGGAGAAGTGCTTAGCTTTGGGTTCAATCTTGCGGTGTCCCTTCCCAGTGACAGCATGGGCAACAAGGCACGTATTGTATTGTTGCCATCGAGGATAAAAATATGGGGTTTATATCATATTGCATGAGTTTATCCCTCTACATCATGTCATCTTACTTAAAGCATTACTCTATTCTTATGAACTTAATACTCTAGATGCATGCTGGATAGCGGTCGATGTGTGGAGTAATAGTAGTAGATGGAGAATCGTTTCGGTCTACTTGTCACGGACGTGATGCCTATATACATGATCATACCTAGATATTCTCATAACTATGCTCAATTCTATCAATTGCTCGACAGTAATTCGTTTACCCACCATAATACTTATGCTCTTGAGAGAAGCCACTAGTGAAACCTATGGCCCCCGGGTCTATCTTCCATCATATTAATCTTCCAACACTTTGTTATTTCTATTGCCATTTATTTTACTTTGCATGTTTATTTCTATTTATCATAAAAATACCAAAAATATTATCTTATCATATCTATCAAATCTCACTCTCGTAAGTGACCGTGAAGGGATTGACAACCCCTTTATCATGTTGGTTGCGAGGTTCTTATTTGTTTGTGTAGGTGCGTGGGACTCGAGCATGATCTCCTACTGGATTGATACCTTGGTTCTCAAAAACTGAGGGAAATACTTACGGTACTTTACTGCATCACCCTTTCCTCTTCAAGGGAAAACTAACACAGTGCTCAAGAGGTAACAAAAATCGCAAAGAAGAGGTACTTACTTGTCTATGGCTATGTATTTCCTCTACTTAAGCGGCCGGTAAGCGTCACCACTGCATCAGGGAGGCCCCCTTCTCTTTCGGAGTGCCTCGAAGTTCAAGCGCAGCTGGCCGAAGCCCGGGGCACGGCCGTCAGCTTCTAGGGCGGGTTGCGGAGACTCTGGAGTGCTGACTTGGGTAGCCCCGGGCTGCATCAGCTCTCCAGAACTGCTTCCCCGAGCTTCAGGGGCGGCAACCTCGAGAGCCTCGGATCGCGCCAAGTCTTCGATCGCCCCCTCAGGACGGCTCCCCCATGCCTCGGGGGCTGCCATCTCAGGAGTGCTAGGCTGCGACGCTCCGTCAGCAGCCGCTCCGACAGCACCAGGCTGCGCCCGCCCCCCAGCGTCCACCTCTAGGGCATGCGCCGTAGGGACGACAGGCTGGGGACCACAAGGACAGGGTTCTCACGGGGCCCCTCAAGCTCAGCCGAGCGTAGCCGCCACTCATCGAAGAGGGGCATTTGCCTCACGAACACCCCCGTGTTCGAGCAGCAGTACAGGAGGCAGCCCTCCTTCGGAAGCATGGCTGGCACAAGTTCGCTAGTCAGAAGCTCGAGCTCCGTGCGCAGAGTCCCGGGAGGAAGCGCAGACACGTGGAGTCTCATGGGGTCCCTGCTGCCGACGAAGGTCCACATCCGTCGAGAATGGCGCTGGAGCGGAGCGATGCGACACGACACTGGACGAAGTCCTTCACCACCATGTGCGCCGTCACCCCAAGCTCCTTCAACTTGGCCAGCCGACACCAAACATGGGCAAGCCAAGGGTCGACGAGCTTCGTGTGCCCCCATCCGGAGCTGAGTTCAGCCGACGCCCGGGGGAGCAAGAGCAAGGGGTTGAGCACGCCGACATGCACGAACACCCACCGCTTTCGGAATCCATGTATGACCGCCGAGATCTCGAAGTCGATACCTGAGCAGGCCGTCGCCGCCTAAGACTGGAAGGTCATGCACCCCGAGCACTGGCGGGCGTCGGTCAGGTGAAGTGAGAAGAAATGGCGGAACAAGGCCACAGAGGGAACAATGCCCACCATGGCCTCGCAGACTAAGGCGAAGACGGCGAGGAGAAGGATGGATTGGGGATCTAGGTGCAGCGCGCGGACTTGGTAATGCGAGATTATGGCGTTGAAGAAATTGGAAAAGGGGGGGAATCAATACTGCCAAGAGGGCGTGGAAATGAATGGGGATTGATACCTCTCCATTGTATCTACTTTTCCAAACACTTTTGCCCTTGTTTTGGACTCTAACTTGCATGATTTGAATGAAACTAACCCTGACTGACGTTGTTTTCAGCAGAATTGCCATAGTGTTATTTTTGTGCAGAAATAAAAGTTCTCGGAATGACCTGAAACTTCATGGAGAATATTTTTGGAATAGATAAAAAATACTAGCGAAAGAATCAACACCAGGGGGCCCACACCATGTCCACAAGGGTGTAGGGCGCGCCCCCTGCCTCGTGGGCCCCGTGAGGCTCCACCGACGTTAAGTCCAACTCTATATATTCACGTTCGGGGAGAAAACAATCAGAGAGAAGGATTCATAGCGTTTTACGATACGGAGCCGCCGCCAAGCCCTAATCTCTCTCAGGAGGGCTGATCTGGAGTCCGCTCGGGGCTCCGGAGAGGGGCATCCATCACCGTCGTTATCATCAACCATCCTCCATCACTAATTTCATGATGCTCACCGCCATGCGTGAGTAATTTCATCGTAGGCTTGCTGGACGGTGATGGGTTGGATGAGATTTATCATGTAATCGAGTTAGTTTTGTTAGGGTTTGATCCCTAGTATCCATTATGTTCTAAGATTGATGTTGCTATGACTTTGCTATGCTTAATGCTTGTCACTAGGGCCCGAGTGCTATGATTTCAGATTTGAACCTATTATGTTTTCATGAATATATCTCAGTTCTTGATCCTATTTTGCAAGTCAATAGTCACCTACTATGTGTTATGATCCGGTAACCCCGAAGTGACAATAATCGGGACCACTCCCGGTGATGACTATAGTTTGAGGAGTTCATGTATTGATGATGTCTACTACACAACCTTCTTCTTGTAGACGTTGTTGGGCCTCCAAGTGTAGAGTTTTGTAGGACAATAGCAAATTTCCCTCAAGTGGATGACCTAAGGTTTATCAATCCGTGGGAGGCGTAGAATGAAGATGGTCTCTCTCAAACAACCCCGCAACCAAATAGCAAAGCGTCTCTTGTGTCCCCAACACACCCAATACAATGGTAAATTGTATAGGTGCACTAGTTCGGCGAAGAGATGGTGATACAAGTGCAATATGGATGGTAGATATAGGTTTTTGTAATCTGAAAATATAAAAACAGTAAGGTAACTAATGACAAAAGTGAGCGTAAACGGTATTGTAGTGTGTTGAAACATGGCCTAGTGCAAGTTCTCTCAACAATAATAACATAACTGGATCATATAACTATCCCTCAACATGCAACAAAGACTCACTCCAAAGTTACTAATAGCGGAGAACAAACGAAGAGATTATTGTAGGGTACGAAACCACCTCAAAGTTATTCTTTCTGATCGATCTATTCAAGAGTCCGTAGAAAAATAACACAAAGCTATTCTTTCCATTCGATCGATCCTAGAGTTCGTACTAGAATAACACCTTAAGACACAAATCAACCAAAACCCTAGTGTTACCTAGATACTCCAATGTCACCTCAAGTATCCACGGGTATGATTATATGATATGCATCACACAATCTCAGATTCCTCTATTCGACCAACACAAAGGACTTCAAAGAGTGCCCCAAAGTTTCTACCGGGGAGTCAAGACGAAAACGTGTGCCAAACCCTATGCATAAGTTCATAAGGTCACAGAACTCGCAAGTTGATTACCAAAACATACATCAAGTGGATCACGTGAATATCCCATTATCACCACAGATAAGCACATGCAAGACATACATCAAGTGTTGTCAAATCCTTAAAGACTCAATCCGATAATATAACTTCAAAGGGAAAACTAAATCCATTACAAGAGGGTAGAGGGAGAGAAACATCATAAGATCCAACTATAATAGCAAAGCTCGCGATACATCAAGATCGTGCCGACTCAAGAACATGAGAGAGAGAGAGATCAAACACATAGCTACTGGTACATACCCTCAGCCCCGAGGGTGAACTACTCCCTCCTCATCATGGAGAGCCCCGAGATGATGAAGATGGCCACCGGAGAGGGATTCCCCCCTCCGGCAGGGTGCCGGAACGGGTCTAGATTGGTTTTCGGTGGCTATAGAGGCTTGCGGTGGCGGAACTCCCGATCTAGGTTATTTTCTGGAGGTTTATGTATTTATCGGAATCTTTGGCGTTGGGAACAAGTCAGGGGGGGGTCCCCGAGTCGTCTACAAGATAGGGCAGCGCGCCTGGGGGGGGGGGGTAAGGGCGCGCGCTTGATATGTCTCCAACGTATCTACTTTTCCAAACACTTTTGCCCTTGTTTTGGACTCTAACTTGCATGATTTGAATGGAACTAACCTGGACTGACGCTGTTTTCAGCAGAATTACCATGGTGTTATTTATGTGCAGGAACAAACGTTCTCGAAATGACCTGAAACTTCACGGAGCAACTTTTCAGAAAATATGAAAAATACCTACAAAAGATGAAGGCCAGGGGGCCCACCACCTATCCACGAGGGTGGGGGGCGCCCCCTATGTCATGGGCCCCCTATTTCCTCTCCGACTCCAACTCCAACTCCATATATTGTGTTTCGGGGAGAATAAAATCAGAGAGAAGAAATCATCGCGTTTTACGATACGGAGCCGCCGCCAAGCCCTAAAGCCTCTCGGGAGGGCTGATCCGGAGTCCGTTCGGGGCTCCGGAGAGGGGAATCCGTCGCCATCGTCATCATCAACCATCCTCCATCACCAATTTCATGATGCTCACCGCCGTGCGTGAGTAATTCCATCATAGGCTTGCTGGACGATGATGGGTTGGATGGGATCTATCATGTAATCGAGTTAGTTTTGTTAGGGTTTGATCCCTAGTATCCACTATGTTCTGAGATTGATGTTGCTATGACTTTGCTATGCTTAATTCTTGTCACTAGGGCCCGAGTGCCATGATTTCAGATCTGAACCTATTATGTTTTCATCAATATATGAGTGTTCTTGATCCTATCTTGCAAGTCTATAGTCACCTATTATGTGTTATGATACGTTAACCCCGAAGTGAAAATAATCGGGATACTTACCGGTGATGACCGTAGTTTGAGGAGTTCATGTATTCATTATGTGTTAATGCTTTGTTCTGGTTCTCTATTAAAAGGAGGCCTTAATATCCCTTAGTTTCCGTAAGGACCCCGCTGCCACGGGAGGGTAGGACAAAAGATGTCATGCAAGTTCTTTTCCATAAGCACGTATGACTATAATCGGAATACATGCCTACATTACATTGACGAACTGGAGCTAGTTCTGTGTCACCCTAGGTTATGACTGTTACATGATGAACCGCATCCGGCATAATTCTCCATCACCGATCCATTGCCTACGAGCTTTCCATATATTGTTCTTCGCTTATTTACTTTCCCGTTGCTATTGCTATCATCACTACAAAACACCAAAAACATTGCTTTTACTACAGTTACCTTTTGTTACTATTACCACTACTATCATATTATTTTGCTACTAAATACTTTGCTGCAGATATTAAGTTTCCAGGTGTGGTTGAATTGACAACTCAGCTGCTAATACTTGAGAGTATTCTTTGGCTCCCCTTGTGTCGAATCAATAAATTTGGGTTGAATACTCTACCCTCGAAAACTGTTGCGATCCCCTATACTTGTGGGTTATCAAGACTATTTTCTGGCGCCGTTGCCGGGGAGCATAGCTCTATTCTTTGAGTCACTTGGGATTTATATCTATTTATCATTATGAAGAACTTGAGAGATCCAAAAACCAAGATCTATCCCTCAACTACGAGGGGAGGTAAGGAACTACCATCTAGCTCTGCACTTGATTCACCTTCTGTTTTGAGTAAGCTTGCGACACCTACACCTGCTTTTGCCATTCGTTTTGATATGTCGCATGTTATTGATGATGCCACTTCTGCTATGCATGATACTTATGATGAAACTACTTCTATGCTTGATACTACCGTGCCACTTGGTAAATTTCTTGATGAACAACTTGCTAGAGCTAGAGAAATTGAAAATATTGAATCTGATGATACTGATGAAAATGATGATGAAGAATCACTTGTTATTCCTAAGGGTTATGTTTTTGATCAAGAAGCTTCTTTAGCTATTTTAGCTTGCAAAAATAGAAATGAACTCAAAAGGCTATTAGCTAAATGGAGTAAGCAATCTCTAAATGCTAGAATGAAACCTGACCCTGCTTTTGCTACTTCACCTATCTTTGTTACTGATAAGGATTATGAATTCTCTGTTGATCCTGATATAATTACTTTGGTTGAATATGATCCTTTTCGTGGTTATGAATCTGAAACTGTTGTGGCACATCTTACTAAATTGAATGATATAGCCACCATGTTCACTAAAGATGAGAGAACTCGTTACTTTTACATCCTTAAAATATTTCCGTTCTCATTAAAGGGTGATGCTAAGATATGGTTTAATTCTCTTGATCCTGCTTGTGTGCATAGTCCCCAGGATATGATTCATTACTTCTCTGCTAATTATTTCCCTGCTCATAAGAAACAAGCTGCTTTAAGGGATGTATATAATTTTGTGCAAATTGAAGAAGAGAGTCTCCCACAGGCTTGGGGGAGGCTTCTCCAATTACTTAATGCTTTGCCTGATCATCCTCTTAAGAAAAGTGAAATACTTGATATCTTTTATAATGGACTAACCGATGCCTCCAGAGATTACCTGGATAGTTGTGCTGGTTCTGTTTCCAGGGAAAGAACACCGGATGAAGGTGAAATTCTATTGAATAATATGTTGACAAATGAAAATAATTGGACACCTCCGGAGCCAATTCCTGAGCCTGTTCCTAAACCAACTCCTAAGAAGAGGGGTATTCTATTTCTCAGTCCTGAAGATATGCAAGAGGCAAAGAAATCTATGAAAGAAAAAGGTATTAAAGCTGAAGATGTTAAGAATTTACCTCCTATTGAAGAAATACATGGTCTTAATTTACCGCCTGTTGAAGAAACATATAATCTTAATCCATTACCTATTGAAGAAACTCATGGTCTTGATAACCCGACACAGGTAGTAAAGGTAAATTCTCTCTACAGATATGATAAAGTTGAAATTCCATTTACTAAATTTGCTAGCCCATGCTTAGATGAGTTTGATAAATTTATGGCTAAGCAAGAAGACTTTAATGCTTATTTTGGTAGACAATTGAAATACAATTCAAATATGCTTGAAAACTTGGGTGATTATATGGCTAATGTCAAAAGCGAACTTAAACTTATTAGTAAACATGCTTCTATGGTTACCACTCAAGTAGAACAAGTACTTAAAGCTCAAAATGATTTGCTCAATGAATTGAATAGTAAGAATAATGATAATGCTGTTAGAGTGGCTACTAGAACTGGTAGAATGACTCAGGAACCTTTGTATCCTGAAGGCCACCCTAAGAGAATTGAGCAAGATTCTCAGAGAAATAATATAGATGTACCTAGTTCTTCTAAAAAGAAGAAAAAGAAAAATGATAGGACTGTGCATGCTTCTAGTGAACCTATTACTGAAACACCTGAGAATCCAAATGATATTTCTATTTATGATGCTGAAACTCAATCTGGTAATGAACCTAAAACTAGTAATAATGTTAATGATAATGTTCATAATGATGCTCAACCTAGTAATGATAATGATATAAAAATTGAACCTGTTGTTGATCTTGATAACCCACAATCAAAGAATCAACGTTATGATAAGAAAGACTTTGTTGCTAGGAAACATGGTAAAGAAAGAGAGCCTTGGGTTCAGAAACCCATGCCTTTTCCTCCCAAACCATCCAAGAAGAAGGATGACGAGGATTTTGAGCGCTTTGCTGAAATGATTAGACCTATATTTTTGCGTATGTGATTAACTGATATACTCAAAACCAATCCTTATGCTAAGTACATGAAAGATATTATTACAAATAAAAGAAAGATACCGGAAGCTGAAATTTCCACCATGCTTGCTAATTATACTTTTAAGGGTGGAATACCAAAGAAACTTGGAGATCCCGGTGTACCAACTATACCATGCTCCATTAAAAGAAACTATGTTAAAACTGCTTTATGTGATCTTGGAGCCGGTGTTAGTGTTATGCCTCTATCTTTATATCGTGGACTTGATTTGAATAAGTTGACACCTACTGAAATATCTTTGCAAATGGCTGATAAATCAACTGCTATACCTGTTGGTATTTGTGAGGATGTGCCTGTTGTAGTTGCAAACGTTACTATCTTAACAGACTTTGTTATTCTTGATATTCCCGAGGATGATAGTATGTCTATTATTCTTGGAAGATCTTTTTTGAATACTGTAGGGGCTGTTATTGATTGCACTAAAGGAAATGTCACTTTTCATGTTAATGGTAATGAGCATACGGTACACTTTCCGAGGAAACAACCTCAAGTTCATAGTATCAACTCTATTGGAAAAATCCCATCAATTATATTAGGAGGTTTTGAATTTCCTCTTCCTACTGTCAAGAAGAAATATGATATTCTTATTATTGGGGATGTGCATATCCCTGTTGAGGTAACATAGTGTTATTCGAAATTTCTCCGATTCCATGTTATTCGGAATGAGTTCGTTAACAAGACTTGATCAACCTTGTTAGTGGATTCCTTTTGATGATCATGAGATGGATGAAACTAGAAGGCACAACCTTCTGTACCCCACTTTTACTTTTTGATATTTGTATTAAATAAAATAAAAATAAATATTTTTTCTATCTGTTATCTGATTATCCATGCAATATAAAAATACCTCAAAAATAAAAGTTCTCCAAATGCCCCGAAATTTAAATATGTTTTTTCTAGAATATTTGAGAATATTTGGCACTGAGAACACAGCAGGGGGGTCAACCACCTGCCCACGAGGGTGGAGGGCGCGCCCTACCCCCTAGGCGCGCCCCTGCCTCATGGGCCCATGGTGGCCCTCCTCCACTTATTCCTGCACCCACACACTTCTTCTTCCTCCCACAAACATGAATAATCAGCTCAAACCCGAGTCCAAGCTCGTTTTGCTGCCATTTTTGATCTCCTTGCTCAAAGCACCTCTCACAAAACTGCCTGGGGAGATTGTTCCTTGGTATGTGAATCCTCCATTGGTCCAATTAGTTTTTGTTCTAGTGCTTTATTCATTGCAAATTTTTGCTGCTTAGGTGACCCTGTTCTTGAGCTTGCATGACAAATTTATATGGTCAAAAGTAGTTTTTATGCATGATATAGGCCCTAGGCACTTGTAGGAGTAGTTGCTATCAATATTATTGAGTTTGGTTTACTTTTATTTTGAAGTTACTAAAAATTTTCAGAATTTTTCAGAGGAAGAAATATGCTTAGGAAAATGTTCCAAGGTGGTTCTTCAAGGAAGCAAGGACACAGGCTTGCAATGCATGATGCTGATGACGAGCCACCAAGAGACGCTCCAGTGCGTCCTGGTGAATGGCCTTCTGAGAACTTTATGGATCGAGCGGGAATTAAGGAAGAATTCAATGCATATTTGCGTAACGCTGATCTTGTGAGCTTCGAGGAAGAGAAGTGCAGCCAGTATCACAACCTCACCAGTACCTTTGTGATGAGGTTTGAATTTTCAACTTCACGTAATTCTCCAACTGTCCTGTTTGATCTTTATGATAATTCTTACACCATGGACTTAGAGGATTTTACCACTGCTTGCAAACTTCCACAATGGGGTAGTATAAGGGATCCTTGCAAATATGAATTTAGAGATTTTCTTGCTAGCACAACTGTAGGAGAATCTAGAGACATAACACAAGCCACCATAGGGAGCATTCACTTTCCTGCTATACATTATTTTGCTCTCTTCATAGGTAGATGCATAAATGGTAAAGATGAAGCATGTCACATGTGTGTCCCTGACCTCAGTATTCTTAGGAGTGCTGTGTTAGGAGACAAATCTTATAATTTGGGAGCCATTGTTGCACGTAGGTTGCATCTTAATAGATTTAATGGAGATTTCTTTGGTGGAATTTATGCAACCCGCATAGCTAATTTTCTTGGTATAGCCATACGCGAAGATGATATTGAATTACCTCCTACTTATCTAGATTTTAATGCTATGGTTCACCACCAGTTTGTCGAGAGGAACGAATCACCTCTCCAGTATCGACTAATCTTTGACAGACGCCGTGCTGTCTGTATTACTCTCCCTGCTCTTGCCTTCTTTGATTATCAGGCAAGAGGAAGATATACTATTACCAGAGAGGAGGCAGATGAGTACGAGAGGAGAGAGGAGGCCGCTCGTCGCCACGCTGTAGCTCAGCAGGCGATAGCCACTGCATCGCAGTACGACCCTAGCTACTATTATGGATATCCGCCAGGCCAGCCGTGGCCATAGACCAACTTAGGCCAAAAGCCTAAGCTTGGGGGAGTACGTATTTCCCACCGACATTACATTTATGCTCACACACTCATTGCTAGATGTCGGTGCTCATACTTTTTCATTGTATCATCCATGCTAGTTTACTTCCCTTTTTATGCTTTCTTCTTGTGTGTTTAATAAACCTTAAGAAAAACCAAAAAAAATTAGTTGTAGCTTTTAATCAGTTTCATTTCCATGCTTGTAGTAGTAATTAAAAAGAAAACCCAAAAAGATTTCCTGTTCTTCTTTTGCTTGTTGGGAGCTTTCCCGTGTCAATAGTTTTATTTCTTTTCTTTTCTTTGTGGTCGATAGGAGAAGACCATGATTAAATTGTTGAAGTGGCTCTTATATGCATTATTGTTTATCTGAAAAAAGAGCCCGTATTGCCTTGTCTTCTCCTGTTTATTGAATGCCTGCATATTCCAACTTAGTCCAATGCACGTGCACTATTATTATTATTATTCACATCATTCGGTTGTGCAAGTGAAAGGCAATTATGATGTTATATGATGGACTGACTGAGATGAGAAAAGCTAGTATGAACTCGACCTCTTTTGTTTTTGTAAATATGATTAGTTCATCGTTCCTGATTCTGCCTATTATGAATAAACATGTTTTCAATGACAATTAGAGATCATAGTTTCTTGTGCCATGCTTGATTATCTATGAGTTATAATGGTTTACCTTGTGTGCCAACATGCTATTGAGATAGTTATGATGTGGTATGACAGGGTGGTATCCTCGTCTGAATGATTTAAGTGACTTGACTTGGCACATGTTCACGCATGTAGTTGAAACAAAATCAACATAGCCTTCACGATATTTATGTTCATGGTGGATTATATCCTACTCATGCTTGCATTCGGTGTTGATTAATTTTAATGCATGTTCATGACTGTTGTCGCTCTCTAGCTGGTCACTTCCCAGTCTTTTGCTAGCCTTCACCTGTACTAAGCGGCAATACTGCTTGTGCATCCAATCCCTTAAACCCCAAAGTTATTCCACATGAGTCCACTATACCCACCTATATACGGTATCTACCTGCCGTTCCAAGTAAATTTGTATGGGCCAAACTCTAAACCTTCAAATAAATATCCTGTTTTGTATGCTCGAATAGCTCGTGTATCGACTAGGGCTGTCCGTATCTTCCATGTTAGGCGGGTTATTCTCAAGAGGAATGGACTCCGCTCCTCACTCACGAGATAAATGGCTGGTCACCGGGATGCCCAGTCCCATGCTTTATGCAAACTAAATCAAAATCATTGCAAACAAAACTCCCCCTGGGACTCTTGTTAGTTGGAGGCACTCGTTGTTTCGAGCAAGCCATGGATTGATGCTTGTTGGTGGAAGGGGGGGGTATAAACTTTACCATTCTGTTTGGGAACCGCCTATAATGTGTGTAGCATGGAAGATATCGCCATCTCTTGGTCGTTATGTTGACAATGAAAGTATACCGCTAAAAATATTATTCACCTGTGTTTCAAAACCGAGCTCTGGCATCTCTACAAATCAGTTAGAGAGCACCAGTTAGAGAGCACCGCTGTCATTTGCATTCATTACTGTTATTTTACATTGAGTATGACTTGACCGGATCTCTTACCATGAATTACAATGTCTAGTCAGTCCTTGGTCTTTAAAGGTGCTCTGCATTTATGTTTTGCGGTCTCAGAAAGGGCTAGCGAGATACCATCTTGTTATATCATATTATGATTGTTTTGAGTAAGTGTTGTCATCCGAGATTTATTATTATGGCTCGCTAGTTGATTATGCTATTGATATGAGTAAACTTGAGACCTATGCGTTATTGCAAATGTGGTTAGTTATAATCTTTGCTAAAAACTTGAATGCTGGCTTTACATATTTACAACAACAAGAGCAAACAGAGTTTGTAAAAGTTTTTCTTTATCACTTTCAGTTTGTCAACTGAATTGCTTGAGGACAAGCAAATGTGTAAGCTTGGGGGAGTTGATATGTCTCCAACGTATCTATTTTTCCAAACACTTTTGCTCTTGTTTTGGACTCTAACTTGCATGACTTGAATGGAACTAACCCGGACTGACGCTGTTTTCAGCAGAATTACCATGGTGTTATTTATGTGCAGGAACAAACGTTCTCGGAATGACCTGAAACTTCACGAAGCAACTTTTCAGAAAATATGAAAAATACCTACAAAAGATGAAGGCCAGGGGGCCCACCACCTGTCCACGAGGGTGGGGGGCGCGCCTGCCCCCCTAGGGCGCGCCCCCCTACCTCGTGGGCCCCCTGTTACCTCTCCGACTCGAACTCCAACTCCATATATTGTGTTCCGGGAGAAAAAAAACCAGAGAGAAGAAATCATCGCATTTTACGATACGGAGCCGCCGCCAAGCCCTAAAACCTCTCGGGAGGGCTGATCTGGAGTCCGTTCGGGGCTCCAGAGAGGGGAATCCGTTGCCATCATCATCATCATCATCATCATCAACCATCCTCCATCACCAATTTCATGATGCTCACCTCCGTGCGTGAGTAATTCCATTGTAGGCTTGCTGGACGGTGATGGGTTGGATGGGATCTATCATGTAATCGAGTTAGTTTTGTTAGGGTTTGATCCCTAGTATCCACTATGTTCTGAGATTGATGTTGCTATGACTTTGCTATGCTTAATGCTTGTCACTAGGGCCTGAGTGCCATGATTTCAGATCTGAAACTATCATGTTTTCATCAATATATGAGTGTTCTTGATCCTATCTTGCAAGTCTATAGTCACCTATTATGTGTTATGATCCGTTAACCCCGAAGTGACAATAATCGGGATACTTACCGGTGATGACCGTAGTTTGAGGAGTTCATGTATTCATTATGTGTTAATGCTTTGTTCCGGTTCACTATTAAATGGAGGCCTTAATATCCCTTAGTTTCTGTAAGGACCCCGCTGCCACGGGAGGGTAGGACAAAAGATGTCATGCAAGTTCTTTTCCATAAGCATGTATGACTATATTCGCAATACATGCCTACATTACATTGACGAACTAGAGCTAATTCTGTTTCACCCTAGGTTATGACTGTTACATGATGAACCGCATCCGGCATAATTCTCCATCACCAATCCATTGCCTACGAGCTTTCCATATATTGTTCTTCGCTTACTTACTTTCCCGTTGCTATTGCTATCATCACTACAAAACACCAAAAACATTGCTTTTACTACCGTTACCTTTTGTTACCGTTACAACTACTATCATATTATTTTGCTACTAAATACTTTGCTGCAGATATTAAGTTTCCAGGTGTGGTTGAATTGACAACTCAACTGCTAATACTTGAGAGTATTCTTTGGCTCCCCTTGTGTCGAATCAATAAATTTGGGTTGAATACTCTACCCTCGAAAACTATTGTGATCCCCTATACTTGTGGGTTATCAGCCCCCCACCCTCGTGGACGGCCCGGGACTCTTCTGGCCCAACTCTTTTACTCCGGGGTCTTCTTTTGGTCCATAAAAAATCTTCAAAAAATGGCACGTCCATTGGACTCCGTTTGGTATTCCTTTTCTATAAAACTCAAAAACAAGGAGAAAACAGAAACTGGCACTGGGCTATAGGTTAATAGGTTAGTCCCAAAAATCATATGAAATAGCATATAAATGCATATAAAACATCCTAGATGGATAATATAATAGCATGGAACAATAAAAAATTATAGATATGTTGGAGACATATCAAGCATCCCCAAGCTTAATTCCTGCTCGTCCTCGAGTAGGTAAATGATGAAAACAAAAAAAATTGATGTGGAATGCTACCTAACATAATTTTCAATGTAATTCTTTTTATTGTGGCATGAATATTCAGATCCGAAAGATTCAAGACAAAAGTTTAATATTGACATAAAAACAATAATACTTCAAGCATACTAACTAAGCAATTATGTCTTCTCGAAATAACATAGCCAAAGAAAGCTCATCCCTACAAAATCATATAGTTTGTCCATGCTTCATTTTCGTCACACAAAATGCTCCCATCATGCACAACCCCGATGACAAGCCAAGCAATTCTTTCATACTTTAGTGTTCTCAAACTTTTTCAACTTTCACGCCATACATGAGCGCGACCCATGGACATAGCACTATGGGTGGAATAGAATATGATGATGGAGGTTGTGTGGAGAAGACAAAAAGGAGAAAGTCTCACATTGACGCGGCTAATCAACGGGCTATGGAGATGCCCATCAATTGATGTCAATGCGAGGAGTAGGGATTGCCATGCAATGGATGCACTAGAGCTAAAAATGTATGAAAGCTCAACAAAAGAAACTAAGTGGGTGTGCATCCAACTTGCTTGCTCACGAAGACCTAGGGCATTTGAGGAAGCCCATTGTTGGAATATACAAGCCAAGTTCTATAATGAAAATTCCCACTAGTATATAAAAGTGACAGAATAAGAGACTCTCTATCATGAAGACCATGGTGCTACTTTGAAGCACAAGTTTGGTAAAAGGATAGTAGCATTGCCCCTTCTCTCTTTTTCTCTCATTTTTTTGTTTTTTTGTTTTTTGGGCCTTCTATTTTTTTGGCCTTTCTCCTTTTTTATTTCCTCACACGGGATAATGCTCTAATAATGATGATCATCACACTTATATTTATTTACAACTCAAAAATTACAACTCGATACTAGAACAAAATATGGCTCTATATGAATGCCTTCGACGGTGTACCGGGATGTGCAAGGATTCAAGAGTGACATGTATAAAAAATTATGATAGGTGGCTTTGCCACAAATACAATGTCAACTACATGATCATGCAAAGCAATATGACAATGATGAAGCGTGTCATAATAAACGAGACGGTGGAAAGTTGCATGGCAATATATCTCAGAATGGCTATGGAAGTGCCATAATAGGTAGGTATGGTGGCTGTTTTGAGGAAGATATAAGGAGGCTTATGTGTGATAGAGCGTACCATATCACGGGGTTTGGATGCACCGGCGAAGTTTGCACCGACTCTCAAGGTGAGAAAGGGCAATGCACGGTACCGAAGAGGCTAGCAATGATGGAAGTGTGATAGTGCGTATAATCCATGGAATCAACATTAGTCATAAAGAACTCAAATACTTATTGCAAAAATCTACAAGTCATCAAAGACAAGCACTACACGCATGCTCCTAGGGATATAGATTGGTAGGAAAAGACAATCGCTCGTCCCCAACCACCACTCATAAGTAAGGCAATCAAAGAACACCTCATGCTTCAAATTTGTCACACAACGGTTACCATACGTGCATGCTACGGGGCTTGCTAACCTCAACACAAGTATTTCTCAATTTCACAATTACTCAACTAGCACGACTCTAATATCACCATCTTTATATCTCAAAACAATTATCAAGTATCAAACTTCTCATAGTATTCAATGCACTCTATATGAAAGTTTTTATTATACCCAACTTGGATGCCCATCATATTAGGACTAGTTTCATAACCAAAGCAAATTACCATGCTGTTTAAGACTCTCAAAATAATATAAGTGAAGCATGAGAGTTCAACAATTTCTTCAAAATAACACTACCGCCATGCGCTAAAAAGATATAAGTGAAGTACTAGAGCAAACGACAAACTACTCCAAAAGATATAAGTGAAGATCAATGAGTAGTCGAATAATTATGCAACTATGTGAAGACTCTCTAACATTTAAGAATTTCAGATCTTGGTATTTTATTCAAACAGCAAGCAAAACAAAAGAAAATAAAATGACGCTCCAAGCAAAACACATATCATGTGGTGAATAAAAATATAGCCTCAAGTTAAGTTACCGATGAACGAAGACGAAAGAGGGGATTCCTTCCGGGGCATCCCCAAGCTTAGGCTCTTGGTTGTCCTTCGATATTACCTTGGGGTGCCTTGGGAATCCCCAAGCTTAGGCTCTTGCCACTCCTTATTCTGTAGTCCATTGAATCTTTGCCCAAAACTTGAAAACTCCAGAACACAAAACTTAATAGAAAACTCGTAAGCTCCGTTAGTATAAGAAAATAAATCACCACTTTTGGTACTGTTGTGAACTCATTATAAATTCATATTGGTGTAATATCAACTGTATTCCAACTTATCTATGGTTCATACCCTCCGATACTACTCATACATTCATCAAAATAAGCAAACAACACATAGAAGACAGAATCTGTCAAAAACAGAACGGTCTGTAGCAATCTGGAGGTTTCGAATACTTTTGTATCTCCAATTTTTTTGAAAATTTAGTAAGACCAGGAAAATTTGTATAATGATCTACTGCAGTTGGAATTGGTATTTTATCGCTCTCTGGTAAAAAATGATAATTATTTTCGTAAGCGCATACTTTCTATTTTTATCAGCAAGATCAAACAACAATCACCCAAGAAGATCCTAAAGGATCTACTTGGCACAAAGACTAATTAAAACATAAAACCACATCTAACCAGAGGCTAGATAGATTATTTTTACAAACAGGAGCAAAAGGAAAAGAACAAAAATAAAATTGGGTTGCCTCCCAACAAGCGCTATCGTTTAACGCCCCTAGCTAGGCATGATGATTTCAATGATGCTCACATAAAAGATAAGAATTGGAACATAAAGAGTGCATCATGAAGAATATGACTGACACATTTAAGTCTAACCCACTTCCTATGCATAGGTATTTTGTGAGCAAACAATTTATGGGAACAATAATCAACTAGCATAGGAAAGCAAAACAAGCATAACTTCAAGATTTTAAGCACATAGAGAGGAAACTTGATATTATTGCAATTCCCACAAGCATATATTCCTACCTCATAAAAAAATCAGTAGCATCATTAATGAATTCAACAATATAACCATCACATAAAGCATTATTTTCATGATCCCCAAGCATAGAGAATTTACTACTCTCCACATAAGCAAAATTCTTCTCATTCGGAATAGTGGGAGTATCATAAGAAACTCGAATACTATAATTTTTTTCCAAATTAAAAGAGTAATGTTCAGAAAAATGGTAATCATAATCATGAAAAGTTTTGTAAATATTAATCATCACTACTTTTTATGACATAAGTATCATCACAATAATCATCATAAGTAGCAACTTTGTTCTCATCATAATCAACTGAAACCTCTTCCAAGATAGTGGAATCATTACTAAATAAAGTCATGACCTATCCAAATCCACTTTCATAATTATCATAATAAGATTCAACACCCTCCAAAATAGTGGGATCATTACTTCCTAAAGTTTACACTCTTCCAAACCCACTTTCATTAATATAACCATCATAAATAGGAGGCATGCTATCATCATAATAAATTTGCTCATCAAAACTTGGGAGGCTAAAAATATCATCTTCATTAAACATAGCATCCCCAAGCTTGGGACAAACATTAATTGTAGCAAATAAATTCTCAAACATGTCATTCTCATCAAACATAGCATCCCCAAGCTTGGGCCTTTTCATATCATAAGCATAATCACTATCATCATTAATAGTATGGATAACACCAATAGTATAGCAATTATCACCATCACAATCAGTAATAGGAGCAACATCATTTGGGAGGGATACCTTTTTACCTTTTCTTCTTCGTCTTTTATTTTTCTTCTTCACATTATGTGTGGGTTTAATCCTCTTTTTGGAGCTCCTTATTAATGAGATTGGTTGAATAGAAGGCTCCTCCTCGTTACCTGATTCATCATAAGAAATAACAGGAGGATATTGGGAAGTATCTTCCCTTTCATTAGTATTTTCTTCATATTCTATTTGTTTTCTTGTCTTTATGTAATTGGCAATATAAGGATTTTCAATGCAATTAACTGCACAAACATATAAATTTCCTTTAGATCAAAATCAAGAACTTTATGAAGGACAAATTCTGGAAGATCCTTAGTTATACGTTACATTTCTTCATAACCCACAAGAAAACTAAGTTCATTATGATGTGCAAGGGAAATCAAGTCATCACAATTTTTGGACACGATTCGATCATGAAACAATTTGCATTGGAGATTTAAATGATCATGTTCACTGCAAAGTTCACAAGGATGGCAAAGAAATTTTAAATTTTTAGCACAAGCATTTAGCCTCTCTTGCAACCATTTAGTTTCTAAATACTTATGCCTCTTGCAAAATCTATCTTCCCTATTTGGTGTGTGCTTGAAAACTCTATGCGCTCCACAAAAATTGACATGCTTATAAGAGACATTTTCATCATGACTAGTGCAACCATCATTAGTACTATGGATATTCAAAGAGTTCATACTAATAACATTGCAATCATGCTCATCATTCAAATATTTAGTACCAAACATTTTAATGCATTCTTCTTCTAACACTTGAGCACAATTTTCCTTTCCATCATTTTCACGAAAGATATTAAAAATATGCAGCATATGAGGCACCCTCAATTCCATTTTTTTGTACTTTTCTTTTATAAACTAAACTAGTGATAAAACAAGAAACTAAAAGATTCGATTGCAAGATGTAAAGATATACCTTCAAGCGCTAACCTCCCTGGCAACGGTGCCAGAAAAGAGCTTGATGTCTACTACACAACCTTCTTCTTGTAGACGTTGTTGGGCCTCCAAGTGACGAGGTTTGTAGGACAGCAGCAAATTTCCCTCAAGTGGATGACCTAAGGTTTATCAATCCATGGGAGGCTGATGACCCACAAGTATAGGGGATCTATCGTAGTCCTTTCGATAAGTAAGAGTGTTGAACCCAACGAGGAGCAGAAGGAAATGATAAGCGGTTTTCAGCAAGGTATTCTCCGCAAGCACTGAAATAATAGGTAACAGATAGTATTGTGATAGGATAATTTGTAACGAGTAACAAGTAATAAAAGTAAATAAAGTGCAGCAAAGTGGCCCAATCCTTTTTGTAGCAAAGGACAAGCCTGGACAAACTCTTATATAGAGAAAAGCGCTCCCGAGGACACATGGGAATATCATCAAGCTAGTTTTCATCACGTTCATATGATTCACGTTCGGTACTTTGATAATTTGGTATGTGAGTGGACTGGTGCTTGGGTGCTGTCCTTACTTGGACAAGCATCCCACTTATGATTAACCTCTATTGCAAGCATCCGCAACTACAACAAAAGTATTAAGGTAAACCTAACCATAGCATGAAACATATGGATCCAAATCAGCCCCTTACGAAACAACACATAAACTAGGGTTTAAGCTTCTCTCACTCTAGCAACCCATCATCTACTTATTACTTCCCAATGCCTTCCTCTAGGCCCAAATAATGGTGAAGTGTCATGTAGTCGACGTTCACATAACACCACTAGAGGAGAGACAACATACATCTCATCAAAATATCGAACGAATACCAAATTCACATGACTACTAATAGCAAGACTTCTCCCATGTCCTCAGGAACAAACGTAACTACTCACAAAGCATATTCATGTTCATAATCAGAGGGGTATTAATATGCATAAAGGATCCGAACATATGATCTTCCACCAAATAAACCAACTAGCATCAACTACAAGGAGTAATTAACACTACTAGCAACCCTCAGGTACCAATCCCGGACTTGGAGACAAGAATTGGATAGAAGAGATGAACTAGGGTTTTGAGAGGAGATGGTGCTGGTGAAGATGTTGATGGAGATTGCCCTCTCCCAATGAGAGGAGCATTGGTGATGACGATGGCGATGATTTCCCCCTCCCGGAGGGAAGTTTCCCCGGCAGAACAGCTCCGCCAGAGCCCTAGATTGGTTCCACCAAGGTTCCGCCTCGTGGCGGCGGAGTCTCGTCCGGAAAGATGGCTTATGATTTTTTCCTCATCGAAAGACTCCATATAGTAGAAGATGGCCATCGGAGGTTCACCAGGGGCCCACGAGGTAGGGGGCGCGCCCAGGGGGGTAGGGCATGCCCCCACCCTCGTGGGCAGGGTGTGGCCCCCTAGTGAACTTCTTGCGCTCAATATTTTTTATATATTCTGAAAATGACTTCCGTGAAGTTTTAGGACTTTTGGAGCAGTGCAGAATAGGTCTCTAATATTTTCTCCTTTTCCAGCCCAGAATCCCAGCTGCCAGCATTCTCCCTCTTTATGTAAACCTTGTAAAATAAGAGAGGATTGGCATAAGTATTGTGACATAATGTGTAATAACAGCCCATAATGCAATAAATATCGATATAAAAGCATGATGCAAAATGGACGTATCAACTCCCCCAAGCTTAGACCTCGCTTGTCCTCAAGCGAAAGCCGAAATCAAAAAATATGTCCATGTGTTTAGAGATAGAGGTGTCGATAAAAATAAATTACAGACATGAGGGCATCATGATCAGTCTTAGAACAACAACTTATATAATTCTTGTCATATGATCTCTTATGCTAAAGTAGCAATTCAATCACAATTTCAAGTATGAATCATAAACTTCACTGAAAACTAACAAACTATAATCTCATTCATTGGAGCAATTGCAATTTATCATAACATTGGAAAGAGTCAATATAAGAGCTTTTCAGCAATTCCACATACTCAACTATCATATAGTCTTTCACAATTGCTAACACTCACGCAATACCTATGGGTATGGAGTTTTAATCGGACACACAGAAAGATAGGGGCTTACAGTTTTTCCTCCCAACGTTTTACCTCAAGGGTAATGTCAACAATAATAGTTCATGAAAAATCACATCCAATTAGCCATATATACCAGGATCTTTCCAACATGTTGTGCTTGCAAAAAGATAAAATGTAAAAAGGAAGGGTGACGATCACCATGACTCTTATGCTAGGTAGGAGATAAAAGTAAAAGATAGACCCTTCGCAGAGGGAAGCAGAGGTTGTCATGCGCTTTTATGGTTGGATGCACAAAATCTTAATGCGAAAGAACGTCACTTTATATTGCCACTTGTGATATGGACCTTTATTATGCAGTCCGTCGCTTTTATTTCTTCCATATCACACGATCATATAAAGCTTATTTTCTCCCACACTAATAAGTCATACATATTTAGAGAGCAATTTTTATTGCTTGCACTGATGACAACTTACTTGGAGGATCTTACTCAATCCATAGGTAGGTATGGTGGACTCTCATGTCAACACTGGGTTTAGGGTTATTTGGAAGCACAAGTAGTATCTCTACTTGGTGCAAAGAATTGGCTAGCATGAGAGGGAAAGGCAAGCTCAACCATGTTGGATGATCCATGACAATATAATTTATCTCAGATGTAAGAAAACATAACCCATTACGTTGTCTTCCTTGTCCAACGTCAACTCTTTAGCATGTCATATTTTAATGAGTGCTCACAATCATAAAAGATGTCCAAGATAGTATATTTATATGTGAAGACCTCTCTTTCTTTATTACTTCCTATTAATTGCAATGATGACCAAAACTATGTTTGTCAACTCTCAACAACTTTTATTCATCATACTTTTTATATGTGAGCTCATTACTCTCCATAAGATCTATATGATCTCTTTTATTTCCTTTTTATTCTTTCTCTTTTCTTTTATTCACTTAAGATCATGGCAAAATAATGAAGCCCTTGACTCAACACTAATCTTTACTATATATAGCTCACAGACTCGATTACATAGAAGGATCATAAAGCAAAACTCACAACTAGATCATACTAAAACTTTATTTTACTACATCAAGATATTACCAAAAGGACCGAACTAAGAAAAATGGTAAATATAAAAGTGATACGATACCGGGGCACTCCCCCAAGCTTGGCAGTTGCCAAGGGGAGTGCCCATACCAGATACTCAGTTCTTTTTTGTTGGTGAAGAAGGTGATGGTTTTGTTGATGGCGTAGGCTTCTTCCTTAATTTGCGCTTGAGGACAGAATTTTGGTCCCTTAGGTCCTCGATCTCCTGCTCCAGGCTCAGTATCTTTTTGCATAGTTCCTACTTGTTTTCCTACAAGAGGCGAAAAGGGATAAACTCGATCGTAGGTTTATTTACTCTATCAGGGTGGCTTGACTTTTTGAACTCCACATGCATGTCCCCAGGTTGAGGTAGTGGGACTTCATCTTCATATGAGCTCGTCTCCTCCTTTCCCTTAGGTTCATAGTCCTCTTCTTCTTCCGTAGTCCAACCACAATGCTCCACATCCCCATAGACTTTAGGATCTGCAAGGTAGTCAGACACATAGCTCTCTCCTTCCGAATCCTGGGACGACATGTTGCTCAAATTTGCAGCAGGACAGCTCGAAACAAAGACAGGAGATATTTGCGTGATACGGGAGTCAAAACCTCCGGGAGATTATATAATGAATTTTTACCGACCAAAATACGTGTCGTGTATGAAAACGGAGTCCGGAGAGCACACGAGGTGCCCACGAGGTAGGGGGGCGCGCCCAGGGGGGTAGGGCGCGCCCTCCACCCTCATGGAGCCCTCGTGTCCTTCCCGGACTGCTTCTTATTTTTCTATTTTTCTAAATATTCCAAAACGGAAGAAAATTGCCATTAGAACTATTTTGGAGTCGGTTTACTTACCGTACCACATACCTATTCCTTTTCGGAGTCTGAGACGTTCCAGAAAGTGTCCCTTATGTATTCCTCCGGGGTTACGGTTTCAATAACATTGGTTTCAACATTTATAGGATTACCCGAGATATAAGGTTTAACTCCTTGACCGTTCACCACCTTTGGATTTGTGCCTTCGAAGTTGTTGATTTTTCCGGCACCGGAACGATAGACCTCCTCGATAACGTAAGGACCTTCCCATTTAGAGAGAAGTTTTCCTACAATCTTAAACGAGAGTTGTATAGCAATACATAATCACCTACATTAAATTTACACTTTTGTATTCTTTTGTCATGCCATCTTTTAACTTTTTATTTAAACAGCTTGGCACTCTCATAGGCTTGGGTTCTCCATTCATCAAGTGAGTTAATGTCAAATAACCTCTTATCACCGGCAAGTTTGAAATCATAGTTGAGCTCTTTAACAGCCCAATAAGCCTTATGTTCTAGTTCGAGGGGTAAGTGACATGCTTTTCCATAAACCATTTTATACGGAGACATACCCATAGGATTTTTATATGCAGTTCTATAGGCCCATAATGCATCATCAAGTTTCTAGGACCAATTCTTTCTAGATCTATTAATAGTCTTTTGCAAAATTAATTTGAGTTCTCTATTACTCAATTCTACTTGACCACTAGACTGTGGGTGATAAGGAGATGCAATTCTATGATTAACATCATACTTAGCAAGCATTTTATGAAAAGCACCATGAATAAAATGTGAACCACCATCAGTCATTAAATATCTAGGGACTCCAAACCTCAGAAAAATAACTTCTTTAAGCATCTTAATAGAGGTGTTATGATCAGCACTACTAGTTGGAATAGCTTCTACCCACTTAGTAACGTAATCAACAACAACTAAAATATGTGTGTATCCATTGGAGGCAGGAAAAGTTCCCATATAATCCAAGCCCCAAACATCAAATGGTTCAATAACAAGTGAATAATTCATAGGCATTTCTTGACGTCTACTAATATTACCAATTCTTTGACATTCATCACAAGACAAGACAAACTTACGGGCATCCTTGAAGAGAGTAGGCCAATAAAAACCGGATTGCAATACCTTGTGTGCAGTTCTATCTCCAGTATGGTGTCCTCCATAAGCCTCATAGTGACACTTGCATAGGATCTGTTCCAGTTCATGCTCAGGTACACAACGTCTAATAGCACCATCCACTCCTTCTTTATAAAGATGTGGGTCATCCCAAAAGTAATGACTCAAATCATAGAAGAACTTTTTATTTTGCTGGTATGTGAAACTAGGTGGTATAAATTTAGCAACAATGTAATTAGCATAATCAGCATACCATGGAGCAGTGTGAGAAGCATTTATGACATTTAATTGTTCATCAGGAAAGCTATCATCAATAGGTAGTGCGTCATCAAGAACATTTTCTAACCTAGACAAGTTGTCTGCAACGGGGTTCTCAGCTCCCTTTCTATCAATAATATGCAAATCAAATTCTTGTAGCAAGAGAACCCATCTAATAAGTCTAGGTTTAGCATCTTTCTTTTCCATAAGGTATTTAATAGCAGCATGATCCGTGTGAATAGTTACTTTAGAATCAACAATATATGGTCTAAACTTATCACAAGCAAATACAACTGCTAGGAATTCCTTTTCAGTAGTAGCATAATTTCGCTGAGCATTGTCTAGAGTTTTACTAGAATATTGAATAACATTTAATTTCTTATCAACTCTTTGCCCTAGAACATCACCTACATCGTAATCACTAGCATCACACATAATTTCAAAGGATAAATTCCAATCAGGTGGTTGAACAATCAGTGCAGAGATCAATGCTTTCTTAAGTATTTCAAATGCTTCTACACAATCATCATCAAATACAAATGGTATATCTTTTTGTAATAAATTAGTCAGAGGCCGAGAAATTTTTGAGAAGTCCTTAATGAACCTCCTATAAAAACCGGCATGACCAAGGAAACTTCTTATACCTTTGATGTCCTTGGGACATGACATCTTTTCAATAGCATCAACCTTGGCTTTATCAACCTCAATACCTCTTTCAGAAACTTTATGCCCCAAGACAATACCTTCATTAACCATAAATTGGCACTTTTCCCAATTCAAGACAAGATTAGTTTCTTCACACCTCTGCAAAACTCGGTCAAGGTTGCTTAAGCAATCATCAAAAGAGGATCCATAGACGGAAAAATCGTCCATGAAAATCTCACAAATCTTTTCACAAAAGTCAGAGAATATAGCCATCATGCATCTTTGAAAGGTAGCAGGTGCATTACATAAACCAAAAGGTATACATCTATAAGCAAAAGTACCAAAAGGGCAAGTAAAAGTAGTCTTTGATTGATCATTGGCTGACACAGGTATTTGAGAGAAACCAGGATAACCATCTAGAAAGCAAAAATGTGTATGTTTGGATAATCTTTCTAGCATTTGATCGATAAAAGGTAAGGGGTAATGATATTTTTTAGTAGCTTTATTTAACTCGCGGAAATCAATTACCATCCTATAACCTGTAATAATTCTTTGCGGGATCAACTCATCTTTATCATTAGGAACGGCAGTAATACCTCCCTTCTTAGGGACACAATGGACATGACTTACCCACTGACTATCACCAACGGGATAAATTATACCTGCCTCAAGAAGCTTTAGTCTTTTCTTCAACTTTAATAGGTGCAGCTACTTTTACTTCTATGGGAGGATGATATTTAAACCACTTCTCCTTAGGGAGATTGATATGAGCAGCAAAAGATTCGCAGAAAGAGGCTACTATCTCAGAGTCAAGTCCATATTTAGTGCTAAATTTATGGAAAACATCAGTATCCATAAAAGATTTAACACAATCATACTTAGGTGTCATACCTGACTCCTTACCTTCGTCGAGGTCCCAATCTTCAGAGTTGCGTTTAATTCTTTCCAGTAAATCCCATTTGAATTCAATTGTCTTCATCATAAAAGAGCCAGCACAAGAAGTATCGAGCATGGTGCGATTGTTATCAGAAACTGAGCATAAATTTTTTGAATAATCATTTCTCTTGAGAGCCCATGATTGGGGCATGAATATAACATTGATTTAAGCCTCCCCCAAGCTTGAGCGACGCTTTCTCCTTCGCGAGGCCAGAAATTATATATATAATTGCAATCGCGATGAACAAGATGCATAGGATAAAACTTCTGATGAAATTCCAATTTCAATCGTCTGTAGTTCCACGACCCCGTATCATCACATAGCCTATACCATGTCAATGCATCTCCCTTCAAAGATAAAGAGAAGACCTTCTTCTTAACTAAATCACCGGGCACACCTGCAAGCTTAAATAATCCACAAACTTCGTCCACATATATTAGGTGCTCATCAGGATGCTTTGTTCCATCTCCTGCAAAAGGATTAGCTAGCAGTTTTTCTAACATACCCGAAGGAATTTCAAAGCAGACATTTTCATTTTCAGTAGGTTCGGTAGGTTGAGGAGCAACTCTTTGCTCTACTGGTCGGGGTGAAGATACCCCGAACAAGCCCCTCAGAGGATTATTTTCCATAGTAATAAGTGACAGTAAATTTCAGCACACTATATAAATTTTTCCTTACCAAATTCCACCTACCAAAGACGCTTCACTCCCCGGCAACGGCGCCAGAAAAGAGTCTTGATGACCCACAAGTATAGGGGATCTATCGTAGTCCTTTCGATAAGTAAGAGTGTTGAACCCAACGAGGAGCAGAAGGAAATCATAAGCGGTTTTCAGCAAGGTATTCTCTGCAAGCACTAAAATAATAAGTAAAAGATAGTTTTGTGATAGGATAATTTGTAACGAGTAACAAGTAACAAAAGTAAATAAAGTGGAGCAAGGTGGCCCAATCCTTTTTGTAGCAAAGGACAAGCCTGGACAAACTCTTATATAGAGAAAAGTGCTCCCGAGGACACATGGGAATATCATCAAGCTAGTTTTCATCACGTTCATATGATTCGTGTTCGGTACTTTGATAATTTGGTATGTGGGTGGACCGGTGCTTGGGTGCTGTCCTTACTTGGACAAGCATCCCACTTATGATTAACCTCTATTGCAAGCATCCACAACTACAACAAAAGTATTAAGGTAAACCTAACTATAGCATGAAACATATGGATCCAAATCAGCCCCTTATGAAGCAACGCATAAACTAGGGTTTAAGCTTCTGTCACTCTAGCAACCCATCATCTACTTAGTACTTCCCAATGCCTTCCTCTAGGCCCAAATAATGGTGAAATGTCATGTAGTCGACGTTCACATAATCCACTAGAGGAGAGACAACATACATCTCATCAAAATATCGAACGAATACCAAATTCACATGACTACTAATAGCAAGACTTCTCCCATGTCCTCAGGAACAAACGTAACTACTCACAAAGCATATTCATGTTCATAATAAGAGGGGTATTGAAAGCACAAGTGCTCCCTAGGTGGTTTTGATAATTGATGACAACATATCTCTTGTTGGACTAACATTTCGATCTAGCATGTTTCAGATAAGTTCAAAAATGGAGTGGCATGGACTAAAGGTTGTGGGAACTCCTTCAAGATGCTAAGGAAAAAGGATTGGCTAAAGCTTCAAGCTCAAGACTCTTCATTTTACATTTTAGTAATCCAAGATCACATTGAGTCCATAGGAAAAGCCAATACTATCAAGGAGGGATGAGGTGTTGCTTAATGAGCCTCTTGCTTCATGTGCTTAGTGATATGCTCCAAAACCCTCAGCTACTTTCCCATATCCACATATGACCTAAACCCGAAGCCAAACTCGGTCCTACCGATTCTTCCTATCCGGCGCCACCGAGTTTCACTTGTCATTAGCCACTGCCAAACCCTAGCAATTTGGTTCTACCGATAAGGATCTCGGTCTCACCGAGATGGGATTGCAAACTCTCTGTTACCTATTGCAATATTCTCGGTCCCACCGAGATATGCAATTGGTCCCACCGAGATTGCAATGTAAATTTAGTGTTTCCTTTTTGTAACTTTTCGGTCTCACCGAAAGAGCAAATCGGTCCCACCGAGTTTGCCTGACCAACTCTCTGGTTAGCTAATTACCAAATTCGGTCTCACCGAGTTTGTGTGATCGGTCTCACCGAGATTACGTTATGCCCAAACCCTAACCATATCGGTCCTACCGAGTTGCATGTCAGTCCCACCGAAAATCTCTAACGGTCACAAGGTTTACATTTTCGGTCCGACCGAGTTTGTTGATTTGGTCCCACCGAGATTGGAAAACTGTGTGTAACGGTTGGATTTTGTGTGGAGGCTATATATACCCCTCCACCTCCTCTTCATTCGATGAGAGAGCTATCAGAACACATACACCATTCCAACTCATATGTTCTGAGAGAGAACCACCTACTCATGTGTTGAGACCTCCATTCCTACCATATGAATCTTGATCTCTAGCCTCTCCAAGTTGCTTTCCACTCAAATCTTCTTTCCACAAAATCCAAATCCTATGAGAGAGACAGTTGAGTGTTGGGGAGACTATCATTTGAAGCACAAGAGCAAGGAGTTCATTACCTACACATCATTTGTTACTTCTTGGAGTGTGGTGTCTCCTAGATTGGCTAGGTGTCACTTGGGAGCCTCCGACAAGATCGTGGAGTTGAACCAAGGAGTTTGTAAGGGCAAGGAGATCGCCTACTTCGTGAAGATCTACCGCTAGTGAGGCAAGTCCTGTGTGGGCGATGGCCATGGTGGGATAGACAAGGTTGCTTCTTCGTGGACCCTTTGTGGGTGGTTGCTTCTTCGTGGACCCTTCGTGGGTGGAGCCCTGTGTGGACTCGCGCAACCATTACCCTTTGTGGGTGGAGCCCTGTGTGGACTCTCGCAACCGTTACCCTTTGTGGGTTGAAGTCTCCATCAACGTGGATGTAGGATAGCACCACCTATCCGAACCACGGGAAAAACATCCGTGTCTCCAATTGCGTTTGATTTCTCCAAACCCTTCCCTTTACATTCTTGCAAGATGCATGCTTTACATTCTGCTGCTCATATACTCTTTGCATGCTTGCTTGATATGTATTGTGTGTGTTGAAATTGTGCCTAAACTCCACTTAAACCGAAAAAGCTTAAAAATTGCAACTTTAGCATTAAGTGTCTAATCACCCCCCTCTAGACACGTCTACTTCTAGATCCTACAAGTGGTATCAGAGCATTGGTCTCCATTGCCTTGGTTTAATCACCATTGGAGGAAGATGGATGTGTCTACTCTAGGGAGTCTTAGACATAGAGTGCCTATTTTTGATGGAAAGTATTTTCATGAGTGGAAAAATGAGATGCTTGTAATCTTCAATCAATATCGTTTGAACAAGTATATTGGTAGCCCTTTTGCACTTCATATTGATCCTTTGCATCCTACCCTAGATGAGGATATTGACATGATTCACAATCTTAGAACTATTGAGCTCATCATTAGAGGATTGCCCAAAAACTTGATTGCTAGTTTGCCTACTCAAAATTGTGCCTATACTATATGGAAATTTCTTGAGGAACGATTTCCCGATCATTCCTTGAAAACTTTGGATGAAATTTTCCATAAATATATTGCCTTGAGTAAGATGAATTCTAGTGATCCTAGTTTTGGTAAATGTCTATTTGAACTTACCAATCTTAAGCATGCTAAAGGAGATGTTGGAATCATTAATGATATCGTATTCAAAGCTATAAGAATTCATAAAAGTGACCACCTTGATGATAATTTATCTAATGAATTACCCTCTCTAGGAAATGATGAGTCACAAGATCATGATGAACATGAATATTATGATGATGATGATAGTGACTTCGATCTTGATGACGCAATGAGGCATTTTGGTCTTATGGCAAATCTTCGGGGATATGAATCAGGAGGAAAGGAATGGGTTCTTGATAGTGGATGTACTGATCATATGACCGGAGATGAAGAGATGTTTCGTGAGCTTGCTGAAAATGACGGCCCTCGAAAATATGTCACCTTTGGTGATAATTCAAAGGGTAAAGTGGTTGGCCTTGGTAAGGTGGCCATCTCACATGATAGTTCTATTCAAAATGTCATGCTCGTTGAATCTCTTGGCTACAACTTACTTTCAGTATCTAGACTTGCTGATTTCGGTTTGAATGTCCTATTTACTGAGGTAGATTGCCACGTATTTCGTCGAGACAATCATAAAATGGTCTTTACGGGTATGCGTAGAGGTGATCTTTACATTGTCGATTTCTCTAAAAAGGCACAACCAAAAACTTGCTTTGTTGCTAAATCCTCAAAAGGTTGGTTGTGGCATAGACGACTAGGTCACGCTGGCATGAGAAACCTTGACAAGCTTATTAAAGGAAATCATATCCTTGGAGTCAACGATGTCATATTTGATAAGGATAGACTTTGCAGTGCTTGTCAAGCAGGTAAACAGGTTGGAGGAAGACATCCCGTGAAGAACATCATGACCACAAGGAGGCCACTCGAGCTACTTCACATGGATCTGTTTGGTCCCAACGCCTACAAGAGTCTCGGTGGAAATTCCTTTGGTCTAGTTATAGTTGATGATTTTTCAAGATTTACATGGGTGTTCTTTCTTAATGACAAGTCGCAGGTCCAGAAGATCTTCAGAAACTTCGCTAGGAAGGCCCAAAATCAGTTTGATGTGAAGATCAAGAAGGTTCGGAGTGACAATGGAACGGAGTTCAAGAACGCAAATGTGGACACCTTTCTTGACGAAGAAGGGATTTCACACGAGTTCTTGGCTACGTACACACCTCAACAAAATGGAGTTGTTGAGAGGAAGAACCGGACGCTCATCGAAATGGCAAGAATGATGCTTGATGAATACAAGATGCCAACGCACTTTTGGGCAGAAGCGGTTGAGACAGCTTGTCACGCAACAAATCGCTTATATCTTCACAAGCTACTCGGCAAGACGGCATACGAGCTTCTCATCGGTAACAAACCCCAAGTTGGATACTTTCGAGTATTCGGCTCAAAGTGCTACATTCTTGATAAGCAACATCGTTCAAAGTTTGCTCCTAAATCTCATGAAGGTTTTCTACTTGGTTATGGCTCAAACTCTCACACTTACCGTGTCTACAGCAATTTCACCCGAAAGGTTGAAGAGACGGTAGATGTGAAGTTTGATGAATCTAATGGCTCGCAAGTAGAGCAATTGCCAATTGATGTAGGAGACAAAGACCCTTCAGAAGCAATTCAAGACTTGTCCATTGGCAAAATTCGTCCAACGGAGGTGAAGGAGAGTACTTCATCCGTCCAAGTGGAAGCTTCTACTTCACGACAAGGTGAACCAAGAATCGACACGGAAGCATCCACAAGTGGGACACACCAAGATGAAGAAAACGAGGAAGTACGTCAATATGAACATCAACAACCTCCTTCTCCACCACGACAAGAGAACGACGACACCAACAATGAAGAAGGCCAAGAAGAAGAACAAGATGAAGAAGATGTTCAACGAAGACCCAAGCAAAAGCTCTCACGAGTTTGAGCAAGAATTGCCAAAGATCATCCCGTCGAGCAAATCCTCAATGATATACAAACCAGGAGAATCACTCGCTCAAAAACTCGTTTAGCTAACTTTTGTGAAAACTATTCATTCATCTCTAGCATTGAACCTATGAAGGTTGAAGAAGCATTGGAAGATCCGGATTGGATAAACGCTATGCATGAAGAGCTACATAATTTTGTGAGAAACCAAGTTTGGACATTGGTCGAGAAGCCCGACAACAACCACAACATCATTGGTACCAAATGGGTGTTCCGCAACAAGCAAGATGAAGATGGACAAGTGGTTCGCAACAAAGCACGTCTCGTCGCCCAAGGGTACACACAATTCGAAGGTATGGACTATGGTGAGACGTATGCTCCCGTTGCTAGACTTGAGTCCATTCGCATCTTACTTGCCTATGCTAATCACCATAATATCACCTTGTACCAAATGGACATTAAAAGTGCTTTTCTAAATGGTGAAATAGAGGAGGAAGTTTATGTCAAACAACCTCCCGGCTTTATCAATCCTAAGAAACCAAATCATGTTTACAAACTTCACAAAGCTCTTTATGGTCTTAAACAAGCTCCTAGAGCATGGTATAAATGCTTGACCAAGTTCCTTACTACATGTGGTTTTGAAATTGGTAAAATTGATTCTACTCTTTTTACTAAATGGGTTAATGGAGAACTATTTGTATGCCAAATTTATGTTGATGATATCATATTTGGTTCAACTAACCCTCTCTTTAGTGAAAAGTTTGGAAAGCTAATGTCAGAGAAGTTTGAGATGTCTATGATGAGTGAACTCAAATTCTTTCTCGGGTTGCAAATCAAGCAAACTAAGGAAGGTACATTTGTCTCTCAAACAATGTACACCAAGGACTTATTCAAGAAGTTCAATATGCAAGAATGCAAAGGTATGTCTACACCCATGCCTACTAGTGGACATAATGATTTAACCAAAGATGGTGAACCGGTTGATCAAAAGGTTTATCGCTCCATGATTGGTTCATTGTTATACCTATGTGCTTCACGTCCCGATATTATGCTAAGTGTGTGCATGTGTGCATGATATCAAGCTGCTCCTAAAGATTGTCATCTTGAGGCTGTGAAAAGGATAGTGAGATATTTAATCCATAAAGCAAATTTTGGCATTTGGTATCCTAAGAGGTCTTCTTTTGATCTTGTTGGCTATTCCGACTCGGATTATGCCGGAGACAAGGTTGATAGAAAGTCCACTTCGGGTACTTGTCAATTTCTTGGCAGATCTCTTGTGTCTTGGTCTTCCAAGAAACAAAACTCGGTATCCTTATCCACCGCCGAAGCGGAATACATTGCCGCTGGTTCATGTTGCGCTCAATTACTTTGGTTGACCCAAACTCTTAAAGATTATGGGATTTATGTGAAACATGTTCCACTGCTTTGTGACAATGAAAGTGCTATCAAAATTGGTCATAATCCTGTACAACATTCTCGAACTAAGCATATTGAAGTTCGTCATCATTTCATTCGAGATCATGTTGCTAAGGGTGACATCAATCTTAAGCATGTTCGCACCGATAAGCAATTAGCGGATATATTCACTAAACCGCTTGATGAGAAAGTGTTTTGCAGGTTGAGAGGAGAATTGAACATCATTGATGCTTCGGACTTGGAGTAGAAACTCCATTGGATACATGCAAGACATGAGCTTATGACTAATCCGTGATATATCTCTTATGATAACTATCTTATGTCTTGGATATATTTGTACCTTGCATGTTGTCTAACTCATGTAGGTGCTTGGTTGAATCTAATTCCATGAGATTGCGACTCACTCATATCTTGAGCAATCTCTACATCACCAAGACTCTACACAATAGTGGTTGAAGACAAGGAAGCACAAAACCATTCAAACATATCCTTTGACAAATTCTGTATTAAGCTTCATGATTGTCATTTTTGGATACACAAGTGCTTTTCCTTGCAAGAACTAACCCATGTAGGTAGATGAACTCAAACTCCAAATGGTGCTCCCAACTCTCGATGAGCTACATCAACCTTGAGCACCCACACAAGTTCAACTACATGAGCAAGAACCACATCACCACCCAAGGTATGTCATTCCATCTTAGAGAAGCTTTACTCCAAGACATGAGTCAAAGCAACTCAACAAGATGTGAATACATCAAGATGCTTAAACGAAAAATGGTAACCCCATTTTGAGCTTAAACGATGAGTATGACCTATGATCAAGTGTTCTCACTTGACTCCTAAGTCAATATACTCTAACATAGGTGACTATGTCACCGCCCAATTCTAGATGAAGTTCTCTTGTGTTCTTTTCTGAGTTATTACATTTGTCCCTTGCATATTTGTTTCTTTCTTTTTCAATCAAAAAAAAACTTCATCTAGAAACTTTCACTCTTTTCTTTTTGATTTTTGTTCTGCATATTTCTGCATCAAATTCCTTGCAAATCCTTCAGCTAATTCATTGCAAATCTTTGTGAGATCTTACTTGTCTAGTGAGCTGAGGTGACAAGTGTTTTTCTCTGTAAACTCGGTTTCACCGACTTGCAACTTTCGGTCCAACCGAAATATGCCACTCGGTGCCACCGACTTTGCAATCAGAAAAACAGTTTGCCACTTGTTCTACATTTCTTCTGATCCAGCTCCACTCAATGAATCTTGTCCTCTACAAGCATCACAGTTTTATTCCCTGCTTTGTACTGAATCTCAAGGACCAAACCTATTCGACGGATTCTAGGAAAAACCTTCTTGGAAATTGATGTCAAAGGGAGAGAGAGAGATCACATCAAATCTTATCATCAGGGAGAGAGAGATCACATCAAAAGCTTATCACCTACAAAGGAGAGAAAGTACTAAGGGGGAGAGAATACTCAAGGATCCCATATATTAAAGGGGAGAAAGAAATCTCCAAGGGGGAGAGAATACTCAAGGATCCCAGATGCTTGATGTTCAAGAGGAGAGATGCCACATGTCTTTTTGGGGGAAAGACATGTTCATAATATGAACTCATTTGAATTAAGTTCTATTCATATCTTTCAGCTCTGATTTTCTGTTTCCTATCTTCTTCCAATATCCCATGTAAGATTCAGGGGGAGCAAGACACCTAAGGGAAAGAAATCAGTCAAATTCATTGCATATCTTTATTCTTGGGGACATGTTGAATTCAATGTGGTACCTTGTACTCACTCTCTACATGTCATCCCAGTCTTGGTATTCTTGTGGTTTCCTTTGTTTGCTCTGGCTAGTGGACGTACCTGTGTTATCTAACCTTGTTGTGCAGGTTCATTCCATCCTAAGCCAACTCAAGACCACAAGGTAAGTATATGCATCAAAATCATGAGTGTGAGGAGTTCTTGCTTATGTACATACTGTTTGCAAGAAGGACTCATGAGCATGAAGGTATTTTCCTTGATAATCTTTTGCTCTGATGCATATGGCCAAGATGCATGTAACACATTGCCTACTCTGTCATGGTTATGCTCTCACATGTCTCTATATTTCATATTTACATGAGTGCATACGTGTAGGGGGAGCCTATGCTTGTTACATGTCCTTCCAAAGCTTTACTTGCTGTTCTTTATATCTGTATCTAAAGCTTTGATGTATGTTGCCATCAATTACCAAAAAGGGGGAGATTGAAAGCACAAGTGCTCCCTAGGTGGTTTTGATAATTGATGACAACATATCTCTTGTTGGACTAACATTTCGATCTAGCATGTTTCAGATAAGTTCAACAATGGAGTGGCATGGACTAAAGGTTGTGGGAACTCCTTCAAGATGCTAAGGACAAAGGATTGGCTAAAGCTTCAAGCTCAAGACTCTTCATTTTACATTTTAGTGATCCAAGTTCACATTGAGTCCATAGGAAAAGCCAATACTATCAAGGAGGGATGAGGTGTTGCTTAATGAGCCTCTTGCTTCATGTGCTTAGTGATATGCTCCAAAACCCTCAGCTACTTTCCCATATCCACATATGACCTAAACCCTAAGCCAAACTCGGTCCTACCGATTCTTCCTATCCGGCGCCACCGAGTTTCACTTGTCATTAGACACTGCCAAACCCTAGCAATTCGGTTCTACCGATAAGGATCTCGGTCTCACCGAGATGGGATTGCAAACTCTCTGTTACCTATTGCAATATTCTCGGTCCCACCGAGATATGCAATCGGTCCCACCGAGATTGCAATGTAAATTCAGTGTTTCCTTTTTGTAACTTTTCGGTCTCACCGAAAGAGCAAATCGGTCCCACCGAGTTTGCCTGACCAACTCTCTGGTTAGCTAATTACCAAATTCGGTCTCACCGAGTTTGTGTGATCGGTCTCACCAGGATTACGTTATGCCCAAACCCTAACCATATCGGTCCTACCGAGTTGCATGTCAGTCCCACCGAAAATCTCTAACGGTCACAAGGTTTACATTTTCGGTCCGACCGAGTTTGTTGATTTGGTCCCACCGAGATTGGAAAACTGTGTGTAACGGTTGGATTTTGTGTGGAGGCTATATATACCCCTCCACCTCCTCTTCATTCGATGAGAGAGCTATCAGAACACATACACCATTCCAACTCATATGTTCTGAGAGAGAACCACCTACTCATGTGTTGAGACCTCCATTCCTACCATATGAATCTTGATCTCTAGCCTCTCCAAGTTGCTTTCCACTCAAATCTTCTTTCCACAAAATCCAAATCCTATGAGAGAGACAGTTGAGTGTTGGGGAGACTATCATTTGAAGCACAAGAGCAAGGAGTTCATTACCTACACACCATTTGTTACTTCTTGGAGTGTGGTGTCTCCTAGATTGGCTAGGTGTCACTTGGGAGCCTCCGACAAGATCGTGGAGTTGAACCAAGGAGTTTGTAAGGGCAAGGAGATCGCCTACTTCGTGAAGATCTACCGCTAGTGAGGCAAGTCCTGTGTGGGCGATGGCCATGGTGGGATAGACAAGGTTGCTTCTTCGTGGACCCTTTGTGGGTGGTTGCTTCTTCGTGGACCCTTCGTGGGTGGAGCCCTGTGTGGACTCGCGCAACCATTACCCTTTGTGGGTGGAGCCCTGTGTGGACTCTCGCAACCGTTACCCTTTGTGGGTTGAAGTCTCCATCAACGTGGATGTAGGATAGCACCACCTATCCGAACCACGGGAAAAACATCCGTGTCTCCAATTGCGTTTGATTTCTCCAAACCCTTCCCTTTACATTCTTGCAAGATGCATGCTTTACATTCCGCTGCTCATATACTCTTTGCATGCTTGCTTGATATGTATTGTGTGTGTTGAAATTGTGCCTAAACTCCACTTAAACCGAAAAGCTTAAAAATTGCAACTTTAGCATTAAGTGTCTAATCACCCCCTCTAGACACATCTACTTCTAGATCCTACAGGTATTAATATGCATAAAGGATCCGAACATATGATCTTCCACCAAATAAACCAACTAGCATCAACTACAAGGAGTAATTAACACTACTAGCAACCCACATGTACCAATCCCGGACTTGGAGACAAGAATTGGATACAAGAGATGAACTAGGGTTTTGAGAGGAGATGGTGCTGGTGAAGATGTTGATGGAGATTGCCCTCTCCCGATGAGAGGAGCGTTGGTGATGACGATGGCGATGATTTCCCCCTCCTGGAGGGAAGTTTCCCTGGCAGAACAGCTCCGCCGGAGCCCAAGATTGGTTCCGCCAAGGTTCCGCCTCGTGGCGGTGGAGTCTCATCCGGAAAGATGGCTTATGATTTTTTCCTCATCGAAAGACTCCATATAGCAGAAGATGGCCATCGGAGGTTCACCAGGGGGCCCACGAGGTAGGGGGGCGCGCCCAGGGGGTAGGGCGTGCCCCCCACCCTCGTGGGCAGGGTGTGGCCCCCCTGGTGAACTTCTTGCGCTCAGTATTTTTTTATATATTCTGAAAATGACTTCCGTGAAGTTTCAGGACTTTTGGAGCTGTGCAGAATATGTCTCTAATATTTGCTCCTTTTCCAGCCCAGAATCCCAGCTGCCGGCATTCTCCCTCTTTATGTAAACCTTGTAAAATAAGAGATGATTGGCATAAGTATTGTGACATAATGTGTAATAACAGCCCATAATGCAATAAATATCGATATAAAAGCATGATGCAAAATGGACGTATCAGAGGCGTAAGATGAAGATGGTCTCTTTCAAACAACCCTGCAACCAAATAGCAAAGAGTCTATTGTGTCCCCAACACACCCAATACTATGGTAAATTGTATAGGTGCACTAGTTCGGAGAAGAGATGTAGATACAAGTGCAATATGGATGGTAGATATAGGTTTTTGTAATCTGAAAATATAAAGACATCAAGGTAACTAATGATAAAAGTGAGCGTAAACGGTATTGCAGTGCGTTGAAACAAGGCCTAGGGTTCATAATTTGACTAGTGCAAGTTCTCTCAACAATAATAACATAAGTGGGTCATATAACTATCCCTCAACATGCAACAAAGAGTCAATCCAAAGTTACTGAAGCAGAGAACAAACGAAGAGATTATTGCAGGGTACGAAACCACCTCAAAGTTATTCTTTCTGATCAATCTATTCACGAGTCTATAGTAAAATAACACGAAGCTATTCCTTCCGTTCGATCTATCCTAGAGTTCGTGCTAGAATAACACCTTAAGACACAAATCAACCAAAACCCTAATGTCACCTAGATACTCCAATGTCACCTCAAGTATCCGCGGGTATGATTATACGATATGCATCACACAATCTCAGATTTATCTATTCGACCAACACAAAGGACTTCAAAGAGTGCCCCAAAGTTTCTACCGGAAAGTCAAGATGAAAACATGTGCCAACCACTATGCATAAGTTCATAAGGTCATAGAACCCGCAAGTTGATCATAAAAACATACATCAAGTGGATCGCGTGAATATCCCATTGTCACCACAGATAAGCACATGCAAGACATACATCAAGTGTTCTCAAATACTTGAAGACTCAATCCGATAAGATAACTTCAAAGGGAAAACTCAATCATTACAAGAGAGTAGAGGGGGAGAAACATCATATGAGCCAACTATAATAGCGAAGCTCGTGATACATCAAGATTGTGCTGAATCAAGAACACGAGAGAGATAGAGATCAGACACATAGCTACTGGTACATACCCTCAGCCCCGAGGGTGAACTACTCCCTCCTCGTCATGGAGAGCGCCAGGATGATGAAGATGGCCACCGGAGAGGGACTCCCTCCTCCGGCAGGGTGCCGAAATGGGTCTAGATTGGTTTTCAGTGGCTACAGAGGCTTGCGGCGGTGGAACTCCTGATCTAGGTTATTTTCTGGAGGTTTCTATATTTATAGGAATTTTTGGCGTCGAGAACAAGTCAGGGGGATCCCCGAGTCGTCCATGAGATAGGGTGGTGCGCCCGGGGGGTAGGGCGTGCCCCCACCCTCGTGGACAGCCCGGGACTCTTCTGGCCCAACTCTTTTACTCTGGGGGCTTCTTTTGGTCCATAAAAAATCGTCAAAAATTGGCACGTCCATTGGACTCCGTTTGGTATTCCTTTTCTGTAAAACTCAAAAACAAGGAAAAAATAGAAACTGGCACTGGGCTCTAGTTTAATACGTTAGTCCCAAAATCATATAAAATAGCATATAAATGCATATAAAACATCCTAGATGGATAATATAATAGCATGGAACAAGAACAATTATAGATACATTGAGACGTATCAGTTCACTAAGTGTTAGTGCTTTGTTATGGTACTCTATTAAAAGGAGGCCTTAATATCCCTTAGTTTCCAATAGGACCCCGCTGCCACGGGAGGGTAGGACAAAAGATGTCATGCAAGTTCTTTCCCATAAGCATGTATGACTATATTCAGAATACATGCCTACATTACATTGATGAACTGGAGCTAGTTTTGTGTCACCCTATGTTATAACTGTTGCATGAGGAATCACATCCGACATAATTATCTATCACTGATCCATTGCCTACAAGCTTTTCACATATTGATCTTTGCTTAGTTACTTTTTCGTTGCCACTGCCACAATCACTACAAAACTATTATTGTTACTTTTTCCACCGTTACCGCTACTTCCATATTACTTTGCTACTAAATACTTTGCTACAGATATTTAGTCTTTCAGATGTGGTTGAATTGACAACTCAACTGTTAATACTTAAGAATATTCTTTGGCTCCCCTTGTGTCGAATCAATAAATTTGGGTTGAATACTTTACCCTCGAAAACTGTTGCGATCCCCTATACTTGTGGGTTATCAAGACTATTTTCTGGCGCCATTGCCGGGGAGGATAGCTCTATTCTTTGAGTCACTTGGTATTTATATCTGTTGATCACTATGAGGAACTTGAAAGATGAAAGAACCAAGATTTTTCCCTCAACTACGAGGGGAGGTAGGGAACTTTCATCTAGCTCTGCACTTGATTCACCTTCTGTTTTGAGTAAACTTGCGACACCTACACCTGCTATTGATTCTGATATGTCGCATGTTATTGATGATACCACTTCTGCTATATATGATGCTTACGATGAAACTACTTCTATGCTTGATAGTACTGTGCCATTAGGTGAATTTCTTGATGAACAACTTGCTAGGGTTGGATAGAATGAAATTATTGAAACTGATAATATTGATGAAAGTGATGATGAAGATTCTCCCCCTAGATATGAATTGCCTGATGTGCTTGAGGGTTATGTTATGGATGAAGAAACTGCTAGAGATCTTTTAGCTTCCAAAGATAGATATGATCTTAAGAAATTGTTAGCTAAGCTGAAAGAAAAGTCTTTGAATGCTAGAATGAAATATGACCCTGCTTTTGCTACTTCGCCTATCTGTATTTCTGATAAGGATTATGATTTCTCTGTCGATCCTGAGATAATTACTTTGGTTGAATCTGATCCTTTTTATGGTTATGAATCTGAAACTGTTGTGGCACATCTTACCAAATTGAATGATATAGCCACCCTATTTACTAATGAGGAAAAATCCATTACTACTATATCCTTAAGTTATTTCCGTTCTCATTAAAGGGTGATGCTAAAGCATGGTTTAATTCTCTTGATCCTGGTTGTGTGCGTAGTCCCCATGATATGATTTATTACTTCTCTGCTAAATATTTCCCCGCTCATAAGAAACAAGATGCCTTATGGGAAATATATAATTTTGTGCAAATTGAAGAAGAGTCTCCCACAAGCTTGGGGGAGGCTTCTCTAGTTAATTAATGCTTTGCCTGATCATCCTCTCAAGAAAAATGAAATACTTGATATCTTTTATAATGGACTAACCGATGCTTCCAGAGACCGCCTGGATAGTTGTGTTGGTTGTGTTTTCAGGGAAAGAACTGTTGATCAAGCTGAATTGCTATTGAATAATATGTTGAGTAATGATAATGATTGGACACTTCCTGAACCAACTCCTAAGCCAACTCCAAAGAAAAGGGGTATTCTATTTATCAATCCTGAAGATATGCAAGAGGCAAAGAAATCTATGAAAGAAAAGGGTATTAAAGCTGAAGATGTTAAGAATTTATCACCTATTGAAGAAATACATGGTCTTGATAACCCGAGATAGGTAGTAAAGTTAAATTATCTCTATAGATTTAATAAGGTTGAAATCCCATCTACTAAGTTTGCTAGCCAATGCTTAGATGAGTTTGATGATTTTATTGTTAAACAAGAAAACTTCAATGCTTATGTTAGTATACAATTGAAACGTAATGCTTATATGATTGAACACTTGAGTGATTATATGTCTAGAGTTAAAGGTGAACTTAAACTTATTAGTAAACATGCTTCTATGGTTACCACTCAAGTAGAACAAGTGCTTAAAGCTCAAGATGATTTGCTCAATGAATTAAATAATAAGAAAAATGATAATGTTGTTAGAGTTGTGACTAGAGGGGGTAAAATGACTCAGGAACCTTTGTATCCTGAGGGCCACCCTAAGAGAATTGAGCAACATTCTCAGAGAATTAATGTTGATGCACCTAGTCCTTCTAAGAAGAAGAAAAAGAAAAATGATAGGACTTTGCATGCTTCTAGTGAACCTGTTGTTGACACACCTGAGAATCCCAATGATATTTCTATTTCTAATGCTGAAACATAATCTGGTAATGAACATGAACCTAGTGATAATGTTAATGATGATGTTCATGTTGATGCTCAGCCTAGCAATAACAATGATGTAGAGATTGAACCTGCTGTTGATCTTGATAACCCACAATCAAAGAATCAATGTTATGATAAGAGAGACTTCGTTGCTAGGAAGCACGGTAAATAAAGAGAACCATGGGTTCAGAAACCCATGCCTTTTCCTCCTAAACCATCCAAGAAAAAGGATGATGAGGATTTTGAGCGCTTTGCTGAAACGATTAGACCTATCTTTTTGCGTATGCGTTTGACTGATATGCTTAAAATGAATCCTTATGCTAAGTACACGAAAGATATTGTCACAAATAAAAGAAAGATACTGGAAGCTAAAATTTCCACCATGCTTGCTAATTATACTTTTAAGGGTGGAATACCAAAGAAACCAGGAGATCCTGGAGTACCAACTATACCATGATCCATTAAAAGAAACTATGTAAAAACTGCTTTATGTGATCGTGGAGCCGGTGTTAGTGTTATGCCTCTTCCTTTATATCCTAGACTTGATTTGAATAAGCTGACACCTACTGAAATATCTTTGCAAATGGCCGATAAATCAACTGCTATACCTGTCGGTATTTGTGAGGATGTGCCTGTTGTGGTTGCAAACGTTACTATTTTAACGGACTTTGTTATTCTTGATATCCCTGAGGACAATAGTATGTCTATTATTCTTGGTAGACACTTTTTGAATATTGCAGGGGCTGTTATTGATTGCAACAAAGGCAATGTCACTTTTCATGTTAATGGTAATGAGCATACGGTACACTTTCCGAGGAAACAACCTCAAGTCCACAGTATCAATTCTATTGGAAAAACTTCAACGATTACTATTGGAGGTTTTGAATTTCCTCTCCCTACTGTCAAGAAGAAATATGATATTCTTATTGTTGGGGACGTGCATATCCCCGTTGAGGTAACTTAGCGTTATTCGAAAATTCTCCGGTTTCATGCGATTCGGAAAGAGTTTGTTAACAAGACTTGATCAACCTCGTTAGTGGATTCCTTTTGATGAGCATGAGATGGATGAAGTTAGAAAGCACAACTCTTTGTACCCTCCTTTTACTTTCTGTTATTTAGATTACATAAAGCACAAATAGTATTTTCTGTCTGTTTTCTGAATTATCCTTGCAATAAAAAATACCCCGAAAATATGAGTTCTCCAAATGTCCTGAAAATTATATATGATTTTTTGTAGAATATTTAAGAATATTTGGTACTAAGAACACACCAGGGGGCCACACCACCTGGCCACAAGGGTCCAGGGCGCACCCACCCCCTGGGGCGCGCCCCCCTGCCTCGTGGACCCCACGTGCCCCCCCTCCACTTATTCCAGCACCCACACACTTCTTCTTCCTCCAGGAAAAATCCTCCCACAAATCAAACCCGAGTTCTAGCTTATCTTGCTGCCATTTTCGATCTCGTAGCTCAAAGCTCCATTCACGAAACTACTTTGGGGAATGTTCTTCGGTATGTGACTCCTCCAATGGTCCAATTAGTTTTTGTTCTAGTGCTTTGTTTGTTGCAAATTTTTGCTGTAGGTGACCCTGTTCTTGAGCGTGCATATCAAATTTATGTGGTCAAAAGTTGTTTTAATGCATGATATGGCTTCTAGGCACTTGTAGGACTAGTTGCTATCAATGTTGTTGAGTTTTGTTCACTTTTATTTTGAGTCACTAAAAATTTCAGAATTTTTTTAGAGGAAGAAACATGTTTAGGAAAGTGTACCAAGGTGGTTCCTCAAGGAAGCAAGGACCAAGGCTCGTGATACGTGAGCAGGACGATGAACCACCAAGGGAAGCTCAAGTGCGGCCTTGTGAATGGCTGTCAGAGGAGTTTATGATCCAGGCAGGCATCAAAGATGAATTTGATGCGTATGTGTGTAACGCTGATCTTGAGGGCTTCGTGTCAGATAAGTGCCAGCAATACCGCTATCTAACTGATTCCTTTGTGAGAAGGTTTAAATTTACATCCCCGTGCAATTCTCACACTATTTTATTTGATCTTTATGATAAATCATATACCATGGATCTAGAAGATTTTAATATTGCTTGTAAACTCCCGCAGTGGGGCAATGTTAGTGAACCTCGCAAATCTGAATATGAAGACTTTCTTGCTGGTATTACTGCGAGGGAATCTAGAGAAATCACACAAGCTACCATAGGGAGCATTCATTTCCCTTCCATACATTATTTTGCTCTCTTCATCGATAGACGCATTAATGGTAAAGATGAGGCTTGTCACATGTGCATTCCAGATCTTATTGTCCTCAAGAATGCGGTATTAGGTGATAAACAATATAACTTGGGGCCATTGTTGCACGAAGGTTACATCACAACAGTGTAAGTGGAGATTTGTTTGGTGGAATTTATGCAACTCGTGTAGCTAATTATCTTAATATACCCATACATGGAAATGATATAGAGTTACCTCCTGCTTACCTAGATTATAATGCCATGGTTCGCCATCAGTTTGTTGAGAGGGATGAACAATTCCTCCAGTACCGGCTAATCTTTGACAGATGGCACACCGTCCATGTTGCCCTCCCTGCTCCTACTTTCTTTGACTTTTAGGAAAAAAGGAGATATGTTATAACTAGGGAGGAAGCGAACGAATATGAGAGGATGACGGAGGTAGCTCGTCAGGCAGTAGCTACTGCATCCACTACTAGGAAAAGAGCTATAGCTAATATGGACATTAATGGCGCACCATGTATGTGGTGCACCACTGCTATATAGCAGTGGCGCACCAGATACAAGTGCGCCATTAGTGTCCTCATTACTAATGGTGCACCAGACACATGGTGCGCCATTACTAGCAAATTTTATTTTTTTGTTTTTCCAAAACTATTAATGGCGCACCAGGGCATAGTGCGCCATTACTAGTTTTAACTAGTAATGGCGCACCACACGCTCCGTGCGCCAGTACTAACAATTTTTTTTTACTTTTTTTTTCAAAACTAGTAATGGCGCACCTTTGTGAAGTGCGCCATTACTAGTTCAAACTATTAATGGCGCACCACAACCATGGTGCGCCACTACTAACATTTTTTTTTTGCAAAACTAGTAATGGCGCACCCCTAACTGGTGCGCCATTAGTAACCAGGGTTACTAATGGCGCATTTTTAGGTGGTGCACCATTAGTAACCTGAGACCAGCTAGATATTTTGGACAACCACCTACCACACTCACTTTTCCCACTTCATTCTCTCCACCTCCTCCTCCAAGCTTGTCTCGGCTGCCTCCTCCTCCTGTGTAACATCCCAAAATTTCAATTTGGAATGTTATACATTAGATCATCACTACATATCATATTTTAATTGCATTTTGGTTTATCCAGAAATTTCACGCAACTCAAGGACCCTCGGAGAGAGTTGGGGATTTCGTTATTTTCATATTTGAGTTTTCTCAAATTTTGAAAATAGGATCATTTGATTTTATTTATTTTATCTTCAATTATTTCTATCACAAAAATATGAGAGAGGGAATAAAATGACTTTCCCAAAATAAAGAAATATTGAGGATTTAATAATAAAATCAAATAAGATTTTATTTTGGGTTTTATTGCTATTTTATTTGAATTTAGGAAAAATGCGCGTTTTTCAAAATTGCATTTAGGCCCCAAATAAATATTCAACCTGTGCGGCTTGATTCTAGAAGCCGGGGAAAATTTATTTCAGGATTTTTGGAGTCCGTTTAGTATTTCTTTTATTTGTTTTTCTGCGCGTAATTATTTAAAAAAATCGAACCGACCTAACCGGGCGTGTTCGACTAGGACACCTGGCCCGGCCGGCCCATAAAAGCCGCGAGGGCCTGAGCGGAGCCGCAGCGCCCCAGCCCGAAACCCTAGCCGCCAGGAGCCGCCGCCGCCTCGCCTCGATCCGGGCGCCGCCACCTCGATCTGCCCGCCGTCACCGCCATCCGCCGCCGCCACACGGGAGCCGCGCCGCCCCGCCGTCGTTCGCCGGAGCCGCCCGAGTTAGCCGCCGTTTCCTCGGTTTTCACGAAGAAAACCGATCGTTTTTTTCGAAAACCTAGATCCATTTTTTTCGGTTCAGTTTATTTTCTGGTTTAGTTTATTTAGCGAGCGTTCGCTCATTCATTCGTTTCAACAAACGCGTTCATCATTTAGATCCAGATAACGAACGTTCGTTCGTTAATCTGTTCATCATTTTTCTTTTTCTCGGATTAATCCGTGATTTTTCTGATCGCGATTTCTAATCCAATTTTCGTTCTAGTATAACTTTTCGCTCGTTTATCGGAATCAGGCGATTCAAGCGCCTGGAGTTTCGTCTCGAAACCCTCTTTGCGTGTAACCAACTCAAACACGTTTTTGCTTCAGCAAAATTTGACCTAGATCCAGAATAGTAAACGAAGCTTGTTTCTTTTGCCGTTTGACTTTCGTTGCTTCATTTGATTTGTTTGTTTTTGCCAACCGGAGTTCTTAAGTTGAACTTTCTGGTTAGATCTCTTATTTGAGTTTTACTTGTGCATTAGATGAGTACTTATTGTATGCTTGTTTGTTTGTGATAGAGTACCCAGAGTGCGCCGCTTGCTACTTCAAATCGCTAGGTTTTGCGGATCATCAGCAAGGCAAGTAACACTTTGATCATACCTCCTACCACCCAGTTTTATTGCATTAGATCAATCCTCAAACATTACATGATTAGGATCTAATTAAATTGTGGGTTTGGGAAGTATATGAGGTAGTACCTATTACCTGTTTTATTATCAAACCCTAGGAGTTACTTCTACGTTTGCTTATGTTGCCATGCTATGCTAGTAGATGTGGATTGGGTGAGTGTATCCATGACAGATGTGAGATTGTTCAATTAACGGTTTATCTAAGGTGGCAACTTAAACACACATCTGGGTGGATTGAGGCACCTGGGTATTCCAGCGATTGCCTATTTTTCTTTTGGACCGCCACCCGGGCTCAAAGGGATCATGAGATTATTCATACTAGAAACTTCCGTGTGCAGCCACAAGCTACTATGGGCTCTAGCATAGTTGAGTAAGTCGTGCGAACTCTTACAGTGGTAGACTAGCAGATGTAGGGGAAAATAGGTATAACGGTCTACCCGATCGTAAGGTGCTAGCACTTCTGAAAGACCATGTCTCGGTCATCCGTTTCTCAAACACCATGTAGAGCCAGAATCTCAATGGAGGAGATCGAGTCTTGTGGGGAAAAGTGCGCAAACCTCGACAAAGTGTATAAACTAATCATGGTTAGGCGTGTCCCCGGTTATGGATAACTTGAGTATCTAGTACTTGGATTATCATGTGAATCTCATCATGTTACTCTAATTAATTTTGTTGGTTTTATAATGATGATACTTAATTGGGATTGAGAGGGTGTCTACACTCTCAATGTTTAACAATTACCATGATAGTTAAATAAAATTTATTCCTTTGCAGTAGGGAAAAATTGGCTTTACGCAAAACTGTAACCATAGAGCTTTCCACCAGCCAAATATGCATGTACAATAGCTTTATTCTTCCATTACTCTCTATTTGTTACTTTGCCAGCATATTCCATGTGCTGACCCGTTTTCAGGCTGCAACGTTCATGTTGCAGACTTTTCAGACGACGAGTAAGGTGCCTTTACGTCGTGGTTCTATACTCATTGATGCCGTTGGAGTTGATGGACTCACTTATCTTCCAAGCCTTCCGCTGTTATCGTTAGTAGGTGGCCTTAAGCCATATATATTATAATAAGTTCTCTTTCGAGACTCTCGATGTAATAAGTGTGTGATTGCTACTCTGTTATAAATCCTTCAAGTACTGTGCGGTGTCAACATTACTGATCCAGGGATGACACTGGAGCACAGAGATTGGACCATTTGAGGTCTGGTCGCTACAAGATGGTATCAGAGCACACGCTGACTGTAGGACATGACCACTAAGCTAAAGCCCTAGATCACTACTCACTCCTCCCATTCTGACTCCTCATCTTCTCTACTCTTTTAGGATGGCAGATGCAAGGAACAAGTTCACACAACCGGATGAAGATACACCCTTTGGATGCCACTTGAAGGAAGTCACTAGATATCTAAACATCAGAGTACCAAGCTTCACCGGAACCTACAACGCCACTTTACCTGAAGAGGAGCGCTGGATGATTCAAGTTCAAGTTCCAGGAAGGACCTTCATGCTAGTCACCAAGCCCATAGAGTTTTCCTTTGATGCACCAACCTGGAGTCTAGGAAAGAGCATGGCAGCTCACATCGCCATGGGATGTATTGGAGAAGTTTACCGCAATGGGAGATGATCAGTACCAAGAAGGATACTATCTACCAGATTTGTGGGCGCAGAGATGAGCAATGGGAGATGATCAGTACCAAGAAGGATAGATCAATCGCAAGTTTCATCCAGGAGTTAACCAGCACATTCGACGCCAGGAGAACCAGATGTGCGCAGGCATGATGGATTTGAAGAAGGCGATGACAAGAATCAAGGAACTAGAGGAAGAACTCAAGGCTACACGTGAAGATTATATGGAGGAAATCGAAGTATTAGTGGAGAAGAATGACGATCTGATCAAGAAGATCGAAATATTCATGGGAGGCCCTACACCGGTAGAAGAATACGAAGAACCCAAGGAGATTCGCCCGGAAGACTCATCATCATCAACGACACCGACTCGGATCCAGATGATAGCGATGATGACTATGCTGATGAAGCTGGAGCAGATATCATGGAGTCTGCAACCGAAGAATATTTATAGTAGACCACCCCATCAGTAGTAGTAGTCCACCATGTAAATATAGTAGTCCGAGCACTTTTGCGATAGTTAGACCGATTGTATGCCCTTGTTTGATTGAATGAAGTGTATTGTTTGTTTTTGCCTCATGTGCATATGGGTAGTGTTTTCTCTTTAGACCCCTCTATATTCTTAAATCTCATCTTTTCTAAACCCATCAGATGCCTCCGAGACGTGACCCCGGATTTACCTTCCCATCGGAGCTGACTCAGTTGATCCAGCAGTAGAATACGTTGATGCAGTTGCTAGTCCAGAATCAGAATCAGGGGAACAACAACAACCCACCACCACCACCTGTTGACCACTTAGCCCATTTTCTTAGGCTGAATCCGCTGGTGTTTTCCAGTAGCACCGAGCCTATAGTAGCAGATGATTGGCTCCGCAAGATAGCTAGGGAGTTGACCACGGCAGGATGCACAGATGCGGAAAAGGTGAAGTTTGCCGCACATCAGCTTGAAGGACCCGCAACATCATGGTGGGAGAATTTCACATCCACTTTCCCTATCGACACTGTCACATGTGACCAGTTTCAGCAGGCTTTCCGTACTGCCCATGTTTCAGCAGGAGCTATGGACATGAAGAAGCGCGAGTTTCACAACTTACGCCAAGGAGGACGGACCATTGGCCAGTATGTGGAGGACTTTAGTAAGCTAGCACATTATGCCCCAGATGACGTTGCTACGGATGCAGCTAAGCAGGAGAAGTTTCTGGAAGGACTGAATGATGAGTTGAGCATGCAGTTGATGGTAGCAACCTTCAACAACTACCAGGAGTTGGTAGATCATGCTCTCATGATTGAAGGGAAGCAGCAGTAAATTGAGAATCGCAAGAGAAAGAATGGACAAGGGAAGCACACTTCAGGAGCTCAGCAGAAGCCACGTTTTACTCCTACACCGGGAGGACATTTTCAGCATACCCATGGAGGAGGTAGCTTGCACAATCACAATGGCACCAAGAATGGTAATGGGAATGGAGGAAGAAACGGCCAGAACCGCACCAACCCATCGACCCCAGCCAAGAGAGACCTGAGCCAAGTCACTTTTTTTAAGTGCCAGAAGACCAGACATTATGCCAATGAATGTCCTGAATCACAGAATGGAAATGGCAATGGAAGCTCTGGGAAGAAGACCGAACCCTTTCAACAGGGGACAGGTGAACCACGTTAACGTGGAGGAGGTTGAAGAGCAGCCGGATGCAGTAATCGGTAAGTTTTTGGTTAAGTCATTTACTGCACTCGTTCTTTTCGATACTGGTGCATCGCATTCATACATATCAAGGGGATTTGTGGATAAGTATAACCTGCCCACCAAAGTTCTTAGAACACCTATGTTAGTAAGCTCACCAGGAGCGGAGTATATGGCTAGCCAAGGATGTTTTCAAGTGCCATTAAGTATAGGTAGGCATGTGTTCCCCTCGGATTTGATAATATTGGAATCACAAGGTTTGGATGTAATTCTGGGTATGGATTGGTTGGCGATGTATGGAGGAAACATCGATTGCGCTAGTAAGTCGATCTTGCTTACCACCCCAGAAGGGAGAAGGATCAAGTATGTATCCCGGCATGTGCCGAAGAGGACTCAAGTAAATTGTTTAACAGGAGTTGTGCAGGAGGAAGTACCAGTAGTAAAGGATTTCCCCAAAGTATTTCCAGAAGAGTTGCCAGGCATGCTACCGGATAGAGATATTGAGTTTTTGATTGAGATTTTGCTAGGCACATGGCCAATATCAAAGAGACCATATATGATGCCCGCAAAGGATTTGGTGGAAATTAAGAAGAAAATTAAGGAGTTACTGGATAAAGGATATATTCGCCCAAGTTCATCGCCTTGGGGATCGCCAGTACTTCTAGTGGAGAAGAAGGATGGATCGTTAAGGATGGTTGTTGATTATCGAGGATTGGATGAAGTAACCATCAAGAACAAGTACCCACTACCGATGATCAATGATCTGTTCGATCGATTGCAAGGAGCTAAGGTATTTTCCAAGATCGATCTGCGATCAGGATACCACCAGTTGAAGATTCGAGAACAGGATATACCTAAGACGGTTTTTACCACCAGGTATGGGCTTTACGAGTATACTGTTATGTCATTTGGTCTGACTAACGCACCTGCATATTTTATGAACATGATGAACAAAGTGTTTATGGAGTTCTTGGATAAGTTCATCGTTCATTGATGATATCCTGGTTTACTCGAAGAATGAAGAGGAGCATGAGGAGCATTTGCGTTTGGTTCTTGGAAAGCTCAGAGAACATCAATTATATGCCAAGTTTAGCAAATGTGAGTTTTGGTTGAAGGAAGTTGGATTTCTCGGACATGTTATATTGGGAGAAGGTATAGCAGTAGATCCCACTAAAGTTGATACCGTGACCAAGTGGGAAGCGCCAACAACAGTTGGAGAGATTCGGAGTTTCCTTGGACTCGCAGGATACTACCGGAGGTTTATTGAGAATTTCTCCAAGATTGCGAAGCCTATGACGGAGTTGTTGAAGAAGGATACCAAGTTCAAATGGACCGAGGAATGTGAGGCTATTTTCCAGGAGTTGAAGAAACGTTTGGTTACCTCACCAGTATTGATTTTACCGGATCAGACCAAGGATTATGAGGTGTATTGTGATGCTTCACATCGAGGACTGGGAGCAGTTCTTATGCAGGAAGGAAGAGTTGTTTCATATACCTCACGACAGCTTAAGCCCCATGAGTTGAATTATGCTACGCATGATTTGGAGTTAGCAGCCGTAGTGCATGCATTGAAGACTTGGAGACATTTTCTGATTAGAAACCATTGCGAGGTGTACACGGATCACAAGAGTTTGAAGTATATTTTCACGCAGAAGGAGTTGAACCTCAGACAAAGGAGATGGTTGGAGCTCATCAAGGATTATAATATGAAATTGCATTATCACCCCGGAAAGGCTAACATAGTAGCTGACGCGTTAAGCCGTAAGAGCCATGCCAACACCCTAATGATGGGAGATTTACCAAGGGAGTTAGCCGAAAATCTTCGAGAGCTATGTTTGGAAATAGTTCCAAGAGGCTATGTAGCAGCATTGGAGGTCCAGTCTACTTTGATGGATAAGATCAGAGAATCCCAAAAGACTGACAAGGAGATTGCCTCTATTAAGGAGAAAATGAGCAAAGGAAAAGCTAAAGGATTTCGTGAGGATGAGCATGATACCTTATAGTTTGAAGACCGTGTCTATGTACCAAATGATTCGGAGATCAGGAAGTTAATTTTACAAGAGGCCCATGATTCACCATATTCCATTCACCCAGGAAATACCAAGATGTATTTGGATTTGAAGGATATTTTCTGGTGGGCCGGAATGAAGAAGGATATTGCAGAATATGTAGCAGTTTGTGATGTATGTCAGAGAGTAAAGGCAGAGCATCAGAAGCCAGCCGGATTGCTACAACCATTGCCGATACCCGAACGGAAGTGGGATAAGCTAGGCATGAATTTTATTACAGGATTGCCCAGAACACATTCAGGCTATGAATCGATATGGGTTGTAGTCGATCGTTTGACAAAGGTAGCTCATTTCATTCAAGTGAAGACTACCTATACCAGTGCAAAGTTGGCAAAGATATACATGACTAGAATCGTTTGTCTGCATGGAGTTCCAAGGAGCATAGTATCAGATAGAGGAACCCAATTTACCTCAAAGTTCTGGAATCAGTTGCATGAAACTTTGGGAACCCGACTGGAGTTTAGCACAGCTTTCCACCCGCAGACAGATGGACAGACTGAGAGAGTCAATCAGATTTTGGAGGATATGCTAAGAGCTTGTGCGCTAGATCACGGATCTAGCTGGGACGAGAATTTGTCATATGCAGAGTTCTCTTACAACAATAGCTATCAATCTAGTTTGAAGATGGCCCCTTTCGAAGCCTTGTACGGAAGGAGGTGCAAGACCCCATTGTCTTGGGATGAAGTTGGAGGCCGCCAGTTGTTTGGACCGGACCTGATAAAGGAGTCTGAACAGAGAGTGAAATTGATTCGTGATAGGCTCAAGGTAGCTCAATCCAGGCAGAAGAGTTATGCAGATTCTAAATGCAAGGAGACAGTTTATGAAGTCGGAGACCGAGTTTATCTTCGAGTATCACCACTCCGAGGAGTTAAGCGATTTGGAGTTAAGGGAAAGTTAGCACCACGTTTTGTAGGCCCATACAAAGTCTTGGAGCGTATGGAAGAAGTTGACTATAAGTTGGAATTGCCCGAAGGATTGTCAGGAGTTCACAACGTGTTCCATGTATCCCAGTTGAAGAAGTGCCACGCAGAGATGGCTGACATACCGCTGAGAGATACGGTACCACTGGAAGCGATTCAGTTGGACAGTGATTTGACCTATGAGGAGAAACCAGTTAAGATTCTAGAGTATGCCAGTCGAGTCACCCGCAGTAAGGTTATGAAGTTTTGCAAGGTTCAGTGGAGCCACCACACGGAGGATGAAGCCACCTGGGAACGAGAGGAAGATTTGCTGAAGGACCACCCTCACCTATTTTCTAGCCAACCCAAATCTCGAAGGCGAGATTCATCTTAAGGGGGGTAGGTTTGTAACATCCCAAATTTTCAATTTGGAATGTTATACACTAGATCATCATTGCATATCATATTTATTGCATTTTGGTTGATCCTAGAAATTTCACGCAACTCAAGGACCCTCGGAGAGAGTTGGGGATTTTGTTATTTTCATATTTGAGTTGTCTCAAATTTTGAAAATAGGATCATCTGATTTTATTTATTTTATCTTCAATTATTTCTATTATGAAAATTATGAGAGAGGGAATAAAATGACTTTCCCAAAATAAAGATATATTGGGGATTTAATAAAAAAATCGAATAAGATTTTATTTGGTTTTATTTGCTTTTTTATTTGAATTTAGGAAAAATGCACGTTTTTCAAAATTGCATTTAGGACTGAATGATGAGTTGAGCATGCAGTTGATGGTAGCAACCTTCAACAACTACCAGGAGTTGGTAGATCGTGCTCTTATGATTGAAGGGAAGCAGCAGCAAATTGAGAACCGCAAGAGGAAGTATGGACAAGGGAAGGACAATTCTGGAGCTCAGCAGAAGCCACATTTTACCCATAGACCGGGAGGACATTTTCAGCATACCCATGGGGGAGGTAGCTCACACAATCATAATGTCCCCAAGAATGGTAATGGGAATGGAGGAAGCAACGGCCAGAACCGTACCAACCCATCAACCCCAGCCAAGAGAGACCTGAGCCAAGTCACTTTCTTTAAGTGTTAGAAGACCGGACATTATGCCAATGAATGTCCTGAAGCCCAGAATGGAAATGGCAATGTAAGCTCTGGGAAGAAGCCGAACCCTTTCAATAGGGGACAGGTGAACCACGTTAACGTGGAGGAGGTTGAAGAGCAGCCAGATGCAGTAATTGGTAAGTTTTTGGTTAAGTCTTTTACTGTAATCGTTCTTTTTTATATTGGTGCATCGCATTCATACATATCAAGGGAATTTGCAGATAAGTATAACCTGCCCACCAAAGTTCTTAGAACACCTATGTTAGTAAGCTCACCAGGAGGGGAGTACATGGCCAGCAAAGGATGTTTTCAAGTGCCATTAAGTATATGTAGGCATGTGTTTCCCTTGGATTTGATCATTTTGGAATCACAAGGTTTGGATGTAATTCTGGGTATGGATTGGCTGTCGATGTATGGAGGCAACATCGATTGCGCCAGTAAGTCGATTTTGCTCACCACCCCAGAAGGAAGAAGGATCAAGTATGTATCCCGACATGTGCCGAAGAGGATTCAAGTAAATTCCCTAACAGGAGTTGTGCTATAGGAAGTACCAGTGGTAAAGGATTTCCCTGATGTGTTTCCAGAGGAATTGCCAGGCATGCCACCGGATAGAGACATTGAGTTTTTAAGTGAGCTTTTTCCAGGCACATGGCCTATATCTAAGAGACCATATAGGATGCCCGCAAAGGATTTGGAGGAGATTAAGAAGCAGATTAAGGAGTTACTGGATAAAGGATATATTCGCCCAAGTTCTTCGCCTTGGGGATCGCCAGTTCTTCTAGTGGAGAAAAAGGATGGATCGTTAAAGATGGTTGTTAATTATTGAGGATTGAACGAAGTAACAATCAAGAACAAGTACCCACTACCGATGATCAATGATCTGTTCGATCGGTTGCAAGGAGCTAAGGTATTTTCCAAGATCGATCTGCGATAAGGATACCATCAGTTGAAGATTCGAGAACAGGATATACCTAAGACAGCTTTTACCACCAGGTATGGGTTGTACGAGTACACCGTTATGTCATTTGGACTGACTAACGCACCTGCATATTTTATGAACATGATGAACAAAGTATTTATGGAGTTTTTGGATAAATAAGTCGTAGTGTTCATTGATGATATTCTGGTTTACTCGAAGAATGAAGAGGAGGATAAAGAGCATTTGCGTTTGGTACTTGAGAAGCTCAGAGAACATCAGCTATATGCCAAGTTTAGCAAATGTGAATTTTGGTTGAAGGAAGTTGGATTCCTCGGACACGTTATATCCGGAGAAGGTATAGCAGTAGATCCCACCAAGGTTGACGCTGTGACAAATTGGGAAGCCCCAACAACAGTTGGAGAGATCCGGAGTTTTCTTGGACTCGCAGGATACTACCGGAGATTTATTGAAAATTTCTCGAAGATTGCAAAACCTATGACGGAGTTGTTGAAGAAGGATAACAAGTTCAAATGGACTGAGGAATGTGAGGCCAGTTTCTAGGAGTTGAAGAAACGTTTGGTTACATCACCAGTGTTGATTTTGCCGGATTAGAACAAGGATTATGAGGTGTATTGTGACGCTTCACGTCGAGGACTTGGAGCAGTGCTTATGCAGGAGGGAAGAGTTGTTTCATATGCCTCACAACAACTTAAGCCGCATGAGTTGAATTATGCCACACATGATTTGGAGTTAGCAGCCGTAGTGCATGCATTGAAGACTTGGAGACATTTTCTCATTGGAAACCATTGTGAGGTGTACACGGATCACAAGAGTTTGAAGTATATTTTCATGCAGAAGGAGTTGAATCTCAGGCAAAGGAGATGGTTGGAGCTCATTAAAGATTATGATATGAGATTGCATTATCATCCCGGAAAGGCTAACGTAGTAGCAGATGCGTTGAGCCGTAAAAGCCATGTCAACACTCTAATGATAGGAGATTTACCGAAGGAGTTAGCCGAGGATCTTCATGAGCTATGGTTGGAGATAGTTCCGAGAGGCGATATAGCAGCATTGGAGATTCAGTCTACTTTGATGGATAAGATCAGAGAAGCTCAGAAGACTGACAAGGAGATTGCTTCTATTAAACAGAAAATGAGCAAAGGAAAAGCTAAGGGATTTCGTGAGGATGAGCACGATACCTTATGGTTGGAAGGCCGTGTTTATGTGCCAAATGACCCGAAGATCTGGAAGTTGATTCTGCAAGAGGCCCATGATTCACCATATTAGATTCACCCAGGAAATACCAAGATGTATTTGGTTTTGAAGGATATTTTCTGGTGGACGGAAATGAAGAAGGATATTGCGGAGTATGTAGCAGTTTGTGATATATGTCAGAGAGTAAAGGCAGAGCATCAGAAGCCAGCGGGATTACTACAGCCATTGCCAATACCCGAATGGAAGTGGGATAAGTTAGGCATGGATTTTATTACAGGATTGCCCAGAACACGTTAAGGCTATGACTCGATATGGATTGTAGTCGATCGTATGACAAAGGTAGCTCATTTCATCCCAGTGAAGACTACCTACACCAGTGCTAAGTTAGCAAAGATATACATGACCAGGATCGTATGTCTGCATGGAGTTCCAAGGAGCATTGTATCAGATAGAGGAACCCAGTTTACCTCAAAGTTCTAGAATCAGTTGAACGAAACCTTGGGTACCAGGCTAGAGTTCAGTATAGCTTTCCATCCGCAGACAAATGGCCAGAACGAGAGAGTCAATCAGATTTTGGAGGATATGCTGAGAGCTTGTGCGCTAGATTATGGATCTAGTTGGGACGACAATTTGCCATACACAGAGTTCTCTTACAACAACAGTTATCAATCCAGTTTGAAGATGACCCCTTTCGAAGCCTTGTACGGAAGTAGGTGCAGAACCCCATTATCGTGGGATGAAGTTGGAGACCGCCAGTTATTTGGACTGGATCTAATTAAAGAGTCTAAACAGAAGGTGAAATTGATTTGCGATAGGCTCAAGGTAGCCTAGTCCAGGCAGAAGAGCTATGCAGATTCTAAACACAAGGAGACACTTTACGAAGTCGGTGACCGAGTTTATCTTTGACTATCTCCACTTCGAGGAGTTAAGAGCTTTGGAGTTAAGGGAAAGTTAGCGCCACGTTTTGTAGGACCATACAAGATTTTGGAGCATATGGGAGAAGTAGCCTACAAGTTGGAATTGCCCGAAGGATTGTCAGGAGTTCACGACGTGTTCCACGTTTCCCAGTTGTAGAAGTGCCACGTAGAGATGACTGATATACCGCTGAGAGATACAGTGCCACTGGAAGCGATTCAGTTGGACAGTGATTTGACCTATGAGGAGAAACCAGTCAAGATTCTTGAGTATGCCAGCCGAGTCACCCGCAACAAGGTTATCAAGTTTTGCAAAGTTCAGTGGAGTCACCACATGGAGAATGAAGCCACCTGGGAGCGAGAAGAAGAACTGCTGAAGGACCACCCTCACCTATTTTCTAGCCAACCCGAATCTCGAGGGCGAGATTCATCTTAAGGGGGGTAGGTTTGTAACATCCCAAATTTTCAATTTGGAATGTTATACATTAGATCATCACTGCATATCATATTTTAATTGCATTTTGGTTGATCCAGTAATTTCACGCAACTCAAGGACCCTCAGAGAGAGTTGGGGATTTCGTTATTTTCATATTTGAGTTTTCTCAAATTTTGAAAATAGGATCATTTGATTTTCTTTATTTTATCTTCAATTATTTCTATCACAAAAATATGAGAGAGGGAATAAAATGACTTCCCCAAAATAAAGAAATATTGAGGATTTAATAATAAAATCAAATAAGATTTTATTTTGGGTTTTATCGCTATTTTATTTGAATTTAGGAAAAATGCACGTTTTTCAAAATTGCATTTAGGCCCAAAATAAATGCTCATCCTGTGAGGCTTGATTTTAGAAGCCGGGGAAAATTTATTTCGGGATTTTTGGAGTCCGTTTAGTATTTCTTTTATTTGTTTTTCTGCGCGTTATTATTAAAAAAAATCGAACCGACCTAACCGGGCCATGTCCGACTAGGACACCTGGCCCGGCCGGCCCTTAAAAGCCTCGAGGGCCCGAGCGGAGCCGCAGCGCCCCAGCCCGAAACCCTAGCCGCCAGGAGTCGCCGCCGCCTCGCCTCGATCCACGCGCCGCCGCCTCGATCCACCCGCCGTCGCCGCCACCCGCCGCCACCGCCGCACCGGAGTCGTGCCGTCCCGCCGTCGTTCGCCCGAGCCGCCCGAGGTAGCCGCTGTTGCCTAGGTTTTCGCGAAGAAAACCGGTCGATTTTTTTTTCGAAAACCTAGATCCGTTTTTTTCAGTTCGGTTTATTTTCCGGTTTAGTTTATTTAGCGAGCGTTCGCTCGTTCGTTCGTTTTAACGAACGTGTTCATCATTTAGATCCAGATAACGAACGCTCGTTCGTTAATCTGTTCGTCGTTTTTCTTTTTCTCGGATTAACCCGATTTTTCTGATCGCGATTTCTGATCCGATTTTCGTTCTAGTATAACTTTTCGCTCGTTTATCGGAATCAGGCGATTCAAGTGCCTGGAGTTTCATCTTGAAACCCTCTTTCCATTTAACTAAATCAAACAAGTTTTTGCTTCAGTAAAATTTGACCTAGATCCAGAATAGTAAACAAAGCTTGTTTCTTTTGCCGTTTGACTTTCGTTGCTTCGTTTGATTTGTTTCTTTTTGCCAACCGGAGTTCTTAAGTTGAACTTTCTGGTTAGATCTCTTATTTGAGTTTTACCTGTGCATTAGATGAGTACTTATTGTATGCTTGTTTGTTTGCGATAGAGTACCCGGAGTGCGCCGCTTGCTACTTCGAATCGCTAGGTTTTGCGGATCATCAGCAAGGCAAGTAACACTTTGATCATACCTCCTACTACCCAGTTTTATTGCATTAGATCAATCCTCAAACATTGCATGATTAGGATCTAATTAAATTGTGGGTTTGGGAAGTAGATGAGGTAGTACCTATTACCTGTTTTATTATCAAACCCTGGGAGTTACTTCTACGTTTGCTTATGTTGCCATGCTATGCTAGTAGACGTGGATTGGGTGAGTGTATCCATGACAGATGTGAGATTGTTAAATTAATGGTTTATCTAAGGTGGCAACTTAAACACACATCTGGGTGGATTGAGGCACCTGAGTATTCCAGCGATTGCCTATTTTTCTTTTGGACCACCACCCAGGCTCAAAGGGATCATGAGACTATTCATACTAGAAACTTCCGTGTGCAGCCACAAGCTACTATGGGCTCTAGCATAGTTGAGTAAGTCGTGCGAACTCTTACAGTGGTAGACTAGCAGATGTAGGGGAAAGTAGGTGTAACGGTCTACCCGATTGTAAGGTGCTAGCACTTCTGAAAGACTATGTCTCAGTCATCCGTTTCTCAAACACCATGTAGTGCGAGAATCTCAATGGAAGAGATCGAGTCTTGTGGGGAAAAGTGCGCAAACCTCTGCTGAGTGTATAAACTAATCATGGTTAGCCGTGTCCCCGGTTATGGACAACTTGAGTATCTAGTACTTGGATTATCATGTGAATCTCATCATGTTACTCTAATTAATTTTGTTTGGTTTTTAATGATGATACTTAATTGGGATTGAGAGGGTGTCTACACTCTCAATGTTTAACAACTACCATGATAGTTAAATAAAATTTATTCCTTTGCAGTAGGGAAAAATTGGCTTTATGCAAAACTGTAACCATAGAGCTTTCCACCAGCCAAATATGCATGTAGAATAGCTTTATTCTTCCATTATTGTCTATGTGTTACTTTGCCAGCATATTCCATGTGCTGACCCGTTTTTGGGCTGCAACGTTCATGTTGCAGACTTTTCAGACGACGAGTAAGGTGCCTTTAGGTCGTGGTTCTATACTCAGTGATGCTGTTGGAGTTGATGGACTCACTTATCTTCCAAGCCTTCCACTGTTATCGTTAGTAGGTGGCCTTAAGCCATATTTATTGTAACAAGTTCTCTTTTGAGCCTCTCGATGTAATAAGTGTGTGATTGCTACTCTGTTATAAATCCTTCAAGTACTGTGCGGTGTCAGCATTACTGATCCAGGGATGACACTGGAGCATAGAGATTGGACCATTTGAGGTCTGGTCGCTACATCCTCACCTCATTTGCACCATAGATTCACCCAAATTAATTGGTTAAATTAACTTTTTTGATAGGTAAGTAAGGGAAAAGCTTTCTTTATGTTGTAGATCTACTTTTTCCTCCCTCCAACAAAATGCACATGCACTTTTTATGGCCTAGCTTGATCTACGTATGTTTGTGGTGTTGCATATATGTTTGTGTTTGTAGGTACCGGTATTTTAAATGCGATAGTTGCCAATATTTTGCCGGAATGTTGATTGATTTCCGTTTCGGCGAGAATTTGGCACTATGCATTCTTTTTGGTCCTATTTTTAGGCAAAGTCATGCCAAATTTTTTCTTGGTTCTAAAATATCATTTTGCTCTATCCCGCAGGCGACCATGGTCCGCACGATGACCGAAGGCATCGTGAATTAGTTTTTGAGCTCTGTGAAGGCCGAGATGCTTCAAAAGAACGAGACGGAGATAAGATGTCCGTGTCGAAGATGCAAGCTGAAGAGCCTTATTTCGGACCCGGATTCCGGACAGGTGCGGGACCACCTGCTCTTGCGTGGTTTCATGGATGGCTATCGGTGGCAAGGTGATGAAGATGACTATGAAGTCGTCCATGGGGGCCGGGCAAGAAATGAGGAAGGGCAGCAAGACAACCACCACGGCGAGGGTGGGCGAGAAGACGAAGAATCCCCAAGACATGATCACGACGGTGATGCTATACATAGTCATCATGTAGAAGATGTCGGACATGATGATGAGGAAGATCAAGACGAAGGGCATGATCATGAAGATGAAGATGCCAGAGCAGACGACGATGGACCATCGATGGGCTGGGTGCAGGACCCTCATATTCAAGAGCTGCTTCTCAAGAAGACGGATAACGCAAGAGCTGCCACCCAAGAGAAAGCCAAGCTGGATCAAATGGAGATAGACGCGATTACTCCATTGTATGAAGGATGGAGGCCCGAGGATACCCGCCTGAAAGTAACGCTCATGGCCATGGAGATGAAGGTAAAACACAAAATGACCGACGCATGCTTCGATGAGAACATGTCATTCTGGCACGAACGTCTTCCCAAGGGGAACAAGTGCCCGACCAGTTTCGAGGAGGCAAAGAAAATCGTGTGTCCTATGGATTTACCGCACATGAAATACCATGTGTGCATGAACAATTGCATCATTTATCGGGACGAACATGCGGAGTCTACCATATGTCCGGTGTGCGGCGTCACTCGATACAAGAAGAGGAAGAAAGCTCCTCGAAAAGTGGTGTGGTACTTTCCGATCACTCCTCGTCTGCAGCTGTATTTCGTGGACCCTAAGCTAGCAAAGCTCCTACGTTGGCACACATATAGGGAGGAGAAGAAGCGAGAAGATGACGGAAATGATCCGAAGATAAATAAAAAAGACAAGATGCTGAGTCACCCTAAGGATGCGAGTCAGTGGCAAGCGTTGAACTTCGAACACCCAGAATTTGGGGCCGATCCAAGGAACATCGTGCTGGGCGCGAGCACCGATGGAGTCAATCCGTTTGGTAGCCAGATAAGCACACTAGCACCTGGCATGTGTTTGTGTGGATGTACAACCTTCCCCCTGGTTGTGCATGAAGAGGAAGTACATTCACATGAGTATGGTAATTAAAGGGCCGAAACAACTAGGGAACAACATCAATCTGTATCTGGGGCTGCTAAAAGAGGAGCTAGACACACTGTGGAAAACGCCAGCCAATACATGGGATGCCGTAGAGAAAGAATATTTCCCTATGAGAGCCGCACTTCTCACGACGGTGCACGACTATCTTGGTTACGGATATCTCGCAGGGCAGGTGGTCCACGGATTTTCTGGATGCATCAGATGCATGGATGACACAACGTATCGCCAGCTAGATAGAGATCCTGGGTCTTCTAAAATGGTTTTCATGGGACATTGAAGGTGGCTTCGCGGTGATGACCCATGGAGAAAACGCAAGGATCGGTTTGATGGTGAAACTGAACCCCGAAAACGCCCGCGTACGAGGAGCGGTGATGAAATAGACGAGCTGTTGAAAAATTGGAAAGATTGCCCACTGCCGGGAAAGAAGCAAAAGGCGCCAGAGCCGAGAAAGAAGTGAGAGGCGCCAGAGCCGCTGCTGAAGGTATGGAAAACGAGGTCTGTTTTCTGGGACTTGCCGTACTGGAAGATCCGCCGTGTGCCTCACAGCCTTGATGTCATGCATATCATGAAGAACAGGTGCAAGAGTCTGCTTTGTACCCTGCTCAACATGCCAGAGAGGACCAAAGATGGGCCGAAAGCAAGGGCAGACTTGAAATCAATGGGCATCAGGGAGGAGCTTCACGCTAATGATGATGATGGTGAGGCGAAGCAGGACACGGGAAGTCGTCGCAAAGGCAAAAAGGCCAAGAAGACCGGAAATGACTACCCTCCCGCGTGCTTCACTCTAAGTCAGGAGGAGATCGAGCAGTTTTTCACCTGCCTCGTAGGAGTAAAACTTCCTTACGGTTACGCAGGGAAGATGAGCAGATACCTAGACTCAGCGAAGCAAAAGTTCAGCGGGATGAAGTCTCACGACTGTCACGTGCTGGTGACGTAGATACTTCCAGTTGCAATCCGTGGGATCATGGACGCGCACGTCCGTGAAACGCTATTTGGCCTATGCAACATTTTCAACGTCATCTCTCGGAAGTCGGTTGGCATGAGGCAACTCAGAAGGCTATAGGAAGAGATCGTGGTGATACTATGCGAGCTTGAGATGTACTTCCCGCCCGCATTCTTCGATGTTATGGTGCATCTGCTGGTCCATATCGTGGAGGATATCATCCAACTTGGGCTGATGTTCCTGCATAGCATGATGCCGTTCGAAAGGATGAATGGTGTCATCAAAGGATACGTTCGCAACATGTCACGTCCAGAGGGAAGAATAGCCAGGGGCTTTCTGACCGAAGAGTGCATCTCCTACTGCACGAATTATCTAGGCATCGAGAACCCCATTGGTCTGCCCATCAACAGGCACCTCGGCAGGCTCGCTGGATGGGGTCACCGCGATGGTCGCCGCGAAATGCATGTTAACTTTGAGGGTCGACTCACTGACTTTGAAAGAGCAAACCTAGTCGCGCTACAACACATAGACATGGTCGATCCTTGGGTGGTAGAGCACAAAACCTTTATTGAGAAGACGTACAATGACCGAGGCCAACAGAGGACGGACAGAGATATAATCAAAGAGCACAACTCATGTTTCACGCGTTGGTTCAAGGAGAAGCTTCTGTCGTACCCTTTACATGAGGATTCTTCGGCGGAAGAAAAACTCATATTCGCCTTGTCACAGGGCGCCGAGCACAACCTGATGACCTATGAGGCGTACGATATCAACGGCTACACATTCTACACCGAGGACAAGGACATGAAGAGCGATGGTTATCAGAACTCTGGGGTAACGATGGAATCCTACACCGGTAACGACAAGGACAAATACTACAGAAGGATCAAGGAGATCTGGGAGCTGAGCTATGCTGGAGAGAAGGTCCCGATGTTTCATGTCAGATGGGCCAAGAGCGTCATAAAAGAAGACCGGTATTTCACCACCATGGTTATACCCGAAGCCAAATCCAAGACCGCGGGCGCAAATATCACTGCGAAAAATGAGCCATGGGTACTGGCTTCCCAAGTGGACCAATGCTTCTTCATTACCGACTCGTCAAAGCCCAGTCGTGTTGTCGTGAGGAGAGGCAAAAGGAAGATCATCAGAATGGATGGAGTCGCCAATGAGCAAGACTTCGACAAGTACGGCGACCCGAAGATGGAACATGACAACGACGATGAAGTGCCATACACCACGAGAAGAAGCAGGACCACGCTACCTAAAGGACGTCCGTTCAACAGAAGAACTCCATTTGCGAAAAAGAAGGGCAAGAAGATTGTGAAAAGATAGCTAGCTAAGATTGATTGTATTTAAATCGTAGTCTTCATTTCTCGATTGTATTTCGACATTTTGAAATGATATTTCTTCTATTCTAGTCCTCATGAATATTTATTTATGTGTTTATTCTGGTATTGAATTTCTAACTCACAAAAGTATTGAATTTGTTAATATTTCTTCATGGGCACATTTTGAATTCATGAATATTTTTTCAAATTTGATGATATTTTTTCATATTCATAAATATTTCATGAGCATGTTTTGAATTCATGAATATTTTTTCAAATTTGATGATATTTTTTCATATTCATAAATGTTTTACCAATTCACAAATGAATGCAACTAAAAATAAAAAAACAAATTTGATGATATTTTCAAATAACAAATTTGATGATATTTTCAAATAACAAATTTGATGATATTTTTTCATATTCATAAATTTTTCAAATAACAAATTTGATGATATTTTTAAAATATTATTACTGTTTTTATAAAAAAATATTACTATTTCATATTCATATTTATTTTCTAAAAAATTATTAGATGCAACAAATAATAATAATAATAATAAATTACAATAAAAATAAAAATAATGAAAAGTTACTTATGGCGCACCGCTGGGTGGTGCGCCATTGCTATCCAAAAATAGTTACTTATGGCGCACCGCTGGGTGGTGCGCCATTGCTATCCAAAAAAAGTTACTTATGGCGCACCGCGAGGTGGTGCGCCATTGCTATCCCTCCCCCGACTAAAATCCCCAATCCCCGATCCCCATTGCTATCTCTCCCCAATCCTCCACCAGACCGCCGCCGCCCACCAATACAGCTCCTCCGCCGCCCAGCGCCCGCGGCCAGTTTAGACCACTTCCGCCGTAGCCCCCCACCACTTCAGCTCCTTCGCCGCCCACAAGTCGACACCCCATCCACCCTCCACCGGACAACAAGCCGCCGCGTCCCCCAACCATCCCGCCGCCGACCTGCAACCATCCCACCGCCGACGACCGCCCTTCAACCAAATCACTGACGTTGTCGCCCCCCATCACGGTAGCCCCTCCACCATCCTCTGCCGCCCCAACAACCACTCCACTACCCCCGGCCACCACCGTCGTTGCCCCACTCCAGAGCAGCGCCGTCGAGCACCCGTTTGACAAGGAGCACTACCTCGTCGCCGAGCCACTCCACCGGCAGCCACCGTCCTCGCGCGCTTCCTCCTCGAGCAGGCCTCCCCGCAAGCGTCACCGAGCACCAAGCCGCGGGTCTGCCCCCTCCACACGCCCCTGAAGCAGCAAACCCTCGGCCCTCCTCTCCAGCGAGCAGATCTGCATCCTCGAGCTTGGTATGAAGCAGCAAACCCTCATTTTCTATGACTGATGTATCCATGTTTTCATTTTGGAGCAATGGTGGTTCAGTATGGAGGGAACTTGAATAATTTGTCTTCCAAATTTGTACTGAACTTTCTGTCATCTGTACTAGTTTCTGGTTTCGGTAACTTGTATGTCCGTGCATTGGTTAATCTTGTGTAGTGTTTGTGTTAAGGTACTATGATCATTATGTAAAAGGCATGGGCAAAGATTATCATGAAGCCTAAAATTTTGTCCAACACCATCCCGCGGCTTAAACTTTTATTCTGAATGTGCAGCTACACAATGTGTAGAGGTGGTACATGCCTGTAGTTAGAACAAATCATCAATTTTTAAATACCTAAAGCAAGAAGTATATGTTTTGTGGTTACAATGAGACGGTTGATCCCCTATTCATATGTAGCTTGCTCGCGAAATACGCATGGGGGGGTTGATGAAATGCACATTTTGTATTAGCATGGAATTCGAATTTTGTGCATGAGATATGTAGCTGGGTAATGAATTTTATTGGCAAGTTAAGAAAATGTAGTAGTTGTAGGTGTTACTACGGTGATTTGGAGTTTGTATAAGCCAGGAACAATGTTTGTGTCGGTAACGTGTATATCCTTATTATTCAACCAATGTGATAGCTCAAGCGGTTCACTGGCTTAATTTTCAGTCAGGTATTTAAAGACATGTAATACACGAGCTGCATGCTAGAGGATCAAAGTTGCTATTGCAGGTTGCGCGTGATGTTTGGATGTTCAGTGTGCTGCTGGCCATGGCCACCTCTGTTTGTCTTGGCTGATTCTTGTTTGCTAGGCTAGACTGTTACTGTCAGTGCCAACAGGTTTTAGCTCCGTGGCCTTTTCATCCATATGAAAGTAGAGGCACATTGTGGTGCTAGTTTGCTGGGTTTTTTCTCCGACCATCGTGTCGTGATGATTTTGCAGGTACCCCGAGAGGCCCTTGAGTTTGCCGGAATGTCGATTAACTTCCGTTCCGGCAAATTCAGGTACTCCATATGTCCTATTTTCAGCAAAGGTCATGCTGAAATTTTCCGCGAATTTTAGCATGACTTTGCTAAAAATAGGACATATGGGGTACTTGCGTCTAATGCATGGGCCGGTGTATCTTAGTACTTAATTAAGTAGGATCAACTGCCTCTTGTGTTATCAATATAGAAGTGTGATATCAACTCATAGTTATTACTAATGTCGGTTGCTCGTCATCGATAAACCCTAATCTGGTAAGATGACCTACTAAAAAAGCCCATACCACCTATTCTATTTGGATGGCCTTGCTAACCCTTTACCATAAATACTTGAGATGGATGTAGCATGCTTAAAGAAAGAAATGTTTTAGGGTGCCTCGACAAACCCTAAATGATATAACCTTGGCTTTTAGGGTGCCTCGGCGTCGACAAATCCTAAATGATAAAACCTTAGCTTTTAGGGTGCCTCTGCATCGATAAACCCTAAATGATGAAAACTTAACTTAGCATTTAGGGTGCCTCAGCGTCGACAAACCCTAAATGATAAAACCTTGGCTTTTAGGGTGCCTCGTTGTTGATAAAAACCTAAATGATGAAAGCTTAGGCTTTTAGGGTGCCTCGGCGTCGACAAACCCTAAATGATAAAAGCTTAGCTTTTAGGATGCCTTGGTGTCGACAAACCCTAAATGATGAGACCATGATAATTCCTCACAAACCCTAAATGATGAGATCTTGTTCCTTGACAATAACCAACTTTTTGACCAAACTTTTTTCCTATTTAGAGCGAAACATGGCCAACAACGATGATGCCGGCGGTTCGGGCAAGGCATTCTGGGAGCTGTCCCAGGAGATGGAGGAAGAACCTCACCGCTATGAGGACACCGCCCCCGACACCGATCCTGACTACACAACCCCTAGTGGCGTCGGGGATGACACCACTGATGGTGCCACCAAGGATGCCACCACTGATGATGGCAGCGAATGCATAGATGGCAGCCAACCGAAGAGGCAACGGAAGGACCGGCGCCCGAACGTGCTCGGCACCGTCAAGGAGGAATTTACTGAAGTGTCCTCCGAGGGGCATCCAACGGCGCCCCCAGAAATAGTCAAGGGGTACGCGGGACAGCTCGGGTGCATTCTCCGGAGCACCGTCTCGATCAACACTCAGAACCTAAGGCATCATGACCGAGGGAATTTGCGCAACCTCCTCTTCACAAAGCTGCACGAACGATACAAGTTCCCCGGTGACTTCGCAAACACACGCCTCTCAGGGAATAAAGTGAATAGTGCCGCCCTCACGAAGATGAGCATGGCCCTGGCTACTTGGAGAGCCTCGGTGAAGAGCATGCTTGAAAAAGGTGATAGTTATGAGAAGATCAAGGAGAAAAATCCTTCGACCAGCAAAGATGACTACCGGGAGTTCAAGATCAAGTGCGAGAGCAACGCATCTACGGAATCAAGTCAGTGGGGGAAAGAGATGCGGGACTTGAACTTAGGGGTCCACAAACTCGGTCCCGGCGGTTACAGAGTGGCGGAACCTATATGGGACAAGGAGGATGCGGAGCATGCTAGGCCTACCGCCCCTCTTCGAGAAATACCGTGACAAGCAGACCAGGAACTATGTCAGGGCCCGGTACAAGATTGACCCGGTAACCAAGGATCTTACCATGGATCCGAAGACCAAGGCGCTTGAGCGTGTTCTGGTAAGGAATACACCACCGCGTAATTAGCCCCATATGGTTGCATTCTAATTAATGAAGCCAAATTTCTAAATGGTTCACGTTCTTCCGCAGGACACTGAAAGCAGTAGCGCGGGGTCGTCTCAGAGCTCCCCTTTTGACACCCCTTTAAAAAGGGCGTTGAATGTAATGAAAAACAAGGATAAGGTTAATAAGCCAACGTTAGCTGGTCGTGTGGCCAGCAAAGGCTTGTCCACGAAATGGTTAGAGTACTATACCGCTGGACGAAAGGAGACAAAGACCAACTCAGAAAGCCAGGAGCGCAAGGTTCAACAACTCAAGGCACAAGTGGCGTGGATTCCGGAGATCGTCGAAGATCAAGTGCGAGACCAACTGGGAGCGACGATCACCGCCATTATGCCTACCTTGGTTTCTGGGCTGTAGGCATGGATTGTGGGCGGCCAACAGGGGCCGCCCCCGATTCCGAGCTTCGCGGGCAGCAACTCGCGCAACGCGCCGTCGGCGCCATTGGTGTCTCCGGTGGAGGCGGCATTGGTGTCTCCCACGGCGGTGCCGGCATTGCAGCTTAATACACCCGGGTGTGGGAAGAATACGCCGGCCGGCACCTCGGCAGCAAGCGGCCCCTCAGGCACTTGCACGCCCGTCTTTGGCAGTGCCTCGACATTAGCCGAGCTCGATGCCATCACGGTAACTAATTAAGCCTCTTGGTCGATGACTTCATCTCCTTGCGTTTGACTGGGCATCCCTGACGCCCTACATGTTTTCGCAGGGCGCCGCCGATGTTCCGTGCACTCTCCTGCACTTCGTGAACGATGAGTTGGTCGATGTCGCCATGGGAAGAATTGTTCAATCGGGCGGCCACGTGTTCCACGGTAATCAGATGCAACCCATTGTTTATAGGGTTCAACTGGTTCGGGTGCTGCCGGGCTTCGACGACATGTTATCTACGTATCAACCCCATGGGGCCGACGAAGATGATGTGATGACCCTTAGCGCCTGCATAAGCTGGCCCATGCTTTGGCCGAAGAGCCAGATTCATTTGGGGGTGGGGGACACCACCCCACAGACAACATCGCCAGTCGTGCCGGCGCCAAGACATGGCAAGACCCCCGCAACGCTACCGGACATGCCGGACATGGATATGGCACAGGATCCGGACATGCATATGGCACAGGATCCAGATGACGCCGACGACGACAACGGCAGTACATTTACCAATGCCGATAAGTACTTCAACGAACATGGGTACGGTGACGAATTCTTGGGGCCTCCTTCTCAAGAACCCAATCCTTTAAAAGACGATCTAGCTGGTACCGCGGAGAAACCTAGTTGCAACAAGCGTCGTCTGGCGTTCAGTTCTCAGGAGACGCCTCCAGCTGCCGCCTTCACCGAGCCTCAGATAGCCGAGGTGTGAAATATTATCAGCCCCAACACACTCAAGAAGGCTGTATGTGAGCAAAACTTGATCCCATTACAGCAGAAGAAGAAGGGACGAAAAAGAAAGAGTAACAAGGGTGCGAGCCAGCCAGCACCGAGTACGATCCATGATCAGGACGGGCCACCTTCACCTAAGGATATCTCGAGGAGGGTGCATGTGGCGGGTAGGCCGATGCTACCGACTAATCTGCTCAATGCTGCAACTGGTGCTATGCGGAGTCTGCATGACAGTGTTCTTTCTTTGGAGAAGCGGCGTCTCCGAGAGAATGATGTGGCATACCCGGTTTTCGTGGCCAAGGTGCCAGAGGGCAAGGACTTTGTGGATAGCGCCATCGGGGGTATGATCGTCCTGCGGTTTGATGACATCTTCGCTATGTTTAACCTTCATCCGCTGCACTACACCTTCGTTCGGCTATTTTCGTTGAGTATGGAGATGCGGATCATTAGAGACAAGATGCTGGACATCGTGATAGTCTACCCCTTCTACATGCGTGCCAAGATCTTGGGCAGCGCTGGGGACCGGCAAGTCGCGAGTTCATACCTCGAAGCCGTCATTCTGGCAAACCCAGATAAGGATAACTTCCTCGTGCCTTACTTTCCCGAGTAAGTCATCCCCTCACCGCCCCGTAACATATGATTTCTTAGATTTCGATCGTTCTTTTTTTAAACATTCCGTGTTTTGTGTAGTGACACACATTGCACACTCATCCTCTTAAGTCCGAAATATTCCATGGCCACGTATTTCGACTCGGACTGTCAGTCGAAGAAAGACTACACAAAGATCAAGAAAGTCCTTGATGATGTTCTCCCCGTCTACGCCAGATCTGGAGGCACCTTCAGCAGGCCAATTCGTAGGTACGGCAAGCACGTGTTCGCCCACAAAACTATGTTCCCCTGCGTCAAGCAGCCGCCTGGCGGTCAGAAGGATGCCTACTACGCCCTCCATCACATGCGGGCGATCGTACGGGACCATAATCACCTTCTGCTACCAAATAATCTCAAAGATTGGGCCGCAAGCTTGTCGGCAATCCAGGACGCGAACATGAGACAAGAATTCTTTCGCATCCAGTCGGAGTTTGCAGAAATCATCCATCAAGATGTCCTTCATACCTCGGGGCAGTTCTACCTCAAATATTAACCGTCCAATAGTGAGATAGACACAACGCTACAAATGCAGGCTTACAACGCCCGCGATTTCATGACCATCATGATAGACGGTGGCTTCATCCACGCTCCGGTCCCTAAGTCGAGTCGAAAGTAGTGATGCTATGTGTAGTTCTGAAATAACGATTAGCTCATGTTGTAATTAAACTTTAATGAACTTGTATGTCTCTTTGGTTTGGACAGTCGTTCAACTTATATGTAATCGATGCTATTTATTAGTAGGACCATGAATCGTGCTATTAATGTCTTGCTTTTCTCTTCCGATCCTTTTGTTGCATACTTATTTATTGCTTATGTATTGTTTGTGAATTGCTACTAACGTTTTGTTTGCCTAGTGCATAGAGATGCCGTCGTATGTCGCTGATAACCCACAAGTATAGGGGATCGCAACAGTTTTCGAGGGTAAAGTATTCAACCCAAATTTATTGATTTGACACAAGGGGAGCCAAAGAATACTCTCAAGTATTAGCAGCTGAGTTGTCAATTCAACCACACTTGGAAACTTAATATCTGCAGCAAAGTATTTAGTAGCAAAGTAATATGATAGTAGTGGTAACGGTAGCAAAAGGTAACAATAGTAAAAGTAATGTTTTTGGTATTTTGTAGTGATGATAGCAATAACAACGGGAAAGTAAATAAGCAAAGAACAATATATGGAAAGCTCATAGGCAATGGATCGGTGATAGAGAATTATGCCGGATGCGGTTCATCATGTAACAGTCATAACCTAGGGTGACACAGAACTAGCTCCAGTTCGTCAATGTAATGTAGGCATGTATTCCGAATATAGTCATACGTGCTTATGGGAAAGAACTTGCATGACATCTTTTGTCCTACCCTCCCGTGGCAGCGGGGTCCTTACGAAAACTAAGGGATATTAAGGCCTCCTTTTAATAGAGAACCTAAACAAAGCATTAACACATAGTGAATACATGAACTCCTCAAACTACGGTCATGACCGGTAAGTATCCCGATTATTGTCACTTCGGGGTTAACGGATCATAACACATAATAGGTGACTATAGACTTGCAAGATAGGATCAAGAAACCCTCATATATTGATGAAAACATAATAGGTTCAGATCTGAAATCATGGCACTCAGGCCCTAGTAACAAGCATTAAGCATAGCAAAGTCATAGCAACATCAATCTCAGAACATAGTGGATACTAGGGATCAAACCCTAACAAAACTAACTCAATTACATGATAGATTCCATCCAACCCATCACCGTCCAGCAAGCCTACGATGGAATTACTCACGCACGGCGGTGAGCATCATGAAATTGGTGATGGAGGATGGTTGATGATGACGATGGAGACGGATTCCCCTCTCTAGAGCCCCGAACGGACTCCAGATCAGCCCTCCCGAGAGGTTTTAGGTATTGGCGGCGGCTCCGTATCGTAAAACGCAATGATTTCTTCTCTCTGATTTTTTTCTCCCCGAAACACAATATATGGAGTTGGAGTCGGAGAGGCAACAGGGGGCCCACGAGGTAGGGGGGCGCGCCTTAGGGGGGCAGGCGTACCCCCCACCCTCATGGAGAGGTGGTGGGCCCCCTGGCTTTCATCTTTTGTAGGTATTTTTCATATTTTCTAAAAAGTTGCTCTGTGAAGTTTCAGGTCATTCCGAGAATGTTTGTTCCTGCACATAAATAACACCATGGTAATTCTGCTGAAAACAGCGTCAGTCCGGGTTAGTTCCATTGAAATCATGCAAGTTAGAGTCCAAAACAAGGGCAAAAGTGTTTGGAAAAGTTGATACGACGGAGATGTATCAACTCCCCCAAGCTTAAACCTTTGCTTGTCCTGAAGCAATTCAGTTGAAAAACTAAAAGAGATAAAGAAAAACTTTTACAAACTCTATTTGCTCTTGTTGTTCTAAATATGTAAAGCCAACATTGAAGTTTTCAGCAAAGATTATAACTAACCAAATTTGCAATAATGCATTGGTCTCAAGTTTACTCATATCAATAGAATAATCAACTAGCGAGCCATAATAATGAATCTCGGATGACAACACTTTCTCAAAACAATCATAATATGATATAACAAGATGGTATCTCGCTAGCCCTTTCTGAGACCGCAAAACATAAATGCAGAGCACCTTTAAAGACCAAGGACTGACTAGATATTTTAATTAATGGTAAAAGAGATCCAGTCAAGTCATACTCAATGTAAATTAACAGTAATAAATGCAAATGACAGCGGTGTTCTCCAAATGGTGCTTTTTAATAAGAGGATGATGACTCAGCATAAAAGTAAATAGATAGGCCCTTCGCAGAGGGAAGCAGGGATTTGTAGAGGTGCCAGAGCTTGGTTTTGAAGCAGAGGTGAATAATATTTTGAGCGGTATACTTTCATTGTCAACATATCAACCAAGAGATGGCGATATCTTCCATGCTACACACATTATAGGCGGTTCCCAAACAGAATGGTAAAGTTTATACTCCCCTTCCACCCAAGAATCAATCCATGGCTTGCTCGAAACAACGAGTGCCTCCAACTAACAAGAGTCCCAGGGGGAGTTTTGTTTGCAATTATTTTGATTTAGTTTGCATAAAGCATGGGACTGGGCATCCCGGTGACCAGTCATTTATCTCGTGAGTGAGGAGCGGAGTCCACTCCTCTTGAGAATAACCCGCCTAACATGGAAGATACAGACAACCCTAGTTGATGCATGAGCTATTCGAGCATACAAAATAGGATATTTATTTGAAGGTTTAGAGTTTGGCACATACAAATTTACTTGGAACGGCAGGTAGATACCGTATATAGGTAGGTATAGTGGACTCATGTGGAATAACTTTGGGGTTTAAGGGATTGGATGCACAAGCAGTATTCCCGCTTAGTATAGGTGAAGGCTAGCAAAAGACTGGGAAGCGACCAGCTAGAGAGTGACAACAGTCATGAACATGCATTAAAATTAATCAACACCGAATGCAAGCATGAGTAGGATATAATCCACCATGAACATAAATATCGTGAAGGCTATGTTGATTTTGTTTCAACTACATGCGTGAACATGCGCCAAGTCAAGTCACTTAAATCATTCAGAGGAGGATACCACCCTATCATACCACATCATAACTATCTCAATAGCATGTTGGCATGCAAGGTAAACCATTATAACTCATAGCTAATCAAGCATGGCACAAGAAACTATGATCTCTAATTGTCATTGCAAACATGTTTATTCATAATAGGCTGAATCAGGAACGATGAACTAATCATATTTACAAAAACAAAAGAGGTCGAGTTCATACCAGCTTTTCTCATCTCAATCAGTCCATCATATAACATCATAATTGCCTTTCACTTGCACGACTGAACAATGTGAATAATAATAATAGTGCATGTGCATTGGACTAAGCTGGAATCTGTATGCATTCAATAAACAGGAGAAGACAAGGCAATACGGGCTCTTTTGTCAGATAAACAATAATGCATATAAGAGTCACTTCAACAATTTAATCATGGTCTTCTCCTATCGACCCCCAAAGAAAAGAAAAGAAATAAAACTATTTACACGGGAAAGCTCCCAACAAGCAAAAGAAGAACAAGAAATCTTTTTGGGTTTTTTTAATTACTACTGCAAGCATGGAAATTAAACTGATTAAAAGCTACACCTAATTTTTTTTGGTTTTTCTTAAGGTTTATTAAACACACAAGAAGAAAGCATAAAAAGGGAAATAAACTAGCATGGATGATACAATGAAAAAGTATGAGCACCGACGTCTAGCAATGAGTGTGTGAGCATAAATGTAATGTCGGTGGGAAATACGTACTCCCCCAAGCTTAGGCTTTTGGCCTAAGTTGGTCTATGGCCACAGCTGGCCTGGCGGATATCCATAATAGTAGTTGGGGTCGTACTGAGAAGAAGAAGAGGAGGAAGACTCCGATTGCCACTGGCTGGCAATCATCTACGGATCCCACTGGTAGTTAGACTGTCGTGCAGGATCAACCTGTGGTTCCGGCTCTGGCTCCATGGCTGGTGTAGGGTTCCGGTAGGTGTGAATAGCCTTCAACGGAACAAGGTACTGGCCTACAGATAAATCAAACAAAGAAGGAGCAGGCAGGGTAATAGTCTCAGGATGATGTTTATTAAAGTACAATTGATATTTAAGCTCTCCTTCCCTATTCTTAACAATAAAATCATGCGCCACCATACTTTTATAATCTAGATAAACACGAGGTAGCACTTTTTCTTCCTTCTCATAATGCCTAATAGGTATGTTAAAATGTGCAGCTAGGCGTGAGGCATAGATGCCTCCAAAGATGGGCCCCTTTGTACGGTTCAAACTTAACCATTTGGCAATAATGCCGCCCATACTAACAGAGTTATCACCATATAAACCATGGAGCAGAATAATAATATCAGGGATACTAAGGTTTCCACAGTTTCCGCGACCAATTAAGCAACGACTAGCAAATAATGCAAAATAACATAAAACAGGAAAATGTATGCTAGTGATTCGTGCATCGGAAACCTTCCTTGTTTCCCCTACAATGATAGTATCAATAAACCCCTCCACATCATCGCGATGTGGTTCTTCTGTCTTTCCCTCAAAAGGGACTAAGCAAACTCGAATAAAATCATAAAGTGACATCTCCTTATGCTCATCATATAAATAAAACTCCACCGTAGGTGGTGAGCTCCTAGAATGGAAATGAAAGTTTTGCACAAAGATATTTATGAGTAAGAGATACTGATCGCATTGGTCGTGGAGTAAAGCGGTGAGTCCTGCATTCTTAGCCAATTCATGAAAATCTTCATAAATCTCGGCTGCTCTCAAGAAATCCTCGGAAGGCCATTCACACGCCTGGACCTCCGCGGTGCGCGGCAGATTATACTTAGGCTTCGGTGCCTTTTCCTTTGAGCTTTGGCTCGATGAGCCCCTCAAAAGTCTCCTCATCATTTTCTGAAAAAATCTGAAATTTTTAGTAACTTCAAAATAAAAGTGAAGCAAACTCAATAATATTGATAGCAACTACTCCTACAAGTGCCTAGGGCCTATATCATGCATCAAAACTACTTTTGACCATATAAATTTGACATGAAAGCTCAAGAACAGGGTCACCCAAGCAGCAAAATTTGCAATGAATAAAGCACTAGAACAAAAACTAATTGGACAATGGAGGAGTCGCATACCAAGGAACGATCTCCCCAAGCAGTTTTGTGAGAGGTGCTTTGAGCAAGGAGATCGAAAATGGCAGCAAGATGAGCTAGAACTCGTGCTTGAGCTGGATATTCGTGTTTGTGGGAGGAAGAAGAAGTGTGTGGGTGCGGGAATAAGTGGAGGAGGGCCATCGTGGGCCCACGAGGCAGGGGGGTGCGCCTAGGGGGTAGGGCGCGCCCTCCACCCTCGTGGGCAGGTGGTTGACCCCCCGGCTGTGTTCTCAGTGCCAAATATTCTAGAAAAAAATCATATTTAAATTTCAGGGCATTTGGAGAACTTTTATTTTCGAGGTATTTTTATATTGCACGGATAATCAGATAACAGACAGAAAAATATTTATTTTTATTTTATTTAATATAAATAACAGAAAGTAAAAGTGGGGTACAGAAGGTTGTGCCTTCTAGTTTCATCCATCTCCTGATCATCAAAAGGAATCCACTAACAAGGTTGATCAAGTCTTGTTAACGAACTCATTCCGAATAACATGGAACTGGAGAAATTTCGAATAACACTATGTTACCTCAACAGGGATATGCACACCCCCAACAATAAGAATATCATATTTCTTCTTGACAGTAGGAAGAGGAAATTCAAAACCTCCAAATATAATCGATGGAATTTTTCCAATAGAGTTGATACTATGAACTTGAGGTTGTTTCCTCGGAAAGTGTACCGTATGCTCATTACCATTAACATGAAAAGTGACATTGCCTTTATCGCAATCAATAACAGCCCCTGCAGTATTCAAAAAGGGTCTTCCAAGAATAATAGACATACTATTGTCCTTGGGAATATCAAGAATAACAAAGTCTGTTAAAATAGTAACGTTTGCAACTACAACAGGCACATCCTCACAAATACCGACAGGTATAGCAGTTGATTTATCATCCATTTGCAAAGATATTTCAGTAGGTGTCAACTTATTCAAATCAAGTCCATGATATAAAGAGAGAGGCATAACACTAACACCGGCTCCAAGATCACATAAAGGAGTTTTAACATAGTTTCACCGGCTCCAAGACCAGCCATTTAAAGTAGTTGATTTATTAGCCATTTGCAAAAATATAGGTCTAATCATTTCAGCAAAGCGCTCAAAATCCTCGTCATCCTTTTTCTTGGATGGTTTAGGAGGAAAAGGCATGGGTTTCTGAACCCAAGGCTCTCTTTCTTTACCATGTTTCCTAGCAACAAAGTCTTTCTTATAATAATGTTGATTCTTTGATTGTGGGTTATCAAGATCAACAGCAGGTTCAATTTCTATGTCATTATCATTACTAGGTTGAGCATCATTATGAACATTATCATTAACATTATCACTAGTTTTAGGTTCATTAACAGATTGAGTTTCAGCATCAGAAATAGAAATATCATTTGGATTCTCAGATGTTCAGTAATAGGTTCGCTAGAAGCATGCAAAGTCCTATCATTTTTATTTTTCTTCTTTTTAGACGAACTAGGTGCATCTATATTATTTCTCTGAGAATCTTGCTCAATTCTCTTAGGATGGCCTTCAGGATACAAAGGTTCCTGAGTCATTCTACCAGTTCTAGTAGCCACTCTAACAGCATTATCATTATCTTTACTATTCAATTCATTGAGCAAATCATTTTGAGCTTTAAGTACTTGTTCTACTTGAGTGGTAACCATAGAAGCATGTTTACTAATAAGTTTAAGTTCGCTTTTGACATTAGCCATATAATCACCCAAGTGTTCAAGCATATTTGAATTGTATTTCAATTGTCTACCAAAATAAGCATTAACGTCTTCTTGCTTAGCCATAAATTTACCAAACTCATCTAAGCACGGGCTAGCAAATTTAGTAAATGGGATTTCAGCTTTATCATATCTGTAGAGAGAATTTACCTTTGCCACCTGTGTCGGGTTATCAAGACCATGAGTTTCTTCAATAGGTAATGGATCAAGATTATATGTTTCTTCAACAGGCAGTAAATTAAGACCATGTATTTCTTCAATAGGAGGTAAATTCTTAACATCTTCAGCTTTAATACCTTTTTCTTTCATAGATTTCTTTGCCTCTTGCATATCTTCAGGACTGAGAAATAGAATACCCCTCTTCTTCAGAGTTGGTTTAGGAATAGACTGATGAATTGGCTCCGGAGGTGTCCAATTATTTTCATTTGTCAACATATTATTCAATAGAATTTCAGCTTCATCCGGTGTTCTTTCCCTGAAAACAGAACCAACACAACTATCCAGGTAATCTCTGGAGGCATCGGTTAGTCCATTATAAAAGATATCAAGTATTTCATTTTTCTTAAGAGGATGATCAGGCAAAGCATTAAGTAATTGGAGAAGCCTCCCCCAATTTTGTGGGAGACTCTCTTCTTCAATTTGCACAAAATTATATATATCCCTTAAAGTAGCTTGTTTCTTATGAGCAGGGAAATATTTAGTAGAGAAGTAATAAATCATATCCTGGGGACTATGCACACAACCAGGATCAAGAGAATTAAACCATATCTTAGCATCACCCTTTAATGAGAATGAAAATATTTTAAGGATGTAAAAGTAACGAGTTCTCTCATCTTTAGTGAACAGGGTGGCTATATCATTCAAATTAGTAAGATGTGCCACAATAGTTTCAGATTCATACCATGAAAAGGATCAGATTTAACCAAAGTAGTTATATCAGGATCAATAGAGAATTCATAATCCTTATCAGTAACAAAGATAGGTGAAGTAGCAAAAGCAGGGTCAGGTTTCATTCTAACATTTAGAGATTGCTTACTCCATTTAGCTAATAGCCTTTTGAGTTCATTTCTATTTTTTCAAGCTAAAATAGATAAAGAAGCTTCTTGATCAAAAACATAACCCTTAGGAATAACAAGTGATTCTTCATCATCACTTTCATCAGTATCATCAGATTCAATACTTTCAATCTCTCTAGCTCTAGCAAGTTGTTCATCAAGAAATTTACCAAGTGGCACAATAGTATCAAGCATAGAAGTAGTTTCTTCATAAGTATCATGCATAGCAGAAGTGGCATCATCAATAACATGCGACATATCAGAACGAATAGCAGAAGCAGGTGTAGGTGTCGCAAGCTTACTCAAAACAGAAGGTGAATCAAGTGCAGAGCTAGATGGCAGTTCCTTACCTCCCCTCGTAGTTGAGGGATAGATCTTGGTTTTTGGATCTCTCAAGTTCTTCATAATGATAAGCATATATAAATCCCAAGTGACTCAAAGAATAGAGCTATGCTCCCTGGCAACGGCGCTAGAAAATAGTCTTGATAACCCACAAATATAGGGGATCACAACTGTTTTCGAGGGTAAAGTATTCAACCCAAATTTATTGATTCGACACAAGGGGAGCCAAAGAATACTCTCAAGTATTAGCAGCTGAGTTGTCAATTCAACCACACCTGGAAACTTAATATCTGCAGCAAAGTATTTAGTAGCAAAGTAATATGATAGTAGTGGTAACGGTAGCAAAAGGTAAAAGTAGTAAAAGTAATGTTTTTCGTATTTTGTAGTGATGATAGCAATAACAACGGGAAAGTAAATAAGCAAAGAACAATATATGGAAAGCTCGTAGGCAATGGATCGGTGATAGAGAATTATGCCGGATGCGGTTCATCATGTAACAGTCATAACCTAGGGTTAACGGATCATAACACATAATAGGTGACTATAGACTTGCAAGATAGGATCAAGAACACTTATATATTGATGAAAACATAATAGGTTCAGATCTGAAATCATGGCACTCGGGCCCTAGTGACAAGCATTAAGCATAGAAAATTCATAGCAACATCAATCTCAGAACATAGTGGATACTAGGGATCAAACCCTAACAAAACTAACTCGATTACATGATAGATCCCATCCAACCCATCACCGTCCAGCAAGCCTATGATGGAATTACTTATGCAGGGCGGTGAGCATCATGAAATTGGTGGTGCAGGATGGTTGATGATGACGATGGTGATGGATTCCCCTCTCCGGAGCCCCGAACGGACTCCAGATCAGCCCTCCCGAGAGTTTTTAGGGTTTGGCGGCGGCTCCGTATCGTAAAACATGATGATTTCTTCTCTCTGATTTTTTCTCCCCGAAACACAATATATGGAGTTGGAGTTGGAGAGGCAACAGGGGGCCCACGAGGTAGGGGGCGCACCCTAGGGGGGCAGGCGTGCCCCCCCCCCACCCTCGTGGAGAAGTGGTGGCGCCTGGCCTTCATCTTTTGCAGGTATTTTTCATATTTTCTGAAAAGTTGCTCCGTGAAGTTTCAGGTCATTCCGAGAACGTTTGTTCCTGCACATAAATAACACCATGGTAATTCTGCTGAAAACAGCGTCAGTCCGGGTTAGTTCCATTCAAATCATGCAAGTTAGAGTCCAAAACAAGGGCAAAAGTGTTTGGAAAAGTAGAAACGATGGAGACATATCAGTCGTGTACAAGGGTAAGGTTCCCAGAGTCTACGACAACTGGGAGGAGTGTCGGAGATAGGTTCACCGTTTCAGCGGTAACAGTTACAAAGGGTACACCACTAGGGCGGAGGTGGAAGCTAGATACGCGCGCTATCTAGCGGGAGAGAGGAGGGAGCGGAGGAGGAACCGGATGAAGACCAGTTTCATCGAGATGATGCTCATCGTGATGACCGCAGCTCTCTTCTATGTGATGGTAGTTTAGATGATCGATATCGACCTGTAATGTGAAGAGAAACTCGCTACTCGCGGTCTCGAGATTTGTAATGTTCTAGCTTTGTTCGGTCTTTTGAATTTGGAGACTAATATGATGAATTGTATTCGGAGACTAATCTTCTATTGTATTCGATAAATCTACTGTTGCTGTGTGGTGCTATCTATATTCTGTCCAGTAATATATTTTGTAACCTATGCAAATATCAGAAAAGGAAAAAAATAATTCCTAATATTCATACTAGTGGCGCACCATACAGCACATTAGTGGCGCACTACTATAAGAAATACTAGTGGCGCATTATCTGTTAGTGCGCCATTAGTAACCTAGAGCACAAGGTAAATATGGCCCCCTGGGAGGCATACTAATGGCGCACCGTGTGAGTTACAAATGGCGCACTGCCTGGTGCGCCACTACTGTCTGGTATACTAATGGCGTGATGATAGTGGCGCACCTGTAGTGCGCCATTAATGGCCAAAACAGGTGCGCCACTAATAGGCCTTTTCCTAGTAGTGATCTCAGTATGACCCCAACTACAACTTTGGCTATACACCAGGCCATCAGTTGCCATAGACCAACTTAGGCCAAAAGCCTAATCTTGGGGGAGTAGGTATTTCTCACCGACTTTACATTCATGTTCACACACTCATTCCAGTTGCCGGTGCTCATACTTTTCATTGTACTATCCATGCTAGTTTATTTTCTTTTCCAGCATTCTTCTTGTGTGTTTGAAAAACCTTAAGAAAACCCAAAAAATTAGTTGTAGCTTTTAGCTAGTTTACTTTCCATGCTTGTAGTAGTAGTAATTAAAAGAAAACCCAAAAAGATTTCTCGTTCTTCTTTTGCTTGCTGGGAGCTTTCCTGTGTAAATAGTTTTATTTCTTTTTCTTCGGGGGTCGAGAGGAGAAGAACATGATGAAAATGTTGAGTGGCTCTCATATATATGCATTATTGTTGATCTAACCAAGAGCCCATATTACCTTGTCTTCTCCCTTGTATTAAATGCCTGCAGATTCCAGCTTAGTCCAATGCACGTGCACTATTATTGTTATCCACATCGTTCGGTCGTGCAAGTGAAAGGCAATAATGACGATATATGATGGACTGATTGAGATGAGAGAAGCTGGTATGAACTCAACCTATCTTATTTTTCTAAATATGATTAGTTCATCGTTCCCGATTCAGCCTATTATGAATGAACATGTTTGCAATGACAATTAGAGATTATAGTTGCTCATGCCATGCTTAATTAGCTAGGAGTTTATAATGGATTACCTTGCGTGCCAACATGCTATTAAAATGGTTGTGATGTGGTATGATAGGGTGGTATCCTCCTTTGAACGATTCGAGTGGCTTGACTTGGCACATGTTCACACATGTAGTTGAAACAAAATCAACATAGCCTCCACGATATTTATGTTCATGGTGAATTATATCCTACTCATGCTTGCACTCAGTGTTGATTAATTTTAATGCATGTTCATGACTGTTGTCGCTCTCTAGTTGGTCGCTTCCCAGTCTTTTTCTAGCCTTCACTTTGTACTAAGTGGGAATATTACTTGTGCATCCACTCCCATAAACCCCAAAGTTATTCCATATGAGTCCACCATACCTTCCTATAAGTGGTATCTACTTGTCGTTCCAAGTAAATTTGTATGTGCCAAACTCTAAACCTTCAAATGAAATTCTGTTTTGTATGCTCGAATAGCTCATGTATCAACTAGGGCTGTCTATATCTTCCATGCTAGGTGGGTTATTCTCACGAGGAGTGGACTCCGCTCCTCATTCACGAGAAAATGGCTGGTAACCGGGATGCCCACTCCCATGCTTAAATTAAAATAATTGCAAACAAAACTCGCCCAGGATTGTTGTTAGTTGGAGGCACCCGTTGACAATGAAACGCCTATAATGTGTGTAGCATGGAAGATATCGAGATCTCTCGGTTGTTATGTTGACAATGAAAGTATACTACTCAAAATATTAATCGAGCTCTGGCATTGCTATCTCTTGAGCACTGTGTTGGTTTTCCCTTGAAGAGGAAAGGGTGATCAAGCAAAGTAGCGTAAGTATTTCCCTCAGTTTTTGAGAACCAAGGTATCAATCCAGTAGGAGGCCACACGCAAGTCCCTCGTACCTACACAAACAAATAAGAACCTTGCAACCAACGCGATAAAGGGGTTGTCAATCCCTTCACGGTCACTTACGAGAGTGACATCTGATAGAGATGATAAGATAATATTTTTGGTATTTTTATGATAAAGATTAAAAGTAAAGATTGCAAAATAAAAGGTAATAGAAATAGCTTGTTAACGGGAGATAAATATAATGGAGAATAGACCCCGGGGGCCATAGGTTTCACTAGTGGCTTCTCTCAAGATAGCATAAGTATTACGATGGGTGAACAAATTACTGTCGAGCAATTGATAGAAAAGTGAATAATTATGAGAATATCCAGGCATGATCATGTATATAGGCATCACGTCCGTGACAAGTAGACCGACTCCTGCCTACATCTACTACTATTACTCCACACATCGACCGCTATCCAGCATGCATCTAGAGTATTAAGTTCATAAGAACAGAGTAACGCATTAGGTAAGATGACATGATGTTGAGGGATAAACTCAAGCAATATGATATAAACCCCATGTTTTTATCCTCGATGGCAACAATACAATACGTGTTGTTTCCCTTTGTCACTGGGATCGAGCACCGCAAGATTGAACCCAAAGCTAAGCATTGTCGGCGTTCTGGGAACAGGGGTCCCCAGACTTGCTTGCGTGCGGCCTGCGGCGTGGCTCAAGTGGGGGCCCAACGTGGCCCATCTTTATCAGCTCAAGCTCAAGACCCTCACGAGGGGCCAAGCCTCGTGGGGCGGACGACAGAAAGCTTCCTCAGAGGCAGCCTCATCCGGCAGGCTCGCGAGGAGGCGGAGAGATCAAGGCAGGGATACCTCGCGAGGAACCAGTGACGCAAGCCATGACGATCGAGACCAGGCGGGCACCAGGCGGGCGCCGTCCTGCACAGTGTCCTTGTTTCCCCTTTGGTGCAAAGGGGGCAAGCATAGGCCGAGGCATCGGGCAAAGGTTACCATTCCGATGCAACAAGACCAAGACCAGCAGAGCAGGATGGAGGTCACCGTGGAGCCCAAGACGGCGTCATCACCAGTGCTTTTGGCAGCCGAAGACCACCTTTGGTCAGGATAACTTGTACTATATGTTCCCCTTCAAAATGGCCAAGTGTTGGCGCCCTTCCCGCTCATTATTTGGGGACAGGCCCAGGGCCTCTATAAATAGAGCTAGCCACCACAGAGTAGAGACACGGAGAAAACAGCCAGAGATCTGGTAGAACCCTAGTAGAGAGAGAGAGGCGACTGAACTCACCCTAGCAGTTCATCGCACCAGCTTAAGAACACCTCTCGTGAGGCTGTTCTTCCCTTGTACTGTTCATCATCAGCCCTTGAGGCAATCCACCACACAACACACTGGAGTAGGGTATTACACCACAACGGTGGCCCGAACCAGTATAAACCTCGTGTCCCTTGTGTTGTTCGTTGTTTCCAGCTTAGATCACGCGAGGAGATTGGACATAGATCGGTAGGGGAGAGATCTCCGCGTGCACCCCAGTGTTCGAACCTCAAGGGTCTGCCGGAACCCGAAATCCGACATTTGGCGCGCCAGGTAGGGGTGCGCCGGAATATTTCTTCCGCTGTTCACGTGTGATCATCTGTCGTGTCCATGGCTGACGCCCGTCGGGCTCGCGCTGTGCGCCGGGCTGCTCTCGCCACCCGCGTCACCCAGACGGTGCCCGTCGGCGGACGCCCTCGTCGTTCCCCGTCGCCTGCCGCCAACGCCACCACCGGCCCGACGGGGAATGAGCAGCAGGCCTCATCCCAGCATCCTTCGGTACGGCGGGAAGGCCGCACCACCACACCGTCGCTGACTCCAGCCGCTTCGTCGTCCCACGCCCGTCGCGCCCCCATGGACGCGCACGCCGCGCTGCTCCTGGCAAGAGAGCTCTTGCACTACCGCCCCGTCGACGACCTCTACGAAGACTGGCTCGGCCGCATCACCGAGCTTGTCAGCGCCGCAGGGGGCTCCCCCTTGCCGTCCCTCTCGCTGCCTCACCCTCCATTCCACGCAGGAGGTGAGGATCAGGAGGTGCCTCCACCACCTCCTCCCCAAGGAGGCACCCTGGCTCCAAGGCGCGCAGCCCCAGGGCGAGACCCTCCGCGTCCGGCGCCTGCGCAGCAAGAAAGGAGCTTCCAAGAGATCCCTCGTCCCCAAGAAGGTGCTCGCGCGCTCCCAGCGCCTACGCGCCAAGATCGCGTCCCTGCACCTCCACGCCAGGACCCCGCTCTGCTCCAAGCGGTGGTGCGCGGTAATCCCTAGGAGCAAGCCCTGTACCAGCAAAAGGCACCGGTGGCCACAGCAGGCTGCCGTGCCCTCACCTCCGAGCTACGCGGCGTCGCATGGCCAGGCAAGTTCAAGCCTAACCTTCCCCCTCGCTATGATGGCAAGGTGGACCCTGCGGAGTTCCTGCAAGTCTACGAGCTATGCATCGAAGCCGCCAACGGAGACAAAAGGGTCATGGCGAACTGGTTTCCCATGGCGCTCAAGGACGAGGCTCGCACCTGGCTCCTGAACCTGGCTCCTGGCACAATCTCCTCCTAGGACGAGATGCGCACTCGCTTCATCGCCAACTTCCAGGGCACTCACGACCGACCCCCGGCCGTGAGCGATCTGCGCCGCATCAAGCAGTAGCAAGGGGAAACCCTGCAGAAATACATCCAGCGCTTCAACAACGCTCGCCTCAAGATCCCCAAGGTGACTGAAGAAGCCATCATCTCGGCCTTCTCATATGGCGTACACGACGTCAAGATGAAGGAGGAGCTAGCAATCCATGAAGACATGTGCACATCCCTGGAGCTGTTCAACTTGGCGACCAAGTGCACCAGGGCTGAGGAAGGGCGCCTTTCACTCCTCAAACTCCCGGCTACCGACCCAGAAGAGAAGAAGCCCAAGGCCAAGGACGTGAAGCACAAGGGGGCTGCCGTGCTTGCAGCGGAGCCAGACACCAAGCAAGGCAGGGATCAGCCCGAGTCATCCAAGGGCAGCCGGTACTGCGTGTACCACGACCTCCACACCCACAACACCAACGAATGTCAAGAGCTCACGGCCGTGAGAGATGGACGTGTCGGCTGACGCCCCGAGCGCAACTACAGGGGCTATGGCCGAGGAGGAGGAAGAGGTGGTGGATGATGGGAAGACCGTGGCCCTCGCCAAGGGTGGTGTGACCGACCTCGCGAGGATCACTGGCAGGACCAGCCTCGCGAGGGAGGCTGGAGAGATCAGCCTCGTGAGGATCGCCCGCGTGGCAACGCAGGCCTTCCTCCTCTGCCGCCACCGCCAAGGAGGAATGAAGACCAACGTCAAGACGAGGGGGCTGGGGGCTTCCAGGAGCCGCGCACAATCGCTAGCATCTTGGGTGGCGCGCATGCCCCAGCCTCACAACGTATCCTCAAGCAGTTTGGTCGCGAGGTGAATGTAGTCCTCCCCAAGCTTGAGGTCACGCACCCTCCCAGGTGGTCCGCGTGCGCTATCACGTTCAGCTCAGCGGATCAGCTCAAGTGCACGGCAACGGCCGGAGTCCTCCCGATGCTTTGCTCCCCAGTCATCAGCAACGTGCAGGTCACCAGGACCCTCATTGACGGCGGAGCAGGACTCAACGTCCTGTCTGTCAAGACGTTCGACAATCTCCAAGTGCCATACGATCAGCTTCAGCCAACCAAGCCCTTCTCAGGAGTCACTGATGGTTCTACTGTTCCGATAGGGCAGGTTCGCCTTTCAGTCTCCTTCGGGTAGCGCAACAACTACCGCACCGAGCTCATCAACTTCGACGTCGCCCACATTCGTCTGCCATACAACGCCATCCTTGGGTACCCGGCCCTGGTCAAGTTCATGGCAGTGACTCACCATGGATACAATGTCCTCAAGATGCCAGGAAGCGGTGGAGTCATCACCGTACCCTGTGAAGAAAGGGACGCAAAGTGTTCACTTGAGCATGCGTTCCAAGCCGCAGCAATCGAAGACCCGGACCGCGGAAACGGAAGACTTCCCGAGGCGACCCCCAAGAAGAAGAAGGCTTCGCCTGGCCCAAGCCATCAGGAGGTAGGCGCCTCCGGAGGTGTTGGGTTATGATCTGTGCCCAATCAGGGAGCGCCACCCTCTCTCGCATAGGAAGGCGCACCCAGCGCCCTCCTCAGGCAGGGCTCGGGGGCTCTTTCTTGGGGAGCCATCGACTTTGCCAAGGTCGCGAGGGAGGCACTCGGTCACCATTTGGAGGGGTGCTTCCAGGCACGTTTCCCTTAGGAAGGTACAAGGCAAGGGAGACCAAACCCTCAGGAGTTCATCACAAGCAACACTCAGGAGCTACAGGAGTCGAGAGTCATGCGCGGCAGCCGCCGCTTGCCTGCCATGGCCCCACATCCAGGCGAGGATGGTGGGCTGCGCGTCTGCGTCGACGTGCCAGGGCTCAACCAAGCCGCATCTCAGGAGCGCCTCTGGCCTTCGCGCGTGGGGCGCTATGAGGGTCCACCTCATAGCTACGTTCGCATGCCTTTCGGCCTGCCAAACGCGGTCGCCGCTCATTAGCGCTTGCTGAGCAGCATTCTGGAGGCTCAGGAGGTCAGGCATCGTGCGGTCCTGGCGGAGATGGAGATGGCTCTCGGAGACCCACCTGTGCCCTCAGAGCCTCCCGAGGTTACTGGGCCTGGGGGCTCGTGAGGGTCGGCGTCTTCATCGCGCATCGCCCGCTTCTTCAGCATCACTCCATCTTCGACGGCACCAAGTGACATCTTTCTAAGTTCCGTTTTTAACTGGGAGCGCCCACAGGGCCGCATTATTCCCAGGTCGCGTGGGTCCGTCCCTGCGGCATGTATCCGTTTTGCTTATGCTCTTTGCTTACCTTGTTGGGGGCGCCCCTCGGGCTGCATCATCCCCGAGCTGCTCGGGCCTGGCCCTGTGGCGTTTGCTTTTCCCGCGTCTACTTAAAATGAATTTCCTCCTGCGTGCTTAACATACCCAACCTAATCGCCTGCTCGATTGACGCCTACCTATAGAGCCGCTCGCTCTGGCATGGCATCTGCGCACGGGTCCATCCCTGCAGTGCTGAAAAATCTGAGTGGTCGAGCTCTGGCCGCGGCAGCCCCGCAAGGCGCCACCTCACCAGGCCCTCAGTGCCCCAATCACTCCCCCGGAGCGACCAAAGGTTGGCTGGCAACCGTAACAACAGGTCTTGTTTCTCTTTATGACTGGTTGGCAGGACCTACCCCAAGAGCAATGCTAGGGACATCGCGAGCTGTCTCTCCCTCTCTCCGGCACGGACCACTTGCACGTTGAAAGGGGGGGTACCTGAGCATCGCGACTCATGGACTCCTACTGGCTATCCAGCCCTCACCCCTTGGCCTTGACCCACGGCATCGCGACCTGTCATACCAGCGGCGGCGGAGCTCGCTCGAGGGCCGGGACCTGAGGACACAGAGCATTAAGGAAAGTGCGGGGGAGTGGGAAGAAGCTCGCGAGGACCTAACCCAGCAGCGCCTCAGCTGCCACCACTCGGGCCAGGCGCTTCATCGAGGAAGTACACCTAACTCAAGAGATAAGTCACGCCCTTACAAGAGTTGGACCAACGCAGCGCAAAACCCTCGCCCAGTGCGGCTCTGTCACGGCGACGTTACCTTCCTTTCTCGCCCAGCGAGGGCTGCTTGAGCGCTAAAGGGTACCTCACGAGCATCGCGACTCAGGGGCTCTTACCGGACCTCGGGCCACTCACCTCCTGGCCTTGACCACGACATCGTGACCTGGCATACCAGCGACGGCTGAAGCCCGCCTGGGGATTGGGACCTGTCAGCGTAGAGAGCCAAGTCCTCGCGAGGATAGAAAGGGGGAGCCGAGCTGAGACAGGACAAGCACCTCACATTGATTCATATTAAGGATATAATATTCATAAAAGACATGGCAGACGCCTTACATACCCCCACGGGGTGTTGCTTCGACTCCTCGCAGGGAACAAGAGTTCTAATCCTAAGGAACGCTAATCGCCCGCACCGCCGCCAGGGATGCCATCATCAACAGTGGGCTGCCCAACGTTGACGCCAACCCCATCCAGATCAGTGGCGCCGGCGGCTGGACGCAGCTGCCCCGCTCCGAGCACCGCGCGAGCTCGGGGGATTGTAGCTATCGTCGCTCGTCTCTGGAGTCGCGAGAAGCTCGGGGGAGCCACTGAGTTCCCCAGCTCCTCCGCTGGTGCCTGAGGAGCTGCTGGAGGGCCGACGGGTAGGCCAGGTCCTCGCCGGGTCATCGCCCCTGCCGCTCTCCCTAGGGCATCACTCCAGCCGTCGTCCTTCAGCATCGAAGACCTTGAAGAGCATCAGGGAGGTGCCGTCATATTCAAGATGAATTACGAGGGCGCCTACCGTCCAGCAGACACGGGCGATTTCGCCCCAGCCCCGGGTCATGAAGACCTTGCCCGGAGCGACGACCGCGACCTCCGCTCTGGTCGCAAGGGTGCTGCAGTCAGCATGCTGCAGCCAGAGCTCCAGATCCCCGCTCGGCGGCATCTCGAAGGCGAAGGAAGGAGGGAGGCGAATCCAAGAGCTTGGAGACATGGCAGTGTGGAGCACGAGCTCGCGAGAGGAGCGTTCAGCATGGACTGCAGGAGGAACGACGAGCACCACCGTGACTCACCGGTGTCGACGGCGGCACCGTCGATGTTGCTCGACGCCTTCTCCCGCAGGACCTACGACGCGGGCGTACAAGGGTAGCGGATACCCAGGCGGCGGCCGCTCGTACCAGGGCCTCGGTGCCTCTTGCTGAGCACCCTCATCTCGGTGGCGGAGGACCAGCCGCTTCTTCGACGGAAGTGGGTCAGTACCCTCTCGGGGGGCCTTTCCTTTCTCCTCTGCAGAGAACCGGTGGATTGGTGCCATTAGCGTGAGGAGAAGCAAGAACAAGGAAGAAGAAGGGAAGGAGCAACAGGAAGGGATGGACTGAAGGGGCTCGCCTAGCCCCGTACTTATAGCCGGAGGAGGCCAACCGCCGAGCACCATGATCGCACGTAATCATGACCGTTTTCTCTGCATGCAGGGACATGTCAAGTCGTGCAGTTGCCAAGGCGTCGTGGGGAGCGCATACGCACACATCCAATCAATCGCCACGCGGCGCCCAAGGCCGCATGATGTTAGGGCCTGCGGCGCTTCGCGCTTGCCCCTTCGCTTTCCTGCTAGGCCAAGCCCGGGCGCGCCTTGGGCCCGGGGGCTTTTGTCGGCGTTCCGGGAACGGGAGTCCCCAGACTTGCCTGCCTGCGGCCTGCGGCGTGGCTCAAGTGGGGGCCCAGCGCGGCCCATCTTCATCAGCTCAAGCTCAAGACCCTCGCGAGGGGCCAAGCCTCGCGGGCGGACGACAGAAAGCTTCCTCAGATGTAGCCTCATCTGGCAGGCTCGCGAGGAGGCGGAGAGATCAAGGCGGGGATACCTCGCGAGGAACCCGTGATGCAAGCCATGACGATCGAGACCAGGCGGGCGCCAGGCAGGCGCCGACCTGTGCAGTGTCCTTGTTTCCCCTTTCGTGCAAAGGGGGCAAGCACAGGCCGAGGCATCGGGCAAAGGTTACCATTCCGGTGCAACAAGACCAAGACCAGTAGAGCGGAAGGAGGGAGGTCATCATGGATCCCAAGACGGCATCATCACTAGTGCTTTTGGCAGCCGAAGACCACCTTTGGTCAGGATAACTTGTACTATATGTTCCCCTTCAAAATGGCCAAGTGTTGATGCCCTTCCCGCTCATTATTTGGGGAGAGGCCCAGGGCCTCTATAAATAGTGCTAGCCATCATAGAGTAGAGACATGGAGAAAACGGCAAGAGATCTGCTAGAACCCTAGTAGAGAGAGAGAGGCGACTGAACTCACCCTAGCAGTTCATCGCACCAGCTCAAGAACACCTCTCACGAGGCTGTTCTTCCCTTGTACTGTTCATCATCAGCCCCTGAGGAAATCCACCACACCACACACTGGAGTAGGGTATTACACCACAATGGTGGCCTGAACCAGTATAAACCTCGTGTCCCTTGTGTTGTTTGTTGTTTCCAGCTTAGATCACACGAGGAGATTGTACGTAGATCGGTAGGGAGAGATCTCCGCGCGCACCCCAGTGTTAGAACCTCAAGGGTCTGCCGGAACCCGAAATCCGACATTTGGCTACTATCGGCTTTCTGGGAATGGGTGTCCCCACACTTGCCTGCTTGCGGCCTGCGGCGTGGCTCAAGTGGGGGACCAGCGCGGCCCATCTTCATCAACTCAAGCTCAAGACCCTCGCGTGGGGCCAAGCCTCGCGGGGCGGGCGACCGAAAGCTTCCTCAGAGGCAGCCTCATCCGGTAGGCTCGCGAGGAGGCAGAGAGATCAAGGCGGGGATACCTCGCGACGAACCCATGACGCAAGCCATGACGATCAAGACCAGGCAGGTGCCGGCCTGCGCAGTGTCCTTGTTTCCCCTTTGGTGCAAAGGGGGCAAGCACAGGCCGTGGCATCGGGCAAAGGTTACCATTCCGGTGCAACAAGACCAAGACAAGTAGAGCGGCAGGAGGGAGGTTATCATGGAGCCCAAGACGGCGTCATCACTAGTGCTTTTGGCAGCCGAAGACCACCTTTGGTCAGGATAACTTGTACTATATGTTCCCCTTCAAAATGGCCAAGTGTTGGCGCCCTTCCCGCTCATTATTTGGGGACAGGCCCAGGGCCTCTATAAATAGAGCTAGCCACCACAGAGTAGAGACACGAAGAAAACAGCCAGAGATCTGGTAGAACCCTAGTATAGAGAGAGAGAGAGAGGCGACTGAACTCACCCTAGCAGTTCATCGCACCAGCTCAAGAACACCTCTCGCGAGGCTGTTCTTCCCTTGTACTGTTCATCATCAGCCCTTGAGGCAATCCACCACACAACACACTGGAGTAGGGTATTAACACAACGGTGGCCCGAACCAGTATAAACCTCGTGTCCCTTGTGTTGTTCGTTGTTTCCATCTTAGATCAAGCGAGGAGATTGGACGTAGATCGGTAGGGGAGAGATCTCCACGCGCACCCCAGTGTTCGAACCTCAAGGGTCTACCGGAACCTGAAATCCGACAAGAACTTCTCCCATTGCAAGAAAGATCAATCTAGTAGGCCAAACCAAACTGATAATTCGAAGAGACTTGCAAAGATAACCAATCATACATAAAATATTTCAGAGAAGAATCAAATATTGTTCATAGATAGAGTTGATCATAAACCCACAATTCGTCGGATCTCGACAAACACACCGCAAAAAGAGTTACATCGAATAGATCTCCAAGGAGATCGAGGAGAACTTTATATTGAGATTCAAAGAGAGAGAAGAAGCCATCTAGCTAATAACTATGGACCCGAAGTCTGAGGTAAACTACTCACACATCATCGGAGAGGCCATGGAGTTGATGTAGAGGCCCTCCGTGATTGATTCCCCCTTCGGCGGAGCTCCGGAAAAGGCCCCAAGATGGGATCTCTTGGGTACAGAAGGTTGCGGCAGTGGAAATAGGGTTTCGTGGTGCTCCTGGTTGTTTTCAGGAAGAAGTAGGTCGGTTGAGCCACGAGGGACCCACGAGGGGGAGGGCGCGCCCAGGGGGGTAGGCGCACCCCCTGCCTCATGGACTCCTCGTTGATTTCTTGACGTACTCCAAGTCCTCTGGATCACGTTTTTTCCAAAAATAACTCTCCCGAAGGTTTCATTCCGGTTGGATCCCGTTTGATATTCCTTTTCCGCGAAACACTGAAATAGGCAAAAAAACAGCAATCTGCACTGGGCCTTGGGTTAGTAGGTTAGTCCCAAAAATAATATAAAAGTGTAAAATAAAGCCCGTTAACATCCAAAACAGATAATATAATAGCATGGAACAATAAAAAATTATAGATACGTTGGAGACGTATCAAGCACCCCCAAGCTTAATTCCTACTCATCCTCGAGTAGGTAAGTGATAAAAACATAATTTTGATGTGGAATGCTACCTAGTATAATTCTCAATGGAATTCTCTTTATTGTGGCATGAATATTCAGATCCGAAAGATTCAAGACAAAAGTTTAATGTTGACATAAAAATAATAATACTCCAAGCATACTAACTAAGCAATTATGTCTTCTCAAAATAACATGGCCAAAGAAAGTTATCGCTACAAAATCATATAGTCTGGCTATGCTCTATCTTCACCACACAAAGTATTTAAATCATGCACAACCCCGATGACAAGCCAAGCAATTGTTTCATACTTTTGATGTTCTCAAACCTTTTCAATCTTTACGCAATACATGAGCGTGAGCCATGGACATATCACTATATGTGGAATAGAATGGTGGTTGTGGAGAAGACAAAAAAAGGAGAAGATAGTCTCACATCAACTAGGCGCATCAATGGGCTATGGAGATGCCCATCAATAGATATCAATGTGAGTGAGTAGGGATTGCCATGCAACGGATGCACTAGAGCTGTAAGTGTATGAAAGCTCAAAAAGAAACTAAGTGGGTGTGCATCCAACTTGCTCGCTCACGAAGACCTAGGGCATTTTGAGGAAGCCCATCATTGGAATATACAAGCCAAGTTCTATAATGAAAAATTCCCACTAGTATATGAAAGTGACATATCATGAAGATAATGGTGCTACTTTGAAGCACAAGTGTGGAAAAAGGATAGTAACATTGTCCCTTCTCTCTTTTCTCTCATTTTTTATTTGGGCCTTCCTTTTTTTATGTCCTCTTTTTTCGTCCAGAGTCTCATCCCGACTTGTGGGGGAATCATAGTCTCCATCATCCTTTCCTCACATGGGACAATGCTCTAATGATGATCATCACACTTTTATTTACTTACAACTCAAAGAATTACAACTCGATACTTGAACAAAATACGACTCTATGTGAATGCCTCCGGTGGTGTACCGGGATTGCGATGAATCAAGAGTGACATGTATGAAAATTTAAGCATGGCGGCTTTGCCAAAAATACGATGTCAACTACTGATCATGCAAAGCAATCTGACAATGATGATGCATGTCATAATAAATGGAACGATGGAAAGTTGCATGGCAATATATCTCGGAATGGCTATGGAAATGCCATAATAGGTAGGTATGGTGGCTGTTTTGAGGAAGGTATAAGGTGGGTTAATGGTACCGGCGAAAGTTGCACGGTACTAGAGAGGCTAGCAATGGTGGAAGGGTGAGAGTGTGTATAATCCATGGACTCAACATTTGTCATAAAGAACTCACATACTTATTGCAAAAATCTATTAGTTATCGAAACAAAGTACTACGCGCATGCTCCTAGGGGGATAGATTGGTAGGAAAACACCATCGCTCGTCCCCGACTGCCACTCATAAGGAAGACAGTTAATAAATAAATCATGCTCCGACTTCATCACATAACGGTTCACCATACGTGCATGCTATGGGAATCACAAACTTTAGAACAAGTATTTCTCAAATTCATAACTACTCAACTAGCATGACTCTAATATCACCATCTTCATATCTCAAAACAATCATCAAGTATCAAACTTCTCATAGTATTCAATGCACTTTTTATGATAGTTTTTATTACACCCATCTTGGATGCCTATCATATTAGGATTAAATTCATAACCAAAGCAAATTACCATGTTTTTCTAAAGGACTCTCAAAATAATATAAGTGAAGCATGAGAGATCAATAATTTCTATAAAATAAAACCACCACCGTGCTCTAAAAGATAGAAGTGAAGTACTAGAGCAAAATTATCTAACTCAAAAGGTATAAGTGAAGCACATAGAGTATTCTAATAAATTCCGATTCATGTGTGTCTCTCTCAAAAGGTGTGTACAGCAAGGATTATTGTGGTAAATTAAATAGCAAAGACTCAAATCATACAAGGCGCTCCAAGCAAAACACGCATCATGTGGTGAATAAAAATATAGCTCCAAGTAAAGTTACCGATGGACGAAGATGAAAGAGGGGATGCCTTTCGGGGCATCCCCAAGCTTAGGATTTTGGTTGTCCTTGGATTTTACCTTGGGGTGCCTTGGGAATCCCCAAGCTTAGGCTCTTGACACTCCTTGTTCCATAATCCATCAAATCTTTACCCAAAACTTTAAAACTTCACAACACAAAACTTAAAAGAAAATCTCGTAAGCTCCGTTAGTAAAAGAAAACAAACCACAACTTCAAGGTACTGTAATGAACTCATTCTTTATTTATATTGGTGTTAAACTTACTGTATTCCAACTTTTCTATGGTTCATAAACTCTATTACTAACCATAGATTCATCAAAATAAGCAAACAACACACGAAAAACAGAATCTGTCAAAAACAGAACAGTCTGTAGTAATCTGTAGGTTTCGAATACTTATGGAACCCCAAAAATTCCAAAATAAATTTCTGGACGTGAGGCATTTATCTATTAATCATCTGACTTTTTTTAACTAAATAGCACTCTCTAGTAAAAAATGGCAGCAAAACTCGTGAGCGCTAAAGTTTCTGTTTTTTACAGCAAGATCGCAAAGACTTTCCACAAGTCTTCCCAAAGGTTCTACTTGGCACAAACACTAATTAAAAGCAGAAAACCACATCTAAACATAGTCTATATGAATTATTTATTACTAAATAGAATAAAAAAGCAAGAAACAAAAATAAAATTGGGTTGCCTCCCAACAAGCGCTATCGTTAAACGCCCCTAGCTAGGCATAAAAGCAAGGATAGATCTAGGTATTGTCATCTTTGGTATTGGGAAAGAAAAGAGAAAATTTCTTTTCTATAGAATTATATTTCTATTTTGAGAGAGCACGTGGCCATTAATGGTGGAAGAAAGATTAAGCACGTTATGGAAATTTGCATCTTAAGTAGCCCTCATTTCTTTGATAATTTCATTTTGGTAAAAGCACAAAAGAGAGGTGGATTCCACCTTCTCACTCTTGGGGTGCCCAAATATAGTTTTCATCTTTTCATAAGTATCTATGGGATCCCCCTCAAGAAAACCTTCTTCAAAAATAGAATCAAGAACTTGTTTGAATGAAGAGGGTAAACCAATATAAAAGCTTTTCAGGTATATCTCAATTTGATATTGGGGCATATAGCTAGCTCGGATTCTTAATATCCTATCCCAAGCATCTTTCAAAGATTCATCAAGTAAATAACGAAAAATTTCAGGATCATCCTCATCAAAATTATTCAAACTCTCATTGATAACCCCGGCAGGTCTTTCCATAGCATCATTATTTAGGAGCTTAGAGAGGACAAAGGGACTATCCGGAGTAAAACCCAGGAGAGGACCCTTAGCTCTTTTTGAATCGGCCATGGCACAAGAAAATAAACGGGAAAAGGCGAATAAAACGGCAAGGGTGAAGTGGGGGAGAGGAAAACGAGAGGCAAATGGAAAATAATGTAATGCGAGGGATAAGAGTTTGTGATGGGTACTTGGTATATCTTGACTTGTGCGTACACTCCCCGGCAACGTCGCCAGAAATCCTTCTCTTGTAACCTCTTGAGCACTGCATTGGTTTTCCCTTGAAGAGGAAAGGGTGATGCAGCAAAGTAGCGTAAGTATTTCCCTCAGTTTTTGAGAACCAAGGTATCAATCCAGTAGGAGGCCACACGCAAGTCCCTCGTACCTACACAAACAAATAAGAACCTCGCAATCAACGCGATAAAGGGGTTGTCAATCCCTTCACGGTCACTTACGAGAGTGAGATCTGATAGAGATGATAAGATAATATTTTTGGTATTTTTATGATAAATATTAAAAGTAAAGATTGCAAAATAAAAGGTAATAGAAATAGCTTGTTAACGGGAGATAAATATAATGGAGAATAGACCCGGGGCCCATAGGTTTCACTAGTGGCTTATCTCAAGATAGCAGAAGTATTATGGTGGGTGAACAAATTACTGTCGAGCAATTGATAGAAAAGCGAATAATTATGAGAATATCTAGGCATGATCATGTATATAGGCATCACGTCCATGACAAGTAGACTGACTCCTGCCTGCATCTACTACTATTACTCCACACATCGACCGCTATCCAGCATGCATATAGAGTATTAAGTTCATAAGAATAGAGTAACACATTAGGTAAGTTGACATGATGTAGAGGGATAAACTCAAGCAATATGATATAAACCCCATCTTTTTATCCTCAATGGAAACAATACAATACATGTCGTTCCCTTTCTGTCACTGGGATCGAGCACCGCAAGATTGAACCCAAAGCTAAGCACTTCTCCCATTGCAAGAAAGATCAATCTAGTAGGCCAAACCAAACTGATAATTTGAAGATACTTGCAAAGATGACCAATCATACATAAAATATTTCAGAGAAGAATCAAATATTGTTCATAGATAGAATTGATCATAAACCCACAATTCATCGGATCTCGACAAACACACCGCAAAAGGAGTTACATCGAATAGATCTACAAGGAGATCGAGGAGAACTTTGTATTGAGATTCAAAGAGGGAGAAGAATCCATCTAGCTAATAACTATGGACCCGAAGGTCTAAAGTAAACTACTCACACATCATCGGAGAGGCCATGGAGTTGATGTAGAGGCCCTCCGTGATCAATGCCCCCTCCGGTGGAGCTCCGGAAAAGGCCCCAAGATGGGATCTCTTGGGTACAGAAGGTTACGGTGGTGGAAATAGGGTTTCGTGGTGCTCATGGTTGTTTTCAGGGTATATGAGTATATATAGGAGGGAGAAGCAGGTCGGTTGAGCCATGAGGGGCCCACGAGGGGGAGGGCGCGCCCAGGGAGGTAGGCACGCCCCCTGCCTCGTGGACTCCTCGTTGATTTCTTGACGTCCACTCCAAGTCCTCTGGATCACATTTGTTCCAAAAATAACTCTCCCAAAGATTTCATTCGGTTTGGATTCCGTTTGATATTCTTTTCTGTGAAACACTGAAATAGGCAAGAAAACAGCAATTTGCACTAGGCCTTGTGTTAGTAGGTTAGTCCCAAAAATAATATAAAAGTGTAAAATAAAGCACGTTAACATCCAAAACAGATAATATAATAGCATGGAATAATCAAAAATTATAGATACGTTGGAGACGTATCAGGCACCTCTACAAATCCCTGCTTCCCTCTGAGAAGGGCCTATCTATTTACTTTTATGCTGAGTCATCATCCTCTTATTAAAAAGCACCAGTTGGAGAGCACTGCTGTCATGTGCATGCATTTCTATTAGTTTACATTGAGTATGACTATGACTGGATCTCTTTTACCATGAATTACAATGTTTAGTCAGTCCTTGATCTTCAGAGGTGCTCTGCATTTATGTTTTGCGGTCTTAGAAAGGGCTAGCGAGATACCATCTTGATATATAATATTATGATTATTTTAAGAAAGTGTTGTCATCCGAGATTTGTTATTATTGCTCGCTAGTTGATTATGCCATTGATATGAGTAAACATGAGACCTAAGTGTTATTGTGAATATGGTTGGTTCATAATATTTGCTGAAAACTTGAATGCTGGCTTTACATATTTACAACAACAAGATCAAACAGAGTTTGTAAAAGTTTTTCTTTATCATTTTCAGTTTGTCAACTGAATTGCTTGGGGACAAGCAAATGTTTAAGCTTGGGGGAGTTGATATGTCTCCATCGTATCTACTTTTCCAAACACTTTTGCCCTTGTTTTGGACTCTAACTTGCATGATTTGAATGGAACTAACCCGGACTGACGTTGTTTTCAGCAGAATTGCCATGGTGTTATTTTTGTGCATAAAGAAAAGTTCTCGGAATGACCTAAAACTTCACGGAGAATATTTTTGGAATAAATAAAAAATACTAGCGAAAGAATCAACACCAGGGCCCACATCCTTTCCATGAGGGTGCAGGGCGCGCCCCCCCTGGGGCGCTCCCCCTGCCTCGTGGCCCCCTGAGGATCCACCGACGTCAACTCCAACTCTATATATTCAAGTTTAGGGAGAAAAAAATCAGAGAGAAGGATTCATCGCGTTTTATGATACAGAGCCGCTGCCAAGCCCTAATATCTCTCGAGAGGGCTGATCCGGAGTCCGTTCGGGGCTTCAAAGAGGGCTGATTCAGAGTCCGTTCGGGGCTTCGAAGAGGGGAATCTGTCGCCGTCGTCATCATCAACCATCCTCCATCACCCATTTCCTGATGCTCACCACCGTGCGTGAGTAATTTCATTGTAGGCTTGCTGGACGGTGATGGGTTGGATGAGATTTATCATGTAATCGAGTTAGTTTTGTTAGGGTTTGATCCCTAGTATCCATTATGTTCTAAGATTGATGTTGCTATGACTTTGCTATGCTTAATGCTAGTCACTAGGGCCTGAGTGCCATGATTTCACATCTGAACCTATTATGTTTTCATGAATATATGTGAGTTCTTGATCCTATTTTGCAAGTCAATAGTCACCTACTATGTGTTATGATCCGGTAACTCCGAAGTGACAATAATCGGGACCACTCCCAGTGATGATTATAGTTTGAGGAGTTCATGTATTCACTAAGTGTTAATGCTTTTGTTCCGGTACTCTATTAAAAGGAGGCCTTCACTACAAAAAAATACACTTCCGTGATGATACATGTTTGTCACAGTAGGTCGCTTTTTTTTGTCATGCATGTACATCCATGACAAATTTATGACAGAATCAAGATAGTCAAACTTGTGCTATCGTAGAAGTGTTCCATGACATTACCAAAATTATCATCACGGAAGTGTCCACTTCCATGACAATAAAGCGCGTGTCACAGAAGTGCTTTCGTCAAGGGAGACCGACACGTGGCATCCACCGTAACGGAACGCCGTTAAGCTATAGGGCCGGGTTTTGGATCCGATAACCCGTTAACAGCCCCGACCAATGGGGATTTTCCACGTGTAAAATCATCATTGGCTAGAGGAAACACGTGTCGGCTCATCGTTGGGACAGATGTCATCCACTCACTGGACAGAAGGCGCCTACGATACATCGACACTTGGCACGACCCAATAGTGGCCCATTCCTGTGAAAAGGCCGGCCAATTTGACTTGGTAAAAAGCTGGCGGGCCGGCCCATGGAAAGCCTGTTAATGGCCTGTTCGCATATAGCACATTTACAGCCCGCTAATCCAAGGCCCATTATGCCCTATCTGAATTAGGCCCAGTAGCGTCATCTGGGCCGTCCAATATGATTCCAGCCCGTTTTCACTTCTGGCCCATGTATAGCCCATGACGTCTTTCGGCCCATATGAGGCCCTTTGTAACTCTTGGCCCATTAGCGGCCCGTGCTGAAACTGGCCCATAATGAACAGTGTATTACTTTACACCCATTAACGGCCCGTGGTGAAACTGGCCTGTAATGAACAGTGTATCACTTTATACCCATTAACAACCCGTTATTCTGTTGGGCCATTTCCAGCCCAAGTTAGCTTTCGGCCTTCTGAGGGCCCATTTATTCTTGGGCTCATTTGCAGCATTCGGTTACTTACGGCCTGTTACTGTCATTTTCTGTTTGTGGGCCAAATTCAGCCCGTCGTTACAGTCGGCTCGTTTGTGGACCGTTAGTCTGTTGGGCCATTTTCATAGCATCACCAAATACGGCCTATTAACGGCCCGTTATGGTCAGCCCATAAAATGTACAGTTTCCATTAAAGGCCCATCCACAGCTCATTAAAGGCCCGTACAAGACCCATAAATGAGCCGGCGGCCCATGGATCTTACGAGATGTACAAGGCCCATGGATCCTACGAGACGTAGAAGGCCCATGGATCCTACGAGACGTAGAAGGCCCATGGGTCCTAGGAGACGTAGAGGGCCCATGGATCCTACGAGACGTAGAAGGCCCATGGATCCGACGGCCCGTGAAGGGCCATGGTCGGGCGAATTGGCCCCCGTTTGAACGATATAGCATATTCAAAGAATTATCCTACTCAATACTATCACCTCTAAAAAGCCTACACTATTACAACAAAGAGATCAAGGCATAGAAAGGTAGAATAATCCTACACTATACAATAAAGAAATTACATCCGATTATACCCACTGGGCATTATGGTTCGGCACAAGTGATAATAAAGCATACACAAACAGCAAATTACATACACTGGGCAAATACAGCTCATACATCATGGACGCGCATCAACTTAACTCCATTTGAACTATAATCTCTTCAGAAAATAGGATTGGCCGGATTCAGATAGCACAAATTTCAGTCTGCAAAATCTCCAATTCCTTCATGGTTACCTCAGTGTCTTGTTTCATATTTTGACTCCTGCATCTAATACCTGCATGTCCAGTCTCAACTTGTTGATTATACGTTGACAATCATGTACACGTTGTCTTGCCACCTCTAGTTGATGCTCGAGAACATCAGCACATTCCAATTCCAATCCATAATCATTCGGTAACGGCCATGCCGCACTGCTCGCAGATCTTTGTGTTGATGTCACTTCATCCTGAAATGTTTCTGTAACTACACATGACTAGGGCAAAAATATAGTTACAACAGTGAAGCGAACAAGACACTATTTTGTACTACATGGCAAAATAGCACTAACAATAATGTTACACGTCACTTTCAAAAAAATGTTACACGTCATGAAGCATAAGCAGGTGATATTTTAAAATTATAAAAAAGATAGTCTGTGCAACCTGCATACAGAAATCCCTCTTAGCTCACCAGAGGAGCATGATGTTGGGGCCCAATCGAAAACACAGACAAGTTACAAATTTATACAGCACGTTGCATATAAGTAAGCAAGTAGTTGGCCATTCTGTGCCTCAATTAAAGTCTTAGGGAGCATAATGAACAGCAGAGGGTTTCATACAAACATACTACAGCAGGCAAAACTATGCAATCATTAGCGTAGTATAAACTAGATTGTGAGCCTCATGCAATAATAGTTGGTTAATAGACTTCAAAGCTTCAGGCACACTTCGGCAGAGTAATTAAATGGTAAGGCCTTTAATTATGTCAACTAATAGTGATACAAGTACCGAACATCAGGCATGATTATTTGGGCATCTCATTAACTAAGGACAAATAAAGCAATTGAAAAGAGAAAATTAACTATGCCTGAAACAAACAAGGAATTGAACTGTTGAGTTGCATACAATGACTTACCTTAGCAGGTTGAAGAGGCTCGGCGCAGCTCCTACTTCTCTTGCAAGGCTCCTTCCTAACATCTTGTACTTGGAAATCCTCAATCTTATCTTCATTGCACCCCCTCTGCAAGGTGACACAAACTAGTTACTCGTCTCCTTGGAAGATAAATATGCATACTTTCCAGTCTGTGAACACAAAAGAATGAGATTATAACAAAACAACACCACATAATGAAACATGCCGCATCTCTTGCACTTGCACACAATGAAATGAGCATTTACTATGTCTGCACTATGTAAAAACTAGGCATACCTTCGAACTGGATCTCCAGGTACTCTTGGAGAGCCTACTGTAGTTTACAACCAAACCTTTATGTCACCTATGAGTTAGACAAGGCCCCACTACAGCAGCCCTTAGTGTTTAAATCGTTGACAAGCTCTGTTAGAGTGTTATGTCAAGAACAGCAAGTAATCAAAGCAAACAGTCCTAGTATGGTTGGCTGATGCAAACAAGCAATTGAACAGATGTGTGAGCAAATCTTACATATCAAGAAAAGAAGCAAAGAAGGAGGCTTAAAGACCATCACTTGACTGACCAGATTTAAGGGGCATTTAAATATCATGTGCAACGTATGAACTAACATAAACATTGCATATTTCCAGATTCTACAATGGAATGCACATGTATTAGGTTATGCCATCTATGATGATGCCTAAATGTACAGATAGCAGGCAGGAGAGATTCATCATTGCACGCACAATTGAATTGCAGGTTAAGGGCCAGTTCGATTCCTCCTTTTCAGGGCATATTGTCAAAATAAGCCATAAAAGTTGTAAAGAAGTCATTTTTGAGTTATGGGCTTGGGCTTAACTAATTTCACTTTGGAGGGAGGTGTTTCGGGTAGAACCTCACTAAAAATTGAAGGGAAGGGGACTAGTGAAATGACTCTGTTGTCTGCCTATATTACACTCAAAATGCAACTGCTGACGCCCGTGTCACACCTGACCCTCAAGTAAAACAAACACGCAAGCATTCATTGCCCTGCCCGCTTGCATCTCCTCTCCCCTTTCCACTATACGATGAATTGCTATGAGCTGCTTCTGCTGCTGCTATATGATGCATTGCTATGAGCTGCTCCTGCTGCTGCTATATGATGAATTGCTATGAACTGCTGCTGCTGTATGATGAGTTGCTATGAGCTGCTGCTGCTATATGATGAATTGCTATGAGCTGCTGCTGCTGCTATATGATGAGTTGCTACAAGCTGCTCCTGCTGCTGCTATATGATGAGTTGCTACAAGCTGCTCCTGCTGCTGCTATATGATGAATTGCTATGAGCTGCTGCTGCTGCTATATGATGAATTGATATGAGCTGCTCCTGCTGCTGCTATATGATGAATTGCTATGAGCTGCTGCTGGTATATGATGAATTGCAGACTGCTGTTGCTGCTGCTGTATGATGAGTTGCTATGAGCTGCTGCTGCTGCTATATGATGCTTTTAGGTAGTGCTGCTATACGATAATAACCAGCCACTTGGACCATCGAATTTCAATAAATAATTGTTCTTCATTTAAATGTGGGTCATGCGTTCTTCGTTTAAATTAGGCAATGAGATCTCTATGGAAAATATTGACCAAAGTAGATTGTGCCAAGTAGATGGTATCTTTGTATTTGCATTTTGAGCAAATAGTGATGGTCTGTTTTCCTATCATATTAATTACTGCACAGGGTTCAATTTGTGATGTTTGCAAGTCAAATTAATTTCTATATGGGTAGCAAAATGAAAAAAATATAATGCAATCTAGACTTTCCACTGATCATACCAAAGATAAGCTGAAAACGCAATGAAAATAACTGGTTGGCTTATTACATGGAGCTTATATTCACAAGTGCTTATTTTCTTAGGATAACTCGTAATAACTGTCCCTAAGAAACTTGGCTAATAGAACTGGCATACAAATAACATGTCACGATGATTGCAATGGAGGAGTGACGTACCATGGCACACTATATAGGCTCACCACTGCCTCTCCTTTTTTGCGATGTTCCATGAAATTGCCACATACATCTTGTACTTTTTCATTGTGTAACCCTATATGCAAGTTGACACGGCTAATTTCAGACATCTCTACATGATACTACATTGCATATCCCTTGCGCATATTTAAACCACCAATTAATGATTGTGTGCGTACCATAAACTAGCCATGACTCTGTATGCTAGACTAGCAGGCACTCTAAGGGAGCCTAATGTAGTGCACTGGAATTCCTACATGCCACCTACGATTTTGTGTAATGTACTGCCCCTGTTCCTAAATATACGTCTTTGTAGAAATTCCAGTATGGACCACATACAGATGTATATAGATGCATTTTCGAGTGTAGAGTCACTCATTTTGCTCCGTATGTAGCCTATAGTGGAATCTCTAGAAAGACTTATATTTAGGAACGGAGGTACGAGGTAGTATCATGTATGACATCTACATATCTAATTTAGCAGCCATTAGTAGAAATCATTGTCTGCACAAAGGGATTACAGGTCGAAAATCCTAGCAAAGCACGCTGGCTGGCACAGAACAATACAAGAGAGAGAGAGAGACGCACTTACAAGATCATAGCAATGCCTCAGTCCAGGATCTTGGTTGGACAAGCTGTTAGATCCAGAAGAAACATCGTCCTTGTAGTTTTTGCCACCTGCATAACAGGTAACAGTGACCGGTTAGTATATTTGAAGTACATCGGGCAGGTGATGCTGTACGGGTTTAAAGGTGACAAGTACTTAGGCCGTGGCGGGTGCTTGGCATCTCTCCAGACTGTGGGAATCAGGTTAGAAACATCGAGGGTGATGACGCTGCGCTGGCTGTCGGGGTCCGTTAAGGAGATCTAGAACCGTCGAGTAGGGTGTTTGTGGAGCGGCTCCGGTTGGGTGGACTATGGTGTGGGCGAAGCGGATCTATTGCTGTGGACGAGGGCGTAGGTGAAGCTGCTCCAGTGGTTGAGTTAAGGATGGTGTTGACGATGCGGATCTGCGGCCGTGGACGGGGCGTCAGAAGCTACTCCAGTGGTTGGGTTAAGGGTGGTGTCGACGATGCGGATCTGTGACCATGGATGGGGCGTCAGAAGCTGCTCCGGTAGGTTGGATGAGGGTGCGAGGAAGCGGATCTGAGGCCGTGGACTTGTGAGTTGGCAAAGCGGCCCCAGTAGGGTTGAGAATGATATAGGCGAAGCTACTCTGGTAGGGTTGAGGAAGGTGGCGGCGAAGCGGCTCTGGTAGGGTTGAGGAAGGTGTCGGCGAAGAGGATCAGAGGCCGTCAATGGGGGGTCGGTGGGGCGGCTCCGGGGGGTGTGGACGAAGCGTCTCCGGTGGGGAGTATGAATGAGCCGCTGCAGATGCGCGACGGTTGACGGGAGTACCGGCAAAGCAGATCCGGCGCCGTGGACAAGGCCGACACTGAATGGCCTGTGGTATAGTGGTGGATGAGCAGTCTACTTGTTTCTAGGGGAGGTGGGAGGGGTAGATGCGGCCGCAGAAGCAGATCCGGCAAGGTGGACGCTGCTGACAGTGAATGGGCTATGGTACACCGGTGGATGAGCAGTCTAGGGTTTCGAGAGGGGAGGGGAGAAAGGGTGATGAAGTACGAACGACGCGATGTAAGATGCTCTGGTGTTGTGGAGTTAGTTGTTTTTGCGGGAGGGGGAGAGGAAATGGGGGTGCCGTGTAGTGGGGGAACCGGAAGTTACCAAAGCAGCCCTGACCTATCATGTAGATGAAGGCGGTATTATAACTGTTGGTCTCCATGCACCAAGGACAAAAGGGGGATTTCGCATGCTAAAGACTAAGGTGGCGGAAATTTTAGAAGGAGGCGGGAGATTTTGCCGCCCGCGGGATCGTTCGTATCTAGTTTCAACTAATTTTGGACCGTGCTAGCGGGAAGGTCATGCTAGACTGTGTACACGTGGGACGCGTCAGCAGTTAATAACTGGTGTGAAGTCCACCCCAGAAAAAAGACAATAACTCGGGATGATGCGCCGATAACTTGGACGTTCACACGGGCGCGACCAATCGTACGGGTGTAGTGGTGCGTTCACAAAAAAAGGGATCAAACACTCAGCCTATGTATTTCTCGTGTAAATAGATAATTTAGTGCCATTGGTTATTTACTTTAAACATAATGCATTGACATGTTAGTGTAGAGGCACACAAAAAGAAATGGATATTGTAGTCAGATACTTAAAAGTATTACCTCATATGATTACATAGCCTCCATTTCATAAATTGCAGACCCGTTGAATTCATATATGAATATTACATATATTAATTCAAAATAGAAACTTAAATCATCCAAGACTAATGAATTTGAATGCAAGAGTAACAATGGTGCATGTTCATGATAGCTACATTGGTTGTTTGAAGAAACATTACTGTAACTTTGGCATGCACAACTAAAAAGGCTTATTTAAATAGAAAAAATGTGATATGTGTGTGTCCAATCTTTATAGCGTTGAATCGATATTGTACCTTTGGCCACAATATAAAGCAGATATTGACTTATGTTCAAGCGATACACGTCCACGATCGCTAGATAGTGATACGTGAATGAATTGTGCAATCTCTCTCACACGCATACATATCTCATTTCCCCGTGGGCATCGGAATCACACACGTGCACTTCGTGTATTTCTCTCCCTCCGTAAGGGTTAAAGTCGTCTTTCTACCCCGTCCTACAAGTCTCTCACACAGAAATACACACGCTCTCTATCTCTAACATGCCCACCCCTTTAATTCCGCCCACCCACAGCCACTAATGTCTCTCACACATATGCTATCTACCTATCCCTTAATATAGCTAGATATGTGTCACACAAACTTCTTCTCCCTACTAGCAAGATGCCCATGCGTTGCACGGAACATCAAGATGCATTTGTATGTGAAGTTTATCTTGTGGGAGAAAAGAATGAACGAGGGAATGCCTTATTTGCAAATGCGGAGAGGGGTGTGGGAATCTTTTTGCAAAATTGCCATAGTTTCCTTCCTGTCCGTCGGATATAAATTGGATGGCCTATATTGCAGGATGGCAGGAACACCATCATCACCAACTCTGTTTTTTATAAGAGTATAGATATGTGAGTGTCACTACCCCCCCCCCCCCCCACACCCACACTTCCCAACACCGAAGGAGTAGGGTGACACCTCGATCTTGATACTAATCTATCGACTGGCTTCTCTCTCAAACATACACACACACACACACACTACCCGGCACCGAAGGAGCTAGTAGGGTGGCACATCGATCTTGATAATAATCTATCTACTCCTCTTTCAAACACACACACACACACTCGCTAGTTGTGCCTCTGTGCCTACCACGCACACTCTCGATACGTCTTTCTCTCCCTCCCCCCAACAATGACAGCAGAAGGGTGGCAACACGATCTGATCATAATATGTCAGTTGGTTTCTCTCTCAAACATTGTGTCTCGGTGCCTCGCTTGGTAGCCCCTCGATATGTAGACTTCTCGCGCGCGCATAGCTATAGTGACAATGATGCTGAACCCAGTGTGCCTTGTTTTTACTGGCCTCATGTGATAGGTTTCACCCTGTTTTTTGTTAATTAACAAGGCAACCTTTTCTTTGTTACTACTAGTGAATCTGAAATCATTCGGGGTAGACATAAAATATATCACTTCAACCCAATTATCGCAGCAACCATTTTAAAAGAAATAAGCTAGCTGCCCGTGCGTTGCACGGAACATCAAGATGCATTTGTATGAGTAGTTTATCTTGTGAGAGAAAAGGTTGAATGAGGGAAGGCCTTATTTGCGAACGTGGAGAGACGTGTGGGTATATTTTTGCAAAATTGCCATAGTTTCTTTCCTATCCGTTAGATATAAATTCGACGGCCTATATTGCAGGATGGCACGCGCACAATCATCACCAACTCTGTTTTCTACTCCCTCCGTGCGAAAATACTTGTCATCAAAATGGATGAAAAGAGATGTATCTAAAACTAAAATACGTCTAGATACATTTCCTTTTATCCATTTTGATGACATGTATTTCCGGACGGAGGGAGTATTTGTCTTTTTAGAGATTTCAACAAGTGACTATGACCGGACCTTACCAACATATTCAAAAAAGTAGTCCATCATTTTGATGTTACCCTCTTTTCTTGGCGGTGCAGTGCCATCTGGATACCTCATAAATAAATAAAGTACTACATGATACTAATATATGATACATGGCGCAGGAGTACTAAGTATTATTAATACAGTTTTGCTAGAACTCATCTAGATGAGATATAATTTGGTCTCATTCATCTTTTATAGCCATTGGATGTGATGCTATATAAGATGCGTGTGTGCTGACGTGGTTTGTATTTGTTCTTGTGCAACGAACTGACCACTGCATGTCATGTTTGATAGTCTCAAGTCATTAAAAGCATACAAGCCCCACATCTCTTCTTGGTTGATTCCTCTATTTATGTCAAAAAATAAGAAACAACGTGAGATTTAATGCACTACGCCTATGTGTTTACTATTTGGTTTTCATAAGATGACTTAATACTCACCTAGACGGAGGGAGTATTCGATTTGACAGCGGGCGGTGCAGTTCCCGATATGGCTTTAATGCAGACGAGGGAGGGAGTAGCGGTTCCCGATATGTTGAACGGCCAATGAATCCTTCTTCCATTAATGCATGAGGGAAGTAATGGGAGGTGGTCCGGGAAAAGAGGCTGCACGATGTGAATGCAACGCAGTTTGCCCTCATTGCCCTCATATAAAGGCGCCCCTCCATTCCAATGCATCTACCACATCGTACGCACCTAAGCATTTGCCTAAGCACCTACACTAAGCGCAAAAGAGCTCACTACAGACCCATGGCGGTGATGCTCATGAGTGGCCAGCGGCTGCGCCAGATGGTCGACGACGCCGGCCTGCGGCATGGTGCCGAGGATCTTCTCCAGACGGTGTTGGAGAACGGCTGGTGGATGGCCGCCTTCGACACCAACTACGACTCTCAGTTGGACCAGATGATTGTTGCCACCAGCAACAAGTTCACCGTCCTCAAGAAGCTCGCGGACGACATCGCCATACTCCTCCATCTCGCGTGCCTGGGATCCTCATTGCTTGCCACCCTAATCGGCCTCCATGGCCGGAACCTCTTTCAAGCACTGGTGGCCCTGCGACTGCCTGCCGACGCCATGAAGAATGTCCACCTGGAGGTCGCACTCGCCGCGAGGCGCCTCGCCCTGCAAGAATTCGTCGACCTACACATCCACACGTATGAGGAAATCGTGTACATAGGTATCTACAAGGCCAGTGAGGACGCTACGACGTTGGCCTTCCTCAATCGGCTGGAAGCCTTGGATGCCTTTGCTGAGAAGCACCTCGACCTCGCCACAAAAGTCGCCGCTACTTAGCCGCCGGTCGGTGGCCCGGCGCACTAAGTTGAGGAGGAGGAGGTCGTACGTTCATGGATCCATCTTTCTTCTTGCCTTCTGTAACCAGCACTGCGATCGCATCATCATGGCCTTAATTCTTATTGTGTTATTGCATTCTTATTGCAGTCAACACCGACATGTGCGATCCCTTTGCTTAATTATATGCATCACTGTAACTAGTACTCCATCCGTCAATTTATAAGTTGTGCTTACCTTTTCCATCAACTTCGTGCAACACGCGGGCATCTTGCTAGAAACACTAGAATATGTCTATATAATCCGTATGTGATAGTCCATTTGAAATCTCAAAAAAGACAAATATTTAGGTACGGAGGGAGTAATATATTAGGAGTATATCAAAACAATAGTGATTTCTTTCAAGTTTGTGAACAAATACTACTAGTCTACTACTTTGGATCCGTCGCAACGCACGAGCACATTGCTGGTAAAAGGAAAAGGCCCGCCGCGTTCGCGTCGCACCCCCACATGCCCGGGAATCGGGAGTACAACACAGCCCGTCCGGCACGACACATGGCTTAGGGATGACGTGTTGCCTAGCATTTTCACTTTCATGTGGGACCGCCGTTGAGCAAACCGACACCCCGCCCACCGCCGGGTTGGAAAAAAGGAACGAGGGGAAGATCTAGCTGTAGCATGGAAGCCAAGAAATTTGGTGTCAGACGGGGCTCGTTGATAGAGTAGGAGGATTCCGTACTAGTACTACTCCTACTAGTACCAAGTTTGTACTCCTAATACTATATTACTAGTACTACCACTACTCAACTAGTAGGTATGTGCACGACACAACATCGTAGGTACAAAAAACAGGAAGATCTTGTTTTGGGTGATTTATCTTTTTTTCAATCAACGTAGTATGAATAATATGATGTGGGGGCACCATGAAGCTTATGTGGCTTCATTGCATGGCTATGGAAGGTTAGAGAAAAATTAATAGATAATGTGTTTAGAGTGCACTCCACTAAATAAATATATATATATACTTTGGATCCATTGCAACGGACCGGTACATCTATATCTATACCCCCTATATAGTGTGTGAAAAACTTTGAAAGTTGGTCGTTGGATGAAGCCAATCCGACGGTACAAAGATGGCAAATCCGAGCACTACTGGCCGTTGGATATCATCCACCAGATTCTGCCACATGTATAATCTAGAAGACTCCATGGTTGAACTTAATTCATGACTAAGGGCCTCTTTGATTCATAGGATTGCAGAAACACAGGAATAGGAAAAAAGTAGGATTGGAATGGCATGTTCATTGGATCCCTATAGGATTTGAGTTTGTTTGATTGTGTCACATGAAAAACAAAGGATTTCTTTCAAGAGGTTGGAGTGCATGTTAGAATTCCTGTGAAACGTAGTACAAATGAATCCTTAGGAAAATATTCTACATGATTCAATCCTACGAATCAAACGACCAACGTAGGAAAAATTCCTAAGGATTCTAATCCTTCAAAGATCCTATGAAAATCCTTTGAATCAAATAGACCCTAACTTTGCCACAACTAAGCTTAGGCAAAGTTATTAGTTCTTCAAGACGAGAGAAACAAGTTGGAAAGCCTAAGGGAATCTTGCCCCATTTTTTGTGTGTATGTCAGGTGGGGCCTTAGTGTGGCTTGCCTAAGGTGTGGCTTGAATCAAACACCCGCCTAAATTAATCAAACTTGCCTAACCTTACATTCCACCAGATTTTGCCACATGTTAGAATCCAGAAAGCTCCACATGTAGAAGCATAATGCACAAACCACCAGAATCTCATGCGTGCAATGCACATGTACCTTACTAGTACTAGTTGGTAGTAGTAAGAAACAAATTCCAGTTTTGGCACGAGCTTGTACTGCGGGAGCACCATAAGGCCTGCCGCAGGAGTTACATTTCCCTCTCGGGGCCCACGGGACCTAATTTCAGTGGCTTAGTGGTAGAAACAAGAAATGTGATGGTCGCCATGGTTCAACTTCCATGGACAAGCTGTCATGTCTGCTGACACATGTATATCAAAACTAGAGTGTTTATATTTCAAGCACGTGAACAAGTATTATTCTACTACTTTGGATCCATTGCAACGCACGGGCCAGCACATTGGTAGTAGTAGTGTCCATCTCTATCTCTAGAGGCCTTCCCTCGTTCATCCTTTTCTCTCACAAGATAAACTACTCATACAAATGCATCTTGATGTTCCATGGAACACACAAGGATGTTTCCTTGGGGGTCTCTCCAGCATGGCATGGCCGTAGTTGCAAGTTGACGCCCCTTGAGATGCCGACGTTGAGGGGCACTCGGATTTCCTCCGATGAGCAGGTAAGATGAGTTTGATCACGTAGTAAATGCATTCTAAAGACTACTTCCGTGTCCATTTCCTAATTCTCCCCCTGCCCACTGTTTCACAGGTTAGGCTCGGTGCGAGTGGAGATTGGCTTGCATATGTACGCGAGGGTACCAACATCAATTTGCACAACATTTACAACAGTGAAACCGTTCCCGTAGAACCTTTGTCCAACATTGGGATCAACCATGCAATGGGCCACCACATGAATTGGTACGATGGAACCACTGTGAGATTGAATAAGATAGCACGAACCTTGCACATGGCGGTCAAAGGCGGACCATGCTGTCTGCGGCCGATTTCTTGCCGTACGAGTAGGAAGACGCTGTGCTCCTTTCTAACCGCATCTTCGCGGTGACAAACCAAGGGACTTATTTTGTATGGGACACATCCTACGATATACTCCCTCTCTCCCAATTTATTTGTTTTGAATCTTTTCGTTCTATAAGTTTAAAATTAAATTTAGAGCTCCCCATCACATGTTGAGATTACAATGTCCATTAAATCGTTGCGTGCATGTATAGTAAAGAAACAAATCTCGAGTTTGGCACGAGTTCGTGCTGCGGGAGCACCACAAGCCCTGGCGCAGGAGTTACATTTCCCTCTCAGGGCCGTCGGGACTGAGCTTCAGCGCCTTACTACACCTACCTTTGAGTCAATAACATGTGGACCTGATAGGTGACTGGTCCACATGTAATGCTCCCGTAGGCAGAGGGGCAGTGGGGCCAAGAGGGGTGAGCCGCAGGTCGGGGGACATGTGGTTTCATGGGTTCGAGCGGCATCGTGGGAATCGCGGGTGGCTGTGGTAGAAACTTGATGCTCGCCGCATTTTAGGTGGCCCACATGTCATGCACACAAAGGCAGAGGGGCGGTGCGGCCGAGAGGGGTGAGGCGCACGTCGGGGGGCGTGGTGCCGTGGGTTGGAGAGGCGTCGTGGGAATCGCGAGATGAAACGTGATGGTCGTCGTAGTTGAACTTCCATGGACAAGCTGTCATGTCTACGGACACATGCACTGCATACCGATCACTGGAAGGAGTAGCAGAGAAAGCTATATATGCAGATAAATAGTTCCTTATAGTCAAGCAGACCCACGCTACTACTCTGTTCCAAAGACATGCACACCATCGAAATAGTCCATCTATATCAATATACACCGAGAGGGAATAATTTTTTTACAAGAGAGGAAATAGTTCATCCATCCATAATGCCCTCCTGCTGGTGCAGCCTTTTCTTCTTCTTTTCTTCTTCTTCTTCTTCTTCTTGTTCTTCTTCTTCTTCTTCTTCTTGTTCTCATTCTCTGTGGGATACGGCTTCGCAACAAGCTCTTTGGACCTTGCAGCTATCTCGAAACTCACACGGGCATCAAGGGCAGCATATTTTATCCGCTCGTACGTCAAGGGATAATTCTCCCATCTAGACGACCTTAATGCCACCGTCTCGTCACCCTTCTAAAGATTTGTACCGAGCACAAAATTTGCTACGTCGAATAGGGATGGTGTCTATTTATCACAAACTTCTACATGAATTTTGATTCTGGTTTGTAGGTCAGCAATGCTATTCAAATCAAGGTTGTACTGCTCCAGCTTCTGTTTGTCCCCTTCGATGGCTGCCCCACAAAAGTATATGTCCTCCCGAGACAAGAAATCGTGAAGCTCACCTGGTATGGAGGGCGAGTGTATGATGTGGTACACCAAAACATCATCTTCGAAGCACAGCTGAAGGACGGCGGCGCGCTGGATCTTCCCAGGGGCACGCTCCGTGTACTCTGCGTCGAGACCGATGACCCTCGTCTCTACCTTTTCAAGGGAGTTGGATACATTGTTGATCCACTGCCGAACAACCCTTGGGTGGACGGTGACAGTGGCAACTATGCGCATCGAGCCTTCGACGAGGACATGTTGGACACTAAAAACCCGCATCTCAATCTCTATCACCATTTGGAACCGCTGGAACGGAGGGCTATGGTTTGGAGAATTAGGATTAGATGGCTAGTCTAACTGAAGTAGTAGATGATTATTTAAAGAGGTTAAAACAATGTGAACGCAGTGGGGTTTGGATGCAAATGTAGACGAAGGGGTGGTGAAGAAGCCGAGGAGAATCGGTTCCCGATGGAGAAGTAAATGGGAGAAGTTGTGTGCAGGCAGTTGATTAGACGGCTAGGTAGACTAAACGAAAAGGCTATGCAGGTAGACTGATGAGTCGTACCTGTTCGTGTACGTGCCCATCCTTCCTGATTGGTGGGACCTATGCAAGCAGATAAAACATGTGTCGTAGTTTTTTTTGAGCGCGTGAGTGGGAGACACAACATTCTCTGGTTAAGGAATACTCCCTCCGTTTAGGTGAGTATAAGTCACCTTATGAAAATCAGGTTTTCCCAAAACCTTTTGGCATGGAGCATTAACTTCCTGCTCGATCCCCTCCCAGCCTCGTTAGCCAGCGTTCTCTTCCTCTTCTGCCGTGTTCTACCTTTCCATTTTTCCTCTTCTCAAGTGTGGAACGATCTGCATGCCGTCCTTGATGCACCAGAATGACCACTACATGCATCACGGCAGAGCGTTGATTGGGAATGCACGAGAATTTGGTTCTGCTTGCAATATGGATGATACCTGAACGATGAAGTGAATAGGCATGCTAGCACGGGAGACCTATTTACGTTATACAATACTGGAGTACTCATGTACCTACTACTACTAGTAGTAGTACAACTGTGGTACACTTGATGGTCAAAATACTATTCATCCGGTCCTCACAGTGAAGTGACAACACCTTGCGCCCGACACTAGTCCAGGCGGCATGTTCGGGTTAGCAAAGTCAGCCTCACCCTGTGCACAGTGCAGTCTGTCACCGCCGCTATACAACACATTGGCGCCTCGCCTCGTCTCCCTCTCCGCTCCCATAGCACCATTCCATCTTCATCTCCTTCTCCATCTCCATCTCATTGTGCCCCCGTGTACCGTCGCCTCACTCGCCTCCCCCAGTACCACTATTCCCTCGCTAGCCGCTCCAACACCGACATCCTTCTCCCCGTAAATCAAGCCCCCTTCCAAACTCCACCATGGCCGAACGCGAACCGCGCAGCATCCATATGAGCCGCGATTGGAGCAATCTCCCCAGTGACATCCTCGACCTGTATTGTTCGTGTATGGATATGTTGAGCGCCCTGTGGCTGGCTGCATGCTCGAGGGACATGCACACGGCCATCGTCGGAGCGAGGCCTAAGCTTTTCAAGACACCCTGCTTGCTGCTATCTGGTCTTGCGAGATTGGCTCACCATGATACGGAGGCGTGCATGATGCCCCTCGACTTCAATCCAATCTCCATTAGCCGAAACTTCTTTGCAGGTATGTAGTGGGTCGCCGTACATCATTTCCCTCGACATCGATCCGATCACCATCGCCCGAAACTTCTTGGCAGGTATGTACTGGGTCGGCATGAACTCCCACTGGATGGCTGCCTTCAGAGAAGACGGTAAAAAGTTGGTGCTCGTGAACTCCCAGACCTACCATGAGATTATCCTTCCTCCGTTGGATTATATAGAGTATTACCATCGCGGTCCAAGCCATCTAGATTACTACGTCAGTTGGACGGACCTTGTTTTGCAGAAGATTGTAATCTGCCAAGTGCCCACATGACATGCGAATTACACAGACTTCAAGCTAATTGCCTTGTTCGACAGCGGACTCGCCTATCTTTACGCCGGTGCCTTCTTTAGCTGGAGACAACTCGGCTCGCAGTGGATCATCATCAAAGCTGATACACACTTCTGTGATGCTATTGAACACAATGGCATCATCTACGCGATCGACAAAGCAGATGGCACCATGTATTGCTGGGACGGCGCATGTAAGTTGTTTCCTCTCATGTTAATGATGACGCCATGACACTGTTTGAACTTTTTGTGATGATTGGCATATCTCTGTTTGAGCAGAATTTGAGTAGAACTATGGCAATGTATTAGAGACGCCGTAAATCAGCTATATTTGGAATGAGTTAATTCATGCGATTGTGGCCATGTCATTACAGCCAATTTGTACCCTGAATAATCAAACGGTTAGGAATATATGGATATTATCCTTATTTTACAGTAATCTATATACTACTACTAAATATGAGTGTGTATCAATGTCCATGTTAGTTTCCTCATTTTTATGATGTAGAAACATGCACCACACTGTTGGTTTCATCTAACCATACATTAGGGAAGTAAATGTGCATATGGAGAACTCTATATTTGGAAGTAGTGAAATCCTGCAATGCTTACCATGTGTACATACCTATATTCGCCCTTCAGCAATCAATGGCTAGAATAATATCCTCACAAAAATTTTGCCCACAGAACACGAGTATATAACAATGCATGGTCTGTTAGTTACCTTGAAGAATTTGTTTGTGAGGATAGAACATGATTACATAACATGCATGACATGGTAGTTTCCTGTGAAGAATCGATTGCGGGATAACATGAGTATAACCATGCATGGCACTTCTATATTATCGAACCCAGTATACATTTCCTTGTATTTTCCTCCCAGTTCCAACAGGGACATATCAATGCTGTTTCTTGCATTATCCTACTCATACTCTGAACAATGCTGATCTTACATTGACAATGCCTGTCCTTTTTGATATGATGCAGTGTCCCTACAGTTACTTCCCTTTGTAATCACACCACCTTTACCAAAAACAGGGAAGCACAACTGGTTCCTCGCTCAATCAGACGACGGCAAAAGACTGATGATCATTCGGACACATGAGCCGGAAAAGTTATATTGCAAAAACCCCACTGTATACAAGCACCATAAAATATGTGAGTATCCGGACAATGGCTGTACGTCTATGAGCAGGATACCAGCTTGTTGGGACCTTTAGGATTTTTTAGTTGGAGGCCGGTAAATAGCCTTGGCTCACACTCTCTGTTTCTCGGACTCAATTATCCGATTAACCAGGAGATCACCGTTGGAAAGGACCTTGATGGCAGAGAGGCTCTCTTTGCTATGGAAAACTGTGTCTACATGGCGAGCCCTAGGAGTTCAGGAGCAAACTCCCCTGATTGTCAACGATACAGCTTGCAGCCAAAAGAAGGTGAGAATGAAAAAGGCATCCGGATTAACTTTGATCCTTGGATGTCTCAATTACGACATGCAGTGATGTGGTTCGAGCCTTCAGGTTGATAGGTAATTGGGTTGTTGCATCGAAAGGGTGGAGTACAAGTGTCTCCGGATCACTGGTCGCTGAAGCGGGGCTGCAAATTATGATGGTGTTGGATCATCTCTTCGAATGACTTTGTTGTCTTTGCTGCTGGTTCTGGATGGGTAGTTCTTTCTTTTGTTATGCATATTCCTTGTCATTTGGTCATCCTCGTCTATGTCACTCTTACTATGTAATAGTTGCTTCTGTCTAGAATGTCATTCTTGTCTGGATCACGAGAGTCTGAGCACTACAGATGGGTGCGTTTTTGTGGTGTAGCAAGACTTCTTATGAACTATCATGTCTTGCTGTTTATGTCAGTAGTAGTCACTAGTCAGTGTTTGAATGTTGTATATATCGTTGTTTCGAACTATTTATTGTCTCGAACTACTGGTGGGATAAATGAGGGCATCACTATTCTCCAGTGTTCAGAGTATATCTCCTTTTTTCAAGTTATATAATTTGAGCTTAGTGTCTTTTCGATGATGTACACTTGTTTGGGCCAGTGAAGTGTCGTTGAATATGGGCCGAGTAGTAACGTAATGTCAAACAGGTCAATTATGACTCTCAGGCCGGGCTCTCAAAAGATCCTGAAAAAATAGGCCAGGCTCTCCAAAAAAGAATGAATAAGGACTCTTAGGCCGACATGTGGGCGCCACCGGTGTTTTCGTGCACTCGCGTGCCGAGAGCGTATTGGCGCGTGCTCGAAATTCATGCTACCTTTTCATCTGCAGTCTCCCGCCCCTCCCCCACCTCTGGAATCTCGATTTCTACTCCTGTTCCCCCAAATCCCCCTCCTATACTCCCTGTACTCAAGCGCACTATCATGTCGCCGGTCAACGCGGATCTCCGAGCCAAAGATCCTGAGGTCCGTCCTGCCTTCTGTCGCTGCGTGCTGTCGCTCAACAGTGGCATGGCAGCGCTTGACGACCAGTTTGCCGGCAAAGTGTTGATGGTAACCATCAACGACGACTGGCCTCCCGTCTCGCCGGATGACCTTGTCAAAGCTCTTGGCATTGCGCACGACATCCAAATAAGTGACTTGCTCGTCGAAGTCTATCCGCCACTGGCTGATTTCTTCATCAGGTTCCAGACAACTTTCGACTGTAGTCGTGTGTTCGAATCTTCCCGGCATTTGTTCTGCGATGGCGCGTTGGTGAGCTTTGATCGGTGGCACCCAGGATGGGGCTCGGTGCCCTCTGAGCTTGAGTTTTTAACAAAGCTTACCTTCCACGGCATGCCTCGACGTGCTTGGAACAGCGAGTCCATGAACGAGCTTATCAATGACCTTGGAGGTGAGCTCGTAAATATGTTTGTTCCTCCAGACAGCTGGGCTCTGACGGTTATGGCATGGATGAAGAAGCCGTCCACCATACCGAAGGTGATTGGTGTTGAGATACCGGTGCAGGAACTGGGTTGTACTATTCATCGCAACCAAGGCTGCCGCGGACCACGTTAGGGATGTACCGATATCGAGTGTTCGTGCATGTCGAAGAAGTGGTCAATCCATCAATCGAAGTCCTGCCGCCACCGCTGGTGCCAGGGTCCGTCGACAACGTCCATTACAGGAGTCAACGTCAGACTTTCCCCGTGTTGCTCGGAACGATGGATGGCACAGGGCCTACTCCATCGCGCGGCGGAGGCCACTGCTTCTTTGGGAGAAGAGGCAGGGCTGGCTGCCTGGATGTGCTCTAATTTGAGGTAACAACTGAATCTTGTCAGATACTAGTTAAATCCGAGCTATGGGTGTGAAGCACTGATATGCCAGTACATTCGATTGTGACCTGTTCTAATTTTGTACCTGAACTTTTTTTAGAAAGGGTTGTACGTCAACTTAATGTGCTAGGAGAACTTATTGTCTTGTCTGCATGTTTTCTTTGCACAACATTCAAGATATTTCCCCGTCATTGATGAAGACGATGAACCGTTATGTACGACTTCGTTGGTTTCAACATAGCCCTTCCCGTAGCGATCCACTGCTTCCATCTTGATTGTGCCGCCTGCATGAAATTTTTGTATGCAAGTTCAGTGTGCTATGATGTTCTATATGATTGTGTCAACTATATAAGTTTTTACTGAGCATCAGCAATGCATATGGCTGAAAGATGTATTCACGAGCATCGGCCGATGGGTCTCTCTCTCTCTCTCTCTCTCACACACACACACACACTCAAACACGCGCGCGCACGCGCGCACGCACGCACAAGTGGGACCCGTTGAATTATTTATTTGCTTGTGACAACTTTTAATTAGGTTCCACTGTAATCTAACTTTTTTCTTAAGTTATTAATTGAGCTCAGTGACTTCAAAAGGTTGTACAGAAGCCTTGTTTGGGCCTTTCCGGCGTCGCTGAATGTGGGCTAAGTAACCATGTTAGGTTGTACTGTACTACACAGGCCTTTTTCGCTATTTTTTCTTAAATAATACATTTTTTTATTAATTTTCATAAATATTACGCTGGGTAAATTTTTTTCAAAAATAACACACCGTCCGCCCGCTGCAGGCCGACCGGGCCTATTCGGCCCACAGCAGGCCGATTGGATTCCAGTCGGCCTACAGTTGGCCGACTGGCCCCTGTCGGCCCACTGTGGGCCGACTGGAGCTAATTGGCTCGCTGTGGGCTAATTGTTTTTTCAAAAGTGCTAATCATGTATTTAAAAAATATGTGTATTGTGACCTCCTCCGCTCGCTGTGGGCCCACTGTTGACTAAAAAATATGTTTTAAAAAGTGTTAATCATGTATTTAAAAATTGTTAAATGTGTGTATAAAAATGTTGCTTATCTATACAAATTTTTTTAATGTGTGTATAAAAAATAGCTTTTTTTTCAACATCAGCAATGCAACTGGGCCGACAGTTGTATAAAATATCCGGGTCAACTTGTTATTCTCCGCCCGACTGGGCTGCAAACTTTCCTAGGAGGTATGCATTAGGCTTAACAAGAAAATGGACTTTAAAAATAATAAATGGGATGTAATTATAATAAATGGACAGTTACTATGCACCAAACACGTAATTAGTTTGAAAAATATATTATTTTTGGAATTTAATTTTTTTAATTTCATTACTTGTTGCGCGCGCAATATTTCGTTGGATTTTAACGTAATACAAATTTATTTTGAAATTATATTTAACCTGACTAGAAATTTCGGATACAAATATTTCGGATCCCATCAAAATGTGGGATTTTTTTTGAATTCTGTTTTGAGCGGTTGTTTGAAATTATTAATCGTTGTCCTAGCTAGAAGTTGGGTTGTACTCTTAACAAACTGTAAATGGCTTGTAGTAAATTCCATTAGAATTAAAAAATGGGCTGTATATTCTTACAAATCGCAAACGGGCTATATGTTCTCTGCCAAATCCGAGCTGTGGGCCTATTAAGTTAACACGTACCAAGGGCTTTGTCAACTTAGTCAATTAAACGATTCTAGCTGAAGTGATCGTACGATGTCCATCCAATGGCCGTAGTGCTTCTTCAACCTCTGGTCTTCTTGCTCCAGCCGCCCAAAGCAGCGCCGGTCGTTTCACGTGCTCCTGTCTCCCGTGGCTGGCTGTGATGCCGCGGAGGCCTCACCACCCCGTACTACTCCCACCGCTGGCCAGGCCATCCCTCTACTCACCCACACCCTCTGTTATTCTGCGGCGACGGCGGACTCACACCGTGTTGGGGATCGTAGCAGAAATTTTAAAAAAAATTCGTACGTGTCACCAAGATCAATCTAGGAGATACTAGCAACGAGAGAGAGGGAGTGCATCTTCATACCCTTGAAGATCGCTAAGAGGAAGCGTTACTAGAATGCAGATGAGGTAGTCGTACTCGTAGCGATTCAGATCGCGGTCGATTCCGATCTAAGCGCCGAACAACGGCGCCTCCGCGTTAAACACACGTGCATCCCGGTGACGTCTCCCATGCCTTGATCTGGTAAGGAGAGAGGGAGAGGTTGGGGAAGACTCCGTCCAATAGCAGCACGACGGCGTGGTGGTGGTGGAGGAGCGCAGTACTCCAGCAGGGCTTCGCCAAGCACTACGAGAGACGAGGAGGGAGAGAGGAAGGGCTGCGATTTGGGAGAGAGAGACTCGTGTGTTGTGCAGCCCCAAAACCTCCACTATATATAGGGGCAAGGGCAAGGGGAGGTGCCCTAAGGTTTCCCCTAGGGGGGGCGGCGGCCAGGGCAGATGGGATCTCCCCCTTGGGTGACTTGGCCCCCAAGCCAGGAGGTGGGAACCCTAGATGGGGCACCCCAAACCCCCTGGTCACGTGGGAATAGGTGAGGGGGGCGCACAACCCCTTAGTGGGCTGGTTTGCCCCCTTCCCTTGGCCCATGAAGCCCCCAACACTTGCCGGGGCTCCCGAAACACCTTTTGGTCATGCTGGTCATCACCCGGTACCTCCGGAACACTTCCGGACTCCAAAACCCTTCGTCCAATATATCAATCTTCACCTCCGGACCATTTCGGAACTCCTCGTGACGTCCGGGATCTCATCCGGGACTCCAAGCAACATTCGGTAACTACGTACATACTTTCTCTATAACCCTAGCGTCATCGAACCTTAAGTGTGTAGACCCTACGGGCTTGGGAATAATGCAGACATGACCGAGACATCTCTCTGGTCAATAACCAACAGCGGGATCTGGATACCCATGTTGGCTCCCACATGTTCCACGATGATCTCATCGGATGAACCACGATGTCAAGGATTCAGTCAATCCCGTATACAATTCCCTTTCTCTACCGATATAGTACTTGCCCGAGATTCGATCGTCGGTATCCCAATACCTTGTTCAATCTCGTTACCGGCAAGTCTCTTTACTCGTTCTGTAACACATCATCCCGTGATCAACTCTTTGGTCACATGGTGCACATTATGATGATGTCCTACCGAGTGGGCCCAGAGATACCTCTCCGTTTACATGGAGTGACAAATCCTAGTCTCGATTCGTGCCAACCCAACGGACACTTTCGGAGATACCCGTAGTGCACCTTTATAGCCACCCAGTTACGTTGTGGCGTTTGGTACACCCAAAGCATTCCTACGGTATCCGGGAGTTGCACAATGTCATGGTCTAAGGAAACGATACTTGACATTAGAAAAGCTTTAGCAGACGAACTATACGATCTTGTGCTAGGCTTAGGATTGGGTCTTGTCCATCAAATCATTCTCCTAATGATTTGATCTCGTTATCAATGACATCCAATGTCCATGGTCAGGAAACCATGACCATCTATTGATCAACGAGCTAGTCAACTAGAGGCTTACTAGGGGCATGTTGTGGTCTATGTATTCACCCATGTATTACGGTTTCCGGTTAATACAATTATAGCATGAACAATAAACAATTATCATGAACAAGGAAATACAATAATAACCATTTTATTATTGCCTCTAGGGCATATTTCCAACAGTCTCCCACTTGCACTAGAGTCAATAATCTAGTTCACATCACTATGTGATTGCAATGAATCCAACACCCATGGGGTTTGTTCATATCTTGCTTGTGAGAGAGGTTTATTAGTCAATGAGTCTGAACCTTTCAGATCCATGTGTGCTTTACAAATATCTATGTCATCTTGTAGATGCAGCTACCATGCGCTACTTGGAGCTATTCCAAATAACTGTTCTACTATACGAATCCGGTTTACTACTCAGAGTCATCCGGATTAGTGTCAAATTTTGCATCGATGTAACCCTTTACGACGTACTCTTTTACCACCTCCATAATCAAGAAAATTCCTTAGTCCACTAGTTACTAAGAATAAGTTCGACCGCTATCGTGTGATCCATTCCTGGATCACTCTTGTACCCCTTGACTGACTCACGGCAAGGCACACTTCAGGTGCGGTACACAGCATAGCATACTGTAGAGCCTATGTCTAAAGCATAGGGGACGACCTTCGTCCTTTATCTCTCTTCTGCTGTGGTCAGGTCTTGAGTCTTACTCAATATTCACACCTTGTAACACAGCTAAGAACTTCTTTGCTGATCTATTTTGAACTCCTTCAAAATCTTGTCACGGTATGTATTCATTGAAAGTACTATTAAGCGTTTTTGATCTATCCTTATAGATCTTGATGCTCAATGTTCAAGTAGCTTAATCCAGATTTTCCATTGAAAAACACTTTTCAAATAACCCTGCATGCTTTCTAGAAATTCTACATAATTTTTGATCAACAATATGTTAACAACATATACTCATCAAAAATTCTATAGTGCTCCCACTCACTTCTTTGGAAATACAAGTTTCTCATAAAGTTCGTATAAACCCAAAATCTTTGATCATCTCATCAAAGCATACATTCCAATTCCGAGATGCTTACTCCAGTCATTAGAAGGATTGCTGGAGCTTTGCATACTTGTCAGCATCTTTCATGATTGACAAAACCTTCTGGTTGTATCACATACAACCTTTCCTCAAGAAAAATGTCAAGGAAACAATGTTTTTTACATCCTATCTGCAAGATTTCATAAATAATGCAGTAACTGCTAACATAATTCCAACAGACTCTTAGCATCGCTACGAGTGAGAAAGTCTCATCGTAGTCCACTCCTTGAACTTGTCGGGAAACATCTTAACGACAAGTCGAGCTTTCTTAATGGTGACACTTACCATCATTGTCTGTCTTCCTTTTAAAATCCATCTGCGCCCAATAGCCTACAACCATCAAGTGGTTCTTTCAAAGTCTATACTTTCTTTTATACATGGATCCTCTCTCGGATTTTATGGCCTCGAGCCATTCTTTGGAATCTAGGCCCACCATCACTTATCCATAGCTCGTAGGTTCATTGTTGTCTAGCAACATGACTTCCAAGACATGATTACGTACCACTCTGAAGTAGTATGCATCCTTGTCGACCTATGAGGTTTGGTAGTGACTTGATCCGAAGTTTCATGATCACTATCATAAGCTTCCACTTCAATTGGTGTAGGTGCCATAGGAACAACTTCCTGTGCCCTGCTTCACACTAGTTAAAGTGACGGTTCAGTAACCTCATCAAGTCTCCACCATCCTCCCACTCAATTCTTTCAAGAGAAACTTTTCCTCGAGAAAGGACCCGTTTCTAGAAACAATCACTTTTGCTTCGGGATCTGAAATAGGAGGTATACCCAACTATTTTTCGGTATTCTACGAAGTTGCATTTATCCGCTTTGGGCTCGAGCTTATCAGCCTGAAACTTTTTCACATAAGCATCGTAGCCCCAAACTTTTAAGAAACGACAGCTTAGGTTTCTCTAAACCATAGTTCATATGGTGTCGTCTCAACGGAATTGTGTGGTGCCCTATTTAAAGTGAGTGCGGTTGTCTCCAATGCCTAACCCATAAACGATAGTGGTAATTCGATAAGAGACATCATGGTATGCACCATATCCAATAGGGTGCAGTTGTGATGTTCGGACACACCATCACACTATGGTGGTCCAGGCGGTATTAGTTGTGAAACAATTTCCACAATGTCTTAATTGTGTGCCAAACTCGTAACTCAGATATTCATCTCTATGATCATATCATAGACATTTTATCATCTTGTCACGATGATCTTGAACTTCACTCTGAAATTACTTAAACCTTTCAATAATTCAGACTTGTGTTTCATCAATTAAATATACTCAGCATCTACTCAAATCATCTGTGAAGTAAGAACATAACGATATCCACTGCGTGCCTCAGCACTCGTTGGACTGCACACATCAAAATGTATTACTTCCAACAAGTTGCTTTGTTGTTCCATCTTACTGAAAACGAGGCCTTTCAGTCATCTTGCCCATGTGGTATGATTTGCATGTCTCAAGTGATTCAAAATCAAGTGAGTCCAAACGATCCATCTGCATGGAGTTTCTTCATGCATATCTACCAATAGACATGGTCTGCATGTCTCAATCTTTTCAAAAACGAGTGAGTCCAAAGATCCATCAACATGGAGCTTCTTCATGCGTTTTATACCAACATGACTCAAATGGCAGTGCCACAAGTACGTGGTACTATCATTACTATCTTATATCTTTTGGCATGAATATGTGTATCACTACGATCGAGATTCAATAAACCATTCATTTTAGGTGCAAGACCATTGAAGGTATTATTCAAATAAACAGAGTAACCATTATTCTCCTTAAATGAATAACCATGTGGCGATAAACATAATCCAATCATGTCTATGCTCAACGCAAACACCAAATAACAATTATTTTGGTTTAACACCAATCCCGATGGTAGAGGGAGCATGCGATGTTTGATCACATCAACCTTGGAAACACTTTCAACACATATCGTCATCTCACCTTTAGCTAGTCTCCGCAGCCTTTTATTTCGAGTTACTAACGCTTAGCAACCGAACCGGTATTTATTACCCTGGTGCTACTAGGAGTACTATTAAATTACACAATAATATGATGTATATCCAAAATACTTCGGTCGACCTTGCCAGCCTTCTCATCTACCAAGTATCTAGGGTAGTTATGCTTCAGTGACCGTTCCCCTCATTATAGAAGCACTTAGTCTCGGGTTTGGTTCAACCTTGGGTTTCTTCACTAGAGCAGCAGCTAATTTGCCATCTCATGAAGTATCCCTTCTTTCCCTTGCCCTTGTTGAAACTAGTGGTTTAACCATCAACAATTGATGCTCCTACTTGATTTCTACTTTCGTGGTGTCAAACATTGCGAGTTGCTCAAGGATCATCATGTCTATCCCTGATATGTTATAGTTCATCATGAAGCTCCAATAGCTTGGTGGTAGTGACTATGGAGAACCATCACTATCTCATCTGGAAGATTAACTCCCACTCAATTCAAGCGATTGCAGTACTCAGACAATCTGAGCACATGCTCAACGATTGAGTTTTTCTCCCTTAGTTTGCAGGCTTAAGAAACTTGTCAGAGGTCTCATACCTCTTGACGTGGGCACTAGTCTGAAATTCCAATTTCAGTCTTTGGAACATCTCATATGTTCTGCGACGTTTCAAAAATGTCTTTGGTGCCACAATTCTAAACCATTAGTATTACGTACTGAACTATCATGTAGTCATCAAAACGTGTATGTCAGATGTTTCCCAACATCTACAGACGATGCTCGAGGTTCAACACACTGAGCGGTGCATTAAGGACATAACCCTTCTGTGCAGCAATGAGAACAATCCTTAGTTCACGGACCCAGTCCGCATAATTGCTACTGTCAACTCTCAAATAAATTTTCTCTAGGAACATATCTAAAACAGTAGAACCAAAGCGTGAGCTACGACATAATTTGCAAAGACCTTTTGACTATGTTCATGATAATTAAGTTCATCTAATCAAATTATTCAATGAACACCCACTTAGATAGACATCCCTCTAGTCATCTAAGTGAAACATGATCCAAGTCAACTAGGCCGTGTCCGATCATCACGTGAGACGGACTAGTCATCATCGATGAACATTTTCATGTTGATCGTATCCACTATACGACTCATGTTCGACCTTTCGGTCTTCCGTGTTCCGAGGCCATGTCTGTACATGCTAGGCTCGTCAAGTTAACCTAAGTGTATTGCGTGTGTAAATCTGGCTTACACCCATTGTATGCGAACGTTAGAACCTATCACACCCGACCATCACGTGGTGCTTCGGAACAACGGACCTTAGCAACGGTGCATAGTTAGGGGGGAACACAATTCTTGATATTTTAATGAGGAATCATCTTATTTTTGCTACCGTCGTTCTAAGCAAATAAGATGTAAAAACATGACAAACATCACATGCAAATCATCAAGTGACATGATATGGCCAATATCATCTTGCGCCTTTGATCTCCATCTTCGAGGCGCGGCATGAACACCATCGTCACCGGCATGACACCATGATCTCCATCATCATGTCTTCATGAAGTTGCCTCGCCAACTATTACTTCTACTACTATGGCTAACGGTTAGCAATAAAGTAAAGTAATTACATGGCGTTTTCATTGTCACACAGGTCATAAATAAATTAAGACAACTCCTATGGCTCCTGCCGGTTGTCATACTCATTGACATGCAAGTCGTGATTCCTATTACAAAAACATGATCAATCTCATACATCACATATATCATTCATCACATCCTTTTGGCCATATCACATCACATAGCATATCCTGCAAAAACAAGTTAGACGTCCTCTAATTGTTGTTGCATGCTTTACGTGGCTGCTATGGATTTCTAGCAAGAACGTTTCTTACCTACGCCAAAACCACAATGTGATAAGCCAATTTCTATTTACCCCTCATAAGGACCCTTTTCACCGAATCCGATCCGACTAAAGTTGTAGCGACCCGACCTCAGACGGTCAAGTCTCTGTGCTTAAGTGTCATCCCTGGATCGGTATGCTGACACACACAGTACTCGAGGATCTATAACAGAGGTAAATCACATGTAAAAAGTAACATAAATACTATTACCTCAATCCAAAATAGCGGAAGTAACAAGGTTGTGGATTCCCATCAACACCAACGGCAAAGTTGAGTGTAGAAATCGTAACCCTAACGTATCACTTACTCGTCATAAGAAATCCTGCAACATGAGACATTGCAGCCACAAAGGTCAGTACATTGAATGTACTAGCAAATTCACACCATAGAGAATGATGAACAATGGCTATCACTACATGCATATATGGCTGGTGGAAAAGCTCTATGGTTATATGTTTTTGCGAAAAGCCAATTTTTCCCTACTGCAAAGGAATAAATTTTTATTTAATATCATGGTGGTTGTTGAACATTGAGAATGTTGACAGCATTCTCAATCCCAATTAAGTAACATCATTAAACCCAACAAAATTAATTTAAAGTAACATGATGAGATTCACATGATAATCCAAGTACTAGATACTCAAGTTGTCCATAACCGGGGACACAACTAACCATGATTAGTTTATACACTCTACAGAGGTTTGCGCACTTTTCCCCACAAGACTCGATCTCCTCTGTTGGATTTCTCGCACTACAAGGTGTTTGAGAAGGGATGACCGAGACATAGTCTTTCAGAAGCGTTTGCACCTTACGATGGGTAGACCGTACCACCTACATCCCCTACATCTTCTAGTCTACCACTTTAAGAGTTCGCACAACTTAGTCAACTATGCTAGAGCCCATAATAGCTTGTGGCTGCACACGGAAGTTTCTAGTATGAATAGTCTCATGATCCCTTTGAGCCTGGGTGGCGGTCCAAAAGAAAACAGGCAAGTCCTGGAATACCCAGGTGCCTCAGTCCACCCAGATGTGTGTTTAAGTTGCCACCTTAGATAAACCATTAATTAACAATCTCACATCTGTCAATGGATTTCACTCACCCAATCCACGTCTACTAGCATAGCATGGCATGATAAGCAAACGTAGAAGTAACTCCCAAAGGTTTGAAAATAAGCTGGTAATAGGTACTACCTTATCTACTTCCCATCCCACAATTTAATTAGATCCTAATCATGCAATGTGTGAGGATTGATCTAATGCAATAAAACTGGATAGTAGAAAAAGTATGATCAAAGTGTGAACTTGCCTGCAATGTCGATGAGGATGATTCGCACTCAAAACTCTTGATAGTTCTACTCGTCACACTCCGGTCAATCTATCGTAAGCAAGCAGTAGTAACCACACATAAGCAATCACTCAAAAGATCAAAAAGAATAGAGAAGATGATTCAGAAAACTTCAAAACCAAGCAAATAACTCTTGCAACATAAAACAATTTCTAACAGTACCAAAATTATGTGAATTTGGCCTTATTAGAATGTTTAGGTCAAGAGCTTCGATTTGCAAAAAGAATCAACTCAAACGGAGCTACGAAACTCAAGTTATGCTCAAACGAAGTTTGAATTCAAATCTGATCTAATTCAAATTTTAAACTTTTCAAAAAATATTTTTGAGTTGGATTAATGGTTAGAGGAGATCATAACAAAGACGTGGGCGTTGGTTTCGTTGATTTTGGAGAAACGGGCGAAAAGTTATAGTCGTTTGAAGTACAGGGACTAATCTGTGAAGAAATTTATCACAATTAGGTCCCTGGCCGAAATTAAAGAAAAAGAAAAAGACTATCTAACGAACGTTCGCTACAGAAGCAAACGCGATGAAAACCGTTCACTACAGGGGCCTAACTGGTGAACGCTCGCAAAAAAATCTAACCAAAAACAAAGCCGGTTTATAAAAAAACCAAAAAGAAACCGCAAACTAAACTAAAAGAAAAACCCGATGAACCAGGCGGTTTGTACCGGTTCGGTCAACTCCGGCGACGGGGCGGGCGTCTCCGGCGAGTCCGGCCACGGGCGTCGGCGGCAGACGGCGAGGTGCGGCACGGTGACGGGAGGGCGGCGCGGCGCGGCAGGCGGCGGCACTAGCGAGCGGCGGCGCGGCAAGGGCGGCTGTGGCGGCGGCGGGGCGCGAGATGCGACAGCGGCGCGAGCAGAGAGGGGAGAAGGGGATCCGGGGCGGCGCTTATATAGGTGGCGGCGGAGGCGCGAGGCGTGGAGGAGGGGGCAGGCACAGGTGGCGGCGGGAGTGGTCGTCGGCGACGAGAGAGGCGGCTTCGGGCAGAGCTCGGTGGATCTCGCCGGCGGCGAGAGATGCGGCGGGAGGCGCGGCTGTGAGCAGCGGGGAGGAGAGGAACGGGGCCCGGGGCCTCGTTATTTAAGGGGGGGAGGAGCTGGCGTGGAGGAGGGGTCAGGCGAGGAGGACGCGGAGTCCGGCCGGACTCCGGCGGCGGCGCTCCCGTGCGGGAGTCGGAGACGAGCGGGGCGCGCTGGTACGCTGGGCCGCGGCTGCGATTGGCCTTGGGCCGGCCCAGTCGGCGGCGGGGAGAGTTAAAAAAAAACATTTTCCAGACAAATAAAAAATAATAAAAGCAAATAAATAAAAAATTATATAGGCATATAATATATCAAAATTTTCAGAAAAAGAATATCTACAACATGAACATTTTTATAACCTCAAATAAAATCCACACAAATTCAGATAAATCAAAGAGTGCTACTGGTCTATTAAAATCCTACAAAAATCATTTTAAAAAAATCAAAATGATTTCAAATTTATTTCTCTCCAATTTTCTGTTGTAGGGAATCATGTTACCCTAATTTCCATATATTTTGTTTTTGGAGAAAAATAATTTGAAAAAAACTCAAATAACTCTAAATTGAAAATAAATTCAAAAGAACTTTGAATGTAATTATTTGAAACTCCCAACTCATATTTCATAAAATTTGAAGAAGTCATTTTATCTTCTCTCATGAAAATCATTGAGTTGCATGAAGTTTATGAATTGAAATATTTCCAGATGAAATTCAATTATTTTCAAATACCCTTTCATTTAATTTAAATGGAAGAAGTCATATCATCTTCGCTCAAGGGTTTTGTATTTGAAAAGAATTTGAATTCATGGAGATCAGAAAGCAAATATGAAAGTTTGGGAATGTCCTTTTATTCCCTCTCATTTAACTTTCAAAAAGTTTCGAATTTCACTCAGTTTCACACAATCAATCAAATAATCAATCAAATCTATCTATTTATTATAACATTCCAAAATTTAGAAATTTGGGATGTTACAAACCTACCACCCTTAAAAGGAATATCGTCCTCGAGATTTGGAGAGGCTAGCAAGAAAAGGTTAGGGTTTGGGATCTCTTCAAAATCCATTGATCATCACAGGGGGTCTGGGGTGCTACCACCCTTAAAAACATTATTACGGTTCCATCAAAACTCATATACTCCATCCTTATTCTTGACAGTGCCTGTCTTTTCAGACCGTAAGGACAATTCCTTCTCTAGGCTCTTCGGGTAGTGGCATAACCTTTTACTCAATTCTTTTGTCCTTTCATCTTGGTAAGGTTATTCCGTGACTGGGTCTTCTTAGCTGACGGGTCTGGCGCTAGTACTAAACAACTATCGATATCTCATGGTGGTCAACAACTTATGGTTCCTTCTTCAGGAAATGGGTCTGGTTGATCCTCACCGTATAACCTACGGTTGACAAAAGATGCCTTGTACAAGGGAAAAATTGCTATACCATTCTAAGGTTTAAACCGGGTTGTGATCGTCGTCTCTCTACTATAGGTAAGTCACTCAGATTTACCATCCCATATAGCAAGGCGAATAATAAGAGTAAGTCGGTATGGTGATCAATCCATCCCGCTCCCAAATCATTACCCTATATATGCTTTAGTGAATCTCGCATTCTAACACTCGGTCATCTCACAAGCATTGCAGAATTTCTCTTGTCGACGAACCAAGTTTGGATAAATCCATAGATTTTGCAAGCCAACAACCATCTATCGTTCCTTCACAACTCTCAGGTTTTGCGTAACTCCTATAAGATCGTCTGTCAATAAAATCGTAACTTCTTTCAGGGGTTTTCTTTCTTCAAGAATGTGCTTGCTTCTTGGCAGGTCCTGGGGCCTGTGGGTTATGGCCCATCTCATCACTTGTAGTCCTTGAACTTATCATCGGGCAACTGATCATTATTCCAACTTCCAACTTCCTAGTATTCTTAAATCCATCCAATTGTATTGTCTTCCTTCCTTATATTGGCACCAAACTAGGACATGATTATTCAGACTCATCATGGAGTTTCCATTGATCCATACTTCCGACATCATACCTCCTTTATATCCAATAGTAATTTATCTCCTCATCCTCATGGGATATCTCTCATACCGAGATAAAATGTTATACTTATGAAGTCCATATTCCACTTCGTGGAACTTCATTATCCTTTCTAGGGTCAAGCGTCCTTATAGGGGAATATTGGCCATCTCTGCATGGCACTTCTTCAACTGGAAAACGTGAAACACATCATGAACTCCTGACAGTCCTTCGGGTGACTCCAACTTGTTGGCCACTTCTCCCATATGCTCCAAAACTCGGTATGGTCCTACAAATCTCGGGGCTAACTTTCCTTTAACTCCAATTTTTTTAACTCCTCACAAAGGGGACAAAGAAATGCTCTGTCTCCAATCTCATAGATTATCTCCTTGAGTTTTTGAGTCTACATAACTCTTCTGCCTGGACTGAGCTACCTTCAGTCTATCTCGAATAAACTTAACATTCTCTTCTAACTCCTTGATCATATTTGGTCCAAACAACTGACGGTCTCCAACTTCATCCCACATACTCTTGGGGTATCACACATATCGAGACAAAACTCGTATTCATTTTGTCTGAAATCCACTCAGTGGAGTATCCTTATCTTTTCAAGGGGTCAACGGTTCTTACAGGGTACTACCACCCTTAAAATGCACAAATCTTCCATAGACCATATTTCTCATATCCTCAGAATGGCCAAAATTCTTCTTCATAGAGTAACAACTCATAAAATCCATATCAGCACCAATGATGCTAACTTTATTCATTCTCAAGTGATTACAATCTCTCGCTTTTCCATTACATGTCTCAACTCAACACCTCAATATAAAAGAAAATGTTCTCACTTCTACTACTCCGTTTCTTTTGTTGCAAACTCAACTATGTAGCACAAGTTTCCTTCTCCTGCGGGCATTCTCTGGCAAAGTGCCCTGCTCCATTACAACGAAAACATATCACTTCTGACAAGTCTCGAGGTTTACTTTTTGGGCAACTGTTGAGGTAGTGCCCTGACTCCTTGCACCTGTAACAGGTGATATGACTCAGGTCCTTCCTGGGCTCCAATCGGTTTCTCTTCCTGGACTTTTCTAGTTCAATCAGGGCTTCTATTTCCTGTGGGTCATACTCTACTTCCTCCATCGGGAATTCTACTAGATCCCCATTGAAACAATTTTGGGAGATGTGTCCTTCTTCTCCACATGAATAGCAAGACTTAGTGCAGGGTTTACTCGGGTCCTCTTTAGGTGTGTCCTCCACATTTTCCTTCATCATGGGTTCTTCTAAAATTTCCATAAGGGCTCCTTTCTTTAATTCTTTCTTCTGTTGTACGGTTCTTTGTACCATGGGGTAAATGTGACACTGAGCAGGATAGTGGGTAGTCCCTTCACACAAGAAACAAGTAATCTGCCTAATTGGGCATTCTTCAACTAGGTGACTTCCTTCACAATTAGGGCACTCATCCTTGCGTTCTTTATGGGTGTGTCCGATTTCTCCACAAATCTTGTATGCACAAGGTTTCTTCATATCCTTTCCATAAGGCTTCAACTTTTGGGACACAAACTGAGGCTTTGGCTTAGTCAGCTTAAATTCTCTCCAAGTGGTTACTCCTTGCCATCCATTCATGGTTTGGTATATCCTCCACCAAGTAGCAGCACCTCTTTCAAAGCACTGAAGAGCATGCTGGGTCATATCCCTTCCGACTACAGGGTTATTCTTCATATAATCCTCCATGTTCTGAATCCATCGGTCCGTCTCCAACTGACTCATCGGTCCAGAAAATACAAGCTCATCTTCATTCATCCTCTATTGGGTCCATGGGTTTGGGGTGAGATAAGAGAGATAGAGAGGGATACACACAATACAAACAAAAGTTTTGAAAAGACAGATTTTATTTGTTGCCGTCAGGAAAACATCAAACCAATGACAGCTCACAAACATCACATCTAACGTAGGTATATAACAGGGGTTTGGTATTCTAAAGGTCAATAAATCTTCAACGTCGCCACACTCTTCCATTTTTGTTCATGCACCCAATGGCTTCTTCTGATCATGCTTGTCTTTCTCAAGTTCTTTTACCAGATCAACTCTGTTGACGCGAAGTCTCTCGTGACGTCCTTTAATATTCTGGAGTTGCGTTCCAAACTTCTGGTTTCGACATCCTTCACATGAACCATGGTCTAGTTCCTGACGAATCTCCGGTTTTCTCGAGGTTTTGCTCCTCCAGCTTGGCTACTTTCAGCTTATGGATCCCGTGTTCTTCACGAACTGCTTTCTTGTCAAATACGACTTCTTGTAGGTCCATCTTAACTTCTTGATGTACTACTCTAGATCCTGGTGATACTCCGGCTAAGGTTAAAACTTCACCTCTTGCTGATAGATGCTCCATCAGCCTTCTACCATCCAATCCATTCTGAAGAAATGCATCCTTAACTCAGCATGGTGACAATAGCATAAGCGGGCGATGACATCACGGATAACCATGTTTCTGCTCTTGTCATTCCCATGAGCTATCATTCCATAGTTGATATCTCCTGCCTTAGGGTTTTCTTTGACAAAACTTCGAGTTCGCATGCTCCTTGTTTCAGTCTTTCTCCGATACACCTTGATCTCGGTTATTTGACAACTTCCATAGTCTGCCAAGTTCCATAAGGGTAGCCTCCCTAGGTCATACAAATCTGGGAATTCTTCAGAGCCTTCAAATTCTACTTGTCTTCGGTCTTCAACCATTGTAGTTTCCATTATTCAGATGCACGGAAAATACTCTTCATTCCGAAGTGGTCTTAGTTGTCCGATATCTTGTACTTCTTGGAGTGGTCTCATCAGTCGAATCTTCATGTGATCAAAAGGGGAAAGGGGTATGGTCTCACTAAAGGGAATTTTTGAATAAGCTCAGAAGAGAAGAGAGGTAAAAGATCTTTTTGAAAGGGAAAGTTGTAGAGAAAAATCTTTGCTATGGGCTTGCCAGTTTCTAGGGTCACGTCCTATAGTCAACATGTGCTCTGATACCATCTTTTAGCGACCCGACCTCAGACGGTCAAGTCTCTGTGCTTAAGTGTCATCCCTGGATCGGTATGCTGACACACACAGTACTCGAGGATTTATAACAGAGGTAAATCACATGTAAAAAGTAACGTAAAAACTATTACCTCAATCCAAAATAGAGGAAGTAACAAGGTTGTGGATTCCCATCAACACCAACGGCAAAGTTGAGTGTAGAAATCGTAACCCTAACGTATCACTTACTCGTCGTAAGAAATCCTGCAACATGAGACGTTGCAGCCACAAAGGTCAGTACATTGAATGTACTGGCAAATTCACACCATAGAGAATGATGAACAATGGCTATCACTACATGCATATATGGCTGGTGGAAAAGCTCTATGGTTATATGTTTTTGCGAAAAGCCAATTTTTCCCTACTACAAAGGATTAAATTTTTGTTTAACTATCATGGTGGTTGTTGAACATTGAGAATGGTTGACAGCATTCTCAATCCCAATTAAGTAACATCATTAAACCCAACAAAATTAATTTAAAGTAACATGATGAGATTCACATGATAATCCAAGTACTAGATACTCAAGTTGTCCATAACCGGGGACACGGCTAACCATAATTAGTTTATACACTCTGCAAAGGTTTGCGCAGTTTTCCCCACAAGACTTGATCTCCTCCGTTGGATTTCTCGCACTACAAGGTGTTTGAGAAACGGATGACCGAGACATAGTCTTTCAGAAGCGTTTGCACCTTACGATGGGTAGATCGTACCACCTACATCCCCTACATCTGCTAGTCTACCACTGTAAGAGTTCGCACAACTTAGTCAACTATGCTAGAGCCCATAATAGCTTGTGGCTGCACACGGAAGTTTCTAGTATGAATAGTCTCATGATCCCTTTGAGCCTGGGTGGCGGTCCAAAAGAAAACATGCAAGTCCTGGAATACCCAGGTGCCTCAATCCACCCAGATGTGTGTTTTAAGTTGCCACCTTAGATAAACCATTAATTAACAATCTCACATCTGTCAATGGATTTCACTCACCCAATCCACGTCTACTAGCATAGCATGGCATGATAAGCAAACGTAGAAGTAACTCCCAAAGGTTTGAAAATAAGCTGGTAATAGGTACTACCTCATCTACTTCCCATCCCACAATTTAATTAGATCCTAATCATGCAATGTGTGAGGATTGATCTAATGCAATAAAACTGGGTAGTAGAAAAAGTATGATCGAAGTGTGAACTTGCCTGCAATGTCGATGAGGATGATTCGCACTCAAAACTCTTGATAGTTCTACTCGTCACACTCCGGTCAATCTATCGTAAGCAAGCAGTAGTAACCACACATAAGCAATCACTCAAAAGATCAAAAAGAATGGAGAAGATGATTCGGAAAACTTCAAAACCAAGCAAATAACTCTTGCAACATAAAACAATTTCTAACAGTACCAAAATTATGTGAATTTGGCCTTATTAGAATGTTTAGGTCAAGAGCTTCGATTTGCAAAAAGAATCAACTCAAATGGAGCTACGAAACTCAAGTTGTGCTCAAACGAAGTTTGAATTCAAATCTGATCTAATTCAAATTTTAAACTTTTCAAAAAATATTTTTGAGTTGGATTAATGGTTAGAGGAGATCATAACGAAGACGTGGGCATTGGTTTCGTTGAATTTGGACAAATGGGCGAAAAGTTATAGTCGTTTGAAGTACAGGGACTAATCTATGAAGAAATTTATCACGAACAGGTCCCTGGCTGAAATTAAAGAAAAAGAAAAAGACTATCTAACGAACGTTTGCTACAGAAGCAAATGCGACGAAAACCGTTCACTACAGGGGCCTAACTGGTGAACGCTCGCAAAAAAAATCTAAGCAAAAACAAAGCCGGTTTATAAAAAAACCAAAAAGAAACCGTAAACTAAACTAAAAGAAATACCCGATGAACCGGGTGGTTTATACCGGTTCGGTCAACTCCGGCGACGGGGCGGGCGTCTCCGGCGAGTCCGGCCACAGGCGTCGGCGGCTCCGGCGAGTAGCAGGCGGCGGCAGACGGCGAGGTGCGGCGCGGTGACGGGAGGCCGGCGCGGCGCGGCAGGCGGCGGCACTATCGAGCGGCGGCGCAGCAAGGGCGGCTGTGGCGGCGGCGGGGCGCGAGATGCGGCGGTGGGGCGAGCAAAGAGGGGAGAAGGGGATCCGGGGCGGCGCTTATATAGGTGGCGGCGGAGGCGCGAGGCGTGGAGGAGGGGGCAGGCACAGGTGGCAACGGGAGTGGTCGTCGGCGGCGAGAGAGGCGGCTTCGGGTGGAGCTCGGCGGATCTCGCCGGCGGCGAGAGATGCGGCGCGAGGCGCAGCTGCGAGCAGCGGGGAGGAGAGGAACTGGGCCCGGGGCCTCGTTATTTAAAGGGGGGGAGGAGCTGGCGTGGAGGAGGGGTCAGGCGAGGAGGACGCGGAGTCCGGCCGGACTCCGGCGGCGGCGCTCCCGTGCGGGAGTCGGAGACGAGCGGGGCGCGCTGGGCCGCGGCTGCGGTTGGCCTTGGGCCGCCCAGTCGGCGGCGGGGAGAGTTTAAAAAAAACATTTTCCAGACAAATAAAAAATAATAAAAGCAAAGAAATAAAAAAATTATATAGGCATATAATATATCAAAATTTTCAGAAAAAGAATATCTACAACATGAAATTTTTTATAACCTCAAATAAAATCCACACAAATTCAGATAAATCAAAGAGTGCTACTGGTCTATTAAAATCCAACAAAAATCATTTAAAAAAATCAAAATGATTTCAAATTTATTTCTCTCCAATTTTCTGTTGTAGGGAATCATGTTACCCTAATTTCCATATATTTTGTTTTTGGAGAAAAATAATTTGAAAAAAACTCAAATAACTCTAAATTGAATATAAATTCAAAAGAACTTTGAATGTATTTCTTTGAAACTCCCAACTCATATTTCATAAAATTTGAAGAAGTCATTTTATCTTCTCTCATGAAAATCATTGAGTTGCATGAAGTTTATGAATTGAAATATTTCCAAATGAAATTCAATTATTTTCAAATACCCTTTCATTTAATTTAGATGGAAGAAGTCATATCATCTTCGCTCAAGGGTTTTGTATTTGAAAAGAATTTGAATTCATGGAGATCAGAAAGCAAATATGAAAGTTTGGGAAAGTCCTTTTATTCCCTCTCATTTAACTTTCAAAAAGTTTCGAATTTCACTCAATTTCACACAATCTATCAAACAATCAATCAAATCTATCTATTTATTATAACATTCCAAAATTTAGAATTTTCGGATGTTACAAAAGTGGGAGAGACAGACACCCGCTAACCACCTTATGCAGCTAGTGTATGTCAGTCGATGGAACCTGTCTCACGTAAGAGTACGTGTAAGGTCGGTCCGGGCCGCTTCATCCTACGATGTCGCCGAATCAAGATAAGACTACTAACGGCAAGTAAATTGACAAAATCGACGCCCACAACAACTTGTGTTCTACTCGTGCATAGAAACTACGCATAGACCTAGCTCTGATACCACTGTTGGGGATCGTAGCAGAAATTTTAAAAAAATTCCTACATGTCACCAAGATCAATCTAGGAGATACTAGCAATGAGAGAGAGGGAGTGCATCTTCATACCCTTGAAGATCACTAAGCGAAGCGTTACTAGAACGCGGATGAGGTAGTCGTACTTGTAGCGATTCAGATCGTGGTCGATTCCGATCTAAGCGCTGAACAACGAAGCCTCCGTGTTCAACACACGTGCAGCCCGGTGACGTCTCCCATGTCTTGATCCAGCAAGGAGAGAGGGAGAGGTTGGGGAAGACTCCGTCCAGCAGCAGCACGACGGCATGGTGGTGGTGGAGGAGCGCGGTACTCCAGCAGGGCTTCGCCAAGCACTACGAGAGACGAGGAGGGAGAGAGGAAGGGCTGCGATTTGGGAGAGAGAGACTCGTGTGTTGTGCAGCCCCAAAACCTCCACTATATATAGGGGCAAGGGCAAGGGGAGGCGCCCTAGGGTTTCCCCTAGGGGGCGGTGGCCAGGGCAGATGGGATCTCCCCCTTGGGTGACTTTGCCCCCAAGCCAGGAGGTGGGAACCCTAGATGGGGCGCCCCAAACCCCCTGGTCACATGGGAATAGGTGAGGGGGGCGCACAACCCCTTAGTCGGCTGGTTTTCCCCCTTCCCATGGCCCATGAAGCCCCCCAACACTTGCCGGGGCTCCCGAAACACCTTTCGGTCATGCTGGTCATCACCCGGTACCTCCGGAACACTTCCGGACTCCAAAACCCTTCGTCCAATATATCAATCTTCACCTCCGGACCATTACGTAACTCCTCGTGATGTCTAGGATCTCATCTGGGACTCCGAACAACATTTGGTAACCGCGTACATACTTTCCCTATAACCCTAGCTTCATCGAACCTTAAGTGTGTAGACCCTACGGGCTCGGGAATAATGCAGACACGACTGAGACATCTCTCTGGTCAATAACCAACAGCGGGATCTGGATACCCATGTTGGCTCCCACATGTTCCACGATGATCTCATTGGATGAACCACGATGTCAAGGATTTATTCAATCCCATATACAATTCCCTTTATCTACCGGTATAGTACTTGCCCGAGATTCGATCGTCAGTATCCCGATACCTTGTTCAATCTCGTTACTGGCAAGTCTCTTTACTTGTTCCGTAACACATCATCCCGTGATCAACTCTTTGGTCACATGGTGCACATTATGATGATGTCCTACCGAGTGGGCCCAGAGATACCTCTCCGTTTACATGGAGTGACAAATCCTAGTCTCGATTCGTGCCAACCCAACGGACACTTTCGGAGATACCCGTAGTGCACCTTTATAGCCACCCAGTTACGTTGTGGCGTTTGGTACACCCAAAGCATTCCTACGGTATCCGGGAGTTGCACAATGTCATGGTCTAAGGAAACGATACTTGACATTAGAAAAGCTTTAGCAGACGAACTATACGATCTTGTGCTAGGCTTAGGATTGGGTCTTGTCCATCAAATCATTCTCCTAATGATTTGATCTCGTTATCAATGACATCCAATGTCCATGGTCAGGAAACCATGACCATCTATTGATCAACGAGCTAGTCAACTAGAGGCTTACTAGGGGCATGTTGTGGTCTATGTATTCACCCATGTATTACGGTTTCCGGTTAATACAATTATAGCATGAACAATAAACAATTATCATGAACAAGGAAATACAATAATAACCATTTTATTATTGCCTCTAGGGCATATTTCCAACACACTGCAGCCGAACCAGTGAACCGTCGTACTCCTCTCCACGCGGGCTTCCACTGCTGCGTCTTCCCTGGCTCCGCGTCGTCCTCTTCCTAGGCCTCGCTGTCGTCCAGACCACCGCCCTGGTACTCTCGGTGCAGCTGGTCAACGTGGTCAACGGCCGACTTCCATCGGAAGAGTACTGTATGTGGAGAGGCTGACAGCTGGGTCCACGACAGCCGCAAGGAAGTGCCTCCTTATTACGCGCAAAATAATTATTCCTCCACCTGACAGCGGGGACCCACCGGTCGGGCCACCATATTTCACGAAAAAATGGTTCGCCCCCTGACTACTGGGACCCATGAGCTACACCTTCGCACGCAAGGAAGTGCGTCTGAAAAAAAACGATTCGCCCCCCTGACTCCTGGGACCCACTAGGCCCCCGACTGCTGGGACCCACCAGCTACATCTTCGCACGCAAGGAAGTTCGTCCGGGCAAAAACAAAAACAAAACGATTCGTCCCCTGACTGCTGGGACCCACCAGCTACATCTTCGCAGGCAAGGAAGTGCCTGACCGTCGGGACCCACCTGGTCGAAGCGTACGTAGCGTTGTCATTCTGGTCGCGAATGTGTACGTGTACGTACATACTTTTCGATGTAGAGGCGCGCACGTGTCGTAGTAGAGGCGCGCACGTGTCGTAGTAGAGGCACGCACGTAGCATGTACACATACGTACAGCGGCCAGGGTGCAAGAAAGAAAATACGGCCATGTATGTGTACATACGGGCGGGGTCTCGAATGCCTACTCGCGCATATGTACGACGAGGGCTCGTGTACATGGCTGGGTCAGAACGGAGAAACAACATCGTCGTCGTGTTCATGGGGAGGCAACGGAATGCGTCGTGTTCATGGGGAGGCAACGGAATGCGTCATTTTCATCGGGAGGGCTTGGACGGAACAGGCGATGGAAACAAGGCCTGGCGTACCGCAGAACGGAGGAAACGGCCTTGTGTTCGACCGGCCATATTCGAAACGGGATCCTGTTCATCGAGAGGGGTCTGGCATACCGCAAAACGGAGGAAACGGACCTCCTACGGTCGAAACGGGGGTCCTGTTGATCGGGAGGGGTGTGGCGTACCGCAAAACGAAGGAAACGGACTTGTGTTGGAGCGCTACGGTCGAAACGGGGTCCTGTTCATCGGGAGGGGTGTGGCGTACCGCAAAACGGGACTCCACGGGATACTGTTCATCTCCACCGTCAACCTCCTCCAGCCTCCAGGGCTCCTGTTCATCCAGCCTCCATGGGCTCCTGTTCATCCAGCCTCCACCGCGCGCTACTCCACCGGCTACTGTTCAACCACTCCTCCACTGTCTACTGTTCATCCAGCCCTCCACACCACGGGGTCCTGTTCAACCACCCCTCCACGGGCACCCCTCCACCGTCTACTGTTCATCCAGCCCTCCACACCATGGGGTCCTGTTCAACCACCGCTCCACCGTCTACTATTCATCTAGCCCTCCACACCACGGGGTCCTGTTCATCCACCCCTCCACGGGCACCCCTCCACCATCTAATGTTCATCCAGCCTTCCACCACACCACGGGGTCATGTTCATCCAGAGGCAACGCCACCGCTCACCGTTCATCCAAACCCCCCACAACGCTCACTGTTCATCCCATCGATCGGTTTCAGTTAGCAGCAGTAGCGAAGGAATCGCTCGATCGGGTTCAGTTAACAGCCATCGATCGATCGCTCGGGTTCAGTAACGCGTAGCCTGCAGTGCAATCGCTCGGGCTCAGTTAGAGCCCAACGCCTCGCTCGGGTTCAGTTAGAGCCAACGCCCCGCACACATGCGCGTACGTGTACGAGAGAAACGCGCATCGCTCGGCCCCCGACCTCCCACCGTAACTGGGAACTCCCTGACATTTTCCTCCCCCTCGCTTCTACCATGGTTTTTTTGTCATGGACGGCCCAAAGAATGTCATGCAGCTGCGTCTTCGGCCTGCCCAGGACGAAAAGCCCATTTTCTGTCATGATTTTTTGTCATAGAAGTAGGAGCCCACCACATCTATGATGATATCGGGTTTTGTCACAATTATCGTCATAGAAGTGTCATATGTATGACAGAATTTTTTTCCGTTCGGCCCAAAATGTCACAGATGTGTCTTTTTTGTAGTGCTTAATATCCCTTAGTTTCCAATAGGACCCCGCTGCCATGGGAGGGTTGGACAAAATATGTCATGCAAGTTATTTTCCATAAGCACGTATGACTATATTCAGAATACATGCCTACATTACATTGATGAACTGGAGCTAGTTTTGTGCCATCCTATGTTATAACTGTTGCATGAGGAATTGCATCCGACATAATTATCCCTCACTGATCCATTGCCTACTAGCTTTTCACATATTGATCTTTGCTTAGTTACTTTACATTGCCACTGCTACAATCACTACAAAACTATTACTGTTACTTTTGCCATCGTTACCGTTACTTCCATATTACTTTGCTACTAAATACTTTGTTGCAGATATTAAGTCTTTCAGGTGTGGTTGAATTGACAACTCAACTATTAATAATTGAGAATATTCTTTGGCTCCCCTGCATCGAATCAATAAATTTCGGTTGAATACTCTACCCTTGAAAACTGTTGTGATCCCCTATACTTGTGGGTTATCAGGGATCTCACTGGCCGCCATGTCGACTGATACGTCCATTTTGCATCATGCTTTTATATCGATATTTATTGCATTGTGGGCTTTCATACACATTATGTCACAATACTTATGCCTATTCTCTCTTATTTTACAAGGTTTACACGAAGAGGGAGAATGCCGGCAGATGGAATTCTGGGCTGGAAAAGGAGCAAATATTAGAGACCTATTATGCACAATTCCAAAAGTCTTGAAACTCCACGAAAGTCTGTTTTAGAATATATAAAAAATATTGGGCGAAGAAAGCACCAGAGGGGGGCCACCCACCATCCACGAGGGTGGGGGCGCGCCGTACCCCCTGGGTGCGCCCCCTTGTCTCGTGGGCCCCCTGGCAGTCCTCCGGTGCCCATCTTCGGCTATATGAAGTGTTTCGCCCTCAAAAAAATAATAAGCAAGCTTTTTGGACGAAACACCACCGCCACGAGGCGGAACCTTGGCGGAACCAATCTAGGGCTCGGTGGAGCTGTTCTGCCAGGGAAGCATCCCTCTGGGAGGGGGAAATCATCACCATCGTCATCACCATCGATCCTATTGTCGGGAGGGGTCAATCCCCATCAACATCTTCACCAGCACCATCTCATCTCAAACCCTAGTTCATCTCTTGTATCCAAGCTTTGTCTCAAAACCTCAGATTGGTACCCGTGGGTTGCTAGTAGTGTTGATTACTCCTTGTAGTTAATGCTAGTTGGTTTAATTGGTGGAAGATCATATGTTCAGATCCTTTATGCATATTAATACCCCTCTGATTATGAACATGAATATGATTTGTGAGTATTTACATTTGTTCCCGAGGACATGAGAAGTCTTGCTATAAGTAGTCATGTGAATTTGGTATTCGCTCGATATTTTGATGAGATGTATGTTGTCTCTCCTCTAGTGGTGTCATGTGAACGTCTACTACATGACACTTCACCATTGTTTGGGCCTAGGGGAAGGCATTGAGAAGTAATAAGTAGATGATGGGTTGCTAGAGTGACAGAAGCTTAAACCCTAGTTTATGCGTTGCTTCGTAAGGGGCTGATATGGATCCATATGTTTCATGCTATGGTTAGGTTTACCTTAATACTTCTTTTGTAGTTGCGGATGTTTGCAAGAGGGGTTAATAATAAGTGGGATGCTTGTCCAAGTAAGTGAAGTACCCAATCACCGGTCCACCCACATATCAAATTATCAAAGTACCGAATGTGAATCATTTGAGCGTGATGAAAACTAGCTTGACGATAATTCCCATGTGTCCTCGGGAGCGTTTTCCTTTATATAAGAGTTTGTCCAGGCTTGTCCTTTGCTACAAAAAGGATTGGGCCATCTTGCTGCACCTTATTTACTTTGTTACTTGTTACCTGTTACAAATTACCTTATCACAAAACTATCTGTTACCGATAATTTCAGTGCTTGCAGAGAATACCTTACTGAAAACTGCTTATCATTTCCTTCTGCTCCTCGTTGGGGTCGACACTCTTACTTATCGAAAGGACTACGATAGATCCCCTATACTTGTGGGTCATCAAGACTCTTTTCTGGCGCCGTTGACGGGGAGTGAAGGGCCTTTGGTAAGGAAAAATTTATATAGTGTGCTGAAATTTACTATAACTTGTTACTATGGAAAGTAATCCTTTGAGGGGCTTGTTCGGGGTATCTTCACCCCGACCACTAGAGCAAAGAGTTGCTCCTCAACCTACTGAACTTACTGAAAATGTTTATTTTGAAATTCCTTCAGGTATGATAGAAACTACTAGCTAATCCTTTTACAAGAGATGGAACATTGCATCCTGATTTGCACCTAATCTATGTGGATGAAGTTTGTGGATTATTTAGGCTTGCAGGTATGCCCGAGGATGTTATCAAGAAGAAGGTCTTCCCTTTATCTTTGAATGGAAAGGCATTGACATGGTTTAGGCTATGTGATGATATCAGATCATGGAACTACAACAGATTGAAGTTTAATAGGTTCAACCGAGTGAAATTGGAATTTCATCAGAAGTTTTATCCTATGCATCGAGTTCATCGTGATCGTAATTATATATATAATTTTTGGCCTCGCGAAGGAGAAATCATCGCTCAAGCTTGGGGGAGGCTTAAGTCAATGTTATACTCATGCCCCAATCATGATCTCTCAAGAGAAATTATTATTCAAAAAATTTATGCTCGACTTTCTCTTAATAATCGCTCCATGCTCGATACTTCTTATACCGGTTCTTTTCTGATGAAGACTATTGAATTCAGATGGGATTTATTGGAAAGAATTAAACGCAACTCTAAAGATTGGGAACTTGACAAAGGTAAGGAGTCAGGTATGATAACCCACAAGTATAGGGGATCGCAACAGTTTTCGAGGGTAAAGTATTCAAACCAAATTTATTGATTCGACACAAGGGGAGCCAAAGAATACTCTCAAGTATTAGCAGCTGAGTTGTCAATTCAACCACACCTGGAAACTTAGTATCCGTAGCAAAGTATTTAGTAGAAAAGTAATATGATAGTAGTGGTAACGGAAGCAAAAGGTAACAGTAGTAAAAGTGATGTTTTTGGTATTTTTTAGTGATGATAGCAATAGCAACGGAAAAGTAAATAAGCGAAGAACAATATATGGAAAGCTCGTAGGCAATGGATCGGTGATGGAGAATTATGCCGGAGGCCCTAGTAACAAGCATTAAGCATAGCAAAGTCATAGCAACATCAATCTCAGAACATAGTGGATACTAGGGATCAAACCCTAACAAAAGTAACTCGATTACATGATAGATCCCATCCAACCCATCACCGTCCAGCAAGCCTACGATGGAATTACTCACGCACAGCGGTGAGAATCATGAAATTGGTGATGGAGGATGGTTGATGATGACGATGGCAATGGATTCCCCTCTCCGGAGCCCCGAACAGACTCCAGATCAGCCCTCCCGAGAGGTTTTAGGGCTTGGCGGCGGCTCCGTATCATAAAACGCGATGAATTCTTCTCCTTGATTTTTTTCTCCCCGAAACACAATATATAGAGTTGGAGTTGGAGTCGGAGAGGCACCAGGGGGCCCACGAGGTAGGGGGGCGCGCCCTAGGGGGCAGGCGCGCCCCCACCCTCGTGGACAGGTGGTGGGCCCCTGGCCTTCATCTTTTGTAGGTATTTTTTATATTTTCCAAAAAGTTGCTCCGTGAAGTTTCAAGTCATTCCGAGAATGTTAGTTTCTGCACATAAATAACACCATGGTAATTCTGCTGAAAACAACGCCAGTCCAGGTTAGTTCCATTCAAATCATGCAAGTTAGAGTCCAAAGCAAGGGCAAAAGTGTTTGGAAAAGTAGATACGACGGAGACGTGTCAACTCCCCCAAGCTTAAACCTTTGCTTGTCCTCAAGCAATTCAGTTGACAAACTGAAAGTGATAAAGAAAAAATTTTACAAACTCTGTTTGCTCTTGTTGTTGTAAATATGTAAAGGCAGCATTCAAGTTTTCAGCAAAGATTATAACTAACCACATTCACAATAACGCTTAGGTCTCAAGTTTACTCATATCAATGGCATAATCAACTAGCGATCAATAATAATAAATCTTGGATGACAACACTTCCTCAGAACAATCATAATATGATATAACAAGGTGGTATCTCGCTAGCCCTTTTTGAGACCGCAAAACATAAATGCAAAGCACCTTTAAAGACCAAGCACTGACTAGACATTGTAATTCATGGTAAAAGAGATCCAGTCACGCCATACTCAATGTAAACTAACAGTAATGAATGCAAATGACAGTGGTGCTCTCCAACTGGTGCTTTTTAATAAGAGGATGATGACTTAGCATGAAAGTAAATAGATAGGCCCTTCATAGAGGGAAGCAGGGATTTGTAGAGGTGCCAAAGCTCAGTTTTGAAACAGAGGTGAATAATATTTTGAGCGGTATACTTTCATTGTCAACATAACAACTAAGAGATGGCGATATCTTCCATGCTACACACATTATAGGCGGTTCCCAAACAGAATGGTAAAGTTTATACTCCCCTTCCACCAACAAGCATCAATCCATGGCTTCCTCGAAACAATGAGTGCCTCCAACTAACAAGAGTCCCAGGGGGAGTTTTGTTTGCAATTATTTTGATTTAGTTTGCATAAAGCATGGGACTGGGCATCCCGGTGACCAGCCATTTATCTCGTGAGTGAGGAGCGGAGTCCACTCCTCTTGAGAATAACCCGCCTAACATGGAAGATACAGAAAACCCTAGTTGATACATGAGCTATGTGAGCATACAAAACAGGATATTTATTTGAAGGTTTAGAGTTTGGCACATACAAATTTACTTGGAATGGCAGGTAGATACCGTATATAGGTAGGTATAGTGGACTCATGTGAAATAACTTTGGGGTTTAAGGGATTGGATGCACAAGCAGTATTCCCGCTTAGTACAGGTGAAGGCTAGCAAAAGACTGGGAAGCGACCAGCTAGAGAGCGACAACAGTCATGAACATGCATTAAAATTAATCAACACCGAATGCAAGCATGAGTTGAATATAATCCACCATGAACATAAATATCGTGAAGGCTATGTTGATTTTTGTTTCAACTACATGCATGAACATGTGCCAAGTCAAGTCACTTAAATCATTCAGAGGAGGATACCACCCTATCATACCACATCATAACCATTTCAATAGCATGTTGGCACGCAAGGTAAACCATTATAACTCGTAGCTAATCAAGCATGGCACAAGAACTATGATCTCTAGTTATCATTGCAAACATGTTTATTCATAATAGGCCGAATCAGGAACGATGAACTAATCATATTTACAAAAACAAAAGAGGTCGAGTTCATACCAGCTTTTCTCATCTCAGTCAGTCCATCATATATCGTCATAATTGCCTTTCACTTGCACGACCGAATAGTGTGAATAATAATAATAGTGCACGTGCATTGGACTAAACTGGAATCTGCAAGAATTCAATAAACAGGAGAAGACAAGGCAATATGGGCTCTTTTATCAGATCAACAATAATGCATATAAGAGCCACTTCAACAATTTAATCATGGTCTTCTCCTATCAACCCCCAAAGAAAAGAAAAGAAATAAAACTATTTACACGGGAGAGCTCCCAACAAGTAAAAGAAGAACAAGAAATATTTTTGGGTTTTCTTTTGAATTACTACTACAAGCATGGAAATTAAAACTAGCTAAAAGCTACAACTAATTTTTTTGGTTTTTCTTAAGATTTATTAAACACACAAGAAGAAAGCATAAAAAGGAAAATAGACTAGCATGGATGATATAATGAAAAACTATGAGCACCGACATCTAGCAATGAGTGTGTGAACATAAATATAATGTCGGTGAGAAATACGTACTCCCCCAAGCTTAGGCTTTTGTCCTAAGTTGGTCTATGGCCACGGCTGGCCTGGTGGATATCCATAATAGTAGTTGGAGTCGTACTGAGATGTAGCGGCTATCGCCTGCTGAGCTCCAGCATCGCGATGAGCGGCCTCCGCTCTCCTCTCATACTTATCTACCTCCTCTCTAGTGATAGTATATCTTCCTTTTGCCTGATGATCAAAGAAGGCAGGAGCAGGGAGAGTAATATGGATAGCACGGCATCTGTCAAAGATTAGTCGATACTGGAGAGGTGATTCATTCCTCTTGACAAACTGGTGGTGAACCATAGCATTAAAGTCTAGGTAAGCAGGAGGTAATTCAATATCATCTTTGCGTATGGCTATACCAAGAAAATTAGCTATGCGGGTTGCATAAATTTCTCCAAAGAAATCTCCATTAAATCTATTAAGATGCAACCTATGTGCAACAATGGCTCCCAAATTATAAGATTTATCTCCTAACACAGCACTCCTAAGAATACTGAGGTCATGGACACACATGTGACATGCTTCATCTTTACCATTAATGCATCTACCTATGAAGAGAGCAAAATAATGTATAGCAGGAAAGTGAATGCTCCCTATGGTAGCTTGTGTTATATCTCTAGATTCTCCCACAGTTATGCTAGCAAGAAAATATCTAAATTCAGATTTGCGAGGATCCCTTATACTACCCCATTGTGGAAGTTTGCAAGCAGTGGTAAAATCCTGTAAGTCCATAGTATAAGAATTTTCATAGAGATCAAACAGGACAGTTGGAGAATTACGTGAAGATGAAAATTCAAACCTCCTCACAAAGGTACTAGTGAGATTGTGATACTGGCTGCACTTCTCTTCCTCGAAGCTCACAAGATCGGCGTTACGCAAATATGCGTTGAATTCTTCCTTAATTCCTGCTCCATCCATAAAATTTTCAGAAGGCCACTCACAAGGACACATTGGAGCGTCTCTTGGTGGCTCATCATCAGCATCACGCATTGAAAGCCTGGGTCCTTGCTTCCTTGAGGAACCACCTTGGAGCATTTTCCTAAGCGTTTTTCTTCCTCTGAAAAATTCTGAAATTTTTTAGTAACTTCAAAATAAAAGTAAACCAAACTCAATAATATTGATAGCAACTACTCCTACAAGTGCCTAGCACTACAAAAAATACACTTCCGTGATGATACGTGTTTGTCACAGTAGGTCGTTTTTTTTGTCATGCATGTACATCCATGACAAATTTATGACAGAATCAAGATAGTCATACCTGTGCTGTCGTAGAAGTGTTCCATGACATTACCAAAATTATCATCACGGAAGTGTCCACTTCCATGACGATAAATCACGCGTCACAGAAGTGCTTTCGTCAAGGGTGACCGACACGTGGCATCCACCGTAACGGAACGCCGTTAAGCTATCGGGTCGGGTTTTGGATCCGATAACCCATTAACAGCCCCGACCAATGGGGATTTTCCCTGTGTAAAATCATCATTGGCTGGAGGAAAAACGTGTCGGCTCATCGTTGGGATAGATGTCGACCACTCATTGGATGGAAGGCGCCTATGATACGTCGACACGTGGCACGGCCCAACAGAGGCCCATTCCTGTGAAAAGGCTGGCCCGTTTGACTTGGTCAAAAGCTGGCGGGCCGGCCCATGGAAAGCCTGTTAACGGCCTGTTTGAATATAGCCCATTTACAGCCCGCTAACCCAAGGCCCGTTACACCCTATCCGAATTATGCCTAGTAGCGTCATCTGGGCCATCCAATATGATTCCAGCCCGTTTTCACTTCTGGCCCATGTATGGCCCATGACGTCTTTCGGCCCATATGAGGCCCTATGTAACTCTTGGCCTACTAACGGCCCGTGGAGAAACTGGGCCATAATGAACAGTGTATCACTTTACACCCATTAACGGCCCGTGGTGAAACTGGCCCATAAGGAATAGTGTATCACTTTATACCCATTAACGGCCCGTTATTCCGTTGGGCCATTTCCAGCCCATGTTATCTTTCGGCCTTCTCAGAGACCATTTATTCTTGGGCTCATTTCCAGCATTCGTTTACTTACGGCCCGTTACAGTCATTTTCTGCTTGTGGGCCAAATTCAGCCCGTGGTTACAGTCGGCCCATTTGTGGTCCGTTAATACATTGGGCCGATTTCATAGCGTCATCAAATACGGCCTATTAATGATGGCCCGTTATGGTCGGCCCATGAACGGACGATTCCAACTCTAGTCCGTTTACGGCCATAATGCGGTCTGTTTGGCCAATTGATTATACGGCCCGTATAAGGCCCATTGATAATATGGCCCACAGAAGGCCCATTGTTTCTACGGCCCGTAGAAGGCCCATTGTTTCTACAGCCCGTAGAAGGCTCACTATTTCTGCGGCCAGTAGGAGGCCCAGTGTCACTACAGTAAATATTAGCCCATGGTTATTGTGGCCTAGTTTTAAAAAACAGGTTATTGCAGCCACTAGCTAACCGCGGAAAAAGAACTGCAATGACTACAAGCAAACAAATAAATAAGACAACAAGGAAATAAGTAAGCAAGCAACTAATGCTAGGCTATCACGGCTATTACACATATTATATCCACTGGGCATCAAAGTTCGCCACCAGTGCAAATATAGGGAACAAAGCAGCATATCATATACACTGGTTGTCAAAGTTGGCGACCAGCGCAAATAAACGTCGCCGCAAAACAAATCCAAAACTGAAACCACTTCAGAAGATCTCGAGAAACAATATCCTGGGTACCCATAATGCTGGCAAGATGCTTAGCAAGCTTATTAACTTTCTCTTGTTTGGCGCTTAAATCCTCCAGCGCTTGCTGTTGCACCAGAAAATATGCATCTGAATTCTGCAGGGACTTCCTTAGTCCTTCAGCTTCCTGTCGCAGCACATCCGATCGATGTCTTTCAACTTGAAGTTGAGACTCAAGAAGACGAACTGATTTAGGCAGCGAGTTCGAAGAGCTTGTGCCAGTAGTAGTGGCCAGTAACTAGAACACTACATCAAGACAGGACTTTGGGGTTCCCTCACTGTCATCAAGATAGTTTTTATCAGCTTTCTTGGAGACCAACAGGGATGTCTCACTATCTTGAACCTTATCTGCATTACTTCCTTTACCATTGGATAACGCGGTACTGTTCTCCAATATTTTGTCCGCATTCTAAAAGAGAAACAAGCAGACACATCACATGTTTACCATGTTGTATATGAAACTCATTTTGGTAAATGAGTTCAGTATTAAAGTGGACAGGATAACAGCATGAAAAAAACATATATCTATGTACCATGGTCACTTTATGGTCTATACCATTCTAGTTTTTGTTACCAAATCAAGATAGAGACACAGTTCAAATAATATTTGTTCAAGACAAAGCAGAATAGACAGAATATAAGTGTGGGTAACTATAGAGCAATAACAACACTTGTAATGTGCATGACATGAGAACATAACTGTTTATTCAATTGAAACTGAAATCAACATAGAGCAGGTTACAACAGCAAACCAGTTAAAGAAACAGGTTTAAAACATACCTGTTGCGCCATTGGAGTTTCAATTCCATCCTTCAAATTTGAAAATAGTTGGTATGAGTAAATACAGTCATGCAAGAGCAAAGGAGTATGAACCATAGCTACAAAACCTGACCTGAGAACAAATCTTCTTCTCCTTTAAGCGTTGAGTTGGGATTCGAAGTGGTGGTCCTCGTGCTTTGGGCACTGCAGTTCCCTTACTAACTGCTCGTGTTTGGGTGCTCTGTGGTGGAGACGGTGTTGTGTCAACCGGAACTGGGTTACTATCTGCCAGGGTTGGGGTTAGAAGGGGTGTAGCTGGTTCTCTGTCCAACTGGGTAGGGGTACAATCTGTGAGAGTCTGGGTTATGTGTGGTGGATCTGGTCCTTGGGCAAGTACAACCGTGGTTCTATCTGCATCAACTGGTAGCACTATCTTTTCTGAAGATCGTGTTGTTACTCCCTTAGATACTACCATCACGCTCTCCAATTCAAATGCTTGATAAACAAGAAAAGTAATTGAAAGTATAGACATTGTATGATAGACAGGTGCAATGGATAGTGGGGAATAAAAGAGGGCATGCAATAATTCATATTTATGTTGTCTAACCAAACAGTATAGCATGACACAATTTCACATATATGATGGCTAACTAAACAGGATGGCATGACACAATTTCACATTATGATGGCTAACTAAAAAAGATGGAAAGACATAGTTCAAAATATGAACTATGTAAACAGGATGACATGACATAACTATATAATGTGTTTATTAAATAGGTTAGCATGCCATAATTCACATACATTCACAAATAGAATGCCATAATTCAAAATATGATGACTATAAACACTAAACAGGATGAGATGATATAACTATATGATGTCTTTATTAAATGGGTTGCCATGCCATAACTCAGATAGATGATTGTATGTACTATGTAAACATGATGGCATGATATAATTCAAATATATGATTTATATAGTAAGCAAGCAAGCAGATGGCAATCCATATATGATGTAAAAACTAAGCAATGCAAGACAACATGCATGACATGGGTAATATAACCCTGCCAAGTTTGAGCATAGACCTCAGGCGGAAAATAGGACTGGTCATCAGTCTCTGAATCCTCCTCTGAGGAGCTCTCTGTAACCAGCAAGATGTCTGCTTCAGCAGGTAGCATTGTCTGCTCTGAATACCTTGTTTTCACTCCAGATACTTTCATCACCGCTTCAAATGGCTGATGCACAGGAAGAGTAGTTGAATATACAAATGTTGTCGCCAAATGGAACACGTAATACAAAAAAATGATAGCATGATATAATTCACATACATGATGATTGGCTAAACAGCATGGCATTTCATAATTCACATATATAATGCCTTTGCAACAAGATAGTATTGTATAATTCACATATATAATGTCTTGCAACAAGATGGCAATGCATAATTCACATATATGGTAATTAGACACTGAACAGGTGGCATTCACACAAAGCATGTCGAAACTAATCAAATGACATAGCAATGCGAGACACCATACACACGATATGAGCAACATAACCCTGCCAAGTTAGAGCATACACCTCGGGGGGGGGGGGGAATAGGACTGGTCATCTGTCTCTGAATCCTCCTCTGAGGAGCTATCCATAACCAGCGAGATATGCGCTTCGTCAGATAGCATAGTCTGCTCTGAAGACATTGTTTTCACTCTAGAATTTTCCATCACCATGTCAAATGGATGATGCACACGAAGAGCAGTTGAATGTAATAACATTGTTGACAAATGTAATATGTAACGAAAAAAGGATGGCCTGATATAATTTACATATAAGATGACTGGCTAAGAAGGATGGCATTGCAAAATTCACATATATGATGCTTGGCTAAACAAGATGGCGTTGCATAATTCACATAAACAATGAATAAACTAGACAGATGGCATTCACATAAAGGATGTCTAAACTAAGCAGACGACATATTTGACGTATAAAGTAAGCAATGCAAGACACCATATGCATGATATAACCAACATCAGCATGCCAAGTTAGAGCGAAGACCTCAGGGGGTAAATAGTAGTTGTCTTCTCCTTCTGAATCCCCCTCAGAACAGATATCTTCCTCTCGATTACAATCCAAAATGCATGGAGGGGGGGGCTGCCTTTGCGCCTACCATGGAGCGACGTCTGCATGAAATTTTATTGCCACACAAGGCTCGTCTCTTTTGCTCTACATGTTCAGTTCCATTGTTTACAATAACTATCATGCATAGGAATGAAATATAGTGAGATTATGTAAGGAGTGCATGCAGAAATCCAGAGTGATGGTAACAACCTGTGGATAGACCCAAAACCAATAATAGTAGGCAGATAATGGCTTCAGTTAAAAAATACAGATAATGGCTTCTTTACTGTTTGTTTCCCACCCAACATGAAACTCATAGTAGACACCGGAGATTAACCAGATAGTAGATAGATACTATTGATAGCGGCCCGAATATGTACCCGACAACCATTTAAAAACTCAAGTTTGACCATTAGTTTGGAGCTGACTCAGAGTCTAATCGATGAACAGGACAATAAAGTAGCATGTAATATTAAGCGATGCATAACGTAAGCAGACACGAAAGAGTGCGACACCCGTGTAGTCCTCGAGGTCATCTGCTCGGTTGATGATGGTAGTGCAGTTTTCATGGCTGCCAGCGGCGGGGAAGAAGATCTGAGGCGGCGAAAGACAGTCTGGAGGCCGGATCCCTGCTGTGCTGGACCCTTTTGTCGTTGGAGCAGCTAGCTGGGGTGGACGACGACACAGCAGGAGCGGGACAAACCACGCAAGGTTTTTTTGACAACTATCTGTAAGAGAAGTAATTCTGTAAGGGCTCGTTTGAATTGGACGATTACAACAATGCAGGGATAGAAAGTAGACAGGAATAGGATAGGAATGCACGTGCAAAACAGAGAATTTAAAAACACAGGATTTCTGCCAATCTGGGTGTTTGATTCACAACAATTGGAATATCATAGGATACAAAGAAGCATGGTGAGATTAAGTCAAACCACAAGAAAATGTACGGTTATAATGCTATTATGCTACTATCTCTTAGTCTTGTGCTTCATGGATAGGAATTTGAAAAGGAGGACAAGTGAAAATTAAAATTCCTTGTAATCTGGTTACTCCTTGTAATCAACTTGTTGTATCTGTTATTTTTCAATAAAGTTTTGATCTTCTGTGGGGGTTTTGACCCACAGTTCCCAGTCAATTTTTTTTTAAAATTCCTACGTTTTTTCTTTCAAGGAGAAACTAAAGGAACAAATCCGTGTGCTCAGTGGACAATATATATAACATGTAGAGTAAAAAAGAGATGCAACAAGTGTACAACCTCTTTGGCGAAGCCATGTCGATCTCAGCATGATTGGGTTCGCCAGTGAGGATGCTCCGGCTGACCTGGCTGTCGAAGGAGGGGAAGAAGATCTTAGGCGTCTAGAGATGGAGCCCGAGGTACTGCTCCGCTGTGATGGAGGGTTTCGTCGTTGGAGCAGCTCCGGTGAGTTGTACGACGCCGAGGCTGAAGCAGGACAAAAGAGACAACGAGCAACGTTAACCTGAGTGGAATTCTAATAGCATCTCCAATACATGACGTAAAATACATAACCACAAAGTGCTAGATGTAAAATACATCAGCCACTCATCTCTGAACTTAACTGTCGAAACTGAATTTAACTATCGAAACTGAACTTAACTGTCGAAACTGAACGTAACTGTCGAAACTGAATTTTGCTGTCGAAACTGGACGCACTAGCAAGGTGAGGCTACATGTCAGTCGACTGACTTTTTCATCTCTGGTCAGTCAATTTTGGAGCCGTTGGATACGAAATCAAGGGCCTGCGGTTCATCTTCAACCTCCACCCCCCTGAACCGGCCAAACAGCAGCCCCCCGCCGCTCGTGGTGCGCCGCCCCACCCGCCCCGAAAACACTCCCCACCGCCGGTCCGCCGCCGCCCCGGCCATCCCTCTAGGCCCCCCATGCCGAGCTTTTTCTCCGGCGATCCCCACGCCACCGCCCCGCCAATGCCCCGCCACCGCCAGCGACCACCGCTCCCATCCTGAACCCTAAGATAGATAGTGGGGTACCTCGCCGGCGAGCCCCCCTCCCCGCTGCGGCTGGTTCTTCCTTCACCCCGGCGGCATCAGAGTGAAGTGTAGCTAAATCGAAGCAGCATCGCAAGCAAGAGAAAGAGCGAGAGCAGCAGCGCGAGCAAGAGCAATAGCAAGAGCAGACCAGGCAGGGGACCGAGAGCAAGAGCAGAGCAGCAGCGCGAGCGAGAGCTAAAGCAGCAGCAGGTTCTACTGATGTGAACGTCGCCGCCGAGGGAGCGACGTCGTGGAGGAAGTGGCCGGCGACGCCGCCATGGATGGAGCCGCGCTGTGTCGGCTCGGGACGAGCACCGGCAGCACCGTGAGATCGAATCAAGAAGAAAATGCGGCGATTAGTGTACAACCTCTTTGGTGGCGCCGATTAGGCCATAGCTTCATCCGAGGAAACGGTGATGATGATGCTCTTCCAGTGGTACATGTGAAGACGACGGTGTGGGAATGGAGGTGGCATGAAAGACAAGGGGAACGTTGGGGCAGCTCCTTGGAGGTGGAGGACGGGGTGGCTGAACCGGCGGGACGATGAGATCGATGACCGATCCTCATCCGGTACGGTGGATGAGGGAGGTCGAGGTGTTGCTGTGGACGACGTCGTCAGGGAAGAGGCTCCGGTTGGGTGGCGGACGGAGCAGGGTGTGGGGTTTCGTCGCAGGTTTTCGCGGCCTCGGTGTACAAATGGGTGGGCGGATGGGATGGCAGTGGGGAACCCTGGCTTAGAGACGCACTTGTCCGAAATGTGGGGTAAGTTATGAAAGTACCCCCACCGATTTGAGTCGGTTCTTTCGGTTCAGGGGTACCACGGGCATTTTGCGTGTCAGGATTTCACAGGAGGTGGGAGTTTTCGCGCGCGTTGTAATTTCGAAATAGCAAGGCGCGGGTTGAGATGGAGGGAGTTGTCGGAGCACAACGAGACAAAGATATATCTTAAATATTTCGAGCTAACAAGGCGCGGGTCGAAATTTCCGGACAAGCCTAACGTGTACTGTACCAAATCAATGCGCCCTACAAATGTCATTCAAAACTTTGAATTCATGTTATGTTCAATTAAAATATTTCGCAACCTACTACTCAAATGAACGTTTTAGTGGATTCCAAACGTATATACTACCGCTTCAATATGAACTAAATTTGAATTCGTTTCTCTATTTGAATAAGATCTACAGTAATGATTGTTGTGAAGTCAAAGCATTTGAATTCATTTCTCTGTTTTAATAAGATCTACAATCATCATTATTGTCAAGATAAACCATCGTTTGTGTATTATCTTCACAGCACACCACATGATTAGTCTCAAGTTACATATGAACTATGTGTACTATATGAACTCGAACTAGATTTTTTTAATCCACTTTATTTTGATTTCAAATCACATTACATTTCTAGCTTTAGATAGATCTTCATAATCTAAACCATGTCTCATATGTATAATGTGTTTATCACATTATGTATGGTGCCCTACCCCCTACGCCTACAAGTATTTAGATGTGAGTTGCAAACACCACACATTACCACAAATTCAAATAAAATGTGAGAATGTTCGATATATAGTATTGTTTAGATTGTTCGATATTTAGTTGTAAGCTACAAATGCCACACATTATCATAAATTCAAATAAAATGTGAGATTGTTTGATGTATAGTATGGTTTAGATTGTTCGGCATTTAGCTGTGAGTTGCAAACACCATGCATTATCACATTATGGTATAACATGTGCACATCACGTGTATCACCGCTATAATCATGCATGTAATGTTTAAAACACTATGATCTCCTATTCAAATATATGAATCCGCTTTCATATCAAATTATGATCTTTGTTAGTCTCTTACACCCACACAATCCTCTAACCTTTGTAGCTACCACTAACTTTCTCTCGTGCATGCACACGCCCTCCTCGCCCTCCCCCTCCCTCGGCATTCTATCCACCGGGCACATTCATTTTTTTCTTTAGATCGTTCTCCTAGAGTCTCCACAACTCCTTTCCGACACACACCGATCGATAAACCTCTCCAGCGATGCCTGCCTACAACATACAAACACACCTTCAATCTCCTCCTTTATGTGTCCTTGCCTCGTGTCTCTCATACGGTCAGACACACATGTAAACTCTCGCCCCTCTTTTCATCGCTCTCTCACAACCGCACACTCCTCCCCCTATCTAGCTAGTAGTTGGGACACTCGCACCACCTCCTAGCTCCATTCTCTCTGTCTATCCATCTCGTTGGGCCTTATTAGCCTCTAACAAATGGACGTACACCGACCGATCTCTCGCTATACATATAGCTAGCTAGGTCCTTATAACTCGTTTTTACCCACACATCAATCGATCTACCTCATTAGTTGTGTCTCTCCCTTTCTCCAACAAACTACAATTGATCTACCGATCTAGTTAGGTTTGCTTACCAAACACATGGTTCCCCTTCATCATCCATGGATGCGTCCCGATAGATCTATCATGCACAGGCACACACAGAAACACATCCCCACTCTTATTGATAACATTGCAGTTCCACCCTCAGTTTGTCAAGTAGGCCTCGCCCACCATCTTCGAGAAGCAAATCCATCACCCATCCAGCACTCTACCCCTCTCCCTCCCACTCCCTCTCTCTCTCCTCTATCTCTCTCCCATCATATTTCCCATCCTTCAGTTATGTATGGATGTCGACCGATCTCCCTCAAGACATAGCTGGGTCTCTCCCTCCCAACACATATACGAGTCGTTCTACCTCTATAGTTAGGCCTCTGCCTACCCCTCCCACCACCCCCTCCCCCACACACACACCGATACATCGAGCGCTCTAGTCATGTTTTCCTGCCACACACAAACTTGGCGTGTGCCCTCTAACGTTCCGATAGGCCAGTCGCCCTATATCTTTGACTTGTACACACACACACACAATTTCGATGGCTCTCTTCATCGATCTCACACCCACCCACATGATCCTCTCTTCGACTCTATCGATAGTTATGACCCCTCCCTCTCTTCTCGTGGATTGCCCGACCCTCTATGTATGATATGGATAGGCCTCCATTTCACACACATTGCATGCAAAATTTTGTTTGAGATGTCATCGACACATATTCCCACAAATAATTCATGAAATCAACCCCCACCCCACCCCCACCCCAAAACAAAAAACACTCATGAACGCGGTTTGTATCTCTCACACACACCCACGTAGGTGGGGAACATGCACGAAGAGAAGAGGTGCATGCACGGTGCACGTACTCCCGTCTCTTTCCCAATCACACCCGCGTGAGTACACGGTGGAGCTCATTTCTGTACGAAAAAGGCAGCCCACGTGGTAATTTGGCATGTGTACTGGTTGTCCACTTGGTGGAGGGAGGATCGTCTACCATGGGTGAACAAACAAATTGCGACTTGACTTGTTATGTTAAAAAAACAGGCAAACCATGTGGGGCCTACCTTAGAGGCAAGGCTCTATACACTGGAGTACTTTTGATGTGTCTCATCAACTCGCAGAATGAGGAGAAGCTTGCTTAGTACGCCGTCTCCCCCGCCCACAGGCGCGGTGGCTCGCAGGATGAGGTGAAGCTTACTTACTATGCCTTACGCCCGCTCCATCGCCCATGCACGCGGGGGCTCGCAGGACAAGGAGAAAATTTTACTACTCCCTCCGTTTACTCCTTGTCCGTACTACCTTGGTTATAGAGATTATATCATATTGTTTGGAATATATATGTCCTTTAGTAGATTTCAATATGAACTACTAGTACCTACTCCAAACACTGATGTATATAGACGTATTTTAGAGTGTAGATTCACTCATTTTGATCCGTATGTAGCACTCTCCCTCGCCCCTCGACCCTCGCCCACGTGGTGGACGTGCAGCAATTCATTCGGTCTCATATAGCCAGAACGATATATACTGCACTACCATTATTGCTCGACTTCCCGTAGAGGCGAAGAGCCAATCGCAAGGTCAATATTTTGGAGATGCCAAGCGCAAGGTTATAGGAGAACGAGTAGTAGGTTCCGCGTCATTTATAAATAAAGTTTTTTTCTTCAGTGGCATGTACGCAATATGATAGGTTCATATGGAGAGAAAAGGAGTACATAGCCAGGACGGGCCAGCCTACACAGTTGCTTGCTGGGGTTGCTCTCTTCACACTCTCTCGCACACAACGACTTTGGCCACATCTCTAACATCCCGGCGGATCACGTCCACTTAGGGAAGGGCTGGATGCTTAGTGTAGATGCAGTGGCCGTCGCCAATGGCGAAAACCCACTGTCGGCACGTCCCGATCAAGGGTACCCACCGTTCTCTCTCACAAAGCCGGTGAGGTTGCCTTCGTCCCTTGCTCACTTCCGCGACGTGGGCAGTTGCCGCCTCCTGCCGCCCTCCTCAAGGTTGAGCTACGTCCCTCAGGTACAACTCCCTTTACAGCCGGCTTGCACCACTGCTCCAGCTGCCCACATCACTCCCTGTGGATATTTCTCTACTTCTTTGCCCCGCATATACCTCTACTGGCTTCTACGTACTATATTTGTGATGAGTTTATGTCTCATCAACTAGTCCCAGTAATATTATTCTAATCACGCTTGTTCAATTTCTTTGCCACAGGGATGCTCATCTCGATTTTGGTGAAACTGCACAAAATGATCCGATGGTCAAAAGGTTGCAAACTTCATTTATTAGGAAGCTCGAACATTGCCAGCAAATTGAAGCCTGGTCAGGGTTCACGGTTCAAGGGCTAGGGACTGCATGGATCATTTTTTTCTTTAGCTGCCTCTGTTCCAAAATAAGTGTCAACTTTAGTAGTAGTGCAACTTTGTACTAAAGTTTGCACAAAGTTGAGAAACTTATTTTGGAACGGAGGGAGTACATATTTGCTATGATCTGTCAATCATTGAGATGCAATAGCATGCATGTTAGTCTCCTTTGTATTTGATGAAATGTTGCCACGGGCAACCTTGGACGCAAGATACATGTAACAGAAGCTGGAAGCTTCATAGCATTGTACAAATTTATCTCGCTGATAAATTAAAGTACGTACTATACTAGTACTTCCTCCGTTCCTAAATATAAGACTTTGTAGAGATTTCACCATGAACCACATGCGGATGTTATAGATGCATCCTAAGTGTCAATTCATTCATTTTGTTCCGTATGTAGTGGAATCTCTACAAAGACTTATATCTACTAGTAATAGCTAGCCCCCACTACTAGGAATTCTCTATCCTCTACTTGATCCACATCATCAAAATTGATGTAGCCGTTAGATGAAGTAAATCAGTCCATAATAGCCGTCTGATCTTGACGTTGAGAGGCTCCGCACTAAGCCACATGCAAGCATGCAGAAATACTGTGCCACATGCATGTGAGTGGGTTTTAAATCACATCAACATGTCTGCATCCAAGCATGCACCGGTAGCATGCATGTAAGTGAGCTTTTAAGTCCCATTAACATGTCAAAAAGAAAAATATAATCCCATTATGCAGTAGGAGTTTAGGAGTTGCCTGGTCTTTTCCTTACGTGGGATGATCTAAATGATGATGGGAGTTTATTTAGTTTGGCTACCACATTTGTCATGCGGTTATAGAGTTTTTTTTGTTCTATGAAATCGATAATTTTGCGCAGAGAGATATACCACTGTTCCGCACCAACGCACGGGGACTCATCTAGTAATATCTAGGAACGGAGGGAGTACTATGTAAAGAGTTAGGTGTCGCATGGTGTGTCGGCGTTCTGGGAACGGGGGTCCCCAGACTTGCCTGCCTGCGGCCTGCGGCCCATCTTCACCAACACAAACCCAAGACCCTCTTCACCAACACAAACCCAAGACCCTCGCGAGGGGCCAAGCCTCGCGGGGCAGACAACGCGGAGCTTCCTCAGGCACGGCCTCGTCAGGCTGGCTCACGAGGAGGCAGAGAGATCAAGGCGGGGTACCTCACAAGGTGCCCGTGACGCAAGCCATGACGACCGAGGGCGCCAGGCGGGTGCCAGCCCGCGCAGTGTCCTCCTTCCCTCTTTGGTGCAAGGGGGGCAAGCGCAGCCGCGGAGTACCGAGGCATCAGGCAAAGGTTGCCATTTCGGTGCAACGAGACCAAGACCAGGAGGACTACGAGATGGAGGTAACCGTGGAGCCCAAGACGGCATCATCACCAGAGCTTTGCGCAGGCGAAGACTACTTTTGTCATGATAGCTAGTACTAGCTATCCCCCATCAAATTAGCTCGCCATTGTTGGCTCCCTTCCCGCTCGATATTTGGGAAGAGGACCAGGGCCCCTATAAATAGGACTAGCCACCTGCTAGACAGAGAGAGAGGACGGACGGAGAAAGGGAGAGAGAGAGAGAGTGAGAGAGAGAGAGAGAAGGGCGACTGAGATCCTCCCAGCAGTTCATCGCCCCAGCCAAGAACAGACCCTCGTGAGGCTGTTCTTCCTTGTATTGTTCATCATCATCAGCCCAAGAGGCAATCCACCACACCACACACTTGAGTAGGGTATTACACCACAACGGTGGCCCGAACCAGTATAAACCCTGTGTCTCTTGTGTTGTTCTTTCCTTAGTTTAGAACCTAGCAAGGCGGAGGGGTGCAGGTAGGTAGGAGACGAAAGCTCCGCGCGCACCCCAGTGTTCGAACCTCAAGGGTCTGCCGGAACCCGGAATCCGACATTTGGCGCGCCAGGTAGGGGTGCACCAGAGTCCACCTTCTACCGCTTCGCGCCCCGTCGCGTCGTCATCACCATGTCCGGCGACCAGGAGGGCAACCCAGATCCGTGGGCGGCGTGGACTGCCTGCGTAGAGCCGCTTGCCTCGGGCGACCCCGTGCCCCAGGCAGCTCGCGGTCCGCAGGGCGCTGCAGGCTGAGGGCGACGCGGACAGGCTTCGACAGCTCTCACGCCGCGGCAGGCGCGGTCGGCAGCAAGGGCCTCCAATCACGCAACGATCACGACGCCGTACACTCACAGGGAGCAGGCGAACTCGAGGGCCGCGCTCACAGTGGCCCGAGAGCTGCTGCAGTGCAGGCTGCTGGAGGGCGGCCACGACGTGCTGCTGGAGCGAGTGGCAGAGCTCCTGTGCTTCGCCGCCTCGGGGGCTCACCCCTTCTCCACCCAGCTCCCATCTCAAGCCCAGGGCGGCCCGCGTGGGGGCTCCGCGCGCGCCCGTGGGCTCCAAGGCTACTCCGACGCCAGTGAAGCTGTCAGCGACGGACCGGCGGCGGCGCTACCCCCGCTCCCAGTCCGCGAAGAAGAAGGACTCAACACGACCCGCGGCCCCAGTGGGCGGCCGCGCTGCCACCCCACTGTGGGCGCGTCAGGCAGGACCGCGTGGCATGGGGGGCATTACGGCATGGCATTCGGGATGACGGCGCTGGAGGAATACGTGCCCCTCATGATGGACCAAGGACACCCACACGAGAGCGAACAAGGCTCGCTCCTCAGCCCAGGCTGGGGGGACGAGGCGCCGGAAGCTAAGCCTTTCCGGGAGCCCCGGGATGGTCCTACTGGCCGCGTTGGGGGCAACGATTATCGGGTACCGCTAATTCTTCAGGAGCAGGTATACGCTAACCATGGATCGCAGGAGGTGCAGGTCACCACAGCGAGCAGCTGCCCCGCTCCCACAGTCTCCTGCCCCTCGAGAGGAGGGCGCAGGGGGCTGCAGGAGAGGTGCCGGGATCCGACATCACCACCGCAGCGTTCGGAGCAAGGTGTTCTCAGGAGGTAGGCCCTCCGCCGGGGAGGTGCCTCAGAGCCTGCCCCCGGCGGAGGACCCGTGGTCGTCGGGGGAACCGCTGGCGACCGCTCTACCCCATCGGCGGCGTCCTGGTTCCCGGTCGTCGTTGATGGCACTAGAGTGTGGCGCAAGGCGGGGCCCTCATCTGGCGATATGAAGCAAGGCCAGTACCTGTGAAGAAGGCCCAATGCCTGTGAAGCTCGCCGCCCCGTGACACTCTCACGTAATAATGAGTGGGGCTATACACGCCCCGGAGTCTCAGGGGTGCCGGCCTCAGGCCCTGGGGCTCCCTCCCATGCCCAGTGGCAACACTTAGCTCCACGCCGGTGAGAAGACGTTCAAGACTACACTAGGTGCCGGACGCGGCCTTTTGTTTGCTTTCGTTGCTCTTCCCTTTGGTTGTCGCTTTCCCCCGCTGGATTCAAGTTGGATTCGAATTTGAGATTTGCGTGTGTTCGGGGAAGGGGTGCTTAGTCTTGTTCGAGCAATTTCTCGGGTTTTGGTTACCGCTTCGCCTCAGCTGCCTCCCCTCGCGAGCCCCTCGCGAGCCGGGACGGGCCTAGCTTGCGCGCAGCCCAGATTGCCGCAGACGTGACCTCTCAGGAGGGTGTTTTACTGCAGATCCTACGAACCCAGTCAGGGAACACTCAAGACACCACAACCTCCCACAGGCTGCCTTAGGGCCAGCACGGGACAAAGGTAAACTAGCCGACCAGTGCGTCGCTTGGGCCAACCACTTGGTGCGGGCGCATGGGCAATGTCGCGTCTACTAATACTATGAACACAAGTTTTACATAAGGGGCTCCCCCTTCAAAATGCTCTCACTGCAATCAGGCCGAAACCTGAGTTCTATTCGTGCAGGGTAAGGAAGTAGGAGCGATGCACAATCAGTCGGATGAATCCCCCAATGCGTTCTCAGGAGCTCCACCTGAGCCGTTGCTGGCGTCGCTGAACCCGCCATCACTGTCCGCATCGCCGTCAATGGCGTCAGGGCTGTTCACCACGCCGCCCTCGACGGCTGCCACGATTGCGTCGTCGTTGTACGAAGCGAAGGCCCTGATAAGAGCCTCCACATTGTCTTCCACCCAGTGCGCGAGGTCGCCTCGGACGGCCTGGGGGACTGGGGCGATGGCGGCGTCAAAATCAAAGTGGGGATCCATGTTCCGGAGGTGGCTGAAGACGAGAGAAAAGGCGCGCCCAAGCAGGGCGCGGCTCCTCTCCTCCACCAACCTCTCAGCCCTGACCGACCGTGCCTCCAGCTGTGTCACCATGTCAGTGAAGAACTGAAGATTGCCAGCATAGTTGACTGCGTGCGGCTCGCCAACAGCCGCCTCGCAGATGTTGCCCAAGGCTGCGTTGGCTCTCTCCCGGAGTGTGGCAAGCATGGTGCCGTGCTCATGCTCCAGGATCCGCCGCTGACGGATCTCGTCCGCGTTCTGGCCCGCGACGACCTCAGCCTCCTCCACCCGCTGGCGGAGAAGGAGCACCTTGGCCTGGGAGGCGGTTAACTCACCTCGCGACACCTCAAGAGCGGCCCGGAAAGTGTCGGCCTGCCGTGTCGCCTCCACCAGCTTGACCCTCAAGGCAGCAGTCCTTCCTTCAGCTTCGGCCCGGATAAACCCCAGCTTCTCCTCGAACTCGTGCTTGAGGTTCAAATGCGCCATCGCCACTCGACGTCCAACCTCCAACAGGACACGGGCTTCCTGTGCAGCAACATCATCCTCCGCCTGCGTCACCAAGCGCTCCCTCGTCTCCAGGCGCTCGTACTCATGGGTACGTTCGGCGGCTTCCAGCGTCAGCGCCTCCTCATGCTTCTGGAGCTCTGTTGAGTCGCCGGAGGCCACCTTCATCGACGCGAGGGCTGCCTCGTGCAGCTCCACCTGCTCCTCCAGCGAGAGGCACCAGGCCATGAGCTCCCGAGCCCGCTCCTCCACCGTCGTTCTCTGCCGGTCAGCCTCCCGAGCCTCCTCAGCGGCCCAAGATCGGTCCTCCCGAGAGGCCACCAGCGAAGCCTTGGCCTCTGCGTCATCAAGATCGCGCTGACGGCGCGCGAGGGTGATGGCGCCCTCCAGCTCGCGCCTCTCTGCAGCCAGGCGCAGGCCCTCGGCCTCAAGGCGCGCGTCTTCATCCAAGCAGGCTTACCACGTCAGCCGCCCTCCGAAGGAATCCTTGGCAAAGGGCGCGACGCTCCCGAGTGCGCTCAAGCACGTCTTCCACACCACCATCTGCCCCAAGCAAGCGTCGGGGGCCACGAGTCAGCACTCCCCCTCTGGGCTGGGGGCTGGGGGCTGGCACCCTCGCGACGGCCGGGCACGCCGCGTCAGAAGCCCGGCCTATGGCCAGCCCGTCCCCAGGTGAAGAGTGCAGGAAGCGCCTCAGCCAATCGCAGTCCACGACCATGCGAGAATCCCACGGCAGGCTGGTTATGCCACGAGAAGGCCCGCGAAGGATCGCGAGGCGCGCGGGGCCACAATACGCCTCAGGACGGCTTGCCTCGTCGATCGCCCTCACCACAAGGGCTCCACTGTTTGGAGCGCTTGAGGACGATGGAGGGGGCGAGGCCAAGGGGGACGGCTCCTCAGCCGTCTCCGCAAGCTCGGCTGGAAGGGGCCTGTGGAGCAATGGTCAGTAAGAGCAACAGAAGGATCGGGAGCTGGGAAAGGAGAAGGCTTACTCGTCAGTGGCGAAGTACTTCCTACGCTTCAGCAGACGACAAGGTTAATCGTCGCCCAGGGCCTCCCTTCTCTTCCAGAGGGCCTCAAAGTCCACGCGGAAGCGGCCTAAGAGTCGGGTGCAGGGATCAACCAGCGACGAAGATGGAGCGTCAAGGCAATCTGCGTCAGGGGCGCCTGCCTGACGTGCGCTACCAATCGCCTCGCCAAGAGAAGTCACCGGAGCCTCAGTGGCCTCGATCGTAGGCGCGGAGGGCAGCTGCTTGTCACCCTCAGCCTCGGCGGCACGGGCCCCGATAACTGCTTCCTCATGAGCCTCGCCCAGCGCTGTCACCCCGCCGGGAGCCCCCTCGGCCTCTGGCGCCTCGTGCCTCCCTGCTCTGCCACTTGAGGAAGAGTCGCCTTGGCCGAGTGGAAGGGCAGTCACCACCACTGGGTTCTCGCGAGGCCCCTGAAGGCCGGCGGGGCACAACCCCCACTCATTGAAGATAGGCATCCGCCTCACGAAATCGCCCCCGCTCTGGCAGAGGTACAGCAAGGCCCTCCCTACTGGATACTACCAGGGTTGGGGTCCCCCGTCAGGGTCAAGAGTGCCGTCCTCAGCACTTCAGGCGTCAGGTCCTCTTCCTGGAGCCTCATACGATCATCGCGCCCGCTGAAGGCCCACATCCGACGGGAGTGACGCTGGAGAGGAGCAACGCGGCGTAGCAGGAACTCCTTCACCACCTTGGGCGCTGTCGCGCCAAGCGACCTCAAGAACGCAAAGCGGTGCCAGACGAAGACGAGCCAGGGGCTCTCAAGCGTCTCCTGGCCCCAGCCCGAATTGGGGACAGCAGGTGAAGTTGGCTCCGACAACAGGGGGCTGGGCACCCCAGCATCCACATACAGCCACCGATCGCGGAACCTAGCTGCGGGCGGAGGGAGCTTGAAGTCAATCCCAGAGGCCGCCGTCTCAAGCACTGCAACGAAGCTCGCACACGCCCAACATTGGGTAGGGTCAACAAGGCCCAGCGAGAAGAAGTGGCGCAGCATGGCAACCGAAGGAGGGATGCCCATGATAGCCTCGCAAACAAAGGCGAAGACCGAAAGGAGAGTGATGGATTCAGGACCCAGATGCATCATGTGGATCTGATAATGGGAAAGCACGGCATTGAAGAAATCAGAAAAAGGAGGAACCAGACCCGCCCACAGGGCGTCGGCAAAATACGGGACATCGGTGGCTATCCTATCGATGGAGAAGTGGGGCGCGGGCCAGGCCGTCGTCCTCCCGCATTCATTGAATATGGTGGCCAGGGCCAAGCTGACCTTGCCCAAGCCCTCGGCGGGGGCCGCCAACGGCGGCGGGCAAGGCGGAGACACGGATTTCTTCCCTCTTCCCTTCTTCGTCAGAGCCATGGCGAGGGGAAGGGGGGAGGAAGGTTCAAGATTGAGTTGATAACAGAAACAGCAGTTCGAGCGGAGGAAGGACAGAGGGCGCACGAGCAACCAAGAAGGGGAACGGCTGTGAACAACTACGGGTCCGCCTAGCATGGCGCAAAATAAGGAGGGCGTGGGGGAACAGTGCCGCCCACGTCCAATCAGCCGCCACGCGGCACCCAAGGCCGCACGCTGTTAGGGCCCGTGGCGCTTCGCCCTTGCCCTTCCGCCTCCCTGCACGGCCAAGTCCGGGCGCGCCTTAGGCCCGGGGGCTACTGTCGCCATTCTAGGAACGGGGGTCCCCAGACTTGCCTGCCAGCGGCCTGCGGTGTGGCTCAAAAGGGGGCCCAGCGTGGCCCATCTTCACCAACACAAACCCAAGACCCTCGCGAGGGGCCAAGCCTCGCGGGGCGGACGACGCGGAGCTTCCTCAGGCACGGCCTCGTCAGGCTGGCTCACGAGGAGGCGGAGACATCAAGGCGGGGTACCTCACGAGGTGCCCGTGACGCAAGCCATGACGACCGAGGGCGCCAGGCGGGTGCCAGCCCGCGCAGTTTCCTCCTTCCCTCTTTGGTGCAGGGGGGGCAAGCGCAGCCGCGGAGTACCGAGGCATCAGGCAAAGGTTGCCATTTCGGTGCAACGAGACCAAGACCAGGAGGACTACGAGATGGAGGTCACCGTGGAGCCTAAGACGGCGTCATTAACAGAGCTTTGCGCAGGCGAAGACTACTTTTGTCAGGATAGCTAGTACTAGCTGTCCCCCTTCAAATTAGCCCACCATTGTTGGCTCCCTTCCCGCTCGATATTTGGGAAGAGGACCAGGGCCCCTATAAATAGGACCAGCCACTCGCTAGACAGAGAGAGAGGACGGACGGAGAAAGAGAAAGAGAGAGAGAGAGAGAGAGAGAGAGAGAGAGAGAGAAGGGCGACTAAGCTCCTCCCAGCAGTTCATCGCCCCAGCCAAGAACAGACCCTCGCGAGGCTGTTCTTCCTTGTATTGTTCATCATCATCAGCCCATGAGGCAATCCACCACACCACACACTGGAGTAGGGTATTACACCACAACGGTGGCCCGAACCAGTATAAACCCTGTGTCTTTTGTGTTGTTCTTTCCTTAGTTTAGATCCTAGCAAGGCGGAGGGGTGCAGGTAGGTAGGAGACGAAAGCTCCGCGCGCACCCCAGTGTTCGAACCTCAAGGGTCTGCCGGAACCCAGAATCCGACACGGTGATAGTAGTGTGAGGTGAGCCATGTAATCACTGAGCTTGCGTGTTTTCACTGCTCTTGCACGCCTCCGTTGTAAGAATGGACAAAAATTGTAATCTAGTAGTAGTAGTATACCTCCTTTCACCGAAAGTGTGGGACATCCAGCAGTCCTACCACCTCAGTAATAAAGACCAATGAGCCATCAAATCACATAGACCCAGCAGTAAGTTGGACGGACGAAGCAACCATCACTCTTGCGCTAGTGAGAGGTCGTGTCCGCTCTGCCCAGGCATGAATGCGGCACCAATTCTTTGGAGAGGCGCTGACTGTTTCAGGAGGGAAGCGCGCGCGGGCGATGGAGGGGCTTTAGGTGGGCCAGGCTGGTCAGGAGCGGGCGTGGCAGCTGTCCGCATGTCCCTACCGGACACGCCCGGAATCGAGAGGATGCACCGACTCTCGCGGCTAAAATCCTACACTACACAACATCTCTCTATAGGAGTAGGTCGATCTGTGGCTCTCTCTAACACACACATGGTGTTAAACACACACACACGCGCGCGCGCGCGCACACGCACGCACCTTGGTCCCGTTGCACCTTCTAACGTGACTTATTACACCTAGACGGAGGGAGTAGTAAGTATACGAGATACGGTGGCACACTGACTTAAGTCGAATACAAGTGGCCAAAATTTGTGTGCATGTTATAATAAGGATTCACTTAAAATAGTACGTGAGCGAACAGAGGGATCAATTGGACAGTGTTCCCGAGAAGTAGCGAGATGTGTGAGGTAAGATGCACCGCTGGCACTTTTAATTTTTCTTATTAATTTGTTTGTTTCACCCTCTGACTGGTGGGACCCAACGTACTACATGGAGAGAGGTAAGGTGACTAAGGCTGCATTATTTCTGCACCACTGGGGATAGTCTTACCACCAAAGCCACATGACACGATTATGATTGAAATCCCAATGACTCCCACACACAAAAAAACATGGCATGCTTGTCACACAAATGCAGGAATGTATAAAAGGTTATTTTCCTCTCGTTGAACATAACGGGAGGGTTGTGTAGCTGGTTAGCCTGTTCGCTCACTCTCTCGCCCTCTCCCGCTGGAGCCTCATCGCTTGTAGTTGCTCTCTTCCCACTCTCTCGCCCTCTCCAAATCTAAACAAGACTTCGTTGGCCTCTCTCTCCCCTCACAACTGCTCAAAGAGCCGGCAGGATCCGTCTGCCGGGAAGGGACGGAGGCTTAACGCTATCGCCGTTGGCGAGGGACTACCGGCGCAGTTGTTCCCTTTCCACCCAGCGGCGGCGCGGGAGGGCCTCCGACCCCTTCTTCTTCGCCGCCGCCCCGTCGCCCGCCGAACCACACCCCAAGAACCTTAAGGTATAATTTACTTACTCCACATGCATTGCTCTAGCTGCATGTATACCATGAATCTAGGACGTGGTTCAAAGAGGAAAGGAGTGGGGGAAAGTAGTGGGAAAAGTTGTATATAGCATGAATCTAGGACGTGGTTCAAAGAGGAAATGAAGGGGGAAAGTTGTATAGCATTAATCTAGGACGTAGTTCAAAGAGGAAAGGAATGGGGAAAGTAGTGGGGAAAGTTGTATCACATAAATCTAGGACGTGGTTCAAAGAGGAAAGGAAGGGGCAAAAGTACTAGTTCAAAAAGGAAAGGAAGGGACAAGGCTGTAGAGTTTGAGCAGGACTAGATTTGCTTCGCTCACATAGGGAAAGGCGTCTAAAGATAACAAAACTAGGACCAACACAAATATGCTCCTTGGTTGCTTGTTCTTTGTTGCAACAGACTGTGCATGACCACAGTACATCGGTAGATGCACATGGTGCTGGTGCATCCACTGTCCCGTGCAACTCATTAGCTGTTGTTAATCTAAGGCCCTGCTAGGTTCCAGGGACTAAACATGGACTAGAGGTTATTAAATGACATGCTAAAACACCATGTTACCCCTAGTAATGAACTAATAGAGACAAGGTGTGACGTGTGGCAGGGGCAACTGTTGGAAAAAGTCCCAAAAAGACTCCCTCGGGGTCTTCTTTCTTTAGTCTCAAATGCCTACTTTTAGTCCCTAAAAGTCCCTCCTCTTTGGATTAGATGGGACTGACACGGAGTTTTTTTAGTCGCTACACCAAAATGTTCTTGTAAACAAACACCCTCTAATAATGCCGCTGGAAAATTGATGCAATGCCACAGTTAAAAGCAAATTACATGTTTAACGAATTTTATTGTTAATATAATCTCTATGTTAATATTAATCAATGCCACTGTTTGAGAAATGCTACTGTCTTGCTTTCTTTCCCATTTAGATAAGGTAGATGCTTCTTTTTTTTGGCTTCTGTGTCATCCACCGTTATCGACCACTAATTGTTTCCTTTGCACCTCTGTGTAAATAAGGTTATCTGCTTCACCTCGTTGCCATTGTGACCTTTTGTTGCACTGCACAAAACACTTTTGTTTTAAGAGTGTTTTGTGCAGTTCAACCAAAATGTCACACCGACAATGTTGCTTGATTGCTAGATCTTAGTGGAACTGCACAAGAGGAGATCTTACTTCCTATCCGTTAAGGCGAATTTGGTTCAGATCTTCTTCTTGTGAGTTGATTGAATTCCACATCATGAGAGGTCAGTACTAGCCTTCTTTCACATGATTCTGCAGTGTGCATTCATATGTTGTGCTACTTGTACGATAATGTTGCTTGATTTTAGTGAACTGCACAAATGGAGACAAGGCTTCCAATCCGTATGTGCACCGTAATATCCCATTGAGGTAAGATAAGGATATTTCACAACTGCTGGCCTGTATTTTTCCACTTCCATCAGAAAATTAAGTTTAGTACTATACTTGTGCTCCATAATTGACATGCCAAATCTTACATTGAAGGCGAAGCTTGTTTGTTATTGAACCAAGTGATGAAGGGGAAGAGCAAGGGGAAGAAAAACAAAAATCAACTCCCGGTGCTGTCATGAAAAAGTGGTATTGTCCTTGAGAAGTGCTTCATCTGTGCTATTTTAAATATTTCCTTTCCTTTTTTCGTGCAAACAGTGATGCTAGCATTTAGTAGTCCTCTTGTCTTTGCAAAACAGGATCATCTTCCTCTGAAGAAGAATATGGAGTACGTTAAGTGACTAGTTCCGATTATGCCAGGATGAAGAAGCCCTGTCTATCTTATCATCAAAAGGAGCAGTTGAAGGATGGTTACATTACTCCCCACAAGACCAAACTAACTTCAGCTCAGAAGGACTGACAAAATCTCCATTTTTTTGATCTGATGCGCGAGTACAATGTTGTTCTAGGATTCTTTCTGGTGAGTTCCATTTTTCTAAAAGTGTGCTCTACATGGACCATGTATGGGCCTGTCGAAACTGTCAATTCATAGTACAGTTTGCTCTACACTAATCACTTTTTGTATTTGTGCAAACAGGGGTGCTCAGTTTGATTTCAATGGGAACTGCACAAAATGTTCATCAATACATCGAATCATTCATTTCCACCACAAGAAAGGAGGTGCCGATAAGTTCAAGGCGTTGCAACATATAAGGGCGAAATCATACAAGCTACGTGCGAATTTGGTTGATTTTGGTGGAACTGCACAAAAATAATAGCTGGTTTATTTAGCACGAGGTGCCATGTCAATGTCTGAACTGATGGCAAACCCTGCCCATTCCATAATCGTAGGCATTTGATATTTTGGAATGGGACAACCTTGTCAAATTTTGCTCATTGATTTTAGCAAGACATGTGTCTGATATTTTTGAATGGGACGCCCTTGCTGTCAGCAGCGTCGATCAATTTTTTCTTTATTCTTTAGTTGTGAAGTAAATATTGCCTCTGACATGTGAGTCGCTGAGATGCATAATCATCGATTGTTTTGAATGTTCTCTATGAATTGCCAGGCCTGTGTGTTTGATTGCAATGTATAAAAACGCTAAAAACCTGCTCAAACTCTTTGTACTCATTCTGTTCCTTTTTACTTCGCACATTGTGAAAGTGCATACTTTTTTGTATAAGATTGGTCAAAGTAGAGATACTTTGACTGCAGGCAAAACTTGTTTGCAGACTAGAAAGGAACGGAGGTAGTACATGTGAAACTGCTGCAAACGAGGTGATCACCCTGGGAATAATGCTAGTACATATTGTTTTGCATGTTCATCCAATGCCAGTGATACAGGAATTCGAACTAATCGAAATAAATTCATTCATACACGGTCGGATTTCATATAAACATGCCAGATTTCATTACATTTCATACATTCTTCAACTAAAAAGGGGTGCGCTGGAGGTATAATTAATTAACCGAAGCTACCCACCTGTGTCCCGCTGAGCCGAACAGAAGCTTCAGTGACTTAACTGCAGGTGCAGTTGCGTAACTGACATGTGGCCTGTTAGAAGCAGCGTTATTCTCCAGCAGAACTCCCCGACTCCACGTTGCCGCCAAGAAGCTAACCGGCCGTCAATGGTCAACCCGCCTAGCTTGGCTTCAACAGCAGGGTAGCAGTGGTGGCCTTACTTGGACCCGAGCGGCGGCGACCTACCGTGTTCTACTCTTCCTCGTTTTCTATGTGGCGCGACCTGGTTGGCTGCGGGGTGGGGCCTCGGCAGAGCAGGCGATGTCCTCTGTCTCGTTGCCGGTGGGCGGCGCCTCAGTGGAGCGGTGGAAATCCTCCCCCGCATTGCCGGCAGGGTGGGCCTCGGCTGAGCCGGCGATGTCCTCTGCCTTGTTGTTGGCGGGGCGAGGCCTCGGCGGAGCCGGCGGTGTCCTCTGCCTCGTTGTTGGCGCCGCGGGGCCTCGGCGGAGCAGGGCCTCATCGACGCCAGCGGAACAGGGACTTGTCAGAGCCGGCATTGTCCTCTGCCTCGTCCTCGGTCTCGCCAAACAGCGCCTCACCCGCTTCATCGCCCTCTTTGCTAGCCTCTTTGTAGGCGGCCGCAGCCTCCGCCACCCGCATGTGCTCCTGCCAGCGCTCGAGGCGGCCCTTGTGGGCAAAGAGGTACGAGTCGAGCAGCGCCTCCTGCTCCGCCCGCTCCGCGGTGATCTGCTCCTCCGCCTGCAGATGCTCCTGGAGGAGATGGTGGTTGTAGGCGGCGTCAGCCTGTGCCTCCCAGAACTGCTCCTGACGCATCTGCCTCACACTGTCCATATATTGGGCACGGGCCTCGCCGATGGTCATGGTGCAATGCACCGACGAGGATGGCGCGGAGGAGGGGGTTGGCGCCGGATCGTCGAATACCATGTTCTCCATTGGGACGTCGTCATCCTCCGGCTGCCTACCGGCCAGCCGGTCGGCAGCAATGGCTGCCATCTCCTTGTGGTCCGTCATCCGCCCATCCCGAAGAGCGCTGGAGCGCGAGGAAGCCATGTGGGTAGTAGTGGTGTGGACAGGAGAAAGGGGACGGATGCGGATGACTGCGGCTATGGCCGGTGTAGTAGTTTATATAGCAATGGTGGGCGGGCGGAGGGACGGACGTGTGGCACCGGAGTAGCCGCCTCTGCAACCACGTATCATTAATGTGGGCGGCAGATGGACGGACGGACAACACTTGTGTCGTTTGAAGGCGGAGCAATCGCCTGCACCGGGAAGCGGGGCGGGCTGACTGTTTCGGGCGGAAAGTGCGCGGGCGAGGAGATGACTTTACTTGGAGAGGATGACAATGGGGACCCACCAGGTCCATAGCCTCACGTACGCAAGTGCCTCCTTATTATATATATATATGTATAAAACCATACTCCCTCCGTCTAGGTGAATAAGTCGTATTAGAAGGTGCATCACGACCTAGGTGCAAGCAGATTGGTGGAAAAGAAGAATATTTCTCTCTTCTAAACACAACATTTAATCACAGCAGTTAAGAGGATGCCTTATTAGCTACCCATGCAGGCCATCGTAATTCATAGCATGCAAAGCGCTTTTATTTCTTGCCTAATAACCGCATGGACGCGCTGCATGCATTGGTGCTTGCCCGAGTAAAAAAAGGGAGGAAAGGGGTTTCCACGGGAGACAACGAGGTAGAGGTGGAAGCGCTCGCTGGAGTTATTTATTTTGCTTCCCCCTGGTTTCCTGACATCACGGTCCCACACCATTGTCAACCTATGTAGTACTAGTCAATAAACGAGAGAATTGGACAAGAAGCGGCCGACTGCCGGGACCAAGCAGCTCGAGAAGTATTTGTGTTTTTGAGGTGTGAGCACTGCAGAGTTTTTCGATATTTAGCCCAGATATTATTTTTTCTCCTCTGAACAACAACGAAAACATCGCCGCAGGTATTAACTAGGCGGGCTGTGGCCCGTCCAGCCCAGGCCCGATATCCAGCCCAGATATTAATTTTTTTCAAGCTGAAAATGTCTAGCCCAGCTATACTTTTTTTAGGAATAACCAAGCAAGGTCAAGTTGTTATTCTCCGCCCCGCTGGGCTGAAAATCTTTCCTAGGAGGGATGCATTAGGCTTAATAAGAAAATGGGCTTTAAGAAATAATAAATGGGATGTAATTATAAAAACTGGGCAGTAACTATAAAAAAATGCACCAAACACGTGATTACTTTATAAAATATTATTTTTGGATATTGAAAATTTTAATTTCATTAATTGTTGCGAGCGCAATGTTTCGTTGGATTTTACGTAATATAAATTTATATTGAAATTGTATTTAATCTGACTAGAAATTTCGGGATAAAAATATTTCGGATCCCATCAAAATGTGGGAAATTTTATTGAATTATGTTTTGAACGGTTGGTTGAAATGGGCTGTACTTTTAACAAACTGTAAATGGGCTGTAGTAAATTCCATTAGAATTCAAAAATGGGCTACACATTCTTAGAAATCTCAAATGGGCTATAAGTTCTCTGCCACACACTTCTGGCCTTACTAAGTTGATGCGTCCCCTAAAAAAACAGAGTTGACGCGTATGCAAGGCTTTGTCAACTTATAGTCAACACACGGTTCTAGCAGCAGTGGCCGTTGGATGTACATCCAACGGATGCCGTGCTTCTTCTTCAATCTCGGATATTCTAGCTTCACCCGCCCAAAAAATGATTCCTCCCCCTGACATCTGGGGCACACCGTTTCGGAAGCTGACCTATGGGCCTACTAAGTTGACGTACCAAGGGCTTTGTCAACTTAGTCAATATAAACGATTCTAGCTACAGTGACCGTATGATGTCCATCCAACGGCCGTAGTGCTTCTTCAACCTCTGGTCTTCTTGCTCCAGCCGCCCAAAGCAACGCCGGTCGTGCCGCCTGCTCCTGCCTCCTGTGGTCGGCTGTGCTGCCGTGGAGGCCTCACCGCCCCCTACTATTCCCACCGCTGGCCAGGCCCTGCAGCGACGGAAGCCTCACACCGCAGCCGAACGAGTGAATCCTCATACTCCTCCCCGCGTGGGCATCCACTGCCGCGTCTCAGCGGCTCCGCGTCGTCCCCTTCCTAGGCCTCGCCATCGTCCACCGCCCTGGTCCTCTCGGCGTGGCGTGGTCAACGTGGAAGGAACGACTTCCATCGGACGTGGACTGTATGTGGAGAGGCTGACAGCTGGGTCCACGGCGGCAGCAAGGAAGTGCCTCCTTATTACGCGGAAAATAATGATTCCTCCACCTGACAGCAGGGACCCAGCGGATGGGCCACCAGTATTTTGCGAAAAAAATCGTTTCCCCTGACTGCTGGGACCCACCGGACGGGCCACCGTATTTCGCAAAAAAACGTTCCCCCCGCTGTCAGTTCGGACCAACCGGAAGTGCCTCCTTATTACGCACAAAAAATGAATACTCCCCCGGCTACTTGGGACCCACCTTGCTGGGAGGCTGACTTGTGGGCCTACTAAGTTGACGGGGACGAAGGGCTTTGTCAACTCAGTCAATATGAACGATTCTAGCTCCAGTGATCGTACGATGACCATCCAACGGCCGTAGTGCTTCTTCAACCTCTGGTCTTCTTGCTCCAGCCGCCCAAAGCAGCGCCGGTCATGCCGCATGCTCCTGCCTCCTGTGGCCGGCTGTGCTGCCACAGAAGCCTCACCGTCCCCTACTATTCCCACCGCTGGCCAGGCCCTGCGGCGACGGCAGCCTCACACCGCAGCCGAACCAGTGAACCCTCGTAGTCCTCTCCGCACGGGCTTCCACTGCCGCGTCGTCCCCTTCCTAGGCCTCGCCGTCGTCCACCACCGTGGTGCTCTCCGCGCGGCGTGTTTAATGTGGTCAAGGAACGACTTCCATCGGAAGAGTACTGTACGTGGAGAGGCTGACAGCTGGGTCCACGGCCACAGCATAATTTTTTTGTGATTTGCCAAGTAAGTCGCTTTATCAGGCCTGTTGGGCTGCAAATCTTTCAAGACGAGGAGAGCTTTCATTCGGCTGGCCGAGAAAATGGCCCATCAGTAATGAGAAATCGGTTGTACATTTTTAATACACATCAAACCGGCAATTAGTTTCAAATATCTTTTTTTTCATTTCAAGATTTTAAATTACATTAATTTTTATGCGTGGAGAATTTGTTGGATTTTATATTGATATACATTTATATTTAAAATCAGTTTGAATGTGAGTCGAAATTTTGGGATTAAAAACAGTTCGGACCGCGCCGAAATATGCAAAATTTCGTATAATTTTTTAACCGTTGCCACAATATGGGCTGTAATGCTAACAAAAAGAATATGGGCTCCAAAAAAAACCTTAAGAATTAGCAAATGGGTTGTAAATTATTAGAAATAATGGCAGATGGGCTGTATGTTGTTTTCCATAGATTTGAGGCTTTCCTAAAAAAGGTTGACGCACAAGCACTGACTGTTGGATGTCCATCCAACGGCCGTCGTGCTTCTTCAATCTCTGCTCTTCCTGCTCCAGCCGCTCAAACAAGCGCCGGCGGGATTGCCTGCTCCCTCCTCCTCACGGCCGGTTGTGCTGCCGCGCAGGCCTCACCGCCCGACCATACTCCGATCGCTGGCCTAGCCATCCCTCTACTCACCCACACATGCTATTATTCTCCGGCGACGGCAGATGAACCAGTAAACCCTCGTACAATCGTACTCCCCTCCGCATGGGAAACAACTGCTGAGTCTTCCCTGCCTCCGTGTCGTCCCCTTCCTAGGCCTCACCGTTGTCCACCGCCCTGGTGCTCTCGGCGCGGCGTGGTCAACGTGGTCAAGGAACGACTTCCATCGGACGTGGACTGTACGTGGAGAGGCTGACAGCTAGGTCCACGGCCGCAGCAAGGAAGTGCCTCCTTATTACACGGAAAATAATGATTCCTCCACCTGACAGCTGGGACCCACTGGACGGGCCACTGTATTTCACGAAAAAAATGTTTCCCCTGACTGCTGGGACCCACCAGCTACATCTTCGCATGCAAGGAAGTGCGTCCGGGCAAAAAAATGATTCGCCCCCTGACTGCTGGGACCCACCAGCTACATCTTCACAGGCAAGGAAGTGCCTGACAGTTGGGACCCACCTGGTCGAAGCGTACGTAGCGTTGTCATTCTGGTCGCGAACGTGTACGTACATACTGGTCGATGTAGAGGCGCGCACGTGTCGTAGTAGAGGCGCGCACGTAGCCTGTACATGTACGTACAATGGCCAGGGTGCAAGAAAGAAAATATGGCCACGTATGTGTACATACGGGCGGGGTCTCGAACGCCTACTCGTGCATACGTATGGCGAGGGCTCGTGTACATGGATGGGTCGGAACGGAGAAACATCGTCGTCGTCGTGTTCATGAGGAGGCAACGGAATGCATCATGTTCATGGGGAGGCAACGGAACGTGTCATGTTCATCGAGAGGCTTGGACGGAACAGGCAATGTAAACGAGGCCTGGCGTACTGCAGAACGGAGGAAACGGCCTTGTGTTCGACCGACCACATTCAAAATGGGATCACGTTGATCGGCAGGGGTCTGGCGTACCGCAAAACGGAGGAAACGGACCTCCAACAGTCGAAACGGGGGTCCTGTTGATCGGGAGGGGTGTGGCGTACCGCAAAACGGACGAAACGGACTTGTGTTGGAGCGCTACGGTCGAAACGGGGGTCCTGTTCGTCGGGAGGGGTGTGGTGTACCGCAAAACGGGACTCCACGGGATACTGTTCATCTCCACCGTCAACCCCCTCTAGCCTCCACAAGCTACTGTTCATCCACCGTCGACCTCCTCCAGCCTCCACCTGCGACTGTTCATCCACGGGCTCCTGTTCATCCAGCCTCCACCACGCGCTACTCCACCGGCTACTGTTCAACCAACTCTCTCCACGGGCTCCTGTTCAACCACCCCTCCACGGGCTACTGTTCATCCTGCACTCCACGGGGTGGTCCTGTTCATCCAGCCCCAACCGGCTCGATCGATTGGGGTCCTGTTCATCCAGCCCCAACTGGCTCGATCGATCGGGGTTCTGTTCATCTAAAGGCAACACCACGGGGTCCTGTTCATCCACCCCCACCAGGAACTGTTCATCCAAACCCCCCTGCAACGCTCATTGTTCATCTAGAGGTAGCATCGATCGGCTTCAGTTTGCAGCAGTAGAGAAGGAATCGCTCGATCGGGTTCAGTTAACATCCATCGATCGATCGCTTGGGTTCAGTAACGCGTAGCCTATAGTGCAATCGCTCGGGTTTAGTTAGAGCCCAACGCCTCGCTCGGGTTCAGTTAGAGCCAACGCCTCGCACACACGCTCGTACGTGTACGAGAGAAATGTGCATCGCTCGGCCCCCGACCTCCCACCGTAACCGGGAACTCCCAAAAATTTTCCTTGCCCTCGCTTCTACCACGGTTTTTTCCATCATGGACGGCCCAAAGAATGTCATGCAACTGCGTCTCCGGCCCGCCCAGGACGAAAAGCCCATTTTCTGTCATGATTTTTTGTCATAGAAGTAGGAGCCCACCACATCTATGATGATACCGGGTTTTGTCACAATTATCATCATAGAAGTGTCATATGTATGACAGAAAAAAAATTCGTTCGGCCCAAAATGTCACGGATGTGTCTTTTTTTGTAGTGTAGGGCCTATATCATGCATCAAAACTACTTTTGACCATATAAATTTGACATGCAAGCTCAAGAACAGGGCCACCTAAGCAGCAAAAATTTGCAATGAATAAAACACTAGAACAAAACTAATTGGACCAATGGAGGAGTCACATACGAAAGAAGAATCTCCCAAGCTGTTTTGTGAGAGGTGCTTTGAGCAAGGAGATCGAAAATGGCAGCAAAATGAGCTAGGACCCGGGTTTGAGCTAGATATTCGTGTTTGGGGGAGGGTTAAGGAGTGTGTGGGTGAAAGGATAAGTGGAGGAGGGCCACCGTGGGCCCATGAGGTAGGGGGGTAGGGCGCGCCCTCCACCCTCGTGGGCAGGTGGTTGACCCCCCTGCTGTGTTCTCAGTGCCAAATATTCTAGAAAAAAATCATATTTAAATTTCAGGGCATTTGGAGAACTTTTATTTTCGGGGTGGTTTTATATTGCACGGATAATCAGATAACAGACAGAAAAATATTTATTTTTATTTTATTTAATATAAATAATAGAAAGTAAAAGTGGGGTACAGAAGGTTGTGCTTTCTAGTTTCATCCATCTCATGCTCATCAAAAGGAATCCACTAACAAGGTTGATCAAGTCTTGTTAACAAACTCATTCCGAATAACATGGAACCGGGGAAATTTCGAATAACACTATGTTACCTCAACGAGGATATGCACATCCCAAATAATAAGAATATCATATTTCTTCTTGACACTAGGAAGAGGAAATTCAAAACCTCCAAATATAATCAATGGAATCTTTCCAATAGAGTTGAAACTGTGGACTTGAGGTTGTTTCCTTGGAAAGTGTATCGTATGCTCATTACCATTGACATGAAAAGTGACATTGCCTTTAGTGCAATCAATAACAGCCCCTGCATTATTCAAAAAGGGTCTTCCAAGAATAATAGACATACTATTGTCCTAGGGAATATCAAGAATAACAAAGTCCATTAAAATAGTAACGTTTGCAACTACAACATGCACATCCTCACAAATACCGACAGGTATAGCAGTTGATTTATCAGCCATTTGCAAAGATATTTCAGTAGGTGTCAACTTATTCAAATCAAGTCTACGATATAAAGAGAGAGGCATAACACTAACACAGGCTCCAAAATCACATACATCAGTTTTAACATAGTTTCTTTTAATGGAGCATGGTATAGTGGGTACTCCGGGATCTCCAAGTTTCTTTGGTATTCCATCCTTAAAAGTATAATTAGCAAGCATGGTGGAAATTTCAGCTTCCGATATCTTTCTTTTATTTGTAACAATTTCTTTCATGTACTTAGCATAAGGATTCATTTTAAGCATATCAGTTAATCGCATATGCAAAAAGATAGGTCTAATCATTTCAGCAAAGCGCTCAAAATCCTCATCAACCTTTTTCTTGGATGGTTTGGGAGGAAAAAGCATGGGTTTGTGAACCCATGGTTCTCTTTGTTTACCATGTTTCCTAGCAACAAAGTCTTTCTTATCATAATGTTGATTCTTTGATTTTGGGTTATCAAGATCAACAGCAGGTTCAATTTCTACATCATTATCATTACTAGGTTGAGCATCATCATGAACGTTATCATTAATATTATTACCTGTTTCAGGTTCATTACCAGATTGAGTTTCAGCATCATAAATAGAAATATCATTTGGATTCTCAGGTGTTTCAGTAACAGGTTCACTAGAAGCATGCAAAGTCCTATCATTTTTCTTTTTCTTCCTTTTAGAAGGACTAGGTGCATCTATATTATTTCTCTAAGAATCTTTCTCAATTCTCTTACGGTCGCCTTCAGGATACAAAGGTTCCTAAGTCATTCACTAGTTCTAGTAGCCACTCTAACAACATTATCATTATCCTTACTATTCAATTCATTGAGCAAATCATTTTGAGCTTTAAGTACTTGTTCTACTTGAGTGGTAACCATAGAAGCATGTTACTAATAAGTTTAAGTTCACCTTTGACATTAGCCATACAATCACCCAAGTGTTCAAGCATATTTGAATTGTATTTCAATTGTCTACCAAAATAAGCATTGAAGTCTTCTTGCTTAGCCATAAATTTATCAAACTCATCTAAGCATGGGCTAGAAAATTTAGTAAATGGGATTTCAGCTTTATCATATCTATAGAGAGAATTTACCTTTACGACCTGTGTTGGGTTATCAAGACCATGAGTTTCTTCAATAGGTGATGGATCAAGATCATATGTTTCTTCAACAGGCGGTAAATTAAGACCGTGTATTTCTTCAATAGGAGGTAAATTCTTAACATCTTCAGCTTTAATACCTTTTTCTTTCATAGATTTCTTTGCCTCTTGCATATCTTCAGGACTGAGAAATAGAATATCCCTCTTCTTCGGAGTTGGTTTAGGATTAGGCTCAGGAATTGGCTCCGTAGGTGTCCAATTATTTTCATTTGTCAACATATTATTCAATAGAATTTCAGCTTCATCCGGTGTTCTTTCCCTGAAAACAGAACCAGCACAACTATCCAGGTAATCTCTAGAAGCATCGGTTAGTCCATTATAAAAGATATCAAGTATTTCATTTTTCTTAAGAGGATGATCAGGCAAAGCATTAAGTAATTGGAGAAGCCTCCCCCAAGCTTGTGGGAGACTCTCTTCTTTAATTTGCACAAAATTATATATATCCCTTAAAGCAGCTTGTTTCTTATGAGCAGGGAAATATTTAGCAGAGAAGTAATAAATCATATCCTGGGGACTACGCACACAACCAGGATCAAGAGAATTAAACGATATCTTAGCATCACCCTTTAATGAGAGCGGAAATATTTTAAGGATATAAAAGTAACGAGTTCTCTCATCAGTCGTGGACAGGGTGGCTATATCATTTAATTTAGTAAGATGTGCCACAACAGTTTCAGATTCATAACCATGAAAAGGATCAGATTCAACCAAAGTAATTATATCAGGATCAACAGAGGATTCATAATCCTTATCGGTAACACAGATAGGTGAAGTAGAAAAAGTAGGGTCAGGTTTCATTCTAGCATTTAGAGATTGCTTGTTCCATTTAGCTAATAACCTCTTAAGTTCATATCTATCTTTGCAAGCTAAAATAGCTAAAGAGGCTTCTTGATCAAAAACATAACCCTCAGGAATAACAAGTGATTCTTCATCATCACTTTCATCAGTATTATCAGATTCAATATTTTCAATCTCTCTAACCCTAGCAATTTGTTCATCAAGAAATTCACCAAGTGGCACGGTAGTATCAAGCATAGAAGTAGTTTCATCATAGGTATCATGTATAGCAGAAGTAGCATCATCAATAACATGCGACATATCAGAACGAATAGCAGAAGCAGTTTTAGGTATCGCAAGCTTACTCAAAACAGAAGGTGAATCAAGTGCAGAGCCAGATGGCAGTTCCTTACCTCCCCTCGTAGTTGAGGCATAAATATTGGTTCTTGGATATTTCAAGTTCTTCATAATGATAAGAAGATATAAATCCCAAGTGAACCAAAGAATAGAGCTATGCTCCCCAGCAATGGCTCCAGAAAATAGTCTTGATAACCCACAAGTATAGGGGATCACAACAGTTTTCGAGGGTAAAGTATTCAACCCAAATTTATCGATTTGACCAATGGGGAGCCATAGAATACTCTCAAGTATTAGCAGCTGAGTTGTCAATTCAACCACACCTGGAAACTTAGTATCTGCAGCAAAGTATTTAGTAGCAAAGTAATATGATAGTAGTCGTAATGGTAGCAAAAGGTAACAGTAGTAAAAGTGATGTTTTTGGTATTTTGTAGTTATGATAGCAATAGCAACGGAAAAGAAAATAAGCGAAGAACAATATATGGAAAGCTCGTAGGCAATGGATCGGTGATGGAGAATTATGCTGGATGCGGTTCATCATGCAACAGTCATAACCTAGGGTGACACAGAACTAGCTCCAGTTCATTGATATAATGTAGGCATGTATTCCGAACATTGTCATACGTGCTTATGGAAAAGAACTTGCATGACATCTTTTGTCCTACCCTCCCGTGGCAGCGGGGCCCTTACGGAAACTAAGGGATATTAAGGCCTCCTTTTAATAGAGTACCGGAACAAAGCATTAACACATAGTGAATACATGAACTCCTCAAACTACGGTCATCACCAGTAAGTATCCCGATTATTGTCACTTCGGGGTTAACGGATCATAACACATAATAGGTGACTATAGACTTGCAAGATAGGATCAAGAACACTCATATATTGATGAAAACATAATAGGTTCATATCTGAAATCATGGCACTTGGGCCCTAGTGACAAGCATTAAGCATGGCAAAGTCATAGCAACATCAATCTCAGAACATAGTGGATACTAGGGATCAAGCCCTAAAAAACTAACTCGATTACATGATAGATCCCATCCAACCCATCACCGTCCAGCAAGCCTACGATGGAATTACTCATGCACGGTGGTGAGCATCATGAAATTGGTGATGGAGGATGGTTGATGATGACGATGGCGACGGATTCCCCTCTCCGGAGCCCCGAACGGACTCCATACCAGCCCTCCCGAGAGGTTTTAGGGCTTGGCGGCGGCTCCGTATCATAAAACGCGATGAATTCTTTTCCTTGATTTTTTTCTCCCCGAAACACAATATATAGAGTTGGAGTTGGAGTCGGAGAGGCACCAGGGGGCCCACGAGGTAGGGGGCGCGCCCTAGGGGGGCAGGCGCGCCCCCCACCCTCGTGGACAGGTGGTGGCCCCCCTGGCCTTCATCTTTTGCAGGTGTTTTTTAGATTTTCCAAAAAGTTGCTCCGTGAAGTTTCAGGTCATTCCGAGAACGTTTGTTCCTGCACATAAATAACACCATGGTAATTCTGCTAAAAACAACGTCAGTCCGGGTTAGTTCCATTCAAATCATGCAAGTTAGAGGCTAAAGCAAGGGCAAAAGTGTTTGGAAAAGTAGATACGACGGAGACGTATCAAGGTATAACAGCTAAGTATGAAATAGTAGCTTCTTTCTGTGAATCATTTGCTACTCATGTTGATCTCCCTAAGGAGAAGTGGCTTAAATATCATCCTCCCATTGAAGTAAAAGTAGTTGAACCTATTAACATTGAAGAAAAGACTATCACTTATAATGTTGATCCTATTGTTCCTACCGCTTATATTGAGAAACCACCTTTCCCTGCTAGAATAAAGGATCATGCTAAAGCTTCAACTGTGGCTCATAAGAGTAATACTAGAACACCTACACCCTCTGAGCAAATTAAAGTTGAACCTAGTATTGCCATGGTTAAAGATCTCTTGTCCAATAATATTGATGGGCATGTTATTTATTTTTGTGATGAAGCAGCTAGAATTGCTAGACCCGATACTAAAAATAAACATAGACCTTTTGTAGGCATGCCTGTTATTTCTGTTAAAATAGGAGATCATTGCTATCATGGCTTATGTTATATGGGTGCTAGTGCGAGTGCAATACCTCATTCTTTATATGAAGAAATTATGCATGATATTGCACCTACTGAGATAGAAGGTATTAATGTTACAATTAAACTTGCCAATGGAGATACTATTTCACCGATTGGGATTGTTAGAAATGTTGAAGTCTTGTGTGGGAAAGTTAAATATCCTGCTGATTTTGTTGTTCTTGGTTCCCCGCAAGATGACCTCTGTCCCATTATATTTGGTAGACCCTTCTTGAATACTGTTAATGCTAAGATAGACTGCAAAAATGATGTTGTTACTATTGGTTTAGGGGATATGTCTCATGATTTTAATTTTGCTAAATTTCGTAGACAACCCCATGATAAAGAATTGCCTAGTAAAGATGAAATTATTGGTCTTGCTTCTATTGTTGTGCCTCCTAGTGATCCTTTAGAACAATATTTGCTAGACCATGAAAATGATATGTTTATGAATGAAAGAAGGGAAATAGATGAAATGTTCTTTAAACATGGACCTGTTTTGAAACACAACTTGCCTGTCGAAATTCTAGGGGATCCTTCTCCACCCAAGGGTGATACCGTGTTTGAGCTTAAACCATTGCCTGATACTCTTAAATATGCTTATCTTGATGAAAAGAAGATATATCATGTTATTATTAGTGATAACCTTTCGGAGCAAAAGAAGAGAAATTATTGAAAATTCTGAAGAAGCACCGTGCTGCTATTGGATATACTCTTAATGATCTTAAGGGCATTAGTCCCACTCTATGCCAGCACAAAATAAAATTGGAAAAAGATGCTAAACCGGTTGTTGATCACCAATGACGGTTAAATCCTAAGATGAAAGAAGTGGTAAGAAAAGAAATACTAAATCTTATGGAGGCAGGTATAATTTATCCCGTTGCTGATAGTCAGTGGGTAAGTCATGTCCATTGTGTCCCTAAGAAGGGAGGTATTACTATTGTTCCTAATGATAAAGATGAATTGATCCCACAAAGAATTGTTACAGGTTATAGAATGGTAATTGAATTCCGCAAATTAAATAAAGCTACTAAAAATGATCATTACCCTTTACCTTTTATTGATCAAATGCTAGAAAGATTATCCAAACATACACATTTTTCTTTCTAAACGGTTATTCTGGTTTCTCTCAAATACATGTGTCAAAAGAGGATCAAGAAAAGACCACCTTTACTTGCCCTTTTGGTACCTTTGCTTATAGACGCATGCCTTTTGGTTTATGTAATGCACCTGCTACCTTTCAAAGATGTATGCCTGCTATATTCTCTGACTTTTGTGAAAAGCTTTTTGAGGTTTTCATGGATGATTTTTTCGTATATGGAACTTCTTTTGATGATTGCTTAAGCAACCTTGATCGAGTTTTGCAGAGATGTGAAGAAACTAATCTTGACTTGAATTGGGAGAAGTGCCACTTTATGGTTAATGAAGGTATTGTCTTGGGGCATAAAATTTCTGAAAGAGGTATTGAAGTTGATAAAGCTAAAGTTTATGCTATTAAAAAGATGTCGTGTCCTAAGGACATTAAAGGTATAAGAAGTTTCCTTGGTCATGCCGGTTTTTATAGGAGGCTCATTAAAGACTTCTCAAAAATTTCCAGGCCTCTGACTAATCTCTTACAAGTTCCTTTTGTCTTTCATGATGATTGTGTAGAAGCATTTGAAATACTTAAGAAAGCTTTCATTTCTTCACCTATTATTCAGCCTCCTGATTGGAATTTACCCTTTGAAATTATGTGTGATGCTAGTGATTATGTTGTAGGTGCTATTCTAGGACAAAGAATTGATAAGAAATTAAATGTTATCCAATATGCTAGTAAAACTCTAGACAGTGCCAAGAGAAATTATGCTACTACTGAAAAGGAATTTTTAGCAGTTTTATTTGGTTGTGATAAGTTTAGACCTTATATTGTTGATTCTAAAGTAACTGTTCACACTGATCATGGTGCTATTAAATATCTTATGGAAAAGAAAGATGCTAAACCTAGACTTATTAGATGGGTTCTCCTACTAAAAGAATTTGATTTGCATATTATTGATAGAAAGGGAGCTCAGAACCCCATTGCAGACAACTTTTCTAGGTTAGAGAATGTTCTTGAGGACCCACTACCTATAGATGATAGCTTTCCTGATGAACAATTAGCTGTCATAAATGCTTCTCGTACTGCTCCATGGTATGCTGATTATGCCAATTACATTGTTGCTAAATTTATACCACATAGTTTCACATACCAACATAAGAAAAAAAATTCTATGATTTAAGACATTACTTTTGGGATGACCCACACCTTTATAAAGAAGGAGTAGATGGTGTTATTAGAGGTTGTGTACCTGAGTATGAACAGGAACCGATCTTACGCAAGTGTCACTCTGAGGCTTACGGAGGACACCATGCTGGAGATAGAACTGCACATAAGGTATTGCAATTCGGTTTTTATTGGCCTACTCTCTTCAAGGATGCCCGTAAGTTTGTCTTGTCTTGTGATGAATGTCAAAGAATTGGTAACATTAGTAGACGTCAAGAAATGCCTATGAATTATTCTCTTGTTATTGAACCATTTGATGTTTGGGGCTTTGATTATATGGGACCGTTTCCTTCCTCTAATGGGTATACACATATTTTAGTTGCTGTTGATTACGTTACTAAGTGGGTAGAAGCTATTCCAACTAGTAGTGCTGATCATAACACCTCTATTAAGATGCTTAAAGATGTTATTTTTCCGAGGTTTGGAGTCCCTAAATATTTAATGACTGATGGTGGCTCACACTTTATTCATGGTGCTTTTCGTAAGATGCTTGCTAAGTATGATGTTAATCATAGAATTGCATCTCCATATCATCCATAGTCTAGTGGTCAAGTAGAACTGAGTAATAGAGTGCTTAAATTAATTTTGCAAAAGACTGTTAATAGATCTAGAAAGAATTGGTCCAAGAAACTTGATGATGCATTATGGGCCTATAGAACTGCATATAAAAATCCTATGGGTATGTCTCCGTATAAGATGGTTTATAGTAAAGCATGTCACTTACCTCTCGAACTAGAACATAAGGCATATTGGGCCATTAAAGAGCTCAACTATGACTTCAAACTTGCTGGTGAGAAGAGACTATTTGACATTAGTTCGGTTGATGAGTGGAGAACCCAGGCCTATGAAAATGACAAACTGTTTAAAGAAAAAGTTAAAAGATGGCATGACAAAAGGATACAAAAACATGAGTTTGATGTAGGTGATTATGTGTTGCTATACAACTCCCATTTAAGATTTTTTGCAGGTAAACTCCTTTCTAAATGGGAAGGGCCTTACGTTATCGAGGAGGTCTTTCATTCCGGTGCCATACAAATCAACAATTTCAAAGGCACAAATCCGTGGGCGGTGAACGGTGAAAGAATCAAGCATTATATCTCAGGTAATCCTATAAATGTTGAAACTAATGTTATTGAAACCGTAACCCCGGAGGAGTATATAAGGGACACCTTCCAAAACATTTCATCCTCCAAAAAGGAAGAGGTATGTGGTACGGTAACTAACCGACTCCAAAACAGTTCTAATAGCAATTTTTCTCTGTTTTGGAATATTTAAGAAAATAGGGAAATAATAAGCAGTCCAGAAAGGACACGAGGCATCCACGAGGGTGAAGGGCGTGCCCCTGCCTCGTGGGTACCTCGTGTGCCCTCCGGACTCCGTTTTCTTGCACGATACTTCTTTTGGTCGGTAAAAATTCATTATATAATCTCCCAAAGGTTTTGAGCACCGTACCACGCAAATATCCTTTTTTTTGTTTCGAGCTGTTTCTGCTGCAGATTTAAATCGAGATGTCTTCTCAAGAGTCAGTTGGGGAGAGCCGGGTATCCCACCCGACACCGGGACCAGGAGCAAACAGTGATGCTGACCACTTTGGGCCATCAACAGAGGAAGAGATGGAGGCCGACTTGAAAAGGATATATGCCATGGAAGAGGATCAAGAAGTTACTTCTCGTTTCCGAGCCGGATTCACAGTGGGGGGAACTACAGAGCTCAGCTATTCCAAACTCGGTCATCCCTTCCTATGTTAGATTTCTTTCTTATGAAAATTTGAAAAAGAGTGTTACTTGTTCTCCGGCAGCTATGCAACATCCATGGGTGAAAGGAGCTTTAGGCGTCACGAGCAAGCTCCGTAAGGAAATAATGGACCTGAAGCAGCAAGTCAATAAGCTCAAGGAAGAGAATCGTAACCTAGGGGGCATCATCGCAAAGATTATCACATCACCACCTCCGAAGAAAGAGACATAATACATGGGTATGGGCACTCCCCTTGGCAACTGCCAAGCTCGGAGGAGTGCGCCAGTATCGTATCACCATCACACTTTTATCTTTACCATTTTTCCTAGTTCGATCCTTTTGGTAATATCTTGATCTGGTAGAATAAAGTTTTAGTATGATTTAGTTTTGAGTTTTGCCTTATGATCCTTCTATGTAATCGAGTTCGTGAGTTATATATAATAAATATTAGTTTTGAGTCCAGGGCTTGGTTATATTGATATGATCTTGAGGAAAAAAAGAGAAAGAATAAAAAGAAATAAAGAGGTCATATTGACCTTATGGAGGGTAATGACTTCACATATAAAGAGTATGATGGATAAAAGTTGTTGAGAGTTGACAAACATAGTTTTGGTCATCGTTGCAATTAATAGGAAGTAATAAATAAAGAGAGGTTTTCACATATAAATATACTATCTTGGACATCTTTTATGATTGTGAGCACTCATTAAAATATGACATGCTAAAAGGTTGATGTTGGACAAGGAAGACAATGTAATGGATTTTGTTTTCTTACATCCGAGATAAATTATATTTTCATGGATCATCCAACATGTTGAGCTTGCCTTCCCCCCTCATGCTAGCCAAATTCTTTGCACCAAGTACATATACTACTTGTGCTTCCAAATATCCTTAAACCCAGTTTTGCCATGAGAGTCCACCATATCTACCTGTGGATTGAGTAAGATCCTTCAAGTAAGTTGTCATTGTTTCAAGCAATAAAAATTGCTCTCTAAATATGTATGATTTATTAGTGTGGAGAAAATAAGCTTTATACGATCTTGTGATGTGGAAGAAATAAAAGCGACGGATTGCATAATAAAGGTCCATATCACAAGTGGCAATATAAATTGACATTCTTTTGCATTAAGATTTCATGCATCCAACCATAAAAACATATGACAAGCTCTGCTTCCCTCTACGAAGGGCCTATCTTTTATTTTTGTCCTATACTTTATACAAGAGTCATGGTGATCTTCACCTCTCCTTTTTATACTTTATCCTTTGGCAAGCACTATGTGTTGGAAAGATCCTGATATATATAGCTAATTGGATGTGGGTTTTCATAAACTATTATTGTTGACATTACCCTTGTGGTAAAAGGTTGGGAGGCGAAACTATAAGCCCCTATCTTTCTCTATGTTCGATTAAAACTTCACACCCATAAGTATTGCATGAGTGTTAGCAATTGTGAAAGACTAAATGATAGTTGAGTATGTGGACTTGCTGAAAAGCTCTTATATTGACTATTTCCGATGTTATGATAAATTGTAGTTGCTTCAATGACTAATATTATAGTTTGTTAGTTTTCAATGAAGTTTTTGATTCATAATTTACATTGTGAATAAGATTGTTACTTTAGCATAACAAATCATATAACAATATATATATATATGTGTGTGTGTGTGTGTGTGTGTTGCTGTTCTAAGAATGATCATGATGCCCTCATGTCCGTATTTTATTTTATCGACACCTCTATCTCTAAACATGTGGACATGTTTTTCGATATTGGCTTCCGCTTGAGGACAAGCAAGGTCTAAGCTTGGGGGAGTTGATACGTCCATTTTGCATCATGCTTTTATATCGATATTTATTGCATTATGGGCTGTTATTACACATTATGTCACAATACTTATGCCTATTCTCTCTTATTTTACAAGGTTTACACGAAGAGGGAGAATGTCGGCAGCTGGAATTCTGGGATGGAAAAGGAGCAAATATTAGAGACCTATTCTGTGCAACCCCAAAAGTCCTGAAACTCCACGGAACTCAGTTTTAGAATATATAAAAAATATTGGGCGAAGAAAGCACCAGAGGGGGGCCACCCACCATCCATGAGGGTGGGGGTGCGCCCCTGTCTCGTGGGCCCCCTAGCAGGCCTCTGGTGCCCATCTTTGGCTATATGAAGTCTTTCGCCCTAGAAAAAATAATAAGCAAGCTTTCGGGACGAAACACCACCGCCACGAGGTGGAACCTTGGCGGAACCAATCTAGGGCTCCGGTGGAGCTGTTCTGCTGGGGAAGCATCCCTCCGGGAAGGGGATATCATCACCATCGCCATCACCATCGATCCTCTCATTGGGAGGGGGTCAATCTCCATCAACATCTTCACCAGCACCATCTCATCTCAAACCCTAGTTCATCTCTTGTATCCAATCTTTGTCTCAAAACCTCAGATTGGTACCTGTGGGTTGCTAGTAGTGTTGATTACTCCTTGTAGTTGATGCTAGTTGGTTTAATTGGTGGAAGATCATATGTTCAGATCATTTATGCATATTAATACCCCTCTGATTATGAACATGAATATGATTTGTGAGTTGTTACGTTTGTTCATGAGGACATGGGAGAAGTCTTGCTATAAGTAGTCATGTGAATTTGATATTCTTCGATATTTTGATGAGATGTATGTTGTCTCTCTTCTAGTGGTGTGATGTGAACGTCGACTACATGACAGTTTACCATTGTTTGGGCCTAGGGGAAGGCACATGGGAAGTAATAAGTAGATGATGGGTTGCTAGAGTGACAGAAGCTTAAACCCTAGTTTATGCGTTGCTTCGTAAGGGGCTGATTTGGATCCATATGTTTCATGCTATGGTTAGGTTTACCTTAATACTTCTTTTGTAGTTGCGGATGTTTGCAAGAGGGGTTAATAATAAGTGGGATGCTTGTCCAAGTAAGGGAAGTACCCAAGCACCAGTCCAACCACATATCAAATTATCAAAGTACCAAATGCGAATCATATGAGCGTGATGAAAACTAGCTTGACGATAATTCCCATGTGCCCTCGGGAGCGTTTTCCTTTATATAAGAGTTTGTCCAGGCTTGTCCTTTGCTACAAAAAGGATTGGGCCATCTTGTTGCACCTTATTTACTTTTATTAGTTGTTACCCGTTACAAATTACCTTATCACAAAACTATCTGTTACCGACAATTTCAGTGCTTGCAGAGAATACCTTACTGAAAACTGCTTATCATTTCCTTCTGCTGCTCATTGGATTCGACACTCTTACTTATCGAAAGGACTACGATATATCCCCTATACTTGTGGGTCATTATCGACCATGGCGTGGGAAGCAGGCCAAGCCACCCTCGCATTCCACTCGTTGGAATTGGTGGCAAGCGCTGGATGGACCTTGTCCAGCATCTCCCGGTTGACCATCGTCGACCGCTCGAGGGCGGGCTCGAAGGCCGGCGGAAATTTGGCCGGAGCACGGCTCTTCACCTTCTTATTCTTCGCCAACCTCGGCGCCATGTAGATAGGGGAGAGCTAAGAAGGTGGAGGAGCCAAGGAAGCGCTCGGCATGCAATGAAGATGGAGCTGAGCCGGTAGCGGCGGCCACTGAGCCCGACGAATATCAAGGCTGCATGGGGAGGTGGGGGCGCCCACGTCCCATTGATCGCCACGCGTTAACCGAGGCTACAAGCGGTTGGGGCCCGCGGAGCTCCGCACTTGCCCTTTGGCTTCTCCTCGAAGCCAAGTTCGAGCGTGCCTTGGGCCTGGGGGCAACTATCGGTGTCCTGGTAACGGGGGTACCCAGACTTGCTTACCTGCAGCCCATGGCTTGGCTCCATCGACGGCCCGGTACAGCCCAGTTTCAGCAACAACAACCCAAGACCCTCGTGAGGGGCCAAGCCTCGCGAGACGAACGACACGAGGACCTCCCTGGGGGTGGCCTCACTAGGCTGGCTCCCGAGGAGCAGAGATATCAATGCAAGGTGCACCTCGCGAGGTTCACATGACGTGAGCCACGACGACCGAGGCCAGGCGGGCGCCAGCGGGCATAGTTTACAAGTTTCCCCTTTGGTGCCAAGGAGGCAAGCGCTGGCACGGAGTCCCGAGGAATCAAGCAAAGGTTTCCATATCGGTGCAACATGACCAAGACTGCCAGGACGACAGGTCAGAGGTCATCGCGGAGCCCACCGCGGTGTCACCACTAGAGCCTTTTGTAGGCGAAGACTACTTTTGTCACGATAGCTTTTACTAGTTGTCTCCCTTCAAATTTGGCCGTTGTGGGATCCCTTCTGGCCTACATTTGGGAAGAGGACCAAGGCCACTATAAATAGGACCTAGACACAACAATAGAGGGGAGGATCCATTCCACCCTGGCCACCTCACTAGCTCATCGTGCTCAAGAACACCTCACCTCCTGAGGCTGTTCATCCACTGTACTAGTTCATCCTCAGCCCCTCGAGGCAATCCACCACAAAGCTGGAGTAGGGTATTACACCACAAGGTGGCCCGAACCAGGATAAACGGTTGTGTCCCTTGTCCCTCGGGTTCGATGAGCTAGGCTGTGGAATTGTTGAGCCGGCAGGTTGGGAAGAGGGAGTTCTTCGCACGCACCCTAGATTTCGAACCTCTCAAGGGACTGCGGAACCCCGAATCCGACAGGTAGGATATCAATTATGTGTTAATTATGAGATTAATATAGATGTTAAAATTTGGTATGCTACGAATTGCACGCTCAACATGGTGGGAGTTCACCATTAGAGCAATCTAGGCCATTGGATTGAGATGGTTTGATGGCCGAGATTAAGTGGATCTGCCCCCTTTGGGTCTTTTTATATTGGTAGGTATAGACTTGATAGCCAAACACATAGTACCAAAAAGTGAAATGTTATTATGAAGACAAACAACAAATACAATAACAGTACCTGTATAAGATGTCACCCATGCAATATCATACACTAGGTGCTTAAGGTCATGTTTGATAGCTCTGCATTTTCTAAGTAGTTTGGGAATACTATAATTTTCCGTAATATTGTAATTTTCCTTACTTTGAGCTGTTTGGCCTCCATAAAAATTGTAGCGGCAACCCACAACTTTCCTCTCGCATCCGTCCGTGGACAAGGGGGGCGAGTCTGCAGATACGGATGTCAGACGCCGCCTTCCAACGCTCCCCGCATACATTTGGGCAACAATTTGAACTAACCGGATGAAATTCGTGGCCGGATTTCATATAAACATGACAGATTTCATTACATTTCGGACATACTTCAACTAAAAGTAGTGCTCCTCCGACTCTGGAGGTATAATTAATTAACCTAATCTATGATCGTCGGCGCCATTCACCATGTATGGCCATGAGCCCCGAGAACTGAAGCTTCACCATCTCCAGTTCCGCCTCGGTGCTCTCCAGCTCCTTCTTCGTAACCTCCCGCCTCCGGAGCTCCGGGAAGTGAAGTTGTCCGCCTACACATTGCTGCCAAGCGGCTAATCGACCGCCGATGTTCATCCCACCAAGCTTGGCTTCAATGGGAGGGGGGAGCGATGGCCTTATTGGGACCCGAGCAAGGGCGACCTACAGTGTTCTTCTCTTCCTCATTGGCGATGGTGGTCACGGATGTGCCAGCTTCGTGATCTTGGAGGTGGGGCGTGGCCCCGGCAGAGCAAACGATGTCCTCCACCTCGACGTCGCTCTTGTCCTACACCTTGTCTGCCGCCTTGTCGAACTCCTTGTAGGCGGCCTCCAATTCTGCTTGATGCTGGCGGTACTATTGGGAAACATAGTAGAAACAAAAAAATCAGCCTGCGAACACCAAGGAACAATATGAAGGTATATTAGGGGATTGGATCATGATCATTACCAACTTCGAGCATGTAGCGGAAGCAGGCGAGTCGGTGTAGATCGTACTTGGAGTCCCTCGAACCATCAATGAATGATCTCGCGAACTGCCCTTGAACAATCTCTCGAACTGAAGACCAAAAACATGGCCTCTTTATAGTTTGCATGCATATGGTCTTCACGATCTGGTAGCACTTCTCAATGGATCGATGCGGTCGACTAGAGGGGGCTGAATAGGAGAGTACAAATTTTAATATTTCTTGTCAATTTTAAGGTTTAGCGGATAAATAGGGTTCACTAGACATGCAACTAGGTGAACACAACCTATATGACAAGCAAGCTTAAAGCCAAATATGCTAGACAACAATCTAATTAGCAAGTCAACTACATGGCAAAGTAAAGTGCGGGAATGGATTAACCACACACTAGTACGCGTCGGTGCTATACAAACGGTTTTTAAACCCTTTCCGCGACGACATTTGGAACCGTCGCCTAGTGAGTGACAGCAATCGGGGGGTCCTTCCCACGGACCCAGAAACTGTCGGGGATATGCCCTCCTGGCACACACGCTCGGCAAAATGAGGTCGTGTGCGACCGGCGAGCGCTCAAATACGAAAATACGTATAGTAGAGCTAAAAAAGACAATTATACATGCAAAATTGTTTCTGGTCGCAAGTACATCCCACACATTCAATCCCCGCTAAATGTTTCCATTCGTATGTACATCCCACACAATCGCTCCAAGGAAAACTTTTCCGTTCTTAGGTACATCACACACAATTTTTCTCGTTAAATCATTTGTGATAGCATTGCCATTGCACACGATATTAACAATTCTATCGTTTGTATTATGGAATGCATCACACACGGTACATAGAAGAAACCGTGTGGCAAAGGCTGTCCATCACACACAGTTTTTATGTGGTAAATGTTTGCGAAAGGTGGCTTAACGCAAACAGTTTTCAAGAGAAAGTCGTGTGTGATTTTTCATTGATCCAACACGGTTTATTCCTAGAAACTGTGTGCGTTGCCTGAGGTCATCACCCACGGTATTTTTTCAATAACCGTTTGCGATAACAAAACCCAATTAGCAGGCTAATTTTCCATTAGCAAGCTAATTGCCCTATTATTAATAATCCATTTATTAATCTAATAAACATTCATATTAAGCACATAATATATTTTATTTCTATATTAAGAAAGCAGAATTTCATAAGTGAAATACATCAGAGTACAACATGATATAGCTTCAGCACTCAACTACCCGATTACACAACTGCACCAGCACCAAGTTTGACATGCAACATGTAGAACCTTTCAAAATTAGCATCATAGACGGGATATAGACAGATGCATCTCATTTGGAAAACTGCAGAAGCGGAAGGCGAATATTAAGTCTTCATTCATGTTGAAGGTCTTTGCAACTTTAGGCCAGTGCCTATGGATGATTGACCGTCCGTCCTTTGTCCTCTTCAGGAACACTTCAATATTGAACCGTGGGTGTTGTATGGAAACCTTCCTCGCCTCCTGACCATAGAGGTGGTTTGAGAGGTAATCATCAGTGAACTTCTTTGGAAAGGCCTGAAAACAAGGATGTGCATAAATATCTTCTCTATATTGGAAATGGGGCAAAGAATAAAAAAAGGCAAGGTATAATAGTTAGTACCATCTTGTAGTGTACTGATGTCTTCCTCATTGTGCAGACAAAGATCTTGTTGTTTTTTGTCGCTAATTTATTTATCCTAACAATATTTCTGAGTTTCTTGATTTGATTGATATTCATGAACAACTCATTTCCCCATATGCAAAAAGGGTCGAACAGTGGGTCAAAACCTCTACAGCAAAACCTACATGTGCAAGACCAAATTGTTAAAAACCTAAATATTAGAATGGTTCCTGCAGTTGCACAATAATGTGCTATTAGACAACGGACCATGCACGTACTAACCTTGATTGTAAACCTCAGTGCTTCCCATTGTTTCCCTGCAACACATATAAGGTAGTTAGTCATCAGGTTAAGTGAGGGTTCGCATGCTATCAGTAAAATATGTTGATGAAAAATAAGCACATTGCAGATTCATCAGATTAATTCAAGCCACATGGAAAACCCATTTATCCAAACCAAGTACGATTAAGAACTAGGAAATATAGCACTTGTATATGTGTGTCGTGGTGGGCGCACGGCAGATGCCAAGGGATGGCTAAAGAAAGTAGGAGACTCGAGGGCGCTGGTGGGCTCCAGAGGCGAGGTTGGCATGAGCGGGCGCGGGACGCCGGGCATACCCAGGTTCAGGGCTATCCGGAGAGATAATACCCCTAGTCCTGCCAAGTGTTGTTGGATGATCGATAGTACAATGTCACTCCTGGAGCTGTATGGAAGAGGAAGGAAACTGGACAAGGCTTAGGCAGTTCCCTCTCCTTGGGCGTTACTAACTTGGCGAGTGTGATGGAATGAGTTCTCTGGTGTGTCTATCTCTCTCTCTCTCTCTCTGCATGAGGGCTCCTGGGGGGTTTTATAGGTCAACCCCCCAGGGGTACAATGGTAATGTTACAAGTTGGTGGGTCCATAGTGTCGGCGTCCGGGAACCCGGGATGGGTCCCGCTGAGGGCTTGTGGTTCGCCGGGTTCCCCTAGGTGTGGGCCCCGCGTGCCTAGGGGGACTGTGCGCCGTCTTGTCAATCGTCAAGGCGTGGTCGAGTCGAGTCGTGTACAGTGCTCTCCGTCAAGTCGCCGCTTGCCATTGTCAGCAGCGGGGGCGGGGGCACTGTAGCCACGCCAGCCTTGGTCAGCGGGTAGGTGAGGAGCACTGTTGCTACGTACCCGCTGACCAGAGGCATGGGCGGGGCACTGTCTCCTCGGTCATCATTGATTGATGCCTTGTCCCATCGCACGGCCTGGATGGGACGGGTGCTGACCCGCGGCTGGATTGCGTAGCACGCCACGGGTGGTGCTGTCTTGTTGAGGAAGCTTTGGTCGTGCGGGGTTCAGCTGTCTTGCGCTAGTTGTTGGGGCCGAGTTGGCGTGTCTTGCCGGGTCGGCTAGTCTGGCCGGCTTGCGGGGCTTGGCCGGGTCGAGCGACCCGGCCAAGCGCGTGCCGGTATTGAGGGGCAGTGCTGACCCCGTTGTTTTTGAAGAAGATCCGGGTTTCGTTGCCTGCCCAAGGTCCATCCCCCCGACAGTAGTCCCCATCTCCCCGAAGCTGTGAAGGTCCGCTGTCTTCGGATGAGTGGGCCTTCGCAGTTTCCCCTTTAGCAAGGTAGATTCTACGAGCGCTGGGTCTGGCAACATCCACTGGGAAGTTCGCCGAATCTTGGGGCAATCCCTTGGGCTTCCCACGGTCGCTACGTGGTGCTCAGAAGCCAGAGGGGCCTGACAGGCCATGCACGTGACGGGACCGGGCGACGGGCTGGGGCCCACTACCGCGCGCCCTCGACCCAAGTGCACGGATTTATTGCGGCATCCGGGGGTCGGTTGCTCTTCCCCGGGCAGTTACTGCGCGTGTACGTGCACACTTATTGCGGGGTAGTGGAACGGGTGCGTGCAGACGATCCCACCTCCCCACTTCCCCACGTTCAAACCGAGGGTTATAAATTGGGGGCAAGGGGGGCGGCGAACTTTATTCTCGCTCGCGCCCGCCTGTCCCCCTGCTCTCGCTCTGCCTCTTGCAACCAACACACTGCGGCGCCCGCTGCTCGAGCAGAACTCCTTCGTCGTCCGCCTTCCTTCTTCTCCTTCTTCCTTCGATCATGTCGCTGCCATCGGGCTCCTGGATGGGCTCGAACGTCACCTCCGAGGACATCACCCGTCTCCGTGCGTCGTGGCGCCTGCCACGGGAGACGGACGTCAGCGTCTGCCTGTCGTGGGGCGAGCAACGGCCTCAGCCCGAGGGGCAGGAGCGCGTGGTTTTCCTCACGCATTTTGAGCGCGGATTCGGGCTACTGGTGAGCACCTTCTTCCATGCGTTCTAGGAGTTCTTCAGGCTCCAGCCGCATCATCTTGGCGCCGGCGCCATCGTCCAGCTCTTCGGCTTCATCACCCTCTGCGAGGGGTACCTGGGGGTCGAGCCTATGATCGACCTCTGGGCGCGCTTATTCTCCTTGAATTAGCAGGGCCCGTCGACTGGGAGTTCGCTGACTGCGGTGCCGCCGTCATGTCAAAGCGGTTGGGGGCGGACTTCCCCAAGATCCCGCTGGAGGATTCTGCGAAGAAGTGGCAGAACTCCTTCTTCTACATCCGCAACCTTGGCGCGGACCACATCAATCTTCCGGCCTTCGCCATCGCATCACCGTGGGCGAAGACGGACTGGGGCTACTCGCCCCGGCGCCCGTCGCAGGAGATCATCAATCTTTGTGAGTGGGTGACGGTGATGAGGACACAAGAGGGTGTCGGTGTCAAAACCGGCGGATCTCGGGTAGGGGGTCCCGAACTGTGCCCAAGGCGGATGATAACAGGAGGCAGGGGACATGAAGTTTTACCCAGGTTCGGGCCCTCTTGATGGAGGTAAAACCCTACATCCTGCTTGATTAATATTGATGATATGGGTAGTACAAGAGTAGATCTACCACGATATCAAAGAGGCTAAACCCTAGAAGCTAGCCTATGGTATGATTGTATGTTCTCCTACAGACTAAAACCCTCCGGTTTATATGGACATCAGAGAGGGCTAGGGTTACACAAGGTCGGTTACAAAAGAGGAGATATACATATCCGTATTGCCTAGCTTGCCTTCCGTGCCAAGTAGAGTCCCATCCGGACACGAGACGAAGTCTTCAATCTTGTATCTTCATAGTCTAACAGTCCGGCCAAAGAATATAGTCCGGCTGTCCGGAGACCCCCTAATCCAGGACTCCCTCAGTAGCCCCTGAACCAGGCTTTCAATGACGATGAGTCCGGCACACAGTATTGTCTTCGGCATTGCAAGGCGGGTTCCTCCTCTGAATACATCACGGAAGAATTTGAATACAAGGATAGTGTCCGACCCTGCAAAATAAGTTCCACATACCACCGTTGAGAGAATAATACTTCCACAAATCTAATTTGCTGAATTGTTTTGGCAAGACGACATTATGTCATGGCCCGGTGATTATTCGAACCGTTTCCTTTAATAGCCCCGCACATAACGCGAGGCAGTTTTTTGACACGTCTTGTCAAAGCAGAGATCGCGTCCCCTTATCGCGGGATTCTCATCAATACGGGTGTGGGTAACCCAACCGCGCCATCGATTATGGCGCTTGGGGGATAAGCGAGTTTTACCGGGCTAGTGGGGGCGCATAGTTTCGGCCGCCCTTATAAAGGGACAATGATTCATCTTTTCATCCACTCCTTCTTCCTCCTTTGCTCATCCATTTTCGCACACTCGAGCTCCAGCGCCCAAGTCCGCACTTCCCACCTCAACCTTCTCCAACCATGTCCGGAGCGGGAGGCAGGTGGATGGTCTCCTCTGTCATGGAGGGACACATCAAGAAGCTGAGGAGAGCCGGATACCTGCCCGACGACCTCGCGTACCGGCTCCCAGATGAGGGGCAGCTCATCCCCACCCCCAGGCCCCATGAGAGGGTAGTGTTCCTTACCCATTTCCTCCGCGGACTGGGATTCCCTCTCCACCCATTCGTCCGGGGGCTCATGTTCTACTATGGCCTGGATTTCCATGATCTGGCCCCGAACTTCATCCTCAACATCTCGGCGTTTATCGTCGTGTGCGAGGCCTTCCTCCGCATCAAGCCCCACTTCGGTTTATGGCTGAAGACCTTCAATGTCAAGCCGAAAGTAGTGGGTGGCCGCTAGGCGGAGTGCGGAGGCGCCATGGTGGGCAAGATGCCCAACATTACATGGCTCGAGGGCTCCTTCGTGGAGACCATAAAGGGGTGGCAATCGAGGTGGTTCTACATCACCGAGCCACGTGACCCTGCATGGGCAGCGGCCCCCGAGTTCCGATCTGGCATCCCCACGTGGCTCACCTCCTAGAAAGAGAAGGGCCTTTCCTGGGGTAGTTCGGGAGAGCTGACTAGACTCCAAACATGTATTCAAAACATGGTGAACAAGAAGCTCAAACTTGTCAACGTAGTGCAGGTCATGCTCATCCGCCGGATCCTCCCGTGTCAACAACGGGCCTTCAACTTGTGGGAGTTCGACCCGGACCAGCACCAAACTCTGAACAGGCTCTTCGATACAACACACGAGGATGCCTGGAAGGTGCTATTCAATGGCGCCGAGGTTCCTCCTCCTACTACCGAGGATCGCGGATTCTGCGCAAAGCGCCAAGCCAGCACGGTAAGTTGTTTTACCTCTTATAGGATACTTGTTTTTCATAGTTTGACTCTATGCGGGATCTAAGCTCCCTTTCCTTTGACAGGACTGGCAAGAAACGACCGGACAGATCGACTGTCCGGCTCCTTTGCCCGAAGGCCCAGCAAACGCTCTCCTGACGAAGATGCTGACTCCGTCTCCTTACAAGGTGCCAAAGAAGAACAACAAGGACAAGGGAACCCGAAAGAGTTCCCAACGCCAGGTGTTATCGGACTCACATCCGATGACTCTGCGGCACACTCCTCCCCCAAAGACGAGGAGGAAGAAGAAGATGCTCCCCGTTTAGTTGGGTCAGACAAGAAGAGGAAGGCTGCCCCAACTGGGGAGGCCGAAGGGTCCAAGAAGTGAAGGACTCTCCTTCCGGATAGTTCCACCACCGCCGCCGAAGGCGAAAACGAGTGGCTGCTCAGGGCCAAGCCCCTGGTGAAGTCATAAGTTATTCGGATACCAGAGTAACTCATAGCATTCCTTTGTCGCACTGATTCCCTTAATGCCAAATATGATTATGCAGGCCGCCACAAGCCAGTATCGATGTATCATCGGACGGCTCCCTAGGCTCGCCGGATATGGATAGCGATCCACTTCCGACCGCCACCTCCCCCTGCCCTGCGGACGACGCCGAGGTATTGTCTCAAGAGGCACCGGGTCGAGGGGTGATAGTCCTGGAGGCGCCTCAAGGCGACCTTCCGGACTCCGGGGGCAGGGAGGACAAGGCCCCTGAGGGCTCCAAGTTCGGCCCTCAGCCGAACACCGCGCCGGAACCTCCAGTGGTTGCGGACTCGGGCAGGTGGCCTCCTTCCAAGAGGGGCAAGACGCCTGTGCCGGTGACCTCTGTCCATCCAGAGGCGCCGGACAATCTGCTGGAAGCGCTTCACAACGCTTCCATCGACGAGGAGCACCGTACTATTATGAGTGCGGTGGTCCAGAAGGTTCAGTCCGCCCAGAGCGGATCAACTGAAGCCTGTGCCAGCCTTCTAACGGGCTTTGAGGTAAGTGTTAAAATATAGGAAAAATATTACCGCATAGATAGTAGCCCATGATGCTCTGTTCGGTGTTCACAAAGAAAATGTGAACATAGGATCAAACAATATCGCAGGAGTCTAATATAAGTATGTCAATATGCGTATGCAGGCTTCGCTGCTGGCATCTGCCGCACTGACTGCGAAGGTTGCCGCACGGAAGCAGGACCTTGAGGGGTCCAAGAAAGAGATCGGCCTTGCCAAGAGGCAGCTCGAGGAGAACAAGGGTAAGTAATACCCTGTCTATAGATATGTATATATAAAAGAAGACGTGATTGCAAAATGACAGGATCATCTTATATTTGCTAGGGGCCACGACCAAGGTGGCGTCCCTGAAGCAAGCGTTATCCAAGGCCGAAGAAAAAGCGGCCAAGGAGCGCACCGAGCGGGAAAGGCAAGAGGCTCGGGTGGGCGAGGTGCAGCAAGAGCTCCAGGATCTCGTGATGAAGCACGAGGCGTTGGAGCTTGACTCGAAGACGCGAGAGTCTGAGCTTGCCACGGCCCTTGAGAGTGCAAAGAGTGCCAAGGCCGAAACCCAAAAGGGCCTCCAGGAGATTGACGCGATGAAGAAAATAGCGGCAGGTGAGGCATTCTATATGCAAAGCAAGCATGTGAAAGTAAATTACCTGTTACTTGCCCGAATCTGGAGCTCTCCAGGAGCATTCGCAGATTTGCCCCGCAGCATGTCAGATGCTGCAACTTTTTACCAGGCCGAGGAGGGAAGCTCAACAGAGAAGTTGTTCTGGGCCCAATATACTGGAACCGAACACCCGGTGCCTATGAGCAACCAACTAAAGCAACTGGTCGAGCTGCACAAGGCGGCCGAACAGGCCATGAAGGGCTTTATAGTCCGGCTGTGGCCTGGCGACGCCCTTCCGAACAGCTACTTTGGCTTGGTGAGGCGGCTTGTGGACGCCTGCCCACGGCTGGAGGTCGTCAAGCGGTCTGTCTGCATTGAAGGTGCACACTGGGCTTTCGCCCGCATGAAGGTGCAATGGGCCAAGCTGGACGCCGTGAAGCTGACCAAGGAGGGACTGCCGCAGGGCAAAGAGCATCGCACCCCTGAAATTTATTATGAGGGTGTCCTGAAGGGTGCCCGTCTTGTAGCGGACGAAAGTTCAAAGGATGTAATATTTGAGTAAACTTGCTCGTGTGATCCTGTATGATGAAAACTTGTTTCATATGCGATATGCAACGCTTGTTTGAATTTAAAATATTACCTTCTGTTTGGCTATTTATCCAATCTGAGAGATGGCTAGTCCTCGGCTTCTGCCCCCATGCCACGAGTGCTGGGGTGTTTGGGATAAACCTGAGCACTCTTCTTCCCATGTTTTGGTCCTTTGAGGGAGGCGCTCAGCATAGCGAACAAGGCAACCCGACTAATAATGCTTTATCACTCTCACTTAGCCATAGAATTCTATAATTTTAAATTTCGGCGAAGCCCCTGGTATTCGGAAGGCCGAATTCAGGGCGCGATACACGCCTTTAAGACGGTTAGGATCGGTTCCTCCCTCTAAGCGGCATAAGTCTTTAGGGACTCGAAACCTCGCCGAACAGCGACCAGTCTCTCGCCTTATCATGACAGTCAGTTTTAGCTTTCTCTACTGAGGTGCTTAGCCCAGCAGAACCGAGGCACAATCGCAGTAGTTCTCCTAGCGCTACCTTAGCCGATAGAGCGGAACATAAGGTACCAAAACATAAGAGCCGGGAAAACCCAACATTTGACCAAAGAGATGATTCGGAGCTGATGCATATAATGCTATAAGTTCGGGGTGCCGCACTTGTGAAAGTGTTCGGACTTCTCACACCATATTGTGCGGTACTTAAGCCCCTAGTGTGTTGGCCGTACCAAAGTGTATGGTTGCAAGGTGTCATTAATGAACACATATATATAAAACAAGAATGCAATAATAGTCATAATGTTATGCGTTCTTTATTCAAAGAGGCGCATTAAAGCAGAATGATACATATAGTGCAATAAGCAAAATGTAGGACTATGTCCCTTCCAAGGGCAAGCTGAGGAATAGTATTAAAGCAAATATTTCACTCGTTATCGTAATCCACCTGGGAGTTCCGTGGTGTGATGTAGCTTTCTGCCTCTCTTGGTTGCTGCATCATGTGTTCGGCAATCATGCTGCCGGACAAGGTTTCCAGAGATTAAAGTCCTGAAAGAGAAAAATAACAAAGCAGGAAGCCCCTAGTGCGGTTTAGGCCGCCTCTCGGGGCGTGCCGTAGTTGTGCCCCCCTCCCCACCTGTGCCCATGGTATTTTTAATGCATAATTATGTATGCGTGGCACGGATTTTGCCGCTTGGCTGGGACTGGGGTGGGGGCCGCATTGCTACGCGAGCTCAGATCGTGCCAGGCGGTCTAGTTGCCGATTACTCCGAGCGCGCTTAAAGGTGTCCGGGTCTTGAAACGCCGAACTGGTGGATTGCCTTGAGAGGCTGCTTTGCGCTTCAGCTGCGAGGGCCGCAGTGTGCTCCTCTGTTTGGAGAGAGCGCTCTGTGTTTCCATTAACTGTAATAAACCCACGAGGTCCTGGCATCTTGAGCTTGAGGTATGCATAATGCGGTACCGCATTGAATCTCGCAAATGCGGTTCGCCCGAGCAGTGCATGATAAGCGGAACAAGACTATATCAAAGATTAATTCTTCGCTTCGGAAGTTATCCGGGGATCCAAAGACCACTTCCAGTGTAATTGAGCCTGTGCAATGGGCCTCTACACCTGGAATGACGCCTTTAAAGGTTGTTTTTGTGGGTTTGATCCTTGAGGGGTCTATACCCATTTTGCACACTGTGTCCTGATAAAGTAGGTTCAAGCTGCTGCCGCCATACATAAGGACTCGAGTGAGGTGAAATCCGTCAATGATTGGGTCTAGGACCAGTGCGGCGAATCCGCCGTGACGGATACTAGTGGGGTGGTCCCTGCGATCGAAGGTGATCGGACAGGAGGACCATGGGTTGAACTTTGGGGCGACTGGCTCCAACGCATATACGTCCCTGAGCGCATGCTTCCGCTCCCTCTTGGGGATGTGGGTTGTGTATATCATGTTCACCGTCCGCACTTGTGGGGGGGAACCTTTTCTGTCCTCTGGTGTTCGGCTGCCGGGGCTCTTCCTCGTCATCGCTATGTGGCCCCTTATCTTTATCTTCGGCAATTAACTTGCCGGCCTACTTGAACACCCAACAATCCCTGTTGGTGTGGTTGGCTGGCTTGTCGGGGGTACCGTGTATTTGACACGAGCGATCGAGTATGCGGTCCAAACTGGACGGGCCCGGAGTGCTTCTTTTAAATGGCTTTTTCCGCTGACCGGGTTTAGAGCCTTTGAATCCGGCATTGACTGCCGTATCCACAACGTTATCACTGTTAATGCGACGCTTATGTTTGTTGCGACGTGACCTACTATTGCTGTCCTTGGTATCCGAAGTACCATGGTTTTTGATATGTTGTTACTGCGAGCCAACCAGCTGTCTTCTCCCGTACAAAAGCTGGTCATGAGTGTCGTGAGGGCTGCCATAGATTTTGGCATTTCCTGTCCAAGGTGCCGGGCAAGCCACTTGTCGTGGATGTTATGCTTGAAGGCTGCTAGGGCCTCTGCATCCGGACAGTAGATGATTTGATTTTTCTTTGTTAATAACCATGTCCAGAATTGCTTGGCCGATTCTTCTGGCTGCTGAATTATGTGGCTCAAGTCATCGACGTCTGGTGGTCGCACATAAGTGCCCTGAAAGTTGTCGAGGAATGCGGCTTCCAGATCTTCCCAACAGCTAATGGACTCTGCTGGCAAGCTGTCAAGCCAATGTCGCGCTGGTCCTTTGAGCTTTAGTGGGAGGTATTTGATGGCGTGTAAGTCATCGCCGCGGGCCATGTGGATGTGGAGGAGGAAATCCTCGATCCATACCACAGGATCTGTTGTGCCGTCGTATGATTCAATATTTACAGGTTTGAAACCCTCTGGGATTTGATGATCCATTACTTCGTCTGTGAAGCATAGGGGTGTGCGGCGCCTCTGTATTGGGCTATATCGCGACGTAGCTCGAATGGGTCTTGCCCGCTATGTTCGGCCCGACCAGATTGACTTTTACTGTATCCGGCGTGACGTTTATCGTCTCGCATAGTGGCGTGACCTCGTGATCCATAGATCAATCTTGCATGTTTTGCTTTGTCCTCCAATACGTGTCGCAAGTCTGGCGTATTTCCCCAGGCCTTTTTATTTGAATAGCGTCGGGGTGCAGGCTGAGGTTTTGGCTGGAATGCCTCTCTACCGCGGCCACGAGGTGGCAGATCAGCCGCGTCATATGCTTCTTCCTCTAGTCGGGGTTGCAACCTGCGTTTTGTGTAACTCTTGGAGGGGCGCTCGGGTTTATATTCCTTGGCCGCGAGGACTTCAGTCCATCTGTCAGCTAGCAGATCTTGATCAGCTTGAAGCTGCTGCTTTTTCTTAAGGCTATTTGCCGTGGCTATAAGCCGGTGCTTGAAGCGCTCTTGGTCGACGGGATCCTCTGGCACGACGAATTCATTATCGTCGAGGCTTGCCTCGTCTTCGGAGGGGGGCATGTAATTATCATCCTCCGCCTCTCCATCTACCGCTCTCTCTGGAGGGCTGGCTCCTCCATCCTCCTGCTCTAAATCTTGCTGGAGGGGATTGTTGCCATCTTTGGCACTATCCGGAGCGTTATTATCTCCTGTGGTGGTATCAACACTTTTTCTTTGGCGGGACATAGAGCGGCGCCGCTGACGTCGGCGCTTGGGTTGCTTCTTGGAGGGGTCATCCTCCGCTGTCTCGTCGCCATTACCTTCTTTGGGTGCATCCACCATGTATATATCGTATGATGAGGTGGCTGTCCAATGCCCTGTGGGCAGTGGTTCCTCTTCGTCTCCCGCATCGTCATCCATACTGTCGATGTCTTCAGAGTCGAAGTCGAGCATGTCGGTTAAGTCATCGATAGTGGCTACTAAGTGGGTGGTGGGCGGGCCGCGGATTTCTTTGTCGTCCGCATCCCAATCCTACCGGACATAGTTCGGCTAGGATCCTCCTGACAAGGAGAGAGACCTTAACGAGTTCAGTATGTCGCCAAAGGGCGAGTGCTGAAAAATATCCGCGAAGGTAAACTCCATGATCGGAGCCCAGTCGGATTCGCTAGGAACGGGCGCAGGCGGTTTGGAGTCCGTGGCTGGAGAGAGATCCGGCAGTTTGTCAACACGGCTCTCGTGTAGAGTAAGGTCGATGTTCGGCTCGATCGCCGATGAGGGTAAGGCCTCCGTGGCGGGGTCCATCTACCCGTCCATGGATGGCGCAACTGGCTCCGAATTGAGGGTCGGAGCGACTGCCGCTACGATCTCCTGAACACTGTCGGATGGTAGAGCTAAATCGTGCTCATCATGACCGCGTGACGCACAAGGCCGAGGCTCGAATCCCTCGAAGATCAAGTCTCCGCGGATATCGGCCGTGAAGTTTAAGCTTCCAAACCTGACCTGATGGCCAGGGGCGTAGCTTTCAATCTGCTCCAGATGGCCAAGCGAATTGGCCTGCAGTGCAAAGCCGCCAAATACAAAAATCTATCCAGGGAGAAAAGTCTCACCCTGGACTGCATCGCTAACGATGATAGAAGGAGCCATCAAGCCTAACAGCGACGACACAGAGGAACTCTTAATGAAAGCACCAATGTCGGTGTCAAAACCGGTGGATCTCGGGTAGGGGGTCCCGAACTATGCTTCTGGCGGATGGTAACAGGAGGCAGGGGACATGAAGTTGTACCCAGGTTCGGGCACTCTTGATGGAGGTAAAACCCTACGTCCTGCTTGATTAATATTGATGATATGGGTAGTACAAGAGTAGATCTACCACGAGATCAGAGAGGCTAAACCCTAGAAGCTAGCCTATGGTATGATTGTATGTTCTCATATGGACTAAAACCCTCCGGTTTATATAGACACCGGAGAGGGCTAGGGTTACACAAGGTCGGTTACAAAAGAGGAGATATACATATCCGTATTGCCTAGCTTGCCTTCCACGCCAAGTAGAGTCCCATCCGGACACGAGACGAAGTCTTCAATCTTGTATCTTCATAGTCTAACAGTCCGGCCAAAGAATATAGTCCAGCTGTCCGGAGACCCCCTAATCCAGGACTCCCTCAGAGGGGCTCACCGGCACCGACCTCCTCACCGCGTTCATGAAGTGCCGGGTTCTTCCGCTTCAGAGGCGCTCCTGCCTCATCGGCGAGATGGTCGGCCTTCAAGACACCGCATGGGGTCAATGCGGCTGTCCGCGGCGCATATCGCGGGCGGAGTGAACAATATCTCCAAGGCCAACCTTGGGGAGGACTGGGAGTTCGGCAAGGCGCCGTACAGCGGGTCGAACCCGGCGCCACAGGTGAGCGTCTGGTCTTCTTATTTTGCCGCCGTGCACCTTCTCGTTTGTCCCGACGCGATGCGGGTGGTACTTCTGAACACGATTCGGCATCCTTACGCCTGGGCCTCGTCGCAGGTGGCGTCGGTGGCGCCAGAGGAGCCCGCGGTTTGAGGCGGGGAGGAGGAGGCCGAGTCCGATGCCGGCGCTGGGCGTCGTATGGGTAAGTCTCATTTCTTCCTCATGTGTCTTGAACTGCTGATCGCGGCTCGGAACGGACGATGCTGATGTCAGTTGTTGGTGTAGCGGCATTGGGCGGGGGAGGCGGCAACGCGGGCGGAGCCGGATCCTCGCATGGGGCAGCGCTGAGCAATCCTCATGGGAAAGATAGCGTCGCGTCGCGGCCCCAGGCCCCGAAGCGTGCGGCAGACCGGGCCGGGGCCGGGTGGCCGGCCAAGAGGAAGCGCGGCAGCGGGCATGGGGGGCCAACCCCGGTCCCGGTCTTGGCGGGGTAAGCCTCATCTCTTGTTTGCGCTTGGCTTTTCTTTTCTTGAGATAGTCTTGTTTCTTTTCTGCTTATTCCATCTTCTTCTTCAGGTGGCCAATCACACTGGCGAGGGCGGCGGCGGAAGCCGCGGCCGCCGAAGGGGTCATGTTCCGCAGGAGCTGGTCCGACCTCGCCGACCAGGCCGAGGTGGAGGAACAGGCCGACTCAGACCTTGTGCTGGACCCGAACGACGCCGAAGTCGTGGCCTGGCGGGACAGGAACCAGGCCGAGGCGGAGCTGAAGGCGACGTCGGTCCGCGCTTGGACCGACGCGGCGGCGGCATGGGCGCGAGGCGGCGCGGAGCCGGCCTGGCATGAGATGCCGGAGGGCATGGTGGCGGCGGCGACGGTCTTTGTGCTGTCACAGGTGAGGGAGCGCAGCCGTGGAAGCCAGGCTGCAGTGGTGACCCCCGACCGGGCGGTCGTGGAAGTAGCGGACGACTCCCCGCCGTGGGCCGACGTGGTCGAGCGGGCGGGGACCGATGGTGGTGGAGGCGGCGCCGTTCCGGAGGAGACGCCGCGGGCGATGGTGCGGGAGGCCACCCCGGCAGCTAGGCCGGAGCCGGCGACGCAGGGCGTCCCAGCGTCCGGGTTGGAGATGGTGACGCATGGCGTGCCGGCGTCCGGGTCGTCGTCGGCACCGGGAGGGGCGTCGGAGGAGGTGATGGTCGCGTCGCCTGGCAGGGAGGGCGCCGAGCTGCCATGCCGCAGCCGGCGCGAAGCGGGAGCTCCATTGTCTTCGGGCCCCAGACCCAGGAGGAGGCGGCGATGGACGCCGTCAGCCGCCTCCTGCGAGGCCGGACGGAATGGCTCGAGGTCGAGGTGGAGCGGACGCGCGACCTGGAGCGTGCCATTTTGGTAAGCTTTCTTGTAATTTCTTCTTTGTGGGGGTGCGCCAGCGCACCCACTGGGTGTAGCCCCCGAGGTTCGGGCCATCTACGTAGTAGTTGGGTCGAATCTTTGGAGTGTTGGCCTTGTTCTGACTTCTGCTTTTTTTAGCATCTCGACGCTTTCCAGGTCGCCTCCTTCAATCGTCTCCTGGGCAAGCACCGGGAGCTCAAGGAGCAGCTCGCCGCCAAGGAAGAGGAGCTCCGCATTGCCGCAGGTACTTCTTGTGCTTTTTTCTAGTGGGGGCGCGCTAGCGCACCCACTGGGTGTAGCCCCCGAGATTCGGGCCAACTACGTAGTAGTTGGGTCGAATCTTTGGAGTGTTGGCCTTGTTCTAACTTCTGCTGAGTGTTTCTTCTTCGTAGCCGAGGTGCTGTCCTGGCGGATTCTTCTACTCCTGGCTGGTCATCACTATGACCGGCTCGTCGCCGACACCGGCCGTCTTGGCCTTGAGGCGGCGCAAGCAAGGGCGGAAGTAGCCGCGGCTTAGTGGTCTCTCGACGAGGCCAGCCGGCTGCATGAGTAGCTGGCAGGTCAGAAGAGCAGGCTCGAGGCCGAGGTGGAGCTCCTCAGGGCAGAGGCCGCCAAGGCGGCAGAGGCGCAGCGGGCCCTGGTGGAGGCGGACCAGCAGTGCGGCCAGCTGGCCGACGACAAGGGCCGGCTCCAGGTCGAGGTGGACCGCCTGCGGGAGCAGGTTGCCACGGATGAGGGGGCTCGTCAAGACGAGGCCCGTCACCACGAGGTGGCCGAGAAGGTGGTCGAGGACAAGGGCGCCGAGCTGAAGGCGGCTGAGGGAGTCCTGGATTAGGGGGTATCCAGACAGCCGGATTATATCCTTTGGCCAGACTGTTGGACTATGAAGATACAAGATTGAAGACTCCGTCCCGTGTCCGGATGGGACTCTCCTTGGCGTGGAAGGCAAGCTTGGCAATACGGATATGTAGATCTCCTTCCTTGTAACCGACTCTGTGTAACCCTTGCCCCCTCCGGTGTCTATATAAACCGGAGGTTTTTAGTCCATAGGACAACATACAATCATACCATAGGCTAGCTTCTAGGGTTTAGCCTCTCTGATCTCGTGGTAGATCAACTCTTGTACTACTCATATTATCAAGAATAATCAAGCAGGACGTAGGGTTTTACCTCCATCAAGAGGGACCGAACCTGGGTAAACATAGTGTCCCCTACCTCCTATTACCATCCGCCTTAGACGCACAGTTCGGGACCCCCTACCCAAAATCCGCCGGTTTTGACACCGACATTGGTGCTTTCATTGAGAGTTCCTCTGTGTCGTCACCGTTAGGCTTGATGGCTCGTTCGATCATCGATAGCGATGCAGTCCAGGGTGAGACCTTTCTCCCCGGACAGATCTTTGTATTCGGCGGGTTCGCACTACGGGCCAACTCGCTTGGCCATCTGGAGCAGATCGAGAGTTACGCCCCCGACAACCAGGTCAGGTTTGAAAGCTAAAACTACACGGCTGACATCCGTGGAGACTTGATCTTCAACGGATTCGAGCCCCTGCCGAGTGCGCTACACAATCACGATGAGCATGATTTAGCTCTACCATCGGACAGTGTTCAGGAGACCGCACCGGCAACCGCTCCCACCCTCAATTCGGAGCCAATCGCGCCATCCATGGACGGGTGGATAGACCCCGCCACGGAGGTCGTACTCTCAGCAGTGATTGAGCCGAGTATCGACCTTACCCTTCACGGGAACCGTGACGCCAAATTGCCGGATTCTTCCCCGGCCACGGACTCCGAACCGCCTGCCCCCGTGCCTATCAAATCTGACTGGGCGCCGATCATGGAGTTCACCTCCGCGGATATCTTTCAGCACTCACCCTTCGGCGACATACTGAACTCATTAAGGTCTCTCTCCCTGTCAGGAGAGTCCTGGCCGAACTATGTTCGGCAGGAGTGGGATGCGGATGACGAAGAAATTCGCCGCCCACCCACCACCCACTTAGTAGCCACTGTCGACAATTTGACTGACATGCTCGACTTCGACTCTGAAGACATCGACGGTATGGACGACGATGCGGGAGATGAAGAGGAACCACTGCCCACAGGGCACTGGACAACCACCTCATCATATGATATATACATGGTGGACACACCAAAAGAAGGCAATGGCAACGAGACAGCGGAGGATGACCCCTCCAAGAAGCAACCCAAGCGCCGACGTCAGCGGCACCGCTCTAAGTCTCTCCAAACCAAAAGCGGTGACACTGGCACAGGAGATAATAAAACTCCAGACAGTGCCGAAGACGACAACAATCCCCTCCAGCAAGATTTAGAGCAGGAGGATGAAGAAGCCAGCCCTCCCGAGAGAGCGGCAAATGGAGAGGCGAAGGATGATAATTACATGCCTCCCTCCGAAGACGAGGCAAGCCTCGACGACGACGAATTTGTCGTGCCGGAGGATCCCACCGAGCAAGAGCACTTCAAGCGCCGGCTTATAGCCACGGCAAATAGCCTTAAGAAAAAGCAGCAACAGCTTCAAGCTGATCAAGATTTGCTAGCTGACAGATGGACCGAAGTCCTTGTGGCCGAGGAATATGAACTCGAACTCCCCTCCAAGAGTTACCTAAAGTGCAGGCTGCTACCCTGACTGGAGGAGGAAGCATTAAAACATACATCTCCAGCATATGACGCGGTTGATCGGCCACCTCGTGGCCGCGACAGAGAGGCATTTCAGCCAAAAACTCAGCCCGCACCCCGACGCCACTCAAATAAAAATGACAAGGCATGGGGAAACATGCTAGACCTGCGAGACGTATTGCAGGACAAAGCAAAACATGCAATATCGATCTACGGATCACGAGGGCATGCCACTACGCGAGACGATAACCGTCACGCCGGATACAGTAAAAGTAAATCCGGCCGGGCCGAACACAGCGGACAAGACTCATTCGAGCTGCGTCGCGACATAGCCCACTACAGAGGCGCCGCACACCCCATATGCTTCACAGACGAAGTAATGGATCACCAAATCCCAGAGGGTTTCAAACCCGTAAATATCGAATCATACGACGGCACAACAGATCCCATGGTATGGATCGAGGACTTCCTCCTGCACATCCACATGGCCCGCGGTGACGATCTACACGCCATCAAATACCTCCCACTCAAGCTCAAAGGACCAGCTCGGCATTGGCTCAACAGCCTGCCAGCAGAATCCGTTGGCTGTTGGGAAGATCTAGAAGCCGCATTCCTCGACAACTTCCAGGGCACTCATGTGCGACCACCAGATGCCGATGACTTGAGCCACATAATTCAGCAGCCAGAGGAATCGGCTAGGCAATTCTGGACACGGTTCCTGACAAAGAAAAATCAAATCGTCGACTGTCCAGATGCAGAGGCCCTAGCAGCTTTTAAGCACAACATCCACGACGAGTGGCTCGCCCGGCACCTTGGCCAGGAAAAGCCGAAATCTATGGCAGCCCTCACGACACTCATGACCCGCTTTTGCGCGGGAGAAGACAGCTGTCTGGCTCGCAGCAATAATATATCAAAGAACCATGGTACTTCGGATACCAAGGATGGCAATGGTAGGTCACGTCGCAACAAACACAAGCGCCGCATCAACAATGACAATACCGAGGATATTGCAATCAATGCCGGATTCAGAGGCTCTAAACCCGGTCATCGGAAAGAGCCATTCAAAAGAAGCACTCCAGGCCCGTCCAGTTTGGACCGAATACTCGATCGCTCATGCCAAATACATGGCACCCCCGACAAGCCAGCCAACCACACCAATAGGGAATGTTGGGTGTTCAAGCAGGCCGACAAGTTAAATGCCGAAAACAAAGATAAGGGGTCACATAGCGATGACGAGGAGGAGCCCCGGCAGCCGAACACTAGAGGACAGAAGAGGTTCCCCCCACAAGTGCGGACGGTGAACGTGATATACGCAACCCACATCCCCAAGAGGGAGCGGAAGCGTGCGTTAAGGGATGTATATGTGTTGGAGCCAGTCGCCCCAACGTTCAACCCATGGTCCTCCTGTCCGATCACCTTTGATCGCAGGGACCATCCCACTAGGATCCGTCATGGCGGATTTGCCGCACTAGTCCTAGACCCAATCATCGACGGATTTCACCTCACTCGAGTCCTTATGGACGGCAGCAGCAACCTGAACCTGCTTTATCAGGACACAATGCGCAAAATGGGTATAGACCCCTCAAGGATCAAACCCACAAAAACGACCTTCAAATGCGTCATACCAGGTGTAGAGGCCCATTGCACAGGCTCAATTACACTGGAAATGGTCTTCGGATCCCCGGATAACTTTCGGAGCGAGGAGTTAATCTTCGATATAGTCCCGTTCCGCAGTGGCTACCATGCACTGCTTGGGCGAACCGCATTTGCGAGATTCAACGCGGTACCGCACTATGCATATCTCAAGCTCAAGATGCCAGCACCTCGGGGGGTCATCACAGTCAATGGAAACTCAGAGCGCTCTCTCCGCACGGAGGAGCACACTGTGGCCCTCGCAGTAGAAGCGCAAAGCAGCCTCTTAAGGCAATCCACCAGTTCGGCGATTAAAGACCCGGACACCTTCAAGCGTGCCCGGAGTAATCGGCAACAAGACCGATTGGCATGTTTCAAGCTCGCATAGCAATGCGGCCCCCACCCAGTCCCAGCGAAACAGTGAAATCCGTACCACGCGTACATAATTACGCATTGAAAATACCATGGGCACAGGTGGGGAGGGGGCACGACTACGGTACGCCCCAAGACGCGGCTCAACCGCACTAGGGGCTTCCCACTTTGTTATTTTTCTCTCTTTCAAGACTTTAATCTCTGGAAGCCCCGTCCGGCAGTATGATTGCCGGACACACGATGCAACAACCAAGGAGGCAGAAAGCTACGTCGCACCACGGAACTCCCAGGTGGTCTCTGATAACGAGTGAAATACTTGCTTTAAATACCATTCCTCAGGTTGCCCTTGGAGGGGACATGTCAAATAGTCCTACTTTTTGCTTATCGCATTACTTGTATCATTCGGCTTCGACACACCTTTTTGAATAAACAATGCAAAGCACTAGACTATTACTGCATTCTCTATTCTTTCTTTTTTATATATATGTTCATTCATGACATTCAGCACCCGTACACTCTGGTACGGCCAATACGCCAGGGGCTTAAGTGTACCCCATAATATGGCATGAGAAGTCCGAACACTTTCGAGAGTGCGGCACCCGAACTTATAACATTATATGCATCAGCTCCGAATCATGTTTTGGGTCAATAGTTGTGTTTGCCTGGCTCCCATGTTTTGGTACCTTCCGTTCCGCTATATCGACTAAGGTAGCACTGGGAGAACTACTGCGATTGTGCCCCGGTTCATCTGGGCTAAGCACCTCAGTAGAGAAAGCTAAAACTGACTGTCATGATAAGGCGAGAGCTGGTCGCTGTTCGAGAGGTCTCGAGTCCCTAAAGACTTATGCCGCTTAGAGCGAGGAGTCGGCTTTGTCCGGCTTAAGGCGTGTATAGCGCCCCGAATTCGGCCTTCCGAATACCAGGGGCTTCGCCAAAATTTAAAATTGTAGACTTCTATGGCTAAGTGAGGGTGATAAAGCATTATAGTCCGATTGCCTTGTTTGTTGTGCTGAGTACCTCCCTCGAAGGACCCAACAATGGGAAAAAGAGTGCTCTGGTTTATCCCGAACACCCCAGCAATTGTGGCATGGGGGAAGAAGCCGATGACTGGCCATCTCTCAGATTTGATAAACAGCCGCACAGAAGGTAATATTTTAAATTCGAACAAGCGTTGCATAGCGCACATGAACAAGTTTTCATAATACAGGATCACATGAGCAAGTTCATTCAAAAATTACATCATTCTCACACTCGTCCACCACAAGACGGGCACCCTTCAGGACACCCTCATAATACATTTCGGGGTCGCGATGCTCCTTGCCCTACGGTGGCCCCTCCTTCACCGCTTCTCGGCGTCAATCTTGGCCCAGTGCACCTTCGCACGGGCAAAAGGCCAGCGTGCACCTTCGATGCAGATGGACTGCTTTATGTCTTCCAGCCGTGGGCAGGCATCCACAAGCCGCCTCACCAGGTCGAAGTAGCTATTGGGAAGGGAGTCGCCAGGCCACATCCGGACTATAAGGCCCCTCATGGCCTGTTCGGCCGCCTTGTGCAGCTCGACCAGTTGCTTCAGCTGGTCGCTCACAGGCATCGGGTGTTTGGTCCCAGTATACTGAGACCAGAACAACTTCTCTGTAGAGCTTCCATCCTCGTCCTGGTAATACTTCACGGCATCCCACACTCCGCGGGGCAAATCTACGAATGCTCCTGGAGAGCTCCGGACTCGGGTAAGTAACAAGTAATTTACTTTCACACGCTTGCTTTGCATATTGAATGCCTTACCCGCCGCTATCTTCCTCATCACCTCAATCTCTTGGAGGGCCTTTTGGGCTTCATCCTTGGCATGCTTTGTGCTCTCTAGGGCCGCGGCAAGCTCGGACTCTCGCGTCTTCGAGTCAAGCTCCAAAGCCTCGTGCTTCTTCACGAGAGCCTGGAGCTCTTGCTGCACCTCGCCCACCCGTGCCTCTTGTTTCTCCCGCTAGGTGCGCTCCTTGGCCGCTTTGTTTTCGGCCTCGGACAGCACTTGCTTCAGGGTCGCCACTTCGGTCGTGGCCCCTGGCACATCCATGATGATCCTATCATTTTGCAACCGCATCTTTATATATATATATATATATATACAAGGCATTACTTACCTTTGTTCTCCTCGAGCTGCCTCTTGGCAAGACCGAGCTCTTTCTGAGACCGCTCGAGGTTCTGCTTCAGCGCGGCGACCTCCGCAGTCAGTGCGGCAGAGGTCAGCAACGAAGCCTGCATACGCATACAGACATACTTATATTAGACTCCTGCAGATATTATTTGATCCTCTATTCGGCTTTTCTTTGTGAACACCAAACAGAGCATCGGGGTCTACTGTCTATGCGGTAATATCTTTCCCATATTTTAAATACTTACCTCAAGCCTGTTAGAAGGCTCGCACAGGCTTCAGTCAGTCCGCTCTTGGCGGACTGAACCTTCTTGATCACCGCACTCATAATAGTGCGGTGCTCTTCGTCGATGGAAGCGCCGCGAAGTGCTCCCAGCAGGTCATCCGGTGCCTCTGGATGGACAGAGGTCACCGGCACGGATGGCTTGCCCCTTTTGGAAGGGGGCCGCCTTCCCGAGTCCGGAATCACTGGAGGTTCCGGCGCGGTGTTCGGTTGAGGGCCGAACTTGGAGCCCCTGGGAGCCTTTCTCCCTTTGCTCCTGGAGTCCGGAAGGTCGCCCTGAGGCACCTCCGGGACTATCTCCCCCCGGCTCGGTGCCCCTTGAGACAATACCTCGGCATTGTCCGTAGGGAAAGGGGAGGATGCGGTTGGAAGTGTATCACTATTCATGTCCGACGATTCCAAGGAACCGTCCGACGAGGATACGTCGATATGGGCTCGGGGCGGACTGCATAATCATATTTGATGTTAGGAGAAGCAGTGCAACAAAAGTATGCTATGCGTTACTCTGGTATCCGAATACTTACGACTTCGCCGGGGCCTTGGCCCTGACCAGCCACTCATCCTCGCCGTCGGCGGCGGTGGTGGAGCAGTCTGGAAGGAGAGTCCTTCCCTTCTTGGACCCTTCGGCCTCCCCGGTTGGGGCTGCCTTCCTTTTCTTGTCTTCCCCGGCTGGAGGGGGAGAATCTTCATCTTCCTTCTCCTTCTTTTCACGGGAGGAGTGTGTGTCGGAGTTATCGGACGATATGTCCGATACCACCTGGCGCCGAGAACTCTTTCGGGTTCCCGTGGCCTTCTTCTTGGTCTTCTCCGGCACCTCATAAGGAGCCGGAGTCCGCATCTCCATCAGGAGAGCGTCTGCAGGGTCTTCGGGTAGAGGGGCCGGACAGTTAATCTGCTCCGATGTCTCCACCCAGTCCTGTCAAAGGCATGGGAGCTCAGACCCCGCACATGGTTAAGCTATGGGAAATAAATACCCTACCAGATGCACAGAACTTACCGGATTCGCAGGGCGCTTCGCGCTTAGCCCGTGGTCCTCGGTAAGAGAAGGGGGGACCTCGATGCCCTTGAACAGCACCTTCCAGACGTCCTTATGCGTCGTGTCGAAGAGCTCGTGTAGAGTCTGGTGCCGGGCCGGGTCGAACTCCCATAAATTGAAAGCCCGTTGTTGACACGGGAGGATCCGGCGGAAGAGCATGACCTGGACTATGTTGACAAGCTTAAGTTTCTTGCTTATCATGTTCCGGATACACTTCTGGAGTCCGTCCAGCTCCACCGATGAGCCCCAGGACAGTCCCTTCTCCTTCCAGGAAGTTAGCCGCGTGGGGATTCCGGATCGAAACTCGGGGGCCGCCACCCAGTTGGTGTCGCGCGGCTCGGTGATGTAGAACCACCCCGATTGCCACCCCTTTATGGTCTCCATGAAGGAGCCCTCGAGCCATGTAACGTTGGGCGTTTTCCCACCATGGCTCCGCCGCATTCTGCTTGTTGGCCGCCAACCACCTTCGGCTTGATATTGAAGGTCTTCAGCCACAGGCCAAAGTGGGGCCAGATGCGGAGGAAGGCCTCGCACACGACGATGAACGCCGAGATGTTGAGGATGAAATTCGGGGCTAGATCATGAAAGTCCAGCCCATAATAGAACATAAGGCCGCGGACGAATGGATGGAGGGGAAACCCTAGTCCGCGGACGAAGTGGGGTAGGAAAACCACCCTTTCGTGAGGTTCTGGGGTAGGGACGATTTGCCCCGCGGCTGGCAGCCGGTGCGCGATATCCGCGGCTAAGTATTCGGCCTCACGTAGTTTTTTGATGTGTCCCTCCATGACGGAGGAGACCATCCACTTGCCTCCCGCTCCGGACATGTTTGAAGAGAGTTGAGGAGAAGGATGTGGACTTGGGCACTGGAGCTCGAGTGCGCGAGAATGGATGAGCAAGGAGGAAGAAGGCATGGGTAGAAAAAGATGAAACCTTATCCCTTTATAAGGGCGGATGATACTATGCGCCCCCACCAGCCTGGTAAAACTCGCTTATCCCCCAAGCGCCATAATTGATGACGCGGTTGGGTTGCCCACGTCCGTATTGATGGGAATCCCGTAATAAGGGGCCACGATCTCTGCTTCGACAAGACATGCCAAGGAAACCGCCTCGCGAAACACGCTGAGATAGGTTAGGAAAAACGATTCGAATAAAGACCTGGCTGTGGTGTGATGCCACGCTACGGGGTACGTCAGCAGATCAGATTTGTGGTAATATTATTCTCTCTACGGTGGTATGTGGAACTTGTTTTACAGAGCCGGACACGATCCTCGTGTTCAAGATCTTCTATGAAGTACTCGGAGGAGGAACCCGCCTTGCAATGCCGAAGACAATCTGCGCGCTAGACTTATCGTCATTGAAGCCTGGCTCAGGGGCTACTGAGGGAGTCCTAGATTAGGGGGTATCCGGACAGCCGGATTATATCCTTTGGCCGGACTGTCGGACTATGAAGATACAAGATTGAAGACTTTGTCCCGTGTCCGGATGGGACACTCCTTGGCGTGGAAGGCAAGCTTGGCAATACGGATATGTAGATCTCCTTCCTTGTAACCGACTCTGTGTGACCCTAGCCCCCTCCGGTGTCTATATAAACCGGAGGTTTTTAGTCCATAGGACAACATACAATCATACCATAGGCTAGCTTCTAGGGTTTAGCCTCTCTGATCTCGTGGTAGATCAACTCTTGTACTACTCATATTATCAAGAATAATCAAGCAGGACGTAGGGTTTTACCTCCATCAAGAGGGACCGAACCTGGGTAAACATAGTGTCCCCTACCTCCTGTTACCATCCGCCTTAGACGCACAGTTCGGGACCCCCTACCCAAAATCCGCCGGTTTTGACACCGACATTGGTGCTTTCATTGAGAGTTCCTCTGTGTCGTCACCGTTAGGCTTGATGGCTCGTTCGATCATCGATAGCGATGCAGTCCAGGGTGAGACCTTTCTCCCCGGACAGATCTTTGTATTCGGCGGGTTCGCACTACGGGCCAACTCGCTTGGCCATCTGGAGCAGATCGAGAGTTACGCCCCCGACAACCAGGTCAGGTTTGAAAGCTAAAACTACACGGCTGACATCCGTGGAGACTTGATCTTCAACGGATTCGAGCCCCTGCCGAGTGCGCTACACAATCACGATGAGCATGATTTAGCTCTACCATCGGACAGTGTTCAGGAGACCGCACCGGCAACCGCTCCCACCCTCAATTCGGAGCCAATCGCGCCATCCATGGACGGGTGGATAGACCCCGCCACGGAGGTCGTACTCTCAGCAGTGATTGAGCCGAGTATCGACCTTACCCTTCACGGGAACCGTGACGCCAAATTGCCGGATTCTTCCCCGGCCACGGACTCCGAACCGCCTGCCCCCGTGCCTATCAAATCTGACTGGGCGCCGATCATGGAGTTCACCTCCGCGGATATCTTTCAGCACTCACCCTTCGGCGACATACTGAACTCATTAAGGTCTCTCTCCCTGTCAGGAGAGTCCTGGCCGAACTATGTTCGGCAGGATTGGGATGCGGATGACGAAGAAATTCGCCGCCCACCCACCACCCACTTAGTAGCCACTGTCGACAATTTGACTGACATGCTCGACTTCGACTCTGAAGACATCGACGGTATGGACGACGATGCGGGAGATGAAGAGGAACCACAGCCGGATTATATCCTTTGGCCGGACTGTCGGACTATGAAGATACAAGATTGAAGACTTTGTCCCGTGTCCGGATGGGACACTCCTTGGCGTGGAAGGCAAGCTTGGCAATACGGATATGTAGATCTCCTTCCTTGTAACCGACTCTGTGTGACCCTAGCCCCCTCCGTGTCTATATAAACTAGAGGGTTTTAGTCCGTAGGACAACATACAATCATACCATAAGCTAGCTTCTAGGGTTTAGCCTCTTTGATCTCGTGGTAGATCAACTCTTGTACTACTCATATTATCAAGAATAATCAAGCAGGACGTAGGGTTTTACCTCCATCAAGAGGTCCTGAACCTGGGTAAACATCGTGTCCCCTGCCTCCTGTTACCATCCGCCGGTTTTGACACCGACAGCGGCCCTTGCCAAGGCGGCCGATCTGGAGAAGGTGCTCAAGGAGCGTGATCGCGCCATCGAACGGGAGCGGTGCGGTACATTGCTTGAAGCGCAGCACCTGGATGAGTCCTCCAGTAAGTGCTTTTTTCTCGTTGTTCGTCGGGTCGAGATCCGGCCTTTCTTCCTTGTTGTTCTTTTTCTAACTTGCTTCTTCTTTTGCGGCAGGGGCCTTCCCGGAGACGTAGTGGCTGGCGGAGGAAGCCGTCCGCCATCAGCGCGACCCGGCCGGCGTGGTTGGGTCCGGGATGGATCCGCGGGTGGCCGGCACTGCGATGACGGCGGCCCTACGGCCGGGCTTCGTCTAGCCGAGAAGCTTCTCGCGCCTGGCGCATTGGGTGGAGATGGGGCCGGACCGGCTTGGGGAGTGGCGCGTCTCTACAACTCGCGCTGGTGCTGAGATGGTGCTCCGGTTCGCACTGTCCTGGCATCTGGACCTGCAGCTAGATGCTTTGATGGGCCAGCGGGCCGGTTCGGAGTAGCACTTGCAGGAGCAAGCCGGCCGGATCGCCTCCCGGGGCAGCTACATCGCCGAGTTCGCCTTCCATGACGAGTTCCATCCGGAGCGGACGGAAGACGGCAGGGCCGTGGATGGTGACGATTACGGCTTGCTCGTCCATGATCCGGAGGGGAGCTCGGAGGAGACGGGCGTCTACCGCGACGCGGTTGCTGAGGAGGACACCGGCGCCACGGCGGGCCCAAACGCCGCCAGGGAGAGCCGTCGACGTCGCGACGCGGTGCTGGAGATGCCTGAGACACTTTGTAGAATTTGTTAAATAGCAAGTCCACCCACCCACTGGGCTTTTTAGGGTGTACTGAACTCGGGCCATGGGCCTTTATTTAAATATTTGTGTGGATGTCGTGGGTGCTTTTGCTTTTTTGCCTTCCATTTTTTGGACCGATTTCATGCGGTTTTCCTTTCTCAAACCTCCCCCCCCCACCGCGAGTCAGACGGCCGAGGCTCTGGTCCATGACAAGGAGCTTGGTTCTTTGAGAGGAGCGTGCAGGACTTGGGTCCCTCGAAACGTTTGAGCGCGAGTGAAACACCCACTGGGCCGGCTGGTGGCAATCCGCGAGCAGCCGGTTGTGCGGCTTTTCATTTAATGAATGGTGGGCCGGGTTGATCGACCTGGCAGCCTTTGACTTAGTGTATGAAGCGTAAAGGAGGTTTGGCCCGTTGTGCTTGCCAGCCGACAGCCAAAGCTGGATCTGTGGCTTTAGGGCGAAGTGGGGGACCGCGGCATCCTAATTTTCTCAGGAATCACTAAGTAAGGCGGCGGGGTGGCGACCGAGCCAGCCAGCCCCCGAGCCCCCGGGTCGAGCGAGTCGGACCGGTGGTCGGGTTCAGTGGTATAGTGATGCAAGAAATGGAGACACAATAAATTGGTCGGCAAAGGCAGCCCCTGAGTCTTGTTCGGGAACCCCGTAGTTTCATGCGTTTACAAAAGGCGACGATACATACGCTCGTGCGGCTAACTGTAAAATGGGCAGAGGAGTTCCACATTCCACGGCCGGGTCGTTTCTTCGCCGGCGGTGTCGTTGTTGCACTTCCTTGACTTGCGCGCGTCGATGAGGTAGTAGGTGTTGCGGTCACGCAAGGCCTTGCTCATGATGAATGGGCCCTCCCATGGAAGGGACAGCTTGTGCCGTCCTGCCTGCTCTTGGACGAGTTGGAGGACAAGGTCGCCCTCGCAGAACGCGAGGGCCTTGATCTTCTTGCTGTGGTAGTGCCTCAGGCTTTGCTGATAGATGGCCGAGCGACTGAGCGCCAGGAGGCATGCTTCTTCGAGCAGGTCGATGCCATCTTCGCGGGCTTCGCTGACTTCGGCTTCGGTGTACATCGCGATGCATGGCAATTCGAACTCGACGTCGGTCGGGATGACAGCCTCGGCCCCGTAGACGAGGAAGAACGGGGTGAACCCGGTCGACCGATTCGGCGTGGTGCATAGACTCCTGCGAACGGCTGGCAACTCGTCGAGCCAGCTACCGGGTGAGCGGATGAGTGGCTCGACAAGTCACGGCTTGATGCCAGACAGGATGAGTCCATTGGCCCGCTCGACCTGCCCGTTGGACCGCGGATGCACAACGGAGGCCAAGTCGAGGCGGATGCTAGAGATGGAGCAGTATTGTTCGAGCGCGCCCTTGGCGAAGTTGGTGCCTGTAACGCCCCAAGACCGGAGCTTCAGATGCCTTCCATGTTTCCGGGTGTTGTCAGGTGATTCGTTTTGGTTCGTTGCATCATGTGCATTGCATCATGTCATCATGTGCTTTGCATCATCACGTTTTCAAAACTTGCATCCGTCCCGGTCTCCTTGTTCTTTCCGTTGTTCATTCTGAGCCCGACAACACTTGCACGCACCCGCGGCATGTCTGAAATAGTATTTTATAAGTGGCTGGAAAATGTTCTCGGATTGGGTTGAAAGTTGGCGTGCGGTCTTATTAAAGTGTATATAGACGGCCTGTCAAGTTTCATCGCATTCGGGGTTCGTTTGACAGCCCAACCGTTAAACTATAGCGACAATATAGTCGGTCAAATCGTCGGACGTTTTCGATATCCGGGACTACCGCCGGGCCTCTTCTTCTCTTCTCTGCTCTCAGACCACCAAGTTCCCCCTCCGCTGCGGACCGCACGATCGCGATCCGAGGGTCCAAAACGGAGAAAGCCCCTTTCCAAACCCTAATCCTAGCCCACCTACTATAAATAGACCCTTTCCCCTTCCAAATCGGGTCCAAACCTAGCCTAGCCCCTCCCCAAACCTCCAGCCGCCGCATCAACCTCGAAGCCCGCGCCGCTAACCAGATCCAACCACCTCCTCCTCATTTTCCGGCGCCCTCCACCTCACACCCGCCACTGGGCACGCCCAGATTGGCTCAGCCACCGCCCGTGGCCACTCGCAGGCAGCCACGTGGCCTCTCCGTGCTTTTCCCCTGTCTCCTCGCGCCGCCATGGACCTCTCAGGCTCGCGCAAGGCCCGCCCGAGCCCATCCAGGGCCCGAGCGCCACTCCGCCCGATCTGCATCACCATGCTGTTTTTCCTCGCTCGATCCCGATGAGAACAGGAGCGCCGCCGGCGGCCTCTCGTCGCCGCTGCCTTCCCCTCGTGCCCGTGTGCCTTTTCCACGAGACCGGAGCCCTTGTACCCAGACATCTCCGCCGACCCTGCTGTCGGCCGGCGACCTCATCCGCCGGAGCTCGCCTTCGCCGGCCAGTAGCAGCAGCAATTAGCGTGCCCCTTCCTCCTCGTCGCCCTTCACCTGGAGCTGCCGGAGTAACAAGAGGCCGCCAAGTCCCGCCGTGGTCGCCAGGGCCTTCCCCGACCTCGACCCGTCAAGTCCGCTGGCGGGAGCGGCCTTCACCGCCCAGATCCATCGATGCCTCGCCTCTGCTTTGTTTTAGTCGAGGACGAGCGCGCCTCAGCCGCTCGCGTTGACCAACTCCAGATCGATCGCACTCACCTGGGCCACCTCCCCTTCGCCGTTGTCTGGGGCCCACCTCCCACCTCCACCGATCTGGGCTAAGCCCAGCTAGGTGAGCAGCCCAGCCGCCCAGTGCACTATTCAGATTCGGCATGTATAGGTTTTTTTAGGTTCTACAATTTTAGCTTTTTCCCAGAGAGTGCCAGTTTTACAGAAAAGTCCTATGCCATGTCATTTTCATCCATGTTTAAAATGTTGTTTGGTTAAATTTGCTCCTATGCCATGTTAAAGTGATTTATGTCATAACTAAATAACCGTAGCTCCAAATTAAATAATCTTTATATGTAAACGGGGTAGAATTTTGCCTAGTTTATCATGGTGACATTGCTTTGCATGTTAAACAACTCTAAAATATGGTTTAGGGCAGAAAAGAACCTAACCTAATATATGCACATGAGGAGTTTCCGGATTTGTTGTTTGTTGTTCCCGGCCTCATTTGAACTTGACTAGATAGGTAGTTTTGCTTTGCTTCACCCTCTTGCCATGTTTAAAAACATTTAATATTGTTGGGTACATAAACGAGATTGAACTGAATAACTTGAAACTGGTGTTTCGTCAATATGCAACGGAGTTGCATATTGAGCTCCACTTAATTTGTAGGATTGTTTGTGCATTTTGCCATGCCATGACTCTTTAAACCGGACATGCATCATACTTGTTTGCGCATCGTGCCATGATTATGTGATGATTGTTTACTATGTTGTTTGCTTTCTTTTCGGTGTACTTCTTCTCGGTAATCCAGTAACGTCGCGTATGCGAGGATTCGTTCGTCTACGTCCGTTTGTCTTCCTCATGGACTCGTTCTTCTTCCTTGCGGGATCCCAGGCAAGATGACCATACCCTCGAAATCACTTCTATCTTTGCTTGCTTAGTTCTTCGCTCTTTTGCTATGCCTATGCTACGATACCTACCACTTGCTATATCATGCCTCTCATATTGTTAAGCCAAGCCTCTAACCCACCTTGTCCTAGCAAACCGTTGTTTGGCTATGTTACCGCTTTTCTCAGCCCCTCTTATAGCGTTGTTAGTTGCAGGTGAAGATTGAAGTTCGTTCCTTGTTGGAACATGGAGATGTTGTTCCTTGTCGGAACATGTTTACTTGTTGGGATATCACAATATCTCTTATCTAATTAATGCATCTATATACTTGGTAATGGGTGGAAGGCTCGGCCTTATGCCTGGTGTTTTGTTCCACTCTTGCCGCCCTAGTTTCCGTCATATCGGTGTTACGTTCCTGGATTTTGCGTTCCTTACGCGGTTGGGTTATAATGGGAACCCCTTGACAGTTCGCCTTGAATAAAACTCCTCCAGCAAGGCCCAACATTGGTTTTACCATTTGCCACCTAGCCTTTTCTTTCCCTTCCGTCGGCCGGCTCAAGGGTCATCTTTATTTAACCCCCCCGGGCCAGTGCTCCTCTGAGTGTTGGTCCAACCTGTCAGCTGCCGGTGACCACCAGGGGCAACTCTGGGATGGCCTACCGGAACCTTGGACAATCCGGTGTGCCATGAGAAAGAGATATATGCAGCTCCTATCAGGATTTGTCGGCACATTCGGGTGGCTTTGCTGGTCTTGTTTTACCATTGCCGAAATGTCTTGTAACCGGGATTCCGAGTCTGATCGGGTCTTCCCGCTAGAAGGAATATCCTTCGTTGACCCTGAGAGCTTGTGATGGGCTAAGTTGGGACTCCCCTGCAGGGTTTTGAACTTTCAAAAGCCGTGCCCGCGGTTATGGGTAGATGGGAATTTGTTAATGTCCGGTTGTAGAAAACCTGAAGTTTATCTTAATTAAAGATACATCAACCGCGTGTGTTACCGTGATGGTCTCTTCTCGGCGGGGTCCGGGAAGTGAACACGGTGTTGGAGTAATGCTTGACGTAGGTTGTTCTAGGATCACTTCTTGATCATAGTTGTTCGACCGTGCTTTTGCCTTCTCTTCTCGCTCTCATTTGCGTATGTTAGCCACCATATATGCTAGTCGCTTGCTGCAGCTCCACCTCATAACTTTTACCTCACCTATAAGCTTAAATAGTCTTGATCGTGAGGGTGTGAGATTGCTGACTCCCCGTGACTCCCAGATACTGCCAAAACCAGTTTGCAGGTGCCGATGATATCGTGCAGGTGATGCAACCAAGCTCAAGGAGGAGCTCGATGAAGATCTTGGCTGGAACAGTAGTGGAGCCCAGTTGGGGTCGATCGGGGATCTGTGTAGCATTTGGGGCAGTCTTCTTTTATTTTGGTTCCGTAGTCGGACCTTGATTGTATCTCGTTGATGTAATGCCTTATTCATGTAATTGGGTGAAGTGGCGATTGTAAGCCAACTATGTATCTCTTTCCCTTATGTATTACATGGGTTGTGTGAAGATTACCTCACTTGCGTCATTGCTTTCAATGCGGTTATGCCTCTAAGTCGTGCTGCGACACGTGGGAGATATAGCCGCATCGAGGGCTTTACATGTTGGTATCAGAGCCTTCCCCGACCTTAGGAGCCCCCTGCTTGATCGAATCATTGGCGTTGTTGAGTCTAGAAAAATGTTTTGAGTCTTTTAGGATTTATATATATATCGGAGAGTAGGACTTCTTTTTACTCCTCAGTCCCTTCGTCGCTCTGGTGAGACATCCTGACGTAGAGTTTTGACTCTTCTCTTCTCAAATTTCACTAAAAAAAATTTTAGGATCACGCGGGTATCTTGGAATTGTTCCGATGGTTTTGTGACGAGAACATTGTTCTTGGTGCCTCCTGTCATTTAGGGGTTGTGGCAGTGTCCCGAGGAGTTGAGCTCCGAGGTGTTGTCGTCACAATTTTATCGTTGCAGTTCTGGAATACCTGAGTTTTGTTTCGCCGACATCGAAAATCTCTTTTATGCAGTTGTTGGTGAGATAACCTCGACGCCACCCAGTACTGGGGCGGGAGTTCGGGAGTATTGCCATAACTTGTATAACAGATGCTTTTTCGAAGGTTGAGGTAAACGATTTCCGAAGGTTTCTTGGTTATGTGTTGAAGGATGGATACAGCTAGATGTAGGATTTGCTAGTTTTGGATGAGATATTATGCTTCCCCTGTATACCCAACACCTGATTGCATAACCGGAAAATTTCGGGAGATTATAAGTGGGAATTCAAGTAGCTCATAGGATATCTTTCCGACAGATGTATGATTTGAAATTGGGGTTCGACGTCTAGTGGTCCGCCTATCCACGGTTGGTTTTACAGTGGTCTCATTGTGTCTTAAAGAGTCCTTGGCTATGCCGACTCGGGGACGCTTTGTATGTCATGTGCACTGCCTTGTACATGATGGTGCTGTACGACCGAGCCCGTGTAGGCCCCACCACGAAAACTTCGGATGAAATCTCTATCATATGTTTGTTCCGGCTTATTCTGCAAGCCAATCCTTTGTTTTGTTTTGAGTTGTGGTATTCGAGTTGCTTCAGAGAAAAATGTGGATTCCATCCCTTTCCTAAGCGGTGTTCTCATATTTCTATGTGAATACTAATCCTTCATGATAATCGAGATTGTCATGTTAATCCTTTTCAACCGGTATGCTTCTCTTCAAGTGGACCCGATCATTTTAACATCGCAAGATCACCTCTCGGTTTTCCCAATGGTGTTTGTTTCATCTGTCTCCAAGTTGCCTTTGTTTTTCCCGCCCACCCACCCTTTTTCTTCAAGGATTCAGATTTCTTGATCAAGTGTCCATCTTATTCATGTGAAGTCTCTTCATTCTTTTCTTTCAATGTTCGTATCCGGTGATTCTCAGGAAGATTCTAACGGAGCTTCAAGTTCGTCACTCTTCACTCGTTTTTCTCCACCGGTGGATTCAATTCAAGTTTTGTTGTTGATCATATCCTTTTTTCAACCTTGCTAATACCTTCTCATGCCGGTGCACCTCATAGTCATTCACTTCTCGCTATTCATTTGTTCGGGAGTGCTGAAGATATCTCAGAAGGCTCGTCTTTGCATTCAAGATCCGTTCAACCTATTTCGAGGTTGTTATCTCATTCAAGCCATTTATATCAACCAGTGCAATCTCTCTTCAAAAAATCATTCAACAATGTACCTTTTGAGTGGGCCCTAACCCATAGGTCCTTTACCAGGATCTTACCTGACTCTTTTCTTTTCCCGGAGCTATCCTCAAATTTTTTCTCAAAGTTTGACGTAAGAATGAGTTATCATCAGTCAAATGCCTTTCTCCAAGATCGGTTAAATTATTTTCATTGTTGGCTCAACTTTTCCATTCTTCATTCTGGTGTGCCTCAATAATTCACGGTGGTGTCTCTCGTCGTCTTTCACAACACTTAAAGACCGAAGAAGATTTTTCTCTCAATCTTGCTCCACTCTCTTCAAGATTCGTGGTTCTAGCTTAATGCCATCCTTTCATAATTGTTTTTTATATTGTGAGAATTCTTTTCACCTATCCGAAGAAATTCAAGATTCTTTTCAGTTTGATTCGTCCAAAGCCCATAATTTTAGAAGATTTATTCATTCCAGCTTTCAGCTCTCATACTCTATATCATACCGGTGCTTAGATCAAGGATTGTCTAATCAGCTCGTAATCTCGTCGCTCTCATGGATCTAAATTCTCTCAAGCATCTTCGTTTAATTGCTAATTCTTCCCGGTGTTTCTTCATGTTCTAATCGTTCTTTTTCATTTCTTACGGTGGTTCGTCCAAGAGTTCTCTTCCTTCGTTATCATACAGATTCATTCGTTGTTTCAATCCTACCGGTGGTTCGTTGAAGACCTTTCCAAGTTGACGCTATATCTATCTTAATCCTTTCTACGAGAATAAGTTGTATGCCAAATCCGTTGCTTGTCATCAACTTAAATTGGTGAAGGATACGCATAACATAATTCTTATTCTTGCTTCATCCAAATGATGGATTCGTTCCTCCGGAGTTCGTTCACAATGACTAATTCTCGTTGTCAATTGTTCATCTTCTCTTGTTCCCGGAGTTCCAACCTCTTTCAATTATATCACCACGGAGATTCATCTAAATCGTTACAAGGATTCACCTTGTGTTTTCAACTTCTCTTTCCTTTTGTTTGATCTTCCTTTTATTTTCTGTAGTTCTTCATGGAGGCTCAACATGATGGTTCATCAAGGATTTAATTCCTTCTCGAAGTGTTCATTGAGATTCGTTTCAGAGGAGCTCAAGCTTTCTCCATCTTGCAATCCGGAGTGCAATTCTTTCTACCGTATCATCGGAGGTGGTATTATGTCATTCTTGATAATTTGAGGTCATGTTTCATGATTCACATGTTATCAAGAATGAGATATTTTAAATCCATCAATGTCGTCATTGGAGTTATCTTGGGTTATATTTCACCTAAAGCCTTCCCTAAGGTTTGTTGCTATTTATGGTGCTTATAAATGACCCAATTTCTTCATTTATCCTACGGGTGAAATAAGTTTCTCATCTTCCTGTTCATATCAATCCAATCTATCGTTTCCATTAGTGGCAGAATGTCACCTCATAATTTGAGATGTATTCCATAAGACCATATCAAGCTAATTTTTTTCGTTGTTGGGTTTCCAATAACTTCGTTCGACCCTTCTCCTAAAGATGCCTTTTCAAGCTCTTTTGTGGCAGAAGTTGGCCTTTTCTTCTCCATTCTCCTATTTCAATTATCTATCTTCTATTGTTTTGTTCCGGAGGCAATGCCATGTTGCTCTTTTCAACCCATCACCTCGTTTTGTCAAAGATCATATTCTTTTCATGCCTATCCATTTAACCGGAGCGTTGTGTCCTCTGATCAAGTTCTTTTCGCTTTATCAAGCATTGCATCTCTTTTCAACTGGAGTGCTGTCTGAGATTTTTCTTACCCCTTGTTCCATTCATTCAATAGTTCCGGAGGCAGTATGTTGTGATTTCATCAAGTATCTTCTCATGTTACCAAGTTCTTATTCAACTCCTTTTTCTTTTCAATCGGAGTGCTTCCCGAAGTTGTTCTTCCATGTTCCTCTTTTCTACCGGAGTGTTTTCAACTTCGTTCATCTTCGTTGTATTCTTTTCTCAAAATGGTGTACCTCTCAAGGTTCTTTGGTCTCACTCATTTGTCAAAGAAGCAACTTAGTTTTACCTCTTCTTTTTTCTCTTCTGTTTTCCCTCCGGTGCCATCCTAGATCTCGGGACGAGATCCTTTCGTAGTGGTGGCGTGTTATAACGCCCCAAGACTGGAGCTTCAGATGCCTTCCATGTTTCCAGGTGTTGTCAGGTGATTCGTTTTGGTTCGTTGCATCATGTGCATTGCATCATGTCATCATGTGCTTTGCATCATCGCGTTCTCAAAACTTGCATCCGTCCCGGTCTCCTCGTTCTTTCTGTTGTTCGTTCTGAGCCCGACCACACTTGCACGTGCCCGCGGTGTTAGGGATACACATAACAGGTAGGCCCATGAAGGGTCGACATATCATGAAGCATGGGGTCCACACAACATGTGGGTCCAGATAAATTTCATACAGATATATTATCCACTCGGACAAGCAGCATACTATCCACTCGACCAAGCAGCATACCATCCACTCGGATGACAGTTCACCACTCGACTGTACGACTCACTCGGATATACGAAGACCAGCAGGCAGCAAAGCAGCCGGCATCACTCTCATAGTGAGGGCTTGGTAGTGGGCTGGCATTATGACATTCATGCCCCACTTTGTAACATAGGAGGTGAGGGGGTGGCGCACTCTATATAAGCCACCCCCACCACTAGACTAGGGGGCTCTTTTTTCTTCCATCTCTCTCTCTCTCTCTTTTTCACCATTAGTCTCAGGACTACGGGGATCCGTTCTACTCTCATTGTAATCTCCGGATACATACTAAGTAAAACAAAGCCTCTCCGGAGCACGAGACGTAGGGTTGTTATCTCCACCGCGAGAGGCCTGAACTCGCTAAAACCACCGTGTCACCCATATGCATCTCGATAGATCATGCTCCTTTATCCTACCCCTCTCTTATTGTTGGAATCGTTACCACGACAATTGGCGCCCACCGTAGGGCATGGCGTCTATCGAGCCATGATGCAGATGGTTATTTCTTCTACCACCAGTGGCACTTCCATTCCTGCTGGTGCCCTCTATTTGGTTTGATCTTCATGTTTCAATATGTTTTCTATACTGATCATTTACACGACGAGCAAAGCATCACAAACAGAAGGAAAGTATACATCCATCCAAACACGTACAAGGAGAGCTATCGGCCTTCAGGTTGGCTGGCCTCCCATCTAGATGAGCTGATTACTTGAATCAATGCGAAAGCAAGAAACTGACTGCGCCTCCACGGACGACCACCGGCGCCATCCGCCACGTTGTCATCTTCGACCTCGGCACCACCGACCACGCCTCCGTGCGCAGCCACCGGCGGCGTCCGCGTCATCATCGTCGCCAACCTCGTCGTCGAGCCGCACGGACGTCCGTCATCACCGTTCGCCTCGTCGTCGACTCCGGCCTCGTGTTCTCGGCTGCTCGCCTGCAACCTCTGCGGTGGCGGCGCAGGCACGTAGCGCTCCTGCGACCTGTCCAGCGGCCTGCGGCGGTCTCTGTGGTGGAGGCGCGCTTCGGCGGCGACCTACGAAACATCCTCAAGCGACGGTCGTTCGGGATTGAAGGTATAAGTTCCTGGTAAGTGCATGCATAACGTAGGCCACCTAATCGAGCGATAACTGCATGCAGAAAAAAACGAATGGAAGGACAACTCCCACACGTACGCAGGTAACGCAGCTCCATCGGCAATCATTAAGTGCATGCTTAATTAACGTCGGTCTCATAATTCCGTCAAGCATGGATCGACCATCGTTAAGGTAACCACCTCATCAAGCGGCCAATTAGGCGTCCGTTAACTAATTACAGTGATTGACACCCCCGCCTTTCCCGCAAATTAATGGCTTAATTGCTCACCTTTCGGTTTCCACACCGATTAATCTGTGCATGCATGCACGGTCATGCGTGGTCTTTACTCTTTACAAAGGAGCATTCATGCATGCATGCACGGCCATCCATGGTCTTTACTCCTTGCAAATTGGCATCTGTGCATGGACGGTTTATTCCAGCAAAAAATACTCGTGGATGTACTAACTTGTATTGTAGGCTTACTGAGACGAACAACGTCGATCGACCAACTCGCCATTTATTCCACTAGGCTGATGGCGGGGTAACCGATTCACCTTTTTTCACTCGACCTGCGAGCGGACAGGTTCACTCGACCGGCTAGCCCGGAGATGATTTTTGCACTCTGGACAATTAACATGCAGGCTATTCGGTTGGTTGGCCTCAACATGCAATCACCGGCGCCATTCGCCTCGTTGTCGTGTCCGGCTTCATCTGCGAGGCCGACCGCCGGTGCCACCCGGCTTGTCGTAGTCCCCAGCTACTCGACAGAGGATTGAGGACCTAGTCCTTTCCGATCATTTATAATTTAGTTCTTACATTACCATACAACTGCTTAACAGTCCCTTTATTTTTCGAACCCAGGTTCATTTGGATAGGACTAAAGTTCACTGGACTGACCATCCACTCGAACGATTCGCACGCATGCTCAGACAAATTGACTCGGGTGGTTTACAAACCACTTCGACAGTCGCACATGGACGTTTTGGTCCAGCAATCACTCGGACGCCCCGCGCATCATCACTCTGCGGGTCGCGTCTACTTCATTCGGACATCCGGCGCATCGTCGCTTCGCAGCACGCGTCTACATCACTCGGACGCCCCGCCCAACATCACTCCGCGCCACGCGTCTACTTTACTCGTCCGCCCCGCGCGTCGTCACTTGGTTGGTCACCTCATCATCACTCGGCCGCCCCGCGCGTCGCCACTTGGTTGGTCACCTCATCATCACTCGGCCGCCCCGCGCGTCGCCACTCGGTTGGTCACCTCATCACCACTCGGCCGCCCCGCGCGTCGCCAGTCGTTTGGTCACCTCATCACCACTTGGCCGCCCCGCGCTTCGCCACTCCGTTGGTCACCTCATCACCACTCGGCCGCCCCGCGCGTCGCCATCGGTTGGTCACCTCATCACCACTCGGCCGCCCCGCGCGTCGCCGTCGGTTGGTCACCTCATCACCACTCGGCCGCCCCGCGCGTCGCCATAGGTTGGTCACCTCATAACCATTCCGCCGCCCCGCGCGTCGCCATAGGTTGGTCACCTCATCACCACTCGGCCGCACCGCGCGTCGACATAGGTTGGTCACCTCATAACCACTCGGCCGCCCTGCGCGTCGCCACTCGGTTGGTCACCACATAACCACTCGGCCGCCCCGCGCGTCGCCATCGGTTGGTCACCTCATCACCACTCGGCCGCCCGGCGCGTCGCCACTCGGTTGGTCACCTCATAACCACTCGGCCGCCCCGCGCGTCGCCATAGGTTGGTCACCTCATAACCACTCGGCCGCCCCGTGCGTCGCCACTCGGTTGTTCACCTCATAACCACTCGGCCGCACCGCGCATCGCCGTCGGTTGGTCACCTCATCACCACTCGGCCGCCCCCCGCGTCGCCGTCGGTTGGTCACCTCATCACCACTCGGCCGCCCCGCGCATCGCCATCGGTTGGTCACCTCATCACCACACAGATTTTAACAGTTTTTTCTGAAATAATTGTTGTTGCTTATACTTGTAACCAAAATCCCCCAGTGGGTGACTTAGCTGCGAATCTGTTTCGCCTAAGTTCAAGTAATCCTACCGAGTGATGAGTCAGCCTCTCACTCGAGGGCTTAGTTGCGAATCTGTTTCACCTAAGTTCGAAAAATCCTACCGAGTGATGAGTCAGCCTCTCACTCGGGGGCTTAGCTGCAGTCCAGTACTCGCCTAAGTTTGAAAAAATCCTACCGAGTGGAGAGCAAACCTCCCACTCGGGGGCTTAGCTGCAGTCCAGTACTCGCCTAAGTTTGAAAAAATCCTACCGAGTGGAGAGCAAACCTCTCACTCGGGGCTTAGCTGCAGTCCAGTACTCGCGTAAGTTTGAAAAAATCCTACCGAGTGGAGAGCAAACCTCCCACTCGGGGTCTTAGCTGCAGTCCAGTACTTGCCTAAATTTGAAAAAAATCCTACCGAGTGGAGAGCAAACCTCCCACTCGAGGGCTTAGCTGCAGTCTAGTACTCGCCTAAGTTTAAAAAAATCCTACCGAGTGAAGAGCAAACCTCCCACTCGGGGGCTCAGCTGCAGTCCAGTGCTCGCCTAAGTGTTTGAAATCCTACCGAGTGGAGAGCAAGCCTCCCACTCGGAGGCTTAGCTGCAGTCCAAGGACTCGCCTAAGTAGCCAAAATCCGACTGAGACAAGAGCAAACCTCTAACTCAAGGAGCTGCATCACAAGTATAATGTGTGCTCCATCCCTATCCGCAAGGACACCGAGACGAAGGTCGACTGTCACCATCGCCTCTTCACCACTCGGCCACTCGCGCGCCTTCAGACAGCTAAGTCATTTTACATTCTGTTATTTCCGTCTTCCCGAGTGTCCCGTAATTCACACATCACGTTCACTCGGAGGCCACGCCACCGAGTGTACCTCTATGCTCGGTTGCTTATTTTCACATACTTGCTTAGTACTGGTTATGTGACTCCCGAGTCCAACTTCCATTTTTTTGCATACATCATTCACGAACACCATGTGTCGTTCTTCATTTCGAGTTTGCATCGGTCCTCCGGGGCTGCAACTTAGTCGAAACACTACACTTCTGTTTTATTTGAGCCAATATTCCAATAAGTTCAGTCGGATCCGTCGCTTCGACAAGTTCGAACGGATCCTTCGCTCTTTTAGACTCTTGCTGGTTAACAAGCAAGCCCCTTGCACTCCCAGCGGGTGTCTATGGGTGTTATTCACAGAAATCATTTGAGCACACACCGAATTTCCTTGAAAAATTATTTCGTTGGCTTGTGCCTTTTTTACACAAGTTGCGCGATCACTTGACGGCCCTATGCGCCAACTTCATCGCTGCTCGGACTCGGTCACCGTACCGGTCCCAGCGCACCACAACCCCGACCTTGTCGTTCTGTTGACTTCAAATACATCCGACCAACCCCTCTGTGGAATCCTCTTCATCGTATCAATGATACAGACCTCGTTAGGCATAAGACAGATAAATCCCTTTTATAATTAAACTGCACCCTTCACTCCTTGCAAGTTTGCCTTTTTTGAGCATCACTCGGAAGCTTCTCCTCATCTTTACCCGAGTCCGACTCGATGAATTACAAATTACCCATTCAAAACTATATTTCTCGTATTCTGGCACGTCCGTTGTCGAAGCCTATAGTACGCTTGGGGGCTACACCACGCTCGGGAGCTGCAGCTCATTCGGAATGATACTCTCCTAAGTGGTTGAGTACTTCATCACCAGTCAGACCCTTCACTTCAACAAGTACATTCAATCCGTCACTTTGACAAATTACATAATCACCCAGACACTCTGCGCGCCATCTTCGTTCCTCCTCAGACTCAGTTGTCGCGCCGGTCTTGTTGCGCCGCAGCCACACTACACCGACCTCGTCGCTACATCAGCTTCGAAAGCATCTGGCTAACTCCTTCAAGGACCATTTTTGCTACTTGGCTGAACACTTAGTCCTTCACTCGGCCACCTCGCATAGCATCACTTGGCCGCCCCGTGTGTCGCCACTCGGTTGTGCACGTCTTCTTGCCTCGACAACCCCATGCGTCGCCACTCGGTTGTGCCCGTCTTCACCACTCGACCGCCCCGCGCGTCGCCACTCAGTTGTGCATGTCTTCACCACTCGGCCGCCCCGCGCGTTGCCACTCAGTTGTGCACGTCTTCATCATTCGACCACCTCGTACAACCGAGTGATGACTCAACCGCTTCACGTGTCGCCACTCGGTTGTGCACGTCTTCACCACTCGACTGCTCGCGCGTCATCACTCGGTTGTACACATCATCGCCCCTCGGCCACCTCGCACGTCACCATCAGTTGGACATGTCTTTACCTCTACACCCCCAGCACGGGAACAACTAAGTTACTCATATGATCAAACCTCATATCACACTCTGTAGCAACCTTACCTCTTTCGAACATCACTCGGGGGCTACGCACAGCCGTTGGCCATGCTGTCCTCAGGGGTTACGCCCATTCGATCAACCCATTGATCACATCAGGAATATATTTCTGACCATACATACAAGTGCCACCGAATTTTTCCTTGTAGTCAACATACCCCGATCAGTCAGGAAGCACGTCCACTCGGACAAATACCCCTTTCACGCAAAATCTAATGGTCAATATAAGAAGTACTACTGGAACGACCACTCCCTGGAGTGTCCAGCTTTTTTCTACAGTCGGCAGTTTCAAAGCCGAGTTCATTCACCGTGCCGAGAGCACAAAGATTCACCTGCTTGACCAAGTTCCAGGCTGAATTTATTCTGTACCGAGTGCACGAAGATCAGTCCGACTGACTCAGCTCCAGGCTGAGCTTATTTACCATGTCAAGCGTCTGAAGATGCATCTGATTCACTCAATTTCAGCCTAAAAGATATTTACCGTGTCGACTCCATGGAGGTGTACCAGGAGACTTAAACCCTCTACCCGACTCATCTAGTCCGACAGAGGCTCATGGACTACACCCAGTGGGTGCACTCAGCGTGCCCCCACTGGAAGAGAATTCGGAAAGAAACATTTTTGCTCGGTCAAGACCAGCTCCAGATCACTCAAGTATTACTCGACTTCCGAGTCGAGGAGAAACAAGCTAGACCAATACCAGATCCTCAAGTACTACCCGACCTCTGAGTCGGAGAGGAACAAGTTCGATCGGTACCAGCTAAGAAGATTTTTAGCTTTCTCAGACCCCCGTCGACTGCGGTCTCGGGGACTACACCCAGTGGGTGCACTCAGCGTGCCCCCACTGGAGTAATCTCCACTCGGTACGGCCTGACCAGTCCGAGTGATGAACAACAAACAAACAAGCTCTAAAGACTCCTCGGATATACGAAGACCAGCAGGTAGGCCCACGAAGGGTCGAAATATCATGAAGCATGGGGTCCACACAACATGTGGGTCCAGATAAATTTCATACAGACATATTATCCACTCGGACAAGCAACATACTATCCACTCGACCAAGCAGCATACCATCCACTCGGATGACAGTTCACCACTCGACCGTACGACTCACTCGGATATACGAAGACCAGCAGGCAGCAAAGCAGTCGGCATCACTCTCATAGTGAGGGATTGGTAGTGGGCTGGCATTATGACATTCATGCCCCACTTTGTAACATAGGAGGTGAGGGGGTGGCGCACTCTATATAAGCCACCCCCACCACTAGACTAGGAGGGCTCTTTTTTCTTCCATCTCTCTCTCTCTCTCTCTCTCTCTCTTTTTCACCATTAGTCTCAGGACTACGGGGATCCGTTCTCCTCTCATTGTAATCTCCGGATACATACTAAGTAAAACAAAGCCTCTCCGGAGCACGAGACATAGGGTTGTTATCTCCACCGCGAGAGGCCTGAACTCGCTAAAACCACCGTGTCACCCATATGCATCTCGATAGATCATGCTCCTTTATCCTACCCCTCTCTTATTGTCGGAATCGTTACCACGACACGCGGCATGTCTGAAATAGTATTTTATAAGTGGCCGGAAAATTTTCTCGGATTGGGTTGAAAGTAGGCGTGCGGTCTTATTATAGTGTAGATAGACCGCCTGTCAAGTTTCATCGCATTCGGGGTTCGTTTCATAGCCCAACCGTTAAACTATAGCGACAATATAGTCGGTCAAATCGTCGGACGTTTTCGATATTCGGGACTACCGCCGGGCCTCTTCTTCTCTTCTCTGCTCTCAGACCACCTAGTTCCCCCTCCGCTTCGGACCGCACGATCGTGATCCGAGGGTCCAAAACGGAGCAAGCCCCTATCCAAACCCTAATCCTAGCCCAGCTACTATAAATAGACCCTTTCCCCTTCCAAATCGGGTCTAAACCTAGCCTAGCCCCTCCCCAAACCTCCAGCCGCCGCATCAACCTCGAAGCCCGCGCCACTAACCAGATCCAACCACCTCCTCCTCATTTTCCGCCGCCCTCCACCTCACACCTGCCACTTGGCGTGCCCAGATTGGCTGAGCCACTGCCCGCAGCCGCCCGTGGCCACTCGCAGGTGGCCACGTGGCTTCTCCTCGCTTTTCCCTGTCTCCCCGCGGTGCCATGGCCCGCTCAGGCTCGCGCAAGGCCCGCTCGAGCCTATCCAGGGCCCGAGCACCACTCCGCCCGATCTGCATCACCGTGCTATTTTTCCTCGCTCGATCCCGATGAGAACAGGAGCGCTGCCGCCGACCTCTGATCGCCGCTGCCTTCCCCTCGTGCCCGTGTGCCTTTTCCACGAGACTGGAGCCCTCGTACCCAGACGTCTCCGCCGACCCTGCTGTCGGCCGGCGACCTCGTCCGCCGGAGCTCACCTTCGCCTGCTAGTAGCAGCAACAACCAGAGCGCCCCTTCCTCCTCCTCGTCACCCTTCACCTGGAGCTGCCGAAGTCACAAGAGGCCGCCAAGTCCCGCCGTGGTCGCCAGGGCCTTCCCCGACATCGACCCGTCAAGTCCGCCGGCGGGAGCGGCCTTCACCGCCCAGATCCATCGGTGCCTCGCCTCTGCTTCATTTTAGTCGAGGATGAGCGCGCCTCGGCCGCTCGCATTGACCGACTCCAGATCGACCGCACGCACCTGGGCCACCTCCCCTTCGCCGTTGTCTGCGGCCCTGCTCCCACCTCCACCGATCTGGGCTAAGCCCAGCTAGGTGAGCAGCCCAGCCGCCCAGTGCACTATTCAAATTCGGCCTGTATAGGTTTTTTTTTAGGTTCTACGATTTTAGCTTTTTCCCAAAGAGTGCCAGTTTTACAGAAAAGTCCTTCATCATCATGCATTTAATATCTCACAAACGGTGCATCGGATTATAACAAACTTTATATGTAAAATGCTTAGTTTTTCATCTAGTTTCATAATATGTCATTTTCATCCATGTTTAAAATGTCTAAAATGCTGTTTCGTTAAATTTGCTCCTATGCCATGTTAAAGTGATTTATGTCATAACTAAATAACCGTAGCTCCGAATTAAATAATCTTTATATGTAAATGGGGTAGAATTTTGCCTAGTTTATCATGGTGACATTGCTTTGCATGTCAAACAACTCTAAAATATGGTTTAGGGCATAAAAGGACCTAACCTAATATATGCACATGAGGAGTTTCCAGATTTGTTGTTTGTTGTTCCCGGCCTCATTTAAACTTGACTAGATAGGTAGTTTTGCTTTGCTTAACCCTCTTGCCATGTTTAACAACATTTAATATTGTTGGGTACATAAACGAGATCGAACTAAATAACTTGAACGTGGTGTTTCACTTAATTTGTAGGATTGTTTGTGCATTTTGCCATGCCATGCCTCTTTAAACCAAACATGCATCATACTTGTTTGTGCATCGTGCCATGATCATGTGATGATTGTTTACTATGTTGTTTGCTTTCTTTTCGGTGTACTTCTTCTCAGTAATCCGGTAACGTCGCGTTTGTGAGGATTCGTTCGTCTACGTCCGTTTGTCTTCCTCATGGACTCGTTCTTCTTCCTTGCGGGATCTCAGGCAAGATGACCATACCCTCGAAATCACTTCTATCTTTGCTTGCTTAGTTGCTCGCTCTTTTGCTATGCCTATGCTGCGATACCTACCACTTGCTATATCATGCCTCTCATATTGTTAAGCCAAGCCTCTAACCCACCTTGTCCTAGCAAACCGTTGTTTGGCTATGTTACCGCTTTGCTCAGCCCCTCTTATAGCGTTGTTAGTTGCAGGTGAAGATTGAAGTTTGTTCCTTGTTGGAAGATGGAGATGTTGTTCCTTGTTGGAACATGTTTACTTGTTGGGATATCACAATATCTCTTATCTAATTAATGCATCTATATACTTGGTAAAGGGTGGAAGGCTCGGCCTTATGCCTGGTGTTTTGTTCCACTCTTGCCGCCCTAGTTTCCATCATATCCGTGTTATGTTCCCAGATTTTGCGTTCCTTACGCGGTTGGGTTATAATGGGAACCCCTTGACAGTTCGCCTTGAATAAAACTCCTCTAGCAAGGCCCAACATTGGTTTTACCATTTGCCACCTAGCCTTTTCTTTCCCTTGGGTCGGCCGGCTCAAGGGTCATCTTTATATAAGCCCCCCGGGCCGGTGCTCCTCTGAGTGTTGGTCCAACCTGTCAGCTGCCGGTGACCACCAGGGGCAACTCTGGGCTGGCCTACCGGAACCTTGAACAATCCGGTGTGCCCTGAGAAAGGGATATGTGAAGCTCCTATCGGGATTTGTCGGCACATTCGGGTGGCTTTGCTGGTCTTGTTTGACCATTGCCGAAATGTCTTGTAACCGAGATTCCGAGTCCGATCGGGTCTTCCCGCCAGAAGGAATATCCTTCGTTGACTGTGAGAGCTTGTGATGGGCTAAGCTGGGACTCCCCTGCAGGGTTTTGAAGTTTCGAAAGCCGTGCCCACGGTTATGGACAGATGGGAATTTGTTAATGTCCGGTTGTAGAAAACCTGAAGTTTATCTTAATTAAAATACATCAACCACGTGTGTTACCGTGATGGTCTCTTCACGGCGGGGTCCAGGAAGTGAACACGGTGTTGGAGTAATGCTTGACGTAGGTTGTTCTAGGATCACTACTTGATCATAGTTGTTCGACCGTGCTTTTGCCTTCTCTTCTCGCTCTCATTTGCGCATGTTAGCCACCATATATGCTAGTCACTTGCTGCAGCTCCACCACATAACTTTTACCTTACCTATAAGCTTAAATAGTCTTGATCGCGAGGGTGTGAGATTGCTGAGTCCCCGTGACTCACAGATACTTCCAAAACCAGTTTGTAGGTGCCGATGATATCATGCAGGTGATGCAACCAAGCTCAAGGAGGAGCTCGATGAAGATCTTGTCCTTTGTGTTGTTTTGTTCTAGTTGATCAGTAGTGGAGCCCAGTTGGGGTCGATTGGGGATCTGTGTAGCATTTGGGGTAGTCTTCTTTTATTTTGGTTTCGTAGTTGGACCTTGATTGTATCTGGTTGATGTAATGCCTTATTCATGTAATTGGGTGAAGTGGCAATTGTAAGCTGAAAGTGCGTTATATTGACTAGAGGGGGGTGAATAGGGGATTTTTATGAAAGTCTTCAAAACGTGGTAGTTATGAAGACAAACGATAGAAATAAACCTAATACCCTGCAGCGGAAGGTAGACTACACTAGGCAAGCCATAGTCAAGTATTCAATAGAGTGAAAGCACAATGACTAATAGCAACAATGTAGTAAGGATCAGGTAGGAAGATATTGTGAAGCCAGACAGAACACGCAGTCACTCAGTGAAGACAAAAGATAGTGCAAACATACAATGACTCGTTGAAGACAATGATTTGTTGGACCAGTTCCAGTTGCTATGACAACTGTACGTCTGGTTGGGGCGGCTAGGTATTTAAACCTTAGGACACACAGTCCCGGACACCCAGTCCTAAACACGCAGCTCAGGACACCCAGTCCTCACCGTAATCCCCTTGAGCTAAGGTCACATAGACCTCGCCCAATCACTCTAGTAAGTCTTCAAGGTAGACTCCCAAACCTTCACAGACTTCGTTCACCGGCAATCCACAATGTCTCTTGGATGCTCAGAACGCGACGCCTAACCGGCTGGAGGATGCACGGTCCTCAAGTGTAATAAGTCTTCAGATCACTCAGACAAGAAGACTTAAGTGATGCCCAATTCTCTTTGGCTCTGGGTGGTTAGGGCTTTATCCTTGCAAGGAATTCTCTCTCAAAGGCTTCGAGGTGGGTTGCTCTCAAACGACAAAATCCGTACTCTCAATCTAAGCAGCCAACCGTTTATGGTTGTGGGGGGTGGGCTATTTATAGCCACTTGGCAACCCAACCTGATTTGTCCGAAATGACCCTGGGTCACTAAGGAACTGACACGTGTTCCAACGGTCCGATTTCAAACTCACACAGCAACTTTACTTGGGCTACATGCAAAGCTGACTTGTCCGACTCTGGACAAGATTCGCTCTCATAGTCTTCACTCGAAGACATTAGGTTTTTGGTTAGGCATCACTTCAGTCATTCTGACTGGTTCTCTTGGACCCCACTTAACAGTACGGTGGTTCCTATGACTCAACACAAAAGAAAAAGAACTATGAAAGATCTAAGTCTTCGAGCTCCATAGGCTTCATGTGGTGTCTTCTCTTGTCATAGTCTTCAATGTGAATATCTTCATATACCACCTTTGACTTCAATGTCTTCATACATTTTTAGGGGTCATCCCTGGTAGGAAAACCGAATCAATGAGGGACTTCTACCTGTGTTATCCTGCAATTCTCATAAACACATTAGTCCCTCAACTAGGTTTGTCGTCAATACTCCAAAACCAACTAGGGGTGGCACTAGATGCACTTACAATCTCCCCCTTTTTGGTGATTGATGACAAACTAGTTGAAGTTTTCAACGGGGAATATAATCTATGAAATTGTAAAGGATAAGGAATTGTCTTCATAAGTTGCAAGGGCTCCCCCTGAAGATGTGTATATAAGTAATTTGCTTTTGGAATGCAAATGCACATGGCAGGTTGTACTTGTGGAGATCCACTTCAACTTATGATGACAATCCACTATGCATGTGAAAGTATATGAAGATAATGACAATGCATAATGGAAAATGGACGTCTGCAGAATGATCTAAGTGCGGAATTTATCGTCGCACATGCGGAATTTATCATCGCAAAACAAAGTGGCAGATAAGTAGCAGACGACCATCGAGTTTAAGTGTTACAACTCAAAGAACCAAATGTAGCAAAATGAGAGTTGTAAGCACGAAGCAAAATATAAAGCACCCGCCCATATGGACCCGCTTGAAGACTATCAACCTCATATGCTTCTCCCCCTTTTGTCAGTAAGGACCAAAAAGGTTTGAAGACATAGAGCATCTACTCGTTCCCATGCGGAGTAGGTGAAGTAGTAGGGTCGTTGGTGGTGTTTGGTGGTGCTGAAGAGCTTGGAGCAGAGTTGACGTGTGCTGAAGGAGGTGGTGGTGAAGTAGCATCATCTTCATCCTCGATAACTCTGGCAGTCACTGTTGCAGCAGATGAAGAGAACTCAGAGTCTTCAAGGGATGGCGTTCCTAGCAGCACAACTCTTCGAGGAGGTGTGGAGTCAAACTTGAATCGCTTAGTGAAGCCATCCTCTTGGAGATCATCTTTAGAACACATCATCATTAGCCCTTTTCATGTGCGGCGACAGGTTTCATGGGCAACGAAAGCATTCTTGGTGGCAAGATTGCGAATGCGATTAACATCCACCAAGAGGCTTTTCATCTGACGCTTCAGCCAGTCATGATGCCTATCATGTTTCTGATGAAGAGCCACAAGAAGCTCTCGCTCGTTGAGAACACGAGTGCGCTTCTTGGGTCTTGGAGAAGTTGTACTATCAGTGGCTTCAGTAGACGCAGGGTGTGGTGCACGTGTAGTGCCAGCCAAAGGATACACCCGAGTGACTGCTTCAACTCCTTCAATGTTCTGTGAGAAACTCTAATGCTCTGCATTTTGAAGACTTAGAGGTTCCTTTGCAGGCTCAGGATAGATGGCTTCAGTAGAGATATCCACATCAGGCAGAAAAATCCTATGATTGCGAGCAGATGGATGATATGAGATATCGGAGTGAAGTTTAATTAGCCACATTACCCATGGGGCGTAGAACTTCAAGCCAAACAGATCAGAGCCTGATGCAGCAAGTTGGCGGATGAATAAGTCCTGTGCATTGAAGCATTTTCCATGAAGAATATAGAAGACCAAAGTCTTCATTGCACCCTCAAGCTTGGCATTTCGAGAGTGCCCTTTGATAGGCCAGAGAGTTCGCCTGATGATGTGATAGATGGTTCTTGGCAGATACTCAAGGTCTTCAACGAAGAACTCTGTTGGATAAGCAGCATCTTGGGGCAATGGCTTCATCATGCTGAGCATCTGACTCATATCAGGTTCCGCCTCTTAAAGATGCTCTCAATAGCTTCACTATGCAGCTGATAGCCATGCTCGTAGAGATCGCTAGGAGTGGGCAAACCAGTGAGCTCAATGATGTCAAATGCATTGGCTTCGTGATGAACGTTTCCGGTCATCCACTCCAGGACCCAAGTCTTCGGATCTCTGCTGTACCCGCGGATGTGAAGTGTGGCATAGAATTGGAGCAGCAGCTCTTCATTCCACTGCTTTTGGTCAGTAACGAACGGCAGCAGTCCAACTTCCTTAAAGCAATCCAAAGCTTCTTCTAGACAGGGCAGACCAGCTATGGCTTCAATGTCAAGGCGCTTGTGTGGGAAGATGCAACCTTGGTTGTAAAGAATGCATGAGTAATAGCTTCGCTGAGGATAGCTCCAGAACCGATCAGATGATATCCTTTCCCTTGAGTAGGGGTTCCTGCAGCTATTGAAGAATGTGTTGTCTGCCCTGAAGCCATTGATATTGAAGGAGCCAGGTGCTGATGCAGGACCTGGGAACCTTGGCAATCTTGGGATTGGCTTCTGTACCTGAGGCCTGTGCTCAACATGATAGTCAAACTGGGGACCGGCAGCAGACTCAGGAACAGAAGTGACGGGATCAGTGGCTTCGTTGTCTTCTTCTTCCGTTGGGGAGGGCTCCACATTAGCTTCATTGGTGGTTGTGGCAGCCGCAAGATTTTCAAGCACGTTCTCCTTGAGAACTGCTTCTTGGTGGGACAGTGGAGTGGCAACTTGTGGGACTTCATCTTCCGCGGCTGATGCAGCCGGATTGTCTTCAGCAGAGACTTGAGGCCTTGGACCTTTGCGAAGCCTGCGCAACGCAGGCGACGCCTATGGAGTTGGAGTTGGCTGGGCCTCAAAGTCTTCTTCCTCTTGTGGGCGATCCGCCCATGAAGCATCCTGTGCAATTGGCGTCAGTGGACGACCAATGCTGATGAGTTCGCTGTTCTGAGGAAGGACTGCACCATCTTCTACATGGTCATGTTGACCATTGTCTTCAGCAGTGATGGGATCAGCTACTGGAAAGTCTTCAGCTTCATGAGCCTTTGTGGAAGCAGGCTCATGGATTGTCAGTTGGAGTTCAGTTTCAGGACAGACCATAGAAATGAGTTCAACTATCAAAGGCTCTGTCGGAGCAGCCCGATCTTTCTTGGTCTTCCTCTTCTTCTTGGAGGGGGCAGTTGGAGAGGCTTTAGAATGTTTCCTCTTCCTGGATTCAGCCTCAGCAGTCCTTGTATTCTTGAGCTCTGAAGCGTTTGACCGGCTTTTTGGTTTCGAGGCAGTCAGTCTAGTTGGGAAGACAATCGGAACTTCCTCCTGCCTTGGTGCGTCAGGTTCAGGCGTAGCAGGCTTCTTCTTCTTCTTTGCGGCCATCCTGGGGTCGATGCCAGGGCGCCCAAGGGCCTTGCGCTTCTCAGCCTCATTGTAGGCTTGCACACATCTGTCAGCCAGAGTCTTCATGCTCTCACGCGAACCCTGAGCTTCTGCACGTTTCGTTACAAAGGCTTCCTTGAGCTCGTGCATCATAGTCTTGAAGTTCTTCACTTCCTGCACGCTGAGCTTGGCCATATGCTTCTTGAACTGAGCCTTTTCATAGTCAATCTTTTGCTTCAGTTCAACAATGCGCTGGGCAATAGCAAGTTCTGAAGCAATGGCGCCTTGGAAGGCGACACTGAGGCCAATTGGTAGCTGCAGATCTTCAAAGCTGATGTTTGGCGTGTCAAACCACTCGTCAATGAAGTTGTGGATGATGGTCACATCAAAGAGAGGCAGATCATTGAAGATTTCTGCTTCTTCTTTGCTCTTGATGAGTTGCTCAAGAGAGTCATCTGCAAGATCTTCATCACTTGACAGATCAATGTCGTCATTGCGCAGAATGGCAACAGCAGTTAGCTCTTGTCCGGTGTGAGGCAGAGGCATCTTGACCTTCTGGGGCTTGGAGATGCGAGATAAGTCTTCGGACTGCACACTGCCTTCAGGAGGTGCAGTTGCCAGTGGCTTCGCTCGTGAGATTTTTGGTGAAGGGGCAGGCTTTGAAGCTTTAGGCTTCTTCAGCTTCTTTGTCTTCGGTGCTACAGGCGCTTCATCTGATTCAGCGTCAGCTGCAGGCTCATTCACTACAGTCCCTTGAACTAAGATGCGGGTGATGAGGCCTTCAAGGTTGTAGAAAGGACCGATGACATTGGGTTCTGCATGTCGTGTGCCATCTGCCCTTGGTGCTGAGGGACCAGGGTTGAAGTCTACCCTGAAAGTCTTCTTGTTTTGCTTCGCTGAGTTCTGGGTAAACTGGAAGTTGCGCTTGAACAGATTGTCGTCACGACACCATAGTAGTGACGATGGGTGTGCATCAGCAGGCTGTGGCCCACAGACCATGCAGGGATAGAAGCCTTGTTCAATGGCTTCATCTCTGGACCTGGGCAGAAGATTCTTGTATAGGATGTCTCCCCACGGTCTCTTGATGGCGTTTTTCTCAGCATATTCCTGGGTTACAAATCGGTATTTGAACCATTGTTCTGCCCAATATCTTCGAATCCATTGGATTCGGGTCTTGCCCTGATTGTAATCCTCTTCAGGATCTGTTTTGTACAGTTCTGAGAGTTCATCTGGCAGATCTCTGGATGTTTCTCCACGACGCTTTCTGCCACCCTTCCTTACTGATTTCTCTGAAGCCATAAACTTTAACCTGAAAGGCTTCAACATGTTCAAAGGCTTCAAAGGTTTTCGCTTGCTGGACCAACAGGAACTGGCTTCGGGAGAATTTATGTGATGCTGTAAGAATTCTGCAAACGAATGCAGACTATGAGAACCAAAGGATTCTCCCACGGACATGTACCTGTGACAACACTAAGGTGCGAGGGAAGGGGAAGAGGTCATATGCATTCTCAGAAGATTTTGAAGATAAATCAGTTTAGAAGACATTGACCTCATCGTGCGAAGACATTCACTCATAGATAAGGAGTTGGTTCCAGATTTGTACGGATCCACAGATCAGTACAAGTGAGGAATCTAACTACTTTGTGAAGTATAAGTGAATATACTAGGCATGTTATGAGATGCAGTATGAGAGAGATCTAACTTGTGTGAATAGAAACTGCTTGTGGTAGAAAGTGACAAATCCATAGGATCAATGGTGCTGTAAAAAGGAAGTTTTATTTACCACACTAAGAACTGCTAGACGGAGTGGAAGATGAGGCCGAGTAGTTCGATCTTCCGTGCCCTAACTTGGCGATGGAGGACACCCACGGCGACGGCGGAGAGGACGATGTCCGCGGTCGGCGTGAAGATGGCGTCGGAGAGGTTGCGGCAGCGAAGCGCTTCGTCGCCGGCGTCGTCGAGGGCTAGCGGTGGCGCTAGGGTTCGTGCGAGAGTGGAAGAAGAGATAATGACCGCTTGAAAGTGTGTATTTATAGGTACATGGGCGGCACTGCGCTATTACACAAGTGCCCCTGGCGATTCGCATCTGAGGAACACGTGGCCATTATGCGGAATTTTGGGGTTTGTTCCACATCCCACGCACGCCTGGATTGTCGGGTGGTCGTTCCTACTTCTCCGGGTTTCATGTGGAGGAATGAGCATTGAAAACAGACTTAATGGTTGTCTCTGTATCTTCTGCTGACAAGGAGGCAGAGAAGACATTCGACAGTTTCAATAGAATGCATATGATTTGGAGAGCTAGAATTTGAGATAGAAAGCATAGAGAGGTTAGGTCCGATCACATTCACTTAGTTCAAAAGATTCAACAAGAAGACATAGCTATAAGTGAATGCTGTAGAGGACAGAACACTAATATATATATATATATATATAATCAACATAGTGAAGATAATCATGAAGATATGTTGAGATCGAAGCCAAACCAAATGTGAAGACATTACAAGGTAGCGCCATGAGTGAAACACTTCAAAAATAGAACGTTGGGTGGTGGCGTTACCCACCGTATAGGAAGTATTAGACCCAGACATGGCGCACAATTATCGTGGCGCTCCGAAGTCAAATTCCACATTAATGTTTTCACACTTAGAATGTATGTCTTCATTGATTGAAGATATACTTTACTTCGTGTGTTGCACATCTAAGTCATCAATATGCATAAGGGTTAGGATGTGTGCCTGATCACAGGACATTTGAGGATTCCAGGATATTTAGCTCACACCGTAACTTGCAAAATCTCTTCTCATCCAAGGGCTTGGTGAAGATATCTGCCAATTGCTCTTCAGTGTTGACGTGTATGATATCAATATCTTCCTTCACAACATGATCTCTGAGAAAGTGATGACGAATTTCAATGTGCTTTGTCTTCGAGTGCTGAACTGGGTTGTTGGCAATCTTGATGGCGCTTTCGTTGTCGCAGTAAAGTGGCACTTGCTTCAGATGAATGCCATAGTCCTTGAGTGTTTGCTTCATCCACAAAAGTTGAGCGCAGCAAGATCCAACAGCAATGTATTCAGATTCAGCAGTGGAGAGAGATACACAGTTCTGCTTCTTTGAGGACCAACATACAAGTGATCGTCCCAGAAAGTGACATGTGCCTGATGTAGACTTGCGATCAACTTTGTCACCAGCATAATCAGCATCCGAGAATCTAACCAGATCAAACTCTGAGCCCTTTGGATACCATAATCCTAGAGTTGGGGTGTGAGCCAAATATCGAAGAATTTGCTTCACAGCTAAGTGATGTGACTCCTTTGGTGCCGCTTGAAATCGAGCACACATGCAAACACTAAGCATAATATCTGGCCTAGATGCACATAGATAAAGTAAAGAACCAATCATGGAGCGGTATACCTTTTGATCGAACTCTTTACCATTGTCGTCAGGACCCAGATGATGTTTGGCTGGCATTGGTGTTGTGAAGCCTTTGCAGTCTTGCATACCAAACATCTTCAGGCAATCTTTGAGATACTTCTCTTGAGATATGAAGATGTCGTTGCGTTGTTGTCGTATTTGAAGACCGAGGAAGAACTTCAGCTCTCCCATCATGGACATCTGATAATGCTCTTGCATCATATATCCAAACTCTTCACTGTACTTCTGATTGGTGCTGCCGAAGATAATGTCATCCACATATATTTGGCACACAAACAGTTCACCATCATATGTCTTCGTGAAGAGAGTGGGGTCTAGGGAACCAGGTATGAAGCCTTTGCTCTTTAGGAAGTATTTGAGTGTGTCATACCAGGCCCAAGGGGCTTGTTTGAGGCCATACAGTGCCTTGTTAAGCTTGTATACCATGTCAGGATGTTTTGGATCTTCAAAGCCAGGCGGTTGTGCAACATACACTTCTTCTTCAATCTTGCCATTTAGAAAAGCACTCTTCACATCCATTTGATATAGAAGTATGTTATGATGATTTGCATAGGCCAGCAGTATGCGTATGGCTTCAAGTCTAGCCATAGGAGCAAATGTTTCATCGAAGTCAATGCCTTCCACTTGAGTATATCCTTGAGCAACGAGACGAGCTTTGTTTCTGACAACTTGACCATGCTCAGCTTGCTTGTTGCGGTATATCCATTTGGTGCCTATTATATTGTGCTTCCGTGGATCAGGACGCTTAACTAGTTCCCATACATTATTCAGCTCAAACTGTTGAAGCTCTTCTTGCATAGCTTGAATCCATTCAGGTCCCATGAAGGCTTCTTCAACTTTCTTGGGTTCTGTTATTGAGACGAATGCGAAGTGCCCACAAAAATTTGCTAGCTGAGTTGCCCTTGAACGAGTGAGTGGACCGGGTGCATTGATGCTATCAATTATTCTTTCAATCTGCACTTCATTGGCAACGCGAGGATGTACAGGGTGAAGACTTTGCTCTTGCTGATCATTGTCATTGTTAGAAGGAATGTCTTCAGGCTGAGCATTGTCTTCATGTTGATCAGGTGCTGAGATGATAAGTTCTTCTTCAGGATGAGCTTCAGAAGGTATAATTTCTCCAGTTCCCATTAACTTGAATGATTCACTGGATGGAACTTCATCTATCACATTTGGCAGTTGCTCTCTTTGTGAACCATTGGTCTCATCGAACCACACATCCACTGTTTCAACCACTTTGTAATGAAAGAGATTGAAGACTCTGTAGGAGTGCGAATCCTTTCCATATCCAAGCATAAAACCCTCATGTGCTTTTGGTGCAAACTTTGAGGTGTGATGTGGGTCCTTGATCCAGCACCTTGCGCCAAATACTCTGAAGTAACTGACATTTGGCTTCTTGCCAGTAAGGAGGTCATAAGATGTCTTGTTCAGAAGCTTGTGAAGATAAACACGATTGATTGTATGGCATGCAGTATCAATGGCTTCAGGCCAGAATTTTCTTGGGGTCTTGTATTCATCTAGCATCGTTCTGGCCATCTCAATGAGTGTTCTGTTCTTGTGTTCGACGACGCCATTCTGCTGTGGCGTGTACAGGGCTGAGAATTCATGTGTGATGCCCAAGGTATCAAGATATGTATCAAGGCCAGTGTTCTTGAATTCAGTGCCATTTTCACTTCTGATGTGCTTTATCTTGGCGCCATAATTGTTCATAGCTCGATTGGCGAAGCGTCTGAAGACATCCTGCACTTCAGTCTTGTAAAGGATTATGTGCACCCAAGTATATCTAGAATAATCATCAACAATAACGAAGCCATAGAGGCAAGCAGTAGTAGTAAGAGTTGAGTAATGAGTGGGACCGAAAAGATCCATGTGAAGCAGTTCGAAGGGTCGAGTAGTGGTCATGATTGTCTTCAAGGGATGTTTGGCCCTCGTCATCTTTCCTGCCTCACAGGCACCGCATAAGTGATCTTTCTTGAACTTGACGCCCTCGATGCCTATGACATGCTTCTTCTTTGCCAGGGTGTGGAGGTTCCTCATGCCAGCATGCCCAAGCCTCCGATGCCAGAGACAGCATTCTGAAGCTTTTGCTAGAATACATACGGCAAGCTGTGGTCCTGCTGAGAAATCTACTACGTACAGATCATCTTTTTGATACCCTTCAAACACTAGAGACTTGTCAGATTCCATTAGTACAAGGCAACGATATTTTCCAAGTATTACGATCATGTTCAAATCGCAAAGCATTCATACAGACATTAAGTTGAAGCCAAGGGATTCAACAAGCATGACTTTATCCATGTGTTGATCCCTTGAGATTGCAACTCTACCTATACCCAATACCTTACTTTTACCAGTGTCAGCAAATGTGATGTGGCTCTTGTCGGATGGACGTAAGGTTGAGTCCATAAGAAGACTTCTTTTGCCAGTTATGTGATTTGTACACCCACTATCAATAATCCATTATGAAGACGCTGGTGTCATACCCTACAGTGCAGTTAGGGGGATAGGCTTCACCAAGAGCATTGTGAAGTAAAAACATTTGACGAACCAATGGGTTATGAAAGCTTAGATCCAGATTAGGACTAATAGGGAGAGTAGCAAGCGATTCAGGAATGAAGTACATAGTAAGACCATTCGGGCATTTAATCTTGCGCCCTACAAGATGTTTAAGGTCCCCAGCAATGGCGTCAGACGATTTTGGTTTTCTGCTGGAGACCTTTCCCTTCAAAAGAGAGTTAAGCTTTCTTAGCCACCCACATCTTCAAGGGTGGCTGAGTAGCAATAAGTCTAAGTGCAGCATCTGAGAATTTTGGCTTTGGAGCCCTAGCAAACAGTCTTGCAGGCGGACAATAGTACTCATAAGAATAAGCAGAATAGTTCTTGGTCTTATGAACATGGCGGTTTGATGAACCGCCCTCATATTCATATGCCTGAGTATGGTTTCCCTGCAAAACATTTGCATTAGTGCGACTCAGGTGAGTCCTCTGTCTGTATGAAGCCTTTGGACCGTATGAAGCCTTTGGTCTGAGGTTTGTCTTCTTCACGTGAGGTGTCATGATGATATTCACAGGAAGATTCTCCAGACACCTTTTCGGAACCCAGATCTTCTTCATAGGCGGTCCATTCCTGCAGTTAGTACCAATGTACCTGGCAAACACTTCACCATTCTGATTCTTAAACAGTATATAGTTTGCATCAAAGGATTCATCAATGATAATGGGGTTAGCACAAGTGAAGCCAGATAGATTGGATGGGTCTGCTGAAGGTTTCTTTGCAGCAACCCACATGGTTTTGGGGTACTGCTCAGGTTTCCAGTAAGAGCCATCAGCATTCATTTTCCTTACGAACCCAACACCCTCTTTACTCGGGTTTCGGTTCAGTGTCTGCTTTTTGAGGACATCACATAGTGTCTGATGCCCTTTAAGACTTTTGTACATCACTGTTTCAAGCAATGTCTTCATCCTAGCATTCTCATCAGCAATAGCAGTGGTATCCTCAGGAGAGGGGTTAGTTACCACATCAACAGTTGAAGATATTGCAACAGTAGTAGCAGTAGAACATTCAGCAACAGAAGTAGCATTATCACGCTCAATGCATTTAAGACATGGTGGTTCAAATCCTTAATGAGCGGGACTGATCTGTTTGGCGGGAAGTGACTCATTTTCCTTTTGAAGATCTTCATGAACCGCTCTCAATTTCTCAAGATCTTGCTTCCTTTGAAGATAATCATAGGAAAGCTTTTCATGAGTTGTTGAGAGAGTTTCATGACGACTTTCCAGTTCCTGATACTTAACATGAAGATTTTTTATGTCTTCAATTAAGGATTCAGATCGAGTCATTTCAGCACCTAACAGATCATCGCTTCTGTCTAACAGTTTTTGAATATGTTCCATAGCTTTCTGTTGTTCAGTTGCAATTTTAGCAAATGTTTTGTAGCTGGGTTTTGAATCACAATCAGAGTCATCGTCACTAGATGTTTGATAGTGAGTAGTGCGTGTGTTTACCTTGGCAACGCGTGCCATGAAGCAGTAGGTAGAAGCGGAGTAGTCCTTGTCATTTGCATCGGTGTCGGTGATGAGGTCATTGTCTTCAGTATTGAAGATGGACTTGGCAACGTATGCTGTAGCCAGACTTGCAACGCCTAAATCGGACTCCTCCTCAGACTCCACCTCCGCCTCCTCAGAAGCGGACTCCTCCTCTGAATCCATTTCCTTGCCAACAAACGCACGTGCCTTGCCATATGAGCTCTTCTTGTGTGATGAAGACTCTAAGGAAGACTTGGAAGAAGACTTTGAGTATTTCTTCTTCTTCTTGTCGTCAGAGTCATATTCCTTGCTCTTCTTCTTCTTTTTGTTCTCATTGTCCCACTGTGGACACTCAGAGATGAAGTGGCCAAGTTTCTTGCACTTGTGACATGTTTTCTTCTTGTAGTCATGAGCAGAAGCTTCATCATTCCTTGAGCTTGATTGGGAAGACTTTCTGAAACCTTTCTTCTTGGTGAATTTTTGGAACTTCTTCACAAGCATAGCAAGTTCCCTTCCAATGTTTTCGGGATCATCAGAACTGCTGTCAGATTCTTCTTCAGATGAGGAGACAGCTTTTGCCTTCAAGGCACGAGTTCGCCCATAGTTTGGACCGTAGATATCTCTTTTCTCAGAAAGCTGAAACTCATGTGTGTTGAGCCTCTCAAGTATGTCAGATGGATCGAGTGTCTTGAAATCAGGATGTTCTTGAATCATCAGGGCTAGGATGTCAAACGAACTATCAAGTGATCTCAGTAGTGTCTTGATGACTTCATGTTTGGTGATCTCAGTAGCGCCGAGGGCTTGAAGCTCATTTGTGATGTCAGTGAGTCGGTCAAATGTGTGCTGGACATTCTCATTGTCATTTCGCTTGAAGCGGTTGAAGAGGTTGCGAAGGACACTGATTCTCTGATCTCTCTGGGTTGAGATGCCTTCATTGACCTTGGAGAGCCAGTCCCAGACCAGCTTAGATGTCTTCAAAGCACTCACACGGCCATACTGTCCTTTGGTCAGGTGACCACAGATGATATTCTTGGCAGTAGAGTCCAGTTGAACAAATTTCTTGACATCAGCAGCAGTGACACCTTCTCCAGCCTTGGGAACGCCGTTTTCGACGACATACCATAGGTCGACATCAATGGCTTCAAGATGCATGTGCATCTTATTCTTCCAGTAGGGATATTCAGTTCCATCAAAGACGGGGCACGCAGCGGAGACTTTAATTACCCCTGTAGTCGACATAGCTAAAACTCCAGGTGGTTAAACCGAATCACACAGAACAAGGGAGCACCTTGCTCTGATACCAATTGAAAGTGCGTTATATCGACTAGAGGGGGGGTGAATAGGCGATTTTTATGGAAGTCTTCAAAACGTGGGAGTTATGAAGACAAACGATAGAAATAAACCTAATACCCTGCAGCGGAAGGTAGACTACACCAGGCAAGCCATAGTCAAGTATTCAATAGAGTGAAAGCACAATGACTAATAGCAGCAATGTAGTAAGGATTGGGTAGGAAGATATTGTGAAGCCAGACAGAACACGGAGTCACTCAGTGAAGACAAAAGATAGTGCAAACATACAATGACTTCACAAGGATTAACAGTAAGTAAAGGGAAGGGAAGATGAAACCAGTGACTCATTGAAGACAATGATTTGTTGGACTAGTTCCAGTTGCTATGACAACTGTATGTCTGGTTGGGGCGGCTAGGTATTTAAACCTTAGGACACACAGTCCCAGACACCTAGTCCTGAACATGCAGCTCAGGACACCCAGTCCTCACCGTATTCCCCTTGAGATAACGTCACACAGACCTCGCCCAATCACTCTGGTAAGTCTTCAAGGTAGACTCCCAAACCTTCACAGACTTCGTTCACCGGCAATCCACAATGTCTCTTGGATGCTCAGAACGCGATGCCTAACCGGCTGGAGGATGCACAGTCCTCAAGTGTAATAAGTCTTCAGATCACTCAGACAAGAAGACTTAAGTGATGCCCAATTCTCTTTGGCTCTGGGTGGTTAGGGCTTTATCCTCGCAAGGAATTCTCTCTCAAAGGCTTCGAGGTGGGTTGCTCTCAAACGACAAAAGCCGTACTCTCAATCTGAGCAGCCAACCGTTTATGGTTGTGGGGGGTGGGCTATTTATAGCCACTTGGCAACCCGGCCTGATTTGTCCGAAATGACCGTGGGTCACTAAGGAACTGACATGTGTTCCAACGGTCAGATTTCAAACTCACACGGCAACTTTACTTGGGCTACAAGCAAAGCTGACTTGTCCGACTCTGGACAAGATTCGCTCTCATAGTCTTCACTCGAAGACATTAGGTTTTTGGTTAGGCATCACTTCAGTCATTCTGACTGGTTCTCTTGGACCCCACTTAACAGTACGGTGGTTCCTATGACTCAACACAAAATAAAAAGAACTACGAAAGATCTAAGTCTTCGAGCTCCATAGGCTTCATGTGGTGTCTTCTCTTGTCATAGTCTTCAATGTGAATATCTTCATATACCACCTTTGACTTCAATGTCTTCATACATTTTTAGGGGTCATCTATGGTAGGAAAACCGAATCAATGAGGGACTTCTACCTGTGTTATCCTGCAATTCTCATAAACACATTAGTCCCTCAACTAGGTTTGTCGTCAATACTCCAAAACAAACTAGGGGTGGCACTAGATGCACTTACATAAGCCAACTATGTATCTCTTTCCCTTATGTATTACATGGGTTGTGTGAAGATTACCTCACTTGCAACATTGCTTTCAATGCGGTTATGCCTCTAAGTCGTGCTTCGATACGTGGGAGATATAGCCGCATCGAGGGCGTTATAGTGTCGTTGTTGGTGATGATGTTGTTTGGCATGTCGTAGCGCACCGCTATGTCTTTTATAAATTGGACGGCTGTTGGCCCGTCCAGTTTCTTGATTGGTCTTGCCTCGATCCACTTGGTAAATTTGTCCACTGCCACCAGCAAGTGCGCCATGCCGCCTCGAGCAGTTTTGAAGGGTCACACCATGTCGAGTCCCCAGACTGCGAAGGGCCAGGCAATCGGGATGGTGCGGAGTGCTAACGTCGGCTGGTGGCTGCGTTTGCTGAAGCACTGGCATCCCTTGCACCTGAGGATGAGCAACTCGGCATCTTCGAGGGCCGTGGGCCAGTAGAATCCGTGGCGGAACGCCATGGCCACCAGGGATCGTGATGCGGCGTGGTGCCCGCACTCGCCCTGATGTATGTCGCGGAGGATGTCGATGCCTGGTTCCTGCTCGACGCAGCGCTGGAACACGCCAGTGGAGCTGCGCTTGACGAGCTCGTTGTTGATGATGCTGTAGGCGTTCGCCCGACGCTGCACTTGCCGAGCCTCGGTCTCGTCCATGGGGAGAACCCCGTTATCCAGAAATTCTGATATCGGGAGGGCCCAAGATGGAGCCGTAACCACGGCGAGGACGGCTACCAGGGTGGGTTCCGAGTCGGCAGCCCCCGAGCCGGGTTGAGCAGTCCCCGGGTCGGGTATGGCAATGGCCGGGTCTGGGACAATGGTGGCCGGGTTGAGCTGGGCAGCCCCTGGGCCAGGTTCAGCAGTCCCCGGGCTGGGCTGAGCAGTCCCCGGGCCGGGTTGAGCAGTCCCCAGGCCGGGTTGAGGTGCAGCCGGGTTGTCTGGAACGTGGATAGACTCGGAGTCCGGTGATGGCTTGATGGACGGCTTGCACAGGTGCTCTAGGGAGACGCCGGATGGGATGGCTTGTCGTGACGAGGTGATCTTGGCGAGCGTGTCGGCTGCTTCGTTCTCCGCGCATGGGACGTGGAGGAACTCGCAGCCCTCAAAGGATCTGGACAACTTCTGGACGAGGAAGCGGTAGCCTGCTATGTTGGAGTCGCGGGCGTACCATTCGCCAGAGCACTACTGTACCACTAGGTCCGAGTCACGGTAGCACAGGATGCGCCGGATGCCGAGTTCCTTGGCAAGACGAAGGCCGTGCACAAAGGCTTCATACTCGGCGACGTTGTTGGAGGCGGCGAAGTGGATCTGGAGCGCGTAGTGGAGCCGGTCGCCCTTCGGGGATGACAGTACGATGCCGGCCCCTAAGCCGAGTTGCATCTTGGACCCGTCGAAGTGCATGCGCCAATGCGTCGAGTCGGGAGGCGGTGGCAAGTACTGGGTCTTGGTCCAGTCGACGAGGAAGTCGGCCAGGGCCTGAGACTTGATCGAGGTGCGAGGTTCGTAGAGGATGGTGTGGCCGGCTAGCTGGATTGCCCACTTGGGAACCCGGCTAGAGGCGTCCCGGCACCCAATGATTTCTTCGATAGGCGCCGTGCTGACCACGATGACAATGTGATCTTTGAAATATTGCTTCAGCTTCTTGGCGGTGAGGTACACGCCGTAACACATCTTCTGGTAGTTCGGGTAGTTATGCTTGGAGTTGGAGAGCACTTCGCTCAGGTAGTAGATTGGGCGCTGGACGGCTTGGATCTTGCCCTTCTCCGGTCGCTCGACCGCCAGCACCGTGCTGACCGACCGCGGGGTCGCGGCTATGTAGAGCAATAGCGGCTCCTTGTCGGTCGGCGCGGCCAGGACTGGTGTGGTGGAGAGCATGCGCTTGAGGTCTTGGAAGGCCTCGTCTGCCTTGCCGTTCCATTCGAACGGGCTCGTCTTCTTCATCAGCTGGTACAGGGGCAGCGCCCTCTCGCCCAGCCGGCTTAGGAACCGGCTGACGGAGGCCAAGCACCCGGTGAACTTCTGGACATCGCGCAGCCGAGTCGGCTTGCGCATGTGCTTGATGGCCTTGATCTTCTCCGGGTTCGCGTCAATGCCGCGTTCCTAGACAAGGAAGCCGAGTAGCTTTCCGGCCGAAACGCCAAAGACACATTTTTCTGGGTTAGGCTTGACCTTGTATTTGCGGAGGTTGGCAAATGTTTCCTTCAAATTGTCGAGGAGCGTGAGGTGCTGCTTGGTCTTCACCATGATGTTGTCCACGTACACATGGGTATTGCGGCCGAGTTGCGGCAGCAGGCATTTCTGCATGCACGCTGGAAGGTGGCTCCGGCGTTCTTCAAGCCAAACGACATGGTGACGTAGCAATACACCCCGAAGGGCGTAATGAAGGACGTCTTCAGGGCGTCGGCCGGGTCCAGCTTGATCTGGTGGTATCCGGAGTAAGCGTCCAGGAAGGATAGGAGCTCACACCCGGCGGTCGAGTGGATGACTTGGTCGATCCACGGGAGGGCGAACGGATCCTTGGGACAGGCCTTGTTGAGGCTGGTGTAGTCGATACACATGCGCCAGGTCTTGTTCTTCTTCAGGACAAGGACTGGGTTGGCCAGCCACTCGGGGTGAAACACTTCCAATATGAAGCCAGCCGCCAGAAGCTTGGCGACCTCTTCACCAATGGTTCTTCTCTTCTCTTCAGAAAATTGTCGTAGAGGTTGACGGACAGGCTTGGCGTCCTTGCGGACGTGAAGTTTGTGCTCGGCGTACTTCCTCGGGATACCCGGCAAGTCTTTGGGGGTCCATGCGAAGATATACCGATTCTCACGGAGGAAGTCGATGAGCTCACCTTCCTATTTGCTGTCAGGACGGGCGCCTACAACAACGTACTTCCTGCAGCTGGGGTCTTCTGCATTGAGCGTCACTTTCTTGATCTCCTTGGAGGGCTTGAAGGTGGCCTCATCGGCCGGGTCCGAGGTCGGGATCGATGCGGCGGAGGCCTCGCCTGCCAGGGCGACGATCCGGTTGAGCTGGCGCCGCTCCTCGGCAATGACCAGCGACTCAGCCAACATGGCGCCATCTCGGGCGCACTCCAGGGATTTGTAGTAATCGCCGGTGATGGTGATGAGGCCCTTGGGACCCAGCATCTTTATCTTCAGGTACGCGTAGTGGGCAACCTCCATGAATTTGGCGAGCGCGGGCCGGCCCAGCAACGCGTGATACGCGCTGGACAGGACCACCACTTCGAACCAGATCGGTTCGCGCTGGAGGTGGATGCTGTCACCGAACAGGACGTCTAGCCGGACCCGGCTAATGGGCGAGCAGGAGAGGCCGGGCATGATGCCGTGAAAGATCGTCCGGGGTGGCTCTAGGTCCTCGGCCTTGAGGCCGAGCTTGGTCATCGTGTTGCGGTAGAGGATGTCGATGCTACTGCCGCCGTCAATGAGGACTCGGGAGAACTTGCATGTGCGCCGCGCGACGATGGTGGGGTTGAGGACGAGGGCATAACCACCCGGACTTGGCATGACTACCGGGTGATCCTCCGGGTCCAGGTGATTAGGCGATCCGACCAATGCATGAACTCTGGCTTGGCCGGGACGACGGTGTTCACCTCCTGCCGAAGGAGGCGCTCGCTGCGCTTGTCGTCGCCGAGGCTGGTGAAGATGATGTAGGCCGCGTTCTGGTCCGGGTAGGCGTCGTCGCGCATCGCGCCGCCAGCTGGAGGCGGCGGTGGAGGAGGTGGCGGCTGTCCAGCGCCCGGAGCCGGAGCCGGAGGGGGCGGGATGTCGCCCCTCATGATGCGCTTGGTGATGGCGCACTGCCGAAGCGTGTGCGTGGAGGGTCCTCCGCCGCTGTGGTGCTTGCAGGGGGCGTCGAGCATCTACTCGAAGCTCATGGCGGGTTGCCATGCCGTCTTGCCGGTTTGCCGGCGCTTCGCTGCCGGGTCCGCCGCGGGATCGGTGGCCGCGACGGGCCGGTTGTTGTGACACGGCGCAGACTGGTCGGCCTTGCGCTTGTTGTTCTGGTCATGCTGCTGTCGGCTGCTTTCGCCGGCCGATTTCGGAGGGGGAACCGGCTTCGCCTTGCTGGCTTCATCCAGCGCCACCTGTATCTTCATGGCGGAGTCGGCGTTGGCATACTTGTCCGTCGTCACCATGAGCGCGGCCATGGTGGTCGGCTCGGAGCGTAAGAGCTTGTGCTTGAGGAGGGTGCCGTCTCGGCACCCGTTGATGAAGTACTGGATCGCCTGGACTTCATGCACACCCTCGCAGCTGTTCTAGAGCTCGGTCCAGCGTGCGAGGTACTCGCGGCCGGTCTCCGTAGGCCCTTGCACGCACATGGCGAGCTGGCTAGGGAGGCTGGGTCGCTTGTAGGTCCCCGTGAAGTTGCGGATGAAGGCTTCCTCGAAGTCCACCCACATGTTGATGCTGCCCGTCGGCAGGCTGTTCAACCATGTGCGGGCCGACCCTTGGAGCATGGGCGGTGCATAGCGCACGACGAGACGACGATTGGCACCGGTGATGCCAATGGCCGTGGTGTAATCGGTGAGCCAGTCTTCTGGCTTCACTGTCCCATTGTACTTGGGGGTGTCGCGGGGGAGCATGAATCCTTTGAGAAAAGGCTCCTCCCCGATGCGGGGTCCGAAGCACGCCGGCCCGATAGCGCCGCTCTCCTCCATCTCCGAGTGAGCGAGCCGATCGAGGCGGTGGCGAGCGTCAGCGTCATCGATGGCGCGCGGGCTGAGTCGACTTGCAGCCAGGCCACGGGGGGCCGGGTCGGTTGGAGCCGGACACCGGCCGTGTTGGCCGGGTCCGCGCTGGATCTCTAGGATGGGCTCGTCGCCCAATCCATCGGCGGCTGTAGCGGCCGGGTCGCGCCGAGTCCGGGTTTGGCCGGAGTGCGCCTTGCCGGGTGGCGAGGAAGCGGTGTGCAGAAGTTCACCGGACCCGCCAAGGCGGGCAGAGCCAGATCCCGTCGACTTGGCGAGCTGGTTGAGGCGATCCTTTTGGGCGTTGGCGGCGTGGAGGAGTTCGCGCATCCACCCGATGCGCTCTTTCAGCTCCTCATGCGCGAGCTGGTCCAGGCCGGCTGCGGCTGCCTGGGCAGCGCGCATGTTCTTCACTAGGGTCTCGTAGACAATTGGGACGGTGCCGAGGGCCCGGCAAATTGCTCCTGCCCGAGCACGCACATCGGCGACCCGGCTTGGGCCGGCCGCGGTGGGCGTGAATCCGTAGGCGGCATTGTGCTCTAGTTGAGCGGCGTCCAGGCAACGCTGAGTGGCGGCGAGCATCTCGGACAGGTCCAGCATCTGCTGGCGCCTTTCCTCGAGCTGGGTTCGGGCCTCGGTGACATTGGTGGCGTCGACGTCGGTGCTGATGGGGATGCGAAGGCTCCGGATTCAGCGCACAACGGATCGGACAGCTCGATCCGATCCGCCGCGGCCTTGGCTTCGGTGGCCTACCTCGTCTCGCTCGACGAGGAGGAGAAGCCATCCCCGGTGGCGAAGACCTCCACATGAACCTCCGCTGTGCCGACGGCGATGCCGCCGCCGAGGGAGAGGGGAGAGTCGGAGTAGCTGAGCACCTTGCTGGGGTACTCGTCGGTCGCGAACGCATCGGAGATGCGCAGCGCGGCGAAGGAGGCGGCGAGCGCGCCGATGACGTCGTCCGCCAGCGTGACGGACTCGTCGATGTAGGAAAAGGGCCCTGTCTGAAGCATGCTCCCGGCCAGCTCCTCGAGCTGCCCCACGGTAGGCGCCAACTGTCGTGGTGGGCGGACGGCAGATGCCAAGGGGTGGCTAAAGAGAGGAGGAGGCTCGAGGGCATTGGTGGGCTCCTGAGGCGAGGTTGGCATGAGCGGGCACGGGACGCCGGACATACCCAGTTTCGGGGCTCTCCGGAGAGATAATACCCCTAGTCCTGCCGAGTGTTGTTGGATGATCGATAGTACAATGTCGCTCCTGGAGCTGTATGGAAGAGGAAGGAAACTGGCTAAGGCTTAGGCAGTTCCCTCTCCTTGGGCGTTACTAACTTGGCGAGTGTGATGGAATGAGTTCTCTGGTGTCTCTCTCACTCTCTCTGCATGAGGGCTCCTGGTGGTTTTATAGGTCAACCCCTAGGGGTACAATGGTAATGTTACAAGTTGGTGGGTCCATAGTGTCGGCAGCCGGGGACCCGGGCTGGGTCCCGCTGAGGGCTTGTGGTTCACCGGGTTCCCCTAGGTGCGGGCCCCGCATGCCTAGGGGGACTGTGCGCCATCTTGTCAATCGTCAGGGCGTGGCCGAGTCGAGTCGTGTACAGTGCTCTCCGTCAAGTTGCCGCTTGCCGTTGTCAGCGGCGGGGGCGGGGGCACTGTAGCCACGCCGGCCTTGGTCAGCGGGTAGGTGAGGAGCACTGTTGCTACGCACAGCCTGGATGGGACGGGTGCTGACCCATGGCTGAATTGCGTAGCACGCCACGGGTGGTGCTGTCTTGTTGAGGAAGCTTTGGTCGTGCCGGGTTCGGCTGTCTTGCGCTAGTTGTTGGGGCTGAGTCGGCGTGTCTTGCCGGGTCGGCTAGTCTAGCCGGCTTGTGGGGCTTGGCCAGGTCGAGCGACCCGGCCAAGCGCGTGCCGGTATTGAGGGGCAGTGCTGACCCCATTGTTTTTGAAGAAGATCTAGGTTCCGTTGCCTGCCCGGGATCCATCCCCCCGACAATGTTTCTCATGTATTAAGTGCAGCCAAATTCGATTTATTCCTCACATGCACAACAATACAAAATTCTACCCACGACAATTGGACATCACATTGCAGAATTGAACCAAGCAGTTAAATAAACACCACAACAAATGAACCAAACATTAACTGAGCACCACATTGTACAATATAACATACTCCTAATAGAAGATCAGACAGTTAACCAAGCCAAGCATGCTCAACAACTTGGAAATATAGCAATTGTATTTGTTTCTCATGTATTTACTACAACCAAATTCAATTTATTCATCACATGGTATACAATAACAGAATGCACCCACAACTATTGAACATCGCATTGCATAATTGAACCAAACAGTTAACTAAACACCACAACACAAATGAACCAAACGTTAACTGAGCACCACATTACACAATGTATAACCAAACCAAGCATGCTTGACAACTTGGAAATATAGCAATTGTATCTGTTTCTCATCTATTTTGTAAAGATAAATTCAATTTATTTCACACATGGAAGACAATAAAAAAACGATGTCTGAAGAATTGAACATCACATTTGTAGAATTGAACCAAACAGTTAACTAAAGACGACATCTAATTAACAAAATAGTTAATAAGTGAGCACCACACTGCACGACATATAGAACATATACACTAGAGCAACGGATTGCATGGTAAAATTAGATAGCACAATTCACTAGAATTTGTGAAGGCAGGAGCTGCACACGCAACGGGTAAATCGAGCATGCTTAACCGGCGAAGCTAGCAAATGGCAAGGTGCTCCTCCAAGATCTGGGGGTCAGCACGAATGGCAGCCATCGCGACCTCATCCGCGTGTGTGGCCGCGATTTGCTTCTCCGCTACCAAATGCTCCTTGAGACCCTGGCTATACTGCGTGCACCATGGCTTAGGGCAGCGCTTATTTGGTGGAGGGGTCGGTGATTTGGGTGGAAGGTGTCGCGCTCCCACCGGCGGTCGGGGCATGTGGGATGTGGAAGGAGGAGGAGGATAGGGGTCGGGTGTGGATTACCTGCCTGGATAGACGAGGCCGAGCAGTGTGAAGGTGGGTCGCCGGCGAGTTGGCGGCGCTACAAGCAAGGAGTGAAGGTTTTAACTTGGAAAGGAAGGCAGAAATAGGGGAAATGTGGCTTTTGGTAAGGGGGAGGGGCGGGGAGGTAGATATTTCTACGAAAGCCTAAAATTTGGAATCGCTTCAGCAAAAAAACTGGCGCGCAAAGTGTCATCAGACACGATCCCTTATTCAGAACTATGTACGATATGTGAACATCACAAACGATTCCGATAGCCTAACCCGTGTGTGATGAGTTTGAACATCAAAAAATTTGGTTCGAATTTCCATGGTTATAGTGGTCATCCATGTCATTGCATAATTTGGGTACACAAAGGAGACTACAGTACACCCACACTTCTTAATCGAGCAAGTTCAACAATTAAACAGAGCTAGCTGACCTAAACATTACTCTAACAAATTAAAGACTGGCGCTCTTAATTAAAAAAACAAAGAGTACTACTACGGCTGGTGCTCGTTGATCTCCTCCCCCGCCTCCATGTCCAGCTCACACCCGACGGTCTCCTAGGGAAGGGGATCCATGGCATCCATCACACCATACTCGGCAAGCATCTCGCCATCCGCGTCCGCCATCTCTTTGGAAAAGGACGCCACGAGCCAGGCGTGGGCGGCCGTGATCTGGGCTTGGACGGGCTCCGTTGTCACAAGGTATGCGGAGGAGGAACGTACGGCTGCTCGAATGCTCTCGGCGATTGCCAGCTCTTCGGCTATGGGTTGCCGACCGTTGTCGGAGAAGCTTCGTTCGATTTGTGCGGTAACCGCCAGGAGCTGGGCATGGACGACCTCAATATGGTCGTGGGTGGCTTCCATCAGGGCTAAGGCCGCCGCTGCGGAACGGACAGGTGTTGTGCCGCTCTCGCCAGTTGCTATCCCCGAGGCAGATGTTGCTGCCGCCACCTGAGAAGCAACAACGGCCGTTTGGGCTGCCTTGGCTGCCCGGTCGCACATTGCGGCCACACTCATGCACCTTATTAGCACGCGCATGGCGGCTGCGGCCGCGCTCTCGCCGGAGTGGGCCACCGAAGTTGCCCTCACGACGCGGGTCCACGTGCCCATCTTGCACCGGCGACGATTGAACAATGAAATGATTTTTGGGGAGCGAGCGTGTGCTTGAGACGCCGGCTGTCGACTGTAGCCGACGCACCTTCTCGCGTAAGCCATAGGCGTACTATACACCAACGGTGCTCCAGGATATTTTGTGCTGCATCTCACATGGTTGGTGATAATAAAATGTGTGTGATCTACTTGATTTTTCATCTTGATTTGAATTACATAATTGGGTCACAGCAGCAATGGACGGTGTTTGAATTCCTAGACCTTGTATCTGCATTGAACATGCAACTATATGTGTGTCGTAAAAGAATTGGAATTATTCAGTGTTCGTTTGAACATTTTGTACATTAAATTGGGTTTCTAGCCATTTCAGGTGCGCAATTCAAAATTAAACTACATGCACATGGTCCAGTGCACCAACATGGGTTGTAAAATCATATATGTGCACATTGGTTTATGCTTATGTCCCATCCAAGAAATGGGGATGAAATTCAAACACCATGGCACTGTGGCTCTCCAGCAAACGTCGATGTACTTGCTTTTGTAATTCTCGTAAATCCAAAATTCGTCCGAAATTCATGAAACTTGGCAAGCTATCATGGAGCGGCATCAACATGTTGTGGTAAAAATTTTGTCCCATTTGGGGCAGGTTTGGGTATAAGTTTCTCATAAAGCAGAGCTTCTCACAACAAGTGCGATGGTTTCGATAGGGAACATTTCACCTTTCTAGACGAAATGAAATCCGTTGCCTCTTCTTGATTTCAAATTTTTTCCTAGTGTCAACATAGAACAACAGGAGTGTTGTTTCAAATTTTGGGATTTTTCGGGGTTCGCTTGGATATTTTTATATATTAACTGAGTTTTCTGTGCATTCATGTGCATAATTCAAATCTGAACTACAGGCACATGCTCTAATGCATATAAATTAGTTGAAAATTCAAATTTGTGTCCTTGGTTGCCTGCTTAGGTCCCATGGAAGAAATGGGAATGAATGTCAAACAACCTGCCACCATCACTCGGCCCCAAACATTGAGATACTTGGTTCTTAAATTATAGTAAATCCAAATATCGTTTGAAATTCATGAAACTTGGCATGCTGTCATGGAGCGGCATCAACATGTCGTGGTAACTTTTTTATCCCATTTGGGTCTGGTTTGGGGATATGCTTCTCACAAACCAGAGCTTCTCACAACAACCTTATGGTTTTGGCAGGGAACGTTTCACCTTTCTGGATGAAACGGCATCCGTTGCCTCTTCTCGATTTCAAATTTTTACCTAGTGTCAACATAGAAAAATAGGAGTGATGTGTCAATTTTTGGGATTTTTGGGGGTTCGTTTGGACATTTTTATGCATTAATTGAGTTTTCAATGCATTTATGTGCATAATTCAAATTTGAACTACATGCACATGCTCTAATGCATATAAATTGGTTAAACATTCAAATATGTGTCCTTGGTTGCATGCTTATGTCCCATGCAAGAAATGGGAATGAATGTCAAGCACCTTGCCACCGGCACTCGACCGCAAACATTGAGATACCTGGTTTTTATATTCTAGTAAATCCAAAGCTTGTCTGAAATTCATGAAACTTGGCATCTTAACATGGAGCGGCATCAACATGCCGTGGTAAAATTTTTGTCCCATTTGGGGCAGGTTTGAGTATATGCTTCTCCCAAACCAGAGCTTCTCACAGCAAGCATGATGGTTTCGGTAGGGAACATCCCACCTTTGGGGACGAAACGATAACCATTGCCTCTTATTGCTTTCAAAAATTTTATCGTGTCAACATAGAACAACAGGAGTGTTGTGTCAATTTTTGTGATTTTTCGGGGTTCGTTTGGGCATTTTTATGCATTAACTGAGTTTTCAATGCATTTATGTGCGTAATTCAAATTTGAACTACATGCACATGCTCCAGTGCATATAAATTGGTTGAAAAATCGAATATGTGTCCTTGGGTGCATGCTTAGGTCCCATGCAAGAAATGGGAATGAATTTCAAACACCAGGGCACCATTGATTCCCGGCAAAACATTGAGATACCTGGTTTTTAAATTCTAGTAAATCCAAACTCGTCTGAAATTCATGAAACTTGGCATGCTATTGTGGAGCGGCATCAACATGCCGTGGTAATTTTTTTGCCCCATTTGGGGCAGGTTTAGGTATATGCTTCTCACAGACCAGAGCTTCTCACAACAAGCATGATGGTTTTGGTAGGGAACGTCCCACCTTTGGGGACGAGACGATATCCATTGGCTCTTATTGCTTTCAAAAAATTTCTCGTGTCAACATAGAACAACAGGAGTGTTGTGTCAATTTTTGTGATTTTTCAGGGTTCATTTGGACATTTTTATGCATTAACCGAGTTTTCAATGCATTTATGTGCATAATTAGAATTTGAACTACATGCACATGCTCCAATGCATATAAATTGGTTGAAAAATCAAATCTGCGTCCTTGGCTGCATGCTTAGGTCCCATGCAAGAAATGGGAATGAATTTCAAATACCAGGGCACCGTTGATTGCCGGCAAAATGTTGAGATACTTTATTTTTAAATTCTAGTAAATCCAAAACTCATCTGAAATTCATGAAACCTGGCATGCTATCATGGAATGGCACCCAACATGTTGTGGTATTTTTCGTGTCCATTTTGAGAGAAGGCGCACTCGAATAATGACAACCAACAAAGGCATTTTGAAAAAATAGCTGCCACTTTAATATATCAAACGTTTGTACAATTCAAACCATATGCGTTCTGTTAACCATTCATGTGACGCCACGTGTCTTGGTTTTAATGGCTGTAGGAGGTACCGAACGGACATCTGCTTGACCTTGATTGAACGGGAAGCGTGCGAGCGTAGTCCGGTGTGCAGGCTGACCGAGAGGCGTGCAAGCTGTCCTCGAAAGCACAGGCTCACTGGAAGCGTGCGAGCTGTACGCGGCGTAGGATCACTGGGAAGCGAGCCCTTTGACTTCCATGGCCGCCCACCTTCCTCTCCGTGCACGCGCCCCCCTCAGCGGCATGGGACGCCGCCGTCGAACGCTACCTCTCAGTGCCGCCAACTGCCGTCCTCCCGCACCCCGCCCGTCGATCCCGGGACGACATGATGTTTGATTTACAAGTGAAGAACATTCTATGCTGCATTGAAGACTTCAACAACAGCGTCCCAGAGGACGACAACAAAAACGATGGCGCGGCACGCTGCCTCTGCCGCCGTCGGAAATAGTTTCTTTCTTGGGTTTAATACTGTATCTCGATCATATGAATATAAATTTGCAGTATGACTGAATGAAAGATATGGTTTGAGAGAACTTGCGTTTTTCTCTCTTAATGTACAGACTTGTCAAACGATTTTCTTTTGAAAAAAACATCAATGGTTTTTAAATATAAAACACTCATCGCAAACCTTTTAGTTAGAACACCCGTATGCAAACCGGGAGCTTCCCCAAGAAGCCAAGGGAAAATGTGCCGAGCAGGATTTTTGCGGCTCTTGATCGCAAATGTTTTAGATAGAACACCGTATGCAAAGTAAGAGCGGGATTTGTGCATCTCTTCAACGCAAACGGTTCTTTTGGATGGCCCGTGTGCAACCACTTACAAACAATTTGGTAAGATTTGCTTCTGTCAAATTGGGATCTTGCCATTTGTCAAACTGGAAAGATTGACATCTGTTGATCTAGTAACATTGCCATTTGTCAACCTTGTAACACTGTGGTTGTCAAAATATGAAGCTAAAAATCACTAGCAGTATCTAATTTTTGCAACTAAAATTCAGTAATTAAGCATAGATTTCATTCATAGATTAAGCAGTCGTTCAACTCGACAGCTGAACCGACTAAACTTTTCCCCAATTGTTGCCAACCACGTACTGAAATAGCTAGTTCAACTATATATACTATCTAATTTTAAGTACGTTGTACGGTTCCACCACATCTATAATCAGATGAACTGAACAAAATAGCCCCTAAATACTACTACTACGGAGGGGCTTTGTACTACTTCTAGTTTCCTCTCCTCTGTCGAGCGCGCTCAGTAAGAGGCAGAGGAGGAGGAGCCTACCGACAAGCTGGACAACTGCAATACCGTGCTTGCCGCTGCTGCAGCTTCAGCGACGCTCCCCTCGAACGGCCTCTGTCGCTCCAAACGACCCCTCTCGAAGTGGTGGTTCTCCTCGTAGATCTCTTGATTCCTCTCCTCTGAGGCAACATGTGCCACAGCCATGGTAGCTGTAAGGCTCTTTGCATGCTCGACAAGGCACTCCTCCTCCTCCCGCAGGAACGCGGTGTAGCGCGCAAGGTCGATGACGCACGTGTGGGCATCCACCTCTGCCTCCCACCTTCGGGCGGTGGTGGTGGAGCGGCTGATGACCCCGGCAGTCGACGGTGGGCTGGCGGCCACGGCGGTCGACGATGGGGTGGCGGCCACGACCACCACCTCCCGCCTTCGGGCCGCGGTGGTGGAGCGGATGATGGCCACGGTGGCCGGCAGTGGGGTGGCGGCCACGACGACCACCTCCCACCTTCAAGCCATGGCGGCAGAGCGGGAGATGGCCCTGGTTTTCAATGGTGTGGCAGCAATGGCGGCTGGCAACAGCTGCCGACAGGCAGCGGTGGCGGAGCGTGTGGTGGGTGTTCCGCGCACACCCAACAGGGACGCCACACGCACTACACTATGCCGGGGACTGCACCGCTGCCATGGTCTAGCCTCCCAGCTGGAGCTATCCTCTAAGGACGGTGGAGTGGCTGAGCGACGACGACGGACCGGTGCCATTGGCGATTGTGGGAAAGTAGACGAGATAAGCTACAGGGAGGGAGGGGAAAATGCAACGTTGGCCGTGAGGGTTTATACAGGAGGCCGGTAAGGATTGGGATTTTGGGGGATTTCACCGAGTTGAGCGGGAAGCTTGCGCGGGAACCTGTGAGGTTGCGCGGGAACAGGCTCACCGACGATTCATTGGCGCCACCGTTTGGCTAAAAGAACGCCCCCGCGTGCTGCGCAAGCTTGTGATGTAAGCCGTCTGCGGCAGCGGGGTGACAAGACGTGCGAGAGGAGGACGAAAGGCCACGTACACATACGGTTAATAAAAAACATATGTGATTTAATTACCTACTATACCACCATCCTGGTTTATAAGTATGATTTAACTAATAAAATACGAATGCATCTCGCCAAAGATTATATAGTTGGATTCGTATTTGAACATAGTTTCCAATTATATAATTTTTATAACATGCATTAACATTTTGTTGGTTAAATTTGAGGGCAAAGTATGGCACAGAATATAAAGAGGACTATAGACTAGACGAAGGTAGTAGCACACGGCTGCTCCCTATGCAGCAATGCAACTGTCGGCCGGCTAGTAGGCGACCATTTCCTGCGTGTTCAACTGCTCTATGCATGTGGGTGCTTGCGGTTCAGGTGGCCGCGGCGCGCTTTGTTCGCGTCCCGCCGCGCGCACTCTGCTCTCACGTCCCTCCGGGTGCTCTACCCTCGTCCCTCCACGCGTGCTACTAGTGTTTGGGGCCGACACACGATCATGCACGTTCGTGTGCATGCGGTTGCACCGGACGCGGCGCGACGATGTAGTTACCCGCTGCAAAAACTTCCATGCGAACGCGCAGAGAATCCACGCCGCCTGGCCCCCTTTAATTCCTGCGGCCATTTACCTTCATCTCTCGTCCCACACGACACAATAAGCACACCCACGAGGACACATACAGAGAGGACATCCAGTGGTTCCAATGGCGCTCCCCGTGGCTCCAATGGCGCTCCCAGCGGCCGACAATGACAACCGCGGGCAGTTCACCATGCAACACGTCATGGACACCCACATGAGGGGGAAGGCTCTCTCGGTGGTGTACACGAATGATCCGGTCTCGGTGGAGAGCTCCATCCAAACTATGGAGCAGTTCCTCACTGAGGACAAGTACCAAGTGGTCGGCTTCGACCTCGAGTACACCATGGGTCATGTCGGGCACGATCAAAAGGTTGCCGTCGCCCAGTTGTGCGTGCGACATGACTTCCTCGTCTACCACTACCACTTGGCTACAAGGCCTTGTGAGCGTTTCTCCAGGTTTATCAACAGCTCCGACTACAGTTTCGCTACGGCGGACACCACCAACGATCTAAAAGCGCTCAAGGTTTCGGGCATGAAATGCCCGAATCTTGCCAACTTCCGGCACCACTACAAGGTCTGGGGGAGTGACAAAAACAAATTGAACTCCCTGGTTGACCTCGCCTCGGCCATCATCGACCCCTACTACACAAAGATGAAGGAAGAGAGCGAGAAGGACAAGAACGCCTGGCAAAATGTTTGGCATGAGAGACTGGATGAAGAACACGTCAAGTACGCGACCAAGGACGCGTACACAAGCTACGAGATGTACAGGCGGATCGTTGACATGAGGAACTGCCTTCTTCCTACCCCAGACAAGGGATCGAGCCACAGAGCAGTGGCGGGAGCGTCACAAGAAGTAGATGACTAGACGATTGTTTCTCCTACTTTAGAATGCATGCAATTGTTTATTGATGTGTGTGCAAATGATCTGTATAGTCACTTATGTAATTGGACGTTTATTTAAGTTATATATATATACATGTTATTCTTTTGTAGATAGAGCAAATCACATGGCTTATTAGCAGCAATCATCTATGTTATTATTGGTCTTCGCACACATTTCTGATTACGGACCTGTTTGCCGCGTATCACACACATCTTGTTCAGTTGAGCCGTTTCCATTGTGTTGCCTAATCACACACAGTTCATCCTAGTGAACCGTATGCTGTATATCGCACACACCTTCATCTGGCTGCCCGTTTCTTTTGTTCCTCCTCATCGCAAACCGTTAATTGAACTGAAATGTATGCCCTGCGTCGCACACGCAACTAAAATTTGAACCGTGTTTGATGCATCCGTCATCGCAAACATTTTGCACCTTTTTTATGGTTATTTTACACCACTGTTTGCGATTATGGCATCACACATAGTTTTGTCGAAGGGTCTCTGATCGTAGTGTCGCGTTTGGACCATCCTGCAGTAGTGATAAGTGAGATGAGGACGTGAATTTTATCCCGAAGTTCACTCTTCCTTGGGGAAGAGCTACTCTCCATTTAGAGTGGTGCCGGGGCCAAAGCTCATGGAACGCCACGAAGGCTCACCATAATCTCTTTCGAGTCACCCCTAATGGACGAGCATCGAATCACTTGGGTTGGTCTTGAAGGCGACCACCACACCTTTACAAACTTCTTCGAAGCACACCACAAGCAAAGAAGCTTCTGGAGGAACCTCTAACCACCTAGGAGCCCAAGCTCCAAGAGTAACAAGTCAATGGGGAAGAAATGTTGCGGGGAACACAATTTGGTTTGGTCAAAATGTAGATCGGGTCTTGCTCTCCCAGTCTCCGAAGTTTCAACAAGTTTCGGTGGATGGATTGAGAGTATTGAGCAAAATGGGGTGTAGCAATAGTGGAGCTCAACAAGACATTAGATTTAGGGATGGAGGAACAAGAAGGGGGTTTATTATGTGTTCTTGGTTGGGTGGTGGAATCTGCCCATTGGACCCCGTGCGCACGGGCTAAGTCAGCCTCATGCGCATGGGGTACTCAGGAACAAACGCACCACCCCGGGTGCACAGGGGTCAGAAGTCCCCGTGTGCACGGGTTACTCAGAGAGTTTACCTAGCACCCCGTGCGCATGGGGGTCAAATGACCCCCATGCGCGCGTGGTACCTAGAGAGTTCCTGACTACCCTATGCACACGGGGGGTCAAAAGACCCCGTGCGCACGGGGTATCCAGAAACTTTCTGATGCAAAATTTCTGGGCACCTCGCCTAGCACACTATGAAAATTAGGTGATAGGAGTGGGAAGGCTAGGTGCATAAGTTTTGGCAATGGCATTCCCACATGACATACATCCACAAAGACCCCTCTTAATAGTGCAGTCTTTCCTACGATTCGAATCGAACCAAAAATAAAACCTTCGAATCACCGGAAGACCACGCCTTTGATCTTTTTTAATTGGGGGGTCGCATATCTCCATCAAAAGAAATATGGAACCAATATCTTGAGATAAACTTTAGCAACCAATATTAATTCCACTAACCACATTGTCATCACACCAAAATATAAATTAAGTGCCATTTGCACTTTCAATCTCCCCCTTTTTGGTGCATTGATGACAACATGGTTAGACCATGGCATCAAAGATACGACAAAGTAAATAGCAATGCAACAAAGGTTGATCATGGGAGCTCCTCCTATATGTGTGCAAGGAAAATAATATGCTTGATAATACATCAAGCACACACATATGAGGTTCTTCCTTGATCAATATTTTCAAGCCATGTGATCAACAAAATAAAACCTATAACACTGCCTAGATCACATGCAAAGGTGTGGTGAGCAAGTATCGTGAAACATCACGAAAATGGTACGATCATATCTCACAAGATAATAATAGTATAAGAATATATAAGATCCATGAAACATAAATAGAGTCTCACGAACTAACAAACGGTAGCTCACAACCACACCAAGGAAAGAAAATAAGAGTATCTCAAGCCAGTTAAAAACACCAACAAAGTGAAGTAACCACGAGGCTTGAGATCTCAACACACTAACGAATAACGAAAAAACACCACCAACACCACTTCTCCCCCTTTGTCATCAAGACAACAAAAAGGGAAAAGGCAACTGTAGTGACCCGAACTCAAACGGTCAAGTCTCTGTGCTTCAGTGTCATCCCTGGATCGGTAATGCTGACACACACAGTACTCTAAGGATTTATAACAGAGTAGCAATCACACACTTAATACATTGAATTCTCCAAAAGAGAACTTATTACAATAAATATGGCTTAAGGCCATCTAATACGATAACAGCGGAAGGCTTGGAAGACAAAGTGATTCCATCAACTCCAACAGCATAGCCGAGCTGCACGGCAACGACATAGCGAACCTTACTCCTCGTCTGAAAAGTCTGCATCGTGGTATGTTGCAGCCCAAAACAGGTTAGCACATGGAATATGCAGGCAATGTAACACAGTAGAGCAATGAACAGAAATAATTCTAACACTATATGCATATTTGGCTGGTGGAGGTTGTATGGTTATAATGTTTTTGCGAAAAGCCAATTTTTCCCTACAACAAAGGAATAAGTTTATTATTTTAACTATCATGGTAGTTGAAACATCATTGAGAAGGTTCCTCCAACTCAATCCAAATTAAAGTAGTTCATTAACCCAACAAATTAATATAGAGTGATGAGATACCATATGATAATCCAAGTACTAGATACTCAAGATGTCCATAACCAGGGACACGACTAACCATGATTAGATTGTACACTCTGCAGAGGTTTGCACACTTTTCCCCACAAGACTCGATCTCCTCCGTTGGATTTCTCGCACTACATGGTGTTTGAGAAACGGATGACCAAGACACTGTATTTCAGAAGCATTTACTCTTTACTCTGGGTGGATAGTTACACCTACTTTCCCTCTACATCTGCTAGCCCACCACTGAAAGAGGTCACACAACTTACTCATACTATGCCAGAGCCCATAATGGCTTGTGGCTGCACACGGAAGTTTCTAGCATGAATAATCTTAAGATCCCTTTGAGCCTGGGTGGCGGACCGTAGATGATCGCACGGGTACTCCGGGATATCCTAGCACAACATTGGATTCTCCAGGTGCCCAAACAAGCAATCCACCCAGATGTGTATTAAAGTTGCCACCTTAAGTTGAACCATCAATTAACAATCTCACATCTGTCATGGATACACTCAAACCCAATCCACGTCTACGAGCATAGCATAGCAATATAAGCAACGTAGAGGTAACTCCCGAGGGTTTGATAATAAAACAGGTAATAGGTTCTACCTCATCATCTAGTTCCCAAACCCACAAGTTAATCACTTCCTAATCATGCCGTGTTTGAGGATTGGAACTAATGCATAAAAACTGGGTAATAAAGGGGTATGATCAAAGTGTTACTTGCCTTGCTGACGATCTGCAAATCCTAAAGACTCGTAGTAGCACGCTTCGCACTCCGGGTGTTCTATCGCAAACAAACAATAGCATAAATAAGCAACCAAGCAAAGATGCACGGGTAAAACTTTAATAAGAAGAACTAACTAGAAAGTTCAACTTAAAAACTCCGCTTTGCAAAAAGAATCGAATCAAACAGAGCACCAAAACACAAACTGCGATAGAAACAAGATTCGATTACTAATCTGGACTAAAGTCAAATTTTACAGTACCAAAATCTTCTTCAAGTTGTTTAAACGAAAAGAGGGTTTGAGACGAAGATCTAGGCGCTTGAATCGCCTGATTTCGATAAGCGAGCGAAAAAATAAACTAAAACGAAAATCTGATCAGAAATCGCGAACGAAAATAATCTCGAAAAACCCGAGAAAAAGAAAAACAGATGAATAGGCTAATGAACGAACGTTCATTGTCTGTGACTAATGGCGAAAATCGTTTGTAAAAACGAACGTACGGACGAACGTCCGCTAAATAACTAAAACAAAAAACCGAACCGGATCTTAAAAAATGGATCTTCGGTTTCGAAAAAAGCCGATCGGTTTTTCTCGCGAAAACCGAGGCGGCGGCGGCTACCTCCGGTGAAATCTGGCGAGACGGCGGCGGTGGCGGTGACATCGGCGGGCGGCGGCGGCAGCGGGTGGGCTTCGGCGGGCAGGGGGGCCCGGCTTATAAAGCCCCCCGGGCGAAGTCCCGCTAGGGTACGACCCGGAGTCGGTTTTACTTTTTAAAAAAAAAAATCTGTCATGCAGAAAAAAAGAAAAGAAATACTAAATGGACTCCAAAAATCCTGAAATAAATTTTCCCCGTCCTCTAAAAATATGCCGGACAAGGTGAACATTTATTCGGGCCTAAAATGCAATTTTGAAAAACACTTATTTTCTTATGCAAATAAAATAGAAATAAAATCTGAATAAAATCAAATATTTGATTTTAATATTTTTTCTCCAATATTTCGTTTATTTTGGAGAAGTCATATTATCTCCTCTCATATATTTTAATATGAAATATTCTTGGAGAGAAAATTAATAAAACCAATGATCCTCATTTCGATATTTGATAAAATTCAAATATGAAAATCATGAAATCCCCAACTCTCTCCGAGGGTCCTTGAGTTGCTTAGAATTTTCGAGGATTGTGAAACGAAAAACAAATAAAATATTATATGCATGAATGACCTACGTATAACATTCCAAATTGAAAATTTGGGATGTTACAAACCTAACCCCCTTAAGACGAATCTCTCCCTCGAGATTCAGGTTGGCTAGAAAATAGGTGTGGGTGGTCTTTGCGAAGATCATCCTCTCGTTCCCTGGTGGCTTCATCCTCGGTATGGTGGCTCCACTGAACTTTGCAAAATTTGATAACCTTACTGCGGGTAACTCGGCTAGCAAACTCTAAAAACTTGACAGGCTTCTCCTCATACGTCAAATGACTGTCCAACTGAATTGCTTCCAGGGGCACTATATCCCTCAGAGGAATATCGGCCATCTCCGCATGACACTTCTTCAACTGGGAAACATGAAACACATCATGTACTCCTGACAGTCCTTCGGGTAACTCCAACTTGTAGGCAACTTCTCCCATGCGTTCCAAAACACGGTATGGTCCCACAAATCTCGGGGCTAATTTCCCTTTAACACCACAACATTTAACACCTCGAAGAGGTGACACTCGCTGAGGGAGTCCTGGATTAGGGGGTGTCCGGATGGCCGGACTATACCTTCAGCCGGACTCCTGGACTATGAAGATACAAGATTGAAGACTTTGTCCCGTGTCCGGAAGGGACTGTCCTTGGCGTGGAAGGCAAGCTTGGCGATACGAATATGTAGATCTCCTACCATTGTAAACGACTTTGTGTAATCCTAACCCTCTCCGGTGTCTATATAAACCGAAGGGTTTTAGTCCGTAGGACAACATACAGAACAACAATCATACCATAGGCTAGCTTCTAGGGTTTAGCCTCTCCGATCTCGTGGTAGATCTACTCTTGTACTACCCATATCATCAATATTAATCAAGCAGGACGTAGGGTTTTACCTCCATCAAGAGGGCCCGAACCTGGGTAAAACTTCATGTCCCTTGCCTCCTATTACCATCCGGCCTAGACGCACAGTTCGGGACCCCCTACCCGAGATCCGCCGGTTTTGACACTGACATTGGTGCTTTCATTGGGAGTTCCTCTGTGTCGTCGCCGTTAGGCTTGATGGCTCCCACGATCATCAATAGTGATGCAGTCCAGGGTGAGACCTTCCTCCCTGGATAGATCTTCGTCTTCGGAGGCTTCGCACTGCGGGCCAATTCACTTGGCCATCTGGAGTAGATCGAAAGCTATGCCCCTAGCCGCCAGGTCCGATTTCGAAGTTTAAACTACACGGCTGACATCCGCGGGGACTTGATCTTCGACGGATTCGAGCCACTGTCGAGCGCGCCGCACTATCATGACGAGCATGATCTAGCTCTGCCGCCGAACAGTGCCCTGGAGGCCGCACCCGCATCTGCTTCGACCCTTAATTCGGAGCCAACTGCGCCGATGAGTATGGGTGGTTGGACGCCCCCTCGGGGGCTGCGATCCCAACGGCAATCGAGCCGAACAACAGCCCCGCACTCCGCGAGACTCGTGACTCCAAGGAGCCGGACTCCTCTCCGGACTCCGAACCCTCCGCGCCCTTGCCGATCGAATCCGATTGGGCGCCGATCATGGAGTTTATTGCCGCGGACATCTTTCAGCACTCGCCTTTCGGTGATATTTTGAAGACACTAAAGTCTCTCTCTTTATCAGGAGAGCCCTAGCCGGACCACGGTCAACAAGGTTGGGATACGGACGATGAAGAAATTCAAAGCCCACCCACCACCCACTTTGTAGCCACTGTCGATGATTTAACCGACATGCTCGACTTCGACTCCGAAGACATCGATGGTATGGACACCGATGCAGGAGACAATGAAGAACCAGCGCCTATTGGGCCCTGGAAAGCCACCTCGTCATATGACATATACATGGTGGATACCCCAAAAGAAGGAGATGGCGATGGAACAGCGGAAAATGACCCCTCCAAGAAAGAGCCTAAGCGCCGGCATCAGCGGCGCCGCTCAAAATCCCGCCAAAGCAAATACGGTGATTCCAGCACGGGAGATAATAATACTCCAGAAAGTGCCGAAGAAAACTCCCTCCAGCAAGATTCAGCACAGGAGGATGGAAAAGCCAACCCTCATGAGAGAGCGGCAGTCAGAGAGATCGAGGACGATAATTGTATCCCTCCCTCTGAAGATGAGGCAAGCCTCGATGACGACGAATTCGTCGTGCCAGAGGATCCTGTCAAGCAAGAGCGTTTTCAACGCAGGCTTATGGCTACGGCAAGAAGCCTCAAGAAAAAACAGCAACAGCTTAGAGCTGATCAAGATTTGCTAGTCAACAGATGGACTGAAGTCCTTGCGGCCGAAGAGCATAAACTCGAACGCCCCTCCAAGAGCTACCCAAAGCGCAGGTTGCTACCCCGATTAGAGGAGGAAGCACTTGATACGGCCGACCGGCCACCTCGTGGCCATGACAGAGAGGCCTCTCGGCCCTCCACTCAAGCCGCACCCCATACCAAGGCACGGGAAAATGCACCAGACCTGCGAGATATGTTGGAGGACAAGGCAAGGCAAACAAGATCGATCTACGGATCGCGTGTGCGCCCCACGACTTGAGACGATAACTGTCACGCCGGACACAAATCCGGTAGGGCCGAACACAGTAGACAAAGCTCATTGGAGCTACGTCGTGATATATCCTAGTACAGAGGCGCCACACACCCACTATGCTTCACAGACGAAGTAATGGATCATCAAATCCCCGAGGGTTTCAAACCCGTAAACATCGAATCATATGATGGAACAACAGATCCTGCGGTATGGATCGAGGATTATCTCCTTCATATCCACATGGCCCGCGGCGATGATCTCCACGCCATCAAATACCTCCCGCTCAAGCTTAAAGGACCAGCTCGGCATTGGCTTAACAGCTTGCCAGCAGGATCAATCAGTTGTTGGGAGGACCTGGCAGCAGCATTCCTCAACAATTTCCAGGGCACTTATGTGCGACCACCAGACGCTGATGACCTAAGCCACGTAATTCAGCAGCCAGAGGAATCGGCCAGGCAATTCTGGACATGGTTCCTAAGAAAGAAAAATCAAATAGTCGACTATCCGGACGCAGAGGCCCTAGCAGCCTTCAAGAACAATATCCGTGACGAATGGCTTGCCCGGCACCTTGGACAGGAAAAGCCAAAATCTATGGCAGCACTCACGACACTCATGACCCACTTTTGTGCGGGAGAAGACAGTTGGCTTGCTCGTAGCAACAATATGACCAAGAACCCTGGTAATTCGAATACCAGGGACAGTACTGGCAGGTCACGTCGCAACAAGCAGAAGCATCGCATTAACGGCGACAATGCTGAGGATACAGCAGTTAATGCCGGATTCAGAGGCTATAAATCCGGTCAGCGGAAAAATCAATTCAAAAGAAATCCTAGGGGCCAGTCCAGTTTGGACCGAATACTCGACCGCTTGTGCCAGATACATGGCACCCCCGAAAAGCCGGCCAATCACACCAACAGGGATTGTTGGGTGTTCAAGCAGGCAGGCAAGTTAAATGCCGAAAATAAAGACAAGGGGCTGCATAGCGATGATGACGAAGAGCCCCAGCCGCCGAACAATAGTGGACAGACGGGTTTTCCCCCATAAGTGCGGACGATGAACATGATATACGCAACCCACATCCCCAAGAGGGAGCGGAAGCGCGCGTTAAGGGACGTATACACGATAGAGCCAATCGCCTCAAAGTTCACCCCATGGTCCTCCTGCCCGATCACCTTTGATCGAAGGGACCATCCCACTAGCACCCGTCATGGCGGATTCGCCGCATTGGTTCTAGACCCAATTATTGACGGATTTCATCTCACTAGAGTCCTTATGGACGGCGGCAGCAGCCTAAACCTGCTTTACCAGGATATAATGCGGAAAATGGGCATAGATCCCTCGAGGATTAAGCCCACCAAAACGACCTTTAAAGGCGTAATACCAGGTGTAGAGGCCAACTGTACAGGCTCAGTCACACTTGGAGTGGTCTTCGGATCTCCGGATAATTTCCGAAGCGAGGAGTTAATCTTTGACATAGTCCCATTCTGTAGTGGCTATCACGCACTGCTTGGGTGAACCGCATTCACCAAGTTCAATGCGGTACCGCACTACGCATACCTTAAGCTCAAGATGCCAGGCCCTCGAGGAGTAATTACGGTCAATGGAAACACCGAACGCTCCCTCCGAACGGAGGAGCACACGGTGGCCCTTGCAGCGGAAGTTCAAAGCAGCCTCTCCAGGCAGTTCTCCAGTCCGGCCATTAAACGTCCGGACAGTAACCTACAACAAGACCGCCTGGCACGTTCCGAGCAGGCGTAGCAATGCGGCCGCAACCCCAGCCCTCGCAAAAATGCGACGTTAGTGCTTCGCGTACATAACTACGCTCCAGAAATACCATGGGTACAGGGGGAGGGGCACCATCACGGCACGCCCGAAACACGGCTTAAACCGTACTAGGGGCTGCCGATTTTTTAATTTTCCCTTACTTTCAGGACTCCATTCTTCGGAAGGCCTGTTCGGCAGTTCAATTGCCGCACAAACGATGCAAGAACCAGGGAAGCAGACAAGCCACGCCGCATTACGGAACTCCTAGGTGGTCTCTATCACGAGCAGTATACCTGTTTCGCATACCATTCCGCAGCCTGCCCCTGGAACGGACATGTTAAATAGTCCAACCTTTTGCTTACCGCATTATTTGTATCGTTCTGCTTTGATTGCAGCCCTTTTTAATAAACAATGCATAGCTTTTGTCTATTTCTGCATTACTCTTTTTTTTACAAATATATGTTCCTTAACGACATGTTGAACCCGTACACTTTGGTACGGCCAAAATACGCCAGGGGCTTTAGTACCCCACAATATGGTGTGAGAAGTCCGAACACTTTAACAAGTGCGGCACCCCAAACTTATAGCATTATATGCATCGGCTCTGAATCATGTCTTGGGTCAATAGTTGGGTTTGCCCGGCTCCTATGTTTTGGTGCCTTACGTTCCGCTATATCGGCTAAGGTAGCACTAGGAGAACTACTGCGATTGTGCCCCAGTTGAGCTGGGTCGAGCACCTTAGTAGAGAAAGCTAAAACTGATTGTCATGATGAAGCGAGAGTTGGTCGCTGTTCAAGAGGTTTTTCGAGTCCCTAAAGACTTATGCCGCTTAGAGCAAGGAGTCGGCTTTGTCCGGCCAAGGCGTGGATAGCGCCCCGAACTCGGTCTTCCGAATACCAGGGGCTTCGCTGAAATTTAAAATTATAGAATTCTATGGCTAAGTGAGATTGTTCATGCATTATAGTCCGATTGCCTTGTTCGTTGTGCTGAGCGCCTCCCTCGAAGGACCCAAACACGGGAAAAAGAGCGCTCAGGTTTATCCCCGAACACCCCAGCACTAGCGGCACGGGTGCAGAAGCCGACGACTCGCCATCTCTCAGAATTGATAAACAGCCGCATAGAAGGTAATATTTTAAATTCCAACAGCATTGCTTAGCGCATATGAACAAGTTTTCAGCGCACAGGACAAAACGAGCGAGTTTTACTCAAAAATTACATCCCTGGAACATTCATCCGCCACAAGGTGGGCACCCTTCAGAACATCCGTATAATAATTCTCAGGCTTGCGATGCTCTTTCCCCGGCGGTGGCCCATCCTTCATAAGCTTCTCAGCATCCAGCTTGCCCCAGTGCACCTTAGCATGGGCAAGGGCCCTACGGGCACCTTCAATGCAGATGGAGCGCTTGATGACTTCGAGCCTTGGACAGGCCCCCACGAGCCGCCGCACCAGCCCGAAATAGCTCCCAGGCAGAGCCTCTCCAGGCCACAGCCGAACTATGAGGCCCTTCATGGCCTGTTCGGCCGCCTTGTGGAGCTCGACCAGTTGCTTCAGCTGGTCGCTCAGGGGCATGGGGTGTCCAGCCTCAGCATACTGAGACCAGAACACCTTCTCTGTCGAGCTGCCCTCCTCGGCTCGATAGAATGCGGCGGCATCGGACACGCTACGGGGAAGATCTGCGAATGCTCCTGGAGAGCTACGGATTCGGGTAAGTAACAAGTAACTCACGTTTATGTGTTTGCTTTGCATAAAGAATGCCTTACCCGCCGCTATCTTTTTCACCGCATCCAACTCCTGGAGGGTCTTCTGGGATTCGGCCTTGGCAAACATGGCATTTTCAATAGCCATCGCGAGCTCGGACGCTCGCGTCTTTGAGTCAAGCTCCAAACTCTCATGTTTTTTCATGAGAGCCTGGAGCTCTTGCCGCACCTTGCCAACCTGGGCCTCATACTTCTCCCGCTCGGTGCGCTCCGTGGCCACCCTCTTCTTGGCCTCGACCAGCGCTTGCTTAAGGGTCGCCACCTCAGACATGGCCCCTACAATAGCCATGATAATCCTGTCATTTTTTTGCAATTGTACTTTTTTTATCTATATTTAAACAAGGTATTTCTTACCTTCCTTGTCCTCAAGCTGCTTCTTGGCACGCCCGAGCTCTTGCTCGGACTGCTCGAGGTTCTTCTTTAGCGTGTCCACCTCCGCAGTCAGTGCGGCGGACGCCAGCAGAGAAGCCTGCATATGCATATTGACTCCTTTTTGTTAGACTCCTGCGAATTTCATTTGATCCTCTATTCGGCTTTTCTTCCCGAACGCCAAACAGAGCATCAGGGGCTACTGTCTATGCGGTAATATTATTTACACATTATTTACTTACCTCAAATCCTGTTAAAAGGCTAGCACAAGCTTCAGTCAGTCCACTCTTGGCGGACTGAACCTTCTGGACCACCGCACTCATAATGGTGCGGTGCTCCTCGTCGATGGAGGTGCCTTTGAGCGCCTCCAACAGATTGTCCGGCGCTTCCGATTGGACGGGGGTCACCGGCATGGTGGGCTTTCTCCTCTTGGAAGGAGGTCGCCTGCCGGACTCTGGAACCTTTCAAGGATCCGAAGCGGTGTCCGGCCTAGAGCCGGACTTGGAGCCCTGGGGGGTTTTATCCCCTTTACTCCTGGAGTCTGGGAGGTCGCCTTGCGGCGCCTCCAGGACCACCTCCTCCTGGCTTGGAACCTGTTGGGACAACACTTCGGCGTCGTCCGTAGGGCGGAGGGAGGTAGCCGTCGGAAGCGAATTCACATTCGAAGAGTCCAGTGAACCGCTCAACGACGCGCCGAGCCGGTCTTTGGGTGGGCTGCATAATCATATTCGACATAAGGGAAAGATGTGCAATAAAGGAATACTATGAATTACTCTGGTATCCGGATACTTACGATTTCGCCAGGGGCTTGGCCCTGAGCGGCCACTCCTCTCCGCCGTCGTCGGCATCGGTGGAGTAGTCCGGAGGAAGGGTTTTTCCCTTCTTGGACCCTTCGGCCTCCCTAGAGAGGGCGGCCTTCCTTTTCTTCTCTCCCCCCGCTGGAGGGGGAGAGGTCTCTTCTTCCTCCTCCTCAACTTCAAGGGAGGAATGCGCCTTGGAGCCGTCGGATGATGAACCCGACACCTCCTGGCGCCGGGCACTTTTTTGAGTCCCCGTGGCCTTCTTCATGGCCTTCTTCTTCAGCACCACATAGGGTGCCGGAACCAGCAGCTTCGCCAAGCGGGCATCGGCTGGATCTTCGGGCAAAGGAGCCGAACAGTCGATCTGTCCGGACTTCGCCTGCCAATCCTGTCAAAGGTAAGGGAGCTTAGATCCCGCATAGAGTTAAACTATGAAAAACTAAAGCCCTGTAAAAGGTACAAAGAACTTACCGCGCTAGCGCGACGCTGCACGCTGAATCCACGATCCTCGGTAGCGGATGCGGGAGCCTCGGCGCCCTTGAAAAGCACCTTCCAGGCATCTTCGTATGTCGTGTCTAAGAGCCTGCTCAGAGTTCTGTGCTGCGCCGTGTTGAACTCCCACAGATTGAAGGCCCGTTGTTGACACGGGAGGATCCGGCGGACGAGTATAACCTGGACTACATTGACAAGCTTGAGTTGCTTGTCCACCAGGGTTTGGATGCATGTTTGCAGTCCAGTCACCTCTCCTTTTCTGCCCCATGACAGGCCCGTCTCTTTCCAGGACGTGAGCCGCATTGGGGGTCTGGACCGGAACTCGAGGGCTGCGACCCACTCAGGGTCGCGTGGCTCGGTGATGTAAAACCACCCCGATTGCCACCCCTTCAGGGTCTCCACAAAGGAGCCCTCGAGCCATAATTCGTTGGGCATCTTGCCCACCATGGCGCCTCGGCACTCCGCCTGGTTGCCGCGCACCACCTTCGGCTTCACATTGAAAGTCTTGAGCCATAGGCCGAAATGGCGGCGGATGCAGAGGAAAGCCTCGCACAGGACGATAAACGCCGAGATGTTGAGGATGAAGTTCGGTGCCAGATCATGGAAATCCAGGCCGTAGTAGAACATGGGTCCCCGGACGAATGGGTGGATAGGAAAGCCCAGTCCGCGGAGGAAGTGGGGAAGGAATACTACCCTCTCATGGGGCCTTGGGGTGGGGAGGAGTTGCCCCTCTTCGGGAAGCCGGTACGCGATGTCGTTAGACAAGTATCCGGCCTTCCTCAGTTTTTTGATGGGTCCCTCCGTGACGGAGGAGACCATCCACTTGCCTCCCGCTCCGGACATGGCTGGAGAAGGTTGAGGTGGGGAGTGCGGACTTGGGCGCTGGAGCTTGAGTGCGCGAAAATGGATAGGCAAAGGAGGAAGAAGGCGTAGGTGAAAAGGTGGATCCTTATCCCCTTATATGGGTGGACGCAACAACGTGTCCCCACCAGCCTGGTAAACTCGCTTATATCCAAGCGCCGTAATCAATGGCACAGTTGGGTTACCCACGCCCGTATTGATGAGAATCCCGGAATAAGGGGACACGATCTCTGCGTTAACAAGACGTGCCAAGGAAACCGCCTCGCATGACGCGCTGAGGTGGGATAATAAAACGAATAAAGGCTTGGCCGTGGGGCGTCACACTACGGAATATGTCAGCAGATTAGATTTGTGTAAATATTATTCTTGGCAATATGTGGAAACTTATTTTGCAGAGCCGGACACTATCTTTGTGTTCAAAATCTTCTATGAAGTACTTGGAGGAGGAATACGCCTTGCAATGCCAAAGACAATCTGCGCGACGGACTCGTCGTCATTGAAGCCTGGTTCAGGGGCTACTGAGGGAGTCCTGGATTAGGGGGTGTCCGGATGGCCGGACTATACCTTCAGCCAGACTCCTGGACTATGAAGATACAAGATTGAAGACTTCGTCCTGTGTCCGGAAGGGACTTTCCTTGGCGTGGAAGGCAAGCTTGGCGATACGAATATGTAGATCTCCTACCATTGTAACCGACTTTGTGTAACCCTAACCCTCTCTGGTGTCTATATAAACCGAACGGTTTTAGTCCGTAGGACAACATACAGAACAACAATCATACCATAGGCTAGCTTCTAGGGTTTGGCCTCTCCGATCTCGTGGTAGATCTACTCTTGTACTACCCATATCATCAATATTAATCAAGCAGCTAGGGTTTGGCCTCTCCGATCTCGTGGTAGATCTACTCTTGTACTACCCATATCATCAATATTAATCAAGCAGGACGTAGGGTTTTACCTCCATCAAGAGGGCCCGAACCTGGGTAAAACTTCGTGTCCCTTGCCTCCTGTTACCATCCGGCCTAGACGCACAGTTCGGGACCCCCTACCCGAGATCCACCGGTTTTGACACCAACACTCGCAGATACGCTCTATCTCCGATTTCATAGACTCTTCTGTCGGGACTGAGCTACCTTCAGTCTATCTCGAATTAGTTTAACCTTCTCTTCTGATTCCTTAATCAAATCTGGTCCAAACAACTGGCGGTCTCCAACTTCATCCCACATCAACGGTGTTTGGCATCTTCTCCCATACAATGCTTCGAACGGTGCCATCTTCAAACTGGCTTGGTAGTTGTTGTTGTATGAGAACTCTGCGTAGGCTAGATTATCGTCCCAACTAGATCCGTAGTCTAATGCACAAGCTCTGAACATGTCCTCCAGAATCTGATTGACTCTCTCAGTCTGTCCATCTGTCTGCGGATGAAAAGCTGTACTGAACTCCAGTCTAGCACCCAAAGTCTGGTGCAACTGATGCCAAAATTTTGAAGTAAACTGCGTTCCTCTATCTGACACGATGGTCCTTGGAACTCCATGCAGACATACGATCTTGGTCATGTATATCTTGGCCAACTTTGCACTTGTATACGTGGTTTTTACGGGGATAAAGTGAGCCACTTTCGTCAAGCGATCCACTACTACCCATATAGAATCATAACCTGATTTGGTCCTGGGCAATCCGGTGATAAAATCCATGCCAAGCTTATCCCACTTCCATTCGGGTATCGGCATAGGCTGTAACAATCTTGCTAGCTTCTGATGTTCCGCCTTCACTCTCTGACATACATCACAGACGGCTACATACTCGGCAATTATCCTTCTTCATACCCGCCCACCAAAAACGCTCCTTCAAATCCAAATACATCTTGGTGTTTCCGGGGTGTATCGAGTATGGCGAGTCATGAGCTTCCTGTAATATCAACTTCCTAATCTCTGCATTATTGGGCACATAAATACGGTCCTAAAACCACAAGGTGTCGTGCTCGTCCTCATGAAAACCTTTGGCTTTGCCTTCACCCATTTTCTCCTTTATCTCAGTGATCTCTTTGTCATCCTTCTGAGCTTCTCAAATCTTTTCCAATAGTGTTGCTTTAACCTCCAATGTTGCCAAAAACCCTTGAGGAATTATTTCCAATCAAAGTTCCCTAAGATCCTCGGCTAACTCCTTTGGCATCCCTCCACTTACGAGGGTGTTAACATAACTCTTACAGCTCAAAGCATCTGCTACGACATTGGCCTTTCCTGGATGATAATTCAGCTTCATATCATAATTCTTTATGAGCTCCAACCATCTCCTTTGCCTAAGGTTAAGCTCCTTCTGTGTGAAGGTGTACTTCAAACTATTGTGATCCGTGTATACATCGCAACAGTTTCCGATGAGAAAATGTCTCCAAGTCTTCAATGCATGCACTACGGCTGCTAACTCCAAATCATGCGTGGCATAATTTAACTCATGCGGTTTTAGTTGTCGTGAGGCATACGAAACAACTCTTCCGTCCTGCATCATTACTCCTCCAAGTCCTAAGTGAGAAGCATCGCAATACACTTGGAAGTCCTTGCGTATATCCGGCAGAATCAGCACTGGGGCTGTAGTCAAACGTTTCTTCAACTCCTGGAAACTTGCTTCACATTCTCCAGTCCAATGGAATTTGGTGTCCTTCTTCAACAACGTCGTCATAGGCTTCGCAATCTTAGAGAAATTTTCAATAAATCTCTGATAATATCCCGCGATTCCAAGAAAACTGTGGATCTCTCCAACTGAGGTGGGTGCCAACCACTCAGTGACTGACTGAACCTTGGTTGGGTCCACTGCTATACCCTCTCCTGATATAACATGTCGAAGAAATCCAACTTCCTTCAACCAAAACTCACATTTGCTGAACTTGGCATACAACTAATGTTCCCTGAGCTTATCGAGAACTAAACGTAAATGTTCCTTGTGCTCCTCTTCACTCTTCGAGTATACCAAGATATCGTCAATGAACACCACAACAAACTTATCCAAGAACTCCATGAACACCTTGTTCATCATACTCATGAAATAGGCAGGGCGTTAGTCAATCCAAAAGAGATGACCGTATACTCATACATCCTGTAGCTTGTGGTGAAAGTTGTCTTAGGTATATCCTTCTCTCGAATCTTTAGCTAGTGATATCCTGATCGCAGATCGATCTTAGAAAACAATTTAGCTCCTGTCAACTGGTCAAATAAATCATTGATCATCGACAGGGGGTACTTGTTCTTAATCGTCACTTCACTCAATGCACGGTAATCAACAACCATTCTTAGAGACTTATCCTTCTTCTCAACCAAAAGCACTGGGGCTCCCCATGGTGATGAAATCCTTCGAATATAACCTTTCTCCAACAACTCCTTAATCCGCTTCTTGATCTCTTCTAGATCGTTTGCGGGCATTCGGTAGGGTCTCTTTGATATTGGCCCGGTACCTGGCAATAGTTCTATCAAAACTCGATGTCTCGATCCGGTGGCATGCCTGGTAACTCCTCTGGAAAAACATATGGGTAATCCTTCACTACAGGAACTTCCTCCTGAACAACTCCCGTGAGGGTATTTACTTGGCTCCTCCTAGGCGCATGCCTAGATACATACTTGATCCTTTTTCCCTCCGGGGTGGTGGGAAAAATTGACTTACTCGCGCAATCGATGTTTCCCCCATACATAGATAGCCAATCCATTCCCAATATCGCATCCAATCCTTGTGACTCCAAAATTATCAAGTCTGAGGGGAAAACATGGCTTCCAATGGTTAATGGTATCTGAAAACATCCATTGCTTGCCATATACTCAGCTCCGGGTGAGGTTACTAGCATAGGTGTCCTAAGAACTTTAGTGGGCAGTTTATACTTATCGACGAATTGCGTAGTTGTTGAATGTTGTCACCATCAACTGCATGCTCATCTCATCATTCAGCCCTTCCATAAACTTCTCCTGCTTTGCGACATCTATGGCCACATCATCAGGGGCATAACGAGATAGCTTACTAAATTCATCCATGTACTGCCCAGCAGTACGGTTCCCTTGGCATAAGTTGTGAAACTCACGCTTCTTCATACTCATAGCTCTAGTTGAGACATGGGCTGTGCGGAATGCTTGCTGAAACTGATCCCATGTAACAATGGCTATAGGATAGGTGACGATGTAATTCTCCCACCACGAGGCTGCTGGTCCATCCAACTGATGTGCGGCAAATCACACCTTCTCAGCATCTGTGCATCCTGCAGCGGTCAACTCCCTTCCAATCCCGCGGAGCCAATCATCTGCCACTATCGGCTCGGTGCTACTGGAGAATACCGGCGGCTGCAACCTCGGAAAACGGGCTAAGTTGTCAATTGGTAGTGGTGGCGGTGGATTGTTGTTGTTGTTGCCTTGGTTCCGTACTAACAACTGCATCAATGTATTCTGCTGCTGGATCAACTGAGTGAGCTCCGGTGGAAAGGTAAATTCAGGGTGCTGGAAATATGCCCTAGAGGCAATCGTAAAATGGTTATTATTATATTTCCTTGTTCATGATAATTGTCTATTCTTCATGCTATAATTGTGTTATCCAGAAATCGTAATAAATGTGTGAATACATAGACCACAACATGTCCCTAGTGAGCCTCTAGTTGACTAGCTCGTTGATCAATAGATGATTACGGTTTCCTGACCATGGACATTGGATGTCATTGATAATGGGATCACATCATTAGGAGAATGATGTGATGGACAAGACCCAATCCTAAGCATAGCACAAGATCGTGTAGTTCGTCTGCTAAAGCTTTTCTAATGTCAAGTATCTTTTCCGTAGACCATGAGATTGTGCAACTCCCGGATACCGTAGGAATGCTTTGGGTGTGCCAAACGTCACAACGTAATTGGGTTCTTATAAAGGTGCACTACGGGTATCTCCGAAAGTATCTGTTCGGTTGGCACGAATCAAAACTCAGATTTGTCACTCCGTATGAGGAGAGGTATCTCTAGGCTCACTCGGTAGGACATCATCGTAATGAGTAAAGAGACTTGCTGTAACGAGATTGAACAAGGTATCGGTATACCGACGATTGAATCTCGGGAAAGTGCTATACCGGTAGACAAAGGGAATTCTATATGGGATTGATTGAATCCTCAACATCTTGGTTAATCTAATGAGATCATCATGGAACATGTGGGAGCCAACATGGGTATCCAGATCCCGTTGTTGGTTATTGGCTGGAGAGATGTCTCGGTCATATCTGCATGATTCCCGAACCCGTAGGGTCTACACACTTAAGGTTCGATGACACTAGGGTTATAGGGAAAGTTTGTATGTGGTTACCGAATGTTGTTCGGAGTCCCGGATGAGATCCTGGACGTAACGAGGAGTTCCGGAATGGTCCACAGACAAAGATTTATATATGGGAAGTCCTTATTCGGTCGCCGAGAGTGTTGGGGGGTTTATCGGTATTGTACGGGGACCACCGAAAGGGTTCCGGGGGTCCACCGGGAGGGTCCACCTGCCCCGGAGGGCCCTATGGGCTGAATATGGAAGGGGAACCAGCCCCTAGGTGGGCTGGGCGCCAAACCCCTAGGGCTCATGCGCCTAGGGTTTGGGGGAAACCAAAAGGGGGTGCCCCCCTTGGCTTGGGGGGCAAGCCTCCCCCCTTGGCCGCCGCCCCCTCCCCTCTAGATCCATCTGGAGGGGGCCGCCCCCCTATCCCTTGCCCCTATAAATAGAGGGGAGGTGGGAGGGCAGCCGCACCACATCCAAGGCGCAGCCCTTCCCCTCCCCAACACCTCCTCCTCCTCCCGCGACTCTTGGTGAAGCCCTGCCGGAGTACCACGCTGCTCCAACACCACCACGATGTCGTGCAGCTGCTGGACGGATTGTTCCCCAACATCTCCCTCTCTCCTTGCTGGATCAAGGCATGGGAGACGTCATCGGGCTACACGTGTGTTGAACGCGGAGGCATCGTTGTTCGGCGCTTGGATCGGAATCTACCGCGATCTGAATCGCCACGAGTATGACTCCCTCATCCGCGTTCTTGTAACGCTTCCGTGTCGCGATCTTCAAGGGTATGAAGATGCACTCCCCCCCCTCTCTCTCTCGTTGCTAGTTTCTCCATAGATTGATCTTGGTGATGCATAGAAAATTTTAAATTTCTGCAACGATCCCCAACAGTGGCATCATGAGCTAGGTCTATGCGTAGTTTCTATGCACGAGTAGAACACAAGTTGTTGTGGGCGTCCATTTTTTCAATTTACTTGCCGTTACTAGTCTTAGCTTGATTCCACGGCATCATGGGATGAAGCGGCCCGGACCGACCTTACACGTACTCTTACGTGAGACTGGTACCACCGACTGACATGCACTACTTGCATAAGGTGGCTAGCGGGTGTCTGTCTCTCCCACTTTAGTCGGATCGGATTCGATGAAAAGGTTCCTTATGAAGGGTAAATAGAAATTTCATATCACGTTGTGGTTTTGGCGTAGGTAAGAAACGTTCTTGCTAGAAACCTATAGCAGCCACGTAAAAACTTGCAACAACAATTAGAGGACGTCTAACTTGTTCTTGCAGCATATGTCGTGTGATGTGATATGGCCAAAAGGATGTGATGAATGATATATGTGATGTATGAGATTGATCATGTTCTTGTAATAGGAATCACGACTTGCATGTCGATGAGTATGACAACCGGCAGGAGCCATAGGAGTTGTCTTAATTTATTTATGACCTGCGTGTCAACAAAAACATCATGTAATTACTTTACTTTATCGCTAACCGTTAGCCATAGTAGTAGAAGTAATAGTTGGCGAGACAACTTCATGAAGACACGATGATGGAGATCATGATGATGGAGGTCATGGTGTCATGCCAGTGATGATGATGATCATGGCGCCCCGAAGATGGAGATCGAAAAGGAGCAAAATGATATTGGCCATATCATGTCACTATTTGATTGCATGTGATGTTTATCATGTTTGACATCTTATTTTCTTAGAACGACGGTAGCATAAATAAGATGATCCCTCGCAATAATTTCAAGAAAGTGTTCCCCCTAATTGTGCACCGTTGCTAAGGTCCGTTGTTCCGAAGCACCACGTGATGATCGGGTGTGATAGGTTCTAACGTTCGCATACAACGGGTGTAAGCCAGATTTACACACGCAATGCACTTAGGTTGACTTGACGAGCCTAGCATGTACATACATGGCCTCGGAACACGGATGACCGAAAGGTCAAACATGAGTTGTATAGAAGATACGATCAACATGAAGATGTTCACCGATGATGACTAGTCCGTCTCACGTGATGATCGGACACGGCCTAGTTGACTCGGATCATGTATCACTTAGATGACTAGAGGGATGTCAATCTGACTGGGAGTTCATTAAATAATTTGATTAGATGAACTTAATTATCATGAACATAGTCTAAAACTTTGCAATATGTCTTGTAGATCAAATGGCCCACGCTAATGTTTCCCTCGACTTCAACACGTTCCTAGAGAAAACCAAGCTAAAAGACGATGGCAGCAACTACACGGACTGGGTCCGTAACCTGAGGATTATGCTCATAGCTGCCAAGAAAGCATATGTCCTTGAAGCACCGCTAGGTGACGCACCTGTTTTCCCAGCAACTCAAGACGTTATGAACGTCTGGCAGTCGCGTAGTGATGATTACTCCCTGGTTTCAGTGCGGCATGCTTTACAGCTTAGAACCGGGGCTCCAAAAGCATTTTGAGCAACACGGAGCATATGCGATGTTCCAAGAGCTAAAAATGGTTTTCCAAGCTCATGCCCGAGTCGAGAGATATGAAGTCTCCGACAAGTTCTATAGTTGTAAGATGGAGGAGAATAGTTCTGTCAGCGAGCACATACTCAAAATGTCTGGGTTGCACAACCGCTTGTCTCAGCTGGGAGTCAATCTCCCGGATGACGCGGTCGTTGACAGAATCCTTCAGTCGCTTCCACCAAGCTACAAGAGCTTTGTGATGAACTTCAATATGCAGGGGCTGGAGAAGACCATTCCTGAGGTATATTCAATGCTCAAATCAGCGGAGGTGGAGATCAAAAAGGAACATCAAGTGTTGCTGGTGAATAAAACCACTAAGTTCAAGAAAGGCAAGGGTAAAAAGAACTTCAAGAAGGATGGCAAGGGAGTTGCCGTGCCCGGTAAGCAAGCTGCCGGGAAGAAGCTAAAGAATGGACCCAAGCCTGAGACTGATTGCTTTTATTGCAAGGGAAACAGTCACTGGAAGCGGAACTGCCCCAAGTACTTAGTGGATAAGAAGGCCGACAATGCCAAAGGTATATGTGATATACATGTTATTGATGTGTACCTAACCAGCGCTCGTAGTAGCTCCTGGGTATTTGATACCGGTGCGGTTGCTCATATTTGTAACTCAAAACAGGAGCTGCGGAATAAGCGGAAACTGGCGAAGGACGAGGTGACGATGTGCATCGGGAATGGTTCCAAGGTCGATGTGATCGCCGTCGGCACGCTGCCTCTACATTTACCTATGGGATTAGTTTTAAACCTCAATAATTGTTATTTAGTACCAGCTTTGAGCATGAACATTATATCTGGATCTCGTTTAATGCGAGATGGGTACTCATTTAAATCCGAGAATAATGGTTGTTCCATTTATATGAGAGATATGTTTTATGGTCATGCCCCGCTGGTCAATGGTTTATTCTTGTTTAATCTTGAATGTGATGTTACACATGTTCATAGTGTGAATACCAAGAAGTGTAAGGTTGATAATGATAGTCCCACATACTTGTGGCACTGCCGCCTTGGTCACATTGGTGTCAAACGCATGAAGAAACTCCATGCAGATGGACTTTTGGAGTTTCTTGATTATGAATCATTTGAAACATGCGAACCATGCCTCATGGGCAAAATGACCAAGACTCCATTCTCCGGAACAATGGAGCGAGCGACCAACTTATTGGAAATCATACATACTGATGTGTGCTTTCCAATGAGCGTTGAGGCTCGCGGTGGCTATCTTATGTTCTCACCCTCACTGATGACTTGAGTAGATATGGGTATGTCTACTTAATGAAACACAAGTCTGAGACCTTTGAAAAATTCAAGGAATTTCAGAGTGAGGTTGAGAATCAATGTGACAGGAAAATAAAGTTCTTACGATCAGATCGTGGGGGAGAATATTTGAGTCACGAATTTGGCATGCACTTAAGGAAATGTGGAATTGTTTCACAACTCACGCCGCCTGGAACACCTCAACTTAATGGTGTGTCCGAATGTTGCAATCGCACTCTATTGGATATGGTGCGATCGATGATGTCTCTTACCGACCTACCGCTATCATTTTGGGGTTATGCTTTAGAGACTGCCGCATTCACTTTAAATAGGGCTCCATTGAAATCCATTGAGACGACACCGTATGAATTATGGTTTGGGAAGAAACCTAAGCTACCATTTCTAAAAGTTTGGGGATGCAATGCTTATGTCAAGAAACGTCAACCTAAAGAGCTCGAACCCAAGTCGAAAAAATGCGTCTTCATAGGATACCCTAAGGAAACTATTGGGTAGACCTTCTACCTCAGATCTGAAGGCAAGATCTTTGTTGCCAAGAATGGATCCTTTCTAGAGAAAGAGTTTCTCTCGAAAGAAGTAAGTGGGAGGAAAGTAGAACTTGATGAAGTACTGCCTCTTGAACCGGAAAGTGGCGTAGCTCAAGAAAATGTTGTTGTGGTGCCTGCACCGACTAGAGAGGAATTTAATGATGATGATCATGAAACTTTGGATCAAGTTGCTACTGAACTTCGTAGGTCCACAAGGACACGTTCCGCACTAGAGTGGTACGGCAACCCTATCCTAGAAATCATGTTGTTAGACAACGGTGAACCTTCGAACTATGAAGAAGCGTTGGCGGGCCCGGATTCTGACAAATGGCTGGAAATCATGAAATCCGAGATAGGATCCATGTATGAAAATGAAGTATGAACTTTGACTGACTTGCCCGATTATCGGCGAGCCATATAAAATAAATGGACGTTTAAGAAGAAGACATACACGGATGATAATGTGACCATGTATAAGGCTTGGCTTGTCGCTAAGGGTTATTGACAAGTTCAAGGGGTTGACTACGATGAGACTTTCTCACCCGTAGCGAAGCTGAAGTCCATCCGAATCATGTTAGCAATTGGCGCATTCTATGATTATGAGATATGGCAAATGGACGTCAAAACGGCATTCCTTAATGGTTTCCTTAAGGAAGAATTGTATATGATGCAGCCAGAAGGTTTTGTCGATCCTAAGAATGCTAACGAGGTGTGCAAGCTCCAACGCTCAATCTATGGGCTGGTGCAAGCATCTCGGAGTTGGAACATTCGATTTGATGAGATGATCAAAGCGTTTGGGTTTACGCAGACTTATGGAGAAGCCTGTGTTTACAAGAAAGTGAGTGGGAGCTCTGTAGCATTTCTCATATTATATGTGGATGACATACTATTGATGGGAAATGATATAGAATTCTTGGAAAGCATAAAGGCCTACTTGAATAAGTATTTTTCAATGAAGGACCTTGGAGAAGTTGCTTATATATTAGGCATCAAGATCTATAGAGATAGATCGAGACGCCTCATTGGTCTTTCACAAAGAACGTACCTTGACAAGATATTGAAGAAGTTCAATATGGATCAGTCCAAGAAGGGGTTCTTGCCTATATTGCAAGGTGTGAGATTGAGCACGGCTCAATGCCCGACCACGGCAGAAGATAGAGAAAAGATGAGTGTCATCCCCTATGTCTCGGCTATAGGGTCTATTATGTACGCCATGTTGTGTACCAGACCTGATGTAAACCTTGTCGTAAGTTTGGTAGGAAGTTACCAAAGTAATCCCGTCATGGAACACTGGACGGCGGTCAAGAATATCCTAAAGTACCTAAAAAGGACTAAGGATATGTTTCTCGTTTATGGAGGTGACGAAGAGCTCGTCGTAAAGGGTTACGTCGATGCTTGCTTCGACACAGATCTGGATGACTCCAAGTCACAAACCGGATACGTGTATATTTTGAATGGTGGGGCAGTCAACTTGTGTAGTAGCAAGCAAAGCGTCATGGCGGAATCTACATGTGAAGTGGAGTACATGGCAGCCTCGGAGGCAGCACATGAAGCAATCTGGATGAAGGAGTTCATTACTGACCTAGGAGTTATTCCCAATGCATCGGGCCCGACGACTCTCTTCTATGACAACACTGGAGCCATTGCCCTTGCCAAGGAGCCTAGGTTTCACAAGAAGACCAGGCATATCAAGCGTCGCTTCAACTCCATTCGTGAAAATGTTCAAAACGGAGACATAGATATTTGTAAAGTGCGTATGGACCTGAATGTCGTAGATCCCTTGACTAAACCACTTCCACGAGAAAAACATGATCAACACCAGAACTCTATGGGTGTTCGATTCATCATAATGTAACTAGATTATTGACTCTAGTGCAAGTGGGGGACTGTTGGAAATATGCCCTAGAGGCAATAATAAAATGGTTATTATTATATTTCCTTGTTCATGATAATTGTCTATTGTTCATGCTATAATTGTGTTATCCGGAAATCATAATACATGTGTGAATACATAGACCACAACATGTCCCTAGTGAGCCTCTAGTTGAGTAGCTCATTGATCAATAGATGGTTCCGGTTTCCTGACCATGGACATTGGATGTCATTGATAATGGGATCACATCATTAGGAGAATGATGTGATGGACAAGACCCAATCCTAAGCATAGCACAAGATCATGTAGTTCTTCTGCTAAAGCTTTTCTAATGTTAAGTATCTTTTCCTTAGACCATGAGATTGTGCAACTCCCGGATACCGTAGGAATGCCAAATGTCACAACGTAACTGGGTTGCTATATAGGTGCACTACGGGTATCTCCGAAAGTATCTGTTCGGTTGGCACGAATCAAAACTCGGATTTGTCACTCCGTATGAGGAGAGGTATCTCTGGGCCCTCTCGGTAGGACATCATCGTAATGAGATCAATGTGACTAAGGGATTGGTCATGGGATGATGTGTTACGGAATGAGTAAAGAGACTTGCTGTAACGAGATTGAACAAGGTATCGGTATACCGACGATCGAATCTCGGGCAAGTGCTATACCGGTAGACAAAGGGAATTCTATATGGGATTGATTGAATCCTCAACATCTTCGTTAATCTAATGAGATCATCATCGAACATGTGGGAGCCAACATGGGTATCCAGATCCCGCTGTTGGTTATTGGCTGGAGAGATGTCTCGGTCATATCTGCATAATTCCCGAACCCGTAGGGTCTACACACTTAAGGTTCGATGACACTAGGGTTGTAGGGAAAGTTTGTATGTGGTTACCGAATGTTGTTCGGAGTCCCGGATGAGATCTTGGACATAACGAGGAGTTCCGGAATGGTCCAGAGACAAAGATTTATATATGGGAAGTCCTTATTCGGTCGCCGGAAGTGTTGGGGGGTTTATCGGTATTGTACGGGGACCACTGAAAGGGTTCCGGGGGTCCACCGGGAGGGTCCACCTGCCCCGGAGGGCTCTATGGGCTGAATATGGAAGGGAAACCAGCCCCTAGGTGGGCTGGGCGCCAAACCCCTAGGGCCCATGCGCCTAGGGTTTGGGGGAACCCTAAAGGGGGTGCCCCCCTTGGCTTGGGGGGCAAGCCTCCCCCCTTGGCCGCCGCCCCCTCCCCTCTAGATCCATCTGGAGGGGGCCGCCCCCCTATCCCTCGCCCCTATAAATAGAGGGGAGGTGGGAGGGCAGCCGCACCACATCCAAGGCGCAGCCCTTCCCCTCCCCAACACCTCCTCCTCCTCCCGCGACTCTTGGTGAAGCCCTGCCGGAGTACCACGCTGCTCCAACACCACCACGATGTCGTGCAGCTGCTGGACGGAGTGTTCCCCAACATCTCCCTCTCTCCTTGCTGGATCAAGGCATGGGAGACGTCATCGGGCTACACGTGTGTTGAACGCAGAGGCATCGTTGTTCGGTGCTTGGATCGGAATCTACCGCGATCTGAATCGCCACGAGTATGACTCCCTCATTCGCGTTCTTGTAACGCTTCCGTGTCGCGATCTTCAAGGGTATGAAGATGAACTCCCCCCCCTCTCTCTCTCGTTTCTAGTTTCTCCATAGATTGATCTTGGTGATGCATAGAAAATTTTAAATTTCTGCAACGATCCCCAACAGTGGCATCATGAGCTAGGTCTATGCGTAGTTTCTATGCACGAGTAGAACACAAGTTGTTGTGGGCGTCGATTTTTTCAATTTACTTGCCGTTACTAGTCTTAGCTTGATTCCACGGCATCATGGGATGAAGCGCCCCGGACCGACCTTACACGTACTCTTACGTGAGACTGGTACCACCGACTGACATGCACTACTTGCATAAGGTGGCTAGCGGGTGTCTGTCTCTCCCACTTTAGTCGGATCGGATTCGATGAAAAGGTTCCTTATGAAGGGTAAATAGAAATTTCATATCACGTTGTGGTTTTGGCGTAGGTAAGAAACGTTCTTGCTAGAAACCTATAGCAGCCACGTAAAAACTTGCAACAACAATTAGAGGACGTCTAACTTGTTCTTGCAGCATATGTCGTGTGATGTGATATGGCCAAAAGGATGTGATGAATGATATATGTGATGTATGAGATTGATCATGTTCTTGTAATAGGAATCACGACTTGCATGTCGATGAGTATGACAACCGGCAGGAGCCATAGGAGTTGTCTTAATTTATTTATGACCTGCGTGTCAACATAAACGTCATGTAATTACTTTACTTTATCGCTAACCGTTAGCCATAGTAGTAGAAGTAATAGTTGGCGAGACAACTTCATGAAGACACGATGATGGAGATCATGATGATGGAGGTCATGGTGTCATGCCAGTGATGATGATGATGATCATGGCGCCCCGAAGATGGAGATCAAAAAGGAGCAAAATGATATTGGCCATATCATGTCACTATTTGATTGCATGTGATGTTTATCATGTTTGACATCTTATTTGCTTAGAACGACGGTAGCATAAATAAGTTGATCCCTCGCAATAATTTCAAGAAAGTGTTCCCCCTAATTGTGCACCGTTGCTAAGGTCCGTTGTTCCGAAGCACCACGTGATGATCGGGTGTGATAGGTTCTAACGTTCGCATACAACGGGTGTAAGCCAGATTTACACACGCAATGCACTTAGGTTGACTTGACGAGCCTAGCATGTACATACATGGCCTCGGAACACGGATGACCGAAAGGTCGAACATGAGTTGTATAGAAGATACGATCAACATGAAGATGTTCACCGATGATGACTAGTCCGTCTCACGTGATGATCGGACACGGCCTAGTTGACTCGGATCATGTATCACTTAGATGACTAGAGGGATGTCAATCTGACTGGGAGTTCATTAAATAATTTGATTAGATGAACTTAATTATCATGAACATAGTCTAAAACTTTGCAATATGTCTTGTAGATCAAATGGCCCACGCTAATGTTTCCCTCGACTTCAACACGTTCCTAGAGAAAACCAAGCTAAAAGACGATGGCAGCAACTACACAGACTGGGTCCGTAACCTAAGGATTATGCTCATAGCTGCCAAGAAAGCATATGTCCTTGAAGCACCGCTAGGTGACGCACCTGTTTTCCCAGCAACTCAAGACGTTATGAACGTCTGGCAGTTGCGTAGTGATGATTACTCCCTGGTTTCAGTGCGGCATGCTTTACAGCTTAGAACCGGGGTTCCAAAAGCATTTTGAGCAACACGGAGCATATGCGATGTTCCAAGAGCTAAAAATGGTTTTCCAAGCTCATGCCCGAGTCGAGAGATATGAAGTCTCCGACAAGTTCTATAGTTGTAAGATGGAGGAGAATAGTTCTGTCAGCGAGCACATACTCAAAATGTCTGGGTTGCACAACCGCTTGTCTCAGCTGGGAGTCAATCTCCCGGATGACGCGGTCGTTGACAGAATCCTTCAGTCGCTTCCACCAAGCTACAAGAGCTTTGTGATGAACTTCAATATGCAGGGGATGGAGAAGACCATTCCTGAGGTATATTCAATGCTGAAATCAGCGGAGGTGGAGATCAAAAAGGAACATCAAGTGTTGATGGTGAATAAAACCACTAAGTTCAAGAAAGGCAAGGGTAAAAAGAACTTCAAGAAGGATGGCAAGGGAGTTGCCGTGCCCGGTAAGCAAGCTGCCGGGAAGAAGCTAAAGAATGGACCCAAGCCTGAGACTGATTGCTTTTATTGCAAGGGAAACAGTCACTGGAAGCGGAACTGCCCCAAGTACTTAGCGGATAAGAAGGCCGACAATGCCAAAGGTATATGTGATATACATGTTATTGATGTGTACCTAACCAGCGCTCGTAGTAGCTCCTGGGTATTTGATACCGGTGCGGTTGCTCATATTTGTAACTCAAAACAGGAGCTGCGGAATAAGCGAAGACTGGCGAAGGACGAGGTGACGATGTGCATCGGGAATGGTTCCAAGGTCGATGTGATCGCCGTCGGCACGCTGCCTCTACATTTACCTACGGGATTAGTTTTAAACCTCAATAATTGTTATTTAGTACCAGCTTTGAGCATGAACATTATATCTGGATCTCGTTTAATGCGAGATGGCTACTCATTTAAATCCGAGAATAATGGTTGTTCCATTTATATGAGAGATATGTTTTATGGTCATGCCCCGCTGGTCAATGGTTTATTCTTGTTTAATCTTGAATGTGATGTTACACATGTTCATAGTGTGAATACCAAGAAGTGTAAGGTTGATAATGATAGTCCCACATACTTGTGGCACTGCCGCCTTGGTCACATTGGTGTCAAACGCATGAAGAAACTCCATGCAGATGGACTTTTGGAGTTTCTTGATTATGAATCATTTGACACATGTGAACCATGCCTCATGGGAAAAATGACCAAGACTCCACTCTCCGGAACAATGGAGCGAGCGACCAACTTATTGGAAATCATACATACTGATGTGTGCTTTCCAATGAGCGTTGAGGCTCGCGGTGGCTATCGTTATGTTCTCACCCTCACTGATGACTTGAGTAGATATGGGTATGTCTACTTAATGAAACACAAGTCTGAGACCTTTGAAAAATTCAAGGAATTTCAGAGTGAGGTTGAGAATCAATGTGACAGGAAAATAAAGTTCTTACGATCAAATCGTGGGGGAGAATATTTGAGTCACGAATTTGGCATGCACTTAAGGAAATGTGGAATTGTTTCACAACTCACGCCGCCTGGAACACCTCAACGTAATGGTGTGTCCGAATGTCGCAATCACACTCTATTGGATATGGTGCGATCGATGATGTCTCTTACCGACCTACCGCTATCATTTTGGGGTTATGCTTTAGAGACTGCCGCATTCACTTTAAATAGGGCTCCGTCGAAATCCGTTGAGACGACACCGTATGAATTATGGTTTGGGAAGAAACCTAAGCTACCATTTCTAAAAGTTTGCGGATGCAATGCTTATGTCAAGAAACGTCAACCTGAAGAGCTCGAACCCAAGTCGGAAAAATGCGTCTTCATAGGATACCGTAAGGAAACTATTGGGTAGACCTTCTACCTCAGATCTGAAGGCAAGATCTTTGTTGCCAAGAATGGATCCTTTCGAGAGAAAGAGTTTCTCTCGAAAGAAGTAAGTGGGAGGAAAGTAGAACTTGATGAAGTACTGCCTCTTGAACCGGAAAGTGGCGTAGCTCAAGAAAATGTTGTTGTGGTGCCTGCACCGACTAGAGAGGAATTTAATGATGATGATCATGAAACTTTGGATCAACTTGCTACTGAACTTCGTAGGTCCACAAGGACACATTCCGCACTAGAGTGGTACGGCAACCCTATCCTAGAAATCATGTTGTTAGACAACGGTGAACCTTCGAACTATGAAGAAGCGATGGCGGGCCCGGATTCTGACAAATGGCTGGAAATCATGAAATCCGAGATAAGATCCATGTATGAAAATGAAGTATGAACTTTGACTGACTTGCCCGATTATCGGCGAGCCATATAAAATAAATGGATGTTTAAGAAGAAGACATACACGGATGATAATGTGACCATCTATAAGGCTTGGCTTGTCGCTAAGGGTTATCGACAAGTTCAAGGGGTTGACTACGATGAGACTTTCTCACCCGTAGCGAAGCTGAAGTCCGTCCGAATCATGTTAGCAATTGGCTCATTCTATGATTATGAGATATGGCAAATGGACATCAAAACGGCATTCCTTAATGGTTTCCTTAAGGAAGAATTGTATATGATGCAGCCAGAAGGTTTTGTCGATCCTAAGAATGCTAACGAGGTGTGCAAGCTCCAACGCTCAATCTATGGGCTGGTGCAAGCATCTCGGAGTTGGAACATTCGATTTGATGAGATGATCAAAGCGTTTGGGTTTACGCAGACTTATGGAGAAGCCTGTGTTTACAAGAAAGTGAGTGGGAGCTCTGTAGCATTTCTCATATTATATGTGGATGACATACTATTGATGGGAAATGATATAGAATTCTTGGAAAGCATAAAGGCCTATTTGAATAAGTATTTTTCAATGAAGGACCTTGGAGAAGCTGCTTATATATTAGGCATCAAGATCTATAGAGATAGATCGAGACGCCTCATTGGTCTTTCACAAAGAACGTACCTTGACAAGATATTGAAGAAGTTCAATATGGATCAGTCCAAGAACGGGTTCTTGCCTATATTGCAAGGTGTGAGATTGAGCACGGCTCAATGCCCGACCACGGCAGAAGATAGAGAAAAGATGAGTGTCATCCCCTATGTCTCGGCTATAGGGTCTATTATGTATGCCATGTTGTGTACCAGACCTGATGTAAACCTTGTCGTAAGTTTGGTAGGAAGGTACCAAAGTAATCCCGGCATGGAACACTGGACGGCGGTCAAGAATATCCTAAAGTACCTGAAAAGGACTAAGGATATGTTTCTCGTTTATGGAGGTGACGAAGAGCTCGTCGTAAAGGGTTACGTCGATGCTTGCTTCGACACAGATCTGGATGACTCCAAGTCACAAACCGGATACGTGTATATTTTGAATGGTGGGGCAGTCAACTTGTGTAGTAGCAAGCAAAGCGTCATGGCGGAATCTACATGTGAAGCGGAGTACATGGCAGCCTCGGAGGCAGCACATGAAGCAATCTGGATGAAGGAGTTCATTACCGACCTAGGAGTTATTCCCAATGCGTCAGGCCCGATGACTCTCTTCTGTGACAACACTGGAGCCATTGCCCTTGCCAAGGAGCCTAGGTTTCACAAGAAGACCAGGCATATCAAGCATCGCTTCAACTCCATTCGTGAAAATGTTCAAAATGGAGACATAGATATTTGTAAAGTGCATATGGACCTGAATGTCGTAGATCCCTTGACTAAACCTCTTCCACGAGCAAAAGATGATCAACACCAGAACTCTATAGGTGTTCGATTCATCATAATGTAACTAGATTATTGACTCTAGTGCAAGTGGGGGACTGTTGGAAATATGCCCTAGAGGCAATAATAAAATGGTTATTATTATATTTCCTTGTTCATGATAATTGTCTATTGTTCATGCTATAATTGTGTTATCCGGAAATCATAATACATGTGTGAATACATAGACCACAACATGTCCCTAGTGAGCCTCTAGTTGAGTAGCTCATTGATCAATAGATGGTTCCGGTTTCCTGACCATGGACATTGGATGTCATTGATAATGGGATCACATCATTAGGAGAATGATGTGATGGACAAGACCCAATCCTAAGCATAGCACAAGATCATGTAGTTCTTCTGCTAAAGCTTTTCTAATGTCAAGTATCTTTTCCTTAGACCATGAGATTGTGCAACTCCCGGATACCGTAGGAATGCTTTGGGTGTGCCAAACGTCACAGCGTAATTGGGTTGCTATATAGGTGCACTACGGGTATCTCCGAAAGTATCTGTTGGGTTGGCATGAATCGAGACTGGGATTTGTCACTCCGTATGACGGAGAGGTATCTCTGGGCCCACTCGGTAGGACATCATCGTAATGAGCTCAATGTGACTAAGGGGTTGGTCACTGGATGACGTGTTACGGAACGAGTAAAGAGACTTGCCGTAACGAGATTGAACAAGGTATCATTATACCGATGATCGAATCTCGGGAAAGTGCCATACCGGTAGACAAAGGGAATTGTATACGGGATTGATTGAATCCTCGACATCGTAGTTCATCCGATGAGATCATTGTGGATCATGTGGGATCCAACATGGGTATCCAGATCCCGCTATTGGTTATTGGCTGGAGAGATGTCTCGGTCATGTCTGCATGATTCCCAAACCCGTAGGGTCTACACACTTAAGGTTCGATGACGCTAGGGTTATAGGGAAAGTTTGTACGTGGTTACTGAATGTTCTTCAGAGTCCCGGATGAGATCCTGGATGTAACGAGGAGTTCTAGAATGGTCCGGAGACAAAGATTTATATATGGGAAGTCCTTATTCGGTCGCCGGAAGTGTTCGGGGGTTTATCGGTATTGTACCGGGACCACCGAAAGGGTTCCGGGGGTCCACCGGGAGGGTCCACCTACCCCGGAGGGCCCTATGGGCTGAATATGGAAGGGGAACCAGCCCCTAGGTGGGCTGGGCGCCAAACCCCTAGGGCCCATGCGCCTAGGGTTTGGGGGAACCCTAAAGGGGGCGCCCCCCTTGGCTTGGGGGGCAAGCCTCCCCCCTTGGCCGCCGCCCCCCTCTGGATCCATCTGGAGGGGACCGGCCCCCCTCTCCCTTGCCCCTATAAATAGAGGGGAGGTGGGAGGGCAGCTGCACCACATCCAAGGCGCAGCCCTTCCCCTCCCCAACACCTCCTCCTCCTCTCGCGACGCTTGGCGAAGCCCTGCCGGAGTACCATGCTGCTCCAACACCACCACGCCATCGTGCTGCTGCTGGACGGAGTCTTCCCCAACCTCTCCCTCTCTCCTTGCTGGATCATGGCGTGGGAGACATCATCGGGCTGCACGTGTGTTGAACGCGGAGGCGTCGTTGTTCGTCGCTTGGATCGGAATCTAATGTGATCTGAAACGCCACGAGTATGACTCCCTCATCCGCCTTCTTGCAACGCTTCCGTGTCGCGATCTTCAAGGGTATGAAGATGCACTCCCCTCTCTCTCTCTCGTTGCTAGTTTCTCCATAGATTGATCTTGGTGATGCGTAGAAAATTTTAAATTTCTGCAACGATCCCCAACACAGGGTCACGTCTCGGAGGCATCTGAGGGTTTAGAGGGAAGAGAAACAGAATAGAATGAGGTCTAGTGAGGAAAGCACTACCCATATGCACATGAGACAAACACAATCATATCACTCAATCAATCAAGCAAGGGCATACAAATCAATCTAACTATCTTTATAAAAGTGCTCAGACTACACTAGATACATGGTAGACTACTACTACTGTTTTGGTGGTCATCTAGAAATTTTAATCAGTGGAAGACTCCAGGATGTCTGCTCCAGCTTCGTCTTCAAAGTCATCATCACTACTATCCGGGTCGGAATCGGTGTCATCGATGACGATGTAGTCTTCAGAACGATTCTCCTTAGGTTCGTCGTCTTCTCCTCTTAGCGCGGGGTCTCCCATGAATACTCCTAGCTTCTTTGTCAGGTCGTCATTCATCTCCACTAGTATCGTCATCTCCTCCTCGTATCCATCACGTGTAAACTTGAGTTCTTCTTCAAGCTCAGTGATCCTTGTCATTGCCTTCTTCAAATCTATCATGCCTACGCACATCTGATTCTCCTGGCGACGAATGTGCTGGTTTAACTCCTGGATGAAAGTTGCGATTGATCTATCCTTCCTGGTTCTAATCATCTCCCATTGCTCATATCGGCGCCCACAAATCTGGTAGATAGTATCCTTAAGCTCCTTATGGTAAACTTCTCCAATTCGTCCCATGGTGATGTGGGCTGCCATACTCTTTCCTAGACTCCAGGTTGGTGCATCAAAGGAAAACTCTATGGGCTTAGTGACTGGCGTGAATGTCCTTCCTGGAACTTGAATTTGAATCATACATCGCTCCTCTTCTGGTAAAGTGGCATTGTAAGTCCCGGTGAAGCTTGGTATTCCAATGTTCAGGTACTTAGTGACTTCCTTCAAGTGTCGTCCAAAAGGTGCTTCTTCATCCGGTTGTGCAAACTTGTTCCTTGCGCCCGCCATCCTAAAGAGTAGAAAATGGAGAGGAATCAGAAATGAGAAGAGAGTAGTGATTGTCGGGTTTCGGGTTCCGGCAGACCCTTGAGGTTCGAACACTGGGGTGCGCGCGGAGATTTCTCCCCCTACCTACCTGCACCCCTTCGCCTAGCTAAGATCTAAGCAATGGAAAGAACAACACGAATGACATAGGGTTTATACTAGTTCGGGCCACCGTTGTGGTGTAATACCCTACTCCAGTGTGTGGTGTGGTGGATTGCCTCTTGGGCTGATGATGATGAACAATACAAGGAATAATAGCCTCACGAGGGTCTGCTCTTGGCTGGGGTGATGAACTGCTGGGAGGAGTTCAGTCACCCTCCACTCTCTCTCTCTCTTTCCTTCTCTCGTCCTTTTTCTCTTCCCTCGTCCCCCCTTGTTCTTTGGGTGGCTGGTCCTATTTATAGAGGCCCTGGTCCTCTTCCCAAATATCAAGTGGGAAGGGAGCCAACAATGGCGGGCTAATTTGAAGGGGGACAACTAGTACCAGCTATCCTGACAAAAGTAGTCTTCGCCTGCACAAAGCTCTGGTGGTGACGCCGTCTTGGGCTCCACAATGACCTCCGTCTTGCAGTCCTCCTGGTCTTGTTCTTGTTGCACCGAAATGGCGACCTTTGCCTGATGCCTCGGTACTCCGCGGTTGCGCTTGTTCGCTTTGCACCAAAGAGGAAAGGAGGACGTTGCGCGGGCTGGCACCCGTCTGGCGCCTTTGGTCGTCATGGCTTGCGTCACGGGCACCTCATGAAGTACCCCGCCTTGATCTCTCTGCCTCCTCGCGAGCCAGCCTGATGAGGCCGTGCCTGAGGAAGCTCCGCGTCATCCGCCCCACAAGGCTTTGCCCCTCGCGAGGGTCTTGGGTCTGTGTTGGTGAAGATGGACCGTGCTGGGGCCCCCTTCGAGCCACGCCGCAGGCCGCAGGCAGGCAAGTCTGGGGACCCCCGTTCCCAGAACGCCGACGGTAGCCCCCGGGCCCAAGGCGCGCCCGGACTTGGCCGTGCAGGGAGGCGGAAGGGCAAGAGCGAAGCGCCACGGGCCCTAACAGCCTGCGGCCTTGGGCGCTGCATGGCAGTTGATTGGACGTGGGCGCCTTAGCAACCGTGCGAGTTGATAAAGGAGCGGCATCTGCCTAGGCTTTGCTTTTTGCTTTCTCCGGTTGCTGCTCAGATCCCCTTTCTTGCGCCTCTCCTTCCTTCCTCCAAAATTTCCAGATCTACTCCGACCGCGTGACCTAGGAAGCCATGGTGCCTCGTCAGCCCCCGGCCGTAGCTTGGTACTCGTCTGCCCTGGACTCGCCGAACGTGTTGGAGGCGAGCCTTACCCGGTTGCGCCGGATGGCGGCAGCGCAGGGCATCGACTGGGCGAAGGTGTTCAAGGCCGGCTCTGCCACCCCTGAGGGTCAAGGGAGCACCTTCTATCCGTTCTTCGTAAGTGCCATTGCTGCTGGCCTGGTGCCTCCCTTCTCCGAGTTCTTCTTCTCTGTTCTCCACCATTACAGGCTACAGGCTCTGCATCGCCACCCCAACTCCGTCCTTCTCCTGGCAATCTTTGCCTATTACTGCGAGGCTCACGTAGGGGTGCAGCCCTCAGTGGCCTTGCTGCACCACTACTTCTACCTCTGGACCTCTCGCGGTCCTGCTTCCGCGTGCGCGAGCTTCATCGCATACGGCGGCGCCATTGCCATCTCGAACCCCGGGAAAAGGATTGAGAGCTTCAGGAGCAAGTGGGTCTTGGCGGATGCTGGGCGTATTCACCCTCGGCTGATCTTGCCCACGGAGCAGCCCACGAGCTCCAGCGATTGGGGTCGAGCGGAGCTTGCGGACCCCCGCGCGAAGCTGGTGTTGGAGAAGATGGATGCGGATCTGAGGCCGGCCAACATGGCGGCGGCGAAGCTGACCGGCGCGTCGCTACTGAGGGAATTCCTGGAGCACCAGCTGGCTCCGCTTCGGCTGTACTCACCCCCAATGTGGAGGCCCCATCCGAGCCCCGCGGCCTTGGCCGACGGAGATCTGGGTGCGGTCCTCCAATCTCTGGTCGGGGGCGATGTGGCGAGGTTGGAGGGTGCTCCTACGCCCTTGTTCCTCCGCGAAGACTGGGAGCAGGTAGTGAAGTCCATGCCCGTCTTCAACGGGGATGGGCCCGTGCCCATGGAAACTCCCGAGGAACCGGTGGACGTGCCCTCCGACGACTCCAGCGAAGAGGAGGAAGGAGGGGAGCGGGAAAGAGGGCCTGACTCCGAGGCGACTGACGAAGAATCGAGGGCTCCTCTCCCCCGGCGCAGGTCCCGCGTTCTCCGCCTCTCTCCGAGCGATGACGACGAGGATGACGACGAGGATGACGACGAGCAGGATGGCGGGGCTTTCCCCCGATCCCGAAGAAGGACAGGACCGGGCTGATCTCCCGCGTGTCTGCCCCGGCCCCGAGGCGGACCGCACCTTCCGCTTCCAAGCTTCCCGAGGTTGACCCTTCCAGCCGGCTTTCAGGCTTCAAATTTGGCCGGAGGCCGCTCGAGCTCACTGGCGATGACCCGTAAGCGTTTGATTCTTGTCTTTATTTCTTATTCTGCTTCTGAGGCTTGACGTCCGCATCTCTTGGACAGGCTGGCGCCCGCAGCAAAGAAGTCGAAGGGGGCTCCTGAGGACCCATCCATGGCAGCGCCTCTGCCCGCGAAGGAGGGTGACCGCGATGCACGAGATTCTCCTGCCCGGTCGTCCTTGCGAGGCCTGGCTGAGCCGGCTGGGGTGAGCTTGGCCCCCACGGCCCAAGTGACTCCCGAGGTGTCCTTGCCTACCGCTGCCACTACAGCCGTTGGGGCGCAACAGACTCCGCCTCAGGATGCTGTGGCAGCGCAGCCGCCTTCTCCTCCTACTCCACCGGCTGCTGTCTCTCCGACTCCTTCTGCCGTTCTGGATCATGCTGTCGCTGAGCTGGACCGACTGCGGCAGGACCTTCTTGGTGCCGACCCTCGCTTGGTGGCTGGGCGCTTGGAGCTGGCTTCCGGATGGGTTCACTCCGACGCTTCGATTCGGGCAGTGCTGGTTCAGGCCTCGACGGCTTGCGACGAGGAGAAGCAGGCCGTCCTTGAGGCGAAGGCTGCTCATGACGCAGCCCTGGGGGAGGTGGTCGACATCTGTGGTCGCTGCAAGGCGCTGGAGGATGAGCTGCAGGGCCTGCGGGACCAGCTCGCGAAAGAGGTCCGCCTTCGCCAAGAGGAGGAAGAAGGTGTGAAGGCTCGTGAGGTGGCCGTCAAGGAGAGGGAGGTCAAGCTCAGGAAGCGCCGCGACCGCCTAGGCGTGCTGGAGCGGGAGTTGGGGGCGAGGAAGGCCGAGCTGGACGACAAGGCCCTGGTTCTTGCCGAGGACCGCGTGGCCTTCACGGAGATGGAGGCGAAGGATCGCTCCTCGCTGAGGACGCTTTACGACTGTGGCCTGGAGAGCCCGCTGGCTGGCGCCGAGGACGGCCCCGCCCAGCTGCTTCCCTTCCTGGTTCGCGCTCTTGAAGATGTCGCCCTTGGCCTTGGCCCCACGGCGGAGGCCGAGGCGCGTGTCCTGTCTTCTGCAGCACTGACGCGGGTGCTCACCCACATCTACCTTCGCGATCCCGACGTCGACCTCGACGGCCTGCTGGAGCCAGTAAGAGGCGAGCGTGCTGCTGCCGCTGCCGAGACCGTGAAGGGTCACGCGAAGGCTCTGCTGGGGAAGTTCCGGGCCTTCAGCACCAAGCCGAAGCAAGGCGCTGCCGACCCCGCTGCTCCATGAGGCGCACCCACTCCGTGATGCTCCACCGCCGACAAGTGACTCCGTTGTGGCTCCTGTCCTGCCTTTAATTCCTGCACATGTATCATGCCTCGGGGAGGCGTTTAAACTAGCATTTGGCATTGAGATAACAGTGTGGACTATAATATTTCCTTTTGAATTCCTTGAAATTTGCGCTTTTCCTTCCTGCTTGCTTATGTTCTACGCCGGCAGAGCCCGGCCCCGCGCATACCTCACCTAGCGATAGTCCCGACCGGAAACCAGGACGGGGCCAAGGAGTGAGGGGCTACGTGACAAGTTAGGCTCCTGAGTCGCGATGCTCAGGAGTCCCCCTTGGCGCACGAACAACAAGTAGGGAGGTGTGATGTGGGTGGATCTACCGTTCTACGTCTGCAGAGCCCGGCCGCGCGCATACCTCACCCAGCGTTAGCCTTTCGGAACTAAGGAGTGAGGGGCTACATGACCAATTAGGCTCCTGAGTCGCAATGCTCAGGAGTCCCCCTTGACACTCAAACGGCCTTCGTACCTAGGCTCCGCTCGGGGAGAGACGCACGACGAACCAGGCCCGGGGGGGCCTGGCTGGGCGGCGTGCGTCTGGGCGTGACCCAGGCGCAGCCCCCGTGCCCAGCCCCCTCATGCGGCACTCCCGAGGGGAGGCGTTACGATGAGGCTAGACACTGAGCTCTGGGCTCCCTGAGGTTGATGCGGCCCGGGGCCACCCTTAGTTGTTTATCACCAGCGCGGAGCATAGCGCTTCCGTATGTGTACGGGCATAGTCGCTCCTCGGCAGTGTCGTCAGCCAGCGCGGAGCATGGTGCTTCCACTGGTACGTGGGAGGGGGCCCCCTCTAGGACGAGCCCCCTGGGCGTGTACAGCCCCGCCCTGACACGTGGCTGGCACGGTAGGGCCTGGCGAGGTGTATCTGGGCACCCGTGGCCCAACGCGGGACTCACGGGGCCCTACCTCTAGGCGGGTTGCGCCTGGCACTGGGCCTTATCTTGTGATGTGTCCCTGCAAATTTGGTTAGATGCCGACACTCTACGTCCTCGGGTCCCGGCCCTCGAGCTGGTCTCAGCCGTCGCTGGTATGCCAGGTCGCGATGCCGTGGACAAGGCCAGAAGGTGAGGGCTGGAGAGCCAGTAAGAGCCCTGAGTCGCGATGCTCAGGTACCCCCCCCCCCTTAACGTGAAAGCGGTCAGCATGGAGAAGAAGAGGTGCCGTGGGCCGGCATCAAATAATCAAGCATGGTGGGTATGACGCATAACCGGAAATAACTGCAAATGAGATACACGCCGCTGTGTCCGGCCCGAGCGACTTGGGGATCATGCAACCCGAGGGGCACCCCCAACAAGGTAAGCTAACAACATGAAATAAAAGGGATACATGCCGCAGGGACGGACCCACGCGGCCTGGGAATAATGCAGCCCTGGGGGGGCGCTCCCACCTGGAAGTGAAACTTGAAAGATGTCACCTGATGATGTTGAGGACGAAGGGGTGTTGGTGTAGCAGACTCGGTGGGCTGCGGAATCCGATCCTCACGAGCCCCCAGGCCCAGGGGCCTCAGGAGGCTCCGGAGGCGCTGGTGGCTCCCTGCGGTCCATCTCCATCTCCGCCAGGGCTGCGGAACGCCTGGCCTCTTGTGCCTCCATGATGCCCCTCATGAGGCGCTGGTACGTGACAGCCGCGTTCGGCAAGCTGTAAGGCATGCGAACACAGCTGTGCGGTGGACCTCCGCAGCGCCCCACTAGCGAGGGCCAGAGGCGCTCCAGAGAGGCAACTCGGTTGAGCCCTGGTATGTTGATGCAGACACGCAGCCCACCATCCTCGCATGGATGGGGAGCCACTGCTGGTAGACGGTGGCCGCCTTTCATGACCCTTGACTCCTGTAGCTCCTGAATGGCCTTGCTGACGAACTCCTGAGGGTCGGGCTCTCCTTGCCTTACTCCTTCTTGAGGGAAACGTGCTTCGAAGCACGCCTCCATGTGGTGCCCAAGCGCCTCCCTGGTGATGCTAGCCAGGTCGGTGGCCCTCTAGGGGAGAGCCCCCGAGCCCTGCCTGAGGAGGGCCCCGAGCGCGCTTTCCTATGCGACGGAAGGAGGTTCCCCCTGGGCAGGCACGGGCCCAGAGGGGCCTGCCTCCTGAGGGGCCGGGCCAGACAATGTTTTCTTCTTCTTGGGGGCGGTCTCGGGAAGCCTCCCGCTTCCGCGATCCGGGTCTTCCAGTGACGCGGCCTGAAAGGCTCGTTCTAGGGAACACACCGTGTCCTTCTCTTCATAGGGCACCGTGATGACTCCGCCACTTCCTGGCATCTTGAGGACATTGTAGCCATGGTGAGTTACGGCCATGGACTTGGCCAGCGCCGGGTACCCAAGGATGGCGTTGTACGGCAGGCGAATGTGAGCGACATCGAAGTTGATGTGCTCGGTGCGGTAGTTGTCGCGTGCCCCGAAGGTGACAGGGAGGCGGGCCTGCCCAATCGGGACCATGGAGCCGTCGGTGATTCCGGAGTAGGGCTTGATTGGCTGAAGCTGGCTGTAGGGCACTTGGAGATTGTTGAATGTTTCCACGGACAGGACGTTGAGCCCTGCCCCACCATCGGTGAGGGTCCTGGTGACCATCACGTTGCTGATAATTGGGGACAAAGCATCGGGAGGACTCCGGTTGTAGCCGCACACTTGAGCTGATCTGCTGAGCTAAACATGATGGCGCACGCCGACCACCTGAGAGGGCGCGTGGCTTCAAGCCTGGGGAGGACTGCATTCACTTCGCGGGTGAACTGCTTGAAGATGCGTTGAGAGGCTGGGGCCTGAGCCCCGCCCAGGATGCAGGCGATCGCGTGCGGCTCCTGGAAGCCCCCAACCCCTTCGTCTTGGTGGCGGTCCTCGTTTCTCCTTGGCTGCAGCGGCAGCGGGGAGGCCTGCGTTGCCATGCGGGCGATCCTCGCAAGGCTGATCCCTCCAGTCTACCTCGCGAGGCGGGTCTTGCCAGCGATCCTCGCGAGGTTGATCGCGCCACCCTTGGCGTAGGCCACGGTCTTCGCAGCGTCCTGCGTTCCTTCCTCCTCTCGACCATAGCCCCGGTCACCGCGGTCGGGGCGATGGCCGATCCTTCCTTCTCGCACGGCTCGGAGCTCTTGACATTCGTTGGTGTTGTGGGTGTGGAGGTCGTGGTACACACAGTACCGGCTCCCCTTGGAAGGTTCGTGCTGATCTCTTCCCCGCTTGGTGTCTGGTTCTGCCGCGAGCACGGCAGCTGTCGGCGTTCTGGGAACGGGGGTCCCCAGACTTGCCTGCCTGCGGCCTGCGGCGTGGCTCAAAGGGGCGCCCAGCACGGCCCATCTTCACCAACACAGACCCAAGACCCTCGCGAGGGGCCAAGCCTCGCGGGGCGGACGACGCGGAGCTTCCTCAAGCACGGCCTCATCAGGCTGGCTCGCGAGGAGGCGGAGAGATCAAGGCGGGGTACCTCACGAGGTGCCCGTGACGCAAGCCATGACGACCAAGGGCGCCAGGCGGGTGCCAGCCCACGCAGCGTCCTCCTCCCCTCTTTGGTGCAAAGGGAGCAAGCGCAGCCGCGGAGTACCGAGGCATTAGGTTGCCATTTCGGTGCAACAAGACCAAGACCAGGAGGACAGCAAGAAGGAGGTCATTGTGGAGCCCAAGACGGCGTCACCATGAGAGCTTTGTGCAGGCGAAGACTACTTTTCTCAGGATAGCTAGTACTAGTTGTCCCCCTTCAAATTAGCCCGCCATTGTTGGCTCCCTTCCCGCTCGATATTTGGGAAGAGGACCAGGGCCTCTATAAATAGGACCAACCACCCACAGAACAAGGGGGACGGGGGGACGAAGGACAAGAAAAAGAGAAGAGAGAGAGAGAGAGAGAAGGGTGACTGAACTCCTCCCAGCAGTTCATCGCCCCAGCCAAGAGCAGACCCTCGCGAGGCTGTTCTTACTTGTATTGCTCATCATCGCCAGCCCAAGAGGCAATCCACCACACCACACACTGGAGTAGGGTATTACACCACAACGGTGGCCCGAACCAGTATAAACCCTGTGTCATTCGTGTTGTTCTTTCCATTGCTTAGATCTTAGCGAGGCGGAGGGGTGCAGGTAGGTAGAAGGCGAAATCTCCGCGCGCACCCCAGTGTTCAAACCTCAAGGGTCTGCCGAAACCCGAAATCCGACATTTGGCCCGCCAGGTAGGGGTGCGCCGGAATTCGTCTTGCACCGCCCCGTTCTCCTCCGACCATCGCGCCCATGTCTGACGCTCGTCGGGCCCACGCCGAGCGCCGAGCCGCTCTCGCTTCCCGCGTCGCCCAGACAGCTCCTGTCGGCGGGCGTCCTCGTAGTTCCCCGTCACCTGCCGTCAACGCCGCCACCGGCCCGGTGGGGGACGAGCAGCAAGCATCGTCTCAGCATCCATCCATGCGGCAAGACGGTCGCACCGCTACTCCTTCGCTCACCCCAGCTGGTTCTTCATCCCGCGTTTCCCGCGCACCCATGGAGGCTCGAGCTGCGCTCATCGCAGCAAACGAGCTCCTGCGCTACCGTCCCGTCGATGACGTCTACGAAGAATGGCTCGACCGCGTCGCCGAGCTCGTCCGCGCCGCAGGGGGCTCTCTTGCGACGTCCGCTCCGCTGTACCGCACCCCGCCCCGCGCGGGAGACGTAGCTCCGGCGGCGCCTCAGCCACCTCCTCCACAAGAAGGCGCCATGGCTCCAAGGCGCGTGGCCCCTGGGCGGAACCCGCTCCGTCAGGTGCCAGCGCGGCAAGGGCAGAGCTGCCAAGAAGTCCCTCGCCCGCAAGAAGCAGCCCGGGCGCTCCCTGCTCCAGCACGTCGCGACCATGCTCCTGCTCCCGCACGTCAAGACCCAGCTGCAGCGCATGGGGACATGCAAGACCAATCTCTCCGTCACCCAAGGCCTGCCGTGCCTTCACCGCCGAGCTACGCAGCGTCGCGTGGCCCGGCAAGTTCAAGCCGGACCTGCCTCCTCGTTATGATGGCACGATTGACCCTGCGGAGTTCCCCCAGCTCTACGAGCTGGGCATCGAAGCTGCCAACGGAGACGAGAAGGTCATGGCGAACTGGTTTCCCATGGCGCTCAAGGACGGTGTTGGATTTCGGGTTCCGGCAGACCCTTGAGGTTCGAACACTTGGGTGTGCGCGGAGCTTTCGTCTCCTACCTACCTGCACCCCTCCGCCTTGCTAGGATCTAAACTAAGGAAAGAACAACACAAGAGACACACGGTTTATACTGGTTCGGGCCACCGTTGTGGTGTAATACCCTACTCCAGTGTGTGGTGTGGTGGATTGCCTCTTGGGCTGATGATGAACAATACAAGGAAGAACAGCCTCGCGAGGGTCTGTTCTTGGCTGGGGCGATGAACTGCTGGGAGGAGCTCAGTCGCCCTTCTCTCTCTCTCTTTCTTTTTTCCCTCGGTCCTCTCTCTCTTTCTAGCGGGTGGCTGGTCCTATTTATAGGGGCCCTGGTCCTCTTCCCAAATATCGAGCGGGAAGGGAGCCAACAATGGAGGGCTAATTTGAAGGGGGACAGCTAGTACTAGCTATCTTGACAAAAGTAGTCTTCACCTGCGCAAAGCTCTGGTGATGACACCGTCTTGGGCTCCACGGTGACCTCCGTCTCGTAGTCCTCCTAGTCTTGGTCTCATTGCACCGAAATGGCAACCTTTGCCTGATGCCTCGGTACTCTGTGGCTGCGCTTGCCCCCTTTGCACCAAAGAGGAAAGGAGGACATTGCGCGGGCTGGCACCCGCCTGGCGCCCTCGGTCGTCATGGCTTGCGTCACGGGCACCTCGTGAGGTACCCCGCCTTGATCTCTCTTCCTCCTTGTGAGCCAGCCTGACGAGGCCGTGCCTGAGGAAGCTCCGCGTCATCCGCCCCGCGAGGCTTGGCCCCTCGCGAGGGTCTTGGGTTTGTGTTGGTGAAGATGGGCCACGCTGGGCCCCCTTTTGAGCCACGCCACAGGCCGCAGGCAGGCAAGTCTGGGGACCCCCGTTCCCAGAACGCCGACAGTAGCCGCCGGGCCCAAGGCGCGCTCGGACTTGGCCGTGCAGGGAGGCAGAAGGGCAAGAGCGAAGCGCCGCGGGCCCTAACAGTCTACGGCCTTGGGCGCCACATGGCGGTTGATTGGATGTGGGCGCCTCAACTTCCCCATGGCGCCTTGGCAACTGCATGGATTGGACAAGTCCCTGCATGCAAAGTGGGTCATGATTACCTGCGTTCGTGGAGGTAGGCGGTTGGCCTCCGCCGGCCATAAGTATGGAACAGCGCGCGCCCTTCCAGTCCATCCCTCCTTGCTTCTCCTTCTTCCCGATCCTTGCTCCGTCTTGCTGCGATGGCTCCGATCCACCGGTTCTCAACGGCAGAGAAGGGCAAGGCTCCCCAAGAGGAACCAGACCCACTCCTGCCGAAGAAACGGCTCGCCCCCCGTGGCTCGGACGAGGGGGCCCTGCAGGTGGTGTCGAGGCCTTTGTGCGAGCGGGCACCGCCGGGGTTCCCGCTTCCATTGTACGCCCACGTCGAGGGCCCTGAAGGAGCTGATGCTGACCGCCACGGGCGGCGCCGCCGTCGGTGCCGGCGGGTCACGAAGGTGTGGGTCGTCCCCCCTGGGGTCCACACCGAGGGCTCCTCCCGAGAGTTCGTGCTAAACGTCGCCATTCCTCTTCAGTCTTGGATCCGCCTTCCTCCCTTCTTCACCTCCATCATCCCGCAGGGGGAGCCCCTGGATCTCTGGCTGCAGCACCCTCGCGACCGAGGCAGAGGTCGCGGTCGTTGCCCCGGGCGAGGTCTACATGACTCGGGGCTGGAGAAAGATCGCCCGGGTTTGCAGGGTAAGGGGCGTCTTCGCGGTCCACTTGTATTACGATGGTGCTTCGGTGATGCTCTTCAAGGTCTTCGATGCGAGCGGGCGCCGGCTGGAGTGCTGCCCCGGGGAAGGTGGCCAGGACCCTGCCGCGACGAGGACTGGGCCCGCCAACCGCTCCCTTGGCGGCTCCTCGGGTGGTGGAGGCGTCGGAGGTTCCAGTGACTCCGGCGAGCTCTTCACGACTCCGGAGACGAGCGACGATAGCTACGAGCCCCCAAGCTGGCGCCGCTCCTGGAGCAGGGCGGGCTCATCAGGCCGCCGCCGACCCTGATCTGGATGGGGTTGGCGTCGGTGCTTGACGGCCCACTGTTGATGATGGCGTCTTTTGCTGGGACGCGCGTAGTTTCTGTCCCTTTAGGATCTGTTCCCTGCGAGGAATCAAAAACGCGTCCCGTGGGGGCCTGTAAGGTGCATGTGATCCTGTTTTGTTAATATAACCCCTGTCGTAGAATTGTGCGAGTTGCTCATTCCGTCTTAGCTCAGTCCTCCCTTTCGAACCTCACGAGGGCTTGGTGCTCTGCGCCGACAGGTCCAAGTCCCAAGGTGGCTTCAGCCGTCACTGGTATGCCAGGTCGTGATGCCGTGGTCAAGGCCAGGAGGTGAGCGACCCGGAGTCTGGTAAGAGCCCGTGAGTCACGATGCTCAGGAGGTCCCCTTTGGCGCCCAAGCAGCCGTCGTTTGGTGAGAAAGGAGAGTGGCGTCGCTATCACGGGATGGCATTAGGTGCAGGGATGGTGCCACGGTAGCTGGCGCTTCCGGGTGATGACTTATCTCGAGGATCAGGGGACGCTCTCTGGTGTGTTGCCGGGTCCGTGCTTCAGCAGGCGCAAGGTTTCTCGGCGAGGTCCTCGCGTGTCTCTCCCCTCTCGCCTTTGTTCCCCTTTCTGCTCTACGTCCTCGGGTCCCGGCCCTCGAGCGGGTCTCAGCCATTGCTGGTATGCCAGGTCACGATGTCGTGGTCAAGGCCAGAGGGTGAGGGCTGGAGAGCCGGTAGGATCCCTGAGTCGCGATGCTTAGGCACCCCCCCTTTAACGTGCAAGCAGTTCGCGCGGACGAGGGCGAAAGAGACACCGCAAGGGCCTTTCCTGACGCAGCTCCTTCAGCAGGTCCTGCAGGTCCACCATAGAAAAAACAAGGGGTTGCCATGACAATTGACAGTCAGCCGTTGGTTGCTTCCGAGGGGTAGTGAGGCACTGAAGGCTTGACGAGGTGACACTGTGCGGGGCTGCCGCAGCCAGAGCTCAGCCATCCAGGTTTGTCGGCGTTGCAGGGACGGACCCATGCGCAAGCGTCGTGCCGTTTGGGAGCAGCTCCGTTAGTTGGCGTCAGCTGAGCAGGCAACTAGGTAAAACACATTAGCCGCGAAGGAGTGGATTCGTTCAAATAGATGCTGGGAATGCGGACATCACTTGGTCAGGCCCGAGCGACTTGGGGATCATGCAGCCTGAGGGGCGCCCCCAACAAGGTAAGCTAACAACATGGAATAAAAAAAGGGATACATGCCACAGGGACGGACCCACGCGGCCTGGGAATAATGCAGCCCTGGGGGCGCTCCCAGCTGGAAGTAAAACTAGAAAGGTGTTACCCAATGATGTTGAGGGCGAAGGAGCATTGATGTAGCAGGCTCGGTGGGCTGCGGGAGCCGATCCTCATGAGCCCCCAGGCCCAGGGGCCTCGGGAGGCTCCGGAGGCGCTGGCGGCTCCTCGCGGGCCATCTCCATCCCTGCCAGGGCAGCGGAACGCCTGGCCTCTCGTGCCTCCGTGATGCCCCTCATGAGGCGCTGGTACGCGTCAGCCGCGCTCGGCAGGCCGTAAGGCATGCGAACGTAGCTGTGGGGTGGGCCTCCGCAGCGCCCCATTCGCGAGGGCCAGAGGCGCTCCAGAGAGGCGACTCGGTGGAGCCCTGGTATGTCGATGCAGACGCGCAGCCCACCATCCTCGCCTGGATGGGGAGCCACTGCTGGTAGGCGGCCGCCTTTCATGACTCTTGACTCCTGTAGCTCCTGAATGACCTTGCTGGTGAACTCCTGAGGGTCTGGATCTCCTTGCCTTGCTCCTTCTTGAGGGAAACGTGCTTCGAAACACGCCTCCATGTGGTGCCCAAGCACCTCCCTCGTGACCCTAGCTAGGTCGGTGGCCCTCCAGGGGAGAGCCCCCGAGCCCTGCCTGAGGAGGGCGCTGGGCGCGCTTTCCTATGCGATGGAAGGAGGTTCCCCCTAGGCAGGCGCGGGCCCAGAGGGGCCTGCCTCCTGAGTGGTCGGGCCGGACGATGTCTTCTTCTTCTTAGGGGCGGTCTCGGGAGGCCTCCTGCTTCCACGATCCGGGTCTTCCAGTGACGCGGCCTGAAAGGCTCGTTCCAGGGAACACACCGCGTCCTTCTCTTCACAGGGCACCGTGATGACTCCGCCACTTCCTGGCATCTTGAGGACGTTGTAGCCGTGGTGAGTTACGGCCATGAACTTGGCCAGCACTGGGTACCCAAGGATGGCGTTGTACGGCAGGCGAATGTGAGCGACGTCGAAGTCGATGAGCTCGGTGCGGTAGTTGTCGCGTGCCCCGAAGGTGACAGGGAGGCGGACCTGCCCAATCGGGACCGTGGAGCCGTTGGTGATACCGGAGAAAGGCTTGGTAGGCTGAAGCTAGCTGTAGGGCACTTGGAGGTTGTTGGATGTTTCCACGGACAGGACGTTGAGCCCTGCCCCGCCATCGATGAGGGTCTTGGTGACCACCACGTTGCTGATGATTGGGGAACAAAGCATCGGGAGGACTCCGGCTGTAGCCGCGCACTTGAGCTGATCTGCCGAGCTGAACATGATGGCGCACGCCGACCACCTGAGAGGGCGCGTGGCTTCGAGCCTGGGGAGGACTGCGTTCACTTCACGGGCGAACTGCTTGAAGATGCGTTGAGAGGTTGGGGCTTGTGCCCCGCCCAAGATGCAGGCGATCGCGTGCGGCTCCTGGAAGCCCCCGGCCCCCTCGTCCTGGTGGCGGTCTTCGTTGCCCAGCTCGTAGAGCTGGAGGAACTCCGCAGGGTCAGCCGTGCCATCGTAGCGAGGAGGCAAGTCTGGCTTGAACTTGCCGAGCCACGCGATGCTGCGTAGCTCGGCGGTGAAGGCGCGGCAGCCTGCTGTGGCCACGGGAGGCCTTGGATGATGGGGAGCTTGGTCTTGCATAACCCCATGCGCTGCAGCTAGGTGCAGCGCGGGGTCTTGACGCGCGGGAGCAGGAGCATGGTCGCGACATGCTGGAGCAGGGAGCGCCCAGGCAGCTTCTTGCGGGCGAGGGACTTCTTGACAGCTCTCCTCTTGCTGCGCTGGCGCCTGCCGGAGCGGGTTCCGCCCAGGGGCCATGCGCCTTGGATCCATGGCGCCTTCCTGAGGAGGAGGCGGTCGGGGCGCCACCGGAGCTTCATTGCCCGCGCGGGGCGGGGTGCGGTGCAGCGGAACGGACGGCGCAGGAGAGCCCCCTGCGGCGCGGACGAGCTCGGCGACGTGGTCGAGCCATTCTTCGTAGACGTCGTCGACGGGGCGGTAGCGCAGGATCTCGTTCGCCGCGATGAGTGCAGCTCGAGCCTCCATGGGCGCGCGGAGCACGCGGGACGAAGAACCAGCTGGGGTGAGCAAGGGAGTTGCGATGCGGACGTCTTGCCGCACGGACGGATGCTGGGACGATGCTTGCCGCTCGTCCCCCGCCGGGCCGGTGGCGGCGTTGACGGCAGGTGACGGGGAACAGCGAGGGCACCTGCCGACAGGGGCCGTCTGGGCGACGCGGGAAGCGAGCGTGGCCCGGCGCTCGGCGCGGGCCCGACGAGCGTCAGACATGGGCGTGATGGTCGGAGGAGAACGGGGTGGTGGAAGACGAATCCCGGCGCACCCCTACCTGGCGCGCCAAATGTCGGATTTCGGGTTCCGGCAGACCCTTGAGGTTTGAACACTGGGGTGCGCGCGGAGCTTTCATCTCCTACCTACCCGCACCCCTCCGCCTTGCTAGGATCTAAACTAAGGAAAGAACAACACAAGAGACACAGGGTTTATATTGGTTCGGGCCACCGTTGTGGTGTAATACCCTACTCCAGTGTGTGGTGTGGTGGATTGCCTCTTGGGCTGATGATGATGAACAATACAAGGAAGAACAGCCTCGCTAGGGTCTGTTCTTGGCTGGGGCGATGAACTGCTCAGTGGAGTTCAGTCACCTTCTCTCTCTCTCTGCCCCCAGCCAACCGACCGAACCCCCTCTCTCTATGGGTGGCTAGTCCTATTTATAGAGGCCCTGGTCCTCTTCCCAAATATCGAGCGGGAAGGGAGCCAACAATGGCAGGCTAATTTGAAGGAGGACAGCTAGTATCAGCTATCCTGACAAAAGTGGTCTTCGTCTACGCAAAGCTCTGGTGATGACGCCATCTTGGGCTCCACGATGACCTCCGTCTCGTAGTCCTCCTGGTCTTGGTCTCGTTGCACCGAAATGGCAACCTTTGCCTGATGCCTCGGTACTCCGCGGCTGCGCTTGCCCCCTTTGCACCAAAGAGGAAAGGAGGACGCTGCGTGGGCTGGCACCCGCCTGGCGCCCTGAGTCGTCATGGCTTGCGTCACGGGCACCTCGTGAGGTACCCCGCCTTGATCTCTCCACCTCTTCGTGAGCCAGCCTGACGAGGCCGTGCCTGAAGAAGCTCCGCATCGTCCGCCTCGCGAGGCTTGGCCCCTCGCGAGGGTCTTGGGTTTGTGTTGGTGAAGATGGGCCGTGCTGGGCCCCCCTTTGAGCCACGCCACAGGCCGCAGGCAGGCAAGTCTGGGGACCCCCGTTCCCAGAACGCCGACAGTAGCCCCCAGGCCCAAGGCGCGCCCGGACTTGGCCGTGCAGGGAGGCGGAAGGGCAAGAGCGAAGCGCCGTGGGCCCAAACATCCTGCGGCCTTAGCCGCCGCACGGCGGTTGATTGGTCATGGGTGGCACTGTTCCCCCACGCCCTCCTTATTTTGCGCCACGCTAGGCAGACCCGTAGTCGTACACAGCAACGCCCAGACGCACGCCGCCCAGCCAGGCCCCCCCCCCGGGCCTGGTTCATCGCGCGTCTCTCCCCGAGCGGAGCCAAGGTACGAAGGCCGTTTGAGCGTAAAGAGGGACTCATGAGCATCGCGACTCAGGAGCCTAACTTGTCACGTGGCCCCTCACTCCTTAGTTCCGAAAGGCTAACGCTGGGTGAGGTATGCGCACGGCCGGGCTCTGCAGACGTAGAACGGTAGATCCACCCACATCACACCTCCCTACTTGCTGTTCGTGCGCCAAGGGGGACTCCTAAGCATCGCGACTCAGGAGCCTAACTTGGCACGTAGCCCCTCACTCCTTGGCCCTGTCCTGGTTTCCGGTCGGGACTAATGCTGGGTGAGGTATGCGCGGGGCCGGGCTCTGCCGGCGTAGAACGTAAGCAAGTAGGAAGGAAAAGCGCAAATTTCAAGGAATTTAAAAGCAAATATCACAGTCCACACTGTTATCTCAATGCCAAACGCAAGTTTAAACGCCTCCCCGAGGCATGATACATGTGCAGGAATTAAAGGCAGGACAGGAGCCACAACGGAGTCACTTGTCGGCGGTGGAGCGTCACGGAGTGGGTGCGCCTCATGGAGCAGCGGGGTCGGCAGCGCCTTGCTTCGGCTTGGTGCTGGAGGCCCGGAACTTCCCCAGCAGAGCCTCCACGCGACCCTTCACAGCCTCGGCAGCGGCAGCGGCACGCTCGCCGCTTACTGGCTCCAGTAGGCTGTCGAGGTCGACGTCGGGATCGCGAAGGTAGATGTGGGTGAGCACCCGCGTCAGTGTTGCAGAAGACAGGACACGCGCCTCGGCCTCCACCGTGGGGCCAAGGCCATGGGCGACATCTTAAAGAGCGTGAACCAGGAAGGGAAGCAGCTTGGCGGGGCCGTCCTCGGCGCCAGCCAGCGGGCTCTCCAGGCCACTGTCATAAAGCGTCCTCAGCGAGGAGCGAGCCTTCGCCTCCATCTCCGTGAAGGCCACGCGGTCCTCGGCAAGAACCAGGGCCATGTCATCCAGCTCGGCCTTCCTCGCCCCAACTCCTGCTCCAGCGCGCCTAGGCAGTCGCGGCGCTTCTTGAGCTTGACCTCCCTCTCCTTGACGGCCGCCTCGCGAGCTTTCACACCTTCTTCCTGCTCTTGGCGAAGACGGACCTCTTTCGTGAGCTGGTCCCGCAGGCCCTGCAGCTCGTCCTCCAGTGCCTTGCAGTGACCACGGACGTCGACCACCTCCCCCAGGGCTGCATCACGAGCAGCCTTCGCCTCAAGGATGGCCTACTTCTCCTCATCGCAAGCCGTCGAGGCCTGAACCAGCGCCGCCCGAATCGAAGCGTCGGAGCGAACCCATCCGGAAGCCAGCTCCAAGCGCCCGGCCACCAAGCGAGGGTCGGCGCCAAGAAGATCCTACCGCAGTCGGTCCAGCTCAGCGACAGCACGATCCAGAATGGCGGAAGCAGTCGGAGAGACAGCAGCCGGTGGAGTAGGAGGAGAAGGCGGCTGCGCGGCCACAGCATCCTGAGGCAGAGTCTGCTGCGCCCCAACGGCTGTAGTGGCGGCGGCAGGCAAGGACACCTCGGGAGTCACTTGGGCCGTGGGGACCGAGCTCGCCCTAGCCGGCTCAGCCAGGCCTCACGAGGACGACCGGGCAGGGGAAGCCCGTGCGTCGCGGTCACCCTCCTTCGCGGGCAGAGGCGCTGCCACGGATGGAACCTCAGGAGCCCCCTTCGACTTCTTTGCTGCGGGCGCCAGCCTGTCCAAGAGATGCGGAGGTCAAGCCTCAGAAGTAGAATAAGAAATAAAGACAAGAATCAAACGCTTACGGGTCGTCGCCAGTGAGCTCGAGCGGCCTCCGGCCAAATTTGAAGCCTGAAAGCCGGCTGGAAGTGTCAACCTCGGGAAGCTTGGAAGCGGAAGGTGCGGTCCGCCTCGGGGCTGGGGCAGACCCGCGAGAGATCAGCCCGGTCCTGTCCTTCTTCGGGATCGGGGGCAAGCTCCCGCCGTCCTGCACCCCTCCGCCTCGCTAAGATCTAAGCAATTGAAAGAACAACACGAATGACACAGGGTTTATACTGGTTCGGGCCACCGTTGTGGTGTAATACCCTACTCTAGTGTGTGGTGTGGTGGATTGCCTCTTGGGCTGATGATGATGAACAATACAAGGAAGAACAGCCTCGCGAGGGTCTGCTCTTGGCTGGGGCGATGAACTGCTGGGAGGAGTTCAGTCACCCTCCTCTCTCTCTCTCTCTTTCCTTCTCTCGTCCTTTTTCTCTTCCCTCGTCCCCCCTTGTTTTGTGGGTGGTTGGTCTTATTTATAGAGGCCCTGGTCCTCTCCCCAAATATCGAGCGGGAAGGGAGCCAACAATGGCGGGCTAATTTGAAGGGGGACAACTAGTACCAGCTATCCTGACAAAAGTAGTCTTCGTCTGCACAAAGCTCTTGTGGTGACGTCGTCTTGGGCTCCACAATGACCTCCGTCTTGCAGTCCTCCTGGTCTTGGTCTTGTTGCACCGAAATGGCAACCTTTGCCAGATGCCTCGGTACTCCGCGACTGCGCTTGTTCCCTTTGCACCAAAGAGGAAAGGAGGACGCTGCGCGGGCTGGCACCCGCCTGGCGCCTTTGGTCATCATGGCTTGCGTCACGGGCACCTCATGAGGTACCTCGCCTTGATCTCTCCGCCTCCTCGCGAGCCAGCCTGATGAGGCCGTGCCTGAGGAAGCTCCGCGTCGTCCGCCCCACGAGGCTTGGCCCCTCGCGAGGTTCTTGGGTCTGTATTGGTGAAGATAGACCGCGCTGGGCCCCCCCTTTGAGCCAAGCCGCAGGCCACAGGCAGGCAAGTCTAGGGACCCCCGTTCCTAGAACGCCGACAGTGATCTAGGGCTTAGCTTAGTGGTCGTGTCCTACACTCAGCGTGTGCTCTGATACCATCTTTGTAGCGACCCGACCTCAAACGGTCAAGTCTTTGTGCTTCAGTGTCATCCCTGGATCAGTAATGCTGACACACACAATACTCGAAGGATTTATAATAGAGTAGCAATCACACACTTAATACATCAAAGTCTCCAAAAGAGAACTTATTACAATAAATATGGCTTAAGGCCATCTAATACGATAAGAGCGGAAGGCTTGGAAGATAAAGTGAGTCCATCAACTCCAACGGCATAGCTGAGTTGCACGGCAACGACCTAGTGAACCTTACTCCTCTTCTGAAAAGTCTGCAACGTGATATGTTGCAGCCCGAAACGGGTCAGCACATGGAATATGCTGGCAATGTAACACAGTAGAGCAATGAACAGAAATAATGCTAACACTATATGCATATTTGGCTGGTGGAGGCTGTATGGTTATAATCTTTTTTCAAAAAGCCAATTTTTCCCTACAACAAAGAAATAAGTTTATTATTTTAACTATCATGGTAGCTGAAACATCATTGAGAAGGTTCCTCCAACTCAATCCCAATTAAAGTAGTTCATTAACCCAACAAATTAATATAGAGTGATGAGATACCATAGGATAATCCAAGTACTAGATACTCAAGATGTCCATAACCGGGGACATGGCTAACCATGATTAGATTGTACACTCTGCAGAGGTTTGCACACTTTTCCCCACAAGACTCGATCTCCTCCGTTGGATTTCTCGCACTACATGGTGTTTGATTAACGGATGACCGAGACACAGTCTTTCAGAAGCATTTACTCTTTACTCTAGGTGGACAGTTACACCTACTTTCCCTCTACATCTGCTAGCCCACCACTGAAAGAGCTCACACAACTTACTCATACTATGCCAGAGACCATAATGGCTTGTGGCTGCACATGGAAGTTTCTAGCATGAATAATCTTAAGACCCCTTTGAGCCTGGGTGGCGGACCGTAGGATGATCACACGGGTACTCCGGGATATCCTAGGACAACACTGGATTATCCAGGTGCCCAAACAAGCAATCCTCCTAGATGTGTATTAAAGTTGCCACCTTAAGTTGAACCATCAATTAACAATCTCACATATGTCATGGATACACTCAAACCCAATCCACGTCTACGAGCATGGCATAGCAATATAAGCAACATAGAGGTAACTCCCGAGGGTTTGATAATAAAACAAGTAATAGGTTCTACCTCATCATCTACTTCCCAAACCCACAAGTTAATCACTTCCTAATCATGTCGTGTTTGAGGATTGGAACTAATGCATAAAAACTAGGTAATAAAGGGGTATGATCAAAGTGTTACTTGCCTTGCTGACGATCTGCAAACCCTAAAGACTCGTAGTAGCACGCTTTGCACTCCGCGTGTTCTATCGCAAACAAACAATAGCATACATAAGCAACCAAGCAAAGATGCACGGGTAAAACTCGAATAAGAAGAACTAACCAGAAAGTTCAACTTAAGAACTCTGGTTTGCAAAAAGAATCGAATCAAACGGAGCAACGAAACACAAACTGCGAAAGAAACAAGATCCGATTGCTAATCTGGACTGAAGTCAAATTTTACAGTACCAAAATCTTGTTCAAGTTTCTTAAATGGAAAGAGGGTTTCGAGATGAAGATCTAGGCGCTTGAATCATCTGATTCCGATAAGCGAGCGAAAAGATAACTAAAATGAAAATCGGATCAAAAATCACGATCGAAAATAATCGCAAAAAACCCGACAAAAAGAAAAACGGACGAACAGGCTAACGAACGAACGTTCGTTGTCTGTGACTAACGGCGAAAATTGTTCGTTAAAACAAATGTACGGATGAACGTCCGCTAAATAACTAAACCGAAAAAACGAACCGAATCTAAAAAAAGGATCTAGGGTTTCAGAAAAAAAAACCGATCGGTTTTTCTCGCGAAAACCAAGGCGGCGCCCGGCGGTGGCGGTGGCAGCGGGTGGGCTTTGGCGGGCAGGGGGGCCCCAGCTTATAAATCGCCCCCCCCCCCAGGCGGAGTCCCGCTCGGGTACGGCCCGGAGTCGGTTTGACTTTTTTTAAAAAAATTATGTCGTGCAGAAAAAGAAAGAAAAGAAATACTAAACGGACTCCAAAAATCCTGAAATAAATTTTCCCCGTCCTCTAAAAATATGCCGGACAAGGTGAACATTTATTTCGGCCTAAAATGCAATTTTGAAAAACACATATTTTTCCTATGCAAATAAAATAGAAATAAAATCTGAATAAAATCAAATATTTGGTTTTAATATTTTTCCTCCAATATTTCATTTATTTTGGAGAATTCATATTATCTCCTCTCATATATTTTAATATGAAATATTTTCGAAGAGAAAAATAATAAAACCAATGAACCTTGTTTCGATATTTGATAAAATTCAAATATGAAAATCGTGAAATCCCCAACTCACTCCGAGTGTCCTTGAGTTGCTTAGAATTTTTGAGGATCGCGAAACGAAAACAAATAAAATATGATATGCATGAATGACCTACGTATAACATTCCAAATTGAAAATTTGGGATGTTACAGCAACACAAAGACACCACTAGACAAGAGGAGGCGCGCTCGAATCATCATCATCATCATCATCAAAACGCCACCCTGCCATCGGAAAGGAATGAGCTGTGGCATCACTGTCAATGTCCTTGGACCCTAAGGCAACCTCCTCACCAGCTGCGGCATGCACCGCCTTCTGCTGACGCCTTACGAGCTTGTCCTTGTTGATCTCCTTGATCTAGCTGCGCTGAATGGACTGACACATCTTGACCATGTTATTAATAGTCTTGAACAAAGACTTCTTCTCCCCTCTGGCAAAGCAAGCCTCATACACCACCTTCTTGCCCTTCCCATGTGGGATGGGAGCTGTGCAGGACATACCAGGAGTATACGTGGTACTCTCATTTGGCCTAGGATTGCGCCCCTTAGGGGCCACATATGGAGTAGGAGCAGCAGGTGACCTGTTGGAGTTGTGCTTGGGAATGGACGTCTTGTACTGAGAGATATACCAGGCTGGGTAGACTAATACGTCCCCGTCGTATCTATATTTTTTGATTGTTTTGTGCCAATATTATACTACTTTCACATATTTTTGGCAAGTTTTTATATGATATATTGGACTAACTTGTTGATCCAGTGCCCAGTGCCAGTTCCTCTTTGTTGCATGTTTTTTGTTTCACAGAAAATCCATATGAAACAAAGTCTAAATGTAATAAAATTTTATGGAGTATTATTTTGGAATATATGTGATTTTGGGGAGTAGGAATCATCGCAAACGGGGGCCAGGCACACCCTAGGGGCCAGGCGCATGGTGGTGGGTTGTGCTCACCTCGTACGTTGGTTGGAGCTCTATTTTGGGTGCAAGGAAGCTTATATTCGGAAAAAATCATGTTAAAATCTCAGCTCAATCGGAGTTAAAGATCTCCCGGAATATAAGAAATGGTTTTCGGCCAGATCTGGGGAACGCGAAACAGAAGAGAACAAAGAGGGAGATCCAATCTCGGAGGGGCTCCCGCCCCTCCGCCGCCATGGAGGCCGTGGACTAGAGGGGGAACTCTCCTCCCATTTAGGAGGGAGGCCAAGGAAGAAGAAGAAGGAGGGGGCTCCCTCCCACTCTCTCCCGGTGGCGCCGGAGTGCCGCTGGGACAAGGATCATGACGACGATCTACATCAACAATCTTGCTACCGTCAACACCAACTTTCCCCCCTCTATGCAGAAGTGTAACGCCCCTTCTCCCTGCTGTAATATCTACTTCAACATGGTGCTCAACTCCATATATTATTTCCCAATGATCTATGGTTATCCTATAATGTTTGAGTAGATCTGTTTTGTCTTGTGGGTTAATCGTGATCTTGGTTGGTATGATTGTATATTTTATTTATGGTGTTGTACTATGGTTCCCTCCATCTGGCACAAACGTGAGGGATCCCCGCTGTAGGGTGTTGCAATATTTCCATGGTACGCTTATGGTGGGTTGCGAGAGTGACAGAAGCTTAGACCCTAGTAAGTGGGGTATGGCGTATGGGAGTAAATAGGACTTGATACTTAATGCTATGGTTGGGTTTCACGACCTTAATGATCTTTAGTATTTGCGGATGCTTGCTAGGGGTCCAATCATAAGTGCATATGATCCAAGTAGAGAAAGTATGTTAGCTCATGCCTCTCCCTCATATAAAATTCCAATACTGATTACCGGTACTTGTTATCGATTTCCTAGGGACAAATGACTTTCTTATTGACAAAAGCTATCCACTTTTATTATCTTGAAATTTATTTGTAGTTTTATTCTCGCAGAGTACTCATAGTTTTACCCTTGCAAAATAGTTTCATAGTTGTTTCTAGTAAAGCAAACGTCAAGTGTGCGTAGAGTTGTATCGATGGTCAATAGAACTTGAGGGAATATTTGTTCTGCCTCTAGCTCCTTGTTGGGTTCGACACTCTTATTTATCGAAGAAGGCCACAAACGATCCCCTATACTTGTGGGTTATCAAGACCTTTTTTTGGTGCCGTTGCCGGGGAGCAATAGCATGGGGTGAATATTCTCGTGTGTGCTTGTTTTCTTTATCACTAAGTAGTTTTTATTTTTCGTTCTAAGTTGTTTTATATCTTTACTTATGGATATGGAACATGAAACACCAAAAAATTAGTTATACTTGCTACTCATGGAGATGGGGAACCTCCTAAAACCCTCGATGCTCGTTATGTGAAAAATATTAGTCAATGCTTTGATAATCCCGAGAAACCCCCATTCAACTTGATAATGGGAGTAACGTTGGATCAACGTGAATACTTTAGGGATTATCGCTCGACACAAAAGGAAAACTTTTATGGGATCAAATTCATATGTTGCATTGGTATGCTCGGGAACTATGCTTAAGATATGATTATACATGTTGCTCTAGGATGAACGCTCCAGACCTTCCCTTTTCATGCAAATTTAATGCTAATGAAACCTTGGCTTCTTATGCTAATGGTATATATGATTACTATGATGTGGAACGAATAGAAGAATTTGTTGCTTTTAAGGGTGCTTACGAAATTGAATCTTTGTTTGAAAAGTTTGAAGATTTTGATGATTCAGTTTATAGACTTGAAAATTTTGCTATCCTTAAATATTGCTATGATAATTATAAATACAATTCTGAAATTGATGAATTTATTGAGAAAATCCCCGCTATCCGAGAAGAGACTAATATTTTGCAGGAGTCTATGGAAGAAGGAATTGATGAAACCGTGAGCTCATTGGATGAAAAAGATGATGAGGAGAGCGAAGAACAAAAGGAGGAAGAGCGGATTAGCTACCCGTGCCCACCTTCTAATGAGAATAACCCTCTAACTCATACATTGTTTAATGTCCCTTCGTTCTTACCGAAGGATGAATGCTATGATAATTCCTATGATCCCATTGATTCGTTTGAAATATCCCTTTTTGATGAACTTGATGCTTGCTATGCTTGTGGCCATGATGCCAATTTGAGTTATGCTTATGGAGATGAACTTGCTATAGTTCCTTATGTTAAGAATGAAATTATTGCTATTGCACACACACATGGTAGTCCTATTATCTTTTTGAATTCTCCAAACTACACTTTATCGGAGAAATTTGCACTTATTAATGATTACATTGATGGGTTGCATTTTACCATAGCACATGATGATTTTGATGAATATAATATGCATGTGCTTGCTTCTCCTACTTGCAATTATTATGAGAGAGGAACTATCTCCACCTCTTTATGTCTTCAACACGATAAAATTGCAAGAAAGTGCTTATGCTATGTATTGGCCTTTACTTGCTTGTATGACATGCAGATGCATAGGAAGAGAGTTAGACTTCGTCATTGCATGATATATGTTGCTTTATGGTGACTACTAAATGCCAAATCATTGTTAATTAAAATTAGCTTTGATATACCTTAGTGTAGGATCTAGAAGTAGATGTGTCTAGAGGGGGGTGATTAGACACTTAATGCTAAAGTTTCAATTTTTAAGCTTTTTCGGTTTAAATGGAGTTTAGGCACAATTTCAACACAATACATATCAAGCAAGCATGCAAAGAGTATATGAGTAGTGGAATGTAAAGCATGCAACTTGCAAGAATGTAAAGGGAAGGGTTTGGAGAATTCAAACGCAATTGGAGACGCGGATGTTTTTCCCGTGGTTCGGATAGGTGGTGCTATCCTACATCCACGTTGATGGAGACTTCAACCCACAAAGGGTAACGGTTGAGCGAGTCCACGGAGGGCTCCACCCACAAAGGGTAACGGTTGCGCGAGTCCACACAGGGCTCCACCCACGAAGGGTCCACGAAGAAGCAACCACCCACAAAGGGTCCACGAAGAAGCAACCTTGTCTATCCCACCATGGCCATCGCCCACACAGGACTTGCCTCACTAGCGGTAGATCTTCACGTAGTAGGCGATCTCCTTGCCCTTACAAACTCCTTGGTTCAACTCCACAATCTTGTCGAAGGCTCCCAAGTGACACCTAGCCAATCTAGGAGACACCACTCTCCAAGAAGTAACAAATGGTGTGTAGGTAATGAACTCCTTGCTCTTGTGCTTCAAATGATAGTCTCCCCAACACTCAACTCTCTCCCATAGGATTTGGATTTTGTGGAAAGAAGATTTGAGTGGAAAGCAACTTGGGAAGGCTAGAGATCAAGATTCATATGGTAGGAATGGAATATCTTGGTCTCAACACATGAGTAGGTGGTTCTCTCTCAGAACATATGAGTAGGAATTGTGTATGTGTTCTGATGGCTCTCTCCACGAATGAAGAGGAGGTGGAGGGGTATATATAGCCTCCACACAAAATCCAACCGTTACACATAGTTTTCCAATCTCGGTGGGACCGAATCAACAAACTCGGTCGGACCGAAAATGTAAACCTAGTGACCGTTAGAGATTTCGGTGGGACCGACTGGATCAACTCGGTGGGACCGATGTGCTAGGGTTAGGGTAAATCCAAAACTCGGTTTGACCGATTACTCAAACTCGGTGGGACCGATTTGGGTAATAAGTGAAACTGAGATTTGGCCAAGCAAACTCGGTGGGACCGATTGCATATCTCGGTGGGACCGAGAATATTGCAATGGGTAACAGAGAGTTTGCAAGCCCATCTCGGTGAGACCGAGATCCCATCGGTGTGACCGAACTGATTAGGGTTTGGCAGTGGCTTTTGACAAGTAAAACTCGGTGGCGCCGGATAGGAAGAATCGGTAGGACCGAGTTTGGCTTAGGGTTTAGGTCATATGTGGAAGTGGGAAAGTAGCTAAGGATTTTGGAGCATATCATTAAGCACATGAAGCAAGAGGCTCATTAAGCAACACCTCATCCCTCCTTGATAGTATTGGCTTTTCCTATGGACTCAATGTGATCTTGGATCACTAAAATGTAAAATGAAGAGTCTTGAGCTTTAAGCTTTAGCCAATCCTTTGTCCTTAGCATCTTGAAGGAGTTCCCACAACCTTTAGTCCATGCCACTCCATTGTTGAACTTATCTGAAACATGCTAGATAGAAATGTTAGTCCAACAAGAGATATGTTGTCATCAATTATCAAAACCACCTAGGGAGCACTTGTGCTTTCAATCTCCCCCTTTTTGGTAATTGATGGCAACATACATCAAAGCTTTAGATAAAGATATAAAGAACAGCAAGTAAAGCTTTGGAAGGACATGTAACAAACATAGGCTCCCCCTACATGTATGCACTCATGTAAATATGAAGTATAGAGGCATGTGAGAGCATAACCATGACAGAGTAGGCAATGTGTTACATGCATCTTGGCCATATTCATCAGAGCAAAAGATTATCAAGGAAAATACCTTCATGCTCATGAGTCCTTCTTGCAAATAGTATGTACATAATCAAGAACTCCTCATACTCATGATTTTGATGCATATACTTACCTTGTGGTCTTGAGTTGGCTTAGGATGGAATGAACCTGCACAAACAAGGTTAGATAACACAGGTACATCCACTAGCCAGAGCAAACAAAAGAAACCACAAGAATACCAAGACTGGGATGACATGTAGAGAGTGAGTACAAGGTACCACATTGAATTCAACATGTCCCCAAGAATAAAGATATGCAATGAGTTTGACTGATTTCTTTCCCTTAGGTGTCTTGCTCCCCCTGAATCTTACATGGGATATTGGGAGAAGATAGGGAACAGAAAATCAGAGCTGAAAGATACAAATGGATAGAATTTAATGCAAATACATGTCTTTCCCCCAAAAAGACATGTGACATCTCTCCTCTTGAACATCAAGCATCTGGGATCCTTGAGTATTTTCCCTCCCTGGAAATCTCTCTCTCCCCCTTAACAACATCTGGGATCCTTGAGACTTTCTCTCCCCCTTGAGCTTTGACTTTCTCTCCCCCTTGAGCTTTGATGTGATCTCTTTCTCCCCCTTTGACATCAATTTCCAAGAAGGTTTTTCCTGGAATCCGTCGAATAGGTTTGGTCCTTGAGATTCAGCACAAAGCATAGGATAAAGTTGTGATGCTTGTAGAGGACAAGATTCATTGAGTGGAGCTGGATCAGAAGAAATGTAGAACAAGTGGCAAACTGTTTTTCTGATTGCAAAGTCGGTGGCACCGAGTGGCACATTTCGGTGGTACCGAAAAGATTCGGTTGGACCGAAAATTGCAAGTCGGTGAAAACGAGTTTACACAGAGAAAAACACTTGTCACCTCAGCTCACTAGACATGTAGGATCTCACAAAGATTTGCAATGAATTTCCTGAAGGATTTGCAAGGAATTAAGTGCAGAAAATGCAGAACGAAAACAAAGAGAAAAGAGTAGAAACTGAAGAATCTAGATGAAGTTTTTTTTTGTTTTTGAAAAAGGAGAGAGAAAATAAACATGCATGAGACAAATGCAATAACACAAAGAAAGAACACAAGAGAGCTTCATCTAGAGTTGGGCGGTGACATAGTCACCTATGTTAGAGTATATTGACTTAGGAGTCAAGTGAGAACACTTGATCATAGGTCATACTCATCGTTTAAGCTCAAAATGGGGTTACCATTTTTCGTTTAAGCATCTTGATGTATTCACATCTTGTTGAGTTGCTTTGACTCATGTCTTGGAGTAAAGCTTCTCTAAGATGGAATAACATACCTTGGGTGGTGGTGTGGTTCTTGCTCATGTAGTTGAACTTGTGTGGGTGCTCAAGGTTGATGTAGCTCATCAAGAGTTGGGAGCACCACTTGGAGTCTGAGTTCACCTACCTACATGGGTTAGTTCTTGCAAGGAAGAGCACTTGTGTATCCAAAAATGACAATCATGAAGCTTAACATAGAATTTGTCAAAGGATATGTTTGAATGGTTTTGTGCTTCCTTGTCTTCAACCATTATTGTGTAGAGTCTTGGTGATGTAGAGATTGCTCAAGATGTGAGTGAGTCGCAATCTCATGGAATTAGATTCAACCAAGCACCTACATGGGTTAGACAACATGCAAGGTGCAAATATATCCAAGACATAAGATAGTTATCATAAGAGATATATCATGGATTAGTCATAAGCTCATGCCTTGCATGTATCCAATGGAGTTTCTACTCCAAGTTCGAAGCATCAATGATGTTCAATTCTCCTCTCAACCTGCAAAACACTTTCTCATCAAGTGGTTTAGTGAATATATCCGCTAATTGCTTATCGGTGCGAACATGCTTAAGATTGATGTCACCCTTAGCAACCTGATCTCGAATGAAATGATGACGAACTTCAATATGCTTAGTTCGAGAATGTTGTACAGGATTATGACCAATTTTGATGGCACTTTCATTGTCACAAAGCAGTGGAACATGTTTCACATAAATCCCATAATCTTTAAGAGTTTGGGTCATCCAAAGTAATTGAGCACAACATGAACCAGCGGCAATGTATTCCGCTTCGGCGGTGGATAAGGATACCGAGTTTTGTTTCTTGGAAGAGCAAGACACAAGAGATCTACCAAGAAATTGACAAGTACCCGAAGTGGACTTTCTATCAACCTTGTCTCCGGCATAATCCGAGTCGGAATAGCCAACGAGATCAAAAGAAGACCTCTTAGGATACCAAATGCCAAAATTTGGTGTATGGATTAAATATCTTACTATCCTTTTCACAGTCTTAAGATGACAATCTTTAGGAGCAGCTTGATATCGCGCACACATGCACACACTTAGCATAATATCGGGACGTGAAGCACATAGGTATAACAATGAACCAATCATAGAGCGATAAACCTTTTGATCAACCGGTTCACCATCTTTGGTCAAATCATTATGTCCACTAGTAGGCATGGGTGTAGACATACCTTTGCATTCTTGCATATTGAACTTCTTGAATAAGTCCTTGGTGTACTTTGTTTGAGAGACAAATGTACCTTCCTTAGTTTGCTTGATTTGCAAACCGAGAAAGAATTTGAGTTCACTCATCATAGACATCTCAAACTTCTCTGACATTAGCTTTCCAAACTTTTCACTAAAGATAGGGTTAGTTGAGCCAAATATGATATCATCAACATAAATTTGGCATACAAATAGTTCTCCATTAACCCTTTTAGTAAAAAGAGTAGAATCAATTTTACCAATTTCAAAACCACTTGTAGTAAGGAACTTGGTCAAGCATTTATACCATGCTCTAGGAGCTTGTTTAAGACCATAAAGAGCTTTGTGAAGTTTGTAAACATGATTTGGTTTCTTAGGATTGATAAATCCGGGAGGTTGTTTGACATAAACTTCCTCCTCTATTTCACCATTTAGAAAAGCACTTTTAATGTCCATTTGGTACAAGGTGATATTATGGTGATTAGCATAGGCAAGTAAGATGCGAATGGACTCAAGTCTAGCAACGGGAGCATACGTCTCACCATAGTCCATACCTTCGACTTGTGTGTACCCTTGGGCGACGAGACGTGCTTTGTTGCGAACCAATTGTCCATCTTCATCTTGCTTGTTGCGAAACACCCATTTGGTACCAATGATGTTGTGGTTGTTGTCGGGCTTCTCAACCAATGTCCAAACTTGGTTTCTCTCAAAATTATGTAGCTCTTCATGCATAGCGTTTATCCAATCCGGATCTTCCAATGCTTCTTCAACCTTCATAGGTTCAATGCTAGAGATGAATGAATAGTTTTCACAAAAGTTAGCTAAACGAGTTTTTGAGCAAGTGATTCTCCCGGTTTGTATATCATTGAAGATTTGCTCGACGGGATGATCTTTGGCAATTCTTGCTCGAACTCGTGAGAGCTTTTGCTTGGGTCTTCGTTGAACGTCTTCTTCATCTTGTTCTTCTTCTTGGCCTTCTTCATTGTTGATGTCGTCGTTCTCTTGTCGTGGTGGAGAGGGAGGTTGTTGATGTTCGACTTGATGTATTTCCTCGTTTTCTTCATCTTGGTGTGTCCCACTTGTGGATGCTTCCGTGGCGATTCTTGGTTCACCTTGTCGTGAAGTAGAAGCTTCCACTTGGACGGATGAAGTACTCTCCTTCACTTCCGTTGGACGAATTTTGCCAATGGACAAGTCTTGAATTGCTTCTGAAGGGTCTTTGTCTCCTACATCAATTGGAAATTGCTCTACTTGCGAGCCATTAGATTCATCAAACTTCACATCTACCGTCTCTTCAACCTTTCGGGTGAAATTGTTGTAGACACGGTAAGTGTGAGAGTTTGAGCCATAACCAAGTAGAAAACCTTCATGAGATTTAGGAGCAAACTTTGAACGACGATGCTTATCAAGAATGTAGCACTTTGAGCCGAATACTCGAAAGTATCCAACTTGGGGTTTGTTACCGGTGAGAAGCTCGTATGCCGTCTTGCCGAGTAGCTTGTGAAGATATAAGCGATTTGTTGCATGACAAGCTGTCTCAACCGCTTCTGCCCAAAAGTGCTTTGGCGTCTTGTATTCATCAAGCATCGTTCTTGCCATTTCGATCAGCGTCCGGTTCTTCCTCTCAACAACTCCATTTTGTTGAGGTGTGTACGTAGCCGAGAACTCGTGTGAAATCCCTTCTTGGTCAAGAAAGGTGTCCACATTTGCGTTCTTGAACTCCGTTCCGTTGTCACTCCGAACCTTCTCGATCTTCACATCAAACTGATTTTGGGCCTTCCTAGCGAAGTTTCTGAAGATCTTCTGGACCTGCGACTTGTCATTATGAAAGAACACCCACGTAAATCTTGAAAAATCATCAACTATAACTAGACCAAAAGAATTTCCACTGAGACTCTTGTAGGCGTTGGGACCAAAAAGATCCATGTGAAGTAGCTCGAGTGGCCTCCTTGTGGTCATGATGTTCTTCACGGGATGTCTTCCTCCAACCTGTTTACCTACTTGACAAGCACTGCAAAGTCTATCCTTATCAAATATGACATCGTTAACTCCAAGGATATGATTTCCTTTAATAAGCTTGTCAAGGTTTCTCATGCCAACGTGACCTAGTCGTCTATGCCACAACCAACCTTTTGAGGATTTAGCAACAAAGCAAGTTTTAGGTTGTGCCTTTTTAGAGAAATCGACAATGTAAAGATCACCTCTACGCATACCCGTAAAGACCATTTTATGATTGTCTCGACGAAATACTTGGCAATCTACCTCAGTAAATAGGACATTCAAACCGAAATCAGCAAGTCTAGATACTGAAAGTAAGTTGTAGCCAAGAGATTCAACGAGCATGACATTTTGAATGGAACTATCATGTGAGATGGCCACCTTACCAAGGCCAACCACTTTACCCTTTGAATTATCACCAAAGGTGACATATTTTCGAGGGCCGTCATTTTCAGCAAGCTCACGAAACATCTCTTCATCTCCGGTCATATGATCAGTACATCCACTATCAAGAACCCATTCCTTTCCTCCTGATTCATATCCCCGAAGATTTGCCATAAGACCAAAATGTCTCATTGCATCATCAAGATCAAAATTACTATCATCATCATCAGAGTATCCATGTTCATCATGATCTTGTGACTCATCATTTCCTAGAGAGGGTAATTCATTAGATAAATGATCATCAAAGTGGTCACTTTTATGAATTATTATAGCTTTGAATATGATATCATTAATGATTCCAACATCTCCTTTAGCATGCTTAAGATTGGTAAGTTCAAATAGACAATTACCAAAACTAGGATCACTAGAGTTCATCTTACTCAAGGCAATAGATTTATGGAGAATTTCATCCAAAGTTTTCAAGGAATGATTGGGAAATCGTTCCTCAAGAAATTTCCATATAGTATAGGCACAATTTAGAGTAGGCAAACTAGCAATCAAATTTTTGGGCAATCCTCTAATTATGAGCTCAATAGTTCTAAGATTGCGAATCATGTCAATATCTTCATCTAGGGTAGGATGCAAAAGATCAATATGAGGTCCACAAGGGCTAGCAATATACTTGTTCAAATGATATTGATTGAAGATTACAAGCATCTCATTTTTCCACTTGTGAAAATACTCTCCATCAAGAATAGGCACTCTATGTCTAAGACTCCCTAATGTAGACACATCCATCTTCCTCCAATGGTGATTAAACCAAGGCAATGGAGACCAAAGCTCTGATACCACTTGTAGGATCTAGAACTAGATGTGTCTAGAGGGGGGTGATTAGACACTTAATGCTAAAGTTGCAATTTTTAAGCTTTTTCGGTTTAAATGGAGTTTAGGCACAATTTCAACACAATACATATCAAGCAAGCATGCAAAGAGTATATGAGCAGCGGAATGTAAAGCATGCAACTTGCAAGAATGTAACGGGAAGGGTTTGGAGAATTCAAACGCAATTGGAGACGCGGATGTTTTTCCCGTGGTTCGGATAGGTGGTGCTATCCTACATCCACGTTGATGGAGACTTCAACCCACAAAGGGTAACGGTTGCGCGAGTCCACGGAGGGCTCCACCCACAAAGGGTAACGGTTGCGCGAGTCCACATAGGGCTCCACCCACGAAGGGTCCACGAAGAAGCAACCACCCACAAAGGGTCCACGAAGAAGCAACCTTGTCTATCCCACCATGGCCATCGCCCACACAGGACTTGCCTCACTAGCGGTAGATCTTCACGTAGTAGGCGATCTCCTTGCCCTTACAAACTCCTTGGTTCAACTCCACAATCTTGTCGAAGGCTCCCAAGTGACACCTAGCCAATCTAGGAGACACCACTCTCCAAGAAGTAACAAATGGTGTGTAGGTAATGAACTCCTTGCTCTTGTGCTTCAAATGATAGTCTCCCCAACACTCAACTCTCTCTCATAGGATTTGGATTTTGTGGAAACAAGATTTGAGTGGAAAGCAACTTGGGAAGGCTAGAGATCAAGATTCATATGGTAGGAATGGAATATCTTGGTCTCAACACATGAGTAGGTGGTTCTCTCTCAGAACATATGAGTAGGAATTGTCTATGTGTTCTGATGGCTCTCTCCACGAATGAAGAGGAGGTGGAGGGGTATATATAGCCTCCACACAAAATCCAACTGTTACACACAGTTTTCCAATCTCGATGGGACCGAATCAACAAACTCGGTCGGACCGAAAATGTAAACCTAGTGACCGTTAGAGATTTCGGTGGGACCGACTGGATCAACTCGGCGGGACCGATGTGCTAGGGTTAGGGTAAATCCAAAACTCGGTTTGACCGATTACTCAAACTCGGTGGGACCGATTTGGGTAATAAGTGAAACTGAGATTTGGCCAAGCAAACTCGGTGGGACCGATTGCATATCTCGGTGGGACCGAGAATATTGCAATGGGTAACAGAGAGTTTGCAAGCCCATCTCGGTGAGACCGAGATCCCATCGGTGAGACCGAACTGATTAGGGTTTGGCAGTGGCTTTTGACAAGTAAAACTCGGTGGCGCCGGATAGGAAGAATCGGTAGGACCGAGTTTGGCTTAGGGTTTAGGTCATATGTGGAAGTGGGAAAGTAGCTAAGGATTTTGGAGCATATCATTAAGCACATGAAGCAAGAGGCTCATTAAGCAACACCTCATCCCTCCTTGATAGTATTGGCTTTTCCTATGGACTCAATGTGATCTTGGATCACTAAAATGTAAAATGAAGAGTCTTGAGCTTTAAGCTTTAGCCAATCCTTTGTCCTTAGCATCTTGAAGGAGTTCCCACAACCTTTAGTCCATGCCACTCCATTGTTGAACTTATCTGAAACATGCTAGATAGAAATGTTAGTCCAACAAGAGATATGTTGTCATCAATTATCAAAACCACCTAGGGAGCACTTGTGCTTTCACTTAGGATCCGGGTAGATTCATTACTTGAGCACTTTATGCCTAGCTTAATGGCTTTAAAGAAAGCACTGCCAGGGAGACAACCCGGAAGTTTTAGAGAGTCATTTATTTTTGTTGAGTTCTTTTATATAGTTTAAAAAACAGAAAATATAGAGGGGATCCTAAAAACTTTTTGTAAAAGAGAAGATATTGAAAGGTGATGCATTAGAGAAGTGAGGGTCGACCTTGAACACTTGTGTTCATGCTCATGGAAACAATGTAGAATTTTTCATGAAGATTCTCACAAAAATAATTATCCCCTTGTACAAATACTTTGTATTGTTAAATTATTGTGCCAAGATTTCTTTTAGGATGATTAGATTTATTGTTGGTATATGTGGTGCAAAAACAGAAACTTTAGCTGTAGTGTGTGATTTTACATTTTTTTACCGGAACGTCAAAGTTTTTGAAACTTTTTGCACCGTCTTGATATACAAATTGTTTATTTTTTTCCTATTTGTTCAGAATTTTTGGAGTACCAAAAGTATGGTAGATGTTCAGACTGCTACAGACTGTCATGTTTAAGACAGATTCTGTTTTTGATGCATTGCTTTGCTTGTTTTGATGAAACTATCGATTTTTATCATTGGTATAAGCCATGGAAAAGTTATAGTACAGTAGCTAAAATGCAAAAACAAAATATGAATTGGTTTGCAATAGTACTTAGAGTAGTGATTCGCTCTATTATACTAACGGATCTTACCGAGCTTTCTGTTGAGTTTTGTGTGGATGAAGTGATCAAAGATTGAGGAGGTCTCGATATGAGGAGAAGGAGGAGAGGCAAGATCTCAATCTTGGGGATGCCCAAGGCACCCCAAGTAAATATTCAAGGAGACTCAAGTTTCTAAGCTTGGGGATGCCCCAGAAGGCATCCCATCTTTCTTCAACTACTATCAGTATGTTTTCGTTCTTGTTTCGTTCATGTGATATGTGTGAATCTTGGAGCGTCTTTTGTGTTTAGTTTTCATTTTTTATTTTATGAACCATGATAGTATGAGATGGTCCATGGTTGATTTATAGAATGCTCATTGCACTTCACTTATATCATTTGAGTATGGCTTTATAGAATGCTTCATGTGCTTCACTTATATCATTTGAAGTTTGATTGCCTGTTTCTCTTCACATAGAAAACCATTATTTGTAGAATGCTCTTTTGCTTCACTTACATTTATTAGAGAGTGGTCTTTTGTAGAAAGAATTAAACTCTCATGCTTCACTTATGAGAGTCAACAGGAATTGGTCAATTGCATGGTTAGTCATAAAATCCTACATAAAACTTATGGATCACTGAATATGATATGTTCGATTCCTTGTAATAGTTTTGAGATATAGAGATGGAATATGTCGGAGGTACTAGTAAACGGTTGTGGTTAGTAAGAATATTGGTGTTAAGGTTTGTGATTCCCAAAGCATGCACGTATAGTCTCTCGTTATGCTATGATGTTGGAGCATGATTTATTATTGATTGTCTTCCTTATGAGTGGCGGTCGGGACGAGCGATGGTCTTTTCCTACCAATCTATCCCCTAGGGGCATGCGTAGTAGTACTTTGCTTCGAGGGCTAATAAACTTTTGCAATAAGTATATGAGTTCTTTATGACTAATGTGAGTCCATGGATTGTACGCACTCTTACCTTTCCGCAATTTGCTAGCCTCTATGGTACCATGCATTGCCCTTTCTCACCTCGAGAGTCGATGCAAACTTTGCCGGTGCATCCAAACCCCGTGATATGATATGCTCTATCACACATAAGCTTTATTAAATCTTCCTCAAACAACCACCATACCTACCTATTATGGCCCTTCCATAGCCATTCCGAGATATATTACCATGCAACTTCCACCGCTTCCATTTTGATGACCTGAGCATTCATTGTCATATTGCTTTGCATGATCGTAAGATAGATAGCATGATATTTCCATGGACTTTCCATTTTGTGATATCGTTGTTATGCTAGATCATTGCACATCCTGGTACAATGCCAGAGGCATTCATATAGAGTCATATTTTGTTCTAGATATCGAGTTGTAATTTTTATTTCTTTTGAGTTCTAAGAAAATAGAAGTGTGATGATCATCATTGTTCATTATTAGAGCATTGCCCCAATGAGGAAAGGATGATGGAGACTATGCTTCCCCCACAAGTCGGGATGAGACTCTGGACATGAGCAAAAAAAATAAAAAAAATAAAAAGAAAAAAAAGAGAGAAGGGGCATGCTAGTTCCACACTTGTGCTTCAGAGTAGCACCATGTTTTTCATATGGAGAGTGTCCTATGTTGTCACTTTCATATAGTAGTGGGAATTTTTCCTTAAAGGATTATATGCACACCCACTTAGTTTCATATTGAGCTTTCATACACTTATAGCTCTTAGTGCATTCGTCGCATGTCAATCCCTACTCCTCGCATTGATATCAATTGATGGGCATCTCCATAGCCCATTGGTTAGCCGTGTCGGTGTGAGATTTCTTACCTTTTTGTCTTCTCTATATTTACCCCTATCATCATACTCTATTCCACCCGTAGTGCTATATCCATGGCTTGCGCTCATGTATAGCGTGAGGGTTGAAAAAGCTGAAGCGCGTTAAAAAGTATGAACCAATTGCTCGGCTTGTCATCGGGGTTGTGCATGATAAATACTTTCTGTTAAGAAGACAGAGCATGACAAGACTATATGATTTTGTAGGGATAGCTTTCTTTAGCATTGATATTCTGAAAGACATGATTGTTTGTTGCGATGCCTGAGTATTGATGTCTTTATGTCAAATTATAGACTACTGCTTTGAATCACTTGTGTATTAATATTCATGCCATGACTAGACATATGATCAAGTTTATGCTAGGTAGCATTCCACGTCAAAAATTATCTTTTTTATCATTTACCTACTTGAGGACGATCAGGAATTAAGCTTGGTTATGCTGATACGTCTCCATCGTATCTATAATTTTTGTAGCGAGCAGACCTCAAACAGTCCGATCTCTGTGCTCCGGTGTCATCCCTGGATCAGTAATGCTGACACCACACAGTACTCAGAGGATTTATAGCAGAGTAGCAATCACACACTTATTACATCGAGTGTCTCAAAAGAGAACTTAATACAATAAATATGGCTTAAGGCCATCTAATAACGATAACAGCGGAAGGCTTGGAAGATAAGTGAGTCCATCAACTCCAACGGCATCACTGAGTATAGAACCATGACCTAAAAACTCCTTAATCATCATCTGAAAAGTCTGCAACATTAACGTTGCAGCCCGAAACGGGTCAGCACATGGAATATGCTGGCAAGGTAACACATAGAGAGTAATGGAATGAAACAGCTATACTATATGCATATTTGGCTGGTGGAAAGTGAAAGTGCGTTATATCGACTAGAGGGGGGGTGAATAGGTGATTTTTATGAAAGTCTTCAAAACGTGGAAGTTATGAAGACAAACGATAGAAATAAACCTATTACCCTGCAGCGGAAGGTAGACTACACTAGGCAAGCCATAGTCAAGTATTCAATAGAGTGAAAGCACAATGACTAATAGCAGCAATGTAGTAAGGATCAGGTAGGAAGATATTGTGAAGCCACACAGAACACGCAGTCACTCAATGAAGACAAAAGATAGTGCGAACATACAATGACTTCACAAGGAGTAACAGTAAGTAAAGGGAAGGGAAGATGAAACTAGTGACTCACTGAAGACAATGATTTGTTGGACCAGTTCCAGTTGCTGTGACAATCGTACGTCTGGTTAGGGCGACTAGGTATTTAAACCTTAGGACACACAGTCCCGGACACCCAGTCCTGAACACGCAGCTCAGGACACCCAGTCCTCACCGTATTCCCCTTGAGCTAAGGTCACACAGACCTCGCCCAATCACTCTGGTAAGTCTTCAAGGTAGACTCCCAAACCTTCACAGACTTCGTTCACCGGCAATCCACAATGTCTCTTGGATGCTCAGAACGCGACACCTAACCGGCTGGAGGATGCACAGTCCTCAAGTGTAATAAGTCTTCAGATCACACAGACAAGAAGACTTAAGTGATGCCTAATTCTCTTTGGCTCTGGGTGGTTAGGGCTTTATCCTCGCAAGGAATTCTCTCTCAAAGGCTTCGAGGTGGGTTGCTCTCAAACGACAAAAGCCGTACTCTGAATCTGAGCAGCCAACCGTTTATGGTTGTAGGGGGTGGGCTATTTATAGCCACTTGGCAACCCGACCTGATTTGTCCAAAATGACCCTGGGTCACTAAGGAACTAACACGTGTTCCAACGGTCAGATTTCAAACTCACACGGCAACTTTACTTGGGCTTCAAGCAAAGCTGACTTGCCCGACTCTGGACAAGATTCACTCTCAAAGTCTTCACTTGAAGACATAGGTTTTGTTTAAGCATCACTTCAGTCATTCTGACTGGTTCTCTTGGACCCCACTTAACAGTACGGTGGTTCCTATGACTCAACACAGAAGAAAGAGAACTACGAAAGATCTAAGTCTTCGAGCTCCATAGGCTTCATGTGGTGTCTTCTCTTGGCATAGTCTTCAATGTGAATATCTTCATATACCACCTTTGACTTCAATGTCTTCATACATTTTTAGGGGTCATCTCTGGTAGGAAAACCGAATCAATGAGGGACTTCTACCTGTGTTATCCTGCAATTCTCACAAACACATTAGTCCCTCAACTAGGTTTGTCGTCAATACTCTAAAACCAACTAGGGGTGGCACTAGATGCACTTACAATCTCCCCCTTTTTGGTGATTGATGACAAACTAGTTGAAGTTTTCAACGGGGAATATAATCTGTGAAATTGTAAAGGATAAGGAATTGTCTTCATAAGTTGCAAGGGCTCCCCCTGAAGATGTGCATATAAGTAATTTGCTATTGGAATGCAAATACACATGGCAGGTTGTACTTGTGGAGATCCACTTCAACTTATGACGACAATCCACTATGCATGTGAAAGTATATGAAGATAATGACATGCATAATGGAAAATGGACGTCTGCAGAATGATCTAAGTGTGGATTTTATCATCACAACACAAGGTGGCAGATAAGTAGCAGACGACCATCGAGTTTAAGTGTTACAACTCAAAGAACCAAATGTAGCAAAATGAGAGTTGTAAGCACGAAGCAAAATATAAAGCACCCACCCATATGGACCCTCTTGAAGACTATCAACCTCATATGCTTCTCCCCCTTTTGTCAGTAAGGACCAAAAAGGTTTGAAGACATAGAGCATCTACTCGTTCCCATGAGGAGTAGGTGAAGCAGCAGGGTCGTTGGTGGTGTTTGGCGGTGCTGAAGAGCTTGGAGCAGAGTCGAAGCGTGCTGAAGGAGGTGGTGGTGAAGTAGCATCGTCTTCATCCTCGATCACTCTGGCATTCACAGTTGCAGCAGAGGAAGAGAACTCAGAGTCTTCAAGGGATGGAGTTCGTCATAGCACTGCCCTTCGAGGAGGTGTGGAGTCAAACTTGAATCGCTCAGTGAAGCCATCCTCTTGAAGATCATCTTCAGAACACATCAGCGTTAGCCCTTTCCATGTGCGGCGAGAGGTTTCATGGGCAACAAAAGAATTCTTGGTGGCAAGATTGCGAATGCGATTAACATCCACCAAGAGGCTTTGCATCTGACGCTTCAGCCAGTCATGATGCCTATCATGTTTCTGATGAAGAGCCACAAGAAGCTCTCGATCGTTGAGAACACGAGTGCGCTTCTTGGGTCGTGGAGCAGTTGTACTGTCAGTGGCTTCAGTGAGAGCAGGATGTGGTGCACGTGTAGTGCCAGCCAAAGGATACACACGAGTTACGGCTTCCACGCCTTCAACGTTCTAAGTGAAACTTTGATGCTCTGCATTCTGAAGACTTAGAGGTTCCTTGGCAGGCTCAGGATAGATGGCTTCAAGAGACATATCCACATCAGGCAAAAAGATCTGATGGTTGCGGGCCGAGGGCTGATATGAGATAGCGGAGTGAAGTTTGATCAGCCGCATCACCCAAAGGGGCATAGAACTTCAAACCAAACAGATCAGAGCCAGATGCAGCAAGTTGGCGAATGAAGAAATCCTGTGTATTGAAGCATTTTCCATGAAGAATGTAGAAGACCAAAGTCTTCATTGCACCTTCCAGCTTGGCATGGGGAGAATGTCCTTTGTTTGGCCAGAGAGTTCGCCTTATGATGTGATAAATGGTTCTTGGCAGATACTCAAAGTCTTCAACGAAGAACTCCGTGGGATAAGCAGCATCTTGGGGCAATGGCTTCATCATACTGAGCATCTGACTCATATTAGGTTCAGTCTTCTGAAAGATGCTCTCAATAGCTTCACTATGAAGCTGACAGCCATGCTCGTAGAGATCACCAGGAGTGGGCAAACCAGTGAGCTCAATGATGTCAAAGGCTTTGGCTTTGTGATGAACATTTCCTGTCATCCACTCCAGGACCCAAGTCTTCGGATCTCTGCTATACCCGCGGATGTGAAGTGTGGCACAGAATTGGAGCAGCAACTCTTCATTCCAATGCTCTTGGTCAGTGACGAACGGCAGCAGTCCAACCTCTTTGAAGCAATCCAGAGCTTCTTCTAGACAGGGCAAACCAGCTATTGCTTCAATGTCAAGGCGCTTGTGTGGGAAGATGCGACCTTGGTTGTAAAGAACGCATGAGTAATAGCTTCGCTGCGGATAACTCCAGAACCGATCATATGATATTCTTTCCCTGCAGTAGGGGTTCCTGGAGCTGTTGAAGAATGTGTTGTCTGCTCTGAAGCCATTGATACTGAAGGAGCCAGGTGCTGATGCAGGACCTGGGAACCTTGGCAATCTTGGGATTGGCTTCTGTACCTGAGGCCTGTGCTCAACATGATAGTCGAACTGGGGACCGGCAGCAGACTCAGGAACAGAAGTGGCGGGATCAGTGGCTTCGCTGACTTCTGGTGCTTTTGTTTGTGAGGGCTCAACATTAGCTTCAGCCATGACAGCGTCAGTGGCTTCAGTCATGTTGGTGGTGGCAGCCTCAAGATGTTCAACCTCCACTTGACGAGCAGGAGGATCGGTCACGATCATGTTCTCCTCGAGAACTGCTTCTTGGTGGGACAGGGGAGTGGCAACTTGTGGGACTTCTTCTTCATCGGCTGATGCAGCCAGAATGTCTTCAGCAGTTTCAGCTTTAGACGCAGAGACTGGAGGCCTAGGTCCTTTGCGAAGCCTGCGCAACGCAGGCGATGCCTGTGTAGTTGGAGTTGGCTGGGCCTCAAAGTCTTCTTCCTCTTGTGGGCGATCAGCCCATGAAGCATCCTGAGCGATTGGCGTCAGAGGACGACCAATGTTGATGAGTTCGCTGTTCTCGAGCTGAGGAAGGACTGCACCATCTTCTACCTGGTCATGTTGACCAATGTCTTCAGCAGCGATGGGATCAGCTGCTGGAAAGTCTTCAGCTTCATGAGCCTCTGTGAAAGCAGGCTCATGGATTGTCAGTTGGCATTCAGCGTCAGGATGAACCATGGAAATGGGTTCAACTATCAAAGGCTCTGTGGGAGCAGCCCTATCTTTCTTGGTCTTCCTCTTCTTCTTGGAGGGGGCAATAGGAGAGGCTTCAGGATGTTTCCTCTTCCTGGCTTCAGCCTCAGCAGTCCTCGTCTTCTTGAGCTCTGAAGCGGTTGACCGGCTTTTTGTCTTCAAGCCAGTCATTCTAGTTGGGAAGATAATGGGATCTGCTTCCTGCCTTGGTGCGTCAGGTTCAGCCGTAGCGGGCTTCTTCATCTTCTTTGCTGCCATCCCGGGGTCGATGCCAGGACGCCCAAGGGCCTTGCGCTTCTCAGCCTCATTGTAGGCCTGCACACATTTGTCAGCCAGAACCTTCATGCGCTCACAAGAACCTTGAGCTTCTGCACGTTTCTTGAGAAAGGCTTCCTTGAGCTCGTGCAGCATAATCTTGAAGTTCTTCACCTCTTGCAAGCTGAGCTTGGCCATATGCTTCTTGAACTGAGCCTTTTCATAGTCAATCTTTTGCTTCAGTTCAACAATGCGCTGGGCGATAGCTAACTCTGAAGCAAAGGCGCCATGGAAGGCGACACTGATGTTTGGCGTGTCAAACCATTCATCAATGAAGTTGTGGATGATTGTTACATCAAAGAGAGGCAGATCATTGAAGATTTCTGCTTCTTCTTTGCTCTTGATGAGTTGCTCAAGAGCGTCATCTGCAAGATCTTCATCAATTGACAGATCAATGGCATCATTGCACAGAATGGCAGCAGCTGTTAGCTCTTGGCCGGTGTGTGGCAGAGGCATCTTGACCTTCTGGGCTTGGAGATGCGTGATAAATCTTCGGATTGCACGCTGTCTTCAGGAGGTGCAGTTGCCAGTGGCTTCGCCCGTGAGATTTTTGGTGAAGGGGCAGGCTTTGAAGCTTTAGGCTTCTTCAACTTCTTTGGCTTCGGTGCTACAGGCGCTTCATCTGATTCAGCGTCATCTGCAGGCTCATTCACTGCAGTCCCTTGAACCAAGATATGGGTGATGAGGCCTTCAAGGTTGTAGAAAGGACCGACGACATTGGGTTCTGCATCTCGTGTGCCATCAGCCCTTGGAGCTGAGGGACCAAGGTTGAAGTCTAGTCCCAATGTCTTCTTGTTTTGCTTCGCTGAGTTCTGGGCAAACTGGAAGTTGCGCTTGAATAGAATGTCGTCACGACACCATAGTAGTGACGATGGGTGTGCATCAACAGGCTGTGGCCCACGGACCATGCAGGGATACAAGCCTTGTTCAATGGCTTCATCTCTGGACCTGGGTTGAAGATTCTTGTATAGGATGTCTCCCCACGGTCTCTTGATGGCGTTTTTCTCAGCATATTCCTGGGTTACAAATCGGTATTTGAACCATTGTTCTGCCCAATATCTTCGAATCCATTGGATTCGGGTCTTGCACTGATTGTAATCCTCTTCAGGATCTATCTTGTACAGTTCTGAGAGGTCATCTGGCAGATCTCTAGATGTTTCTCCATGACGCTTTCTGCCACCCTTCCTTGCTGATTTCTCTGAAGCCATGAACTTTAAACTGAAAGGCTTCAACACGTTCAAAGGCTTCAAAGATTTTCGCTTGCTGGACAAACAGGAACTTGCTTCGGGAGAATTTATATGATGCTGTAAGAATTCTGCAAATGAATGCAGACTATGAGAACCAAGGGATTCTCCCACGTACATGTACCTGTGACAGCATTAAGGTGCGAGGGAAGGGGAATAGGTCATATGCATTCTCAGAAGATTTTGAATATAAATCAATTTAGAAGACATTGACCTCATTGTGCGAAGACATTCACTCATAGATAAGGAGTTGGTTCCAGATTTGTATGAATCCAGAGATCAGTACAAGTGAGGAATCTAACTACTTTGTGAAGCATAAGTGAATATACTAGGCATGTTATGAGATGCAGTATGAGAGAGATCTAACTTGTGTGAATAGAAACTGCTTGTGTTAGAAAGTGACAAAGCCATAGGATCAACGGTGCCGTAAAAAGGAAGTTTTATTTACCACACTAAGAACTGCTAGACGGAGTGGAAGATGAGGCCGAGCAGTTCGATCTTCCATGCCCTAACTTGGCGACGGAGGAAACCTACGGCGACGGCGGAGAGGACGATGTCCGCGGTCGGCGTGAAGACGGCGTCGGAGAGGTTGCGGCAGTGAAGCGCTTCGTCGCCGGCATCGTCGAGGGCTAGCGGTGGCACTAGGGTTCGTGCGAGAGTGGAAGAAGAGATAATGACCACCGTGAAGTGTGTATTTATAGGTACAGGGACGGCACTGCGTTATTACACAGGTACCCCTGACGATTCGCATCTGAGGAACATGTGGCCATCATACAGAATTTTGGGGTTTGTTCCACGTCCCACGCACGCCTGGATTGTCGGGTGGTCGTTCCTACTTCTCCGGGTTTCATGTAGAGGAATGAGCATTGAAAGTGGACTTAAGGTTTGTCTTTGTATCTTCTGCTGACAAGGACACAGAGAAGACATTCGACAGTTTCAATAGAATGCATATGATTTGGAGAGATAGAGTTTGAGATAGATAGCATAGAAAGGTTAGGGTCCGATCACATTCACTTAGTTCAAAAGATTCAACAAGAAGACATAGCTATAAGTGAATGTTGTAGAGGACAGAACACTAGTATATATATATAATCAACATAGTGAAGATAATCATGAAGACATGTTGAGATTGATGCCAAACCAAATGTGAAGACATAGCAAGGTAACGCCATGAGTGAAACACTCCAAAATAGAACATTTGGTGGTGGCGTTACCCACCACATAGGAAGTATTAGACCCAGACACGGCGCACAATTATCGTGGCGCTCCGAAGTCAAATTCCACATTAATGTATTCACATTTAGAATGTATGTATTCATTGATTGAAGATATACTTTACTTCGTGTGTTGCACATCTAAGTCATCAATATGCATAAGGGATAGGATGTGTGCCTGATCACAGGACATTTGAGGATTCCAGGATATTTAGCTCACACCGTAACTTGCAAAATCTCTTCTCATCCAAGGGCTTGGTGAAGATATCTGCCAATTGCTCTTCAGTGTTGACGTGTATGATATCAATATCTTCCTTTACAACATGATCTCTGAGAAAGTGATGACGAATTTCAATGTGCTTTGTCTTCGAGTGCTGAACTGGGTTATTGGCAATCTTGATGGCGCTTTCGTTGTCGCAGTAGAGCGGCACTTGCTTCGGATGAATGCCATAGTCTTTGAGCATTTGCTTCATCCACGGAAGCTGAGCGCAGCAAGATCCAGCAGCAATGTATTCAGATTCAGCAGTGGAGAGAGATACATAGTTCTGCTTCTTTGAAGACCAACATACAAGTGATCGTCCCAGAAAGTGACATGTGCCTGATGTAGACTTGCAATCAACTTTGTCACCAGCATAATCAGCATCCGAGAATCCAACCAGATCAAACTCTGAGCCCTTTGGATACCATAATCCTAGAGTTGGGGTGTGAGCCAAATATCGAAGAATTCGCTTCACAGCTAAGTGATGCGACTCCTTTGGTGCCGCTTGAAATCGAGCACACATGCAAACACTAAGCATAATATCTGGCCTAGATGCACATAGATAAAGTAAAGAACCAATCATGGAGCGGTATACCTTTTGATCGAACTCTTTACCATTGTCGTCAGGACCCAGATGATGCTTGGCTGGCATTGGCGTCATGAAGCCTTTGCAGTCTTGCATACCGAACTTCTTCAGGCAATCTTTGAGATACTTCTCTTGAGATATGAAGATGCCATTGAGTTGCTGTCATATTTGAAGACCGAGAAAGAACTTCAGCTCTCCCATCATAGACATTTGATATTTCTCTTGCATCATATATCCAAACTCTTCACTGTACTTCTGATTGGTGCAGCCGAAGATAATGTCATCCACATATATTTGGCACACAAACAGTTCACCATCATATGTCTTCGTGAAGAGAGTGGGGTCGAGAGAACCAGGTATGAAGCCTTTGCTCTTCAGGAAGTATTTGAGTGTGCCATACCAGGCCCGAGGGGCTTGTTTGAGGCCATACGGTGCCTTGTTGAGCTTATATACCATGTCAGGATGTTTTGGATCTTCAAAGACAGGAGGTTGTGCAACATACACTTCTTCTTCAATCTTGCCATTGAGGAAGGCGCTCTTCACATCCATTTGATAAAAAATTATGTTGTGATGATTTGCATAGGCCAGCAGTATGCGTATGGCTTCAAGTCTAGCCACAGGAGCAAATGTTTCATCGAAGTCAATGCCTTCCACTTGAGTATATCCTTGAGCAACGAGACGAGCTATGTTTCTGACAACTTGACCATGCTCAGCCTGCTTGTTGCGGTATATCCATTTGGTGCCTATTATGTTGTGCTTCCGAAGATCGGGACGCTTGACCAGTTCCCATACATTATTCAGCTCAAACTGTTGAAGCTCGTCTTGCATAGCTTGAATCCATTCAGGTTCCATGAAGGCTTCTTCAACTTTCTTGGGTTCTGTTATTGAGACGAATGCGAAGTGCCCACAGAAATTTGCTAGCTGAGTTGCCCTTGAATGAGTGAGTGGACCGGGTGCATTGATGCTATCAATTATTCTTTCAATCTGCACTTCATTGGCAACGCGAGGATGTACAGGGTGAAGATTTTTCTCTTGCTGATCATTGTCGTTGTTAGAAGGAATGTCTTCGGGCTGAGCATTGTCTTCATGTTGATCAGGTGCTGAGATGATAAGTTCTTCTTCGGGATGAGCTTCAGAAGGTATAATTTCTCCAGTTCCCATTAGCTTGATTGATTCACTGGATGGAACTTCATCTAGCACATTTGGCAGTTGCTCTCTTTGTGAGCCGTTGGTCTCATCGAACCGCACATCCATTGTTTCAACCACTTTGTAATGAAAGAGATTGAAGACTCTGTAGGAGTGCGAATCCTTTCCATATCCAAGCATAAAACCCTCATGTGCTTTTGGTGCAAACTTTGAGGTGTGATATGGGTCCTTGATCCAGCACCTGGCGCCAAATACTCTGAAGTAACTGACATTTGGCTTCTTGCCAGTAAGGAGCTCATAAGATGTCTTGTTCAGAAGCTTGTGAAGATAAACACGATTGATTGTATGGCATGCAGTATCAATGGCTTCAGGCCAGAATTTTCTTGGAGTCTTGTATTCATCTAGCATCGTTCTGGCCATCTCAATGAGTGTTTTGTTCTTGTGTTCGACGACCCCATTCTGCTGTGGCATGTACGGGGCTGAGAATTCATGTGTGATGCCCAAGGTATCAAGATACGTATCAAGGCCAGTGTTCTTGAATTCAGTGGCATTGTCACTTCTGATATGCTTTATCTTGGCGCCATAGTTGTTCATTGCTCGATTGGCAAAGCGTCTGAAGACATCCTGCACTTCAGTCTTGTAAAGGATTATGTGCACCCAAGTATATCTAGAATAATCATCAACAATGACAAAGCCATAGAGACAAGCAGTAGTAGTAAGAGTTGAGTAATGAGTGGGACCGAAAAGATCCATGTGAAGCAGTTCGAAGGGTCGAGTAGTGGTCATGATTGTCTTCGAGGGATGTTTGTCCCTCGTCATCTTTCCTGCCTCACAAGAACCGCATAAGTGATCTTTCTTGAACTTGACGCCCTCGATGCCTATGACATGCTTCTTCTTTTCCAGGGTGTGGAGGTTCCTCATGCCAGCATGCCCAAGCCTCCGATGCCAGAGCCAGCATTCTGAAGCTTTTGCTAGAATACATACGGCAAGCTGTGGTCCTGCTGAGAAATCTACCACGTACAAATCATCTTTTCGATACCCTTCAAATACTAGAGACTTATCAGATTCCATTAGAACAAGGCAACGATATTTTCCAAATATTACGATCATGTTTAAATCGCAAAGCATTGAGATAGACATTAAGTTGAAGCCAAGGGATTCAACAAGCATGACTTTATCCATGTGTTGATCCCTTGAGATTGCAACTCTACCTAGACCCAATACCTTACTTTTACCAGTGTCAGCAAATGTGATGTGGCTCTTGTCGGATGGACATAAGGTTGAGTCCATAAGAAGGCTTCTTTTGCCAGTCATGTGATTTGTACACCCACTATCAATAATCCATTCTGAAGACGCTAGTGTCGTACCCTACAGTGCAGTTAGGGGGATAGGCTTCACGAAGAGCATTGTGAAGCAAAAACATTTGACGAACCAGTGGGTTATGAAAGCTTAGATCCAGATTAGGACTAATAGGGAGAGTAGCAAGCGATTCAGGAACGAAGTACATGGTAAGACCATTCGGGCATTTGATCTTGCACCCTACAAGATGTTTAAGGTCCCCAGCAATAGCGTCAGACGATTTTGGTTTTCTGCTGGAGACCTTTCCCTGCAAAAGAGAGTTAAGCTTTCTTAGCCACCCACATCTTCAAGGGTGGCTTAGAAGCAATAAGTCTAAGTGCAGCATCTGAGAACTTTGGCTTTGGAGCCCTAGCAAACAGTCTTGCAGGCGGACAATAGTACTCATAAGAATAAGCAGAATAGTTCTTGGTCTTATGAACATGGCGGTTTGATGAACCGCTCTCATATTCATATGCCAGAGTACGGTTTCCCTGCAAAACATTTGCGTTAGTGCAACTCAGGTGAGTCCTCTGTCTGTATGAAGCCTTTGGACCGTATGAAGCCTTTGGTCTGAGGTTTGTCTTCTTCACGTGAGGTGTCATGATGACATTCACAGGAAGATTCTCCAGACACCTTTTCGGAACCCAGATCTTCTTCATAGGCGGTCCATTCCTAAAGTTAGTACCAATGTACCTGGCAAACACTTCACCATTCTGATTCTTAAACAGTTTATAGTTTGCATCAAGGGATTCATCAATGATAATGGGGTTAGCACAAGTGAAGCCAGATAGATTGGATGGATCTGCTGAAGGTTCCTTTGCAGAAACCCACGTGGTTTTGGGGTACTGCTCAGGTTTCCAGTAAGAGCCATCAGCATACATTTTCCTTACGAACCCAACACCCTCTTTCCTCGGGTTTCGGTTCAGAGTCTACTTTTTGAGGACATCACATAGTGTGTGATGCCCTTTAAGACTTTTGTACATCCCTGTTTCAAGCAATGTCTTCAATCTAGCATTCTCATCAGCAATAGCAGTGGTATCCTCAGCAGAGGGGTTAGTTACCACATCAACAGTTGAAGATATTGCAACAGTAGTAGCAGTAGAACATTCAGCAACAGAAGTAGCATTATCACGCTCAATGCATTTAAGACATGGTGGTTCAAATCCTTCCTGAGCGGAACTGATCTGTTTGGCACGAAGTGACTCGTTTTCCTTTTGAAGATCTTCATGAGCCGCTCTCAATTTCTCAAGATCTTGCTTCCTTTAAAGATAATCATAGGAAAGCTTTTCATGAGTTGTTGAGAGAGTTTCATGACGACTTTCAAGTTCCTCATACTTAACGTGAAGATTTTTTATGTCTTCAATTAAGGATTCAGATCGAGTCATTTCAGCACCTAACAGATCATCGCTTCTGTCTAACAGTTTTTGAATATGTTCCATAGCTTTCTGTTGTTCAGTTGCAATTTTAGCAAGTGTTTTGTAGCTGGGTTTTGAACCACAATCAGAGTCATCGTCACTAGATGTTTGATAGTGAGTAGTGCGTGTGTTTACCTTGGCACCGCGTGCCATGAAGCAGTAGGTAGAAGCGGAGTAGTCCTTGTCATTTGCATCGGTGTCGGTGATGAAGTCATTGTCTTCAGTGTTGAAGATGAACTTGGCAATGTATGTTGTATCCAGACTTGCGACGCCTGAATCAGACTCCTCCTCAGACTCCACCTCTGCCTCCTCAGAAGAGGACTCCTCCTCTGAATCCATTTCCTTGCCAACAAACGCATGTGCCTTGCCAGATGAGCTCTTCTTGTGTGATGAAGACTTTGAGGAAGACTTGGAAGAAGACTTTGAGTATTTCTTCTTCTTCTTGTCGTCAGAGTCATATTCCTTGCTCTTCTTCTTCTTTTTGTTCTCATTGTCCCACTGTGGACACTCAGAGATGAAGTGGCCAGGTTTCTTGCACTTGTGACATGTTTTCTTCTTGTAGTCGTGAGCAGAAGCTTCATCATTCCTTGAGCTTGATCGGGAAGAGTTTCTGAAACCTTTATTCTTGGTGAATTTTTGGAACTTCTTCACAAGCATAGCAAGTTCCCTTCCAATGTCTTCAGGATTATCCGAACTGCTGTTAGATTCTTCTTCAGATGAGGAGACAGCTTTTGCCTTCAAGGCACGAGTTCGCCCATAGTTTGGACCGTAGATATCTCTTTTCTCAGAAAGCTGAAACTCATGTGTGTTGAGCCTCTCAAGTATGTCAGACAGATCGAGTGTCTTGAAATCAGGACGTTCTTGAATCATCAGGGCTAGGGTGTCAAATGAACTATCAAGTGATCTCAGTAGTGTCTTGACGACTTCATGTTTGGTGATCTCAGTAGCGCCGAGGGCTTGAACCTCATTTGTGATGTCAGTGAGTCGGTCAAATGTGAGCTAGGCATTCTCATTGTCATTTTGCTTGAAGCGGTTGAAGAGGTTGCGAAGGACACTGATTCTCTGATCTCTCTGGGTTGAGACGCCTTCATTGACCTTGGAGAGCCAGTCCCATACCAGCTTAGATGTTTCCAAAGCACTCACACGGCCATACTGTCCTTTGTTCAGATGACCACAGATGATATTCTTGGTAGTAGAGTCCAGTTGAACGAACTTCTTGACATCAGCAGCAGTGACACCTTCTCCAGCCTTGGGAACGCCGTTCTTGACGACATACCATAGGTCGACGTCAATGGATTCAAGATGCATGCGCATCTTATTCTTCTAGTAGGGATATTCAGTTCCATCGAAGACGGGGCACGAAGCGGAGACTTTAATTATCCCTGCAGTCGACATAGCTAAAACTCCAGGTGGTTAAATCGAATCACACAGAACAAGGGAGCACCTTGCTCTGATACCAATTGAAAGTGCGTTATATCGACTAGAGGGGGGGTGAATAGGCGATTTTTATGAAAGTCTTCAAAACGTGGAAGTTATGAAGACAAACGATAGAAATAAACCTATTACCCTGCAGCGGAAGGTAGACTACACTAGGCAAACCATAGTCAAGTATTCAATAGAGTGAAAGCACAATGACTAATAGCAGCAATGTAGTAAGGATCAGGTAGGAATATATTGTGAAGCCACACAGAACACGCAGTCACTCAGTGAAGACAAAAGATAGTGCGAACATACAATGACTTCACAAGGAGTAACAGTAAGTAAAGGGAAGGGAAGATGAAACCAGTGACTCGCTGAAGACAATGATTTGTTGGACCAGTTCTAGTTGCTGTGACAACTGTACGTCTGGTTAGGGCGGCTAGGTATTTAAACCGTAGGACACACAGTCCCGGACACCCAGTCCTGAACACGCAGCTCAGGACACCCAGTCCTCACCGTATTCCCCTTGAGCTAAGGTCACACAGACCTCGCCCAATCACTCTGGTAAGTCTTCAAGGTAGACTCCCAAACCTTCACAGACTTCGTTCACCGGCAATCCACAATGTCTCTTGGATGCTCAGAACGCGACGCCTAACCGGCTGGAGGATGCACAGTCCTCAAGTGTAATAAGTCTTCAGATCACACAGACAAGAAGACTTAAGTGATGCCTAATTCTCTTTGGCTCTGGGTGGTTAGGGCTTTATCCTCACAAGGAATTCTCTCTCAAATGCTTCGAGGTGGGTTGCTCTCAAACGACAAAAGCCGTACTCTGAATCTGAGCAGCCAACCGTTTATGGTTGTGGACGATGGAGGTGAAGAAGGGAGGAAGGCGGATCCAAGACTGAGGAGGCATGGCGACGTGGAGCACGAGCTCTCGGGAGGAGCCCTCGGTGTGGACCCCAGGGGGGATGACCCACACCTTCGTGACCCGTCGACGCCGACGGCGGCGCCGCCCGTGGCGATCAGCATCAGCTCCTTCAGGGACCTCGATGTGGGCATACAAGGGAAGCGGGAACCCCAGCGGTGCCCGCTCGCACCAAGGCCTCGGCACCACCTGATGGGCCCCCTCGTCCGGGCCACGGGGGACGAGCCGTTTCTTCGGCGGGAGCGGGTCAGGTTCCTCTTGGGGAGCCTTTCCCTTCTCTGCCGTCGAGAACCGGCGGATCGAAGCCATCGCAGCAAGACGGAGCAAGGACCGGGAAGAAGGAGAAGCAAGGGGGATGAACTGGAAGGGCGCGCGTCGTTTCGTACTTATAGCCGTCGAAGGCCAACCGTCGACCTCGACGATCGCAGGTAATCATGACCCGCTTTGCATGCAGGGACTTGTCCAATCCGTGCAGTTGCCGAGGCACCGTGGGGAAGTGGAGGCGCCCACGTCCAATCAACCGCCACGCGGCGCCCAAGGGCGCAGGCTGTTAGGGCCCGCGGCGCTTCGCCCTTGCCCTTCCGCCTCCCTGCACAGCCAAGTCCGGGCGCGCCTTGGGCCCGGGGGCTACTGTCGGCGTTCTGGGAACAGGGGTCCCCAGACTTGCCTGCCTGCGGCCTGCGGCGTGGCTCAAAGGGGGGCCCAGCACAGCCCATCTTCACCAACACAGACCCAAGACCCTCGCGAGGGGCCAAGCCTCGCGGGGCGGATGACGCGGAGCTTCCTCAGGCACGGCCTCATCAGGCTGGCTCACGAGGAGGCGGAGAAATCAAGGCGGGGTACCTCACGAGGTGCCCGTGACGCAAGCCATGACGACCAAGGGCGCCAGGCGGGTGCCAGCCTGCGCAGCGTCCTCCTTCCCTCTTTGGTGCAAAGGGAGCAAGCGTAGCCGCGGAGTACCGAGGCATCAGGCAAAGGTTGCCATTTCGGTGCAAAAAGACCAAGACCAGGAGGACTGCAAGACGAAGGTCATTGTGGAGCCCAAGACGGCATCACCACCAGAGCTTTGTGCAGGCGAAGACTACTTTTGTCAGGATAGCTAGTACTAGTTGTCCCCCTTCAAATTAGCCCGCCATTGTTGGCTCCCTTCCCGCTCTATATTTGGGAAGAGGACTAGGGCCTCTATAAATAGGACCAACCACCCACAGAACAAGGGGGACGGGGGGACGAAGGACGAGAAAAAGAGAAGAGAGAGAGGGAGAGAGAGAAGGGTGACTGAACTCCTCCCAGCAGTTCATCGCCCCAGCCAAGAGCATACCCTCGCGAGGCTGTTCTTCCTTGTATTGTTCATCAATGCCAGCCCAAGAGGCAATCCACCACACCACACACTAGAGTAGGGTATTACACCACAACGGTGGCCCGAACCAGTATAAACCATGTGTCATTCGTGTTGTTCTTTCCATAGCTTAGATCTTAGCGAGGCGGAGGGGTGCAGGTAGGTAGGAGGCGAAATCTCCGCGCGCACCCCAGTGTTTGAACCTCAAGGGTCTGCCAGAACCCGAAATCCGACAAACTCCAATGGCATCACTGAGTATAGAACCACGACCTAAAAACTCCTTAATCATCGTTAGAAAAGTCTGCAACATTAACGTTGCAGCCCGAAACGGGTCAGCACATGGAATATGCCGGCAAGGTAACACATAGAGAGTAATGGAATGAAACAGCTATACTATATGCATATTTGGCTGGTGGAAAGCTCTATGGTTACAGTTTTGCGTAAAGCTAATTTTTCCCTACTTCAAAGGAATAAATTTATTTACTATCATGGTAGTTTTTAAACATTGAGAATGGTTGACAGCATTCTCAATCTCAATTAAGCATCATCATTAAACATAACCCAACAAAATTAATTTAGAGTAACATGTTGAGATTCACATGAAAATCCAGGTACTAGATAGTCAAGATGTCCATAACCGGGGACACGGCTAACCATGATTAGTTTATTACACTCTGCAGAGGTTTGCGCACTTTTCCCCACAAGACTCGATCGCCTCCGTTTGGTTTCTCGCACTACATGGTGTTTGAGAAGACAGATGACCGAGACATAGTCTTTCAGAAGCGCTAGCACCTTAAGATCGGGTAGACCGTACCAACCTACATCCCCTACATCTGCTAGTCTACCACTGTAAGAGTTCGCATGACTTAGTCAACTATGCTAGAGCCCATAATAGCTTGTGGCTGCACACGGAAGTTTCTAGTATGAATAGTCTCATGATCCCTTTGAGCCTAGGTGGCGGTCCGAAAGAAAACAGGCAAGTCCTGGAATACCCAGGTGCCTCAATCCACCCAGCTGTGTGTTTAAGTTGCCACCTTAGATAAACCATTAATTAACAAACTCACATCTGTCATGGATATCACTCACCCAATCCACGTCTACTAGCATAACATGGCATAATAAGCAAACGTAGAAGTAACTCCCAAAGGTTTGATAATAAACAGGTAATAGGTACTACCTCATCTACTTCCCATCCCACAATTTAATTAGATCCTAATCATGCAATGTGTGAGGGTTGATCTAATGCAATAAAACTGGGTAGTAGAAAAGGTATGATCAAAGTGTTACTTGCCTTGCTGATGATCCGCGAAACCTAGAGATTCGAAGTAACAAGCGGCGCACTCTGGGTATTCTATCGCAGACAAACAAACAAGCATACAATAAGTACTCATCTAATGCACAGGTAAAACTCAAATAAGAGATCTAACCAGAAGGTTCAACTTAAGAACTCCGGTTGGTAAAAAGAATCAAATCGAATGAAGCAACAAAGTCAAACGGCGAAAGAAAACAACTTCGTTATACAAATCTGGATCTAGGGCAAATTTTACAGTAGCAAAAACTTGTTTAAGTTGGTTAAATGGATAGAGGGTTTCGAGACGAAACTCTAGGCGCTTGAATCTCCTGATTCCGATAAACGAGCGAAAAGTTATACTAAAACGAAAAACGGATCAGGAAACGCGATCAGAAAAATCACGGATTTAATCCAAGAAAAATAAAAACGACGAACGCCGATATTTTTGTTATTTTTTTATGACGGGACGGAAAATGAGGCGGCGGCGAACCTCGGCGGCAGGATCCGGCGACGGCGGCGGCGGACGACGACGGCGGCGGCGGACGACGACGGCAGCGGCGGACGACGACGGCGGCGGCGGCGGCTAGGGCGGGGCGCGCGGGCTGGGGTTTGGGGGCGCGGGTGGCTGGGCACGGCTGGCTCCCCCCCCCCCCCGGCTTATAAAGGCCTCCCGGGTCGGTGTCCAGGTCGGACACGGCCCGTTAAGTCGGTTCGCATTTTTTTTAATTATTCCGCTCGGAAGAAAAATAAAAAGAAATACTAAACAGACTCCAAAAATTCCGAAATAAATTTTCACGGGCTTCTAAAATCAAGCCGCACAAGGTGAACATTTATTTGGGACCTGAGTGCAATTTTGAAAAACGCACATTTTTCCTAAATTCAAATAAAACACCGAAAAACTCCGAAATAAAATCTTATTTGATTTTATTATTAAATCCTCAATATTTCTTTATTTTTGGAAAGTCATTTTATTCCCTCTCTCATATTTTTGTAATAGAAATAATTGACAATAAAATAAATAAAATCAAATGATCCTATTCTCAAAATTTGAGAGAACTCAAATATGAAAATAACGAAATCCCCAACTCTCTCCGTGGGTCATTGAGTTGCGTAGAATTTCTAGGATCAACCAAATGCAAAATAAAATATGATATGCATTGATGATCTAATGTATAACATTCCAAATTGAAGATTTGGGATGTTACAAACCTACCCCTCCTTAAGATGAATCTCGCCCTCGAGATTTGGGTTGGCTAGAAAATAGGTGAGGGTGGTCCTTGAGCAAATCTTCCTCTCGTTCCCAGGTGGCTTCATCCCCTGTGTGGTGGCTCCACTGAACTTTGCAAATCTTGATAACCTTGCTGCGAGTAACTCGGCTGGCAAACTCGAGGATCTTAATTGGCTTCTCCTCGTAGGTCAAATCGTTATCCAACTGAATAGTTTCTAAGGGCACTGTGTCTCTCAACGGTATGTCAGCTATCTCCGCATGACACTTCTTCAACTGGGAAACGTGGAACACATCATGAACTCCTGACAATCCTTCAGGAAATTCCAACTTGTTGGCCACTTCTCCCATACGCTCCAAAACTCGATATGGTCCTACAAATCGTGGTGCTAACTTCCCTTTAACTCCAAAACGTTTGTTCCCCGAAGTGGAGATACGCGAAGATAAGCTCTATCTCCAACTTCATAAACTATCTCCTTGCGTTTAGAATCTGCATAACCTTTCTGTCTGGACTGGGCTACCTTGAGCCTATCGTGAATCAACTTCGCCTTCTGTTCAGACTCTTTAATCAAGTCAGGTCCAAACAACTGGCGATCTCCAACTTCGTCCCATGACAACGGTGTCCTGCACCTCCTTCCGTACAATGCTTCGAAAGGGGCCATCTTCAAACTGGTTTGGTAACTGTTGTTGTAAGAGAACTCTGCATATGGCAAATTATCGTCCCAACTAGATCCTAATCTAGCACACAAGCTCTCAGCATATCCTCCAAAATCTGATTGACTCTCTCGGTCTGTCCATCTGTCTGTGGATGAAAAGCTGTACTGAATTCTAGCCTGGTACCCAAAGTTTCGTTCAACTGCTTCCAGAACTTTGAGGTAAACTGGGTTCCTCTATCTGATACGATACTCCTTGGAACTCCATGCAGACATACGATCCTGGTCATGTATATCTTTGCCAGCTTAGCACTGGTGTAAGTGGTCTTTACTGGGATGAAATGAGCTACTTTCGTCAACCGATCGACTACAACCCAAATCGAGTCATAGCCTGAACGAGTCCTGGGCAATCCCGTGATAAAATCCATGCCTAGCTTATCCCACTTCCATTCGGGTATCGGCAATGGTTGTAACAATCCTGCTGGCTTCTGATGCTCTGCCTTTACTCTCTGACATACATCACAAACTGCTACATACTCCGCAATATCCTTCTTCATTCCAATCCACCAGAAAATATCCTTCCAATCCAAATACATCTTGGTATTTCCTGGGTGAATCGAATATGGTGAATCGTGGGCCTCTTGCAAAATCAACTTCCTGATCTCCGGGTCATTGGGCGCGTAAACGCGGTCTTCAAACCATTGGGTATCGTGTTCATCCTCACGAAATCCTTTAGCTTTTCCTTTGCTCAATTTTTCCTTAATGGCGGAAATGTCTTTGTCGGTCTTTTGGGCTTCTCTGATTTTATCCATCAAAGTTGACTGAATCTCCAATGCTGCTACATAGCCTCTCGGAACTATTTCCAAACATAGTTCACGAAGATTTTCTGCTAACTCCTTGGGCATTTCTCCCGTCATTAACGTATTGACATGGCTCTTACGACTTAATGCGTCTGCTACTACATTAGCCTTTCCAGGGTGATAATGCAATTTCATATCATAATCCTTGATGAGTTCCAACCATCTCCTTTGTCTGAGAATCAACTCCTTCTGTGTGAAAATGTACTTCAAACTCTTATGATCCGTGTACACCTCACAATGGTTTCCAATGAGGAAATGCCTCCATGTTTTCAAAGCTTGCACTACGGCTGCTAACTCCAAATCATGTGTAGCATAATTCAACTCATGAGGCTTCAGTTGTCTTGAGGCATATGAAACAACTCTCCCTTCCTGCATAAGCGCTGCTCCAAGTCCTCGACGTGAAGCATCGCAATACACCTCATAATCTTTGGTCTGGTCTGGCAAAATCAACACTGGTGAGGTAACCTAACGTTCCTTCAACTCCTGGAAACTAGCCTCACATTCCTCCATCCATATGAACTTGGTATCTTTCTTTAATAACTCCATCATAGGTTTCGCAATCTTTGAGAAATTTTCAATAAATCTCCGGTAGTATCCTGCGAGTCCAAGAAAACTCCGGATCTCTCCAACTGTGGTCGGTGCTTCCCATTTAGTCACGGTATCCACTTTAGCGGGATCTATTGCTATACCTACTCCAGATATAACGTGTCCGAGAAATCCTACTTCCTTCAACCAAAACTCATATTTGCTGAACTTGGCATATAGTTGATGTTCTCTGAGCTTTCCAAGTACCAAATGCAAATGCTCCTTATGCTCCTCTTCATTCTTCGAATAAACCAGGATATCATCAATGAACACTACGACGAACTTATCCAAAAACTCCATAAACACTTTGTTCATCATGTTCATAAAATAGGAAGGTGCGTTAGTCAGACCAGATGACATAATGGTATACTCGTACAGCCCATACCTAGTGGTAAAAGCTGTCTTTGGAATATCCTATTCTCGAATCTTCAAATGGTGGTATCCTGATCGCAGATCGATCTTGGAAAATACCTTAGCTCCTTGCAATCGATCAAACAGATCATTAATCATTGGTAGTGGGTACTTGTTCTTGATCGTTACTTCGTTCAATCCTCGATAATCAACAACCATCCTTAACGATCCATCCTTCTTCTCCACTAGAAGTACTGGCAATCCCCAAGGCGAAGAACTTGGGCGAATATATCCCTTATCCAGTAACTCCTTAATCTGTTTCTTAATTTCTACCAAATCCTTTGCTGGCATCCTATATGGTCTCTTCGATATTGGCCCTCTGCCTGGCAATAGCTCAATCAAAAACTCAATATCTCTATCCGGTGGCATGCCTGGCAACTCTTCCGGAAATACATCAGGAAAATCCCTTACCACTGGTACTTCCTCCTGCACAACTCCTGTTAGGCAATTTACTTGAGTCCTCTTCAGCACATGTCGGGATACATACTTGATCCTTCTCCCTTCTTGTGTGGTAAGAAAAATTGACTTACTAGCACATTCAATATTCCCTTCATACTTTGATAACCAATCCATGCCTAATATCACATCCAATCCTTGTGATTCCAATACTATTAGGTCTGAGGGAAAAACATAGTTACCAATCCTTAATGGTAACCGATCACACCATAGACTAGCCACATACTCTGCTCCAGGTGAGGTTACTAACATGGGTGACCTAAGGGCTTGGGTTGATAGGTTGTACTTATCCACAAATCCCCTTGAGATGTATGAATGCGGTGCACCAGTATCAAAAAGAATGAGTGCAGTAAATGACTTAACCAAAAACTTACCTATTACTGCATCAGGCTGAGCTTCAACCTCCTCCACGCTAACGTGGTTCACCTGTCCCCTATTGAAAGGGTTCGACTTCTTCCCAGAACTTCCATTGCATTTCCATTTTGTATTTCAGGGCACTCATTGGCATAATGTCCGGTCTTTGAACACTTAAAGCAAGTGACTTGGCTCAGGTCCTTCTTGGCTGGGGTTGATGGGTTGGTGCGGTTCTGGCCGTTGCTTCCTCCATTCCCATTACCATTCCTGGTGCCATTGTGATTGTGTGAGCTACCTCCTCCATGGGTATGCTGGAAATGTCCTCCCGGTCTAGGGGTAAAACGTGGCTTCTGCTGAGCTCCTGAACTATACTTTCCTTGCCCATACTTCCTCTTGCGATTCTCAATTTGCTGCTGCTTCCCTTCAATCATAAGAGCACGATCTACCAACTCCTGGTAGTTGTTGAAGGTTGCTACCATCAACTGCATGCTCAACTCATCATTCAGTCATTCCAGAAACTTCTCCTGCTTAGCTGCATCCGTAGCGACGTCATCTGGGGCATAACGTGCTAACTTACTGAAGTCCTCCACATACTGGCCAACTGTCCGTCCTCCTTGGCGCAAGTTGCGAAACTCACGCTTCTTCATGGCCATAGCTCCTGATGAAACATGTGCAGTACGAAAAGCTTGTTGAAACTGGTCCCATGTGACAGTGTCGACTAGGTAAGTGGCTGTGAAATTCTCCCACCAGGATGTTGCGGGTCCTTCTAACTGATGTGCGGCAAACTTCACCTTCTCCGCATCTGTGCATCCTGCTATGGTCAACTCCCTAGCTGTCTTGCGGAGCCAATCATCTGCTACTATCGGCTCGGTGCTACTGGAAAACACGGCGGATTCAGCCTAAGAAAACAGGCTAAGTGATCAACAGGTGGTGGTGGTGGTGGGTTGTTGTTGTTGTTCCCCCGATTCTGATTCTGGACTAGCAACTGCATCAGTGTGTTCTGCTGCTGGATCAACTGGGTGAGCTCCGGTGGAAAGGCAAATCCGGGGTCACGTCTCGGAGGCATCTGAGGGTTTAGAAAAGATGAGATGTAAGAATATAGGGGGTCTAAAGAGAAAACACTACCCATATGCTCATGAGGCAAAATCGAATAATTCACTTCATTCAATCAAACAAGGGCATACAATTGATCTATCTATCGCAAAAGTGCTCGGACTACTATATTTACATGGTGGACTACTACTACTGATGAGGTGGTCTACTAGAAATATTCTTCGGTTGCAGACTCCATGATATCTGCTCCAGCTTCATCAACATAGTCATCATCGCTACTATCTGGATCCGAATCGGTGCCGTCGATGATGATGTAGTATTCCGGGCTAATCTCCTTGGGTTCTCCGTCTTCCTCTACTGGCGTAGGGCCTCCCATAAATATTCCAATCTTCTTGATCAGGTCGTCATTCTTCTCCACCAATACTTCAATTTCTTCTTCATAATCTTCACGTGTAGCCTTGAGTTCTTCCTCTAGTTCCTTGATTCTAGTCTTAGCCTTCTTCAGATCTATCATGTTGGCGCACATCTGGTTCTCCTATCGTCGAATGTGCTGGTTTAGCTCCTGGATAAAAGATGCAATTGATCTATCCTTCCTGGTGCTGATTATCTCCCAGTGTTCATCTCGGCGCCCACAAATCTGGTAGATAGTATCCTTGAGATCCTTGCGGTAAACTTCTCCAATGCGTCCCATGGCGATGTGAGCTGCCATGCTCTGTCCTAGACTCCAAGTTGGTGCATCAAAAGAAAACTCTATGGCCTCAGTGACTGGCATGAACGTCCTTCCTGGAACTTGAACTTGAATCATCCAACGCTCTTCTTCAGGTAAAGTGGCGTTGTAGGTTCCCGTGAAGCTTGGTACTCCTATGTTCAGTTATCTAGTGACTTCCTTCAAGTGACGTCCAAAGGGTGTATCTTTATCTGGTTGTGTGAACTTGTTCCTTGCATCCGCCATCCTAAAGAGTAGAAAAGATGAGAAGTCAGGAGAGAAGAGAGTGAATAGTGATCTAGGTCCTTTAGCTTAGTGGTCGTGTCCTATAGTCAACGTGTGCTCTGATACCATCTCTGTAGCGACCAGACCTTAAACAGTCTGATCTCTGTGCTCCGGTGTCATCCCTGGATCAGTAATGCTGACACCACACAGTACTCGGAGAATTTATAGTAGAGTAGCAATCACACACTTATTACATCGAGTGTCTCAAAAGAGAACTTAATACAATAAATATGGCTTAAGGCCATCTAATAACGATAACGGCGGAAGGCTTGGAAGATAAGTGGGTCCATCAACTCTGTCGGCGTTCTGGGAACAGGGGTCCCCAGACTTGCCTGCCTGCGGCCTGCGGCGTGGCTCAAAGGTGGGCCCAGCACGGCCCATCTTCACAAACACAGACCCAAGACCCTCGCGAGGGGCCAAGCCTCGCGGGGCGGATGAAGCGGAGCTTCCTCTGGCACGGCCTCATCAGGCTGGCTCGCCAGGAGGCGGAGAAATCAAGGCGGGGTACCTCACGAGGTGCTCGTGATGCAAGCCATGACGACCAAGGGCGCCAGGCGGGTGCCAGCCCGCGCAACGTCCTCCTTCCCTCTTTGGTGCAAAGGTAGCAAGCGCAGCTGCGGAGTACCGAGGCATCAGGCAAAGGTTGCCATTTCGGTGCAACAAGACCAAGACCAGGAGGACTGCAAGACGGAGGTCATTGTGGAGCCCAAGACGGCGTCACCACCAGAGCTTTGTGCAGGTGAAGACTATTTTTGTGAGGATAGCTAGTACTAGTTGTCCCCCTTCAAATTAGCCCGCCATTGTTGGCTCCCTTCCCGCTCGATATTTGGGAAGAGGACCAGGGCCTCTATAAATAGGACCAACCACCCACAGAACAAGGGGGATGGGGGGACGAAGGACGAGAAAAAGAGAAGAGAGAGAGAGAGAAGGGTGACTGAACTCCTCCCAGCAGTTCATCGCCCCAGCCAAGAGCAGACCCTCGCGAGGCTATTCTTCCTTGTATTGTTCATCAATGCCAGCCCAAGAGGCAATCCACCACACCACACACTGGAGTAGGGTATTACACCACAACGGTGGCCCGAACCAGTATAAACCCTGTGTCATTCATGTTGTTCTTTCCATAGCTTAGATCTTAGCGAGGCGGAGGGGTGCAGGTAGGTAGGAGGCGAAATCTCCGCGCGCACCCTAGTGTTCGAACCTCAAGGGTCTGCTGGAACCTGAAATCCGACATTTGGCGCGCTAGGTAGGGGTGCCCCGGAATTCATCTTCCACCGCCCCGTTCTCCTCCGACCATCGCGCCCATGTCAGACGCTCGTCGGGCCCGCGCCGAGCGCCGGGCCGCTCTCGCTTCCCGCGTCGCCCAGACGGCTCCTGTCGGCGGGCGTCCTCGCCATTCCCCGTCAATGCCGCCACCGGCCCAGCGGGGGATGAGCAGCAAGCATCGTCTCAGCATCCATCCGTGCGGCAAGACGGCCGCACCGCTACTCCCTCGCTCACCCCAGCTGGTTCTTCGTCCCACGCGCTCCGCGCACCCATGGAGGCTCGAGCTGCGCTCATCGCAGCAAATGAGCTCCTGCGCTACCGTCCCATCGACGACGGCTACGATGAATGGCTCGACCGCGTCGCCGAGCTCGTCCGCACCGCAGGGGGCTCTCCTGCGCCGTCCGCTCCGCTGCGCCGCACCCCGCCCCGCGCGGGCGACGAAGCTCCGGCGGCGCCCCGGCCGCCTCCTCCACAAGAAGGCGCCATGGCTCCAAGGCGCGCGGCCCCTGGGCGGAACCCGCTTCGTCAGGTGCCAGCGCGGCAAGAGCAGAGCTGCCAAGAAGTCCCTCGCCCGCAAGAAGCTGCCCGGGCGCTCCTTGCTCCAGCACGTCGCGACCATGCTCCTGCTCCCGCACGGCAAGACCCAGCTGTAGCGCGTGGGGACATGCAAGACCAAGCTCTCCATCACCCAAGGCCTCCCATGGCCACAGCAGGCTGTCGTGCCTTCACCGCCGAGCTACGCAGCGTCGCGTGGCCCGGCAAGTTCAAACCGGACCTGCCTCCTCGTTACGGCGGCACGGCTGACCCTGTGGAGTTCCTCCAGCTCTACGAGCTGGGCATCAAAGCCGCCAACGGAGACGAGAAAGTCATGGCGAACTGGTTTAACATGGCGCTCAAGGACGGGGCCTGCACCTGGCTCCTGAACCTGGCTCCAGGCACGATCTCCTCCTGGGACGAGATGCGAACCCGCTTCATCGCCAACTTCCAAGGTACTCGCGACCGGCCACCCGCCATGAGCGACATGCGCCGCATCAAGCAACAACCCGGGGAGACCCTGCAGAAGTACATCCAGCGCTTCAACAACGCATGCCTCAAGATTCCCAAGGTGATTGAGGAGGCCATCATCTCAGCCTTCTCCGATGGCGTGCACGACGTCAAGATGAAGGAGGAGCTGGCGATGCATGAAGACCTGTGCACTTCCTTGGAGCTGTTCAACTTGGCGACCAAGTGCGCTAGCGCTGAGGAAGGGCGTCTCTCCCTCCTCGAGCTGCCTGCCGCAGACCCAGAAGAGAAGAAGCCCAAGGCCAAGGACGCGAAGCGCAAGGGGTCTGCCGTGCTCGTGGCAGAACCGGACACTAAGCGGGGACAAGATCAGCCCGAACCTTCCAAGGGCAGCCGGTACTGTGTGTACCACGACCTCCACACCCACAACACCAACGAATGTCAAGAGCTCCGAGCCATGCGAGAAGGAAGGATCGGTCGTCGCCCCGACCGCGGTGACCGGGGCTACGGTCGAGGAGGAGGAAGGAACGCAGGATGCTGGGAAGACCGTGGCCTGCGCCAAGGGTGGCGCGATCAACCTCGCGAGGATCGCTGGCAAGACCCGCCTCGCGAGGGAGACTGGAGGGATCAGCCTCGCGAGGATCGCCCGCATGGCAACACAGGCCTCCCTCCACTGTCGCCGCAGCCAAGGAGAAACGAGGACCGCCACCAAGACTAGGGGGCTGGGGGCTTCCAGGAGCCGCGCGCGATCGCCTGCATCCTGGGCGGGGCTCAGGCTCCAGCCTCTCAACGCATCTTCAAGCAGTTCGCCCGCGAAGTGAATGCAGTCCTCCCCAGGCTTGAAGCCACGCGCCCTCTCAGGTGGTCGGCGTGCGCCATCACGTTCAGCTCAGCAGATCAGCTCAAGTGGGCGGCTACAGCCGGAGTCCTCCCGATGCTTTGTTCCCCAATTATCAGCAACGTGGTGGTCTCCAGGACCCTCATCGATGGCGGGGCAGGGCTCAACGTCCTGTCCGTGGAAACATTCAACAATCTCCAAGTGCCCTACAGCCAGCTTCAGCCAACCAAGCCCTTCTCTGGAATCACCGACGGCTCCACGGTCCCGATTGGGCAGGTCCGCCTCCCTGTCACCTTCGGGGCACGTGACAACTACCGCACCGAGCACATCGACTTCGACGTCGCTCACATTCACCTGCCGTACAATGCCATCCTTGGGTACCCGGTGCTGGCCAAGTTCATGGCCATAACTCACCACGGCTACAACGCCCTCAAGATGCCAGGAAGTGGCGGAGTCATCACGGTGCCCTGTGAAGAGAAGGACGCGGTGTGTTCCCTGGAACGAGCCTTTCAGGCCGCGTCACTGGAAGACCTGGATCGCGGAAGCAGGAGGCTTCTCGAGACCGCCCCCAAGAAGAAGAAGACATTGTCCGGCCCGGCCCCTCAGGAGGCAGGCCCCTTTGGGCCCGTGCCTGCCCAGGGGGAACCTCCTTCCGTCGCATAGGAAAGTGCGCCCGGCGCCCTCCTCAGGTAGGGCTCGGGGGCTCTCGCCTGGAGGGCCACCGACCTGGCTAGGGTCACGAGGGAGGCGTTTGGGCACCACATGGAGGCGTGCTTCGAAGCACGTTTCCCTCAAGAAGGAGTAAGGCAAGGAGAGCCAGACCCTCAGGAGTTCGTCAGCATGGCCATTCATGAGCTACAGGAGTCAAGGGTGATGAAAGGCGGCCACCGTCTACCAGCAGTGCCCCCCCCATCCAGGCGAGGATGGTGCGCTGCGCGTCTGCATCGACATACCAGGGCTCAACCGAGTCGCCTCTCTGGAGCGCCTCTGGCCCTCGCGAGAGGGGCGCTGTGGAGGTCCACCCCACAGCTGCGTTCGCATGCCTTACGGCTTGCCGAACGCGGCTGTCATGCATCAGCGCCTCATGAGGGGCATCATGGAGGCACAAGAGGCCAGGCGTTCCGGAGCCCTGGCGGAGATGGAGATGGCCCGCAGGGAGCCACCAGCGCCCCCGGAGCCTCCTGAGGCCCCTAGGCCTGGGGGCTCGTGAGGATCGGCTTCCGCAGCCCACCGAGTCCGCTACACCAACACCACTTCATCCCCAACGTCATCAGGTGACATCTTTCAAGTTTTACTTCCAGCTGGGAGCGCCCCCCAGGGCTGCATTATTCCCAGGCCGCGTGGGTCCGTCCCTGCGGCATGTATCCCTTTAATTTCATGTTGTTAGCTTACCTTGTTGGGGGCGCCCCTCGGGCTGCATGATCCCCAAGTCGCTTGGGCCAGACCCAGCGATGTCCGCCTTCCCAGCATCTATTTGAATGAATCCAATCCTTCGCGGCTAATGTGTTCAACCTAGCTGCCTGCTCAACTGACGCCAACTGACGGAACTGCTCTCAAACGGCACGACGCTTGCGCATGGCTCCGTCCCTGCAACGCCGACAAACCTGAATGGCTGAGGTCTGGCCGTGGCAGCCCCGCATGGCGCCACCTCGTCAAGCCTTCAGTGCCTCGTACCCTTCGGAAGCAACCAACAGCTGACTGTCAATTGTCATGGCAACCCCTCGTTTTTTCTATGATGGGTCTACAGGATCTCCTGAAGGAGCTGCGTCAGGCGAGGCTCTTGCGGTGTCTCCTTCGCTCTCATCCACGCGAACCGCTTGCACGTTAAAGGGGGGTGCCTGAGCATCGCGACTCAGGGCTCCTACTGGCTCTCCAGCCCTCACCCTCTGGCCTTGTCCACGGCATCGCGACCTGACATACCAGCGACGGCTGAGACTCGCTCGAGGGCCGGGACCCGAGGACGTAGAGCAGAAAGGGGAGCAAAGGCGAGAGGGGAGGGACACACGAGGACCTCGCCGAGCAACCTCGCGCCTGCCGATGCACGGACCCGGCGACACGCCAGAGAGCGACCCCTGATTCTCGAGATAATTCACCACCCGGAAGCACCAGCTACCGTGGCACCACCCCCGCACCTAATGCAATCCCGTGTTAACGACGCCGCTCTCCTTTCTCACCGAACGACGGCTGCTTGGGCGCCAAAGGGGACCTCTTGAGCATCGCGACTCAGGGGCTCTTACCGGACTCCGGGTCGCTCACCTCCTGGCCTTGACCACGGCATCGCGACCTGGCATACCAGCGACGGCTGAAGCCGCCTTGGGACTGGGACTTGTCGGCGCAGAGCACCAAGCCCTTGTGAGGTTCGGAAGGGAGGACAGAGCTAAGACGTAATGATCAACTCGCACAGTTCTACGACAAGGGTTGTATTAACAAAACAGGATCACAGGCACCTTACAAGCCCCCACGAGACGCGTCTTTGATTCCTCGCAGGGAACAGATCCTAACGGGACACTAACTACGCGCGCCCCTGCAGAAGACGCCATCATCAATAGTGGGCCGTCAAGCACCAGCGCCAACCACATCCAGATCAGAGTCGGCGGCGGCCTGACGAGCCCGCCCTGCTCCAGGAGCGGCGCGGCTCGGGGGCTCGTAGCTGTCGTCGCTCATCTCCGGAGCCATGAAGAGCTCGCTGGAGTCGCTGGAACCTCCGACGCCTCCACCGCCTGAGGACCCGCCAAGGGAGCGGTCGGCGGGCCCAGTCCTCGCCGCAGCAGGGTCCCGGCCACCTCTCCCGGGACAGCACTCCAGTCGGCGCCCGTTCACATCGAAGACCTTGAAGAACATCACCGAAGCACCGTCGTACTCCAAGTGGATCGCGAAGGCGCCTCTTGTCCTGCAAACCCGGGCGATTTCGCTCCAGCCTCGAGTCATGAAGACCTCGCCCGGGGCAACGACCGCGACCTCTGCCTCAGTCGCGAGGGTGCTGCAGCCGGCGTGCTGCAGCCAAAGCTCCAGGGGCTCCCCCTGTGGGACGATGGAGGCGAAGAAGGGAGGAAGGCGGATCCAAGACTGAGGAGGCATGGTGACGTGGAGCACGAGCACTCGGGAGGAGCCCTTGGTGTGGACCCCAGGGGGGACGACCCACACCTTCGTGACCCGTCGACGCTGACAGCGGCGCCGCCCGTGGCGATCAGCATCAGCTCCTTCAGGGCCCTCGATGTGGGCATACAAGGGAAGCGGGAACCCCGGCGGTGCCCGCTCGCACCAAGGCCTCGGCAACACCTGATGGGCCCCCTCGTCCGGGCCACGGGGGACGAGCCGTTTCTTCGGCAGGAGCGGGTCAGGTTCCTCTTAGGGAGCCTTTCCCTTCTCTACCGTCGAGAACCGGTGGATCGGAGCCATCACAGCAAGACGGAGCAAGGACCGGGAAGAAGGAGAAGCAAGGGGGGATGAACTGGAAGGGCGCGCGCCGTTCCGTACTTATAGCCGGCGAAGGCCAACCGTCGACCTCGACGATCGCAGGTAATCATGACCCGCTTTGCATGTAGGGACTTGTCCAATCCGTGCAGTTGCCGAGGCGCCGTGGGGAAGTGGAGGCGCCCACGTCCAATCAACCGCCACACGGCGCCCAAGGCCGCAGGCTGTTAGGGCCCGCGGCGCTTCGCCCTTGCCCTTCCACCTCCCTGCACGGCCAAGTCCGGGCGCGCCTTGGGCCCGGGGGCTACTGTCGGCGTTCTGGGAACGGGGGTCCCCAGACTTGCTTGCCTGCGGCCTGCGGCATGGCTCAAAGGGGGGCCCAACACGGCCCATCTTCACCAACACAGACCCAAGACCCTCGCGAGGGGCCAAGCCTCGCGGGGCGGACGACGCGGAGCTTCCTCAAGCACGGCCTCATCAGGCTGGCTCGCGAGGAGGCGGAGAAATCAAGGCAGGGTACCTCACGAGGTGCCCGTGACGCAAGCCATGACGACCAAGGGCGCCAGGCGGGTGCCAGCCCGTGCAGCGTCCTCCTTCCCTCTTTGGTGCAAAGGGAGCAAGCGCAGCCGCGGAGTACCGAGGCATCAGGCAAAGGTTGCCATTTCGGTGCAACAAGACCAAGACCAGGAGGACTGCAACACGGAGGTCATTGTGGAGCCCAAGACGGCGTCACCACCAGAGCTTTGTGCAGGCGAAGACTATTTTTGTGAGGATAGCTAGTACTAGTTGTCCCCCTTCAAATTAGCTCGCCATTGTTGGCTCCCTTCCAGCTCGATATTTGGGAAGAGGACCAGGGCCTCTATAAATAGGACCAACCACCCACAGAACAAGGGGGACGGGGGGACGAAGGACGAGAAAAAGAGAAGAGAGAGAGAGAGAGAAGGGTGACTGAACTCCTCCCAGCAGTTCATCGCCCCAGCCAAGAGCAGACCCTCGTGAGGCTGTTCTTCCTTGTATTGTTCATCAATGCCAGCCCAAGAGGCAATCCACCACACCACACACTGGAGTAGGGTATTACACCACAACGGTGGCCCGAACCAGTATAAACCCTGTGTCATTCGTGTTGTTCTTTCCATAGCTAAGATCTTAGCGAGGCGGAGGGGTGCAGGTAGGTAGGAGGCGAAATCTCCGCGCGCACCCCAGTGTTCGAACCTCAAGGGTCTGCCGGAACCCGAAATCCGACAAACTCCAACGGCATCACTGAGTATAGAACCACGACCTAAAAACTCCTTAATCATCGTCAGAAAAGTCTGCAACATTAACGTTGCAGCCCGAAATGGGTCAGCACATGGAATATGCTGGCAAGGTAACACATAGAGAGTAATCAAATGAAACAGCTATACTATATGCATATTTGGCTGGTGGAAAGCTCTATGGTTACAGTTTTGCGTAAAGCCAATTTTTCCCTACATCAAAGGAATAAATTTATTTACTATCATGGTAGTTGTTAAACATTGAGAATGGTTGACAGCATTCTCAATCCCAATTAAGCATCATCATTAAATATAACCCAACAAAATTAATTTAGAGTAACATGTTGAGATTCACATGAAAATCCAGGTACTAGATACTCAAGATGTCTATAACCGGGGACACGGCTAACCATGATTAGTTTATTACACTCTGCATAGGTTTGTGCACTTTTCCCCACAAGACTCGATCGCCTCCGTTTGGTTTCTCGCACTACATGGTGTTTGAGAAGACGGATGACCGAGACATAGTCTTTCAGATGCGCTAGCACCTTACGATCGGGTAGACCGTACCAACCTACATCCCCTACATCTGCTAGTCTACCACTGTAAGAGTTCGCACGACTTAGTCAACTATGCTAGAGCCCATAATAGCTTGTGGCTGCACACGGAAGTTTCTAGTATGAATAGTCTCATGATCCCTTTGAGCCTGGGTGGCGGTCCGAAAGAAAACAGGCAAGTCCTGGAATACCCAGGTGCCTCAATCCACCCAGATGTGTGTTTAAGTTGCCACCTTAGATAAACCATTAATTAACAAACTCACATCTGTCATGGATATCACTCACCCAATCCACGTCTACTAGCATAGCATGGCATAATAAGCAAACGTAGAAGCAACTCCCAAAGGTTTGATAATAAACAGGTAATAGGTACTACCTCATCTACTTCCCATCCCACAATTTAATTAGATCCTAATCATGCAATGTGTAAGGGTTGATCTAATGCAATAAAACTGGGTAGTAGAAAAGGTATGATCAAAGTGTTACTTGCCTTGCTGATGATCCGCGAAACCTAGAGATTCGAAGTAACAAGCGGCGCACTCCGGGTATTCTATCACAGACAAACAAACAAGCATACAATAAGTACTCATCTGATGCACAGGTAAAACTCAAATAAGAGATTTAACCAGAAGGTTCAACTTAAGAACTCCGGTTGGCAAAAATAATCAAATAGAACGAAGCAACGAAAGTCAAATGGCGAAAGAAAACAACTTCGTTCTACAAATCTGGATCTAGGGAAAATTTTATAGTAGCAACAACTTGTTTAAGTTGGTTAAACAGATAGAGGGTTTCGAGACAAAACTCTAGGCGCTTGAATCGCCTGATTCCGATAAACGAGCGAAAAGTTATACTAAAACGAAAAACAGATCAGGAATCGCGATCAGAAAAATCGCGGATTTAATCCGAGAAAAAGAAAAACGACGAACGCCGATATATTTTTTCTCCTTTTTTTATGACGGCACGGAAAACGAGGCGGCAGCGAACCTCGGCGGCGGGATCCGGCGACGGCGGCGGCGGACGACGGCGGCGGCGGCGGCTAGGGCGGGGCGCGCGGGCTAGGGTTTGGGGGCGCGGGTGGCTGGGCTCGGCTGGCTCCCCCCCGGCTTATAAAGGCCTCCCGGGTCGGTGTCCAGGTCGGACACGGCCCGTTAAGTCGGTTCGCATTTTTTTAATTATTCCGCTCGGAAGAAAAATAAAAAGAAATACTAAACGGACTCCAAAAATTCCGAAATAAATTTTCACGGGCTTCTAAAATCAAGCCGCACAATGCAAACATTTATTTGGGACCTAAATGCAATTTTGAAAAATGCACGTTTTTCCTAAATTCAAATAAAACACCGAAAAACTCCGAAATAAAATCTTATTTGATTTTATTATTAAATCCTCAATATTTCTTTATTTTGGGAAATTCATTTTATTCCCTCTCTCATATTTTTGTAATAGAAATAATTGACGATAAAATAAATAAAATCAAATGATCCTATTCTCAAAATTTGAGAGAACTCAAATATGAAAATAATGAAATCCCCAACTCTCTCCGTGGGTCATTGAGTTGCGTAGAATTTCTACGATCAACCAAATGCAAAATAAAATATGATATGCATTGATGATCTAATGTATAACATTCCAAATTGAAGATTTGGGATGTTACAATTTTTGATTGTTTCATGCCAATATTATACAACTTTCACATATTTTGGCAAATTTTTACATGATTTATTGGACTAACCTATTGATCTAGTGCCAGTTCATGTTTGTTGCATGTTTTTTGTTTCACAGAAAAACCATATCAAACGAAGTCCAAATGCAATAAAATTTTACGGAGAATTATTTTGGAATATATGTGATTTTTGGGAGTTAGAATCATCGCAATCGGGGGCCCACAGTGCCCACAAGACACCAGGGCGCACCCCAGGGGCCAGGCGCGTGGTGGTGGGTTGTGCTCACCTCATACGTCGGTTTGAGCTCTACATCAGGCACAAGGAAGCTTATATCCGGATAAAAAGTCGTGTTAAAATCTCAGTGCAATCGGAGTTACGGATCTCCCGAAATATAAGAAACGGTTTTCGGCCAGATCCGTGGAACGCAAAACAAAAGAGAACAGAGAGGGAGATGCAATCTCGGAGGGGCTCCAGCCCCTCCGCCGCCATGGAGGCCATGGACCAGAGGGGAACTCTCCTCCCATCTAGGGGGGATTCCAAGGAAGAAGAAGAAGGAGGGGACTCTCTCCCCCTCTCTCCCGGTGGCGTCGGAGTGCTGCCGGGGCAAGGATCGTGACGACGATCTACATCAACAATCTTGCTACCGTCAACACCAACTTCCCCCCCTCTATGCAGCGGTGTAACACGCCTTCTCCCCGCTGTAATATCTACTTAAACATGGTGCTCAACTCCATATATTATTTCCCAATGATCTATGGTTATCCTATGATCGATGTTTGAGTAGATCCGTTTTGTCCTATGGTTTAATCGTGATCTTGGTTGGTATGATTGTATATTTTATTTATGGTGTTGTCCTACGGTGCCCTCCGTCTCGTGCAAACTTGAGGGGTCCCCGCTGTAGGGTGTTGCATTATGTCCATGCATCGTTCGCTTATGGTGGGTTGCGAGAGTGACAGAAGCTTAAACCCGAGTAAGTGGGTTATGCCGTATGGGAGTAAAGAGGACTTGATACTTAATGCTATGGTTGGTTTTCACGACCTTAATGATCTTTAGTAGTTGCGGATGCTTGCTAGGGGTCCAATCGTAAGTGCATATGATCCAAGTAGAGAAAGTATGTTAGCTCATGCCTCTCCCTCATATAAAATTGCAAGAATGATTACTGGTACTTGTTATCGATTGCCTAAGGATAAGTGACTTTCTTATTGACAAAAGCTATCCACTTTTATTATCTTGCAGTTTATTTGTAGTTTTATTCTCGCAAAGTCCTCGTAGTTTTATCCTTGCAAAATAGTTTCATACTTGTTTCCGGTAAAGCAAACATCAAGTGTGTGTAGAGTTGTATCGGTGGTCGATAGAACTTGAGGGAATATTTGTTCTGCCTTTAGCTCCTCATTGGGTTCGACACTCTTATTTATCGAAGAAGGCTACAAACGATCCCCTATACTTGTGGGTTATCATAGAATGACTCAATCAACACCTGAATGAAAGGAGCATAGACCAAGGACTTGTTCTCCAACACACACCGACGAAGCTCATAGAACATGAAATCTAGAACATCCACCTTCTTCTTCTGATGCACGTACACAAACACATCCAACATGGAACTCTGCACATTATAAGAATAACCTGCCTTAGGTGTGAGAGTGTACCTCAGGATATGGCAGATAGTATCATAGAGAGGTAGAAAATCTCTGATGGAACCGGTGAGAAAAGACTTCTCTTGCTTATAAGAAAATGCAATCTCATCCTTGTGGCGCTGCCCATCTTCCCGAACACGGCCATACTCATCATTTTCTGCCCTTCTTAAATGAAAGGGTAGGGAATGATATCAGAAAACTTTGCCATTGACACAGAGCACTGATGCGCCCCAGACGTCCAAGCAAGAGTGCGAGAAGTATCATTGGGAAAGTACAAACTGGCAAAGAACTGCATCACGAGATCTCATTGTACGGATGGTTGAATGAGACAGAAGGAAGAAGGCACAACCTCCCAAGAGCAGAATAAACACTAGGGTAGATATGATCATTGTCCCGAAGACCCTCAATGTTGACTTGCTTGTGCTGAGCAAAATTCTTGGACTTGGTCATAAGCAACTCATGGTAAACCCTCTACTGAAACTCATTCTTGAACTGGGGATTCACCCACAAAACCGGTAGCAGCGGCATAAGGATGGGCCTGCCTCTCAACCCAAATCCCCCCTTGCTCCATTGAGAAAGAGGAAGCCCACGAAGATCATTCCTGCCAGGAATGGCTTGCTCGGGACTAGACATCTCTTCTTCTTCATCCTCCTCACCGTCAACAAAATCATCCTCATCCTCAGCCTCTACCTCTACATCAGTGGGGTTGACATAGTGAGCATCTTCCTGAGAGTCATAATCCTGATCTGAATCCTCGGAGGCCTCAGTAACGGGTTGCTTAGTGGTTGGACAGTGAACACGGTCATGACCAGATCCCTGACCAATATCCTCAGACGACTGACGATGAGCAACAATGAACTCAGTGGAACTTTCCTTTGGGCGCTTGCGACGAACCTCGGACCTCTTGTCAGCAGAGTCTAAGACACACAAACACCAACAACACAACATGCAAGGGAAACACAAATAAGTACAAGTGCTGGAGATGATGGGTGAGAAAAAGAATAGAAAAGAACCAAGGCAGACCACTCTATGTACCCCATGCGCACTGTACACGATCGTGGACATGGGGCCTCGTGCGCATGGGCGTCAAACACGCCATGGACATGGGGGTCCCCCATCGGCAACCACTTCTAGATCATAATCCGGGAGTTAGTGCTGCAGAGGGACCATTAGGGATCTGCACTAGGATCTATTCTACAAGAAGGAGAACAAATGCCCTAGACTATAGATCAAGGAGGAACCCTAAAGGCTAGAAGTGGATCTATGGAGTAAGCAGAATGAGAGGGGGATGGGAAATACTGGAAGAGGAACCCATCCCGAACAATCTTGACGAAGCAAAGGACCTCGACGATGCATGGAGGAGCACCGACGAGGGGAGGCGACGGCGGCGGCACTGGAGGTCTCCCGAGGAATGGAGGGGGCGATGGGTGGGAATGAACCCGACCCCCCACACCCCACCTCTTTAGGGCCAGGAATCGCATACCCCATGAGCATGAGCAAAGTGAGCCCCGTTCACACATTACATAGCCCTTGGGCACGGGGACCCCGTGCGCACGATACATGCCCGTGGACACGGGGTATTCAGGAACTTTTGACCAAAGAAAATCCTCGCAGGTATGGCTGAATGAGAATTCTTACCAAGCTTTGAAGGAGAATTTGTCTAATTTTCCGAATAAGTCGCATGCGAAAACCAACACTACTAGAAGGGTATATATGGAGCACTTGCACTAGAGAAAAAATCAACAAAAACAAAACACACAAGAAAACCAAACACATGAAAGCGAAAACAACACACACAAGAAACAGACTCAACCTCCAAAGGAGGGCGGTGGTCGAAGCCACCATGTTTGAGTTTGTTTGGTATGGCACCGCAAAGATATGGACCTTGGGCCCAAGACAAACACTCATCTTTGAAGCACAAGTGCTTTGTTCAATTTATGCACTTCTAGAATGAGATAGCTCATGAGTTGAGCTATCTCCCCCTAGATGTGTGCCTACACTACAAAAAAAAACCACTTCCCTAATGATATGTGTTTGTCACAATAGGTCACATTTTCTGTCATGCATGTACATCAATGTCGATTTTATGACAGAATCAAGATAGTCATACCTGTGCTGCTGTAGAGTGTTCCATGACAGTACGAAAATTATCATCATAGAAGTGTCCACTTCCATGACGATAAGTGGCTGATATGTCTCTGTCGTATCTATAATTTTTGATTGTTTCATGTCAATATTATACAACTTTCACATACTGCTGGCAACTTTTTATATGATTTATTGGACTAACCTATTGATCCAGTGCCCAGTGCCAGTTCCTGTTTTTGCATGTTTTTTGTTTCCCAGAATATCCATATCAAACGATGTCCAAACACGATAAAAATTTACGGAGAATTATTTTGGAATATATGTGATTTTTTGGGACTTGGAATCAAGGCAAACGGGGGCCCACAGCCCCCAAGATACACCAGGGTGCACCCCAGGTGCCAGGCACACGGTGGTGGGTTGTGCTCACCTCGTACTTCGGTTGCGGCTCTACTTCGGGCACAAGTAAGCTTATATCCCAAAAAATCGTGTTAAAATCTCAGTGCAATCAAAGTTACAAATCTTCGGGAATATAAGAAACGGTTTCGGCCAAAAAACAGGAAAGCGAAACAGAAGAGAACGGAGAGGGAGATCCAATCGCGGAGGGGCTCCCGCCCCTCCGCCGCCATGGAGGCCATGGACCAGAGGGGGAACTCTCCTCCCATCTAGAGGGAGGCCAAGGAAGAAGGAGGGGCTCTCTCTCCCCTCTCTCCCGGTGGCGCTAGAATGCCGTCGGGGCAAGGATCGTGACGACGATCTACATCAACAATCTTGCTATCGTCAACACCAACTCTCTCCCCCTCTATGCAGTGGTGTAACACCTCTTCTCCCCGCTGTAATCTATACTTAAACATGGTTCCCAAGTCCATATATTATTTCCCAATGATATTTGGCTATCCTATGATGTTTGAGTATATCCGTTTTGTCATATGGGTTAATCATGATCTTGGTTGGTATGAGTTGGTTTTCCCTTGAAGAGGAAAGGGTGATGCAGCAAAGTAGCGTAAGTATTTCCCTTAGTTTTGAGAACCAAGGTATCAATCCAGTAGGAGACTACACGCAAATCGCCTAGTACTTGCACAAACAAAACAGAACCTCGCAACCAACGCGATAAAGGGGTTGTCAATCCCTTCATGGTCACTTACGAAACTGAGATCTGATAAAGATAATAAGATAAATATTTTTGGTATTTTTTTGTATAGATTGAAAAGAAAAGATTTCAAAATAAAATAAATAGTAAACTAGAATTGTAGATCGGAAACTTATATGATGTAAAGTAGACCCGGGGGCCATAGGTTTCACTAGTGGCTTCTCTCAAGATAGCATATATTACGGTGGGTGAACAAATTACTGCCGAGGAATTGATAGAAAAGCGCATAGTTATGAGAATATCTAGACACGATCATGAACATAGGCATCACGTCCATGTCAAGTAGACCGAAACGATTCTGCATCTACTACTATTACTCCACACATCGACCGCTTTCCAGCATGCATCTAGAGTATTAAGTTCATAAGAACAGAGTAACACATTAGGCAAGATGACATGATGTAGAGGGATAGGCTCAAGAAATATGATAGAAACCCCATCTTTTTATCCTCGATGGCAACAATACAATACGTGTCAGTTCCCTTTCTGTCACTGGGATCGAGCACCGCAAGATTGAACCCAAAGCCAAGGACTTCTCCCATTGCAAGAAAGATCAATCTAGTAGGCCAAAACAAACCGATAATTTGAAGAGACTTGCAAAGATATCAAATCATGCATATAAGAATTCGGAGAAGAATCAAATATTGTTCATAGAGAATCTTGATCATAAACCCACAATTCATTGGATCTCGACAAACACACCGCAAACAGTATTACATCGAATAAATCTCCAAGAACATCAAGGAGAACTTTGTATTGAGAACCAAAGAGAGAGAAGAAGCCATCTAGCTAATAACTATGGACCCGAAGGTCTGTAGTAAACTACTCACACATCATCGGAGAGGCTATGGTGTTGATGTAGAAGCCCTCCGTGATCGAATCCCCCTCCGGCAGATCACCGGAAAAGGCCCCAAGATGGGATCTCACGAGTACAGAAGGTTGTAGTGGTGGAAAACTGGTTTCGTCGCTCCCCTGGATGTTTTCAGGGTATAAGAGTATATATAGGCGAAAGAAGTAGGTCGGTGGAGCTACAAGGGGCCCACGAGGGTGGGGGGCGCGCCGCCCTACCTCGTGGCTGCCTCGTTGTTTCCTTGACCTCCACTGCAAGTCTCCTGGATTGCGTTTGTTCCAAAAAAGATCCTCGCGAAGGTTTCGTTCCGTTTGGATTCCGTTTGATATTCCTTTTCTGCGAAACACTGAAATAGGCAAAAAACAACAATTTGCACTGGGCCTTCGGTTAATAGGTTAGTCCCAAAAATAATATAAAAGTGCATAATAAAGCCCATTGAACATCCAAAACAGATAATATAATAGCATGGAACAATCAAAAATTATAGATACGTTGGAGACGTATCAAGCATCCCCAAGCTTAATTCCTGCTCGTCCTCTAGTAGGTAAATGATAAAAACAGAATTTTTGATGTGGAATGCTACCTAACATAATTTTCAATGTAATTCTCTTTATTGTGACATGAATGTTTAGATCTAAAAGATTCTAGACAAAAGTTTAATATTGACATGAAAATAATAATACTTCAAGCATGCTAACCAAGCAATTATGTCTTATCAAAATAACATATCCAAAGAAAGCTTATCCCTACAAAATCATATAGTTTGGCCATGCTTCATTTTCGTCACACAAAATGCTCCCATCATGCACAACCCCGATGACAAGCCAAGCAATTGTTTCATACTTAGCATTTTCAAACTCTTTCAACTTTCACGCAATATATGAGTGCGAGCCATGGACATAGCACTATGGGTGAAATAAAATATGACTATGGAGGTTGTGTGAGAAGACAAAAAAGGAGAAAGTCTGACATTGACACGGCTAATCAACGGGCTATGGAGATGCCCATCAATTGATGTCAATGCAAGGAGTAGGGATTTCCATGCAACGGATGCACTAGAGCTATAAATGTATGAAAGCTCAACAAAAGAGACTAAGTGCGTGTGCATCCAACTTGCTTGTTCACGAAGACCTAGGGCATGTTGAGGAAGCCCATCATTGGAATATACAAGCCAAGTTCTATAATGAATAATTCCCACTAGTATATGAAAGTGACAACATAAGAGACTCTATCATGAAGAACATGGTGCTACTTTGAAGCACAAGTGTAGAAAAATGATAGTAATATTGCCCCTTCTCTCTTTTTCTCTCATTTTTGGGCCTTTTTTGTTTCTTTTTTATCACTACACCACAACCCTTGATTGGGGGCAATTAACTACCGGGAGAAATAGCATCATAAGGGAAGATTATCTGCCAGGAATCTCTTAACTGCTGGTAGAAGTACCCAACGGCATATAAACTGCCGGCAGAACTAAAACAACAAGGGCACACACACTGCCGGCAACAATGCCCATTTCTAAGGGCACAATATCTGTCGTCACATCTAAACAATGACATATTAACTGCCGGGGGACTACTTGTGGGGCCAAACCAAAAAGTACAGTATAATAATACTCATTGGCCTACGCGCGCGATAACGCCGGAGAGCACGGGAAGGGCGAAAATTTCCACTCCAAATACTAAACAAAATCCGTAATCTTTGACTCACACCAAAATCCCCAAATCGGCCGCCTGACCTAGCCTCCTCCTCGAGCGCCCTCCGCCGCCGCCTACCCTCCGCGGCTGCTGACCGCCCCCGCCACACCCCAATGCCACCTCCATCCCCGACCATGCCACCCCAGTGCCATCCCCTCCCAGACCACTCCCCCGAGCTTCCTCCGCCGCCCCGACCACTCCCCCGAGCTCCCTCTGCCGCTCCGACCACCATTCGCCACCAGCCCTGCCGCTCGCTGGAGATCCTCCATCGAGCAGCGCCTTCGCTTCCAGGAGATCCTGCTCGAGAAGCGTCGCCGCTTCCAGGAGCTGCTACCCCGAGCAGCGTCGCTGTTTCCAGAAGCTCCTTCCCTCCACGTCTTCGTCCCCTCCCCGAAGAGCGCCGACTACATCCTCTCCCCCGAGCAGATGCCGCTTCTGCATTCTTTCACACGAGCAGTGCCGCGTCTACTACATCGGGGTCTCCTCTACTTCCTCACTCCAACCCGTGAGATTTCTCTTTGTCTTATGAGGTTTATTAGTCTCAGGTATATGTTTTGTGATGTGTGATATGTGGACAGAACAAGAGCTATAGTTTGTGATAATTTCTTGAATCATTAGATAGAAACTACTTAAAATAGAGTTTAAAGAAATAAGGCGAAGAGAGTAGACTCCAAAATGAATGAGATTTAATTGAATCATCAGATGGAAAGTGAGGTACTGAAAGCAGATCGTAACCATATGTGTAGGCGTTTCAGAATTCAATATGTTACTTGCATCTTAGGATTTATGGAATGCAGATTGCTCTGTACTTTTATGAGCAAGTCAGTATTATTACACACTACAACCTTTTCAGTTAAAGCTAGACCAAGAAAAGCAAAGTGGCATCTCTGCCTCTAAATTTTATTTTCCATAGTCAATAAATTAGAAGGGGCTAGTACCTTTAATAACATGAATGCGGATTATGTAAGTCTAGTTAGGCCATACATACACTTCCTATCTCAGTCATACATTGGGTAAACTTTTTGTTTGGATATGTACTGCACTGGTTGTGCTTTGGAAGTCACTACAGAAAATTGTAACAATTGCGAGTTTTGTTCTGAGAAGATTTGTGAATAGTTCGCAGTTCAGAATTCTAGGCCCTCTGTTTATGTGCAGAATTGTTTGGGCTATCTCAAAATATGGCATTTAGCTTGGAGGAGACCGTATCATGTGCAGAATTCTAGGCCCTCTGTTCTAATTTCTTCCATAGGTAAGTTATTATTGCATAGATGTGATGTGAACAAGAACTGATGTACCAATCTGACTCACACCCATGAATGTACAGCTTCAGGATATGAATGTGATTGTCCGAGGATCCATGTTGCGTAAATTCTTTCATTTATCATGGTTGTACCATTGATTTGGTCCTTCAATTTGAATTTTAAATTATGTAATTAGTCTTTGTCTCCTTTGAGAAGCGCGCCTCCTCCTCGTCCTCTCCACCAAGCAGCGCTGCTTTGACTACGTTGACTGCCCTGGGTAGCACCTCATCTACATATTTGCGCCAAAGCAGCGTTTCCTAACCTCTAATTCTTCGCCCAAGCAGCACCGCCTACGCCCTCTGCTTCACCGCCTGATCAGCCCCGCCTCCTCTCCTTCTCAACCAACGGTGAGATTTCTTTGCTATTTCTATCGTTCATCCTTAGTAAATGTGTAATGGGCCCTGCTATGGTGTTGAAATTTTCCTGTTAGCCTCAATATCTTAATTCTCTTCACGTTCACTTGATCAACTTAGTGCATGTTAAACTATTTTTACGTGTGTTCCTATTATAAGTGCTGCATTGGAATACGTTCTTTGCCAAAATATAGAGCATGTAGACAATTTTGTGTACAACGAGAACTTCTCCAATGATTTTTTTGCCAAATGGTACATCTCAAATACTGTATTGGATTATAGATGACATTGTTGCCATACTCTGCTCAGATGATGCTAGACTCATTGTTTGCTTTATGACAAGTTCTTGTTCAGGCCATTCCTTGCAGAAAGCCCTTTATTTGACCTTAATCCTTTCAGTAAATCATCCTTATATGCATCTAACTTTGTACAGCTTGAAAGAAACTAAGCGTATACTGTAAAATTATCTGTATTTGTATCATACTGAAATAGTGCAGCATGTTGTTTGTATTGGTGTTATTACTCTTTCCATTATAGCAACTGGTTCATAGTTTCAAATTTCAGGTTTGGTTCGTAATGGCTGGTCTTTCAAAAAAACTGAGTGCACAATCCAGTGAGCATCCAGTTTCCTCTTCGTTAAATGCACAACATACAAAAATTAAACAATGCCTTATCTATGGACCGAGGTTGCATGATTCTGGTTCTAAGCCAAGAGAAGACATAGATCAGGGCTCTTCTAATAGTGTGTATTCAATGGATCGAATGCAGGCAAGCTGCCAAAGAGAAAGAACAAGATGCCGAGGTCCTGCGGTGGCTACGGTGGGGCGCACTGGTGTAGCCCATGCGAGCGACACGGGAGTGAGCGACCAGGAACCAAAAGATCTGCCAGTATTTAGTAGTCAGGTCAGCAAACCTGTCTTGGTAGTTCCATCACCGAAACGAGGTACCATATGGATTTGTTCTCTCTTCTAGTAGATAATCCAGATTGATATTATCTTTTGCGTGATTTTGTGCTGATGTGTGATCCAGAATTTGGACACATACCCATGTGCTAGAAGGATCTGGTGTAGCTTGTTTAATCAATGCTAGACCAGTTTACATGTACTTCTGAATTTTTCATCGGTTGTACTTGCATATTGGAATGAAGGTGCTAAAGTTTAGCAACTCATACATTTTACTTCTTTATTTCTGTAAGTTGTGCCTTTTGGATTTTGAAAGTTGTTGATGGTTACAATTAGAATTGAAGCAATGCTACTTTACTCCTTCCGTGAAAGAAATGCTACTTGTACTGACTTTGTCGGGCGTTGTACTCTTTAGATAAGTGTTGTATCTTGCAGATTGTTAGGAATATGGCTTGGAAACTTCTTTCGGGGTAATTAGAAAAACGAACCGCTAAATTGCATCTCATAGATGAACCCTAATATTTACTGTCTCACCCGAGTGAGTTCCTAAGTATAAACATGCTATGCTTGGCATGCAGTTTTGGGGGAAAAGGAAGCATAGCATGTGTACAAATTGTTTGACCTTGCATTTTACTACTTAGTATTTACTATACATCCAGAATTGTACTTGAAGTGTCAAAAAATTTCATTTATAATCATCGATAGTAATATTGCTATAGATATATACACACACTGAAAGTCTGAAATAAATTCTAGAAAAGGTACGACTATCATATCTTTTGCTTTGTCCCGTATTCAGTTTTTTAATCTTTTCCTGGTTTGATGTTAATATTTTGTTAGTTCATAGATGCTGCTAATTTGTACTTCAAAAATTTTAAACTTGATTTTGTTTTCTCAGCAGTTCAACAAGTTTTTTTCTCAAGATTGTAAGTTTTGTCACAAGGAGGAGATTGTTAGAATGCTACAAAACTTTAAGTACATGCATGATAGTAGTTGTAACGGTCAACTAGGATGTCTAGATGTTTCTTGTATTCGTAGCAACAACACAAGCATGTGGGGCGAGATTAAGCTACGATCTTCAAAATCATTGCAAGTTTGGTGATTCTTCGAGAGAGACATGTGGCTCTCTTTGAAGGACGCGGTCTCACTGGATGGTGGCGAGGCTGTTATTCACAAGACATCTAATAAAGCCATCCAACAAACGGTTGTGAACAAGCAATTTTTCTTCCTGGACATGCCTGCAGCTGTGCGTCAAGATCAAACCATTTGTATCTTAGTTTGAACAAAAGAAATCTTATTGTCTTATGTAAATTCTGTTTACCGATGTAGTTGGATGCTACTGAATGGATCTATGAATGTTGAAATATTGAATTTTTTTGTCAATATGTGTTTGAGGTCTGCTACCGAATATTGAATCAATTCCTGTATGAATAGAAATAAAAAGAAATATATATGCTACCAAGATCAAGAAAACTGCCGGGGTAAGTAAAAGTCAAGGGCAGACTATCTGCCGGGGCACTATTACTGGCATATACTTCTATCTGCCGGGAAAACATCGTTTCCTGGCAGTGCAACTGCCGGGAGATCTGTATCTGCCGGGAGATCTATTTCCCGGCAGCCATTCTTGTGGCAGTTCTATCCGCCGGGAGAAACTCTATCCCGGTAGTTTATCTGCCCTCTTAAGGGCCTTCTCCCGGAAGATTACATGCCATTGCATTCGTGTTGTGGTGTAGTGTATGGCCTCCTTTTTCTGTCCGGAATCTCATCTCGACTTGTGGGGGAATCATAGTCTCCGTCATCCTTTCCTCACATGGGACAATGCTCTAATAATGAAAATCATCACACTTTAATTTACTTACAACTCAAGAATTAAAACTCGATACTTAGAACAAAATATGACTATGTGAATGCGTCTGGCGGTGTACCGGGATGCGCAATGAATCAAGAGTGACATGTATGAAAGAATTATGAAGGTGGATTTGCCAAAAATACAATGTCAACTTCATGATCATGCAAAGCAATATGACAATGATGAAGCATGTCATAATAAACGGAACGGTGTAAAGTTGCATGGTAATATATCTCGGAATGGCTATGGAAATGCCATAATAGGTAGGTATGGTGGCTGTTTTGACGAAGATATAAGGAGGCTTATGTGTGATAGAGCGTATCATATCACGGGGTTTGGATGCACCGGCGAAGTTTGCACCAACTCTTGAGGTGAGAAAGGGCAATGCACGGTACCGAAGAGGCTAGCAATGATGGAAGGGTGAGAGTGCGTATAATCCATGGACTCAGCATTAGTCATAAAGAACTCACATACTTATTGCAAAAATCTACAAGTCATCAAAACCAAGCACTACGCGCATGCTCCTAGGGGGATAGATTGGTAGGAAAAGACCATCGCTCATCCCCGACCGCCACTCATAAGGAAAGCAATCAAAGAACACCTCATGCTTCAAATTTGTCACACGACGTTTACCATACGTGCATACTACGGGACTTGCAAACTTCAACACAGGTATTTCTCAATTCCACAATTACTCAACTAGCACAACTCTAATATTACCCCCTTTATATCTCAAAACAATTATCAAGTATCAAGCTTCTCATAGTATTTAATGCACTCTATATGAAAGTTTTTACTATACCCATCCTGGATGTCTATCATAATAGGACTAATTTTATAGCCAAAGAAAATTACCATGTTATTCTAAAAGACTCTCAAAATAATATAAGTGAAGCATGAGAGATCAATAATTTCTATAAAGTAAAACCACCACCGTGCTCTAAAAAGGTATAAGTGAAGCACTAGAGCAAAATTATCTAGCTCAAAAGATATAAGTGAAGCACATAGAGTATTCTAATAAATTCCGATTCATGTGTGTCTATCCCAAAAGGTGTGTACAGCAAGGACGATTGTGGTAAACTAAAAGGCAAAGACTCAAATCATACAAGACGCTCCGAGCAAAACACATATCATGTGGTGAATAAAAATATAGCCTCAAGTAAAGTTACCAATAGACGAAGACGAAAGAGGGGATGCCTTCCAGGACATCCCCAAGCTTAGGCTTTTGGTTGTCCTTGAATTTTACCTTGGGGTGCCTTGGGCATCACCAAGCTTAGGCTCTTGCCACTCCTTGTTCCAAAATCCATCAAATATTTACCCCAAAACTTGAAAACTTCACAACACAAAACTCAACAGAAAATCTCATGAGCTCCGTTAGTATAAGAAAACAAACCACCACTTTAATGTACTGTAATGAACTCATTATTTATTTATATTGGTGTTAAACCTACTGTTTTCCAACTTCTCTATGGTTCATACCCCCCGATACTAGTCATAGATTCATCAAAATAAGCAAACAACACTCGAAAAACAGAATCTATCAAAAACAGATCAATCTGTAGCAATCTGGAAGTTTCGAATACTTTTGTAACTCCAAAATTCCTGAAAAATTAGGAAGTCCTAAATAACTTGTATGTTGATCTACTGCAGTTGAAATTGGAATTTTATCACTCTCTGGTAAAAAACGAAAATTATTCTCGTGAGCGCAAACTTTCTGTTTTTTCCAGCAAGATCAAATAAAAAAACATCCCAGAAGATCCTAAAGGCTTTACTTGGCACAAACACTAATTAAAACATAAAAAAAACACAATCATAACAGATGATAGATGAATTATTTATTACTAAACAGGAACAAAAATAAAATCGGGTTGCCTCCCAACAAGCGCCATCGTTTAATGCCCCTAGCTAGGCATTGATAATTTCGATGATGCTCACATGGAAGACAAGAATTGAAGCACAAAGAGAGCATCATGAAACATGTAGCAAACACATCTAAGTCTAACATACTTCCTATGCATAGGCATCTTATAGGCAAAACAAATTATCATAGCAAGCAATAACTAGCATGTGCAAGGAAGCGTAAAGAAACAATAGCAATCTCAACATAACGAGAGATAATTTAGTAACATGAAAATTTCTACAATCATATTTTCCTCTCTCATAATAATTATATGTGGGACCATAAGCGAATTCAACAAAATAGCTATCACATAAAATATTTTCAACACGATCCACATGCATGCAAAGTTGACACTATTCTAAAATATTGGGATTAACATTAACTAAAGTCATGACCTCTCCAAACCCACTTTTATCGAAAATTGCATAAGATCGAACATTCTCCAAATACGTGGGATCTAAAGTTGACACTCTTCCAAAACCACTTTCATTATTATCAATCTTATATTCATCATGGGGCTTAAATAAATTTTCAAGATCATAAGAAGAATCACCCCAATCATGATCATTGCAACAAGTAGTGGACATAGCAAAACTAGCATCCCCAAGCTTAGGGTTTTGCATATTATTAGCACAATTGACATTCATAGAATTTATAATAACACCATTGCAATCATGCTTTTTATTCAAAGATCTATCGTGAATCACTTTATAAAGCACTTCATCACAATTTTCAGATTCACGGATTTCAAGCAAAACTCCATAAAGATAATCTAGTGCACTCAACTCACTAGCAATTGATTCATCATAATTGGATCTCTTAAAAATATTAGCAAGAGGATGAGGATCCATAACAATAGATATTTAGCAAGCGAAGATGCAATCTAATAAAAGGCACATGGTAACATGAGCAAACAGAAGGACGAACGGAAAAGGGCGAATAAAACGACAAATGTGAGTGGGGGAGAGGAAAACGAGAGACGAATGGCAAATAATGTAATGCGAGGGAGAAGAGTTTGTGATGGGTACTTGGTATGTCTTGACTTGAGCATAGATATCCCCGGTAACGGCGCCAGAAATGGCTAGTTGACGGGAGATCAAATCTTGACTTGACTTGGTGCAAATCTCCCCGGCAACGGCGCCATAAATCCTTCTTGCTACCTCTTGAGCATGCATTGGTTTTCCCTTGAAGAGGAAAGGGTGGTGCAACAAAGTAGCATAAGTATCTCCCTCAGTTTTGAGAACCAAGGTATCAATCCAGTAGGAGACTACACGCAAATCGCCTAGTACCTGCACAAACAAAAAAGAACATCGCAACCAACGTGATAAAGGGGTTGTCAATCACTTCACGGTCACTTACGAAAGTGAGACCTGATAAAGATAATAAGATAAATATTTTTGGTATTTTTGTTGTATATATTGAAAAGTAAAGATTGCAAAATAAAATAAATAGTAAACTAGAATTGTAGATCGGAAACTTATATGATGTAAAGTAGACCCGGGGGCCATAGGTTTCACTAGTGGCTTCTCTGAAGATAGCATATATTACGGTGGGTGAACAAATTACTGCCGAGCAATTGATAGAAAAGCGCATAGTTATGAGAATATCTAGGCATGATCATGAACATAGGCATCACGTCCGTGTCAAGTAGACCGGAACGATTCTGCATCTACTACTATTACTCCACACATCGACCGCTATCCACAATGCATCTAGAGGATTAAGTTCATAAGAACAGAGTAACACATTAGTTAAGATGACATGATGTAGAGGGATAAACTCAAGCAATATGATATAAACCCCATCTTTTTATCCTCGATGGCAACAATACAACACGTGTCAGTTCCCTGTCTGTCACTGGGATCGAGCACCGCAAGATTGAACCGAAAGCTAAGCACTTCTCCCATTGCAAGAAAGATCAATCTAGTAGGCCGAACCAAACCGATAATTTGAAGAGACTTGCAAAGATATCAAATCATGCATATAAGAATTCGGAGAAGAATCAAATATTGTTCATAGATAATCTTGATCATAAACCCACAATTCATCGGATCTCGACAAACACACCACAAAAAGTATTACATCGAATAGATCTCCAAGAACATCGAGGAGAACTTTGTATTGAAATGCAAAGAGAGAGAAGAAGCCATCTAGCTAATAACTATGGACCCGAAGGTCTGTGGTAGACTACTCACACATCATTGGAGAGGCTATGGTGTTGATGTAGAAGCCCTCCGTGATCGAATCCCCCTCCGGCAGATCGCGGGAAAAGGCCCCAAGATGGGATCTCACGGGTACAGAAGGTTGCGGCAGTTGAAAAGTGGTTTCGTGTCTCCCCTGGATGTTTTCAGGGTATAAGAGTATATATATAGGCGAAAGAAGTATGTTGGTGGAGCTACAAGGGGCCCACGAGGGAGGGGGCGCGCCGCCCTACCTCGTGGCCGCCTCATTGCTTCCTTGACCTCCACTCCAAGTCTCCTGGATTGTGTTTGTTCCAAAAAAGATCATCGCGACAGTTTCGTTCTATTTGGATTCTGTTTGATATTCCTTTCCCGCGAAACAGTGAAATAGGCAAAAAACAGCAATTTGCACTAGGCCTTCGGTTAATAGGTTAGTGCCAAAAATAATATAAAAGTGCATAATAATGCTCATTAAACATCCAAAATAGATAATATAATAACATGGAACAATAAAAAATTATAGATACATTGGAGACGTATCACTGTCCTACGGTGCCCTTCGTGTCATGCAAACGGAGGGATATCCGCTATAGGATGTTGCAATAGGTTCATGATTCGCTTATTGTCGGTTGCGGGAGTGACAGAAACCTAAACACAGATAAGTGGGTTGTTGCGTATGGGAATAAAGAGGACTTGATACTTAATGCTATGGTTGGGTTTCACAACCTTAATGATCTTTAGTAGTTGCGGATGCTTGCTAGAGTTCCAATCATAAGTGCATATGATCGAAGTAGTGAAAGTATGTTAGCTCATGCCTCTCCCTCATATAAAATTGCATGAATGGTTACCGGTCTAGTTATCGATTGCCTAGGGACAAATGACTTTCTTGTTGACAAAATCTATCTACTTTTATTACCTTGCATTTTAATCATAGTTTTATTCTCGCAAACTACTCATAATTTTATTCTCAGAAAAGAGTTTCATACTTGTTTTAGGTAAAGCAAACATCAAGTGTGCATAGAGTTGTATTGGTGGTCAATAGAACTTGAGGGAATATTTGTTCTACCTTTAGCTCCTCATTGGGGTTCAACACTATTATTTATCGAAGAAGGCTACAAACGATCCCCTATACTTGTGGGTTATCAAGACTTTTCCCTGGCGCCGTTGCCGGGGAGCAATAGCGTGGGGTGAATATTCTCATGTGTGCTTGTTTGCTTTATCACTAAGTAGTTTTTATTTTCTGTTCTAAGTTGTTCTCTATCTTTAGTTATGGATATGGAACACGAAATACCAAAAAATTAGTTGTACTTGCTACTCATGGAGATGGGGAACCTCCGAAAACCCTCGATGCTCGTTATGTGAAAAATATTAAACACTACTTTGATAATCCTGAGAAAACCCCATTCAACATGATAATGGGAGACAAGTTGGATCAATGTGAGTACTTTAGGGATTATCGCTTGACACAAAAGGGAAACTATTATGGGATCAAATTTATATGTTGCATTGGTAATGCTCGGATTTATGCTCTAGATATGATTATGTTAGATTTAGGGCTCCGCGGACCCAGGAATGGTTCGAACTCTGGGGCGTGCACGAAGAACTCAACCTCTCAAGCCAACCGATCATCGCTCTCATGGCCTAGCTCGATGAACGGGGAGGGAAAGCAACACGATAGTTTACCCAGGTTTGGTCCACCTTGTGGTGTAAGACCCTACTCCTGCTTTGGGGTGGATTAGCCTCGCGAGGGGCCGAGGATGAACTAGTACAGAGGAAGAACAACCTCAGGAGGCCTGTTCTTGTGCGGGTGTGAGCTAGGGAAGTCTCTCCCTTCTACGGTGGTGGCTAAGCTATATTTGTAGTGGCCTTGGTACTTTTCCTCCAAATGAAGGTGGGAAGGGATCCCGCAGTGGCCAATTTTGAAGGGGGACAGGGAGTACATCATATCCTGACAAAAGGTGGTCTTCGCCTGCAAAGCTTCTAGTCGTGACACCACGGTGGGCTCGGTGATGACATCCGTCCTGCCGTCCTGGCGGTGTTGGTCTTGTTACATGGGACTGGAAACCTTTGGGTGATTCCTCGGGAGCCCGCGCCCGCACTTGCCTCCTTAGCACCAAAGAGGAAACATGCTGCTCTGCGCCCGCTGGATCCCGCCTGGCCTTGGTCGTCACGGCTTGAGTCACCTAGACCTCATGAGGTGAATGCTTGCATAGGAATCTCCGCTCCTCAGGAGCCAGCCTAGGGAGGCCGCTCCCTCCGAAGGTCTTGGTGTTGTCCGCCTCGCGAGACTTGGGCTCCTCGCGGGGGTCTTGTCTTGCCGAAGCTGAAGATGGGTCGTACCAGGCCGTTGATGGTGCCACGCCGTGGGCCGCAGGCAGGCAGGTCTGGATACCATGGTTCCCAGAACATCGACAGTAGCCCCCTGGCCCAAGGCACGCTCGAACTTGGCTTCAAGGTAAAGCCAAGGGGAAAGGCGAAGTGCCGCGGGCCCAACTGCCTGCAGGCCAAGGCGACGCATGGCGCTTTATGGGACGTGGGCGTCTCCACTTCCCCATGCCGCCTCGGCAATCGTTCGACTTGACAACTGCCTATTGCATGCAGAAAAAACCATCATTACTCGAGATCGTTGGAGGCCGGCGGTTGTCCTCCCTCCGGCTATAAATGGGAGAGGGGGCAGAGCCCCCTGCTCGTCTCCGTCTTCTCGCTGCTTGCTCCTCCTTCTTCCTTTCCATCCCACCATCTTACCAGTGAGTCCATGGCGCTAGTGAGAAGGTTTTCTGCTATGGAGAAGGGTAAAAATCCTCAGGTGGAACCTAAGATGCTTCTGCCGAAGAAGAGGCCCGATTGCTCTCGTGATGCCGCTGTGGAGCCCATGGTGACGCGGCCTTGGCATGAACAAGCTCCGCCGGGCTTCCCGGTCCCCGTTTATGCCCGCGCGTAGAGTCCCCCGCATAGGGACGGCGGCTGACACTGCGAGGAGCGGGGTCGCGGAGGAGGACAGGTGGTGGTCGTACGACCACCCCACTCGCGGCCCCATGCCGAAGGCATAGCCCGTGAGTTTGTAGTGTGGGCGGCGATGCCGCCGCACACATGGATCCGGTTCCTGTGGTCCTTCGCAGGGGAGATACCGCCGAGGGGGGCCATGGAGTTGTGGCTGCAGCACGACGGATGCTGCGGCCAAGCTTCAGAAGCGGAGGTCGAGGTCGTCAACACCAGCGACATCTTCATGACTCAAGGATGGGGCGCGATCGCCCGCACCTGCCGCTTGTAGGGAGGCCATGCCATCCACTTCGAGTATGACAGGGCGTCGACGCTCTTCTTCAGGGTCTTCGGGGAGGATGGTCGGCGCCTGGAATGCTGCCCCGCGGGAAGCGATCGAGGCGGCGAGGCGGCCGACAGCGAACTTGCCCTTGGCCTTGTCCATGATTCTTCTTACAGCACCAGCGTCTCCTCCAAGCATGACTCGAGCGACTATAACCGATACGAGCCATCGTGCCCGCACCTCAGCAGCAGCGTCATCTCGGCGTTGTCGGTGACGCCGCCAAGGCCGCGACTCCCTTAGGGTCTTTTCCTTTGCTTCATCTCTGCACGAAACCATGACGAGCCCCGCGGGGGTGTGTGTAAAAATTGTGATGCTTTGCCTCAGTGCTTATTATTTCCAATTAATGCCGCAGTTACACTTCTTGCTGTGGCACGGTTCCCCCTTTCATCCTCATGGTAACTTAGTGATCTATGTCGATAGGACCTAGTCCCTAGGCAGGCTTCAGCCGTCGCTGGTATGCCAGGTCGCGATGTCATGGTCAAGGCTAGGGGGTGGGCGGCCCGAGGTCCAGCAAGAGCCCCTAGGACATGATGCTCAAGGGGTCCCCTTTGGCGCGCAAGCGGCTTTCGAAATACTAAAAGGGCAACATCCTTGCGAGAGGCAAAACACTGATCGTAAGGTTCAAGCCTGTGTGTGTGGGGTGACTTATCTTTGTGAGCGCGATGTGATCCTTTCGCTGTGAGGACAACTTCTGGTGCGACACCTGGTTGTGTCCTGGTGGCGGTGGCGCTCCCAGGAGAGACTCGCGTCCGCCCCTTCTTCCTCGCTCATCTGGGTGCTCTACGTCCTCGGGTCCCGGCCCTTGAGCGAGGCTCAGCCGTCGCTGGTATGCCAGGTCGCGATGCCGTGGTCAAGGCCAGGGGGTGAGGGCTCAAGAGCCAGTGGGAGCCCCTGAGGTGCATTGCTCAGGCCCCCCTTTAACGTGCAAGCGGTTTGCATGAAAAAGGAGTGACTGGCCTTGCGAGGGGTCATGCCTCGAGGTGTCGGCGGGGCTGTCGGTGTCAAAACCGGTGGATCTCGGGTAGGGGGTCCCGAACTATGCGTCTTGGATCGATGGTAACAGGAGACAAGGGACACAATGTTTACCCAGGTTCGGGCCCTCTCTATGGAGGTAAAACCCTATGTCCTGCTTGATTGTTATTGATGAATATGACTGTTACAAGAGTGGATCTACCACGAGATCGTAATGGGTAAACCCTAGAAGTCTAGCCTATGTGGGTATGGTAATGAGTATATGTGTAGTCCTTTCCGGACTACACCCTTCGGTTTATATAGACACCAAGGGGATCTAGGGTTTACATGGAGTCGGTTACATGAGAAGGGATCTTTGGTCGCCAATCTTGCCTTCCACGCCAAGTAGAGTCCAATCCGGACACGGTGCAGTCTTCGGCCTTCATGTCTTCACAGCCCATCAGTCCGGCCCATGGATAACAGGTTGGATGCCCGAGGACCCCTTAGTCCAGGACTCCCTTAGTAGCCCCCGAACCAGTCTTCAATAATGAGGTGCTCGGCACACATACTGTCTTCGGCATTGCAAGGTGGGTTCTCCCTTCGACGATCTCCAAGTATGTATTCGGCCATTGATCCAATGTCGCCACCTTGGCGGCCGCGTTTTGAATAGTCTTTGTCCTCCACGTGTCGAGTGAATGTGGAAAGTCAGGGTATTTTTGCGAATAACACCCCCTTCATGCGGGGAAGAGTGCCTATTTAAAGAGATTGGACCCCAGATCCATTCAGCGCTACGCAGAAGAAATCCCCAGAGACTGCTTTAGGAGAAACCATTCCGGCATGGCGAATGCTCCCAGCTCCTCCACTCGTCCCGGCCCAGAGAAAGGCGAGTGGGAGTGGTGTTCCATGTCTCATAGCCGTTTGACGAAGTTGCAAACACAGGGATTCCTTCCCCATGCAGATCTAGTCCCTGTTCGATCGGGGCTTGCTTCCTTCAATGAGGGGACTCAGGCAGAGGACTTCCCCAATCCATCCGGGGGGAGCGAGTGTGTTTTGTCCCCTACCTGCTAAGAGGCGTCGGATTTCCAATCCACCCGTTCCTCCGAGGGCTTCTGGAATATTACGGCCTCCAGCTGCACAACTTCACTCCAGCCTCTATTCTGCACATTGCGGGTTACGTGCTTTATGTGAACTTTTCCTGGGCGCTGAAGCTCATTTCGAGTTGTGGAGGAAGCTGTTTTGTCTCGTCCCGTGCAACCACGAAGGGTCAATATTTGAAGTGGGCGGAGCCGAAGTGTGGCGTGTGACCGATACCAGATATCCATCCGGCACACCAAGGAAGGCACCTGATGAATGGCCCTCCGAATGGTTTTATATAGAGGACGTTGCGCTTCCTGACCCGATTCGGAAGGGTCTTCCTGAATTTGCTCGTGTCCCACTGAAGAAACACCACAGTTGGTGTCCCCGGAGTCTTGAAGAGGAAGACAGCGTGGAGGTTCGTCAGCTGATGAGCAGGATAAGAGAGCTCACTCCGTCCGGACTCACAGTAATCGAGTTTATGGCGATTTCCATAGCGCGAGGGGTTCAGCCGCTCCAATACAAAGGGCTTCCCATGTGGCACTATAATGGGGAGGATGATGCTTCTCGCTGCGGCTGGAAAGGTCTGGATACCCCTGCCGCTTTGGTTAAGATATTAGCCGAACTGTTCAAAGGGGAGGAAAAGGAATTTCTCCGCAGCAAATCTAGAGATGGGTACTCTATCTATAACCCTCCCAGCTGGTAAGGCCTGACCCCTCCGTTTTTACTTCTTCCATCTCCAAATTGCTTTTGATAAACTTCTAGCTTGTTTGCTTATGACAGCACCAGCGAAAGGTCACCGAGGGATTTTATAGTCCCGCCCCACAGTCGTAGGACCACAACCGGGAGCTAGATCCCAGGTTGTAAGAGGACACAGATATATTTGTGGTGCTTGCGGAGGGAGTGTTCTACTAGACCAGCTACGATGGCACGGAAGTGGCCATTACCGTAGACTATCCAGGCATTCTTCCTACATCTCGGGTAAATAATTAAGAAATCGCCTTCTCTAAAAGAGTGCTCTTACTCTGTCTCACCCATCGCATCGTACCATGCTTCACAGGGGAGACGTTCGACGGTTTCGAAGAGATCGGCTCCCGCGCCGGACAATCCTTCCAAGAGGAAAGCAAATGAAGAGACAGCCACGCCTTCATCGAAGAGGTATGAATTCACCAACCTGCCCTTGAGCAGTCACGTCCAACCATGACCTTCCCATTTTCCATTTGTCAGGAGGAAGGCGTGCCAGACTGTATCCGGGGGTCCGAGCGGCTGTACTTCCCACAACCAGGATTCAAATCCCGCCGTGAAGACGGGGGCTGATGCAGGGGCGACGCCGGACTCTCCTCCAGCCGAGGTTTCGGGCGATGTATCGATCACCAACTCAGAAGTGGAGAGTGCTATGAATCATTGGCACCGCCGGGCCATTTTACATGATCCTCGCTTTTCGGAAGAGTCGTTTAACGCCTTCAACGCAGCTGATGCGTACATCCTGGCTGCTCGAGATGGGATTAGTAGGGCCACAAAGCAACATATGAAAGATGTGCAGGTAAATTCACTTTGACTGACTATGACAACCATATGCCAGTAGCCCCCGAGACTTAAAGGAGTTGAATCAACTGATTTAAGGATCAATGTACAACCAGTTTCTTACGGAGAAGAATACCCAGCTGGCTCAAGAACTAGAAAAGTGTCAGCGCCAGCTGCTTGCTGCTTGCTGCTAACGCCGAACTGGAGAAATACAAAGCATCTCCAGGTAATATTGTCCATCATCAAAAATTCATAAGGCTACACCGATAGTGTGAATCTGGGTTCTAATTTTTGTGTTGGGTCGTTTAGACCAAGTGCAAGAGTAGCTGGCCGCCGCTCGAAGCGAAGAACATGGAGCCAAAAAGCTGCTAGCAGCAGGCGAGCGTGTATTGACAAAGGTCGTTGAAGAGAAAAAGAAACTCCAGGATTTGAACATCAACCTGGGCGAAGAACTAAAAGATGTGCGAGCGCAGCTAGCCGACTCTGTGAAAGAGAACAAGAAGCTCCGAGGCAGCATATTCAGTATGTGGCCGCTTTTATCTTACAACAGTTTGGAGGTAGCAGTAGCTGATATAGCTGTAATTGCAGGTTTGTTGAGGAACCGCCCCAAAGAGGAAGTGTCCGGATCATCAAATGATCTTCTACAGGAGCTATTGCAGTTGCACGAGCAAGCTCGGCAAGCTATGCGGAGTGTAGCCAAGGCTTTATGCCCATCCGACTCCCCTCCAGGAAGCATGGAGAAGCTGGTAGAGCTGTTCAAGGGAGCGTGGCGGTGTGTCCAGCTATGGAAGATATCTGCCCTGCCGAGAGGGTGCGCGAGAGGCCTGGGCCATGGTGAAGACGCACTATACCAAGCTGGATCCTAACCACATGGCCCGTGTCGGGCCGGTAGGGCCGAACGGGGAAGAAATTCCCGTTAGTATAGTATATGACCAAGTAGAGGTGGCTGATACGTCTCCAACGTATCTATAATTTTTGATTGCTCCATGCTACTTTATCTACTGTTTTGGACTATATTGGGCTTTATTTTCCACTTTTATATTATTTTTGGGACTAACCTATTAACCGGAGGCCCAGCCCAGAATTGCTGTTTTTTGCCTATTTCAGTATTTCGAGGAAACAAAATATCAAACGGAGTCCAAACGGAATGAAACCTTCGGGAACGTGATCTTCTCACCGAATGTGATCCAGGAGACTTGGACCTTACTCCAAGAAGTTTCCAGGGAGGTCACGAGGGTGGAGGGCGCGCCCCCTTGCCTCGTGGGCCCCTCGGAGCTCCACCGACGTGCTCCTTCCTCCTATATATACCTACGTACCCACATTAGACCAAAGACGGAGCCAAAAACCTAATTCCACCGCCGCAACTTCCTGTATCCACGAGATCCCATCTTGGGGCATGTTCCGGAGCTCCGCTGGAGAGGGCATCCATCACGGAGGGCTTCTACATCAACACCATAGCCCTTCCGATGAAGTGTGAGTAGTTTACTTCAGACCTTTGGGTCCATAGCTAGTAGCTAGATGGCTTCTTCTCTCTTTTTGGATCTCAATACAATGTTCTCCCCCTCTCTCGTGGAGATCTATTTGATGTAATCTTCTTTTTGCGGTGTGTTTGTTGAGACCGATGAATTGTGGGTTTATGATCCAACTTATCTATGAATAATATTTGAATCTTCTCTGAATTCTTTTATGTATGATTGAGTTATCTTTGCAAGTCTCTTCGAATTATCCGTTTGGTTTGGCCAACTAGATTGGTAGTTCTTGCAATGGGAGAAGTGCTTAGCTTTGGGTTCAATCTTGTGGTGTCCTTACTCAGTGACAGAAAGAGTTGCAAGGCATGTATTGTATTGTTGCTATCGAGGATAACAAGATGGGGTATTTATCATATTGCATGAATTTATTCCTCTACATCATGTCATCTTGCTTAAGGCGTTACTCTGTTTTTAACTTAATACTCTAGATGCATGCTGGATAGCGGTCGATGAGTGGAGTAATAGTAGTAGATGCAGGCAGGAGTCGGTCTACTTGTCCCGGACGTGATGCCTATATACATGATCATACCTAGATAACCTCATAACTATGCTAAATTCTATCAATTGCTCAACAATAATTTGTTCACCCACCGTAGAATATCTATGCTCTTGAGAGAAGCCACTAGTGAAACCTATGGCCCCCGGGTCTATTCTCATCATATCAATCTCCATTACTTTATTTTACTTTTTTTGCTTTTACTTTTTACTTTGCATCTTTATACCAAAAAAACCAAAAATATTATCTCTATCAGATCTCACTCTCGTAAGTGACCGTGAAGGGATTGACAACCCCTAAGCGTTGGTTACGAGTTGCTACCGTTTTGTGCAGGCACGAGGGACTTGCGTGTGACCTCCTACTGGATTGATACCTTGGTTCTCAAAAACTGAGGGGAATACTTATGATACTGTGCTGCATCACCCCCTCCTCTTCGGGGAAAACCAACGCTAGCTCGAGACGTAGCAAGAAGGATTTCTGGCGCCGTTGCCGGGGAGGCCTACGCCAAGTCAATTCAAGATTTACTCTCTCATCAACGAGCCATTTCTGGCGCCGTTGCCGGGGAGGCCTACGCCAAGTCAAGTCAAGATTTACTCTCCCGTCAATGAGCCATTTCTGGCGCCGTTGCCGGGGAAGCCTACGCAAAAGTCAACATACCGAGTACCCATCACAATCTCTATCTCTCGCATTACATTATTTGCCATTTGCCTCTCGTTTTCCTCTCCCCCACTTCACCCTTGCCGTTTTATTCGCCCTCTCTTTCCCAATCTCCTCCTCTTTTTCCCTTTGCCTTTTGTTTGCTCGTGTGTTAGTTTGCTTGCTTGTTCGTCACGATGGCCTTACCTAATTTTGGTGATCTTCACCTTAAAAGGCTAGAAGATATCGAAAACAATGTCAGGAAGTTTATGGTCTTGCAATTTGAGCATAATAATTTCTTTAGAAACGAGCTTAAGGAACAAAAGAGTTTTATGAGTTATATGAATAAAGAGCTCGATGATATGTCCAAAGAATTTGATGGTGTAAGAGCCCAAATTGCTCATCTTGAAAAAATGACCGCTGAAATTTCGGATATGCAAGCCACCTTAGTCAATAAGATGGCCGCTAAACCGAATAACTATGAGAATCAATATGAAGATCTAAAAGTTATTGATGTGTCCCCTATTAAATCTTTGTTTTGCAATGTGAAACTTGATGAATCTGATTATGATCTTCCCTTACCTAGAAGGCGTTCTAAGAATTCTGAGTTTTTAGATCCTGATGATGAAATTGATAAAAAAAGGGATTGAAAGAAATAAAAATCTAGATATTGCTCAACCCACTATTTTGGATCTCCAGGAATTCAACTATGAAAATTGCTCTTTAATTCATTGTATTTCCTTGTTGTAATCCGTGTTAAATTCTCCTCATGCTTATAGTCGAAATAAGGCCTTTACTGAACACATTGTTGACACCTTAATGCAATCTTATGAAGAAAAGCTTGAGTTGAAAGTTTCTATCCCTAGAAAACTCCATGATGAGTGGGAACCTACAATTAAGATTAAAACTAAAAATTACGAGTTTCATGCTTTGTGTGATTTGGGTGCTAGTGTCTCTACTATCCCCAAAGCTTTGTGTGATTTGTTAGATTTCCGTGACTTTGATGATTGCTCTCTAAACTTGCATCTTGCGGATTCCACTATTAAAAAGCCTATGGGAAGAATTAATGATGTTCTTATTGTTGCAAATAGGAATTATGTGCCCGTAGATTTTATCGTTCTTGATATAGATTGCAATCCTTCATGTCCTATTATTCTTGGTAGACCTTTCCTTAGAACGATTGGTACAATTATTGATATGAAGGAAGGGAATATTAAATTCCAATTTCCCTTAAAGAAGGGCATGGAACACTTTCCTAGAAAGAAAATAAAATTACCATATGAATCTATCATGAGAGCCACTTATGGATTGCCTACCAAAGATGGCAATACCTAGATCTATCCTTGCTTTTATGCCTAGATAGGGGCGTTAAACGATAGCGCTTGTTGGGAGGCAACCCAATTTTATTTTGTGTTTTTTGTTTTTGGTTCTGTTTAGGAATAAATAATCCATCTAGATTCTTTTTAGATGTGGTTTTATCTTTTAATTAGTGTTTGTGCCAAGTTAAACCTATTAGATCTTCTTGGAAGATAGTTATTTGATCTTGCTGTAATTTCCAGAATCTTTGCGCTCAGTGCCCGAATTGTAAAAAATCACCAGAACGTGATAAAATAGTGATTCCAATTGCTGCTGATCAATAAACAAATTTCCCAGGTCTTCTAATTTTGGTAGAATTTTTTGGGTACCAGAAGTTTGCGTTAGTAACAGATTACTACAGACTGTTCTGTTTTTGACAGATTCTTTTTTGCGTGTGTTGTTTGCTTATTTTGATGAATCTATGGCTAGTAAAATAGTTTATAAACCATAGAGAAGTTGGAATACAGTAGGTTTAACACCAATACAAATAAATAACAAGTTCACTACAGTACCTTAAAGTAGTCTTTTGTTTTCTTTCTCTAACGGAGCTCACGAGATTTCTATTGAGTTTTGTGTTGTGAAGTTTTCAAGTTTTGGGTGAATTCTTTTGATGGATTATGGAACAAGGAGTGGCAAGAGCCTAAGCTTGGGGATGCCCATGGCACCCCCAAGATAATCCAAGGACACCAAAAAGTCAAAGCTTGGGGATGCCCCGGAAGGCATCCCCTCTTTCGTCCACTTCCATCGGTAATTTACTTGGAGCTATATTTTTATTCACCAACATGATATGTGTTTTGCTTGGAGCGTCTTGTATTATTTGTGTCTTTGTGTTTTAGTATGCCACAATCATCCTTGCTGTACACACCTTTTGAGAGAGCCATGTATGAATTGAAATTTGTTAGAATACTCTATGTGCTTCAGTTATATCTTTTTGAGCGTGATAATTTTTGCTCCAGTGCTTCACTTAGATATTTTAGAGCACAGTGGTGGTTTGTTTTAAAGAAACTTGATCTCTCATGCTTCACTTAGATTATTTTTAGAGTCGTTAATAGCATGGTAATTTTCTTAATGTTAATATACTTGGTATTCAAGATATGTGAAACTTTCTTTTTAGTGGGTTGAATACTAAGATAATTTTGATGCTTGATAATTGTTTTGAGATATGGAGGTGATAATATCATAGTCGTGCTAGTTGAGTAGTTGTGAATTTGAGAAATACTTGTGTTGAAGTTAGCAAGTCCCGTAGCATGCACGTATGGTTAAAGTTGTGTAACAAATTTGAAGCATGAAGTGTACCTGGCTTGTGCATCCTTATGAGTGGCGGTCGGGGACGAGCGATGGTCTTTTCCTACCAATCTATCCCCCTAGGAGCATGCGCGTAGTACTTGATTTTTGATGACTTCTAAATTTTTTCAATAAGTATATGAGTTCTTTTGACTAATGTTGAGTCCATGGATTATACGCACTTTTACCTTTCCGCCACTTGCTAGCTTCTTCGGTACCGTGCATTGCCCTTTCTCACATTGAGAGTTGGTGCAAACTTCGCCGGTGCATCCAAACCCCGTGATATGATACGCTCTTTCACACATAAACCTCCCTATATCTTCCTCAAAACAGCCACCATACCTACCTATCATGGCATTTCCATAGCCATTCCGAGATATATTGCCATGCAACTTCCATCATCATCATCATCATCATCATCATCATCATCATGACATGCTTTACTTTTGTCATATTGCCATTGCATGATCTTGTAGTTGACATCGTATTTGTGGCAAAGCCACCATGCATTATTTTTCATACATGTCACTCTTGATTCATTGCACCATCCCGGTACACCGCCGGAGGCATTCATATAGACTCATATCTTGTTCTAGTATCGAGTTGTAATCATTATGTTGTAATCAATAGAAGTGTGATGATCATCATTATTAGAGCATTGCCCAATCAAAAAAAAAGAGAAAGGCCAAAAAGAAAAAAAGAAAGGCCCAAAAAAAAGAAGGAGAAAATAAAAAGGGCAATGCTACTATCTCTTTTTCCACACTTGTGCTTCAAAGTAGAACCTTGTTCTTCATGTAGTGAGTCTCATATATTGTGCTTCAAAGTAGCACCATGATTTTCATATAGTGAGTCTCATAATTTGTCTTGTTCATACTAGTGGGAATTTTTCATTATAGAACTTGGCTTGTATATTCCAACGATGGGCTTCCTCAAAATGCCCTAGGTCTTCATGGGCAAGCAAGTTGGATGCACACCCACTAGTTTTCTTTTGTTGAGCATTCTTAGCTCTAGTGCGTCCGTTGCATGGCAATCCCTACTCCTTGCATTAACATCAATTGATGGGCATCTCCATAGCTCATTGATTAGCCTCGTTGATGTGAGACTTTCTCCTTTTTTGTCTTCTCCACACAATCCCCATCATCATATTCTATACTACCCATAGTGCTATGTCCATGGCTCGCACTCATGTATTGCGTGAAGGTTGAAAAAGTTTGAGATTATTTGAGTATGAAACAATTGCTTGGCTTGTCATCGGGGGGATAGAAGTTGGGAACATATTTGTGTGACGAAAATGAAGCATAGCCTAACTATATGATTTTGTAGGGATGAACTTCCTTTGGCCATGTTATTTTGAGATGACATAATTGTTTGATTAGTATGCTTGAAGTATTATCATTTTTATGTCAATATGAACTTTTGTCTTGAACCTTTCGGATCTGAATATTCATACCATGATTAAGAAGATTTACATTGAAATTATGCCAAAGTATCACTCCGCATCAAAAATTCTCTTTTTATCATTTACCTACTCGAGGACGAGCAGGAATTAAGCTTGGGGATGCCTGATACGTCTCCAACGTATCTATAATTTTTGATTGCTCCATGCTACTTTATCTACTGTTTTGGACTATATTGGGCTTTATTTTCCACTTTTATATTATTTTTGGGACTAACCTATTAACCGGAGGCCCAGCCCAGAATTGTTGTTTTTTGCCTATTTCACTATTTCGAGGAAACATAATATCAAACGGAGTCCAAACGGAATGAAACCTTCGGGAATGTGATCTTCTCACCGAACGTGATACAGGAGACTTGGACCCTACTCCAAGAAGTTTCCGGGGAGGTCATGAGGGTGGAGGGCGCCCCCCTGGGCGCGCCCCCCTGCCTCGTGGGCCCCTCGGAGCTCCACCGACGTGCTCCTTCCTCGTATATATACCTACGTACCCCCATTAGACCAAAGACGGAGCCAAAAACCTAATTCCACCGCTGCAACTTCCTGTATCCACGAGATCCCATCTTGGGGCCTGTTCCGGAGCTCCTCTGGAGAGGGCATCCATCACGGAGGGCTTCTACATCAACACCATAGCCCTTCTGATGAAGTGTGAGTAGTTTACTTCAGACCTTCGGGTCCATAGCTAGTAGCTAGATGGCTTCTTCTCTCTTTTTGGATCTCAATACAATGTTCTCCCCCTCTCTCGTGGAGATCTATTCGATGTAATCTTCTTTTTGCGGTGTGTTTGTTGAGACCGATGAATTGTGGGTTTATCATCCAACTTATCTATGAATAATATTTGAATCTTCTCTGAATTCTTTTATGTATGATTGAGTTATCTTTGCAAGTCTCTTCGAATTATCCGTTTGGTTTGGCCAACTAGATTGGTAGTTCTTGCAATGGGAGACGTGCTTAGCTTTAGGTTAAATCTTGCGGTGTCCTTACTCAGTGACAGAAAGAGTTGCAAGGCATGTATTGTATTGTTGCCATCGAGGATAACAAGATGGGGTATTTATCATATTGCATGAATTTATTCCTCTACATCATGTCATCTTGCTTAAGGCGTTACTCCGTTTTTAACTTAATACTCTAGATGCATGCTGGATAGCGGTCGATGAGTGGAGTAATAGTAGTAGATGCAGGCAGGAGTCGGTCTACTTGTCCCGGACGTGATGCCTATATACATGATCATACCTAGATAACCTCATAACTATGCTAAATTCTATCAATTGCTCAACAGTAATTTTTTCACCCACCGTAGAATATCTATGCTCTTGAGAGAAGCCACTAGTGAAACCTATGGCCCCGGGTCTATTCTCATCATATCAATCTCCATTACTTTATTTTACTTGTTTTGCTTTTACTTTTTTACTTTGCATCTTTATACCAAAAATATTATCTCTATCAGATCTCACTCTCGTAAGTGACCGTGAAGGGATTGACAACCCCTAAGCGTTGGTTGCGAGTTGCTACCGTTTTATGCAGGTACGAGGGACTTGCGCGTGACCTCCTACTGGATTGATACCTTGGTTCTCAAAAACTGAGGGAAATACTTACGCTACTGTGCTGCATCACCCCCTCCTCTTCGGGGAAAACCAACGCTAGCTCGAGACGTAGCAATGGCCGCCAAATATTCTCAACATGATTGTAAGTTAGACTGCCTGTTGGAAGGCCTAGAGGAAGAGGTGTTCGAGTCCATGTGACTGTGTACTTTTCCTCATCTAGCTGAATTGTATATCATTTGTCATGGCAGACCTTTTCGCTTCAACCTCCGGACTTTAAGGTGCGGAGTGTTTCCGAATACCGTCGCAGCCGAACAGGCCGGGTTATGCTTGGAAAACTAGGCGTAGTGGTCATAGTTGCTTGAACAGACAAGTTGTATCCGGCTAGCTATGTTATATCACATGGATATTGTAAGAAACATCTTCCAGAGAGAATAGTTCCGTTAAGGGTTCCTTTCCCTGGGTGTGTATGCATTTAATGTACATGTCGGGATTGTGGTGCGAGCACCACAGTTCGTATAACTTCTGGGGGTGCACAATGGAGTGAATTTAGAAAACATCTTTAATTCACCGACCGGATATTCCCTTAAGAATGCTAGCTTTCGGCTTCACCCAGTCTGAGGTACACATCCGGATGACCCGGCAGTAACAATCGCAGAGGTGCTCCCTTTATGCCCTGGCTGAACTAACGGGAACGTAGGGCATAAGCACAGGAGCCAGGCAACCCATCTTGGCCAAAACATAAGTCATATCAATGCATATAGTGGCGAAGAAAAGGTACACATGGAAAAACTCATATGTGAGGAGCTTGATGCTCAAGGAATGGCAAGAACTTCTGTCCGAGAAGCCCCCAGGTACAAGTGGCGTACATGTTTAAAGATGTATCTGCCAATGATGTGCGGTCTAGCCGTACTTAAAGCTTTTAAAGCGAGAAAAAGAAAGTAATCAGAAAAGAGAGAAAAAATAATGGAAACTTTAGGGGAGAAGGAGATGAACAATGAGTTTTAGTGCTAGGCGTAGAATCTCCGGAGTCTGGCTGTGTTCCAGGGGTTCGGCTCGAGGCGATTGTATGATGCATCACGAAGACGATACGCTCATTTGGTGAGAACTTCATCAATTATGAAGGGACCCTCCCATTTGGACTTGAGTTTGTCATTTTTCTTCTCCGAGAGGCGTAGAACGAGTTCGCCGACATTGTAAGTCTTGGCCCGTACTTCTCTGCTTTGATACCTTCGAGCCTGTTGTTGGTAAACTGCTGAACGAGCTTTTGCAACATCGTGTTCCTCCTCCAAGGCATCTAGGCTGTCCTGCCAATCGAGCTCGGCTTCTCTCTCTTCGTACATACGCACTCTAGGTGAGTCATGAATAATATCGCTGGGCAATACGGCCTCTACACCATACACCATGAAGAAAGGTGTGTATCTCGTAGTACGGTTGGGCATGGTCCGTAGCCCCCATAGTACGGAGTCGAGCTCCTCAACCCAGTGTTTGTCTGATTCTTTCAAAGACTGCACTAGTCTGGGCTTGATGCCGCTCATAATAAGACCGTTGGCGCATTCTACTTGACCGTTGGTTTGTGGGTGGTAGACGGAGGCGTAATCAAGTTTGATACCCAGAGTAGTACACCAGGCTTTTACCTCATTGGCTATGAAATTGGAGCCGTTGTTAGTGATGATGTTGTGTGGGACACCATAACGGTGCACAACATCGGATATGAAGTCTATCACCGGGTCGGACTCAGCCGTTTTGACTGGTTTAGCCTCTATCCACTTAGTGAATTTGTCCACCATAACTAGCAGATATTTTTTCTTATGGCTTCCCCCTTTAAGGGGTCCAACCATGTTGAGTCCCTAGACCGCGAAAGGCCAAGTGATGGGGATTGTTTGTAGGGCAGTGGGGGGATATGGCTTTGATTGGCAAAGAGTTGGCATCCGACGCAATGTTGGACAAGGTCTTGTGCATCCGCTCGGGCCGTCGGCCAATAAAACCTTGTACGGAAGGCCTTGCTAACAAGGGCCCAAGCTGCAACGTGGTGACCGCCGAGTCTGGCATGAATTTCAGCCAACAGCTGCCGCCCCTCTTCCTCGGATATACATCGTTGAAGGACTCTAGTGGTGCTTTTCTTGTAGAGTTCTCCATCATGAACCTTGTAGGACTTTGAATGCCGGACAATGCAGCGGGCCTCATTCTGGTCCTCAGGAAGCTCCTTCCTATTAAGGTAGGCCAGGAAGGGTTCGGTCCATGGGGCAATGACTGCCATGATGAGTTGCGCCGCTCGTGTTATGTCGATGTTTCCGGGATATGGGGTTATGTTTGGGTTCGGACTAGTGTTGCCATTTTCCCCCTACCACACCACGGATGACTTGAAGAGCCTTTCCAGGAAGGTATTAGGTGGGATGGGGTCGCGCTTAGCGCCAATACGAGCAAGAACATCGGCCGCTTGATTACTTTCTTGAGCCACATGATGGAACTCGAGCCCCTCGAACCGGGCCGACATTTTTATGACTGTGTTGCGATACGCTGCCATCTTCAGATCTTTAGCATCAAAATCTCCATTTATTTGCGATATTGCAAGGCTTGAGTCCCTGCGCACTTCTAGGCGTTGTATGCCCATGGAGACAACCATCCGGAGACCATGCAATAAGGCCTCATATTCGGCTGCGTTATTGGAGTCTGTGTATAGTATTTGTAGAACATACTGGATGATGTCTCCAGTGGGGGACATTAAAACGACACCCGCTCCTAACCCTGCCAGCATTTTGGAGCCGTCGAAGTGCATGACCCAATTGGAGTATGTGCCGTACTCTCTAGGGAGCTCGGCCTCTGTCCATTCGGCGATGAAGTCGGCCAAAACTTGGGATTTGATAGCTCGACGTGGTTTGTATGTGATGTCGAATGGAAAGAGTTCAATGGCCCATTTGGCAATCCGGCCCGTAGCATCGTGGTTGTTTATAATGTCATTGAGTGGTACTTCGGAAGCACCCGTGATCGAACACTCCTGGAAGTTGTGATGGAGCTTTCGGGATGCCATGAAGACCGCGTATGCTATTTTTTGATAATGAGGGTACCGAGATTTTCATGTGTAAGGACAGTAGACACGTAGTATACTCGCTTCTGAAGCGGGAATTTATGTCCGTCCTGTTCTCGTTCAACGACGAGTACGACGCTCACCACCTCATGTGTTGCCGATATGTATAATAACATTGGTTCACCGGCATTTGGTGCGGCCAGGATTGGATTCACTAGAAGGGTTTTTATTTCTTCCAGTCCGACTATTGCCGCATCCGTCCACTCGAAGTGGTCTGTTCGCTGTCGAAGGCAATAGAGTGGCAGTGCCTTTTCTCCTAATCTGGAGATAAAGCGGCTTAGAGCTGCCATGCAACCTGCAAGTTTTTGAACTTTTTTAAGGTCTGTTGGCTTAGCCAATTGTGACAAAGCTCGGATTTTGGATGGGTTTGCTTTGATTTCTCTATTGGAGACGATGAAGCCTAGTAGTTTTCCAGCGGGGACGCTGAAGACACACTTTTCCGGGTTGAGCTTGATGTCATACGCCCTGAGGTTGTCGAAGGTAAGACATAAGTCGTCTACTAGTGTTACCACGTGCCTGGTTTTCATGACGACGTCATCAAAATAAGCTTCTACTGTTTTGCCAATCTGTTTCTCCAGGCATGTTTGAATCATGCGTTGATATGTGGCGCCAGCGTTCTTGAGCCCAAAGGGCATGGTATTGAAGTAGAATGGCCCGTATGGGGTGATGAATGCTGTTGCAGCTTGATCGGATTCTTTCATTTTGATTTGATGGTATCCGGAGTATGCATCAAGGAAACACAGTGAGTCGTGTCCTGCAGTGGCGTCAATGATTTGATCAATGCGGGGGAGGGGGAAGGGATCCTTAGGGCAGGCTTTGTTGAGGTCTTTGAAATCGACGCACAGGCGCCAGGATTTGTCCTTCTTTGGTACCATCACCAGGTTTGCCAGCTAATCCGGATGTTTCATTTCTCTAATGAATCCGGCCTCGATGAGTTTGGTCAGCTCCTCCCCCATGGCTTGTCGCTTGGGTTCGGAAAAGCACCGCAGTGTCTGCTTAACCATTTTAAACCCCTTTAATATATTGAGGCTATGTTCGGCCAGCTTGCGTGGGATCCCTGGCATGTCCGAAGGGTGCCAGGCAAATATGTCCCAGTTTTCGCGCAGGAATTCTCGTACTGCGGCATCAACTGTTGGGTTCAGTTGAGCTCCGATGGATGCTGTCTTCTTGGGGTCCATTGGGTGGACCTGGAATTTGACTATTTCCTCTACCGGTTTGAAAGAGGTGGATTTGGGGCGTTTGTCGAGGATCACGTCGTCCCTGTCAACTGTTGAGCGTAGTGTGGTTAATTCTTCGGCCGTGAGGGCTTCGGATAGCGCCTCCAGGGCTAAGGATGTGGTTTTCTTTTCAGCGCGGAGTGCTATGTCTGATTCACTGATGAGAGTGATTATACCGTTTGGTCCGGGCATTTTGAGCTTCATTTATCCGTAGTGAGGTATAGCTTGGAAGCGTGTAAAAGCGTCCTGCCCCAACAGGGCATGATATCCGCTGCTGAAAGGGGCCACCTGGAAGGTTATTTCTTCGGACTGATAGTTCTCCAGTGATCCGAATACCACGTCAAGTGTGATTTTGCCCGCGCATCGTGCCTCCCGACTAGGAATAATTCCCCAGAAGGTTGTGTTACTTTGATGAGACTCCTGTCTATTTCCATTTTATGGAGTGTGTCCTCATAAATGAGATTTAATCCGCTGCCGCCGTCCATGAGGACCTTGGTGAGTCGGAACCCATCCATGATGGGGCCGAGGACTAACGCGGCTGGTGCCCATGCTGTTCTGTATTTTGGTCCGTCACCGGCGTTGAATGTTATAGCCGTGTCGTTCCATGGGTTTATTACAGCAATTTGGCAGACTTCGGTGAGCTCGCGAAGTGCCCTTTTGCGCTTCTTATTTGAAGCGAATGTCTCGAAGACTGTCAATACTCTTGGGTCGTCTTCTTCTGGGGGGTGTTGCTCTGGGGCGTCCTTGATAAGGATGTCCTCGCCGCTCTTGGCTACCTGTCGTAGTATCCAACATGCTCTAAGGCTGTGGGTTGCCACTGTATCTGTTGTGTGTATTTTGCATGGGCCATCGAGCCACCCTTCCAGAATAGTGCCTTGCTGTGTAGTGGCTTTGTGTTTTTTGACTGTTGGATTGGGTGTGCCACGAGGGTATGCCCTTTTCGCCTGTAGGGGAAGTTGGGTTGGAACTGGTGGTTCCCAGCGAGCTGCCAAAGTTTCCCAGGCGCTTTCCATCGCATAGTATTTTTGTACGATGGTTGCTAAGTCAGCAAATTTTAGTATGCGGCGGCGATTGATGACGTTGAGGATTCCTTCGTCCGCACAGTTTTTGCAGAACGCTGATATTGCGTCCTTGTCACGGCAATCCTTTACCTTGTCCTTGACAAGGAGGAATCTAGCCCAAAAGTGGTGGACCTTCTCCTGAGATTGTTGTTTTATGCTCATGAGAGCCTCTATATCCGAGTGGGTTGGTGGAATTAAATCTGAACCCCGAACTAACCGGTTGTCCGGAGTCCGACGACCTTCCAGACTAGACAGTCCGGGTTCTGGAATATTTTCTGATTGTTTGAAACCGCTGTCCGATGCTATGTTCGGAGGGCTGGTTGCGTCCTTTCGTGGGTGAGTCTCCGGCTCTTCATGAACGGCGACCCGAACATAGTCTGTCTTCAGTATAGAAGAAGACTCGCCATCCTACTCCAGGACTGCCGCGATCTGGTGGGTGACCGGTGGGATTTTGGTTTCTCCCTGATCGGTTTTAGGCCCGATCTAATCGTAATCTGTGGCAATTCCGAAAGCAGCGATGCAATCTAGGAGCTCGTTTAAGGACGAAAACTCAACTTGATCCATCTGCTTGGAGTGCTCGGAGTTGATGCGAAGGGGATTGTCGATGGCCCGAGAGGTCATTGTCGGCCCTGCGGCCGAACGGGCGATCATAGTAAAGTCGCCCATCCGGAGAGTTTTGGCCCGAGGCCAAAACTACCCCTGCGGTAATATTGTCTTTAATGACTAGGCGAGCCATTGAGCCTTTCATCGACAACACAGTGGAACTCAATGAAAGCACCAATGCTGGTGTCAAAACGGGCGGATCTCGGGTAGGGGGTCCCGAACTGTGCGTCTTGGATCGATGGTAATAGGAGACGGGGGACACAATGTTTACCCAGGTTCGGGCCCTCTCTATGGAGGTAAAACCCTACGTCCTGCTTGATTGATATTGATGAATATGAGTGTTACAAGAGTGGATCTACCACGAGATCATAATGGCTAAACCCTAGAAGTCTAGCCTATGTGGGTATGGTAATGAGTATATGTGTTGTCCTTTCCGGACTACCCCCTTCGGTTTATATAGACACCGAGGGGATCTAGGGTTTACATGGAGTCGGTTACATGAGAAGGGTCTTCGGTCGCCAATCTTGCCTTCCATGCCAAGTAGAGTCCAATCCGGACACCCCTTAGTCCAGGACTCCCTCAGGGGCCACTCGTGATTCTAGCTCTGGAGGTCCCTGCGAGTAAGTCGAAGAAAGAAAACATAGCTATGCTTGTTGTCCTGCCGGTGATCTTTCCGCAAGAAGACGAAGGCACTGAGGACTTGGTGAGGTGACGTGCACGGGGCTGGCCGCAAGCTAGAGCTCGGTCTCTCAGATTTATCAGCGCTGTAGGGACGGACCCGAGCACAGGCGTCGTGCCAGTAGCCCCCGTTGCGGGATGACAAAGAGGCAGGTTAGCAACGTGGAGAGGCCGCGAAGGGCGACTCCATAGGCAACGAGACGGCAGGGGTAACGTCGAATAACCATGATAACACATGCATGCATACTAGGCCGGAGTGCATGATTCAAAATGGTGCAGCTTCGGGACTGGACCTGGTAGCTTGAGGATAATGCATCCTGAGGGGCGCCCTTAATTGAACAAACCAAAAAGTCACCTGGCACCATCGTTGAAGAATTATTGGGGTTGCTGAAGACGCGTGATGCAGAAGTCGCTCGTCACGAGTCGTCCGGCTCCTGGGTCTCGTGAGGGGTCAGCACCTCCGTCATCAGAATCGCCCCGGCACCTGGCCTCGTGAGCCTCCAGGATGCCCCACATACAGCGTTGGTGCGCGGCAGCTGCGTTCGACGGGCCGAAGGGCATGCGAACATAGCTGTGAGGGCGGCCTCCGCATCGGTTGACGTGGGACGGCCGGAAGAGCTCCTAAGAAGCGGCTTTGTTGAGCCCCGGGATGTTGATGTAGACGCGCAGCTCGCCACCCATATCAGGGCCGGCAGCTGCACCGGGTGATGTAGGGCGGCACTGGCCACGCATGGCTCGCGCCTCCTGAAGCTCTCCAATCGCCTTGGTGATGAACTCATGAGCGCCTCGCGCCCTACTCGTGGAAGCACGCGCTGAAGCACGCCTCCAGAGGAGAGCCCCCGAGCCCAACCTGAGAGGGGTGCCGGGCACTCCTTCCTATGCAAGAGAGGAAGGCGCCCCAGCAGTGGGCGCAGGTCCTGAGGCGCGGTCATTAGAAACCCTACCCTCCTAAGGGCCTCTGAGGAGTAGCTTCTTCTTCTTCTTGGGGATGGTCTTAGGAGGGTGGGCGGCACCCTCTTCATCTAAGTTATCGACCGCTGCAGCCTGGTTGGCGCGCTCGAGGGAGCACACCGCATCCTTCTCATCGCAGGCGATCGAGATGATGCCGCAGCTCCCTGGCATCTTGTGGACGTTGTAGCCATGGTGAGTCACCGCAATGAACTTGGTGAGGTTAGGGTAACCTAGGATAGCGTCGTACAGGAGATGAATGTGAGCGACGTCAAAGTTGATGAGTTCGGTGCGGTAGTTGTCGCGCTTGCCGAAGGTGACAGGGAGGCGAATCTGCCCTAGGGGAACGGTGGAGCCACCGGTCACTGATACGTCCATTTTGCATCATGTTTTCTTACTGTTATTTATGATGTTTTTATCCATAAAAAAGCTTTTTGGAGTAATTATAATGCCTTTTCTCTCATAATATGCAAGGTATACACCAAGAGGGAGAATTCCGGCAGCTGGAAATCTGGACCTGAAAAAGCTACGTCAGGCTACCCATTCTGCACAACTCCAAATGACCTGAAACTTCACGAGGATTTTTTATGGAATATATGAGGAATATTGGAGCCAATAAGTACCAGAGGAGGGCCACTAGGTGGGCACAACCCACCTGGGCGCGCCAGGAAGCCCAGGCGCGCCCTGGTGGGTTGTGCTCACCTCGGCCCACCTCCGGTGCCCATCTTCTGGTATATAAGTCATTTTGACCTAGAAAAAATAAGGAGAGTACTTTCGGGATGGAGCGCCACCGCCTCGAGGCGGAACTTGGGCAGGAGCACTTTTGCCCTCCGGCGGATCGATTCCGTCGGGGGAACTTCCCTCCCGGAGGGGGAAATCATCGTCATCATCATCACCAACAACTCTCTGATACGTCTCTGTCGTATCTATAATTTTTGATCGTTCCATGCCAATATTATACAACTTTCATATACTTTTGGCAACTTTTTATACTATTTTTGGGACTAACATATTGATCCAGTGCCCAGTGCCAGTTCCTGTTTGTTGCATGTTTTTTGTTTCGCAGAAAATCCATATCAAACGAAGTCCAAACGGGATAAAAACTGATGGATTTTTTTTGAAATATATGCGAATTTTGGGAAGTGGAATCAACGCGAGACGATGCCCAAGGGGCCCACGAGGGTGAGGGGCGCGCCCTGGGACCTCGTGGACACCCCGTAAGGCGGTTTGTGCCCTTCTTTCACTGCAAGAAAGCCAATATCCGGATAGAAATCATGTTAAAATTTCAGCCCAATCGGAGTTACGGATCTCCGGGAATATAAGAAATGGTGAAAGGGCAGAATCAGGAACGCAGAAACAGAGAGAGACATCCAATCTCGAAGGGGATCTCGCCCCTCCGCCGCCATGGAGCCCATGGACCAGAGGGAAAACCCTTCTCCCGTCTAGGGAGAAGGTCAAGGAAGAAGAAGAAGAAGGGGGGCCCTCTCCCCCTCTCTCCCGGTGGCGCCAGAACACCGCCGGGGCTATCATTGCGACAACGATCTACGCCAACACCTCCGTCAGCTTCACCAACATCTTCATCACCTTCCCCCATCTATCTACAGCGGTCCACTCTCCCGCAACCCAATATACTCTCTACTTGAACATGGTTCTTTATGCTTCATATTATTATCCAATGATGTGTTGCCATCCTATGATGTCTGAGTAGATTTTCGTTGTCCTATCGATAATTGGTGAATTGCTATGATTGGTTTAATTTGCTTGTGGTTATGTTGCTGTCCTTTGGTGCCCATCATATGAGCGCGCACGTGGATCACACCATAGGGTTAGTTGTATGTTGATAGGACTATGTATTGGAGGGCAAGAGTGACAGAAGCTTCAACCTAGCATAGAAATTGATGCATACGGGATTGAAGGAGGACCAATATATCTTATTGCTATGGTTGGGTTTTACCTTAATGAACGTTAGTAGTTGCGGATGCTTGCTAATAGTTCCAATCATAAGTGCATAGAATTCCAAGTTAGGGATGACATGCAAGCAGTGGCCTCTCCCACACAAAACTTGCTATCCGTCTAGTAAAGTAGTCAATTGCTTAGGGACAATTTCGCAACTCTTACCACCACTTTTCCACAATCGCTATACTAGATTTATTGCTTCTTTACCTAAAACAGCCCCTAGTTTTTATTTACGTGCTCTTGATATTCTTGCAAACCTATCGTGTTACACCTACAAAGTACTTCTAGTTTTATACTTGTTCTAGGTAAAGTGAACGTCAAGCGTGCGTAGAGTTGTATCAGTGGTTGATAAAACTTGAGGGAATATTTGTTCTACCTTTAGCTCCTCGTTGGGTTCGACACTCTTACTTATCGAAAGAGTCTACAATTGATCCCCTATACTTGTGGGTTATCAAGACCTTTTTATGGCGCCGTTGCCGAGGAGTTACAGCGTGGGGTGAATATTCTCGTGTGTGCTTGTTTGCTTTATCACTAAGTAGTTTTTATTTTGTGCTCTTGTTTTCTATCTTCAGTCATGGGTAGGAAACGCAAAATACCAAAAAAATTAGTGGTACCTACTACACCAATGGTTGAAGAACCACTCAGAATCTATCACTCCTGAAGCTTTTTACTTGGATCATCTTCGATCCCTATGTGCTCGTGCTGAAACCCCAACTAGCTTAGTTGAGGGCAAATCTTTAGATGAGCATGCTTGCTATGTGCGACACGGGTTATGTCAAAAAGGGAAACTTTTACTGGATCAAATTCATCATTTGCAATGCTATGCTTGGAATTTATGTGAAAAATATGATTTTACTTGTTGTTCTGAAGACCCTAAGAAACACCTTCCCTACCAATGTGAGTTTAGTGATAATGGAATCGTATCTTCGTATGCTAAGGGTGTTTATAATTATTATGATGTTCAACAAATTGAAGAATTTGTTGCTTTTAAGGGTGCTTATGAAATTGCTTCTTTGATTGGAAAGTATGACGCTACTCTTTACAAATCTGAAAATTTTGCCATACTTAAATATTGTTATGATAATTATGCTTCTAATGACTATGTTAAACCATATATTGAGGACTCCTCTACTGTCCAAGAGGAGACTAATATTTTGCAGGAGTCTATGGAAGAAGGAATTGATGAAACCGTGGGCTCATCAGATGAAAAAGATGATGAAGAGAGCGAAGAACAAAAGGAGGAAGAGCGGATTAGCTACCCGTGCCCACCTTATAATGAGAGTGACTCTTCAACTCATACATTGTTTAATTTCCCTTCATGCTTACCGAAGGATGATTGCTATGATGATTGTTATGATCCCGTTGATTCTTTTGAAATATCCCCTTTTGATGATGCTTGCTATCCTTGTGGCCAAGATGCCAATATAAATTATGCTTATGGAGATGACCTTGCTATAGTTCCTTATGTTAAACATGAAATTTTTTCTATTGCACCCACGCATGATAGTCCTATTATCTTTTTGAATTCTCCCGACTACACTATATCGGAGAAGTTTGCCCTTATTAAGGATTATATTGATGGGTTGCGTTTTACTACTACACATGATGATTTTGATAGATATAATATGCATGTGCTTGCTGCTCCTACTTGCAATTATTATGAGAGAGGAACTATATCTCCACCTCTCTATGTTTCCAACACGATAAAATTGCAAGAAACTGCTTATGCTATGTATTGGCCTTTACTTGATGTTCATGAATTGTTCTTGTATGACAGGCCGATGCATAGGAAGAGAGTTATACTTCGTCATTGCTTGACATGTGTTGCTTTGTGGTCACTACTAAATCACAAATCTTTGTTAATTTAAATTGGCTTTGATATACCTTGGGATCTGGATGGATCCATTACTTGAGCACTATATGCCTAGCTTAATGGCTTTAAAGAAAGTGCTGCCAGGGAGACAACCCAGAAGTTTTAGAGAGTCATTTATTTATGATTGTGTGCTTTTTTAAAGTTTAAAAATAAAAATAATGTGCCAAGATTTGCCTTTAGGATGTTTACATTGCTTGTTGGTTTGTGTGGTGCAAAACTGAAACTTTGGCTCTAGTGCACGATTTTACATTTTTTACTGGAACGTCAAATGGTTCTGAAACTTTTTGCACTGTCTTTATATACAAATTGTTTATTTTTCATAATTGTTTCAGAATTGTTTTAGTACCAGAAGTATGGTGAATGTTCATATTACTACAGACTGTCCTGTTTAACACAGATTCTGTTTCTGATGCATAGTTTGCTTGTTTTGATGAAACTATCATTTTTTATCAGTGGATTAAGCCATGGAAAAGTTATATTACAGTAGCTAAAATGCAAAAACAAAATATGAATTGGTTTGCAATAGTACTTAGATTAGTGATTTGCTTTATTATACTAACAGATCTTACCGAACTTTCTATTGAGTTTTGTGTGGATGAAGTGTTCGAAGATCGAGGAGGTCTCGCTGTGAGGATAAGGAGGAGAGGCAAGAGCTCAAGCTTGGGGATGCCCAAGGCACCCCAATTAAATATTCAAGGAGACTCAAGATTCTAAGCTTGGGGATGTCCCGGAAGGCATCCCATCTTTCTTCAACAAGTATCGATATGTTTTCGGTTTCATTTCGTTCATGTGTTATTAGCAAATCTTGGAGCGTCTTTTGCATTTAGCTCTAATTTTTATTTGATGCACCATGCTGGTATGAGATAGTCCATGGTTGATTTATAGAATGCTCTTTGCACTTCACTTATATCTTTTGAGTATGGCTTTATAGAATGCTTCATGTGATTCACTTATATCATTTGAAGTTTGGATTGCCTGTTTCCCTACACATAGATAACCTCCATTTGTAGAATGCTCTTTTGCTTCACTTGTATTTGTTATAGCGTGGGCATATATTTTTAGAAAGAATTAAACTCTCTTGATTCACTTATATCTATTTAGAGAGATGACAGGAATTGGTCATTCACATGGTTAGTCATAAAATCCTACATCAAACTTGTAGATCACTGAATATGATATGTTTGATTCCTTGCAATAGTTTTGCGATATAAAGGTGGTGATATTAGAGTCATGCTAGTTGAGTAATTGTGAAATTGAGAAATACTTGTGTTGAGGTTTGCAAGTCCTGTAGCATGCACGTATGGTAACCGTTTTGTGACAAATTTGAAGCATGAGGTGTTTCTTTGATTGCCTTCCTTATGAGTGGCGGTTGGGGACGAGCGATGGTCTTTTCCTACCGATCTATCCCCCTAGGAGCATGCGTGTAGTGCTTGGTTTTTATGACTTGTAGATTTTTGCAATAATTATGTGAGTTCTTTATGACTAATGTTGAGTCCATGGATTATACGCACTCTCACCCTTCCATCATTGCTAGCCTCTTCAGTACCGTGCATTGCCCTTTCTCACCTCGAGAGTTGGTGCAAAATTCGCCGGTGCATCCAAACCCCGTGATACGATATGCTCTATCACACATAAGCCTCCTTATATCTTCCTCAAAACAGTCACCATATCTACCTATCATGGCATTTCCATAGCCATTCCGAGATATATTGCCATGTAAATTCCATCATCATCATATACATGACTTGAGCATTTATTTTCATATTGCTTTGCATGATCGTAAGATAGCCAGCATGATGTTTCCATGGCTTGTCCATTTTTTGATGTCATTGCTACGCTAGATCATTGCACATCCCGGTACACATTCGGAGGCATTCCTATAGTCATATTTTTGTTCTAGTATCGAGTTGTAATATTGAGTTGTAAGTAAATAAAAGTGTGATGATCATCATTATTAGAGCATTGCCCCGGTGAGGAAAGGATGATGGAGAGTATGATTCCCCCACAAGTCGGGATGAGACCCCGGACGAAAAAAAGAGGCCAAAAAAGAGAAGAAAAAAAACAAAAAGAACAAAAAATGAGAGAAACAGAGAGAGAGTGCAATGTTACTATCCTTTTACCACACTTGTGCTTCAGAGTAGCACCATGTTCTTCATATAGAGAGTCTCTTGAGTTATCACTTTCATATACTAGTGGGAATTTCATTATAGAACTTGGCTTGTATATTCCAACGATGGGCTTCCTCAAGTGCCCTAGGTCTTCATGAGCAAGCAAGTTGGATGCACACCCACTTAGTTTCAGTTTGAGATTTCATACACTTATAGCTCTAGTGCATCCGTTGCATGGCAATCCCTACTCCTCGCATTGACATCAATTGATGGGCATCTCCATAGCCCGTTGATTAGCCGCATCGATGTGAGACTTTCTCCCTTTTTCTCTTCTCCACACAACCTCCATCATCATATTCTATTCCACCTACAGTGCTATGTCCATGGCTCGCGCTCATATATTGCGTGAAGGTTGAATTTTTTTGAAAATACTAAAGTATGAAACAATTGCTTGGCTTGTCATCGGGGTTGTGCATGATGGGAGCATTTTGTGTGACGAAGATGAAGCATAGACAAACTATATTATTTTGTAGGGATGAGCTTTCTTTGGCTATGTTATTTTGAGAGGACATAATTGCTTGGTTGGTATGCTTGAAGTATTATTGTCTTAATGTCAAATGATAGACTATTGCTTTGAATCACTTGTGTCTTAATACTTATGCCATGATTAGATTACATGATCAAGATTATGCTAGGTAGAATTCCACATCAAAAATTATCTTTTTTATCATTTACCTACTCGAGGATGAGCAGGAATTAAGCTTGGGGATGCTGATACGTCTCCGTCGTATCTATAATTTTTGATTGTTCCATGCTAATATTATACAACTTTCATATACTTTTGGCAACTTTTTATACTATTTTTGGGACTAACATATTGATCCAGTGCCCAGTGCCAATTCCTGTTTGTTGCATGTTTTTTGTTTCGCAGAAAATCTGTATCAAACGGAGTCCAAACGGGATAAAAGCTGACGGATTTTTTGGAATATATGTGAATTTTGGGAAGTGGAATCAATGAGAGATGATGCCCGAGGGGCCCACGAGGGTGAGGAGCGCTCCCTACGGGGTCAGGCGCACCCTGGGCCCTCATGGCCACCCCGTAAGGTGGTTGGTGCCCTTCTTTCGCCGCAAGAAAGCCAATATCCGGATAGAAATCGTGTGAAAATTTCAGCCCAATCGGAGTTACGGATCTTCGGGAATATAAGAAACGGTGAAAGGGCAGAATCAGGAATGCAGAAAAAGAGAGAGACATATCCAATCTTGGAGGGGCTCTTGCCCCTTCGCTACCATGGAGGCCATGGACCAGAAGGTCAAGGAATAAGAATAAGAAGGGGGCCCTCTCCCCCTCTCTCCCGATGGCGCCGGAACACCGCCGGGGCCATCATTGCGACAACGATCTACGCCAACACCTCCGTCAACTTCACCAACATCTTCATCACCTTCCCCCATCTATCTACAGCAGTCCACTCTCCCGCAAACCGATATACCCTCTACTTGAACATGGTTCTTTATGCTTCATATTATTATCCAATGATGTGTTGCCATCCTATGATGTCTGAGTAGATTTTCGTTGTCCTATCGATAATTGGTGAATTGCTACGATTGGTTTAATTTGCTTGTGGTTATGTTGTTGTCCTTTGGTGCCCATCATATGAGCGCGCGCGTGGATCACACCATAGGGTTAGTTGTATGTTGATAGGACTATGTATTGGAGGGCAAGAGTGACAGAAGCTTCAACCTAGCATAGAAATTGATGCATACGGGATTGAAGGGGGACCAATATATCTTATTGCTATGGTTGCGTTTTACCTTAATGAACGTTAGTAGTTGCGGATGCTTGCTAATAGTTCCAATCATAAGTGCATAGAATTCCAAGTTAGGGATGACATGCAAGCAGTGGCCTCTCCCACACAAAACTTGCTATCGGTCTAGTAAAGTAGTCAATTGCTTAGGGACAATTTCGCAATTCTTACCACCACTTTTCCACAATCGCTATACTACATCTATTGCTTCTTTACCTAAAACAGCCCCTAGTTTTTATTTACGTGCTCTTTATATTCTTGCAAACCTATCCCGTTACACCTACAAAGTATTTCTAGTTTTATACTTGTTCTAGGTAAAGTGAACGTCAAGCGTGCGTAGAGTTGTATCGGTGGTCGATAAAACTTGAGGGAATATTTGTTCTACCTTTAGCTCCTCGTTGGGTTCGACGCTCTTACTTATCGAAAGAGGCTACAATTGATCCCCTATACTTGTGGGTTATCACTCTCCCATCTTGGGGATGGTAATCTCCATCAACATCTTCAACATCACCATCTCCTCTCAAACCCTAGTTCATCTCTTGTGTTCAATCTTGTTACCGGAACTATAGATTTATACTTGTGGGTGACTAGTAGTGTTGATTACATCTTGTAGTTGATTACTATATGGTTTATTTGGTGGAAGATTATATGTTCAGATCCAATATGAAATTTAATACCCCTCTGATCTTGAGCATGTTTATCATTTCTGAGTAGTTACTTTTGTTCTTGAGGTCACGGGAGAAATCATGTTGCAAGTAATCATGTGAACTTGATATGTGTTCGATATTTTGATAGTGTGTATGTTGTGATTCCCTTAGTGGTGTCATGTGAACGTCGACTACATGACACTTCACCATATTTAGGCCTAAGGGAATGCATTATGGAGTATCAATTAGGTGATGGGTTGCAAGAGTGATAGAAGCTTAAACCCAGTTTATGCACTATTCCATAAGGGACCGATTGGATTCAAAAGTTTAATGCCATGGTTATAATTTATTCTTTATACTTTTCTCGTAGTTGCGGATGCTTGCGGGAGGGTTAATCATAGGTAGGATGTTTGTTCAAGTAAGAGTAGCACCTAAGCACCGGTCCACCCACATATCAAATTATCAATGTAGCGAACACGAATTGAACCAACATGATGAAAGTGACTAGATGAAATTCCCGTGTACCCTCAAGAACGATTAGCTTATCATAAGAGACCGTCTTGGCCTATACTTTGCCTCAAAAGGGTTGGGCTACCTTGCTGCACTTTTTGTTACGACTACCATTACTTGCCTATTACAAATCATCTTGCTATCAAACTACTCCGCTACTTACAATTTCAGCACCTGCAGACATTACCTTGTTGAAAACCACTTGTCATTTCCTTCTGCTCCTCGTTGGGTTCGACACTCTTACTTATCAAAAATAGCTACAATTGATCCCATATACTTGTGGGTCATCAAGGCTATTTTATGGCGCCTTTGCCGGGGAGTGAAGCGCCTTTGGTAAGTGGGATTTGGTAAGGAAACATTTATATAGTGTGCTGAAATTTATTGTCACTTGTTACTATGGAAAACAATCCTTTGAGGGGTTTGTTTGGGGTATCTTCACCTCATCCGAAACCACAATTAGCTAACCCTCAACCTATTGCACCTACTAAAAATATTGAGTATGAAATTCCTTCAGGTACGATAGAACAACTGCTAGCTAATCCTTATGCAGGAGATGGAACCGAACATCCTGATATGCACTTGATATATGTGGAACAAATTTGTGGATTGTTCAAGCTTGCAGGTTTACCCAGAGATAAAGTTATGAAAAAGGTTTTCCCTTTATCTTTGAAGGGAAAATCATTGGCATGGTATATGCTATGTGATGATATTGGATCATGGAATTGGAATGTTTTGAAATTGCTGTTCCATCAAAAAAATTACCATATGCATCTAGTTCATCATGATCGGAATTATATATATAATTTTTGGCCTCGTGAAGGAGAAAGTATCGCTCTAGCTTGGGGGAGGCTTAAGTCAATGTTATATTCATGCCACAATCATGAGCTCTCAAGAGAAATTATTATATGGAATTTTTATGCTCGGTTTTCTCGTAATGATCAAAGCATGCTTGATACTTCTTGTGCTGGTTCTTTTATGAAGAATACTATTGAATTCCGGTGGGATCTTGTGGAAATAATTAAACGCAATTCTGAAGATTGGGAACTCGACGAAGGTAAAGAGTCAGGTATTAAACTTAAGTATGATTGTGTTAAATCTTTTATGGATACCGATGCTTTTCAAAAGTTTAGCACTAAATATGAACTTGACTATGAGATAGTAGCCTCGTTTTGTGAATCATTTGCTACTCATGTTGAACTCCCTAAAGAGAAGTGGTTTAAATATCACCCACCTATTAAATAAGAAAATAAAGAACCGGCACTAGTTAAAGAAGAAACTATAATTTACAATGTTGATCCAGTTGTTCCTTCTGCTTATATAGAGAAACCACCTTTCCCTGTTAGGATAAAGGAACATGCTAAAGTTTCAACTATGGTTAACAAAAGCTATATTAGAACACCTAAACCTGATGAACAAATCAAATTAGAACCTAGTATTGCTATGTTTAAAGATCTCTTGGAAGAAGATATGGATGGGCATGTTATTTACTTTTGTGAAGAAGCTGCTAGAATTGCCAAACCTGATAAAAAGCACAAACATAGACATGTTGTTGGCATGCATGTCATCTCAGTTAAAATAGGAGATCACTGTTATCATGGTTTATGTGACATAGGTGCTAGTGTGAGTGCTATTCCCTACACATTATATCAAGAAATTATGAATGACATAGCACCCGCGGAAATAGAAGACATAGATGTTACTATTAAACTTGCTAATAGAGACACTATATCACCGATTGGGATTGTTAGAGATGTTGAAGTCTTGTGTGGGAGAATAAAATACCCTACTGATTTTTTTGTTCTTGGTTCCCCACAAGATGACTTTGTCCCATTATATTTGGTATACCTTTCTTGAACACCGTTAATGCTAAGATAGATTGTGAGAAACAAACTATCGGTGTTAGTTTTGGTGATGAGTCTCATGAGTTTAATTTTTCCAAGTTTAGTAGAAAGCTTCATGAAAAAGAATTGCCTAGTAAGGATGAATTAATTGGTCTTGCTTCTATTGCTGTTCCACCTACTGATCCTTTAGAACAATATTGGCTAGACCATGAAAATTATTTACATATGCATGAAAGAAATGAAATAGATAAAAATTTCTTTGAACAACGTCCTCTGCCTAAACACAATTTGCCTACTAAAGCTCTAGGAGGTCCTCCTCCACCTAAAGGTGATCCTGTGTTTGGATTCAAACAATTGCTAGACACTTTGAAATATGCTTATCTTGATGAAAAGAAAATATATCCTCTTATTATTAGTGCTAACCTTTCAGAACATGAAGAAGAAAGATTATCGATAGTTCTGAGGAAGCACCAAGATGCTATTGGATATACTCTTGATGATTTAAAGGGCATTAGTCCCACTCTATGTTAGCACAAAATTAATATGGAACCTGATGCTAAACCCGTTGTTGACCACCAACGTCGGTTAAATCCAAAGATGAAAGAAGTGGTAAGAATGGAAATATTAAAACTTCTGGAAGCAGGTATAATCTATCCTATAGCTGATAGTAGATGGGTAAGTCCTGTTCATTGTGTTCCTAAGAAAGGAGGTATAACTATTGTTCCTAATGATAAGAATGAACTTATTCCACAAAGAATTGTTACAGGCTATAAAATGGCAATAGATTTTAGAAAATTAAACAAAGCAACTACAAAAGATCATTACCCTTTGCCTTTTATTGATCAAATGCTTGAAAGATTATCTAAGCACACACACTTTTGCTTCCTTGATGGATATTCTGGTTTTTCACAAATACCTGTTTCTCAACCTGATTAAGAAAAGACCACTTTTACTTGTCCTTTTGGAACCTATGCTTATAGACGTATGCCTTTTGGTTTATGTAATGCACCTGCTACCTTTCAAAGATGTATGACTGCTATATTCTCTGACTTTTGTGAAAAGATTGTTGAGGTTTTCATGGATGCCTTTTCTGTTTGTGGGAAGTCTTTTGATGATTGTTTAAGCAATCTTGACCGAGTTTTGCAGAGATGTGAACAAACAAATCTTGTCTCGAATTGGGAGAAGTGCCACTTTATGGTTAATGAAGGCATTGTCTTGGGTCATAAAATTTCTGAAAGAGGTATTGAAGTGGACCAAGCTAAGGTTGATGCAATTGAGAAAATGCCATGTCCTAAAGATATAAAAGGTATTCGTAGTTTCTTAGGTCATGCTGGTTTCTATAGGAGATTTATCAAAGACTTTTCTAAAATTTCTAGGCCTCTCACTAGTCTCTTGCAAAAGGATATTCCCTTTGTTTTTTATGATGATTGTTTAGAAGCCTTTGAAACACTCAAGAAAGCCTTAATTTGTACACCTATTTGTTCAACCACCTGATTGCAACCTGCCTTTTAAAATTATGTGTGATGCTAGTGATTATGCTGTTGGTGCTGTTCTAGGACAAAGAGTTGATAAGAAACTGAATGTTATTCATTATGCTAGTAAAACTCTAGACAGTGCTCAAAGAAATTATGCTACTACTGAAAAAGAATTCTTAGCAGTGGTGTTTGCTTGTGATAAGTTTAGACCTTATATTGTTGATTCCAAAGTTACTTCTCACACATACCATGCTACTGTTAAATATCTTATGGAAAAGAAAGATGCTAAACCTAGACTTATTTGATGGGTTCTCTTGTTACAAGAATTTGATTTACATATCATTGATAGAAAAGGAGCTGAGAACCTAGTAGCTGATAATCTATCTAGGCTTGAAAATATGCTTGATGACCCACTACCTATTGATGATAGTTTTCCTGATGAGCAGTTAGCTGCAATAAATGTTTCTCACAGTACTCCTTGGTATGCTGATTATGCTAATTACATTGTTGCTAAATATTTACCACCTAGCTTTACATACCAACAAAAGAAAAAAATATTCTATGATTTAAGACATTACTTTTGGGATGACCCACATCTTTATAAAGGAGTAGATGGTATTATTAGACGTTGTGTACCTGAGCATGAACAGGGAAAAATCCTACAGAAATGTCACTCCGAAGCTTATGGAGGGCATCATGCTGGAGATAGAACTGCTCACAGGGTACTGCAGTCTGGATTTTATTGGCCTACTCTCTTCAAGGATGCCCGTAAGTTCGTCTTATCTTGTGATGAATGTCAAAGGATAGGTAATATCGGTAAGCATCAAGAAATGCCTATGAATTACCCACTTGTTGTTGAACCATTTGATGTTTGGGAATTTGATTACATGGGACCTTTTCCTTCCTCTAATGGGTATACACATATTTTGGTTGCTGTTGATTATGTTACTAAATGGGTAGAAGCTATTCCAACCAGTAGTGTTGATCACAACACCTCTATTAAAATGCTTAAGGAAGTTATTTTCCCAAAGTTTGGAGTCCCTAGGTATTTAATGACTGATGGTGGCTCACACTTTATTCATGGTGCTTTCCGTAAAATGCTTGCCAAGTATGATGTTCACCATATAATTGCATCACCCTATCATCCTCAGTTTAGTGGTCAAGTTGAACTTAGCAATAGAGAAATAAAATTAATTTTGCAAAAGACTCTTAATAGAATCCAGGAAGAATTGGTCTAAGAAATTAGATGATGCACTTTGGGCTTATAGAACAGCATATAAAAATCCTATGGGTATGTCTCCTTATAAAATGGTTTATGGAAAAGCTTGTCATTTGCCTCTCGAGTTAGAACATAAAGCATTTTGGTCAGTCAAAGAACTCAACTATGATTTCAAACCTGCTGGTGAAAAGAGGTTATTTGATATTAGCTCATTAGATGAGTGGAGAACCCAAGCTTATGAAAATGCAAAATTATTCAAAGAAAACGTAAAAAGATGGCATGACAAAAGAATACAAAAGCGTGAGTTTAAAGTCGGAGAATATGCTCTTTTGTACAACTCTCATTTCAGATTCTTTGTAGGAAAACTCCTCTCAAAATGGGAAGGCCCCTATGTTATCGAGGAGGTTTACCGGTCTGGAGCCATCAAAATAAATAATTCCGAAGGTTGTAAATGGGCAACGAATAAAGCATTATATCTCAGGTACGCCTGTTAATGTTGAAAGTAATGTTATCCAAACTTTGACACCGGAAGAACACATAAAAGAGTCCTTCCAGAACACTCCAGAATCGTGAAAATAAGGAGGCACATGATACGGTAAGTAAACGGACTGCGAAAAATCCGCAAAAATATTTTTTATCAGTTTTTGAATATTTAATTTTTTTGGAAATAAAGAAACTTCCACGAAGCGTCCCTTGGTGGGCACAAGACACCAGGGTGCGCCAGGCAAGCCTGGCGTGCCCAGGTGGGGTGTGCCCACCTGGGAAACCTTCCGGACTCTGTTTTCTACCGTATGCTTGTCCTCCAAGATAAAAAAATCTATATATACTTCCCGAACCTATTGACCACCGTATCGCGGAGAAATCCTCTGCTCTCTTTTCTTGCTGTTTTCTGCGTAGACTTGATAATATGTCTTCCCAAGACTCTGAGGGTGAGAGCTATGTTGCTGATCTCATCGCAAACCCCAAGTCCTATGGGGATGAGGGGCACTATAGCTGGACCTCCGAAGAAGATGAAGATGAATCGGTTCATCCCTGGTTCAAAAATGAGAGCATGGAGGCATTATGCAAGAAGATAATAAAACTCGAGATAGATAACGACGAGTTGAGGATAGATAATTTTATTCTCCATCAGAAACTGGAGGAAGCAAAGGGAAAACCCTCCACCTTTTCAGCACCACCATTGCCATGGAAATCCGAGGACAAGATCTCTCCTTCATCACATCATCTTCTTCACCATCAAAAGAGAACTGAGTATTGGGTATGGGCACTCCCCTTGGCTTCCGCCAATCTCGGGGGAGGTGCCCTGGTATCATATCATCCCACTTTCTTATTACTTTTACTTATTTTAGTTCGATCTTTTGCTTTAGATGAATAAAAGTTAGTTCGATCCTTTCTTCCTTGAGAATTTCTTAGTGATCGATCCTTGTAATCGTGTGCAAGTTATATAATAAAAGTTTAGTTTGAGTTTTTGCTTTCTTTACTTTCATATTGCAAATAAATGAAAAGAAAATAAAGAAAGAAAAAGATAAAGGAAATAAATAAAGAAAAGATTATATACTAATCCTATGGTAGGTGATGGCACCACATAAGGAAAAGTATAAGTAGAAAATTTTATTAGAGATTGACAAACATAGCATTAGTCAATGATGCAACTCATAAAAGAATTAATAAGGGAAGAGAAGATTCACATATAAATATACTATCCTAGAAATCTTTTGTGATTGTGAGCCCTCATCAAAATATTATATGCCAAAATTGTTGACGTTGGACAAGGAAGACAACTTAATGGTTTATGTTTGTTTATATTCATATAGAAGTCATATTGTTATAGATCCTTCAACATGTGGTGCTTGCACTCTATCTTTGCTAGCCAAAAATTCTGCACTAAGTAGAGATACTACTTGTGCATCCAAAAACCCTTAAACCCAAATCTTATTTTCAAGTGTCCACCATACTTACCTAGGGATTGAGCAAGATCCCTCAAGTAAGTTGTCATCGGTGCAAAAAGGCAATAAAATTGCTTCTAAAAGTGCGAGATCATTTAGTGTAAGAGAAAATTGAGTGTTGCACGAACTTTTGATGGTGAAGAATAAAAGTGACAAACTGCATAATAAAGGTCGCTATCACAAGGGGCAATGTAACGTGGCGTTCTTTTGCACTAAGGGGTTGCGCATGGAAACCTCTGCTTCCCTATGCGAAGGGCCTATCTTGTATTTTTAGGTATTTACTTTTATGGAAAGAGTCAAAGTTTTCCTTCTATTCCCTTTTATTTTTCTCCTTTGGCAAGCATCATGTGGTCAGGAAAGATCTAGGCACATATGTCCAGTTGAATATAGATACCATGAGTTATTATTGTTGACATCACCCTTGAGGTGAATATGTTGGGAGGAGAAACTATAAGCCCCTATCTTTCTATGTGTCCGGTTGAAATGTTTTGCTCATGTGTACGCGGTGAGTGTTAGCAATCATAGAAGACTATATGATGGTTGAGTATGTGGACTTGCCCAAAGGCTCCGATACGTGACCCTTCCTGAAAAGATGATGAATTGTAGTTGCAAAGTTGATTGAGAACATAGCTTGTTGGTTTTTAATAGAGTTTTTGCTTTATACTTCGATTGTGTGATGAGCTGTTACTTATTCATGAGAAGTATATGATAAAAGTTCTATGATAATAGTCCTATGTTTAATTTTATTGTTGTTATGATAATCAACATGATGCTTCTATGCCCGTATTTTGTTTTTGTCGACACCTCTCTCTCAAAGCATGTGCACATGTTTTTCGATTTCGGTTTTTCGCTTGAGGACAAGCAAAGTCTAAGCTTGGGGGAGTTGATACGTCCACTTTGCATCATGTTTTCTTATTGTTATTTATGATGTTTTTATCCATAATAAAGATTTTTGGAGTAATTCTAATGCCTTTTCTCTCATAATATGCAAGGTATACACCAAGAGGGAGAATTCCGACAGCTGGAAATCTGGACGTGAAAAAGCTACGTCAGGCTACCTATTCTGCACAACTCCAAATGAGCTGAAACTTCGCGAGGATTTTTTATGGAATATATGAGGAATATTGGAGCCAATAAGTACTAGAGGGGCCCCACCAGGTGGGCACAACCCACCTGGGCGCGCCAGCCCCCCCTGGCGCGCCCTGGTGGGTTGTGGCCTCCTCGGCCCACCTCCGGTGCCCATCTTCTGGTATATAAGTGGTTTTGACGTAGAAAAAATCACAATAATACTTTCGGGATGGAGCGCCGCCGCCTCGAGGCGGAACTTGGGTAGGAGCACTTTTGCCCTCCGGCGGAGCGATTCTGCCGGGGGAACTTCCCTCCCGGAGGGGGAAATCATCGTCATCATCATCACCAACAACTCTCCCATCTTGGGCAGGGCAATCTCCATCAACATCTTCACCAACACCATCTCATCTCAAACCCTAGTTCATCTCTTCTATTCAATCTTGTTACCGGAACTATAGAATGTTCCTAGGGGGTGACTAGTAGTGTTGATTACATCTTGTAGTTGATTTATATATGGTTTATTTGGTGGAAGATTATATGCTCAGATCCATTATGCATATTAATACCCCTCTAATCATGAGCATGTTTGTTGTTTGTGAGTAGTTACTTTTGTTCTTGAGGACACGGGATAAATTATGTTGCAAGTAATCATGTGAACTTGATATGTGTTCGCTATTTTGATAGTATGTATGTTGTGATCCCCTTATTGGTGTCATGTGAACAACGACTACATGAAACTTCACTATATTTGGGCCTAAGGGAATGCATTGTGGAGTAGCAATTAGATGATGGGTTGTGAGAGTGACAGAAGCTTAAACGCCAGTTTATGCGCTATTCTGTAAGGGACCGATTGGATCCAAAAGTTTAATGCATGGTTAGAATTTATTCTTAATACTTTTCTCGTAGTTGCGGATGCTTGCGAGAGGTTTAATCATAAGTAGGAGGTTTGTTCAAGTAAGAATAGCACCTAAGCACCAGTCCACCACATATCAAATTATCAAAGTAGCGAACACGAATCGAACCAACATGATGAAAGTGACTAGATGAAATTCCCGTGTACCCTCAAGAATGCTTTGCTTATCATAAGAGACCGTTTTGGCCCATCCTTTGCCTCAAAAGGATTGGGCTACCTTGCTGCACTTTTGTTACTACTACCGTTACTTGCCTGTTACAAATTATTTTGCTATCAAACTACTCGGCTACTTACAATTTCAGCACCTGCAGACATTACCTTGCTGAAACTCACTTGTCATTTCCTTCTGCTCCTCGTTGGGTTTGACACTCTTACTTACCAAAAAGAGCTACAATTGATCCCCTATACTTGTGGGTCATCAGTCACCCCTGAGAAGGGCTTGGTTGGGAGGAGCTAGTTGATACGTATCCAACGTATCTATAATTTATGAAGTATTCATGGTGTTATATTATCATTCTGGGATATTTTACAATAATTTTATAGCAACTTTATATCATTTTTTGGGACTAACATATTGACCTAGTGCCCAGTGCCAGTTGCTCTTTTTTGCTTGTTTTTTACATCACAGGAAATCAATATCAAATGGAGTCCAAACACCGTGAAACTTTTTGGAGATTTTTTATGGACCAGAACACCCAGGATGGGCCAGAGCAGCACCTAGGGGATTACCCGAGGGGGCACAACCCACCAGGGCACGCCTGGGGGCCTAGGCACGCCCAGGTCAGTTGTGCCCACCTCAGTGGCCTCCCGCACCCCCTCTTTACCCTATAATTTCCCAAATATTCGAAAACCCTCGGGGTTAACCTAGATCAGAAGTTCCGCCGCCGCAAGGCTCTATAACCACCGAAAACTAATCTAGACCCTTTCCGACACCCTGCCGGTGGGGGGAATCATCTTCGCTGGCCATCTTCATCATCCCGGCGGCCACCACGATGAGGAGGGAGTAGTCCACCCTCGAGGCTAAGGGTTTGTACCAGTAGCTATGTGTTTAATCTCTCTCTCTCTCTCGTGTTCTTGAGATGTCATGATCTTGATGTATCGCGGGCTTTGTTAATATAGTCGGATCATATGGTGTTTTCCCCTCTCTATCTTGTTGTGATGAATTGAGTTTTTCCCTTCGAGATTTCGTTGTTATCGGATTGAATACTTTTATGGATTCGAGAACACTTGATATATGTCTTGCAATTGAATACTCGTGGTGACAATGGGGTATCGTATTGATTCATTTGATATGTGTTTTGGCACTCAACTCGCGGATTCCCGAGGTGACATTGGGGTAATCTATGCATAGGGGTTGATGCATGTTCTTGTCTTTGTTTCTCCGGTAGAAATCTTGGGCACTCTTTGAAGTTCTTTGTTTTGGATTGAGTATTATGAATATGAATTTGCTTTGGTGTTATTTTAGTATGAACTCTAGGATAGATCGAACGGAAAGAATAGCTTCGTTTTATTTTAGTACGAACTCTTGAATAGATCGAACGGAAAGAATATCTTTGAGGTGGTTTCATACCCTACAAACAATCTATTCTTATGTTCTCCGCTAGATAGGAACTTTGGAGTGATTCTTCATCGCACTTTGAGGGGTGGTTATATGATCCAATTATATTAGCACTGTGGGGAGATTGCACTAGTGAAAGTACGGACCCTAGGCCTCATTTTCAGGCATTGCAGTACCGTTTTTGTGCCCGTTTACTATTTGCTACCTTTCTGTTTTTATTTATTCAGATTATAAAAATATATTTCTACCATCCATATTACACTTCTATCACCATCTCTTCACTAAACTAGTGCACCTATACAATTTGCCATTGTACTGGGTGTGTTGGGGACACAAGAGATTTCTTGTATTTGGTTGCAGGGTCATTTGAGAGAGACCATCTTCATCGTACACCTCTCACGGATTGATAATCCTTAGGTCATCCACTTGAGGGAAAATTGCTACTGCCCTACAAAAATCTATGCTTGGAGGCCCAACACGTGTCTACAAGAATAAAGTTGTGTAGTAGACATCAAGCTCTTTTCTGGCTCCGTTACCGGGGAGGTGAATGCTTGAAGGTATATCTTTATATCTTGCAATCGAATCTTTTAGTTTCTTGTTTTATCACTAGTTTGGTTTATAAAAATAAAACTACAACAAAATGGAAATGAGGTTGCATCATATCATTCATCTTTATAATGTCTTTCGTGAAAATGATGGAAAGGAAAATTGTGCTCAATTGATAGAAGAAGAACTTTATAAAATATTTGGCAAAAAATCTTTGAATGATGAGCATTATTGCAATGTGTTTAGTATGAATTATTTGAATATTCATGATGATAATGATATGCAAAACCATAAGCATGGGGAAGCTATGTTTGATGAACATGATACTTTTAGTCCCCCACGATTTGATGTGCAAATTTGTTATAATGATTGCATGCCTCCTATTTATGATTATTATAATGATGAAAGTGGATTTGGAGAGGTCATGACTTTATTTAATGATGAATCCACTACTTTGAAAGATGTTTCAATTGACTATGACAACAAAGTTGATATCTATGATGATTATGGTGATGACATGTATGCTATAAAGAATAATGATAGCCATGAAACTTGTCATCATGATTTTAATTTTCAACCCCATGATAGTTATTTTGTTGAGTTTGCTCCCACTACTATTGTTGAGAATAAATTTTCTTATGTGGAGATTAAAAAAAAATTATGCTTATGTATCATGAAAAGAATGCTTTATGTTATGGTTATATTGTTGAATTCATTCATGATCCTACTGAAAATTATTATGAGAGAGGAACATATGCTTGTAGGTATTGCAACAATATCAAGTTTCCTCTCTATGTGTTGAAAATCTTGAAGTTTTGCTTGTTTTGCCTTCCTATGCTAGTTGATTCTTGTTCCCATAAGTTGTTTGCTCACAAAGTCCCTATGCATAGGAAGTGGGTTAGACTTAAATGTGCTAGTCATATGTTTCATGATGCTCTTGTTATGTTTCAATTCTTATCTTTTATGCGAGCATCATTGAAATCATCATGCCTAGCTAAAAGGCATTAATGAAAAGCACTTGTTGGGAGACAGCCCAACACTGTTTTTGTGTGTTCACATGGTTAGGCCACTGTAGTAATCATGTTTTATTGCTTTTGTTTCAATAAAGTTCCAAGTAAAGCCTTTGGGATGGCTTACGGTGATAATTGATTTGATCTTGCTGAAAAACAGAAACTTTTGCACTCAGCAAAACAATTCTCATTTTTAACGGAAGTGTGATAAAATTCTTATTATTTTTGCAGAAGATTAATAGACAAATTACCCAGGTTTTCCTATTTTTCATGATTTTTGGAGTATCAGAAGTATGGTTGGAGTACAGATTACTACAGACTATTCTGTTTTTGACAGATTCTGTTTTCAATGCATAGTTTGCTTGTTTCTTAGTTTCTATGGCTTATATTTCTCAATATAAATTGTGGAAACGATTTTCTACACTAGGAATTGTGTGGAAACAATTATGAATCTTGTCTTTTACAGTACCAAAGTGAAATGGTTTGTTCTTTATCATACTAACCTATCTCATGAAGTTTCGTTAAGTTTTGTGTGTTTGAAGTTTTCAAGTTTTGGGTGAGATATCGATATGAGGAGAATAAGGAGTGACAAGACCCTCATCTTGGGATGCTCAAGGCACCCCAAGGTAATATTCAAGGAAGATCCAAGCTTCTAATCTTAGGGGGCATCCACTCTTTCGTCTCCAACATTATCGGTAACCCACTTGGAGCTATGTTTTCATTCGTCACATCATATGTGTTTTGCTTGGAGCATCATTTTATTTTGTTAGGATTTGCTTTCTGTTATTTAGAATAATATTTTGCATCTTTATTTTCAATAAAAATATCAAGTATAGCCTTTGCCATGCTTATTTTGCAAGTCTACATGTTGCTGTTTCAAAACAGAAAGTTCACCGTTGTTGCCAAAATTCCCTAGAAAAGTCAAAATGTGATAAAATGTTGAAACTTTTTGAAAAATTAGCTCTGATAAACTTTCTACAGTGTGGCAAATTTTCATATCTTTTGGAGTTAGGGAAGTATTGTTACTCTTGCATTCTTTACAGACTGTACTGTGTTGGCAGATTGCTGTTATGTTTGCATATGTTTGCTTGTTTAATAATTATATTTCAGGATAGGAGTATTAAATATGTAGAGGAATTTAGTGTTAAATGTTGAATAATAATTTTAGTGATTTTCTACAGTGGAGAATGATAAGGTTTTTGCATTGGTTTATACTAACTTATCTCACTAGTTCTTGTTGAGTTTTGTGTGGATGAAGCTTTTGAGATTTAGGAAAACCGTGATATGAGAATAATTAAGGAGACACAAAAGCTGAATCTAGGGGATGCATAAGGCACCCCAAGATAATATTTCAAGAAGTGTCAAGCATCTAAGCTTGGGGATGCGCCGATAGGCATCCCACCTTTCCTCTTCTGCAATTATCGGTTGAGCCTAAGTTTTTGCTTCTTCACATGAGTTGTGCTATTCTTAGAATGTAATTTTATTTCTTTTTTCTTGGTGTTTTAATAAAATACTTAAATCTGAAAGTTTTTAAATAAAATAGAGTCCTCAAATAGTTGCTAGGGAGGCTAGGTAAGCAGCATTCACATCCCATCAATGAAGCTCTTTTCTATGGAATTGCTCTAGTGCTTCACTTATATCCTATGAGTAAGTTGTTGAATGAATTGAAGATCATGAATTCGAAATCATATCATGCCTAGTGGTAGCTTCACATTGGGCTTAGAAAGTGAAATCTTTTGAGGCTTTACAATTACAACATTGGTCATACAAGCAATTCATGAATAATTAGTATAAGGAAGAGAACTTTCACATGCAAATACACTATCTTGGAAATCTTTGGTGATTGTGAGCCCCCATCAAAATATTATATGCCAAAATTATTGAAGTTGGACAAGGAAGACAACATAATGATTTATGTTTGTTCATATTCACATAGAAGTTATATTGTCATAGATCCTTCAACATGTGGTGCTTTCCCCCCATCTTTGCTAGCCAAAAATTCCGCACCAAGTAGGGATACTACTTGTGCATCCAAAAACCCTTAAACCCAAATTTTCAAGAGTCCACCATACCTACCTAGGGATTGAATAGGATCCTTCAAGTAATTTTTCATCGGTGCAATAAGGCAATAAAAATTTCTTATAAAAGTGTTAGATCATTTAGTGTAAGAGAATGACCGTTGTATGAACTTGTGATGGCAAAGAATAAAAGCGACAGATTGCATAATAAAGGTTTCTATCATAAGGGGCAATATAACGTGACGTTCTTTTGCACTAAGGGGTTGAGCATACAAACAAATAAGCACATGGCAACCTCTGCTTACCTCCGCGAAGGGCCTATCTTTTACTTTTATGCAAAGAGTCAAAGTTCTTCTCTCTATTCCTTTTTATTTTTTTCTTTTGGAAAGCATCATGCGGCGAGGAAAGATCTAGGCACATATATCTAGTTGGATGTGGGTAGCATGAGTTATTATTGTTGACATCACCCTTGAGGTGAATACGTTGGGAGGCAACACAATAAGCCCCTATCTTTCTATGTGTCCGGTTGAAACGTTTTGCTCATGTGTATGCGGTGAGTGTTAGCAATCATAGAAGACTATATGATGGTTGAGTTTGTGGAGCTCTTACTTAGACTCTGTTTAATAAGTTGAATTGCAATTGCTTGATGACTGAGAACATAGATTGTTGAGTTTCAAGAGAATTCATTGTTTGAACCTTAACATGTGAATTGGTTGCTACTATAACATGATAAGTTTTATAAGAAAGAATTGTTGTTATGATGCTAGGAGAAGTGATTGAAGTTGTAATTGATCAAACTTGTGCACTTTGCTAGCATTCACACTTCATAAATTATTTATTTTATCATTTACCTACTCAAGGACGAGTAGGAATTAAGCTTGGGGATGCTGATACGTCTCCAATGTATCTATAATTTATGAAGTATTCATGCTGTTATATTATCATTATTGGATGTTTTACAATCATTTTATAGCAACTTTATATCATTTTTGGGACTAACGTATTGACCCAGTGCCCAATGCCAGTTGCTATTTTTATCTTGTTTTTTACATCTCAGGAAATCGATATCAAACGGAGTCCAAACACCACGAAACTTTTTGGAGATTTTTTATGGACCAGAACATCCAGGATGGGCCAGAGCAGCACCTGGGGGGTGCCCCGAGGGGGCGCAACCCACCAGGGCGCCCCTGGGGGCCCAGGCGTGCCTAGGTGGGTTGTGCCCACCTCGGTGGCCTCCCGCGCCCCCTCTTTACCCTATAAAGTCCCAAATATTCCAAAAACACTCGGGGTTAACGTAGATCAGAAGTTCCACCGCCGTAAGGCTCTGTAGCCACTGAAAACCATTCTAGACCCTTTCCAGCACCCTGCCGGAGGGGGGAATCATCTCCGGTGGCCATCTTCATCATCCCGGCGGCCACCATGATGAGGAGGGAGTAGTCCACCCTCGGGGCTGAGGATTTGTACCAGTAGCTATGTGTTTAATCTCTCTCTCTCTCTCGTGTTCTTGAGATGTCACGATCTTGATGTTTCGCGGGCTTTGTTAATATAGTCGGATCATATGGTGTTTTCCCCTCTCTATCTTGTTGTGATGAATTGAGTTTTTCCCTTTGAGATTTTGTTGTTATCGAATTGAATACTTTTATGGATTTGAGAACACTTGATATATGTCTTGGAATTGAATAATCATGGTGACAATGGGGTATCGTATTGATTCACTTGATATATGTTTTGGCATTTGTAGGATCGAGAAGAGGTGTCTAGTGGGGGGTGGTGATTAGACTCTCAACAAAGAAAAGCAATAGTTTTTAATTTCTTTAAGTTAAGGTGGAGTTTTAGCACAAGTTTAAACATTCACAATACATTTCAAGCAAGCATGGCAAGAGTATATGAGCAGCAGAAAGTAAAGCATGCAAATTGCAAGAAAGTAAAGGGATGGGATTGGAGTGTGCAAACGCAATTGGAGACACGGAGATTTTTGGCGTGGTTCTGATAGGTGGTGCTATCATACATCCACGTTGATGGAGACTTCAACCCATGAAGGGTAACAGTTGCGTGAGTCCACGGAGGGCTCCACCCACTAAGGGTCCATGAAGAAGCAACCTTGTCTATTGCACCATGGCCATCGCCCACGAAGGACTTGCCACACTCGGGTAGATCTTCATGAAGTAGGTGATCTCCTTGCCCTTACAAACTCCTTGGTTCAACTCCACAATCTTGATGGAGGTTCCCAAGGGACACCTAACCAATCTAGGAGACACCACTCTCCAAAAGGTAATAGATGGTGTGTTGATGATGAACTCCTTGCTCTTGTGCTTCAAATGATAGTCTCCCCAACACTCAACTCTCTCTCATAGATTTGGATTTGGTGGGAAGATGATTTGACTGGAAAGAAACTTGGGGAAGGATAGAGATCAAGATTCTTGTGGTTGGATTGGAATATCTTGGTCTCAACACATGAGTAGGTGGTTCTCTATTAGAAAATGAATGTTGGAAGTGTAGGCACGTTCTGATGGCTCTCTCCATGAATGGAGGATGGGTGGAGGGGTATATATAGCCTCCACACAGAAATCTAACCGTTACACGCAATTTACCAAACTCGGTGAGACCGAATCAATAAACTCGGTCAGACCGATATGGTTCAAAATGTAAACGTTAGAGATTTCGGTGGGACCGATATGATCAACTCGGTGGGACTGATGTGCTAGGGTTGGGGTAAAACCTCAACTCAGTTTAACCGATTACTCAAACTCGATGGGACCGATTTTAGTAATAAGCAAAACAGAGAGTTGGTCAAGCAAATTAGGTGGGACCGATTGCATATCTCGGTGAGACCGAAATTATTGCAACAGGTAATAGAGAGTTTGCAAGCCCATCTCGGTGAGACCGAGATCCCATCAGTGAGATCGAACTAATTAGGGTTTGTGGCAGTGGCTATGTCAAGTGAATTCGGTGGCGCCGGATAGATCAAATTGGTGGGGCCGAGTTTGACTTTTGTTTTGGGACATATGTGGAAATGAGAAAGTGGTTGAGGGCTTTGGAGCATATCACTAAGCACTTTGAGCAAGCAATCCATTAAGCAACACCTCATCCCCTTTTAATAGTATTGACTTTTCCTATGGAATCAATGTGATATTGGATTAGTAAAATGAAAATGAAGAGTCTTGAGCTTTTGCCAATCCTTGTCCTTAGTCTCTTGAAGGGGTTCCACATCTTCTTGTCCATGCCACTCCATTGCTGAACTTTCTAAAATATACTAGATAAAAGTATTAGTCCAACAAGAGATATGTTGGCATTAATTACCAAAATCACCTAGGGAGCACTTGTGCTTTCAATCTCCCCCTTTTTGGTAATTTATGACAACATACATCAAAGCTTTAGATAAAGATATGAAGAATAATAAGTAAAGCTTTGGAAGGACATGTAACATGCATATGCTCCCCCTACATGTATGCAATCATGTAATATGAATATAAGAGCATTTGAATGCATAACCATGACAGAGCAAGCAATGAGTTACATGTATCTTGGCTATATGCATCAGAGCAAATGATATGAATATAGGAAGTGTACCTCCATGTTCATGATTCCTTCTTGCAAACAATATGTACAGTAGCAAGAAATCATCATGCACATGACTGTGATTCATATACTTACCTTGTGGTCTTGAGGAAGCTTTGGAAGAGATAAACCTGAGTAAAGAAGGTTAGATAACACACGAACACCTACTAGACAAAGCAACTTAAGAAACCACAAGAGTACCAAGATTGGGATGACATGTAGAGAGTGAGTACTAGGTACTCTATGTGATATAGACATGTCCCCAAAGAGTAAAGATGTGCAATGAATTTGAAGATCTCCTTCCCTTATATGTTTTTCTCCCCCTGAATCTTATAATATAGGGAAAAGAAAATTAGAACAACACAGTCATAACACATACTAACATGTCTTTCCCCTCTTAAAGACATGTGACTTCTCTCCTCTTGGATACCAAGCATCTGGGGTCTCTCTCCCTTTGATGTGATTAAGCTTTGATGTGATCTCTCTCCACCTTTGACATCAATTTCCAAGAAGGGTCTTCTGGAATGTGAGTCGAAAAGGGTTTGGTCCTTGAGTCACAAAACAAAGCAACATGTAATATAAGATGTTGATAGAGGACAAGAATCATTGAGCGGAGCTGGAATAAGTATGCAGGATGCAAATGACGAAGTGTTTTCTCAGCATTTAAATCGGTCACATCGAGTTATTTTCTTCGGTGGCACCGAGGTGGTTCGGTTTAACCGAAAGAAACAAACCAGTGAGGCCGAATTCAACATAGAGAGAAAACAACTGTCATCTCAGCTCACTAGGCAAATAAGATCTCACAAAGATTTGCAGGGAATTAACTTAAGGATTTGCAATGAATTGGATGCAGGGAATGCAGAACATAACAGAGAAAATAAAAGAAATCTATAAAGAAGGGGAACAAATATGCAAGATACAAATGCAAGGACATAGAAAACACTAGAGATCTTCATCTAGAATTGGTCGGCGACAAAGTCACCTATGTTAGAGTATATTGACTGAGGAGTCAAGTGAGAAATGATCATAGGTCATACTCATCGTTTAAGCTCAAAAATGGGGTTGCCATTTTTCGTTTAAGCATTTTGATGTATTCACATATTGTTGAGCTGCTTTGACCCATGACTTGGGGTAAAGCTTCTCTAAGATGGAATGACATACCTTGGGTGGTGGTGTTGAACTTGATCATATAGTTGAATTTGTGTGGGATGCGAAAGGTTGATGTAGCTCATCAATGAGTTGGGAGCACCTCTCATAGTTTGAGTTCATCTACCTACATGGGCTAATTTTGCAAGGAAGAGCACTTGTGTATTCAAAGTGACAATCATGAATTTTGATACCAAATGAAATTTGATATATAGAATTTGTCAAAGGATATGTTTGAAACAACTCATGCCTCCTTGTCTTCAACCACCATATTGTAGAGTCTTGGTGATGTAGAGATCGCTCAAGATGTGAGTGTTTTGCAATCTCATAGATTTAGATTCATCCAAGTACCTACAAGGGTTAGATAGCATGCAAGGGTACAAGTATATCCAAGACATATGATCATCATCATAAGAGAAATATCAAGGATTAGTCAAAGGCTCATGCCTTGCATGTATCCAAATGGAGTTTCTACTCCAAGTTTGAAGCATAAATGATGTTCACTTCACCTCTCAAACGGCAAAATACTTTCTCATCAAGCAGTTTGGTGAAAATATCTGCCAATTGCTTGTCGATACGAACATGCTTACGATCAATGTCCCCTTTAGCAACATGATCTCGAATGAAATGATGACAAACTTCAATATGCTTAGTTCGAGAATGTTGCACGGGATTGTGAGCAATCTTGATAGCACTTTCATTGTCACAAAGCAATGGAACATGTTTCACATAGATCCCAAAATCTTTAAGAGTTTGGGTCATCCAAAGTAATTGAGCACAACATGAACCGGCGACAATGTATTCCGCTTCGGTGGTAGATAAGGATACTGAGTTTTGTTTCTTGGAGGACCAAGACACAAGAGATCTACCAAGAAATTGACAAGTACCCGAGGTGGACTTCTATCATCCTTGTCTCTGGCATAGTCCGAGTCAGAATAGCCAACAAAATCAAAAGAAGACCTCTTAGGATACCAAATGCCAAAATTTGGTGTATGGATTAAGTATCTCACTATCCTTTTCACATCCTTAAGGTGACATTCTTTGGGGGCTGATGACCCACAAGTATAGGGGATCAATTGTAGCTCTTGGCAATAAGTAAGAGTGTCGAACCCAACGAGGAGCAGAAGGAAATGACAAGTAGTTTTTAGTAAGGTAGTGTCTGCACGTGCTGAAATTGTAAGTAGCGAGTAGTTTGATGGCAAGGTAATTTGTAACGAGCAAGTAAAGATAATTGTAACAAGTATGCACCAAGGTAGCCCAATCCTTTTGAGGCAAAGGACAGGCCAAAACGGTTTCTTATAGTGAGAAAAGCGTTCTTGAGGGTACACTGGAATTTCATCTAGTCACTTTCATCATATTGGTTTGATTTGTGTTTGCTACTTTGATAATTTGATATGTGGGTGGACCGGTGCTTAGGAGCTGTTCTTACTTGAACAAACCTCCTACTTATGATTAACCCTCCCGCAAGCATCCGGAGCTACGAGAAAAGTATTAAGGATAAATCCTAACCATAGCATTAAATTCTAGGATCCAATCAGTCCCTTACGGAATAGTGCATAAACTGGGGTTTAAGTTTCTCTCACTCTCTCAACCCACCATATATTTACTACTCCACAATGCATTCCCTTAGGCTCAAATATGGTCAAGTGTCATGTAGTCAATGTTCACATGACACCACTAAGGGCATCACAACATACATACTATCAAAATATCGAACACATATCAAATTCACATGATTACTTGTAACATGATTTATCCCGTGCCCTCAAGAACAACAATAACTACTCACAAACAACAAACATGCTAATGATCAGAGGGGTATTAATATGCATAATGGATCTGAACATATAATCTTCCACCAAATAAACCATATAGTAATCAACTACAAGATGTAATCAACACTACTAGTCACCCCTAGCAACAATCTGCAGTTCCGGTAACAAGATTGAATACAAGAGATGAACTAGGGTTTGAGATGAGATGGTGCTGGTGAAGATGTTGATGGAGATTGCCCTCCCCAAGATGGGAGAGTTATTGGTGATGATGATGATTTCCCCCTCCGGAGGGAAGTTCCCCCGGCAGAATCGCTCCACTGGAGGGCAAAGTGCTCCTTCCCAAGTTCTGCCTCGATGCGGCGGCGCTCCGTCCCAAAAGTATTATTGTGATTTTTAGGTCAAAACCACTTATATACCAGAAGATGGGCACCGGAGGTGGGCCGAGGAGGCCACAACCCATCAGGGCGCGCTAGGGGGGCCTGACGCGTGCAGGTGGGTTGTGCCCACCTGGTGGGCCCCCTTTGGTACTTACTGGCTCCAATATTTCTTATATATTCCATAAAAAATCTCTGTAAAGTTTCATCCCATTTGGAGTTATGCAGAGTAGGTGGCCTGCATTGCTTTTCCAGGTCCAGATTTCCAGCTGCTGGAATTCTCCCTCTTGGTGTGTTCCTTGCAAATTATGAGAGAAAAAGGCATTAGAATTACTCCAAAAAGCATTATTATGGATAAAAACATTGTAAATAGCAGTAATAAAACATGATGCAAAATGGATGTATGAACTCCCCCAAGCTTAGACCTCGCTTGTCCTCAAGCAAAAACTGAAATAGAAAAACATGTCCACATGCTTTGAGAGAGAGGTGTCGATAAAAACAAAATACGGACATAGAAGCATCATGTTGATTACTATAATAGCAACAAGATTAAACAAAGGACTTCTATCATAGAACTTTCTTCATATACTTCCTATGAATAAGTAATAGTTCATCACACAATCGAAGTATAAAGCAAAAACTTTATTAGAAACCAACAAACTATGTTCTCAGTCAACTTTGCAACTACAATTCATCATCTTTTCAGGAAGAGTCACATGTTGGAGCCTTTAAAGCAAGTCCACATACTCAACCATCATATAGTCTTCAATGATTGCTAACACTCACCTTGTACCCGTGAACAAAACGTTTCAATCGGACACCTAGAAAGATAGGGGCCTATAATTTTGTCTCCCAACATGCTCACCTCAAGGGTGATGACAACAATAATAACTCATGCTATCTATATTCAACTGGACATATGTGCCTAGATCTTTCCTCACCATATGATGCTTGCCAAAAGAGAAAATAAAAAGGAATAAAAGGAAAACTTTGACTCTTTGCATAAAAGTAAAGGATAGGCCCTTCGCAGAGGGAAGCAGAGGTTGCCATGCGCTTATTTGTTTGTATGCTCAATCCCTTAGTGCAAAAGAACGTCACGTTACATTGCCCCTTAAGATGACAACCTTTATTATGCTTCTGTCGCTTTTATTCGTTGTCATCCAAGTTCGTGCAACGCTCAATTTTCTCTTGCACTAAAAGATCTCACATATGTAGATGCAATTTTTATTGCCTTTTTGCACCGATGACAACTTACTTGAGGGATCTTGTTCAATCCCTAGGTAGGTATGGTGGACACTTGAAAAAGATTTGGGTTTAAGGGTTTTTGGATGCACAAGTAGTATATCTACTTGGTGCGGAATTTTTGGCTAGCAAAGATGGGGGGCAAGCATCACATGTTGAAGTATCTATGACAATATGACTTCTATGTGAATATAAACATACATAAACCATTACGTTATCTTCCTTGTCCAACGTCAACAATTTTGGCATATAATATTTTGATGAGGGCTCACAATCACAAAAGATTTCTAGGATAGTATATCTATATGTGGATCTTCTCTTCCCTTTATTAATTCTGTCATGAGTTACATCATTGACTCATGCTATGTTTGTCAATCTCTAATAAAATTTTCTTACTTATACTTTTACTTATGTTGTGCTATCACTTACCATAGGATTAGTATATAATCTTTTCATTACCTCTATCCTTTCTTTATTTCCTTCTTTCTTGTTTCTTTTTATTTTCTTTATTTGCAACATGAAAGTAATGAAAACAAAAGCTCACACTAAACTTTATTATATAACTTGCACTTAATTATAATGATAGGTCACCAAGCAAACTCTAGAACAAGAAAGGATCGAACTAAACTTTTTTTCATCTAAAGCAAAAATATTGAACTAAGATAAATAAAAGCAAAAAGATAGTGGGATGATACGATACCGGGGCACCTCCCCCAAGCTTGGCGGAAGCCAAGGGGAGTGCCCATACCCGATACTCATTTTTCCTCTGGTAATGAAGGAGAGGCCTTGTCCTCCTTTGATTACGCCCGTAGGCTCCTTCCCTCTTCATCTCGGTCTCATCAACCAAGCATCTTATTCCATGTGGTTGGAGGAGCAGGAAGACATAATGCCTAGCTTGACAAATCTGACCAGAAACAACAAGAAAAGAAAATAGAGGATTTTCTCCGCGATACGGTGGTTAACAGGTTCGGGAAGTATATATAGATTTTTTTTACCTTGGAGGACAAGCATGTGGAAGAAAAACAGAGTACGCGAGGTGTCCCAAGTGGGCACAACCCACCTGGGCGCGCCTGGAAAGCCTGGGGCACCTTGGTGTATTGTGCTCACCAGGGGACGCTTCCTGGGAGTTTCTTTATTTCTGAAATTTTAAAATATTCTAAAACTGATAAAAATATTTTTGCAGATTTTTTCAGAGTCCATTCACTTACCGTATCACATACCTCCTTATTTTAACGATTCTGGAGTGTTCCAGAAGGACTCTTTTATGTGTTTTTCCGGTGTCAAAGCTTGGATAATATTACTTTTGAAATTAATAGGCATACCTGAAATATAATGTTTTATTCGTTGTCCATTGACAACCTTCGGGTTAGTACCTTTGGAATTATTTATTTTGATGGCTCCAGACCGGTAAACCTCCTCAATAACATAGGGGCCTTCCCATTTTGAGAGGAGTTTTCCTGCAAAGAATCTGAAATGAGAGTTGTACAAAAGAGCATATTCTCCGACTTTAAACACACGCTTTTGAATTCCTTTGTCATGCCATCTTTTAACTTTTTCTTTGAATAATTTTGCATTTTCATAAGCTTGGGTTCTCCACTCATCTAATGAGCTAATATCAAATAACCTCTTTTCACCAGCAAGTTTGAAATCATAATTGAGTTCTTTAACTGCCCAATATGCTTTGTGTTCTAACTCAAGAGGCAAATGACAAGCTTTTCCATAAACCATTTTATAAGGAGACATACCCATAGGATTTTTATATGCTTTCCTATAAGCCCAAAGTGCATCATCTAATTTCTTAGACCAATTCTTCCTGGACCTATTGACAGTCTTTTGCAAAATTAATTTTATTTCTCTATTGCTAAGTTCAACTTGACCACTAGGCTGAGGATGATAGGGTGATGCAATTCTATGGTTAACATCATACTTGGCAAGCATTTTACGGAACACACCATGAATAAAGTGTGAACCACCATCACTCATTAAATATCTAGGGACTCCAAACCTTGGGAAAATAACTTCCTTAAGCATTTTAATAGAGGTGTTGTGATCAGCACTACTACCTTGCTGCATTCTTTGGGGGCTGATGACCCACAAGTATAGGGGATCAATTGTAGCTCTTTTCGATAAGTAAGAGTGTCAAACCCAACGAGGAGAAGAAGGAAATGACAAGTAGTTTTCAGTAAGGTAGTGCCTGCACATGCTGAAATTGTAAGTAGTGAGTAGTTTGATGGCAAGGTAATTTGTAACGAGCAAGTAACAATAATTGTAACAAGTATGCAGCAAGGTAGCCCAATACTTTTGAGGCAAAGGATAGGCCAAAATGGTCTCTTATAGTGAGCAAAGCGTTCTTTAGGGTACACGAGAATTTCATCTCGTCACTTTCATCATATTGGTTTGATTTGTGTTTGCTACTTTGATAATTTGATATGTGGGTGGATCGGTGCTTAGGTGCTATTCTTACTTGAACAAACCTCCTACTTATGATTAACCCTCCCGCAAGCATCCGCGACTACGAGAAAAGTATTAAGGATAAATCCTAACCATAGCATTAAATTCTAGGATCCAATCGGTCCCTTATGGAATAGTGCATAAACTGAGTTTAAGTTTCTGTCACTCTCGCATCCCACCATCTATTTACTACTCCACAATGCATTCCCTTAGGCCCGAATATGGTGAAGTGTAATGTAGTCGACGTTCACATGACACCACTGAGGGAATCACAACATACATACTATCAAAATATCGAACACATATCAAATTCACACGATTACTTGTAACATGATTTATCCCATGCCCTCAAGAACAAAAGTAACTACTCACAAACAACAAACATGCTCATGATCAGAGGGGTATTAATATGCATAATGAATCTGAACATATAATCTTCCACCAAATAAACCATATAGTAATCAACTACAAGATGTAATCAACACTACTAGCCACCCCCTATTAACAATCTGTAGTTCCGGTAACAAGATTGAATACAAGAGATGAACTAGGGTTTGAGATGAGATGGTGCTGGTGAAGATGTTGATGGATATTTCCCTCCCAAGATGGGAGAGTTGTTGGTGATGATGTTGACAATGATTTCCCCCTCCGGGAGGGAAGTTCCCCCGGCGGAATCGCTTCGCCGGAGGGCAAAAGTGCTCCTGCCCAAGGTCCGGCTCGAGGAGGTGGCGCTCCATCCCGAAAGTATTATTGCGATATTTTCTAGGTCAAAACAACTTATATACCAGAGGATGGGAACCGGAGGTGGGCCGAGGAGGCAACAACCCACCAGGGTGCGCCAGGGGGGCCTGGCGCACCCAGGTGGGTTGTGCCCACCTGGTGGCCCCCCTCTGGTCCTTATTGGCTCCAATATTTCTTATATATTCCCTAAAAAATCTCCGTAAAGTTTTAGCCCATTTGGAGTTGTGCGGAATAGGTGGCCCGACGTAGCTTTTCCAGGTCCAGATTCCAGCTGCTGGAATTCTCCCTCTTGGTGTGTTCCTTGCAAATTGTGAGAGAAAAAGGCATTAGAATTACCCCCAAAAAGCATTATTATGGACAAAAGATTGTAAATAACAGTAAGAAAACATGATGCAAAATGGTCGTATCAGGGGCTGCTTGATATCGTGCACACATGCACACACTTAGCATAATATTGGGATGGGAGGCACATAGATATAACAATGAGCCAATAATAGAGCGATAAACCTTTTGGTCAACCGGTTTCCCATCCTTAGTCAAGTCAAGATGTCCACTAGTAGGCATGGGTGTATTCATACCTTTGCATTCTTGCATGTTGAACTTCTTGAATAAGTCCTTGGTATACTTTGTTTGGGAAACAAAGGTACCCTCCTTAGTTTGCTTGATTTGCAAACCAAGAAAGAACTTGAGTTCACTCATCATAGACACCTCAAACTTCTCCAACATTAGCTTTCCAAACTTTTCACTAAAATGAGGGTTAGTCGAGCCAAATATGATATCATCAACATAAATTTGGCACACAAATAATTCACCATTAACCCTTTTAGTAAAAAGAGTAGAATAAATTTTTCCAATCTCAAAGCCTTTTTCAATAAGGAACTTGGTCAAGCATTTATACCACGCTCTAGGAGCTTGTTTAAGACCATAAAGAGCTTTGTGAAGTTTTTAAACATAGTCAGGTTTCTTAGGATTAACAAAGTCGGGAGGTTGTTTAACATGAACTTCCTCCTCAATTTCACCATTTAGAAAACCACTTTTAATGTCCATTTGGTACAAGGTAATATCATGGTGATTTGCATAGGCAAGTAAGGTGTGGATGGACTCAAGTCTAGCAACGGGGGCATATGTATCACCATAGTCCATACCTTCGACTTGAGTGTAGCCTTGGGCGATGAGATGTGCTTTGTTGCGAACGACTTGTCCATGTTCGTCTTGCTTGTTGTGGATGTTGTCGGGCTTCTCAACCAATGTCCACACTTGGTTTCTCTCGAAGTTGTGTAGCTCTTCATGCATGGCATTTATCCAATCAGGATCTTCTAATGCTTCTTCAACCTTCATAGGTTCAATGCTAGAGATGAATGAATAATGTTCACAAAAATTTACCAAACGAGTTTTAGAGCGAGTGATTCTCCTGGTTTGGATATCACTGAAGATTTGCTTGACAGGATGTGATGTCTACTACACAACCTTCTTCTTGTAGACGTTGTTGGGCCTCCAAGTGCAGAGGTTTGTAAGACAGTAGAAAATTTCCCTCAAGTGGATGACCTAAGGTTTATCAATCCGTGGGAGGCGTAGGATGAAGATGGTCTCTCTCAAACAACCCTGCAACCAAATAATAAAGAGTCACTTGTGTCCCCGACACACCCAATACAATGGTAAATTGTATAGGAGCACTAGTTCGGTGAAGAGATGGTGATACAAGTGCAATATGGATGGTAGATATAGGTTTTTGTAATCCGAAATTATAAAAACAGCAAGGTAACAAGTAATAAAAGTGAGCGAAAACGGTATTGCAATGCTTTGAAACAAGGCCTAGGGTTCATACTTTCACTAGTGCAAGTTCCCTCAACAATAATAACATAATTGGATCATATAACTATCCCTCAACATGCAACAAAGAGTCACTCCAAAGTCACTAATAGCGGAGAACAAATGAAGAGATTGTTGTAGGGTACGAAACCACCTCAAAGTTATCCTTTCTGATCGATCTATTCAAGAGTCAGTAGTAAAATAACACGAAGCTATTCTTTCCGCTTGATCTATCCTAGAGTCCGTACTAGAATAACACCTTAAGACACAAATCAATCAAAACCCTAATGTCACCTAGATACTCCAGTGTACCTCAAGTATCCGTGGGTATGATTATACGATATGCATCACACAATCTCAGATTCATCTATTCAACCAACACAAAGAACTTCAAAGAGTGTTGCAAAGTTTCTACTAGAGAGTCAAGACGAAAACGTGTGCCAACCCCTATGCATAAGTTCACAAGGTCACGGAACTCCCAAGTTGATCACCAAAACATACATCAAGTGGATCACGTGAATATCCCATTGTCACCACAGATAAGCACATGCAAGACATACATCAAGTGTTCTCAAATCCTTAAAGACTCAATCCGATAAGATAACTTCAAAGGGAAAAGTCAGTCCATTACAAGAGAGTAGAAGGGGAGAAACATCATAAGATCCAACTATAATAGCAAAGCTCACGATACATCAATATCGTGCCGAATCAAGAACACGAGAGAGAGAGAGAGATCAAACACATAGCTATTGGTCCATACCCTGAGCCCCGAGGGTTTACTACTCCCTTCTCAACATGGAGAGCACCGGGATGATGAAGATGGCCACCCGAGAGGGATTCCGCCCTCCGGCAGGGTGCTGGAACGGGTCTAGATTGGTTTTCGGTGGCTACGGAGGCTTGCGGCGGTAGAACTCCCGATCTAGGTTTCTTTCTGGAAGTTTGGGGTTATATAAGAGGTGTAGGCATCGGGAACAAGTCAAGGGGGTCCATGAGGCGGCCACGAGGTAGGGGGCGTGCCCAGGGAGGTAGGGCGTGCCCCCACCCTCGTGGGTGCCTCGGGACTCCTTTGGCCCATCTCCAATACTCCATGGGCTTCTTCTGGTCCAAAAATAATCTCCATAAATTTTCAGGTCAATTGGGCTCCGTTTGATATTCCTTTTCTGTGATACTCAAAAACAAGGAAAAAACAGAAACTGGCACTGGGCTCTAGGTTAATAGGTTAGTCCCAAAAATCATATAAAATAGCATATAAATGCATATAAAACATCCTAGATGGATAATATAATAGCATGGAACAATCAAAAATTATAGATACATTGGAGACGTATCAGGTTGGTCTCTTGAGACTCTTGGTCGAACTCGTGAGAGCTTTTGTTTGGGTCGGGGTGGAGCATCTTCTTCATCATCTTGTTGTACCTCTTGGGCTTCTTCGTTGTTGACGTTGTCGTTCTCTTGTCGAGGTGGAGAAGGAGATTGATGAGGTTCATCTTGGTGTACTTCCTCATTTTCTTCATCTTGGCATGTCCCACTTGTGGATGCCTCCGTGTCAACCCATGGTTCAACTTGTCGTGAGGGAGTCCTGGACTAAGGGGTCCTCGGGCGTCCGGCCTATTATCCTTTGGGCCGGACTGATGGGCTGTGAAGACATGAAGGCCGAAGACTGCATCGTGTCCGGGCGTGGAAGGCAAGCTTAGAGATCGAAGATTCCTTCTTATGTAAACGACTCCATGTAAACCCTAGATCCCCCCAGTGTCCGGGCCGAAGACTACATCGGGCGTGGAAGGCAAGCTTAGAGATCGAAGATTCCTTCTTATGTAACCGACTCCATGTAAACCCTAGATCCCCCCAGTGTCTATATAAACCTAAGGGGTAGTCCGGAAAGGACACCACATATACTCATTACCATAGGCTAGACTTCTAGGGTTTAGTCATTACGATCTCGTGGTAGATCAACTCTTGTAATACTCATATTCATTAAGATCAATCAAGCAGGAAGTAGGGTATTACCTCCATAGAGAGGGCCCGAACCTAGGTAAACATCGTGTCCCCTGTCTCCTGTTACCATCGATCCTAGACGCATAGTTCGGGACCCCTACCCGAGATCCGCCGGTTTTGACACCGACATTGGTGCTTTCATTGAGAGTTCCACTGTGTCGTCGACAAAAGGCTCAATGTCCCCTTCGATCGTCCATAATGACGTCGTCCAGGGAGAAACCTTTCTCCCTGGACAGATCTTCGTGTTCGGCGGCTTCGTACTGCGGGCCAACTCGTTTGGTCATCTGGAATAGAGCGATAGCTACGCCCCTGGCCATCAGGTCAGATTCGGAAGCCTGAATTACATCGCGGACGTCCGTGGAGATTTGATCTTCGACGGGTTCGAGACTGCGGCAACCGCTCCCCATCGCCTCGATGAACATGGCTTAAACCTGTCATCGGGCCACACCCAGGAGATAGCTCATGTAACAGCTCTAGCCTTAAATCCGGAGCAGATCAAGTCGCCCGAAGACAGGAAGCTCGACCCCATCACGGGGGCTACGGATTCTGCGACGCTGGAGCCGCACACAGATTCCACTTCATACGGTATCCGCATCAACGGAACCTCAGACTCGCCCCCGGTGTCGAACTTCGAGCCCTGCGAGCCCGCGTATACCGAACTCGATCGGTTATCGATCATCAGGTTCAGTGCCACAGATGTCTTCCAACACTCGCCCATGGGTGACATGCTAAACTCGCTAAAAAATCTATCGCTGGCAGACGACCCGTCGCCGAACTATGTTCGGTTCGAACTTTGGGCGGATGATGGAGAATTTTGTTTCCCACCCGCCACCCACTCCCTGGCCACCATTGAGACCTAACCAACACGCCCGAACCCCACTCCGAAGACATCGACGGTGTGGACGACGATGAGGGGCAGGGACAGAGCTTCCTACCCGCTCAGCACAGGATGACCACTTCCTGGAATGACGTGTGTATGTTAGACACACCTTACGGCGCTCTCGACAATGATAAGGAGGATCTGGTCGAAAATAAACTGCCTAGTACACAGCCTGGACACCAACACCCTAGGTCACATCACCCAAGAGAAAACACTGCCGGCACAGGAGAAGACGACACTCCAGACAACAAAGACCCTGTTGAGGTAGAATCCGAGCAGGACGAGCAGGAGGGCGGGCAGGAAAGCTCTGATGAACAGACCCCATATGGGGACTCGGAGGACATCAATTACCTCCCACCCTTCAAGGAAGAGGAGATCCTCGGCAACGAAAACTTTGTCATGCCCAAGGAACCTCTCGAGTAGGAGCGCTTTAAACGCCAGCTTATAGCCACTGCAAGGAGCCTAAGAAAGAAGCAGCTGCAGCTTCAAGCAAGCCAAGTTTTTCTCAATGATAGATGGACCGAGGTCTTGGCCGCCGAAGAATACGGCCTTAGCAGCCCATTCAAAAGCCACCCCAAGAATAGGTGGCTCCCTCAATACGATGGCAGGGCGATGGAGCCCATACCACCATCAAATAATGTGGCGGGCCGACCACAGTTCGGTCCAGTCAAAGTAACAGCCCAAGCAGAGCACCATACCAACCCATCTGACCGTCAAAAAAAACAGCTCGGACGAATACCCACGATATCAACCTATACACTGAGGGTAGAGCAGGACGTACACGAGCGACGTACAGATCACAAAGATATACCCTGACCGATGATGATGGTACCCTATTCGTACGCTATAAAGCCGACCATGCCTGGGTTGAACACCGTAAACGGAACCCACCAAAGGTGCTTCATAGTGTGGCCCAACATAGACGAGCCGCACACCCACTCTGCTTCACTAACGAAGTAATGGAGCACGAATTTCCAGATGGGTTTAAACCCATCAACATCGAATCATACGATGGAACAACAGATCCCGTGGTATGGATCGAGGATTACCTCCTTCATATTCACATGGCCCGTGGAGACGACCTCCACGCCATTAAATACCTACCCCTCAAGCTTAAAGGGCAAGCTCGGTATTGGCTAAACAGTGTGCCAGAAAATTCCATTGGCAACTGGGAAGATTTGGAAGAATCCTTTCGAGGCAATTTCGAAGGAACATATGTCCGGCCATTATACGCCGATGACTTAAGTCACATTGTCCAGGAGCCCAGCGAGTCAGCCAGGGAGCTCTGGACCCGGTTGTTAGTCAAAAAGAACCAAATTGTTGACTGTCCGGACGCAGAAGCCCTTGCGGCCTTTAGACACACCATCCGGGACGAGTGGCTAGCGCGTCACCTCGGCCAGGAAGGACCCAAATCCATAACAGCACTTACCTCTCTAATGACCCGCTTCTGCGCGGGAGAAGACAACTGGCTTGCTCGTAAAAGCAACGACGACAGCATCCCGGGCACTTCCAAAATCTGAGATGGCAACGGCAAGCCACGACGAACCGAACACAACAGTCACAGTAATATACGCGACACAGTGGTGAACGCCAGATTTCACAATCCGAAGCCCGGTCAATGGAAGAAGCCACTAAAGGAAAACCAGGATGGACCATCAACCCTTGACAGGATATTGGACCGACCTTGTTAGATTCACGGTCACCCCGATATGCCAGCTAATCATACCAACCGAAACTGTTGGGTCTTCAAGTAGGCAAGCAAGCTTAACACTGATTACAAGGGAAGGAGGCCACCAGGCGATAAAGACGACGGATCGGCTTGCCAGCAGAACGCCAGGGGCTAGAAGCAGTTTCCCTCCAATGTTCGACTACATCGGGAACGAGAATACCAGTCCGTCTTCCACCACCCATGTACTGTACTGGCAAAATTTGCACCTCACGCACATCACTACGCACTCAAGATACCATGGGCATCGGCGGAAGCACAATACGGACAACCCTGCAAGCATTCCTGTTACGTTTTCTATCTGCTTACTTTATTTTTCTATATCATCCCTAAATAACAGGTCACGAGCGGGACGGCATCTACAACGGACTCTATCGAAGTTCAGATCCGTATGCTCACCTAAGGGGCTACTTCCGTTAAGGATTCCCCTCCCCGAGGACGGGCGACGCAGACGTGCAACAGGAGGTCCAAAATAACATTTTGTGGACCATACTCTTTGTTTCGAGCTTGTAATATGCCCTTTTTCCTCTGATCCTGACCCCGAGCATGTCAAATAGCCGGGTTCACGGTTCCTTTTATTATTATTATTATTATTATTATTATTATTATTATATATACATAATTTTATCATTGGCACATCGCTCCGTTCTCAGTAAGTCTCATCCGAACCGATCTTTCATACTCTCTCAACAATAAGTACGACCTTAATGGCTACTCTGCAGATACACCTCGGCATACCCTGCCAGGAGCTCAACATGGGAACGAATGAGCTGCCAGTAAAAAGTCCGAACAGCTCTATAGCATACTTCAGCGTCACATGTTTGGTCTTATATGCATCAGCTCCGAATCATTGTCTTGGGTCAATAGTTGGGTTGCCCGGCTCCTGTGTTTGCTACCCTATGTTCCGCCCTATCGGCTAGGGTAGTAAAGGGAGAACTACTGTGATTTTGCCCTGGCCTAGACCGGATGAGCACCTCAATAGAGAAAGCTGAAAACTGACTGTCATGATGCGGCGAGAGCTGGTCAACCACTTGACGACTTATTGGAATCCTTAGTGATTCTCCATGTAACACGAATGATCTTTTTCAGATCAGATATGCAAGGCACCACACGCCGCATACACACCAGGGGCTATGTCGTAGCCCCACCATAAAACTCCTATGGTTAAGTGAAAGTCTTAACGCCTTATAGTCCGATTGCCTGGTTCGCCGCACTATCACCTCCTTCATGGACCAAGACGTTGGATAAAGAGTGATTAAATGCTTTGCCGAACACCCCCGTACTTCCTACGAGGGGACTGAAGCCGACAACTAGAAAACTTCCAGATTATACTAAAAGAACCGCAAAGGACAAATTCAAGCTTTCAAGCAAAACATAAATAGATTAACTATAAAGTTGTCTTTTACAATCATCATACACCTCACTCGAACATTATGTTTTTTGAGCATTGACCCTCTATCAAGCGGGCGGCCTCTAGGACATCTTCAAAATAGCTCTCCGGTTCCGGACGGTCCCTGCCTCTAGGCGGACCCTTCGTGACGACGTCGATGGCCTTAATCTTTCCCGAGAACGTCTTGACTTGGGCAAGGGCCATCCGTGCAACTTCAATGCACGCCGATCGCTTCACAGCATCGATTCACGGCACCACGTCGACGAGCTTCTACACCAAACCGAAATAGCTACTCGGCAAAGGCTCAGTTGGCCATAGACGGATTATAACATCCTTCATGGCAGCGCCAGATACCCTATGAAGTTCAGCCCATTGGGACATCTGTTCATTAAGCAGCAGCGGGCGCTTAGACGCACCGAACTGTGACCAAAAAGCTTCTTCGTTGCATATCCAGCTTGCGCTTGGTAATACCGCGCTGCATCAGAAGAACTCCTCAGGAAGTCCAAATACTCGTCCGGAGAACTCCACACTTGGTTCAGCTGAGCATAGTACGGGTCGCCGAACTTAGTCTGCAGCAGAAAAGGCTTTCCAGCCACTATCTCTTTCGCCTGCCGAACCTCCTCACGGAGTGCTCTGGACTCTGATCGCGCTTGTCTTGCCTCCTGTCGGGCCTTATCCAGTTCAGCCGTTAAGGGTTCATTCTCCTTTTCAAGTAATTCGCAGCAGCCAGTAGCATCCTCCAAAGCGAGTGTCATCATGGATACCTTTTCCTCGCCCTGGCATCGCGTAGTTTGTTCGGCCTTCAGTTCAACCGATGCCTCTTTAGCAGCAGCATCACTAAGTCGGACCCGCTCCTTGGCCCGGACTAGCTCTGCCTGAAGAGCCTCCACGGCGGCAGCATCATCTGCATTGTATGCACATTTAATACACATCACTTTCCCACGTCAAGCACACTGGTGTAAAGAATGCTCAAAACACATACCTTGCGAGTCATCAAGACGCCTATTGATCAATGCAATGTCATCCTCCCCGATATCCGGCTTTTTTTGTAGTTCGGCCACTTCCGTATTCCGGGCAGCCGCAGGAGGGGCAGCAGCCTATATTTCAAATTAAACCAAGGTTAATACCGGAGCATATCTATTTGATCCCCCGATCGCTTCCTTCGAAAGACAATCCGAGTCTCAGGGGCTACTACATATACAACAGGTCCATTCTATCAATAAAATTCAATTGACTATACTACATCACAAACCTCAAAACCTCTCAGAAGGCTCATAAAGGCCTTGTTCAATCCACTCTTTGCGGATAGAACCCTTTCGACCACCGTAACCATCAAGGAACGATGCTCTTCTGAAATGGACGCTCGTCGTAGCATGTCTGTCAGCATCTCCGACACTCCTGGGTCTTCGGAAACCACCGCCGGAGTATGACATTCTAGTGAAGGAACCCGCTTGCTTGCCTCCAGAACCGTCTCTGGCTATAAACCGGACGGTTCGGGAACACCAGTCTCGACCCCGGAACCTCGAGTGACGGAGGTACCCCCTTCGGGCGTCCTTCAGGATGATACCTCGGTATCATCTCCTCTGTTGGGTGATGAGGCCGGAGGAGGCGTGTCACTCTCCATCATCTTCGGAAGAAGATCTCCCAAGGAGGAGGACGATTGAGAAACACCAGGTGTTAGCCTACATGGATGAACATACGATCACTTCACTTGTAGGAAAAGAACAAGGTACATTCAAAGTGCCCCAGCTTCACTTACGGTTTGCCTCGAGGTTTTTCCTCATCATCAAGCTCTATGGCAACCTCGCTCGCCCGGCTCAAGCCGCTCGACGATGGATTTTTTCCCCTCTTGGAAGGCTCCCCCTCCTGATCTTTGGAAGCAGCCCTTTTCTTGCCTTGGAGGACTCCTTCTGCACCCTTTCCCTTGGGCAAAGGGATTTCGTTTTCCCCGAACGCAGCCACTTGGTATGGTACCGGAATCAGCATTCTCGTCAGGAGGACAGTTGCGGGGTCTTCGGGAAGCGGCGCCGGACACCAGATTAGCACCGCCTTCTTTATCTAGTCCTGTGCATGGAGGGGTTGTTCAATATCTCGTTAAAAGATGCTCGAATGAAAGGTGCTCGAGTACTTACCGAAGTAGCTGGACGATTGCAGTCAAGGCCAACATCTTCGGTAGTGTCCAGCCATTGCCCTCATTCCCCAAAATACAATTTCCACATTCCTTCGTGCATAGTGCCGAAGAAGTGCTATAGGGTCCGCCGCCCTTCTGGGTTAAAATCCCACATACGAAGAGGCCGCCGCTGACATGGCAGGATCCGGCGGACCAGCGTTACTTGGACAACGTTCACAAGATCGATGCCCTTCTCGGTAAGGCTTCGGATGCGACTTTGCAGAGTCTGCACTTCATCGATGGATCCCCAGTCCAATCCCTTATTGACCCATGAAGCGAGCTGAGTTGGAGGGCCGGGTCGGAACACAGGTGTGGCCGCCCACTTGGGGCTCCGCGGCTCGTTAATATAAAACCACCCCTGCTGCCATAAGTCAGAAGATTCGGCGAAAGATCCTTCGGGCCAAACCGCGTCGGCCAGCTTGCCTATTGTGACGCTGCCGCACTCTGCCTGCTCCTTCTCTGCCACCTGCAGCCGCACGTCAAAGGTCCTGAGCCACAAACAAAAATGCGTAGGAGTCCAGAGTAAGACCTCGCATGTGACTATAAATGTCGAGATGAGGAGAACAGAGTCCGGGGCCAGATCGTGAAAATCTAGCCCATAATAGAACATGAGCCCTCGGACAAAGGGGTTAAGCGCGAACCCTAGCCCATGAAGGAAGTGGGATACAAATACTACCCTGTCGACAGATCTGGGGGTCGGTATGACTTGCCCTTGTGCCGGAAGCAGATGAAAGATTTCCGGGGTTAGATACCTCGCTATGCGGAGCTTCGCAATATCCTCCTCCGTGACAGAAGAAGCCACCCACCGGCTGGATCCGGACATGACTAAGGCTGGTGGCAATTGGGACCCGAGGGTTGGAACTTGGGGTGGCTGGGGTTGATGAAGGAGCGAGCGCAAGGGAAGAAGACGAGACTGGGATCTCTATATAAAGGCCCCGAATACCGGGCGTTTCCCCCTGGGTCTCTAAACTTACCTATCGCCAAGGAGTTGCACCCAGGGGACGGTTGGGTTCCCTACGCCTGCATTAATGAAAATCCTGTAAATAAAGGGACACGATCTCTGCTTTGACGAGACGTGCCAGTAAAACCGCACCCCGAGACATGGGGCAGATCGCTAGCTGACGGTTGGAAATTGCAACCGGGCAGGCATGGTATGATGTCATGAACATTTATCAACAAGTTGGGCTCGTGGGGTATTATGTCCTCCGCCATTATATACACAGGTCCGGATATACTTACTTCGTCCAAAGACTATTCTGGAGTTCGGAAGGAGGGAACCCGCCTTGCAATGCCGAAGACAAATCTGCGCGCCGGATTCCTCGTCATTGAAGCCAGGTTCAAGGGCTACTGAGGGAGTCCTGGACTAAGGGGTCCTCGGGCGTCTGGCCTATTATCCTTTGGGTCGGACTGATGGGCTGTGAAGACATGAAGGCCGAAGACTGCATCGTGCCCGGATTGGACTCTACTTAGCGTGGAAGGCAAGCTTAGCGATCGAAGATTCCTTCTTATGTAACCGACTCCATGTAAACCCTAGATCCCCCCGGTGTCTATATAAACCGAAGGGGGTAGTCCGGAAAGGACACCACATATACTCATTACCATAGGCTAGACTTCTAGGGTTTAGTCATTACGATCTCATGGTAGATCAACTCTTGTAATACTCATATTCATCAAGATCAATCAAGCAGGAAGTAGGGTGTTACCTCCATAGAGAGGGCCCAAACCTGGGTAAACATCGTGTCCCCTGTCTCCTATTACCATCGATCCTAGACGCACAGCTCGGGACCCCCTACCCGAGATCCACCGGTTTTGACACCGACAACTAGGTACTCTCCTTCACCTCCATTGGACGAATATTGCCAATAGACAAGTCTTGGGTTGCTTCCGAAGGATCTTTGTCTCCTACATCAATTGGAAATTGCTCTAATTGTGAGCCGTTTGATTCAACAAACTTCACATCTACTATCTCTTCAACCTTTTGGGTGAAATTGTTGTAGACACGGTAGGTGTGAGAGTTTGAGCCATAACCGAGTAGGAAACCCTCATGTCATTTAGGAGCAAATTTAGAACGATGATGCTTATCAAGAATGTAACAATTTGAGCCGAATACTCAAAAGTATCCAACTTGGGGTTTGTTACCGGTGAGAAGCTTGTATGTCGTCTTGCCGAGTAGCTTTTGAAGATATAAGCGATTTGTTGCATGACAAGCTGTCTCAACCGCTTCCGCCCAAAAGTGTTTCGGCGTCTTGTACTCATCAAGCATCGTTCTTGCCATCTCAATAAGAGTCTGGTTCTTCCTCTCAACAACTCCATTTTATTGAGGTGTGTACGTAGCCGAGAACTCATGTGAAATCCCTTCTTCGTCAAGAAAGGTATCCACATTTTCGTTCTTGAACTCCGTTCCATTGTCGCTGCGAACCTTCTTGATCTTCACTTTCAAATTGATTTTGGGCCTTCCTAGCAAAGTTCTTGAAGATCTTTTGGACCTGCGATTTATCATCAAGAAAGAACACCCACGTAAATCTTGAAAAAGCATCGACTATGACTAGACCAAATGAGTTTCCACCGAGACTTTTATAGGTATTGATTCACTTGATATATGTATCGAGAAAAAGTGTCTAGAGGGGGGGATGATTAGACCCTCGACGAAGAAAAGTAGCAGTTTTTAATTTCTTGAAGTTAAGGTGGAGTTTTAGCACAAGTTTAAACATTCACAATACATTTCAAGCAAGCATGGCAAGAGTATATGAGTAACGGAAAGTAAAGCATGCTAATTGCAAGAAAGTAAAGGGATGGGATTGGAGTGTGCAAACGCAATTGGAGACACGGAGATTTTTTGGCGTGGTTCCGATAGGTGGTGCTATCGTACATCCACGTTGATGGAGACTTCAACCCACGAAGGGTAACAGCTGCACGAGTCCACGGAGGGCTCCTGTAACACCCACGATGCGGCTATATCTCCCACGTGTCGAGGCACGACTTAGAGGCATAACCGCATGGTGGTTTAGTCGCAAGTGGGGTAATCTTCACACAATCCCATGTACTGAATAAGAAAGGGATAAAGAGTTGGCTTACAATTGCCACTTCAGACAAATAACAAGTTAAACATACATCATCCAGAATACAATCAAGGTCTGACTACGGAAGCAAAATAAAAGAAGACAACCCCAAATGCTAGATCCCCGATCGTCCCAACTGGGCTCCACTACTGATCAACCGGAAAAGACACGAAACAACGATCAAGATCTTCATCGAGCTCCCACTTGAGCGCGGTTGAGTCGCCTGCACTGGTATCATCGGCACCTGCAACTGTTTGGAAGTATCCGTGAGTCACGAGGACTCGGCAATCTCACACCCACGAGATCAAGACTATTTACGCTTATGGGTAGGAAAAGGTAGTGTGGTGGAGCTGCAGCAAGCACTAAGCATATATGGTGGCTAACTTACACAAATAAGAGCAAGAAGAGAAGCAACGCAACGGTCGAGAAACTAGAAGTGATCAAGAAGTGATCCTGAAGCTACTTACGTTCAAGCATAACACAAGAACCGTGTTCATTTCCCGGACTCCGCCGAAAAGAGACCATCACGGTTGCACATGCGGTTGATGTATTTTAATTAAGTCAAGTGTCAAGTTCTCTACAACCGGACATTAACAAATTCCCATCTGCCACATAACCGTGGGCACGGCTTTCGAAAGTTCAAAACCTACAGGGGTGTCCCAACTTAGCCCATCACAAGCTCTCACGGTCAATGAAGGATATTCCTTCTCCCGGGAAGACCCGATCAGTCTCGGAATCCCGGTTACAAGACATTTCGACAATGGTAAAACAAGACCAGCAAAGCCGCCCGATGTGCTGACAATCTCGATAGGAGCTGCACATATCTCGTTCTCAGGGCAACACCGGATAGGTCAAGCTACGAGTAAAACCAGCCCTCAAGTTGCCCCGAGGTGGCCCCGCAGGCTGCCCAACCATATTAAATGTTGTTAAACATGGCAAGATGTGAAACATAAGTAAAATACACATTTAGGCATTTTAAATGAGGCCAGAAACATCAAACAACAATTTCGGTAAATCCTCATGTGCATTAGCAATTTAATGCAACAAAAAATTTAAACATTTTAAATGTTATTATCATGATGCGGATGACATGAACAAGTTATATGCAATTTTATGAAAATGTTGACATGAGCATGTTATGGAGCATTTTGGTCACTGTCGGTGTCAAAACTGGCGGATCTCGGTTATGGGGTCCCGAACTGTGCGTCTTGGATCAATGGTCACAGGAGACAGGGGACACAATGTTTACCCAGGTTCGGGCCCTTTCTATGGAGGTAAAACCCTACGTCCTGCTTGATTGATATTGATGAATATGAGTATTACGAGAGTGGATCTACCGCGAGATCTAATGGCTAAACCCTAGAAATATAGCCTATGTGGGTACGGTAATGAGTATATGTGTTGTCCTTTCCGGGCTACCCCCTTCGGTTTATATAGACTCCGAGGGGATCTAGGGTTTACATGGAGTCAGTTACATGAGAAGGGATCTTCGGTCGCCAATCTTTCCTTCCACGCCAAGTAGAGTCCAATCCGGACACGGTGCAGTCTTCGGCCTTCATGTCTTCACAGCCCATCAGTCCGGCCCATGGATAACAGGCCGGACGGCTGAGGACCCCTTAGTCCAGGACTCCCTCAGTATCCCCCGAACCAGTCTTCAATAACGAGGTGCTCAGCACACATACTATCTTCAGCATTACAAGGCGGGTTCTCCCTTCGACGATCTCCAAGTATGTATTCGGCCATTGATCCAATGTCACCTCCTTGGCGTCCGCGCGTTGAATAGTCTTTGTCCTCCACGTGTCGAGTGAATGTGGAAAGTCAGGTTATTTTTGCGAATAACACCCCCTTCATGCGAGGAAGAGCGCCTACTTAAAGAGATTGGACCCCAGATCCAATCAGCGCTACGCAAAAGAAATCCCAGAGACTGCTTTAGGAGAAACCATTCCGGCATGGCGAATGCTCCCAGCTCATCTGCTCGTCCCGGCCGAGAGAAAGGCGAGTGGGAGTGGTGTTCCATGTCTCATAGCCGTTTGACGAAGTTGCAAACGTAGGGATTCCTTCCCCATGCAGGTCTAGTCCCTGTTCGATCAGGGCTAGCTTCCTTCAATGAGGGGACTCAGGCAAAGGACTTCCCCCATCCGTCTGGGGGAGCGAGTGTGTTTTGTCCCCTACCTGCTAAGAGGCGTCGGGTTTCCAATCCATCCGTTCCTCCGAGGGCTTCTGGAATATTACGGCCTCCAGCTGCACAACATCACTTCGGCCTCTATTCTGCATATTGCGGGTTACGTTGCTTTATGTGAACTTTTCCTGGGCATCGAGGCTCATTTCGAGTTTTGGAGGAAGTTGTTTTGTCTCGTCCCGCGCAACCACGAAGGGTCAATATTTCAAGTGGGCGGAGCCGAAGTGTGGCGCGTCGCCGATACCGGATATCCATCTGGCACACCAAGGAAGGCACCTGACAAATGGCCCTCCGAATGGTTTTATATAGAGGACGTTGCGCTTCCTGACCCGATTCGAAAGGGTCTTCCTGAATTTCTCGTGTCCCGCTGAAGAAACGCCACAGTTGGCGTCTCCAGAGTCTTGAAGAGGAAGACGACGCGGAGGTTTGTCAGCTGATGAGCAGGATAAGAGAGCTCACTCAGTCCGGACTTACTGTAATCGAGGTTATGGCAATTTCCATAGTGCGAGGGGTTCAACCGCTCCAAATACAGAGGGCTGCCCATGTGGCACTATAATGGGGAGGACGATGCTTCTCGCTGCGGCCGGAAAGGTCCGGATACCCCTGCCGCTTTGGCTAAGATATTAGCCGAACTGTTCAAAAGGGAGGAAAAGGAATTTCTCCACATCAAATCTAGAGACGGGTAATCTATGTATAACCCTCCCAGCTGGGTATGGCCCGACCCCTCCGTTTTTTACTTCTTCTATCTCCAAATTGCTTTTGATAAACTTCTAGCTTGTTTGCTTACGACAGCACTGGCGAAAGGTCACCGAGGGATTTTATAGTCCCGCCCCACAGCCGGAGGACCACAACCAGGAGCTAGATCCCGAGTTCGAAGAGGACACGGATATATTTGTGGTGCTTGCGGAGGGAGTGTTCTACCAGACCAGCTACGACGGCACGGAAGTGGCCATTACCGCAGACTATCCAGGCCTTCTTCCTGCTTCTCGGGTAAATAATTAAGAAATCGCCTTCTCTAAAAGAGTGCTCTTACTCCGTCTCACCCATCGCACCGTATCGTGCTTCATAGGGGAGACGTTCGGCGGCTTCGAAGAGATCGGCTCCCGCGCCGGACAATCCTTCCAAGAGGAAAGCAAATGAAGACAGGGCTGCGCCTTCATCAAAGAGGTATGAATTCACCAACCTGCCCCTGAGTAGTCACGTCCAACCGTGACCATCCCGTTTTCCATTTGTCAGGAGGAAGGCACGCCGGACTGTATCCGGGGGTCCGAGCGGCCGTACTTCCCACAACCAGGATTCAAATCCCGCCGTGAAGACGGGGGCTGATGCAGGGGTGACGCCGGACTGTCCTCCAGCCGAGGATTCGGGCGATGTATCGATCACCAACTCTGAAGTGGAGAGTGCTATGAATCATCTGCACCATCGGGCCATTTTATAAGATCCTGGCTTTTCTGAAGAGTCGTTTAACTCCTTCAACGCAGCCGATGCGTACATCCTGGCTGCTCGAGATGGGATTAGTAGGGCCACAAAGCAACACCTGAAAGATGTGCAGGTAAATTCGCTTTGTCTGACTATGACAACCATATGCCAGTAGCCCCTGAGACTTAAAGGAGTTGAATCAACTGATTTAAGGATCAATGTACAACCAGGTTCTTACGGAGAAGAATACCCGGCTGGCTCAGGAACTAGAAAAGTGTCAGTGACAGCTGCTTGCTGCTAACGCCGAACTGGAGAAATACAAAGCATCTCTAGGTAATATTTTCCTTCATCGAAAATTCATAAGGCTACACCGATAGTGTGAATCTGGGTTCTAATTTTTGTGTTGGGTCGTTCAGACCAAGTGCAAGAGCAGCTGGCCGCCGCTCGAAGCGAAGAACACGGAGCCAAAAAGTTGCTAGCAACGGGTGAGCATGTAGTAACAAAGGTCGTTGAAGAGAAAAAGAAACTCCAGGATTCAAACATCAACCTAGGGGAAGAACTGAAAGATGTGCGAGCGCAGCTAGCTGACTCTGTGAAGGAGAACAAGAAGCTCCGAGGTGGCATATTCAGTATGTGTCCGCTTTTATCTTACAACAGTTTGGAGGTAGCGGTATCTGATATAGCTGTAATTGCAGGTCTGTTAACGAACCGCCCCGAAGAGGAAGTGTCCGGATCATCAAATGATCTTCTGCAGGAGCTGTCGCAGTTGCACGAGCAAGCTCGACAGGCTATGCGGAGTGTAGCCAAGGCTTTATGGCCATCCGACTCCCCTCCAGGAAGCATGGAGAAGCTGGTAGAGCTGTTCAAGGGAGCGTGGCGGCGTATCCGGTTGTGGAAGATATTTGCTTGCCGAGAGGGTGCGCGAGAGGCCTGGGCCATGGTGAAGACACGCTATACCAAGATGGATCCTAATCACATGGCCCGTGTCGGGCCGGTAGGGCCGGACGGGGAAGAAATACCCGTTAGTATAGTATATGACCAAGTAGAGGTGGCCGTCAAATATTCTCAACATGATTGTAAGTTAGACTGCATGTTGGAGGCCTAGAGGAAGAGGTGTTCGAGTCCAAGTGACTATGTACTTTTCCTCATCTAGCTGAATTGTATATCATTTGTCATGGCAGACCTTTTCTCTTCAACCTCCGGACTCTAAGGTGCGGAGTGTTTCTGAATATCGTCGCGGCCGAACAGGCCGGGGTATGCTTGGAAAACTAGGCGTAGGGTTCATAGTTGCTTGAACAGACAAGTTGTATCTGGCTAGCTATGTTATATTACATGGATATCGTAAGAAACATCTTCCAGAGAGAATAGTCCCGTTAAGGGTTCCTTTCCCTGGGTGTGCATGCATTTAATGTACATGTCGGGATTGTGGTGCGAGCACCACAGTTCGTATAACTTCTGGGGGTGCACAATGGAGTGAGTTTAGAAAACATCTTTAATTCACCGACCGAATATTCCCTTAAGAACACTAGCTTTCGGCTTCACCCAGTCTGAGGTACACATCCGGATGACCCGGCAGTAACACTCGTAGAGGTGCTCCCTTTATGCCCTAGCCGAAATAACAGGAACGTAGGGCATAAGCACAGGAGCCAGGCAACCCAGCTTGGCCAAAACTTAAGTCATATTGATGCATATAGTGGCGAAGAAAAGGTACACATGGAAAAACACATATGTGAGGAGCTTGATGCTCAAGGAATGGCAAGAACTTCTATCCGAGAAGCCCCCAGGTACAAGTGGCGTACATGTTTAAAGATGTATCTACCAATTATGTGCAATCTAGCCGTACTTATAGCTTTTAAAGCGAGAAAAAGAAAGTAATCGGAAAAGAGAGAAAAAATAATGAAAACCGCAGGGGAGAAGGAGATGAACAATGAGTTTTAGCGCTAGGCGTAGAATCTCCGGAGTCTGGTTGCGTTCCAGGGGTTCGGCTCGAGGCGATTGTCTGATGCATCGCGAAGACAGTACGCTCCTCCGGTGAGAACTTCGTCAATTATGAAGGGACCCTCCCATTTAGGCTTGAGTTTGTCCTTTTTCTTCTAAGGGAGGCGTAGAATGAGTTCGCCGACATTGTAAGTCTTGGCCCGTACTTCTCTGCTTTGATATCTTCGAGCCTGCTGTTGGTAAACTGCTGAACGAGCTTTTGCGACATCGCGTTCCTCCTCCAGGGCATCTAGGCTGTCCTTCCGATCGAGCTCGGCTTCTCTCTCTTCGTACATACGCACTCTAGGTGAGTCGTGAATAATATCGCAGGGCAATACGGCCTCTGCACCATACACCATGAAGAAAGGTGTGTATCCCATAGTACGGTTGGGCGTGGTCCGCAGCCCCAGAGTACGGAGTCGAGCTCCTCAACCCAGTGTTTGTCTGATTCTTTCAAAGACCGCACTAGTCTGGGCTGATGCCGCTCATAATAAGACCATTGGCGCGTTCTACTTGACCGTTGGTTTGTGGGTGGTAGACGGAGGCGTAATCGAGTTTGATACCCAGAGTAGTACACCAGGTTTTTACCTCATCGGCTGTGAAATTGGAGCCGTTGTCAGTGATGACGCTGTCTGGGACACCATAACGGTGCACAACATCGGATATGAAGTCTATCACCGGGCCGGACTCAGCCGTTTTGACTGGTTTAGCCTCTATCCACTTAGTGAATTTGTCCACCATAACCAGCAGATATTTTTTCTTATGGCTTCCCCCTTTAAGGGGTCCAACCATGTCAAGTTCCCACACGGCGAAAGGCCAAGTGATGGGGATTGTTTGTAGGGCAGTGGGGGGCATATGGCTTTGATTGGCAAAGAGTTGGCATCCGACACAATGTTGGACAAGGTCATGTGCATCCGCTCCGGCCGTCGACCAATAAAACCCTGTACGGAAGGCCTTGCTAACAAGGGCCAGAGCTGCGGTGTGGTGACCGCCGAGTCCGGCATGAATTTCAGCCAAGAGCTGCCGCCCATCTTCCTCGGATATACATCGTTGAAGGACTCAAGTGGCACTTTTCTTGTAGAGTTCTCCATCATGAACCTTGTAGGACTTCGAACGCCGGACAATACAACGGGCCTCATTCTGGTCCTCAGGAAGCTCCTTCCTATTAAGGTAGTCCAGGAAGGGTTCGGTCCATGAGGCAATGACTGCCATGATGAGATGCGCCGATGGTGTTATGTCGATGTTTCCGGGATCTGGGGTTATGTTTGGGTCCGGACTAGTGTTGTCGTTTTCTCCCTGCCACAGCGCGGATGGCTTGAAGAGCCTGTCTAGGAAGGTATTCGATGGGACGGGGTCGCTCTTAGCGCCAATACGAGCAAGAACATCGGCCGCTTGATTACTTTCTCGAGCCACGTGATGGAACTCGAGCCCCTCGAACCGGGCCAACATTTTTATGACTGCGTTGCGATACAAAGCCATCTTCGGATCATTAGCGTCAAAATCTCCAGTTATTTGAGATATTACAAGGTTTGAGTCCCCGCGCACTTCTAGGCGTTGTATGCCCATGGAGACAACCATCCAGAGACCATGCAATAAGGCCTCATATTCGGCTGCGTTATTGGAGTCTGTGTATAATATTTGTAGAACATATTGGACGATGTCTCCGGTGGGGGACGTTAAAACGACACCCGCTCCTAACCCTGCCAGCATTTTGGAGTCGTCGAAGTGCATGACCCAATTGGAGTATGTGCCGTACTCTCTAGGGAGCTCGGCCTCTGTTCATTCGGCGATGAAGTCGGCCAGAACTTGGGATTTGATAGCTCGACGTTGTTTGTATGTGATGTCGAATGGCAAGAGTTCAATGGCCCATTTGGCAATCCGGCCCGTAGCATCGCGGTTGTTTATAATGTCGTTGAGTGGTACTTCGGAGGCCACCGTGATCCAACACTCCTGGAAGTAGTGACGGAGCTTTCGGGATGCCATGAAGACCGCATATGCTATTTTTTGATAATGAGGGTACCGGGATTTGCATGGTGTAAGGACAGTAGACACGTAGTATACTGGCTTCTGAAGCGGGAATTTATGTCCGTCCTATTCTCGTTCAACGACGAGTACGGTGCTCACCACCTGATGTGTTGCCGATATGTATAATAACATCGGTTCGTCGGCGTTTGGTGCGGCCAGGATTGGATTGTTCGCTAGAAGGGTTTTTATTTCTTCCAGTCCAACTGTTGCCGCGTCCATCCACTCAAATTAGTCGGTTCGCCGTCGAAGGCGATAGAGTGGCAGTGCCTTTTCTCCTAACCTGCAGATAAAGCGGCTTAGAACTGCCATGCAACCTGCAAGTTATTGAACTTGTTTAAGTTCTGTTGGCTTAGCCAATTGTGACAAAGCTCGGATTTTGGCTGGGTTTGCTTCGATTCCTCTATTGGAGACAATGAAGCCCAGTAGTTTTTCAACGGGGACGCCGAAGACACACTTTTCCGGGTTGAGCTTGATGTCATACGCCCTAAGGTTGTCGAAGGTAAGACGTAAGTCGTCTATTAGTGTTACCACATGCCTGGTTTTGATGACGACTTTATCAACGTAAGCTTCTACTATTTTGCCAATCTGTTTATCCAGGCATGTTTGAATCATGCGTTGATATGTGGCGCCGGCGTTCTTGAGCCCAAAGGGCATCGTATTGAAGTAGAATGGCCCATATGGGGTGATGAATGCTGTTGCAGCTTGATTGGATTCTTTCATTTTGATTTGATGGTATCCAGAGTGAGGTATAGCTTGGAAGCATGTAAAAGTGTCCCGCCCCAACAGGGCGTGATATCCGCTACTGAAAGGGGCCACCTGGAAGGTTATTTCTTCGGACCGATAGTTCTCCGGTGATCTGAATACCACGTCAAGTGTGATTTTGCCCGCACACCGCACGTCCGAACTAGGAATAATTCCCCGGAAGGTTGTGTTACTTTTTTTGATGTGACTCCTCTTTATTTCCATTTTATGGAGTGTGTCCTCATAAATGAGATTAATCCACTGCCGCCGTCCATGAGGACCTTGGTGAGTCGGAACCCATCCACGATGGGGCCGAGGACTAACGCGGATGGTGACCGTGTTGTTCTGTGTTTTGGTTCGTCACCGGCGTTGAATGTTATAGCCGTGTCGTTCCATGGGGTTATTACAACAATTTGGCAGACTTCGTTGAGCTTGTGAAATGCCCTTTTGCGCTTGTTATTTGAAGCGAATGTCTCGAAGACTGTCGATACTCTTGGGTCGTCTTCTTCTGGGGGGTGTTGTTCTAGGGCGTCCTTGATAAGGATGTCCTCGCCCCTCTTGGCTACCTGTCGTAGTATCCAACATGCTCTAAGGCTGTGGGTTGCCACAGTATCTTTTGTGTGTATTTTGCATGGGCCATCGAGCCACCCTTCCAGAACAGTGCCTTGCCGTGTAGTGGCTTTGTGTTTTATGACTGTTGGATTGGGCGAGCCATGAGGGTATGCCCTTTTCGCCTGTAGGGGAAGTTGGGTTGGGACTGGTGGTTCCCAGCGAGCCGCCCAAGTTTCCCAAGCGCTTTTCATCGCGCAGTATTTTTGTACGATGGTTGCTAAGTCAGCAAATTTTAGTATGCGGCGGCGATTGATGGTGTTGAGGATTCCTTCGTCTGCACAGTTTTTGCAGAACATTGATATTGCGTCCTTGTCACGGCAATCCTTTACCTTGTCCTTGACAAGGAGGAATCTGGCCCAAAAGTGGTGGACCTTATCCTGAGATTGCTGTTTTATGCTCATGAAAGCCTCTATATCCGGGTGGGTGGGTGGAATTAAATCCGAATCCCGACCTAACCGGTTGTCCGGAGTCCGACGACCTTCCGGACTAGATAGTACAGGTTCCGGAATATCTTCTGATTGTTTGGAACCGCCGTCCAATGCTATGTTCAGAGGGCTGGTTGCGTCCTTTCATGGGTGAGTATCCGGCTCTTCATGAATGGTAACCCGAACATAGTCCGTCTTCAGTATAGAAGAAGACTCGCCGTCCTGCTCCAGGACTGCCGCGATCTGGTGGGTGACCGGTGGGATTTCAGTTTCTCCCTGATCGGTCTTAGGCCCGATCTGATCGTAATCTGTGGCGATTCCCAAAGCAGCGATGCGATCTAGGAGCTCGTTTAAGGACGAAAACTCAACCGGATCCATCTGCTTGGAGTGCTCGGAGTTGATGCGAAGGGGATTTTCAATGGCCCGAGAGGTCATCGTCGGCCCTACGACCGAATGGGCGATCATAGTAAAGTCGCCCAGCCGGAGAGTTTGGCCCGAGGCCAAAACTACCCCTACGGTAATATTGTCTTTAATGACAAGGCGAGCCATCGAGCCTTTCATCGAGGGCACAGTGGAACTCTCAATGAAAGCACCAATGTCAGTGTCGACACCGGCGGATCTCGGGTAGGGGGTCCCAAACTGTGTGTCTTGGATCGATGGTAACATGAGACGGGGGACACAATGTTTACCCAGGTTCTGGCCCTCTCTATGGAGGTAAAACCCCACGTCCTTCTTGATTGATATTGATGGATATGAGTGTTGCAAGAGTGGATCTACCACGAGATCGTAATGGCTAAACCCTAGAAGTCTAGCCTATGTGGGTATGGTAATGAGTATATGTGTTGTCCTTTCCGGACTACCCCCTTCGGTTTATATAGACACCGAGGGGATCTAGGGTTTACATGGAGTCGGTTACATGAGAAGGGGTCTTCGGTCGCCAATCTTGCCTTCCACGCCAAGTAGACTCCAATCCGGACACGGTGCAGTCTTCGGCCTTCATGTCTTCACAGCCCATCAGTCCAGCCCATGGATAACAGGCTGGACGCCCGAGGACCCCTTAGTCGAGGACTCCCTCAGTCACCATGGCGGAACGAAAGGGGTGCCATAGCGACGAATCCACAAATGAAGCCACGACAACATATCGGTTCCGGTAACTCAATTGAGATGCCGGTGCAAAAAAAGTGTGGCGGGAGCGTGCAAAAAATGGTGGGGTGATCCCGGTCACCGGGTTCCCACGAGTCGATGGCATGGCAAACGAGGAGGAGCGTGCAAGCGACAAATTCTGACACGGTGCAAACGCGAGCACCTCATACAACAAGTATCCGTCCATGGTGATCGTCTCAGCGGTATACCTCCGAAGCGTGCCTTTCGAGGCGATTCAAAAAACGTCGAGGGAAGTAGTCTTTCACGGGTCGTAAGTAGTCGTTCTCGCAACAGTAGTGGAATAAGTGGTACACGCGGGTCGAAGAGGGAGTAGTCGTTCATGTCCGTAGATGTTCGGGGTCACGACACGGAACTTGACGTCCACGGGGTCTTCGCGGGTCAATGATAGTGTTACATGTTTCGTAGCCGTTCGAGTCATCGATAGAGGAACTTGACGCTTGCGTTACATGAGTCTTCGACGACGGTAGTGGTACATATCATAGTGGAACTTGGTGCAACTAGGGTCTTCGGACTTGCCGGCCTCGTCAACTCGAAAAGGTACTTGGCGTTCTTGGCGATTCCAAAGACGGAGGTAGATGTACTTGGTGTCAATGTGGTCTTCGCGTATTTGACGATTCCGGGCGGGGCAACAAAGCATAGTCGACCTTGACGTTTCAGCGCTGTAGTGGAATGAACGACCGTGTAGTCTTGCCGGTGTAGGTACTTGTCGAATCCACGAAGACTTTTCTCAGCATCCCTGGTTGTCGGGTCTTGGCAGCGACTAGAGCGGCAACAAAGCCGACGGTTCAGCAGGGGGGGTTGGAGCTTGTGATGCCCGAAAAGGGGGGCGCGGAGCAGCAGCATGGAGGGAGCAATGGCAGGGCGAGGTGGAGGTGCACGGGATGCCCGTCGTCATCTCCTCGAACGAGGGCAGAGGCAGGAGGTCAACGCAAGCGGAGGCTCGCTGTGAAGCAGGTGCAATGTGCCGCTGAACTTGACGAATTCCGGCGAGGCCGACAGGGGTGCAGGGTCGGTCGGGTCTGGATGGAGGCGGCGCGGACATGCTCGAGGCTGACGGCTGGCGAGATGGTGAAGGTGCTGCAGCAGCGGAGGACCTACGAGGAGGAAGAAGGCGGAGGACATGGGGTCGCGAAGGCGGGGGCGGGCCAGCCTGGTACTGCGGGGCTGGTGTCCATGGGAGCTCCTGCTCCTGCCGAAGACGACGACGACAGACCTGTGAGACGGGGCGGCAGCAAGAGAAAACGCGACGAGAGGAAGAGGGAGGCCATGGATCGGGCATGAGGATCTCCTCTCCCTCGGCTCGATGCACGCGTGTGACCGAGTGGGAGTCGAGAGGAGGGTGAGGGGCGCTGGCGGCGCTGGAGGAAGGACGAGGGGGGTCGAGAGAAGCTGAGCGAGGGGGTCGGGATGAAGGCCCTGCCCTCTCTCTGCGTGGGTGTGGCGGCGCAGGAGGGAGAGATCGATGGGAGAGAGGGTGGAGACCGAGAGAAGAGCGAGAGATGGGGATCGGGCTTGGGTTAGACGAGGTTGGATGGCCTCTAGGGGATGGTTGGGCCGGCCTCGCTGGGCTTCCCAAGGAGCCGACTGGGCTTCCTCCTCTCTCTCCTTTCTGATTTACCTTTTCTCTTTTCTATTTATTGCATAAATAGAAATAGAAAGAAAGTACAGAGGGTTTGGAATGGATGTGAAGAGAGAGGGACATATTTCTGGAAACCATGAAATATGCCCGATTTAATAAAAGTGGTTTGGGAATTTTTAAGGACATAAAAATAATTCAAGTTTGAATTAAAATTCAAACTTGAACCATTTTTGAACCCAACCAAAACAACTTCAAATGATCTGAAATTTGACAGAGGGGTTAAAGGAAAGGTGTATGGTTTATAGGAAAAGAATGAACATTTATGGACGACAGAAAATGGCACTTGCAAAAATGAAAGGAATAAGAAGGAAGAAGGCGGTGATGATACATGGGTAGATTTGAGAGAGATGGGAAGGGGTTGATATAAACGACAAGAATAGATCAAGACAACATCATGAAGAATGCAATGCACATGATGATTATGATGAAATGCAAAATGGCAAGAGGCATGATGCAATGCAAACAATGATGACATGTCAAGATGCAACACGCAAGCGAATGACAAGGCAACAACAACGAATAACTGGAAGACACCTTGCGCATCGGACTCGGGGCATCACAAAACTCCACCACTACAAGAGGATCTCGTCCTGAGATCTACGGATGGCACCAGAGGGAAACGGAAGAGGAAGAGAAGAGGTAAAACTACGTTGCTTCTTTGACAAATGAGTGGAACCAAAGAACCTTGCGAGGTTGAACAAATTGAAAGAAAGAATAATATGAAGATGAACAAAGTTGAAAACACTCCGTTAGAAAAAAAGGAACAAGGAACATTTACTAGAACCTTGTAGGTTGAAAGACATAAGAAAAAAGGGTTGCAATGGCCAAGAAGTACATGCAATCACTCCGGTTAGAAGAGGAATAATAAACACAACACTCCGGTTAAAACAAGATAGAGAAGGAATAAGAATGATATAATTTGGATAGCACTCCGACTGCAAATGGAAGGAATTTCAACATGAACTTGACAAGATGAGAGGATACTTGATGAGATCAACAACACACTGCCTCCAGAACTATTGAAAGAATGTCACAAGGGGTAAGAAAGATTTCAGACGGCACTCCGGTTGAGAAGGGAGGCAAAACTTGATAAGATGAGAGAACTTGAATGAAGGACACGACACTCCGGTTGAATGTATAAGCAAAAAGGAAAGAACATGATCTTTGACAAAAAAGGGATGATGAGTCAAGAGAGCAACATCGCTATGCCTCCGGAACGAAAGAATAGAAGTTGAATCATTGGAAAGGAAAGAATTGAGAAGAAAATGACAACTTCTGCCACAAATGAGCTTGCAAAACACCCTTCCAAGAAGGTTATAACGGAGTTGTTGGAAAACCACCAACGAAACGAAAAAACTTGTAGTGGGCTTATGGAAAACATCCCAAAATTATGAGGTGAAATTCTGCCACTAACGGAAACAATAGATTGAATTGACATCAACAAGGAGATGAGAAGCTTATTTCACCGGAAGGATAAATGAAGAACTTGGGTCATTTATAAGCACCATAAATAGCAAACATCCTTAGCGAAAACTTTAGGTGAAATATAACCCAAGATAATTCCAATGAAGAGGTTGATGGATTGAGAATAGCTCATGCTCGAAGAAATTGATGGGTTTAACTATCTCATTCTTGACAACTATTGAATCATGACACACGAAGGGAAATTGTCAAGAGTGACATAACCCCACCTCAAAGGATATGTTAGAAAGAATTGCACTTCGAAATGCAAGAAGAAGAAGAATACTTGAGCTCCTTAGAACAAAACATGTGTTGAACATCATATTTATTTTTAGAGTATAGCTAGGCAGAACTTAACTCCGAGAGAAATCTTGAAGAACAAATGAAGAATGAAAGAAATCCTTGATGAGCCACCATGAAGAACTCCGATAACAAAATGATGATAAAAAAAAGAAAAGTTGAAAACACAAGGTGAAGCCTTGTAATAATTTAGATGGATCTTCACAATGATATAATTGAGAGAGTTTGGAACTTCGGGAAAAGAAAATGAAGAAACAATTGAAACCGAGAATTTATTCATCATGAACAAACTTCGAAGGAAGGAATTAATCACTTGGGTGAAACAAGAATAAGAACTACATTATGCAAATCCTTCATCAATTAAATTGATGACAAGCAATGGAATTGTCATATTACTTATTCTCGTAGAAAGGTGTAACACCCCAGATGTAACTTTCCCAATTTGTACTCCAACTCTTACCGTTTCCGGCGTTAAGTTAATTTATTTCCTCGGGTTCGGGTCCTTGTCTCCGTGTGTTGTTATCGTTGTCATGCATCTCATATCATGTCATCATGTGCATTGCATTTGCATACGTGTTTGTCTCATGCATCCGAGCCTTTTCCCCGTTGTCCGTTTTGCATTCCGGCGCTTCGTTCTCCTCCGGTGGCCATTTCTACCTTTCTTTCGTGTGTGGGGATTAAACATTCCCGGATTGTACCGAGACTTGCCAAGCGGCCTTGGTTTACTACCGGTAGACCGCCTGTCAAGTTTCGTATCATTTGGACTTCGTTTGATACTCCAACGGTTAACCGAGGGACCGAAAAGGCTTCGTGTGTGTTGCAGCCCAACACTCCACCAATTCGGCCCAAAACCCACCTAAGCCTTCTCCATCATCTAGATCGTTCTATCATGATCGCGTGGCTGAAAACCGCACCTTATTTCGACTCTCCTAGCTCCCTCTATGCCTATTTAAAGACCCCTCCAAATTCGGATCTCTTTCTCCCCTGAAACCCTAAAAAATCCACCTCGCGCGCACCGGACATGTCCGCCGCGCTGGACATTTCGTCTGCCGCCGCCCGCAGCCTCTAGCCGCCTGCCATGTGGCAAGCTGCCACCGCCCGAGGCCCGCGCGGCCCAACCGGGGCCCCCGCGGCCCGCAGACGCCGCGCCGCCCGCGCCCTTCTCCTCCCCGACGCCGCTCGCCCGCGCCGCCTTCGCCGCCTCGGACGCCGCCGCCACCGGAACCTCGCTGCCGCCGTGGGAGCCTCGCCCAGCCGCCTCCCCGCGCCGCCTCGCCTCCCCGCCGCCGGATCCGGCCGGGAGAGGCCGGGGCGACCTCCCCCTCGCCTCCCCACCGCTCCGTCAAGCTCGCCGGAGCCGAGGGAGCTCGCCGGACTTGCCTCGGGCCGCGTGCCCGCCGAAACCCTAGATCTGTCCCGGAGAGGTTGTTTTTTTTCTTCTAAGTCCCAAAAATTCCAGATCCAAGTGCTCATGTTCATAGCCTCGTAACTTTGCATCCGTAGCTCCGATTCATGCATATAGCATATCAAAATGTTCATCTCAGAGAGTACATCATTTCATTCCATTGCATCATTTTCATTTGAGTTCATCTTGATGCCCGAAATGCTGTTAGAAGAGGGCTACTTGAGATAATTGTCAGATCTGCTACTCCATTTAGGTTTTTGTCATTTTTGCCATGATTAATGTGTGCATGATATGCCCTGATGCTCTGCATATGTTTTGTAAAGGGTTTTGTCATCTTTTCAGAGGTGCAACCCATGTATTTTTGTGATGTGTGTGGTGACTAGCACAAGCTTGCAAAGTGGTGCACTTGGTAATTCTGTTTTCAGGGACTTAGCATTTCCACTAAGTCCTTGATCTGTTTATCTCATGATGCCATATGTTCATGTTGTTTCCTAGTGATCCGTCCCTCTTTTGAGGATAATCAGTAATAATGTTTTGTTAATCTTGTAGTGCTCTATCCATCCATGTCCTTGTTTGGATTTATGGAGCAACCTAGCTTGAGTCAATCGAGCTCTACTTTTGCTACTTTGTGAATCTGGGCAGATTGTCAAGTTGTTTGCAATTTTGCCGATGATGTTGTAGTTGATCCGTGCATGCTATGCTTTTGTTCTTGCCATGTCTAGCTTGCATTTTGTGTGTTCTTGATGGGTGTATGCTTAGTTTTTCATGACTTGCACCGTAGTGAGTGCATCGACCTCGTAAACATGCCTACTTGATATCTGTTTTCAGCATGCTCCAGTTTTCACTAAGTCTGAAAACTGATTATGTTTTTGCTATGTTCACATGCTTGCAATTGAATTTTCTGATCCCTTTTGGCTCAAGGTCACTAAGGGACTTTTGTTAAGCTCTTTGAGTAGCTCCATGCCATGCTTTACTTTGCCATATTCAGGTCCTGTAGCATGTAGTTTTGTTGCTTCGAAGAGTGCTACCTGATCTGAAATTCCAGACAAGTGTTAATTTCACCAAGTCTGAAACCTGTTTGCCATATGCATTTTTGTCATGCTTGTTTGAACCTATTAATGGATGAATTGGCCGTAGCTCAGTGCTAGACTTTTGTTAGGCATCATGAATGCATCCCTGCAGTGTATTTTATTGACATGTTTGGGTGCTGTAGCATGTTCATCTCATTGCATTTAGATGGCTACTTGCTGTAAATCGCAGACCGGTGTCTTATTTGAATCGCTTGCCATTTCCAAACCGTAACTCCGATTCCGGTGTTCTTTATATCGTTTTCAAGCGATTTCATCTCATCTTTCCAGTGGCACACTTGGATCTCCAAGTTGAGGCCAGGTTCTTGGATTTCCTGTCATATCTTGCATATGCATTCCGCATCGCATCCCGCATAGCATATCATCATTGCATCATATTGTTTGATCCTTGCACGTGGTTGCTTGTGTCCTTGTTGCTTGTTTGTCTTGTTTGGGTAGAGCCGAGAGACGAGTTCGCTAACGAGGAGCCCGTTGAGTTTGCTTTCGAGGATCCAGTCAACTCTGACAACTTTGCAGGGAAGATAATCATACCCTCGAAATCACTACTATCTTTGCTATGCTAGTTTGCTCGCTCTTTTGCTATGCCAATGCTATAATGCCTACCACTTGCTTTCAAGCCTCCCAAATTGCCATGTCAAACCTCTAACCCACCTTGTCCTAGCAAACCGTTGATTGGCTATGTTACCGCTTTGCTCAGCCCCTCTTATAGCGTTGCTAGTTGCAGGTGAAGATTGGAGGCCGTTCCTTGTTGGGTCATTTATTTACTTGTTGGGATATCATTATATTGCCATGTTATCTTAATGCATCTATATACTTGGTAAAGGGTGGAAGGCTCGGCCTCTCGCCTAGTGTTTTGTTCCACTCTTACCACCCTAGTTTCCGTCATATCGGTGTTATGTCCCCGGATTTTGCGTTCCTTACGCGGTTGGGTTATAATGAGAACCCCTTGATAGTTCGCCTTGATTAAAGCTTTTCCAGCAATGCCCAACCTTGGTTTTACCATTTGCCACCTAGCCTCTTTTTCCCTTGGGTTTCCGGAGCCCGAGGGTCATCTTATTTAAACCCCCCCCTCCCGGGCCAGTGCTCCTCTGAGTGTTGGTCCAACCTAGAGCCCCTTGCAGCGCCACCTCGGGGAAACTTGAGGGCTGGTTTTAGTTGTACGGATTGCTTATCTGAGTGTGCCCTGAGAACGAGTTATGTGCAGCTCCTATCGGGATTTGTCAGCACATTCGGGCGGTGTTGCTGGTCTTGTTTTAACCTGTCGAAGTGTCTTGAAGAACCGAGATACCGAGTCTGATCGGAACGTCTTGGGAGGAGGTCTATTCCTTCATTGACCGTGAGAGCTTGTCATGGGCTAAGTTGGGACTCCCCTGCAGGGATTTGAACTTTCGAAAGCCGTGCCCGCGGTTATGGGCAGATGGGAATTTGTTAATGTCCGGTTGTAGATAACTTGAACCTTAACTAATTAAAATGAATCAACTGAGTGTGTTACCGTGATGGCCTCTTCTCGGCGGAGTCCGGGAAGTGGACACGGTGTTGGAGTAATGTTTGCGCAGGTTGCTCTCTAGTTTCTCGCTCGCGCTTTGCCTCCTCTTCTCGCTCTCTTTTGCGAATAAGTTAGCCACCATATTTTGCTAGTCGCTTGCTGCAGCTCCACTTATATTTACCTTGCCATACCTATAAGCTTAAATAGTCTTGATCGCGAGGGTGCGAGATTGCTGAGTCCCTGTGGCTCACAGATTACTATTACACCAGATGCAGGGCCTGATGATTCCGCTCCGGGAGACGCGCTCGAGCTCAAGTGGGAGTTCGACGAAGACCCTCAACGTTACTATGTTTCCTTTCCTGATGATCAGTAGTGGTGCCCAGTTGGGGGTGATCGGGACCGTGTCGCTTGTTGGGTTATCTTTTATTTTGGCGCCGTAGTCGGGCCATGAGTGTTTGGATGATGTAACGTTATTTATGTACTTGATTGACGTGGCGTGTGTATGCCAACTATGTTATCTCCCTTTTATGATTTATATTACATGGGATGTTGTGAAGATTGCCTAACCTGCGACTTTTGCCTTCAATGTGATTATGTCTCTAAATCGTGCCTCGACACGTGGGAGCTATAGTCGCATCGAGGGTGTTACAAGTTGGTAATCAGAGCCTTCCCTGACCTTAGGAGCCCCATTGCTTGATCGATTTTAGCGGCCGAGTTGTGTCTAGAAAAAATGTTTTGAGTCATTTAGGAATTATATATCGGAGAGTTTAGGAATTCTTTTTACTTCCCAGTCTCCTCATCGCTCTGGTAAGGCATCCTGACATAGAGTTTTGACTCTTCTCTTCTCAAATTTCACAAAAAAAATTAGGATCACGCGGGTATCTTGGAATCGTTCCGATGGTTTTATGATGAGAACATTGTCTTGGTGCCTCCTGTTAGGGGTTTAGTGGAAGTGTCCCGGGGAGTTGAGCTCTGAGGTGTTGTCATCATAATTTTATCGTTGCAGTTCTGGAATACCTGAGTTTAGTACGCCGACATGGAAAATCTCTTTTATGCAGTTCGTTGGTGAGATAACCTCGACGCCACCCAGTACTGGGGCGGGAGTTCGGGAGTATCGCCATAACTTGTATAACGGATGCTTTTCGAAGGTTGAGGTAGATGTTTTCTGAAGGTTTCTTGGTTATGTGTTGAAGGATGGATACAGCTGGATGTAGGATTTGCTAGTTTGGGTGAGATATTATGCTTCCCCTGTATCCCCAACACCTGATTGCATAACCGGAAAATTTCGGGAGTTTCATAGGTGGGAATTCAAGTAGCTCTTAGGATATCTTTCCGACGGATATATGATATGAAATTGGGGTTCGACGTCTAGTGGTCCACCTATTCACGGTCGATTTTACAGTGGTCTCGTTGTGTCTTAAAGAGTCCTTGGCTATGCCGACTCAGGGACGCTTCGTATGTCATGTGCACTGCCTTGTACATGATGGTGCTGTACGATCGAGCCCGTGTAGGCCCCACCACGAAAACTTCGGATGAAATCTCTATCATATGTTTGTTCCGGCTTATTCTGCAAGCCAACCTTTTGTTTTTGTTTTGGGTTGTGGTATTCGAGTTGCTTCGAAGTCAAATGTTGATTCCATACCTTTCCTAAGCGGTGTTCTCATATTCCTATGTGAATACTAATCCTTCATGATAATCGAGATTGGCATGTCATTTCTTTCCAACCAGCGTGTTTCTCTTCAAGTGGATCTGATCATTTCAACATCCGCAAGATCAAGTATCAGTTCTTCTCAACGCTGTTTGTTTCATCCATCTCCAAGTTGCCTTTGTTTTTTCCCGCCCACCCACCCTTTTTCTTCAAGGAATCCGATGTCTTAATCAAGTATCCTTTTATTCTTGTGAAGTCTCTCCATCCTTTCCTTCAATGTTCTTATCCGGCGATTCTCATGAAGATACTAACGGAGCTTCTAGTTCATCATTCTTCTTTCTTTTATCATCTCCGGTGGTTTCAAGTCAAGCTTTGTTGATCTTACCCTTTTCCTCATTTCAATACATTCTCATGCCGGTGCACCTCATATTCATTCACTTCTCGTTATTCATTTTTTTCCGGAGTGCTCAAGATATCTCGAAGATTCATGTTACCACTCTGCTTTCGTTCAAACTCTTTTAAGGATGTTATATCATTTAAGTCATTTAATTCAACCGGTGTAATCTCTCCTTCAAATTGTTCTACGGTGTTTCTTTTGAGTGGGACCTAACCCACAGGTCTTTTCCCAGGATCTTACCTGACTCTTCTTATTTTCCCGGAGGTATTCTCAAATTCCTTTCGAAGTTTGACATAAGGATGAATTATCATCAGTCAAATGTATTTCTCCAAGATCTTTCAAATTCTTTTCATCGTTGGCTCAATCTTTCCATTCGTCATTTCGGATTGTCTAAATAATTCATGGTGGTGTTTTCGTCATCATTCTCAACATTTAAAGACCAAGGAATAATTTTCTCTTCAATTATATCCGTTCTCGTGAAGATTCGTGATTCTAGCTTGTTTCCTTCCTCTCATATTTGCTTTCGATTGTGAAAATTCTTTTCACCTAGCCGGAGTAATTCAGGAGTCTTTCTAGTTTGTTTCTCCGGAGCCCATCATTTCAGAAGATTTATTAATTCTCAGCTTTCAGTTATCATTCTCCAATCCTATCGGTGCATCGTTCAAGTGTTCTCTAATCATCTCGTCATCTCTTCATTCTCATATATCTAAATTCTCTCAAGCATCTTCATTCATTTGCTAATTCTTCCCGGTGTTTTCTTTATCTTCTCTTCGTTCATTTTTAAGTCTTACGGTGTTTCATTCAAGATTCCTCTTCTTATGTTATCATACTCCCGTTCTTTCAAATTCTACCGGTGGTTCGTTGAAGACCTTCTCAAGATGACGCCATATATATCCTAATCCTTTCTTCGAGAATAAGTAGTATGCCAAATCCATTGTTGGTCATCAATTTAATTGGTGAAGGATGCACATAACATAATTCTTACTCTTGTTTCACACAAGTGATTAATTCCTTATTCCGGAGGCTCATCAAATTCTTGTTTCCATTTGTTCATCTTTCTTTTCCGGAGTGCCAAGTTTTCTCTTTATCTCATTGCTAAGCTTCATCTAATCATTGCAAGGTTTCAACCTTATTTTTCTCATCTTTCTTTCTGTCCGATCATTCTTTTGTGTACCGGAGTTCTTCATGAAGGTTCTACATGATGGTTCATCTATGATTTAATTCATTCTTGAAGTGTTCATCGAGATTCTTTTCCAAGAAACTCAAGCTTTCTTCATATTGTAATCCAGAGTGCAATTCTTTCTTTCGTATCTTTGGAGGTGGTATTATATCATTCTTAATCCTTCTCTATCTTGTTTTAACCGGAGTGGTTTCAATATACATCTTGCCCTTCAACCTCAAGGTTTTTCGCAATGTTCTTTGTCCCTCTTTTCTAACTGAGTGTTTTCAAATTTGTCATCTCCGTTATTCTTTTTCTCGAAATGGCTTAACCTTTTCAAGGTTCTTTGGTCTCACTCATTTGTCAAAGAAGCAACTTAGTTTTACCTCTTCTCTTTCTCTTCCGTTTTTCCCTCCGGTGCCATTCTAGATCTCGGGACGAGATCCTTTCGTAGTGGTGGAGTGTTGTAACACCCGGATGTAACTTTCCCAATTTGTACTCCAACTCTTGCCATTTCCGGCGTTAAGTTAATTTATCTCCTTGGGTTCGGGTCCTTGTCTCCGTGTGTTTTTATCGTTGTCATGCATCTCATATCATGTCATCATGTGCATTGCATTTGCATACGTGTTTGTCTCATGCATCCGAGCCTTTTCCCCGTTGTCCGTTTTGCATTCCGGCGCTTCGTTCTCCCCCGGTGGCCATTTCTACCTTTCTTTCGTGTGTGGGGATTAAACATTCCCGGATTGGACCGAGACTTGCCAAGCGGCCTTGGTTTACTACCGGTAGACTGCCTGTCAAGTTTCGTATCATTTGGACTTCGTTTGATACTCCAACGGTTAACCGAGGGACCGAAAAGGCTTCGTGTGTGTTGCAGCCCAACACCCCTCCAATTTGGCCCAAAACCCACCTAAGCCTTCTCCATCATCTAGATCGTTCGATCACGATCGCGTGGCCGAAAACCGCACCTCATTTGGACTCTCCTAGCTCCCTCTATGCCTATTTAAAGACCCCTCCAAATTCGGATCTCTTTCTCCCCCGAAACCCTAAAAAATCCACCTCGCGCGCACCGGACATGTCCGCCGCCGCCCGCGGCCTCTAGCCGCCTGCCACGTGGCAAGCCGCCACCGCCTGAGGCCTGCGCGGCCTAGCCGGGGCCCCCGCGGCCCGCAGATGCCGCGCCGCCCGAGCCCTTCTCCTCCCCGACGCCGCTCGCCCGCGCCACCTTCGCCGCCTCGGACACCGCCGCTTGCGCGCCGCCTCGTCGCCGGCCGCCGCCACCGGAACCTCGCCTCCGCCGCGGGAGCCTCGCCCAGCCGCCTCCCCATGCCGCCTCGCCTCCCCGCCGCCGGATCCGGCCGGGAGAGGCCGGGGCGACCTCCCCCTTGCCTCCCCGCCGCTCCGTCAAGCTCGCCGGAGCCGAGGGAGCTCGCCGGACATGCCTCGGGCCGCGTGCCCGCCGAAACCCTAGATCTGTCCCGGAAAGGTTGTTTTTTTCTTCCAAGTCCCAAAAATTCCAGATCCAAGTGCTCATGTTCATAGCCTCGTAACTTTGCATCCGTAGCTCCGATTCATGCATATAGCATATCAAAATGTTCATCTCAGAGAGTACATCATTTCATTCCATTGCATCATTTTCATTTGAGTTCATCTTGATGCCCAAAATGCTGTTAGAAGAGGGCTACTTGAGATAATTGTCAGATCTGCTACTCCATTTAGGTTTTTGTCATTTTTGCCATGATTAATGTGTGCATGATATGCCCTGATGCTCTACATATGTTTTGTAAAGGGTTTTGTCATCTTTCCAGAGGTGCAACCCATGTATTTTTGTGATGTGTGTGGTGACTAGCACAAGCTTGCAAAGTGGTGCACTTGGTAATTCTGTTTTCAGGGACTTAGCATTTCCACTAAGTCCTTGATCTGTTTATCTCATGATGCCATATGTTCATGTTGTTTTCTAGTGATCCGTGCCTCTTTTGAGGATGATTTGTAAGGATGTTTTGTTAATCTTGTAGTGCTCTATCCATCCATGTCTTTGTTTGAATTTAGGAAGCAACCTAGCTTGAGTCAATCGAGCTCTACTTTTGCTACTTTGTGAATCTGGGCAGATTGTCAAGTTGTTTGCAATTTTGCCGATGATGTTGTAGTTGATCCGTGCATGCTATGCTTTTGTTCTTGCCATGTCTAGCTTGCATTTTGTGTGTTCTTGATGGGTGTATGCTTAGTTTTTCATGACTTGCACCATAGTGAGTGCATCGAGCTCGTAAACAGGCCTACTTGATATATGTTTTCAGCATGCTCCAGTTTTCACTAAGTTTGAAAACTGATTATGTTTTTGCTATGTTCACATGCTTGCAATTGAATTTTCTGATCCCTTTTGGCTCGAGGTCATTAAGGGACTTTTGTTAAGCTCTTTGAGTAGCTCCATGCCATGCTTTACTTTGCCATGTTCAGGTCCTGTAGCATGTAGTTTTGTTGCTCCGAAGAGTGCTACCTGATCTGAAATTCCAGACAAGTGTTAATTTCACCAAGTCTGAAACCTGTTTGCCATATGCATTTTTGCCATGCTTGTTTGAACCTGTTAATGGATGAATTGGCCGTAGATCAGTGCTAGACTTTTATTAGGCATCATGAATGCATCCCTGCCATGTATTTTGTTGTCATGTTTGGGTGTTGTAGCATGTTCATCTCATTGCATTTAGATGGCTACTTGCTTTAAATTGCAGACCGGTGTCTTATTTGAATCGCTTGCCATTTCCAAACCGTAACTCCGATTCCGGTGTTCTTTATATCGTTTTCAAGCGATTTCATCTCATATTTCTAGTGGCACACTTGGATCTCCAAGTTGAGGCCAGGTTCTTGCATTTCCTGTCATATCTTGCATATGCATCCCGCATCGCATCCCGCATAGCATATCATCATTGCATCATATTGTTTGATCCTTGCACGTGGTTGATTGTGTCCTTGTTGCTTGTTTGTATTGTTTGGGTAGAGCCGGGAGATGAGTTCGCTAACGAGGAGCCCGTTGAGTTTGCTTTCGAGGATCCATTCAACTCTGACAACTTTGCAGGCAAGATAATCATACCCTCGAAATCACTACTATCTTTGCTATGCTAGTTTGCTCGCTCTTTTGCTATGCCAATGATACGATGCCTACCACTTGCTTTCAAGCCTCCCAAATTGCCATGTCAAACCTCTAACCCACCTTGTCCTAGCAAACCGTTGATTGGCTATGTTACCGCTTTGCTCAGCCCATCTTATAGTGTTGCTAGTTGCAGGTGAAGATTGGAGGCCGTTCCTTGTTGGGCCATTTATTTACTTGTTGGGATATAATTATATTGCCATGTTATATTAATGCATCTATATACTTGGTAAAGTGTGGAAGGCTCGGCCTCTCGCCTAGTGTTTTGTTCCACTCTTGCCACCCTAGTTTCCGTCATATCGGTGTTATGTTCCCCGATTTTGCGTTCCTTACACGGTTGGGTTATAATGGGAACCCCTTGATAGTTCGCCTTGATTAAAGCTTTTCCAGCAATGCCAAACCTTGGTTTTACCATTTTCCACCTAGCCTCTTTTTCCCTTGGGTTTCCGGAGCCCGAGGGTCATCTTATTTACCCCCCGGGGCCAGTGCTCCTCTGAGTGTTGGTCCAACCTAGAGCCCCTTGCAGCGCCACCTCGGGGAAACTTGAGGGCTGGTTTTAGTTGTACGGATTGCTTATCTGAGTGTGCCCTGAGAATGAGTTATGTGCAGCTCCTATCGGGATTTGTCGGCACATTCGGGCGGTGTTGCTGGTCTTATTTTAACCTGTCGAAATGTCTTGAAGAACCGAGATACCGAGTCTGATCGGAACGTCTTGGGAGGAGGTCTATTCCTTCGTTGACCGTGAGAGCTTGTCATGGGCTAAGTTGGGACTCCCCTGCAGGGATTTGAACTTTTGAAAGCCGTGCCCGCGGTTATGGGCAGATGGGAATTTGTTAATGTCCGGTTGTAGATAACTTGAACCTTAACTAATTAAAATGAATCAACTGAGTGTGTTACCGTGATGGCCTCTTCTCGGTGGAGTCCGGGAAGTGGACACGGTGTTGGAGTAATGTTTGCGCAGGTTGCTCTCTAGTTTCTTGATCGCGCTTTGCCTCCTCTTCTCGCTCTCTTTTGCGAATAAGTTATCCACCATATTTTGCTAGTCGCTTGCTGCAGCTCCACTTATATTTACCTTGCCATACCTATAAGCTTAAATAGTCTTGATCGCGAGGGTGCGAGATTGCTGAGTCCCTGTGGCTCACAGATTACTATTACACCAGATGCAGGGCCTGATGATTCCGCTCCAGGAGACGCGCTCGAGCTCAAGTGGGAGTTCGACGAAGACCCTCAACGTTACTATGTTTCCTTTCCTGATGATCAGTAGTGGTGCCCAGTTGGGGGTGATCGGGACCGTGTCGCTTGTTGGGTTATCTTTTATTTTGGCGCCGTAGTCGGGCCATGAGTGTTTGGATGATGTAACGTTATTTATGTACTTGATTGACGTGGCGTGTGTAAGCCAACTATGTTATCTCCCCTTTATGATTTATATTACATGGGATGTTGTGAAGATTGCCTAACTTGCGACTTATGCCTTCAATGCGATTATGTCTCTAAGTCGTGCCTCGACACGTGGGAGCTATAGTCGCATCGAGGGTGTTGCAAAAGGATTAAAGAGAGGTATAGCGCAAACTTAGGAAGCTATTCAACGAATCACCAATAGGATTTAACCAACGAATAAATTGATATGATAATGAAGGAAGAGAAATCTTGAACGAACCACCGTAAGAATTGAAAACTAATGAAGAAAAGAGAACGAATCATCAGGAGGAATTAGAAAACGAATGAAGGTGATTGAGGGAATTTAGATACATGAGAACGAATGGATCACGATATGATTAGAGAATACTTGAATGACGCACCGGTAAGATTGGTGAAAGAGAGATGAAAGCTGAGAATGAATAAATCCGAAATGATGGCCTTTGGAGAATCTGACTGAAAAGACTCCCGAATTGCTCCGGATGGGTGAAAAGAATTGTCACAATCGAAAACAATTATGGGAGGATGGAATCAAGCTAGAACCATAAATCTTCAAGAGAACAGATAAGATTTGGAGGAAAAACTCTTCTTCGGTCTTCAAATGTTGAGAAAGATGATGAGAACCACCATGACAATTGATGATCCACTCCGTTACAATGAAGACTAGAAATGATGAACCACTAGTGACAAGAATTTGAAAGATCTAGGATAAAGACATTTGACTGATGATAACTCATTCTTACGTCAAACTTTGAAATGAATTTGAGAATAACTCCGGGAAAACAAGAGTCAGGTAAGATCCTAGGAAAAGACTGGTGGGTTAGGGACCACTCAAGAGAAACACCGTTGAACGATTTAAAAGAGAGATTGCGTCGGTTGAATAAAATGGCTTAATGAGATAACAACCTCAAAATAGGTTGAACGGATCTTGAATGAAAAGACGAACCTCCTGAGATATCTTGAGCACTCCAGAACAAAAGAATAGCGAGAAGTGAAAGATTAAGAGGTGTACCGGCATGAGATAGCATTTGAACCGAGGAAAGGATATGATCGACAAAGCTTGAATTAAATCCTCCAGAGAAGAAATAGAACGAAGAATGGTGAACTTGAAGCTACGTTAGTATCTTCCTGAGAATCACCGGATAAGAACATTTATTGAAAAGAATGAAGAGACTTCCCATGAATAAAATGGATACTTGATTAAGAAATCCGAGTCCTTGAAGAAAAAGGGGTGGGTGGGCAGGAAAACAAAGGAAACTTGGGGATAGATGAAACGAACAATGTTGGGAAAACCGACAAGTGATCTTGCGGATGTTGAAAATGATCGGATCCACTTGAAGAGAAACATGCCGATTGAAAAGGATTGACATGACAATCTCGATTATCATGAAGGATTAGTATTCACATAGAAATATGAGAACACCGCTTAGGAAAGGTATGGAATCGACAGTTGACATTGAAGCAACTCGAATACCACAACTAAAAACAAAACAAAGATTGCAAAATAAGCCGAAAACAAACATATGATAGACCCCATATCGTATCATGTGTCTGTTGAAAACATATTCTAGGAGCTACTTGAATTCCCACTTATAAACTCCTAAAAATTTCTGGTTATGCAATCTGGTGTTGGGGATACAGGGGAAGCATAATATCTCACCCAAACTAACAATCCCTACATCCAGCTGTATCCATCCTTCAACACATAACCAAGAAACCTTCGGAAATCATGTACCACAACCTTCGAAAAGCATCCGTTATACAAGTTATGGAAATACTCCCGAACTCCCGCCCCATTACTAGGTGGCGTCGAGGTTATCTCACCAACAATGGCATAAAAGAGATTTTCGATGTCGGCGAACTCAGGTATTCTAGAACTGCAACGATAAAATTGTGACGACAACACCTCGGAGCTCAACTCCCTGGGACACTGCCACAACCCCTAAATGTCAGGAGGCACCAAGACAATGTTCTCGTCACAAGAATATCGGAAAGATTCCAAGATACCCGCGTGATCCTAAAAAAAATTCGTGAAATTTGAGGAGAGAAAAGTCAAAACTTCTACGTCAGGAGGCCTCACCAGAGCGACGAATGGACTGGGGAGTAAAAAGAATCCTACTCTCCAATATATATAATCATAAGACTCAAAACATTTTGTTCTAGACTCAACAACACCAGCGATTCGATCAAGCAGGGGGCTCCTAAGTCGGGGATGGCTCTGATTACGAACTTGTAACACCCACGATGCGGCTATATCTCCCACGTGTCGACGCACGACTTAGAGGCATAACCGCATGGTGGTTTAGTCGCAAGTGGGGTAATCTTCACACAATCCCATGTACTGAATAAGAAAGGGATAACGAGTTTGCTTACAATTGTCACTTCACACAAATAACAAGTTAAACATACATAATCCAGAATACAATCAAGGTCCGACTACAGAACAAAAATAAAAGAAGACAACCACAAATGCTAGATCCCCGATCGTCCCAACTGGGCTACACTACTGATCAACCGGAAAAGACACAACAATGATCAAGATCTTCATCGAGCTCCCACTTGAGCGCGGTTGCGTCTCCTGCACTGGTATCATCAGCACCTGCAACTATTTGGAAGTATCCGTGAGTCACGAGGACTCAGCAATCTCACACCCGTGAGGTCAAGACTATTTAAGCTTATGGGTAGGAAAAGGTAGTGAGGTGGAGCTACAGCAAGCACTAAGCATATATGGTGGCTGAGGGAGTCCTGGATTAGGGGGTCTCCGGACAGCCGGACTATATCCTTTGGCTGGATTGTTGGACTATGAAGATACAAGATTGAAGACTTCGTCACGTGTCCGGATGGGACTCTACTTGGCGTGGAAGGCAAGCTAGGCAATACGGATATGTATATCTCCTCCTTTTGTAACCGACCTTGTGTAACCCTAGCTCCCTCTGGTGTCTATATAAACCGGAGGGTTTTAGTCCGTAGGACAACATACAATCATATTATCAAGAATAATCAAGCAGGACGTAGGGTTTTACCTCCATCAAGAGGGCTCGAACCTGGGTAAAACATCGTGTCCTCTGCCTCCTCTTACCATCCACCTTAGACGCATAGTTCGGGACCCCCTACCCGAGATCCGCTGGTTTTGACACCGACATTGGTGCTTTCATTGAGAGTTCCTCTGTGTCGTCACTGTTAGGATTGATGGCTCCTTCGATCATCAATAGCGATGCAGTCCATGGCGAGACTTTTCTCCCCAGACAGATCTTTGTATTCGGCGGCTTCGCACTGCGGGCCAACTCGCTTGGCCATCTGGAGCAGATCGAGAGTTACGCCCCTGGCCATCAGGTCAGGCTTGGAAGCTTAAACTACACGTCCGATATCCATGGAGACTAGATCTTCGACGGATTCGAGCCCCTGCCTAGTGCGCCACACGGCCACGATGAGCATGATTTAGCTTTGCCATCGGACAGTGTCCAGGAGATCGCGCCGGCAACCGCTCCGACCCTCAATTCAGAGCCAGCTGCGCCTTCCATGGGCGGGTGGATAGACCCCGCCACGGAGGCTGCACTCTCATCGGCGATCGAGCCGAGTATCGACCTTACCCTTCACGAGAACCGTGATGCCACTCTGCCGGATCCTTCCCTGGCCACGGACTCCGAACCGCCTGCGCCCGTGCCTATAGAATCCGATTGGGCGCCGATCATGGAGTTTACCTCCGCGGATATCTTTCAGCACTCGCCCTTCGGCGACATACTAAACTCATTAAGGTCTCTCTCCTTGTCAGGAGAGTCCTGGCCGAACTATGTCCGGCAGGATTGGGGTGCGGATGACGAAGAAACTCGCCGCCCACCCACACCACCCACTTAGTTGCCACTGTCGACGATTTGACCGACACGCTCGACCCCGAATCCGAAGACATCGACGGTATGGATGACGATGCAGGAGACGAACAGGAACCACTGCCCACAAGGCACTGGACGCCCACGTCATCATATGATGTATACATGGTGGACATACCCAAAGAAAACGACGACGAGGAACGGAAGGATGCAACGAAAGGTTGTTCCCTCGAGAAGCAGTCAAAGCGGTGGCGTAAGCACCGCTCCAAATCTCGCCTCGGCAGAAATAGCGGTCACATAGATCCAGCGATAGAGCAGGGTGAACCATCGCCCGACCAGGGCAACACGGAGAATCAAACCGAACAACCCGACTCCGTCGAAGATAATAGTCCGGACGACATCACACCAGACAGACGCCCGGAGCAACAGAACGCCCATCAAAGGCTTGTTGCTACTACGAGGAGTCTGAAAAAGCAAAAGCAAAGGCTCAAGGCTGTGCAAGACACACTCAGAATCAGATGGAGTGAAGTACTCAACACTGTAGTGAAGTACGGCGGTAATCGCCACACCAAGAGCTACCTGAAGCGAAAGTTGCTACCTGAATTCGACGAGGAGGCCTTAGATCCCCCGCAATTAGAAAATAGAACAGCCATCCGGTCAGATAGACGACCTCGCGGCCAATATAGAGCGGCAAACGACGCCACACATAAGCCAGTACGCGATCCACGCGAGGGCTCGCATCAAAAGGACGGCGCCACTAGATCCATATACGGGCCACGCAAGCGCGCTCCAGTATGCAATACAACCCAACAAACGTCCGAACACCACGGTACACCCAAATACAAGGGCGCCGCACACCCCCTCTGTTTCACCGATGAGGTGTGCCGGGTTTCGGGTTCCGGCAGACCCTTGAGGTTCGAACACTGGGGTGCGCGCGGAGATCTCCCCCCTACCGATCTACGTCCGATCCTCTCATGCGAACTAAGATGAAAAATTATGAACAACACAAGGGACACGATGTTTATACTGGTTCGGGCCACCGTTGTGGTGTAATACCCTACTCCAGTGCGTGGTGTGGTGGATTGCCTCTGGGGCTGATGATGGACAGTACAAGGGAAGAACAGCCTCGCGAGAGGTGTTCTTGAGCTGGTGCGATGAACTGCTAGGGTGAGTTCAGTCGCCTCTCTCTGCTATGGTTCTACCAGATTTCCAGCCATCGTGGTCTCTCTGGGGGTGTCCCCCTACTTTGTGGTGGCTAGCTCTATTTATAGAGGCCCTGGGCCTCTCCCCAAATAATGAGCGGGAAGGGCGCCAACAATTGGCCATTTCGAAGGGGAACATCTAGTACAAGTTATCCTGACCAAAGGTGGTCTTCGGCTGCCAAAAGCACTGGCGATGACGCCGTCTTGGGCTCCACGGTGACCTCCGTCCTGCCGTCCGGCTGGTCTTGGTCTCGTTGCACCGGAATGGTAACCTTTGCCTGATGCCTTGGTCTGTGCTTGCCACCTTTGCACCAAAGGGGAAACAAGGACACTGCACAGGCTCGCGCCCGCCTGGTCTCGATCGTCATGGCTTGCATCATGGGATCCTCACGAGGTACCCTTGCCTTGATCTCTCCGCCTCCTCGCGAGCCTGCCTCTGAGGAAGCTTCATGTCGTCCGCCCCGCAAGGCTTGGCCCCTCGCGAAGGTCTTGAGCTTGAGCTGATGAAGATGGGCCGCGCTGGGCCCCCGCATGAGCCACGCCACAGGCCGCATGCAGGCAAGTCTGGAGACCCCCGTTCCCAGAACGCCGACAGTAGCCCCCGGGCCCAAGGCGCGCGCGGGCTTGGCTTAGCAGAGAAGCGAAGGGGCTAGCACGAAGCGCCGCGGGCCCTAACAGCCTGCGGCCTTGGGCGCCGCGTGGCGGTTGGTTGGGCGTGGGCGACTGCGCTTCCCCACTACGCCTCGGCAACTGCGTGACTTGACAAGTCCCTGCATGCAAAGATATGGGTCACGATTACCTGAGGTCATGATGCCCGGCGGTTGGCCTTCCCCGGCTATAAGTACGGGGCCGCGTGAGCTTCGCCGGTTCACTCCTTTCCGTCACTCCTCCTCTTCTTCTTCCTCATCCTTGCTTCCTCTTGCACCAATGGCACTGATCCGCCGGTTTTCGGCTGAGGAGAAGGGAAAGGCCCCCAGAGAGGGTCCTGACCCCCTCCCGCCGAAGAAGCAGCCAATCCTTCGTCACCGGGACGAAGGCGCGTGGCAGGTGGTGTCGAGGCCGTGGTACGAGCGGCCGCCGCCTGGGTTTCCACTGCCCTTGCACGCCCGCGTCGTAGGCCCCAGGTGGGAGGGCTCCGAGCAACACCGACAGCGTCGCCGCCGTCGCCGGCGAGTCACAGTGGTGTGCGTCGTCCCCCCTGGAGTCAACGCGGAGCGCTCCTCTCGCGAGCTTGTGCTTCACGCCGCCATGCCTCCAACTTCGTGGATCCGCCTTCCTCCCTCCTTCGCCTTCAAGATGCCACCGAGCGGGGCCCTGGAGCTCTGACTGCAGCACGCCGATTGTGGCACCCCTGCGACCGGAGCGGAGGTCGCGGTCGTCGCTCCGGGCAAGGTCTTCATGACCCGGGGCTGGGGTGAGATTGCCCGGGTCTGTCGCGCGGACGGTGCCTTGGTGATCTATCTTGAATACGACGACGCCTCCTAGATGTTCTTCAACATCTTTGATGCAGAAGGACGCCGACTGGAATGCCGCCCTAAGGGAAGCGGTAGTGGTGACGAACTGGCGAGGACCAGCCCCGCCCGTTGGTCCTCCTGCAGCTCCTCAGGCGGCAGCGGAGGGACTGCGGGCTTCGGTGGCTCCTCCGAACTGCTCGCGATCCCGGAGGCAAGCAACGACAGCTACGAGCCTCCGAGCTCGCGCCGCGCTCGGAGTGAGGCAGCTGCCTTGGGCCGCCGACGCCACTATTCTGGATGTGGTTGGCGCCGGCACTGGGCTGCTGTGACGCCCTCGATTCAATCGTACACTAATCATACACGCAAATGTGTACGATCAAGATCAAGGACTCACGGGAAGATATCACAACACACCTCTAGACACAAATTAAAATAATACAAACTTTATATTACAAGCTAGGGGCCTCGAGGGCTCGAATACATAAGCTTGAAAACATGGAAGTCAGCGGCAGCAACAATATCTGAGTACAGACATAAGTTATACAAGTTTGCCTTAAGAAGGCTAGCACAAAAGCATCTACGATCGAAAAGGCAAGGCCTCCTTCCTGGGAGCCTCCTAACTACTCCTGGTCGTCGCCGGTCTCCACGTAGTAGTAGGCATCGGCGGTGGCATCTGGCTCCTGGGCTCCGACATCTGGTTGCATCAACCGGAAAGAAGAAGAAGGGGGGAAAAGGGGGAGCAAAGCAACCGTGAGTACTCATCCAAAGTACTCGCAAGCAAGGATCTACACTACATATGCAACATTATCAAAGGAAGGTTGTATATGTGGACTGGGCTACAGAAATGCCAGAATAGAGAGAAGGCCTAGTCCTATCGAAGACTAGCATCTTCTGGAAACCACCATCTTGCAGCAACAGGAGGGAGTAGAGTAGCATAAAGTAAAGTAGTAGTAGTGTTATCAACCTCGGCCGGAGATCCTTTCTCGACTCCCTGCGAGAAAGCAATCCCAAAGCCATACTATCCAGTTATCATCACAATCCAATTCTCATCACCATCCAGTTCTCATCACAAGTATCCAGTTCTAGTTGTATCGATCGGGATACAACTCTAAGTGTCCGTTACCGTAGGACAGGCTATCGATAGATGTTTTCTTCCCTGCAGGGGCGCACCAACTTACCCACCACGATGGATTAACTCCGGCCGGACACACTTTCCTGGGTCATGCCCGGCCTCGGAAGATCAACACGTCGCAGACCTACCTAGGCACAACAGAGAGGTCAGCACGCCGGTCTAAATCCTATGGCGCAGGGGTCTGGGCCCATCGCCCTTTGCACACCTGCACGCTGCGAACGCGGCCGGAAGCAGAACTAGCCCCCTTAATACAAGAGCAGGCTTACGGTCCAATCCGGCGCGCGCCGCTCAGTCGCTGACGTCACGAAGGCTTCGGCTGATACCACGACGTCGAGTGCCCATAACTATCCCGCATAGATGGTTAGTGCGTATAGGCCAGAGGCCCCTCAGATCAAATATCCAAATCGTAGTGGATTAGGAACGCGCGGTAACGAGCAGAGACTCACGATCGATGTGACCCCGTCGCCCCATCTCGAGTACTTGCGGCAAGAGCTAAGAATGCCCGGCCACGCCTCGTAAGTATCTCGTGGGCACCTTCTAGGTCAACCCGACTCCACATCACTCGCTATTAAGCTCGCGTGGGTACCCCTCAGGGTCGACCCGTCTTTAGTAACATGGTTCAGTGTAAAGTCATAGTAACCATAGTAACTGTGTGTCTAACACCAAAGGGAAAACCCAAGGAATCACCCTCGATGACCTCGACCGTATAGCTACACTATGGAGATCTCATCAGGAGTGATGTAAGAGGTTCCACCCTCGGCACTCGATGGTAACTCTGCAGAGTCGTACAACTAGGGGGGGTGATGTGCGGTGTCGGGGCCTGGACGTCGATCACGTTGATCGAGTCATCGAACATAAAGCGGGGCAACTGGGAGAAGGTGGGGTCACTGATGGATCACTAACCATCCTATACTAAGCAGTTTAGGATAAGCAGGTAAGGTATGAAAGCAGGTAACAACAACAGGCTATGCATCAGAGTAGGATCATACAGAAAACAGTAGCAGTTCTAATGCAAGCATGAGAGGGAAAGAAATGGGCGATATCGGAATGCTCATGGGGGTTTGCTTGCCTGGTTGCTCTGGCAAGGAGGGGTCATCGTCGACGTAGTCGATCACAAGGGCAGCATCGGTCTCGGGGTCTACCAGAGAGAAGAGGGGGAAGAAACAGTAAATATAAAGCAAACATAGCACCACAAAGCATAATATGGAAATAAGATGTGACGGGTGTGACCTAACGCGGTAGGAGGTGATACCGGCGAAGGGGGGGGGGAAACATCCGGGAAAGTATCCCCGGTGTTTCTCGTTTTCGGACAGATGAACCGGAGGGGAAAAGTTGCGTGTACTCTATGCTAGGGATGCGTGGCGGACGAACGGGCTGCGTATCCGGGTCCGTCTCGTCGTTCTGAGCAACTTTCATGTACAAAGTTTTTCCATCCGAACTACGGTTTATTTTATAATGATTTTTCAAAGGTTAATTGAATTCTTGGGATTATTATATTTAGCTCAAACTGAATTGGCAAAGTTAATTTTGACTAATCAAAGGGCAGGTGTGGCCGACATGTCATAGGCTATTTACCTAAAAAATTAAACAAATCTAACTTATTTAAAAGGGCCTCATGTCATCTACTACTAGACTAACTTAACACTAATTAAACCTAGTAGTACTAATCTAAGCTAGGGCCGGCCACTAATGGGCATAGCCCAACCGGCCACACGCATGATGCACACATACACACACAGGAGTACACGGCCATGGCCAACTGTACGCACACACACTATGCAGAACACACACTCACCCACACATAGCTCTGTTTTCTGCTAACAAAAGATAGCATTTTATGATTTTCATACGAATTAATCCATGCATCAACTGGAATCGGTACAATGGAAACATTTGAGCCTTGAGAAGTCTACTACCTAATCATATTATTTTTACAAATACTAACAACTATTTAAACGCTGATTAGGGGCTCTTTAGGGGCTTAGTCAAAATAGAAATTGCAAACTAACTAGCAGCAGCTACAGTAGCAAGCAGTGCAGCGACGCAGTAGCAGGTACGCAGAGCAGCAAGCAGCGGCCAAGTAGTGAGAAGCAGCGCAACTAGCAGCGAGGGGCAGGGGCGCGGGGTTGCACGGGCGGACGTCCGTGCGCGAGGAGCAGGCGGGCGTAGCCATGGGCAGGAGCAGGCGGCAGTTGGAGGCGAGGCCAGGGGCGGCCATGGCGCTCGGGCGTCGATGGAACCGGCGAAGCTGGGCATGGCAAAGCCCGTGGAGGAGCGCGTTGGGTCCCTGGGCTTGTACGCCAGCTAAAGGCAGCCGGGCTGGACCAAATGGTTGCCGGCATGGGGCCGACGACAAGGTTAGCGGCGGAGGCGTTCAGCCAACGATGGCGGCAGGGCTACGGGCTACGAGAGACGGCGCTAAGGGAGGGAAGAAAAGCGGAAGCTCACCGTGGAGCTCAAGAAAGGCTCGTTGAGCGGTTTAGGAGCGCAGGAAGACAGGATCAATGGCGGGAGGCGCACGGCGGCCGACGGGGAAGAGAGCTCGGATCCATCGATGTGGGGGCGCCCGGCTTGAACTGGTGGTCGTAGTCGATGCAGAGGGGAGCTGCGGAGCTCGTGGACGCCTTCCCATGTCACGGTGTCGACGGAGAGCACGCCGGCGAGGTGGCCAGGGCAATGGCAACGCTCGGGCGAGGCAGAGAGGAAGATGGGGCGCGAGGGTGTGGGAGAGAGAGCGAGGGAGGGGCGCGTTAGGGTTAGCGGGGGGCGCCAGGGTCTTGTAGGGGGCGGTTCGCCGGCGGATGGTCGCCACGGTGCCGACCGGTGCCGTGGCGGGCATCGGTGGCAGCCACGGCTGCAGTGAACAGGGGAAGGGGGAAATAGGGGCGTGCTGGGCCGGCCTAGTGGCCAGTTGGGCCAAGGCCCAGGGGAGGAGGGGGGAAGGCTTTTCCTCTTAAAAAAACAAATTGTTTCTATTACTTGTCCCTGTTTTGCATCTAGTTGGGACATCAAATGATTTTTGCTTTGAACAAAACTTGGCACATAAATTTTAACACAATAACTTGAGATGGCACCAAAAAGTTTGGGGTCCAAAGGTGTTGTGTAACCATTTTTAGAAATAGAAAAGGCCAATTTAATTGCTATGGGACCACTAAACTGAAGGAAATATGCCCTAAAGACAACAATAAAGTTATTATTTATTTCCTTATATCATGATAAATGTTTATTATTCATGCTAGAATTGTATTAACCGGAAACATAATACATGTGTGAATACATAGACAAACAGAGTGTCACTAGTATGCCTCTACTTGACTAGCTCGTTAATGAAAGATGGTTATGTTTCCTAACCATGAACAAGGAGTTGTTATTTGATTAACGAGATCACATCATTAGGTGAATGATCAGATTGACATGACCCATTCCATTAGCTTAGCACCCGATCGTTTAGTATGTTGCTATTGCTTTCTTCATGACTTATACATGTTCCTATGACTATGAGATTATGCAACTCCCGTTTGCCGGAGGAACACTTTGTGTGCTACCAAATATCACAACATAAATGGGTGATTATAAAGGTGCTCTACAGGTGTCTCCAAAGGTACATGTTGGGTTGACGTATTTCGAGATTAGGATTTGTGACTCTGATTGTCGGAGAGGTATCTCCGGGCCCTCTCGGTAATGCACATCACATAAGCCTTGCAAGCATTGCAACTAATGAGTTAGTTGCGAGATGATGTATTACGAAACGAGTAAAGAGACTTGCCGGTAACGAGATTGAACTAGGTATTGAGATACCGACGATCGAATCTCGGGCAAGTAACATACCGATGACAAAGAGAACAACGTATATTGTTATGCGGTCTGACCGATAAAGATCTTCGTAGAATATGTAGGAGCCAATATGAGCATCCAGGTTCCGCTATTGGTTATTGAACGGAGGCGTGTCTCGGTCATGTCTACATTGTTCTCGAACCCGTAGGGTCCGCACGCTTAAGGTTTCGATGACAGTTATATTATGATTTTATGAGTTTTGATGTACCGAAGTTAGTTCGGAGTCCCGGATATGATCATGGACATGACGAGGAGTCTCGAAATGGTCGAGACATAAAGATTGATATATTGGACGGCTATATTCAGACACCGGAAGTGTTCCGGGTGATTTCGGAGAAAACCGGAGAGCGGGAGGGTTACCGGAACCCCCCCGGGAGAAGTAATGGGCCATATGGGCCTTAGTGGAGAGAGAGGGGCTGCCAGAGGTGGGCCGCGCGCCTCCTCCCCATGGTCCGAATTGGACTAGGAGAGGGGGGCGGCGCCCCCCTTTCCCTCTCCCTCCCCACTTCTTTCCCCCTCCTAGTAGGAGTCCTACTCCTACTAGGAGGAGGACTCCTCCTGGTGCGCCTATAGGGGCCGGCCAGCCTCCTCCCCTTGCTCCTTTATATACGGGGGCAGGGGGGCACCCCTAGACACACAAGTTGATCTTCATGATCGTTCCTTAGCCGTGTGCGGTGCCCCCCTCCACCATATTCCACCTCGGTCATATTGTAGCGGTGCTTAGGCGAAGCCCTGCGACAGTAGAACATCAAGATCGTCATCACACCGTCGTGCTGACGGAACTCCTCCCCGACGCTTTGCTGGATCGGAGCCCGGGGATCGTCATCGAGCTGAACGTGTGCTAGAACTCGGAGGTGCCGTAGTTTCGGTGCTTGATCGGTCGGGTCGTGGAGACGTACGACTACATCAACCAAACGCTTTCGTTGTTGATCTACAAGGGTACGTAGATCACACTCTCCCCTCTCGTTGCTATGCATCACCATGATCTTGCGTGTGTGTAGGAATTTTTTTGAAATTACTACGTTCCCCAACAGTGGCATCCGAGCCTAGGTTTTATATGTTGATGTTATATGCACGAGTAGAACACAACTGAGTTGTGGGTGATATAAGTCATACTGCTTACCAGCATGTCATACTTTGGTTCGGCAGTATTGTTGGACGAAGCGGCCCGGACCGACATTACGCGTACGCTTACGCGAGACCGGTTCTCCCGACGTGCTTTGCACATAGGTGGCTTGCGGGTGAAAGTTTCTCCAACTTTAGTTGAACCGAGTGTGGCTACGCCCGGTCCTTGCGAAGGTTAAAACAACACCAACTTGACAAACTATCATTGTGGTTTTGATGCGTAGGTAAGATTGGTTCTTGCTTAAGCCCGTAGCAGCCACGTAAAACTTGCAACAACAAAGTAGAGGACGTCTAACTTGTTTTTGCAGGGCATGTTGATTTGTGATATGGTCAAGACATGATGCTAAATTTTATTGTATGAGATGATCATGTTTTGTAACCGAGTTATCGGCAACTGGCAGGAGCCATATGGTTGTCGCTTTATTGTATGCAATGCAATCACGCTGTAATGCTTTACTTTATCACTAAGTGGTAGCGATAGTCGTGGAAGCATAAGTTTGGCGTGACGACAACGATGCTACGATGGGTATCAAGGTGTCGCGCCGGTGATGATGGTGATCACGACGGTGCTTCGATGGAGATCACAAGCACAAGATGATGATGGCCATATCATATCACTTATATTGATTGCATGTGATGTTTATCTTTTATGCATCTTATCTTGCTTTGATTGACGGTAGCATTATAAGATGATCTCTCACTAATTATCAAGAAGTGTTCTCCCTGTGTATGCACCGTTGCGAAAGTTCTTCGTGCTGAGACACCACGTGATGATCGGGTGTGATAGGCTCTACGTTCGAATACAACGGGTGCAAAACAGTTGCACACGCGGAATACTCAGGTTATACTTGACGAGCCAAGCATATACAGATATGGCCTCGGAACACGGAGACCGAAAGGTCGAGTGTGAATCATATAGTAGATATGATCAACATAGTGATGTTCACCAATGAAACTACTCCATCTCACGTGATGATCGGACATGGTTTAGTTGATTTGGATCACGTAAACACTTAGAGGATTAGAGGGATGTCTATCTAAGTGGGAGTTCTTTAAGTAAATTAATTGAACCTAAATTTATCATGAAACTTAGTACCTGATAGTATCTTCCTTGTTTATGCTTGATTGTAGATAGATGGCTCGTGCTGTTGTTCTGTTGAATTTTAATGCGTTCCTTGAGAAAGCAAAGTTGAAAGATGATGGTAGCAATTACACGGACTGGGTCCGTAACTTGAGGATTATCCTCATTGCTGCACAGAAGAATTACGTCCTGGAAGCACCGCTGGGTGCCAGGCCTGCTGCTGGAGCAACACCAGATGTTATGAACGTCTGGCAGAGCAAAGCTGATGACTACTCGATAGTTCAGTGTGCCATGCTTTACGGCTTAGAATCGGGACTTCAACGACATTTTGAACGTCATGGAGCATATGAGATGTTCCAGGAGTTGAAGTTAATATTTCAAGCAAATGCCCGGATTGAGAGATATGAAGTCTCCAATAAGTTCTATAGCTGCAAGATGGAGGAGAACAGTTCTGTCAGTGAGCATATACTCAAAATGTCTGGGTATAATAATCACTTGATTCAATTGGGAGTTAATCTTCCAGATGATTGCGTCATCGACAGAATTCTCCAATCACTGCCACCAACCTACAAGAGCTTCGTGATGAACTATAATATGCAAGGGATGAATAAGACTATTCCTAAGCTCTTCGCAATGCTGAAAGCTGCGGAGGTAGAAATCAAGAAGGAGCATCAAGTGTTGATGGTCAACAAGACCACTAGTTTCAAGAAAAAAGGCAAAGGGAAGAAGAAGGGGAACTTCAAAAAGAACGGCAAGCAAGTTGCTACTCAAGAGAAGAAACCCAAACCTGGACCTAAGCCTGAAACTGAGTGCTTCTACTGCAAGCAGACTGGTCACTGGAAGCGGAACTGCCCCAAGTATTTGGCGGATAAGAAGGATGGCAAGGTGAACAAAGGTATATGTGATATACATGTTATTGATGTGTACCTTACTAATGCTCGCTGTAGCACCTGGGTATTTGATACTGGTTCTGTTGCTAATATTTACAACTCGAAACAGGGACTACGGATTAAGCGAAGATTGGCTAAGGACGAGGTGACGATGCGCGTGGGAAACGGTTCCAAAGTCGATGTGATCGCAGTCGGCACGCTACCTCTACATCTACCTTCGGGATTAATATTAGACCTAAATAATTGTTATTTGGTGCCAGTGTTAAGCATGAACATTATATCTGGATCTTGTTTGATGCGAGACGGTTATTCATTTAAATCTGAGAATAATGGTTGTTCTATTTATATGAGTAATACCTTTTATGGTCATGCACCCTTAAAGAGTGGTCTATTTTTGATGAATCTCGATAGTAGTGACACACATATTCATAGTGTTGAAGCCAAAAGATGCAGAGTTAATAATAATAGTGCAACTTATTTGTGGCACTGCCGTTTAGGTCATATCGGTGTAAAGCGCATGAAGAAACTCCATACTGATGGACTTTTGGAACCACTTGATTATGAATCACTTGGTACTTGCGAACCGTGCCTCATGGGCAAGATGACTAAAACACCGTTCTCCGGTACTATGGAGAGAGCAACAGATTTGTTGGAAATCATACATACAGATGTATGTGGTCCAATGAATATTGAGGCTCGTGGCGGATATCGTTACTTTCTCACCTTCACAGATGACTTAAGCAGATATGGGTATATCTACTTAATGAAACACAAGTCTGAAACATTTGAAAAGTTCAAAGAATTTCAGAGTGAAGTAGAAAATCATCGTAACAAGAAAATAAAATTCCTACGATCTGATCATGGAGGAGAATATTTGAGTTACGAGTTTGGTGTACATTTGAAAAATTGTGGAATAGTTTCGCAACTCACGGCACCCGGAACACCACAGCATAATGGTGTGTCCGAACGTCGTAATCGTACTTTACTAGATATGGTGCGATCTATGATGTCTCTTACTGATTTACCGCTATCATTTTGGGGATACGCTCTAGAGACGGCCACATTCACGTTAAATAGGGCACCATCAAAATCCGTTGAGACGACGCCTTATGAACTGTGGTTTGGCAAGAAACCAAAGTTGTAGTTTCTGAAAGTTTGGGGCTGCGATGATTATGTGAAAAAGTTTCAACCTGATAAGCTCGAACCCAAATCGGAGAAATGTGTCTTCATAGGATATCCAAAGGAAACTATTGGATACACCTTCTATCACAGATCCGAAGGCAAGACTTTTGTTGCTAAGTTCGGAAACTTTCTAGAGAAGGAGTTTATCTCGAAAGAAGTGAGTGGGAGGAAAGTAGAACTTGACATGGTAACTATACCTGCTCCCTTATTGGAAAGAGTGCATCACAGAAAACTGTTTCTGTGACACCTACGCCAGTTAGTGAGGAAGCTAATGATGATGATCATGAAACTTCAGAACAAGATACTACTGAACCTCGTAGATCAACCAGAGTGAGATCCGCGCCAGAGTGGTACGGTAATACTGTTCTGGAAGTCATGCTACTAGATCATGATGAACCTACGAACTATGAGGAAGCGATGGTGAGCCCAGATTCCGCAAAATGGCTTGAAGCCATGAAATCTGAGATGGGATCCATGTATGAGAACAAAGTATGGACTTTGGTTGACTTGCCTGATGATCGGCAAGCAATTGAGAATAAATGGATCTTCAAGAAGACTGGCGCTGACGGTAATATTACTGTCTACAAAGCTCGACTTGTCGCAAAAGGTTTTCGGAAAGTTCAAGGGATTGACTATGATGAGACCTTCTCACCCGTAGTGATGCTTAAGTCTGTCCGAATCATGTTAGCAATTGCCGCATTTTATGATTATGAAATTTGGCAGATGGATGTCAAAACTGCATTCCTGAATGGATTTCTGGAAGAAGAGTTGTATATGATGCAACCAGAAGGTTTTGTTGATCCAAAGGGAGCTAACAAAGTGTGCAAGCTCCAGCGATCCATTTATGGACTGGTGCAAGCCTCTCGGAGTTGGAATAAACGCTTTGATAGTGTGATCAAAGCATTTGGTTTTATACAGACTTTTGGAGAAGTCTGTATTTACAAGAAAGTGAGTGGGAGCTCTGTAGCATTTCTGATATTATATGTGGATGACATATTACTAATTGGAAATGATATAGAATTTCTGGATAGCATAAAGGGATACTTGAATAAGAGTTTTTCAATGAAAGACCTTGGTGAAGCTGCTTACATATTAGGCATTAAGATCTATAGAGATAGATCAAGACGCTTAATTGGACTTTCACAAAGCACATACCTTGACAAAGTTTTGAAGAAGTTCAAAATGGATCAAGCAAAGAAAGGGTTCTTGCCTATGTTACAAGGTGTGAAGTTGAGTAAGACTCAATACCCGACCACTGCAGAAGATAGAGAGAATATGAAAGATGTTCCCTATGCTTCAGCCATAGGCTCTATCATGTATGCAATGCTGTGTACCAGACCTGATGTGTGCCTTGCTATAAGTCTAGTAGGGAGGTACCAAAGTAATCCAGGAGTGGATCACTGGACAGCGGTCAAGAACATCCTGAAATACCTGAAAAGGACTAAGGATCTGTTTCTCATATATGGAGGTGACAAAGAGCTTATCGTAAAAGGTTTCGTTGATGCAAGCTTTGACACTGATCCGGACGATTCTAAATCGCAAACCGGATACGTGTTTACATTAAACGGTGGAGCTGTCAGTTGGTGCAGTTCTAAACAAAGCGTTGTAGTAGGATCTACATGTGAAGCGGAGTACATAGCTGCTTCGGAAGCAGCAAATGAAGGAGTCTGGATGAAGGAGTTCATATCCGATCTAGGTGTCATACCTAGTGCATCGGGTCCAATGAAAATCTTTTGTGACAATACTGGTGCAATTGCCTTGGCAAAGGAATCCAGATTTCACAAGAGAACCAAGCACATCAAAAGACGCTTCAATTCAATCCGGGATCTAGTCCAGGTGGGAGACATAGAGATTTGCAAGATACATACGGATCTGAATGTTGCAGACCCGTTCACTAAGCCTCTTCCACGAGCAAAACATGATCATCACCAAGGCTCCATGGGTGTTAGAATCATTACTGTGTAATCTAGATTATTGACTCTAGTGCAAGTGGGAGACTGAAGGAAATATGCCCTAGAGGCAATAATAAAGTTATTATTTATTTCCTTATATCATGATAAATGTTTATTATTCATGCTAGAATTGTATTAACCGGAAACATAATACATGTGTGAATACATAGACAAACAGAGTGTCACTAGTATGCCTCTACTTGACTAGCTCGTTAATGAAAGATGGTTATGTTTCCTAACCATGAACAAGGAGTTGTTATTTGATTAACGAGATCACATCATTAGGTGAATGATCTGATTGACATGACCCATTCCATTAGCTTAGCACCCGATTGTTTAGTATGTTGCTATTGCTGTCTTCATGACTTATACATGTTCCTATGACTATGAGATTATGCAACTCCCGTTTGCCGGAGGAACACTTTGTGTGCTACCAAACGTCACAACGTAAATGGGTGATTATAAAGGTGCTCTACAGGTGTCTCCAAAGGTACATGTTGGGTTGGCGTATTTCGAGATTAGGATTTGTCACTCCGATTGTCGGAGAGGTATCTCTGGGCCCTCTCGGTAATGCACATCACATAAGCCTTGCAAGCATTGCAACTAATGAGTTAGTTGCGAGATGATGTATTACGAAATGAGTAAAGAGACTTGCCGGTAACGAGATTGAACTAGGTATTGAGATACCGACGATCGAATCTCGAGCAAGTAACATACCGATGACAAAGGGAACAACGTATGTTGTTATGCGGTCTGACCGATAAAGATCTTCATAGAATATGTAGGAGCCAATATGAGCATCCAGGTTCCGCTATTGGTTATTGACCGGAGACGTGTCTCGGTCATGTCTACATTGTTCTCGAACCCGTAGGGTCCGCACGCTTAAGGTTTCGATGACAGTTATATTATGAGTTTATGAGTTTTGATGTACCGAAGTTAGTTCGTAGTCCCGGATGTGATCACGGACATGACGAGGAGTCTCGAAATGGTCGAGACATAAAGATTGATATATTGGACGGCTATATTCGGACACCGGAAGTGTTCCGGGTGATTTCGGAGAAAATCGGAGAGCCGGAGGGTTACCGGAACCCCCAGAGAAGTAATGGGCCATATGGGCCTTAGTGGAGAGAGAGAGGGGCTGCCAGAGGTGGGCCGCGCGCCTCCTCCCCCCTGGTCCGAATTGGACTAGGAGAAGGGGGGGGGCGCCCCCCTTCCCTCTCCCTCCCCACTTCTTCCCCCCTCCTAGTAGGAGTCCTACTCCTACTAGGAGGAGGACTCCTCCTGGCGCGCCTATAGGGGCCGGCCGGCCTCCTTCCCTTGCTCCTTTATATACGGGGGCAGGGGGGCACCCCTAGACACACAAGTTGATCTTCATGATCGTTCCTTAGCCGTGTGCGGTGCCCCCCTCCACCATATTCCACCTCGGTCATATTGTAGCGGTGCTTAGGCGAAGCCCTGCGACGGTAGAACATCAAGATCGTCACCACACCGTCGTGCTGACGGAACTCCTCCCCGACGCTTTGCTGGATCGGAGCCCGGGGATCATCATCGAGCTGAACGTGTGCTAGAACTCGGAGGTGCAGTAGTTTCGGTGCTTGATCGGTCGGGCCGTGGAGACGTACGACTACATCAACCAAACGCTTCCGTTGTTGATCTACAAGGGTACGTAGATCACACTCTCCCCTCTCGTTGCTATGCATCACCATGATCTTGCGTGTGCGTAGGAATTTTTTTGAAATTACTACGTTCCCCAACATAAACAATTTTCTAGGGGCACTTTGGGAATCCAAAAGAGGTTGGTTCCAACATGCAAAATACCAGGGATTATTTGGCACACTTTGAACATTTTAGTTTTCATGTTTGGCAAATTTGAATTTTTGACTTTGAATTTGAGTTTGAACATGAACAGTGATTTGGATCAAGTGAGGATTAGCAATAGTAATGTGATGACATGGCACCATTAGCAGAGGTTTACTATAGCTTAATTATCCGGACGTCACAATTCTCCTCCACTACAAGAAATCTCGTCCTGAGATTTAAGTGGGGAAGTAAAGAGTAACTTCAGGAGAACTGACCCTTATAGGGTTAATTATCTGGTGAACAATTCAGGGAAAGAGGCAGAAGTACCTCTCGAGTTGAAACTCAATAAAACATCGAGAGCAAAGTATGAAGGTACAATAGGAAGTTTCAAGCGGATGGACAAACGATTGATACCTGAACAGAGTGTGAGAAAGGGGTTTAGAGCATCGGGAATAGATCATTTCTCGGAAGGTGGCTCGTGACAAGATATGAAGCCAAGTGTAAAGAATATTTCAGCATCAAGGTTGTACAGGAGAGTCAGGTTTCGATCTTGTGGAACCGTGGGTTATGGGCCCACCATGTGGGTTAAAAGTAGAAAGGGGCCAATTGCAAGGCATGTTAGATGATAGACTGCCAGTTATGTTGTCAACAACGTTGGTACCAAGGGCGAGAGACGGAGAGAACTATTTTCCTGCTCGTTGAACGAGGCAGACCAATAGGCAAAGTTCTCGTCCATCGGTGGTTACCGGAATGTCAACAGCAATAATAACAAGGTCTTACTGACAAATTGTACACCGAGGTGTTTTCATAAGCAGGGAACTATTACCACTTAGATCTCATAAACCACGAGAAAGGTTAAAGAAAACAATGGAAAAGAAAAGGTGATCATTAGATTAATCAGAACATTGGAAAGGAAAATGTGTTTACACACAAGAATTGGGAGTATATCCTTCCCAAGGAGAAGCGGAGCAAGGTATACATGATATTACAGCAAGTTCAAAAAGCCTTTAGATAAAAGGGGCGAGGGAAGAATCATGATATTACCCACACAACGGTGTTTGGATAATAGATCAAGAAACATTCGACAATGTGCTTCCAATGTTCCTGTTGATATTCGGAATACCTCAGTCATGCTTCGAGGTAGCATTAACATGGTGTTACAAGTAGGGGATGGAGTTGAAGATCACAAGAAGTACTCAAGGAACAATTGCAGGAATAGCAAGGAGTCCAAGGTATAACCAAGACATGATCAAACATGTGTTGGAAAGACGACAAGGGGGGTTGTCGACAAGGTATAACTCAAATCATCGAAGGTCAAGGATGGTATTTCTCATCACGAATTCGATTGATATGCTGGAAGAGCTCAGAATGTTGACGAGCACGACACAATTTTCGAGAGATTTCAGGAAGATGTAATCGATCGGCAATGACATCAAGTCAAAGGAATGATGAAGCGAAAGCTTATTGGAACCACGGGTATGACACATACTCGAAATCAAGCTTGTTGTTCAAGGCAAAATGATATGACGAGGAAGATCGACGTAGGCTTAGCTCATCATCGAAAAATGTGCTCCGGGAAGAGGGACCAGGTAGCATGGTTAAAATTTAGCACGATAATGATATAGCCGATAAGGCTAGGAATGACTTAAATGATTATTAAACTCGTAAGCAATGAAAATTACTTAAGAGTTATTGAATCAAAGTGCGGAATCGATTCACTTATCGATGTACTCAAGTGACTAATAACTCAGAACCCGGGGGAAATCTAGAAACGGTGAAAAGCAATACAAGATGAAGACTCATAGGAAGCAACACCGTTCTTTGTTATTCTCGAGATACCAAAGGATAATACTCGAAGAAGGATCAAAATAGAGGTTGTGGAGAGGTATTGATCTGCAGAAGACAAGTACTTTAACTTGTCTAAGAGTTGGAAACAAAGAAGAACAATATGGTCGAAACCATGATTTCAAAAGACTCGATCCCAGATATAAGATGAACTTATACCAAGGAGATAATTAATTTTAAAGAGAAGCTTCCATGATAAGATCTACATCGTGCCCATGGGCATGAACACAAAGTTCAAGGTCGACTCCCACTTCTCCAATGCATGACCTTTCATTCACTGCTCTGTTAAAATTATTTGAAAGTGAAGAACTACCATGTGAATTACCAGAGGAGTATGGTCCGTGAAAACTATCGGGTTCACACGGATTAGGGAAGACATAGGTTCAACCCATCAGGGCATCTTAGGGACATATACCACAATCTTCAAGAGTAAATAACACTAGCTCAAAAGCAGAGCATGGTTGACAAAAGGAGAGGATACAATTTACCAAAGGCATTATGTATCTGGGAAAAAAACTTCATGAGGTTCGTTGAATATGAAGGACACTGTCGGAGATAATCCAATAATGGATCCGGCGATCCACAACGGAGCTGATGTGGGTATCGGTACTCAATCAGAGGAAGAAAGAATGCAAGGGCTTCGGATTATAGAACATCTGAATAATTTGTTGCTTAGATAACAAAGGAATTATGATTTCCAATACAAAAGATCAGAAGCATATGCTCTGATCAAGGATGGATAAAGTTGAATAGACCAGGGGCACAATCGACGGCAATTAGATTGGTCGAGAACCAGCTCATGTTCAAAATGATGCCTAAGTCGGAAGGATGAATTCTAGGATTCAACTGATGATTGTGTGCATTCACACACATGTTGAATGAATAGGATAAGGACGACAATCGCAAAGGATTTTAAGGAGTATTGATGGACATATGGAATTAACCATAATGCAAGTAGGTAAAGAAGAACAAGAGCAATAGGCTACTAAGGACTTTCGGAAGATCAGATAGTATTTCCAAGTGTTTTGGAAAGCATATGAACAACTGGGGATGAACGGACCCCGATTAAGTGAATTATCTGTAGTGCAAAAGGAAGCCACAAAGAAGAAGGCACAAAGGATTCTCGGAACAACGGAGAGTACTAGGGGCATCTTGTAATAACAGGAGCAACTGAGTATGAAGGTACAAGCGGCAGGGATGTTACTTACGGGGATTATCGATGGTCAGGAGCTGCAAGGCAGTGGGCACAGGGTCTCGAGAAACATCGAGTAGTATCTGTAGAATCTTCTGGTGAAGCAAGCGATCATCGGTAATGTCGGGGCTCTCCGGGAGGAAGTGGGTACGAGAACCTAATGTCAGAGTTAGTAAAATGTTTAACCCGAATAAACGAGAGATCAGAGTACCAGAGTATAGACGAGGAATAAAAGGTCCTAATACCACCCAATGGCGACGTGGGCCCGTAAGACACACAACCATGTTAGTAAAAGTTTTTGTAGTGACTAGACTCGAATTCGGCCAAGGAGTTGGAAAGGGGGCTACCTACAGGCAGTCGGCTCTGATACCAACTTGTGACGCCCTCGATTCAATCGTACACTAATCATACACGCAAATGTGTACGATCAAGATCAAGGACTCACGGGAAGATATCACAACACAACTCTAGACACAAATTAAAATAATACAAGCTTTATATTACAAGCCAGGGGCCTCGAGGGCTCAAATACATAAGCTTGAAAACACGGAAGTCAGTGGAAGCAACAATATCTGAGTACAGACATAAGTTAGACAAGTTTGCCTTAAGAAGGCTAGCACAAAAGCATCTACAATCGAAAAGGCAAGGCCTCCTGCCTGGGAGCCTCCTAACTACTCCTGGTCGTCGCCGGTCTCCACGTAGTAGTAGGTATCGGCGGTGGCATCTGGCTCCTGGGCTCCGACATCTGGTTGCATCAACCGGAAAGAAGAAGAAAGGGGGAAAAGGGGGAGCAAAGCAACTGTGAGTACTCATCCAAAGTACTTGCAAGCAAGGATCTACACTACATATGCAACATTATCAAAGGAAGGTTGTACATGTGGACTGGGCTACAGAAATGCCAGAATAGAGAGAAGGCTTAGTCCTATCGAAGACTAGCATCTTCTGGAAACCACCATCTTGCAGCAACAGGAGGGAGTAGAGTAGCATAAAGTAAAGTAGTAGTAGTGTTATCAACCTCGGCCGGAGATCCTTTCTCGCCTCCCTGCGAGAAAGCAATCCCAAAGCCATACTATCCAGTTATCATCACAATCCAATTCTCATCACCATCCAGTTCTCATCACAAGTATCCAGTTCTAGTTGTATCGATCGGGATACAACTCCAAGTGTCCGTTACCGTAGGACAGACTATCGATAGATGTTTTCTTCCCTGCAGGGGTGCACCAACTTACCCACCACGCTCGATTAACTCCGGCCGGACACACTTTCCTGGGTCATGCCCGGCCTCGGAAGATCAACACGTCGCAGCCCTACCTAGGCACAACAGAGAGGTCAGCACGCCGGTCTAAATCCTATGGCGCAGGGGTCTGGGCCCATCGCCCTTTGCACATTAGCATGTTGTGAACGTGGTCGGAAGCAGAACTAGCCCCCTTAATACAAGAGCAGGCTTACGGTCCAATCTGGCGCGCGCCACTCAGTCGCTGACGTCACGAAGGCTTCGGCTGATACCACGACGTCGAGTGCCCATAACTGTCCCCGCGTAGATGGTTAGTGCATATAGGCCAGAGGCCCCTCAGATCAAATATCCAAATCGTAGTGGATTAGGAACGCGCGGTAACAAGCAGAGACTCACGATCGATGTGACCCCGTCGCCCCGTCTCGAGTACTTGCGGCAAGGGCTAAGAATGCCCGGCCAGGCCTCGTAAGTATCTCGTGGGCACCTTCCAGGTCAACCCGACTCCACATCACTCACTGTTAAGCTCGCGCGGGTACCCCTCAGGGTCGACCCGTCTTTAGTAACATGGTTCAGTGTAAAGTCATAGTAACCATAGTAACTGTGTGTCTAACACCAAAGGGAAAACCCAAGGAATCACCCCCGGTGAATTCCACTTGATGTTGTCATCAAGGTTAACGTAAGAGGATCCACCCTCAAGGTTCACGTTTGATGGGTTGCATGACAGAGCCGTAACGGAAGTGGTTAAGGAGGAAATCACCCTCGATGACCTCGACCGTATAGCTACACTACGGAGATCTCATCAGGAGTGATGTAAGAGGTTCCACCCTCGGCACTCGATGGTAACTCTACAGAGTCGTACAATTAGGGGGGTGATGTGCGGTTTCGGGGCCTGGATGTCGATCACGTTGATCGAGTCATCGAACATAAAGCGGGGCAACTAGGACAAGGTGGGGTCACTGATGGATCACTAACCATCCTATACTAAGCAGTTTAGGATAAGAAGGTAAGGTATGAAAGCAGGTAACAACCACAGGCTATGCATCAGAGTAGGATCATACAGAAAACAGTAGCAGTTCTAATGCAAGCATGAGAGGGAAAGAAATGGGCGATATCGGAATGCTCAACGGGGGTTTGCTTGCCTGGTTGCTCTGGCAAGGAGGGGTCGTCGTCGACGTAGTCGATCACAAGGGAAGCATCCGTCTCGGGGTCTACCGGAGAGAAGAGGGGGAAGAAACAGTAAATATAAAGCAAACATAGCACCACAAATCATAACATGGCAATAAGATGTGCCGGGTGTGACCTAACGCGGTAGGAGGTCATACAGGCGAAGGGGGGGAAAACATCCGGGAAAGTATCCTCGGTGTTTTGTGTTTTTGGACAGATGAACCGGAGGGGAAAAGTTGCATGTACGCTATGCTAGGGATGCGTGGTGGACGAACGGGCTGCGTATCCGGGTCCGTCTCGTCGTTCTGAGAAACTTTCATGTACAAAGTTTTTCCATCCGAACTACGGTTTATTTTATAATGATTTTTCAAAGCTTAATTGAATTCTTGGGATTATTATATTTAGCTTAAACCGAATTGGCTAAGTTAATTTTGACTAGTCAAAGGGCAGGTGTGGCCCACATGTCATAGACTATTTACCTAAACAATTAAACAAATCTAACTTATTTAAAAGGGCCTGCATGTCATCTACTACTAGACTAACTTAACACTAATTAAACCTAGTAGTACTAATCTAAGCTAGGGCCGGCCACTAATGGGCATAGCCCAACCGGCCACATGCATGATGCACACATACACACACAGGAGCACACGGCCATGGCCAACTGTAGGCACACACACTATGCAGAACACACACTCACCCACACATAGCTCTGTTTTCTGCTAACAAAAGATAGCATTTTACGATTTTCATACGAATTAATCCATGCATCAACTGGAATCGGTACAATGGAAACATTTGAGCCTTGACAAGTCTACTACCTAATCATATTATTTTTACAAATATTAACAACTATTTAAACGCTGATTAGGGGCTGTTTAGGGGCTTAGTCAACATAGAAATTGCAAAGCTAACTAGCAGCAGCTACAGTAGCAAGTAGTGCAGCGACGCAGTAGCAGGTACGCAGAGCAGCAAACAACGGCCAAGTAGTGAGCAGCAGCGCAACTAGCAGCGAGGGGCAGGGGCGCGGGGCTGCATGGGCGGACGGCCGCGCGCGAGGAGCAGGCGGGCGTAGCCATGGGCAGGAGCGGGCGGCAGTTGGAGGCGAGGCCAGGGGCGGCCATGGCGCTCGAGCGTCGATGGAACCGGTGAAGCTGGGCATGGCAAAGCCCGTGGAGGAGCGCGTTGGGTCCCTGGACTTGTAAGCCAGCTAAAGGCAATGGGGCTGGACCAAATGGTCGCCGGCATGGGGCCGACGACGAGGTTAGCGGCGGAGGCGTTCGACCAACGATGGCGGCAGGGCTACGGGCTACGAGAGACGGCGCTAAGGGAGGGAAGAGAAGCGGAAGCTCACCGTGGAGCTCAAGAAAGGCTCGTTGAGCGGTTTAGGAGCGCAGGGAGACGGGATCGATGGCGGGAGGCGCACGGCGGCCGACGGGGAAGAGAGCTCGGATCCAGCGATGTGGGGGCACCCGGCTTGAACTGGTGGTCGTAGTCGATGCAGAGGGGAGCTGCGGAGCTCATGGACGCCTTCCCATGTCGCGGTGTTGACGGAGAGCACGTCGGCGAGGTGGCCAGGGCAATGGCAGCGCTCGGGCGAGGCAGAGAGGAAGATGGGGCGCGAGGGTGTGGGAGGGAGAGTGAGGGAGGGGCGCGTTAGGGTTAGCGGGGGCGCCAGGGTCTTGAAGGGGGTGGTTCGCCGGTGGATGGTCGCCACGGCACCGACCGGTGCCGTGGCGGGCATCGGTGGCAGCCACGGCTGCAGTGAATAGGGGAAGGGGGAAATAGGGGCGTGCTGGGCCGGCCTAGTGGCCAGTTGGGCCAAGGCCCAGGGGAGGAGGGGGAAGGCTTTTCCTCTTAAAAAAACAAATTGTTTCTATTACCTTTCCCTGTTTTGCATCTAGTTGGGACATCATATGATTTTTGCTTTGAACAAAACTTGGCACATAAATTTTAACACAATAACTTGAGATGGCACCAAAAAGTTTGGGGTCCAAGGAGTTGTGTAACCATTTTTAGAAATAGAAAAGGCCAATTTAATTGTTGTGGGACCACTAAACAATTTTCTAGGGGCACTTTGGGAATCCAAAAGAGGTTGGTTCCAACATGAAAAATACCAGGGATTATTTGCCACACTTTGAACATTTTAGTTTTCATGTTTGGCAAATTTGAATTTTTGACTTTGAATTTGAGTTTGAACATGAACAGTGATTTGGATCAAGTGAGGATTAGCAATAGTAATGTGATGACATGGCACCATTAGCAGAGGTTTACTGTAGCTCAATTATCCGGACGTCACAGCGGCCCACTGTTGATGATGGCGTCGCCTGGGGAGGTGCTAGCAAGTAGCGTTCCTTAGGGTTAGCACCTTTTGTTCCCTGCAAGGAATTAAAGCAACACCCCGTGGGGGTATGTAAGGCGTCTGCCGTGCTTTTGTAATTACTATATCCTTAATATGAATTAGCATGAGGTGTCCGTTCTGTTCCGGCTAAGCTCCCCCTTTCTATCCTCACGAGGACTTGGCGCTCTACGCTGACAGGTCCCAGTCCCCAGGCAAGCTTCAGCCGTCGCTGGTATGCCAGGTTGTGATGCCGTGGTCAAGGCCAGGAGGTGAGTGGCCCGAGGTCCGGTAAGAGCCCCCGAGTCGCGATGCTCGGGAGGTCCCCTTTAGCGCTCAAGCAATCCTTGCTGGGCGAGAAAGGAAGGTCGCGTCGCCGTGACAGAGTTGCACTGGGCGGGGATTTAGCGCTGCGTTGGTCTAGCTTTTGTGACGGCGCGACTTATCTTGTGTGTCTGACGTAGTTCCTCGGAGAGACGCCTGGCCCAAGAGGCGATGGTCGAGGTGCTGCTGGGCTAGGCCCTCGCGAGCTTCTTCCCACTCCCCCGCACTTTCCTTAACGCTCTACGTCCTCAGGTCCCGGCCCTCGAGCGAGCTCAGCCGCTGCTGGTATGACAGGTCGCGACGCCGTGGGTCAAGGCCAGGGGGTGAGGGCTGGAGAGCCAGTAGGAGCCCATGAGTCGCGATGCTCAGGTACCCCCCTTTTAACATGCAAGCGGTCCGTGCCGAAGAGAGGGAGAGAGAGCTCATGATGCCCCCAACGTTTCTCCTGGAGTAGGTCCTGCACACCAATCATGAGGAGAAACAAGGCCTGTCGTTACGGTCGCCAGCCAACCTATGGTCACTCCGAGGGAGCGGTCAGGGCACTAAGGGCCTGGTGAGGTGGCGCCGTGCGGGGCTGCCGCGGCCAGAGCTCGACCACTCAGGTTTATCAACGTTGTAGGGACGGACCCGTGCGCACGTGCCATGCCAGAGCGAGCGGCTCTTCAAATAGGCGTCGATCGAGTAGGTGCTTAGGTCAGGTATGTTAAGCACATAGGAGGAAATCCAATTTCAAGCAAGCGCAAGTAAAAGCAACCGCTGTTGGGTCAGGCCCGAGCGGCGTGGGGATGATGCAGCCAGAGGGGCGCCCCCAACAGGGTAAGTAAAGAGCATAACCAAAATGGATAGATGCCGCGGGGACGGACCCACGCGGCCTGGGAATGGTGCAGCCCTGTGGGCGCTCCCAGCTGAAAGTAGAACTCTGAAAGATGTCACCTGGTGCTGTTGAACACGAAGTGATGCTGAGGAAGTGAGCGATGCGCGGTGAAGACGTCGGCCCTCATGAGCCCCCAGGCCCAGGGGCCTCGGGAGGCTCCGGTGGCACGTGCAGGTCTTCGGGGATCATCGCCACCTCCGCCAATACCGCGTGATGGCTGACCTGCTGAGCCTCCAGAATGCTCCTCAACAGGCGCTGATGTGCGGCAACCGCGCTCGGCAGGCCGAAGGGCATGCGAACGTAGCTGCGGGGTGGTCCCACGCAGCGCCCTATGGCTGAAGGCCATAGGCGCTCCTGGGACGCAGCTCGGTTGAGCCCTGGTACGTCGACGCAGATGCACAGTCCTCCATTCTCGCCTTGATGCGGGGCCACGGCAGGTAAGCGGCGGCTGCCGCGCATGACTCTGGACTCTTGTAGCTCTTGGGTTTTCCTTGCGATGAACTCCTGAGGGTTTTGTCTCCTTTGACTTGTACCTTTCTGAGGGAAGTGTGCCTGAAAGCACCCCTCCAAGTGGTGCCCGAGCACCTCCCTCGCGACCTTGGCAAGGTCGGTAGCTCTCCAAGAGAGAGCCCCCGAGCCCTGCCTAAGGAGGGCGCCGGGCACACCTTCCTATGCACGAGAGGGCGGCGCTCCCTGATCGGGCGCGAATCCTAACGCAGTACCTCCATAGGTGCCTTCTTCCTTGTGGCTCTGGCCAGGTGAGGTCTTCTTCTTCTTGAGGGTCGCCTCGGGAGGCCCCCCACTTCTACGATCTGGGTCTTCGATTGCTACGGCTTGGAACACACGCTCGAGCGAGCACACTGCGTCCCTTTCTTCACAGGGTACGGTGATGACTCCACCGCTTCCTGGCATCTTGAGGACATTGTAACCATGGTGAGTCACTACCATAAACTCGGCTAGGGCTGGGTACCCGAGGATGGCGTTTTGCGGCAGGCGGATGTGAGCGACGTCGAAGTCGATGAGCTCGGTGCGGTAGTTGTTGCGTTGCCCGAAGGTAACCGGAAGGCGAACCTGCCCAACTGGAACAGTGGAACCATGGGTGACTCCTGAGAAAGGCTTGGTTGGCTGAAGCTGGTCGTATGGCACTTGGAGATTGTCGAACGTCTCGACGGACAGGACGTTGAGTCCTGCCCTGCCATCGATGAGAGTCCTGGTGACCTGCACGTTGCTGATGACTGGGGAACAAAGCATGAGGAGGACTCCGGCCGTTGCCGCACACTTGAGCTGGTCTGCGGAACTGAATGTGATCGCGCACGAAGACCACCTGAGAGGGCGCGTGGCCTCAAGCTTGGGAAGGACTGCATTCACCTCGCGAGCAAACTGCTTGAAGATGCGCTGTGAGGCTGGGGCCTGGGCGCCGCCCAAGATGCAAGCAATTGCACGCGGCTCTTGGAAGCCCCCAGCCCCATCGTCTTGGTGTTGGTCTTCGTTCCTCCTTGGTGGGGGCGGCAGAGGAGGGAGGCCTGCGTTTCCGTGGGGACGGTCCTCACGAGGCTCGTCCCTCCCGCCTCCCTCGCGAGGCTGGTCCTGCCAGTGGTCCTCGCGAGGGCGGTCATGCCATCCCTGGCGAGGGCCACGGTCTTCCCATCGTCCACCGCCTCTTCTTCCTCCTCGGCCATAGCCCCTGTCGTCGCGCTCTGGGCGTCGGCCGATTTGCCCATCTCGCACGGCTCTGAGCTCTTGACATTTGTTGGTGTTGTGGGTGTGGAGGTTGTGGTACACGCAGTACTGTCTGTCCTCGGATGACTCAGGCTGATCCCTGCCTCGCTTGGTGTCCGGTTCCGCTGCTAGCACGGCAGCCCCCTTGCGCTTCACGTCCTTGGCCTTGGGCTTCTTTTCTTCTGGGTCGGATGCCGGGAGCTCGAGGAGGGAGAGGCGCCCTTCCCCAGCCCTGGCGCACTTGGTTGCCAAGTTGAACAGCTCCAGAGATGTGCACTGGTCTTCATGGATTGCTAGCTCTTCCTTCATCTTGACGTCGCGCACGCCGTCGGAGAAGGCTGAGATGATGGCTTCTTCAGTCACCTTGGGGATCTTGAGGCGAGCGTAGTTGAAGCGCTGGATGTACTTCTGCAGGGTTTCTCCTGGCTGTTGCTTGATGCAGCGCAGGTCGCTCACGGCCGGGGGCCAGTCGCGAGTGCCCTGGAAGTTGGCGATGAAGCGGGTGCGCATCTCGCTCCAGGAGGTGATCATGCCGGGAGCCAGGTTCAGGAGCCAGGTGCGAGCGCCGTCCTTGAGCGCCATGGGGAACCAATTCGCCATGACCTTCTCGTCTCCGTTGGCGGCTACGATGCCCAGCTCATAGAGCTGCAGGAACTCCGCGGGGTCCGCTGTGCCATCGTAGCGGGGAGGGAGGTCAGGCTTGAACTTGCCTGGCCATGTGACACCGCGCAGCTCGGGGGTGAAGGCGAGGCAGCCCGCCGTGGCCACCGGCACCCTTTGCTGGTGCTGGACTAATTCTTACGGGTCACCACGCGCCGCCACTGGGAGCAGCGCGGGGTTTTGTTGTGGAGGCGCTAGGGCGCGATCTTGGCGCGCCGGCGTTGGGAGTGCGCGAGCACCTTCCCGGGGACGTGGGATCTCTTGGCAACTCCCTTCTTGCTGTTCAGGCGCCGGACGTGGAGGGTCTCGGCCTGGGGCTGCACGCCTTGGAGCCAAGGCACCTTCTTGGGGAGGAGGCGGCGGAGGCGCCTCCTGATCCTTGCCCCCTGCACGGGACGGAGGGCGAGGCAGCGAGAGGGACCGCAAGGGGGAGCCCCCTGTGGCACTGACGAGCTCGGTGATGCGGGAGAGCCAGTCCTAGTAGAGGTCGTCGACGGGGCGATAGTGCAGGAGCTCCCGTGCCAAGAGTAGTGAGGCGTGCGCATCCATGGGTGCGCGATGGGCGTGGGACGACGAGCCAGCTGGAGTTAGCAACGTGGTGGCGGTGCGGCCATCCCGCCGCACCGAGGGGTGCTGGGACGAGGCCTGCTGCTCGTTCCCCGCCGGGCCGGTGGCGGCATTGGCTGCGGGCGACGGGGAACGACGAGGGGGGCCACCGACGGGCGTCATCTGGGCGACGCGAGCGGCGTGAGCAGCCCGGCGCTCGGCGTGAGCCCGACGAGCGTCAGCCATGGACACGCCAGAAGATCACACGCGAACAGCAGAAGGAAGATTCCGGCGCACCCCTACCCGGCGTGCCAAATGTCGGGTTTCGGGTTCCGGCAGACCCTTGAGGTTCGAACACTGGGGTGCGCGCGGAGATCTCCCCCCTACCGATCTACGTCTGATCCTCTCATGCGAACTAAGATGAAAAATGATGAACAACACAAGGGACACGATGTTTATACTGGTTTGGGCCACCGTTGTGGTGTAATACCCTACTCCAGTGCATGGTGTGGTGGATTGCCTCTGGGGCTGATGATGGATAGTACAAGGGAAGAACAGCCTCGCAAGAGGTGTTCTTGAGCTGGTGCGATGAACTGCTAGGGTGAGTTCAGTCGCCTCTCTCTCTCTCTGCTATGGTTCTACCAGATTTCCAGCCGTCGTGGTCTCTCTGGGGGTGTCCCCCTACTCTGTGGTGGCTAGCTCTATTTATAGAGGCCCTGGGCCTCTCCCCAAATAATGAGCGGGAAGGGCGCCAACAATTGGCCATTTCGAAGGGGAACGTCTAGTACAAGTTATCCTGGCCAAAGGTGGTCTTCGGCTGCCAAAAGCACTAGCGATGACGCCGTCTTGGGCTCCACGGTGAACTTCGTCCTGCCGTCCGGCTGGTCTTGGTCTCATTGCACCGGAATGGTAACCTTTGCCTGATGCCTTGGCCTGTGCTTGCCCCCTTTGCACCAAAGGGGAAACAAGGACACTGCGCAGGCTGGCGCCCGCGTGGCGCCCGCCTGGTCTCGATCGTCATGGCTTGCGTCATGGGATCCTCGCGAGGTACCCTTGCCTTGATCTCTCTGCCTCCTCATGAGCCTGCGTGATGAGGCTGCCTCTAAGGAAGCTTCCTGTCGTCCGCCCTGCGAGGTTTGGCCCCTCGCGAGGGTCTTGAGCTTGAGCTGATGAAGATGGGCCGCGTTGGGCCCCCGCATGAGCCACGCCGCAGGCTGTAGGCAGGAAAGTCTGGGGACCCCCGTTCTCAGAACGCCGACAAGGTGCTGGACCATGAATTTCCAGAGGGATTCAAACCCGTAAACATAGAGGTGTACGACGGAACAACAGACCCTGGGGTCTGGATTGAGGACTATATCCTCCATATCCACATGGCTCGAGGAGACGATCTCCACGCCATCAAGTACTTACCCTCAAGCTCAAAGGGCCAGCTCGGCACTGGCTTAAAAGCCTCCCCGAAAACTCCATTGGAAGTTGGGAAGAGCTCGAATACGCCTTTCGGGCAAATTTTCAAGGGACCTATGTCCGACCACCGGATGCATACGATTTAAGTCATATAACTCAACAGCCCGGAGAGTCAGCCCGAAAGCTTTGGAACAGGTTCCTCACTAAGAAGAACCAAATAGTAGACTGTCCGGACACCGAAGCCTTAGCAGCTTTCAAGCATAGCGTTCGAGACGAATGGCTCGCCAGACACCTCGGCCAAGAAAAGCCGAGAACAATGGCAGCATTAACAAGCCTCATGACCCGCTTTTGCGCGGGCGAGGACATCTGGTTATCCCGATGCAGCACCAGCGACCCAAGTACATCCGAAGTCAGGGACGGAAACGGGAAATCACGACGCAGCAAAAACAAGCGCTGGAATAAAGAAGACAACCCGAAGAGTACAACGGTAAACACCGGATTCATAAGCTCTCGGCCAGGTTAGCAAAAGCCACCCTCCAAAGGCAACAGAGACGAACTGTCCAGCCTAAACAAGATTCTGGACCAAATATCTCAGATCCATAGTACCCCCGACAAACCTACAAATCATACCCATAGAGAATGTTGGGTCTTCAAGCTGTCCGGCAAGCTCAACGCCGAACATAAGGGGCAGGATACACCAAGCGAAGACGAGGACGAGCCTCACAAGCAAAGCATTGGGGAACAAAAGAAATTCTCACCTGAAGTTAAAATAGTCAACGTGTTACACGTAATAAAGGGGAGAAACAAAGCGGCACTCCCAGAGACACATGCCCCAGGGCCTATCACCGCGGAATTCCGCCACTGGTTGTCCCAACCGATCACTTTTGACCATCGGGATTACTCAGCAAGTGTCCGGCATGCAGGATGGGCTGCTTGGTGTTAGACCCAATAATTGACGGACACCACTTCACACGAGTTTTGATGGACGGCGGCAGCAGTTTAAATCTGATATATCAGGACACAGTACGCAACATGGGGATAGACCCAACAAAAATTAGCCATAGCAATACTACCTTTAAAGGAGTAACGCCAGGCCCAGAAGCCCATTGCACGGGCTCCCTGCCACTAGAGGTTATATTCGGCTTCCCCGATAACTTCTGTAGCGAAAAATTAACCTTCCACATCGCTCCGTTCCAAAGCGGCTATCAAGCACTACTCGGACACGAAGCTTTCGCTCGCTTTAACGCAATACCACATTACGCATCCCTCATGCTTAAGATGCCCGGTCCACGCGGCACCATTACAGTAAATGGAAATATTGAGCGCTCCTTGCACGCAAAAGACCGTGCGGCTGCCTCGGCAGCCGCACACTAAACGGCCTCACTAACTAAAGCATCTGACAGGTCGTTAAGACCACAGACACGGTTGGACGAGTCCGACGCAGTTATATGTAATTGATACAGGTTTGATGGCTATACCCCTATTACAATACAAGGGGCTCAACCCGCGCAAACAAGTGGCAATTAGGCTCAACTTTACTCATCTTGAACTATACATATTTTCTTTAGTACAACCTACCTTCCGGCGCAGTTATATGTAATTGATACAGGTTTGATGGCTATACCCCTATTACAATACAAGGGGCTCAACCCGCGCAAACAAGTGGCAATTAGGCTCAACTTTACTCATCTTGAACTATACATATTTTCTTTAGTACAACCTACCTTTTTGTACGACAACTTTTCAACTAAGTTCCTCTCTTTTACAGATGACCATCGTGCTACACCCGTCCATGATACGGCACAACGGAGACACAGGCGCAGACGTGCAGCAGGGACCCATTCCAATGATTCTTTTTATATTAAGACCCTGCGTAAACCTTTTTTACTGTCTCTTGTTGATACACATCCCCAGATTCTCAGTACAATTGAGAAGGATGATGGCGTATTAGCATGTGGCCACGTCAGAATATTGCGCATACCTGGACACCAGGGGCTTATTACAAAGGGCATTGTCTAGGCCCGGTTCACACCATAAAGACCGAATACCTTAGGGAGTGTTCGGCGTCGCGAGTTTGGCCTTATATGCATCAGCTCCGAATCATGTCTTTGGTCAAATGTTAGGTTTGCCCGGCTCCTGTGTTTTTCTGCCTTACGTTCCACTCTATCGGCTAAGGCGGCACCAGGAGAACTACTGCGATTGTGCCCTGGTTCATCCGGACGAGCACCTCAGTAGAGAAAGCCGAAAACTGACTGTCATGATATAGCGTGAGACTGGTCAACCACTCGATGACCTACCGGAATCTTCGGGATTCCTCCGCCTTAACGAAGGGCCGTTTCTCGGCCAGGCATGTACCCACCCCGAATTCGGATGAATGCGGAGCCACCAGGGGCTATATAGTAGCCCCACTGTCAAACTCCTCTGGCTAAGTGAAAGTGTTAAAGCATTATAGTCTGGTTACCTAGTTTGCTGCACTATCACCTCCTTAATGGATGAAGACGTTGGATCAAGTGTGAACATGCATCTTCTGCGAACACCCCCGCATTATATGCGTGGGGGCTGAAGCCGACGACTGCAATCTTTCAGGTTATATACATATATACATAAACGGCCGCACAGGAGGCATCATAATACTTTCGGGCAAAAGTATAAATACAGCTTTGATAAACTTAATAAAACATTGTTTTTACAATGGGAATACATGTCATTCAAACATAATATTCTTTGAGCACTGGGCCTCTATTGAACGAGCGCCTTCAAGAACTTCTTCAAAATAGTGCTCGGCAGCCATTCGGCCTATCGCCGAGCCCTGCGCCGCGATAGTGGTGGCATCCATCTCCGCCCAGTATGTTTTGACACGGGCAAGGGCCATCCGCGAGCCTTCTATGCACATCGACCTCTTCATCGCATTAATACGTGGCACCACACCAAGGAACTGCTGCACCAAACTAAAATAGTTGTTCGGCTTTGGCCTTTCCGGCCACAGATGATCCACAACAGACCTCATGGCGAGTCCGGACAATCTATTCAGCTCGGCCCATTCGGCAAGCCGATCAGTCAATGGAAGCGGACGCTCTAGAACATTAAACTGTGACCAGAATTGTCGGATTTTGGGTTCCGGCAGACCCTTGAGGTTCGAACACTGGGGTGCGCGTGGAGATTTCACCTTCTACCTACCTGCACCCCTCCGCCTCGCTAAGATCTAAGCAATGGAAATAACAACACGAATGACACAGGGTTTATACTGGTTCGGGCCACCGTTGTGGTGTAATACCCTACTCGAGTGTGTGGTGTGGTGGATTGCCTCTTGGGCTGGCGATGATGAACAATACAAGGAAGAACAGCCTTGCGAGGGTCTGCTCTTGGCTGGGGCGATGAACTGCTAGGAGGAGTTCAGTCACCCTTCTCTTTCTCTCTCTCTTCTCTTTTTCTCGTCCTTCGTCCCCCCGCCCCCTTGTTCTGTGGATGGTTGGTCCTATTTATAGAGGCCCTGGTCCTCTTCCCAAATATCAAGCGGGAAGGGAGCCAACAATGGCGGGCTAATTTGAAGGGGGACAACTAGTACTAGCTATCCTGACAAAAGTAGTCTTCGCCTGCACAAAGCTCTGGTGGTGACGCCGTCTTGGGCTCCACAATGACCTCCGTCTTGCAGTCCTCCTAGTCTTGGTCTTGTTGCACCGAAATGGCAACCTGATGCCTCGGTACTCCGCGGCTGCGCTTGCTCCCTTTGCACCAAAGAGGGAAGGAGGACGCTGCGCAGGCTGGCACCCGCCTGGCGCCTTCGGTCGTCATGGCTTGCGTCACGGGCACCTCGTGAGGTACCCCGCCTTGATCTCTCCGCCTCCTCATGAGCCAGCCTGATGAGGCCGTGCCTGAGGAAGCTCCGCGTCGTCTGCCCCGTGAGGCTTGGCCCCTCGCGAGGGTCTTGGGTCTGTGTTGGTGAAGATGGGCCGTGCTGGGCCCCCCTTTGAGCCACGCTGCAGGCAGGAAAGTCTAGGGACCCCCGTTCCCAGAACGCCGACAGTAGCCCCCGGGCCCAAGGCGCGCCCGGACTTGGCCGTGCAGGGAGGCGGAAGGGCAAGAGCGAAGCGCCGCGGGCCCTAACAGCCTGCAGCCTTGGGTGCCGCATGGCGGTTGATTGGACGTGGGCGCCTCCACTTCCCCATGGCGCCTCGGCAACTGCACGAATTGGACAAGTTCCTGCATGCAAAGCGGGTCATGATTACCTGCGATCGTCGAGGTCGACGGTTTGGCCTTCGCCGGCTATAAGTATGGAACGGCGCGCGCCCTTCCAGTTCACCCCCCCTTGCTTCTCCTTCTTCCCGGTCCTTGCTCCGTCTTGCTGCGATGGCTCCGGTCCACCGGTTCTCGACGATAGAGAAGGGAAAGGCTCCCCGAGAGGAACCTGACCCCCTCCCGCCGAAGAAACGGCTCGTCCCCCATGGCCCGGACGAGGGGGCCCATCAGGTGGTGTCGAGGCCTTGGTGCGAGCAGGCACCGCCGGGGTTCCCGCTTCCCTTGTATGCCCACATCGAGGGCCCTGAAGGAGCTGATGCTGATCGCCACGGGCGGCGCCGCCGTTGGCGTCGACGGGTCACGAAGGTGTGGGTCGTCCCCCCTGGGGTCCACACCGAGGGCTCCTCCCGAGAGCTCGTGCTCCACGTCCCCATGCCTCCTCAGTCTTGGATCCGCCTTCCTCCATTCTTCGCCTCCATCGTCCCGCAGGGGGAGCCCCTGGGGCTTTGGCTGCAGCACGCCGGCTGCAGCACCCTCGCGACCGAGGCAGAGGTCGCGGTCGTTGCCCCGGGCGAGGTCTTCATGACTCGAGGCTGGAGCGAAATCGCCCGGGTTTGCAGGACAAGAGGTGCCTTCACGATCCACTTGGAGTACGACGGTGCTTCGGTGATGTTCTTCAAGGTCTTCGATGCGAACGGGCGCCGGCTGGAGTGCTGTCCCGGGAGAGGTGGCCGGGACTCGGCTGCGGCGAGGACTGGGCCCGCTGACCGCTCCCTTGGCGTCTCCTCAGGCGGTGGAGGCGTCGGAGGTTCCAGCGATTCCGGCGAGCTCTTCGCGACTCCGGAGACGAGCGACGACAGCTACGAGCCCCCGAGCTGGCGCCGCTCCTGGAGCAGGGCGGGCTCGTCAGGCCGCCGCCGACTCTGATCTGGATGGGGTTGGCACTGGTGCTTGACGGCCCACTGTTGATGATGGCGTCTTCTGTAGGGGCACGCGTAGTAAGTGTCCCTTTAGGATCTGTTCCCTCGAGAATCAGGGGTCGCTCTCTGGCGTGTCGCCGGGTCCGTGCATCGGCAGGCGCGAGGTTGCTCGGCGAGGTCCTCGCGTGTCCCTCCCCTCTCGCCTTTGCTCCCCTTTCTGGTTCGCGCTCTTGAAGATGTCACCCTTGGCCTTGGCCCCATGGCGGAGGCCGAGGCGTGTGTCCTGTCTTCTGCAGCACTGACGCGGGTGCTCACCCACATCTACCTTCGCGATCCCGACGTCGACCTCGACGGCCTGCTGGAGCCAGTAATCGGCGAGCGTGCCGCTGCCACTGCCGAGGCCGTGAAGGGTCACGCGGAGGCTCTGCTGGGGAAGTTCCGGGCCTTCAGCACCAAGCCGAAGCAAGGCGCTGCCGACCCCGCCGCTCCATGAGGCGCACCCACTCCGTGACGCTCCACCGCCGACAAGTGACTCCGTTGTGGCTCCTGTCCTGCCTTTAATTCCTGCACATGTATCATGCCTCGGGGAGGCGTTTAAACTTGCGTTTGGCATTGAGATAATAGTGTGGACTGTGATATTTTCTTTTGAATTCCTTGAAATTTGCGCTTTTCCTTCCTACTTGCTTATGTTCTACGCCGACAGAGCCCGACCCCGTGCATACCTCACCCAGCATTAGTCCCGACCGGAAACCAGGACAGGGCCAAGGAGTGAGGGGCTACGTGACAAGTTAGGCTCCTGAGTCGCGATGCTCAGGAGTCCCCCTTGGCGCACGAACAGCAAGTAGGGAGGTGTGATGTGGGTGGATCTACCGTTCTACGTCTGCAGAGCCCGGCCGCGCGCATACCTCACCCAGCGTTAGCCTTTCGGAACTAAGGAGTGAGGGGCTACGTGACCAGTTAGGCTCCTGAGTCGCGATGCTCAGGAGTCCCCCTTGACGCTCAAACGGCCTTCATACCTTGGCTCCGCTCGGGAAGAGACGCGCGACAAACCAGGCCCGGGGGGGGGGGGGGGCTGGCAGGGCGGCGTGCGTCTGGGCGTGACCCAGGTGCAGCTCCCGTGCCCAGCCCCCTCGCGCGGCACTCCCGAGGGGAGGCGTTACGATGAGGCTAGACACTGAGCTCTGGGCTCCCTGAGGTTGATGCGGCCTGGGGGCCACCCTCAGTTGTTTATCACCAGCGCGGAGCATAGCGCTTCCGTATGTGTACGAGCATAGCCGCTCCTCGGCAGTGTCGTCAGCCAGCGCGGAGCATGGTGCTTCCACTGGTACGTGGGAGGGGGCTCCCCTCTGGGAGGAGCCCCCGGGGCGTGTACAGCCCCGCCTTGAGACATGGCTGGCACGGTAGGGCCTAGCGATCGAGGTGTATCTGGGCACCCGTGGCCCAGCGCGGGACTCACGGGACCCTACCTCTAGGCGGGTTGCGCCTGGCACTGGGCCTTATCTTGTGATGTGTCCCTGCAAATTTGGTTAGATGCCGGCACTCTACGTCCTCGGGTCCCAGCCCTCGAGCTGGTCTCAGCCGTCGCTGGTATGCCAGGTCGCGATGCCGTGGACAAGGCCAGAGGGTGAGGGATGGAGAGCCAGTAAGAGCCCTGAGTCGCGATGCTCAGGTACCCCCCCTTTAACGTGCAAGCGGTCGGCATGGAGAAGAAGAGGTGCCGTGGGCCGGCATCAAATAATCAAGCATGGTGGGTATGACGCATAACCAGAAATAACTGCAAATGAGATACACGCCGCTGGGTCTGGCCCGAGCGACTTGGGGATCGTGCAGCCCAAGGGGCGCCCCCAACAAGGTAAGCTAACAGCATGAAATAAAAGGGATACATGCCGCAGGGACGGACCCATGCGGCCTGGGAATAATGCAGCCCTGGGGGGGCGCTCCCAGCTGGAAGTAAAACTCGAAAGATGTCACCTGATGAGGTTGAGGACGAAGGGTTGTTGGTGTAGCAAACTCGGTGGGCTGCGGAAGCCGATCCTCACGAGCCCCAGGCACAGGGGCCTCAGGAGGCTCCGGGGGCGCTCGTGGCTCCCTACGGGCCATCTCCATCTCCGCCAGGGATGCGGAACGCCTGGCCTCTTGTGCCTCCATGATGCCCCTCATGAGGCGCTGATGCGTGACAGCCGCGTTCGGCAAGCCGTAAGGCATGCGAACGCAGTTGTGGGGTGGACCTCCGCAGCGCCCCACTCGCGAGGGCCAGAGGAGCTCCAGAGAGGCGACTCGGTTGAGCCCTGGTATGTCGATGCAGATGCGCAGCGCACCATCCTCGCCTGGATGGGGGGCCACTGCTGGTAGACGGCGGCCGCCTTTCATGACCCTTGACTCCTGTAGCTCCTGAATGGCCTTGCTGACGAACTCCTGAGGGTCTGGCTCTCCTTGCCTTACTCCTTCTGAGGGAAACGTGCTTCGAAGCACGCCTCCATGTGGTGCCCAAGCGCCTCCCTCGTGACCCTAGCCAGGTCGGTGGCCCTCCAGGGGAGAGCCACCGAGCCCTGCCTGAGGAGGGTGCCGGGCGCGCTTTCCTATGCGACGGAAGGAGGTTCCCCCTGGGCAGGCACGGGCCCAGAGGGGCCTGCCTCCTGAGGGGCCGGGCCAGACAATGTCTTCTTCTTATTGGGGGCAGTCTCGGGAAGCCTCCTGCTTCCGTGATCCGGGTCTTCCAGTGACGCGGCATGAAAGGCTCGTTCCAGGGAACACACCGCGTCCTTCTCTTCACAGGGCACTGTGATGACTCCGCCACTTCCTGGCATCTTGAGGACATTGTAGCCGTGGTGAGTTACGGCCATGAACTTGGCCAGCGCCGGGTACCCAAGGATGGCGTTGTACGGCAGGCGAATGTGAGCGACGTCGAAGTCGATGTGCTCGGTGCGGTAGTTGTCGCGTGCCCCGAAGGTGACAGGGAGGCGGACCTGCCCAATCGGGACCGTGGAGCCGTCGGTGATTCCATAGAAGGGCTTGGTTGGCTGAAGCTGGCTATAGGGCACTTGGAGATTGTTGAATGTTTCTACGGACAGGACGTTGAGCCCTGCCCCGCCATCGATGAAGGTCCTGGTGACCACCACGTTGCTGATGATTGGGGAACAAAGCATCGGGAGGACTCCGTCTGTAGCCGCACACCTAAGCTGATCTGCTGAGCAGAACGTGACGGCGCACGCCGACCACCTGAGAGGGCGCGTGGCTTCAAGCCTGGGGAGGACTGCATTCACTTTGCGGGCGAACTGCTTGAAGATGCATTGAGAGGCTGGGGCCTGAGCCCCGCCCAGGATGTAGGCGATCGCGCGCGGCTCCTGGAAGCCCCCAGCCCCCTCATCTTGGTGGCGGTCCTCGTTTCTCCTTGGCTGTGGCGGCAGCGGAGGGAGGCCTGCGTTGCCATGCGGGCGATCCTCGCGAGGCTGATCCTTCCAGTCTCCCTCGCGAGGCGGGTCTTGCCAGCGATCCTCGCGAGGTTGATCGCGCCACCCTTGGCGCGGGCTACGGTCTTCCCAGCGTCCTGCGTTCCTTCCTCCTCCTCGACCGTAGCCCCGGTCACCGCGGTCGGGGCGATGGCCGATCCTTCCTTCTCGCACGGCTCGGAGCTCTTGACATTCGTTGGTGTTGTGGATGTGGAGGTCATGGTACACACAGTACCGACTGCCCTTGGAAGGTTCGGGCTGATCTCTTCCCTGCTTAGTGTCCGGTTCTGCCGCGAGCATGGCAGCCCCCTTGCACTTCACGTCCTTGGCCTTGGGCTTCTTCTCTTCTGGGTCTGCTGCAGGCAGCTCCAGGAGGGAGAGACGCCCTTCCTCAGCCCTAGCGCACTTGGTCGCCAAGTTGAACAACTCCAAGGAAGTGCACAGGTCTTCATGCATCGCCAGCTCCTCCTTCATCTTGACGTCGCGCACGCCGTCGGAGAAGGCTGAGATGATGGCCTCTTCAGTCACCTTGGGAATCTTGAGGCATGCATTGTTGAAGCGCTGGATGTACTTCTGCAGGGTCTCCCCGGGTTGTTGCTTGATGCGGCGCCTGTCGCTCACGGCGGGTGGCCGGTCGCGAGTACCTTGGAAGTTGGCGATGAAGCGGGTTCACACCTCGTCCCAGGAGGAGATCGTGCCTGGAGCCAGGTTCAGGAGCTAGGTGCGGGCCCCGTCCTTGAGCACCATGGGAAACCAGTTCGCCATGACCTTCTCGTCTCCGTTGCCAGCTTCGATGCCCAGCTCGTAGAGCTGGAGGAACTCCGCAGGGTCAGCCGTGCCGTCGTAACAAGGAGGCAGGTCCGGCTTGAACTTTCCGGGCGACGCGACACTGCGTAGCTCGGCGGTGAAGGCACGGCAGCCTGCTGTGGCCACGGGAGGCCTTGGGTGACGGAGAGCTTGGTCCTGCATGTCCCCACGCGCTGCAGCTGGGTCTTGACGTGCGGGAGCAGGAGCATGGTCGCGACGTGCTAGAGCAAGGAGCGCCCGTGCAGCTTCTTGCGGGCGAGGGACTTCTTGGCAGCTCTGCTCTTGCCGCGCTGGCCCCTGACGGAGCGAGTTTCGCCCAGGGGCCGCGCGCCTTGGAGCCATGGCGCCTTCTTGTGGAGGAGGCGGCCGGGGCGCCGCCGGAGCTTCGTCGCCCGCGCGGGGCAGGATGCGGTGCAGCGGAGCGGATGGCGCAGGAGAGCCCCCTGCGGCGCGGACGAGCTCGGCGACGTGGTCGAGCCATTCTTCGTAGACGTCGTTGATGGGACGGTAGCGCAGGAGCTCGTTTGCCATGATGAGCGCAGCTCGAGCCTCCATGGGTGCGTGGAGCGCGCGGGACGAAGAACCAGCTGGGGTGAGCAAGGGAGTAGCGGTGCGGCCGTCTTGCCGCACGGACGGATGCTCAGACGATGCTTGCTGCTCGTCCCCCGCCGGGCCGATGGCGGCGTTGACGGCAGGTGACGGGGAACGGCGAGGACGCCCGCCGACAGGAGCCATCTAGGCGACGCGGGAAGCGAGAGCGGCCCGGCGCTCGGCGCGGGCCCGACGAGCGTCAAACATGGGCGGGATGGTCGGAGGAGAACGGGGCGGTGGAAGACGAATTCCGGAGCACCCCTACCTGGCGTGCCAAATGTCAGATTTCGGGTTCCGGCAGACCCTTGAGGTTCGAACACTGGTGTGCGCACGGAGATTTCGCCTTCTACCTACCTGCACCCCTCCGCCTCGCTAAGATCTAAGCAATGGAAAGAACAACACGAATGACACAGGGTTTATACTGGTTCGGGCCACCGTTGTGGTGTAATACCCTACTCCAGTGTGTGGTGTGGTGGATTGCCTCTTGGGCTGGCAATGATGAACAATACAAGGAAGAACAGCCTCGCGAGGGTCTGCTCCTGGCTGGGGCGATGAACTGCTGGGAGGAGTTCAGTCACCCTTCTCTTTCTCTCTCTCTTCTCGTTTTCTCGTCCTTCGTCCCCCCGCCCCCCTTGTTCTGTGGGTGGTTGGTCCTATTTATAGAGGCCCTGGTCCTCTTCCCAAATATCGAGCGGGAAGGGAGCCAACAATGGCGGGCTAATTTGAAGGGGGACAACTAGTACTAGCTATCCTGACAAAAGTAGTCTTCGCCTGCACAAAGCTATGGTGGTGACGCCGTCTTGGGCTCCACAATGACCTCCGTCTTGCAGTCCTCCTGGTCTTGGTCTTGTTGCACCGAAATGGCAACCTGATGCCTCGGTACTCCGCGGCTGCGCTTGCTCCCTTTGCACCAAAGAGGGAAGGAGGACGCTGCGTGGGCTGGCACCCGCCTGGCACCTTCGGTCGTCATGGCTTGCGTCACGGGCACCTCGTGAGGTACCCCGCCTTGATCTCTCCTCCTCCTCGCGAGCCAGCCTGATGAGGCCGTGCCTGAGGAAGCTCCGCGTCGTCCGCCCCGCGAGGCTTGTCCCCTCACGAGGGTCTTGGGTCTGTGTTGGTGAAGATGGGCCGTGGTGGGCCCCCCTTTGAGCCACGCCGCAGGCCGCAGGCAGGCAAGTCTGGGGACCCCCGTTCCCAGAACGCCGACAAGAATAGCTTGTCCACTTCACGATCTGTTTGATCTCGGAAGTATTCGGCCGCATCGACAGCATTCGCCGCCAACTCCAGATATGCATCCGCCGAACTCCACAGCCGGTCCAGAGGGCATACCGAGGATCTCCAAACTTCCTCCGCGGCATGAAGGGTTTCCCAGCCGCGATATCCCCGGCTTGACGCAGATCCTCCTTCTTCGGTCTCATCGCAGAGCGGGCGTCTTTGGTCGCCATCGTGGCCTTTCCCAGGTCCGTCGCCTTTGCCCAGTTTTCTTCTTCAAGAAGCTGGCAACGGTCGGCAGTGTCTTTTAACTTTACAGCCATCTTGGCCATTTTCTTTTTGCTCTCGCAATGCGCGGCCTTTTGGGCTCTTAACTCTTCGACCGCCTTTAAAGCGGCCGCATTACTACTCCTTGCTTTCTCCTTGGCTCGGGCAAGCTCCGCCCGTAGGGCCTCCACGGTGGCAGCTCCATCTACAGTCACAACATATTAAAGATACTGGCATCATGCTGCTCTTATTATGTGACGATCACTAGAAAAATCACTCACCCTATGCCTCGTCAAGCCGCTTGTTGACAAGCACAATGTCGGCATCTGCCACATCCAGTTGCCACTTTAGTCCGGCAAACCCATCAGTCCGGCTAGCCACCGGAGCTTCAACCACCTGCACATAAAGGCGGTCTGGTCATTACCTAGGACTACGATCCTCTGTTCACCGCCGTTCTCGACGACAACCAGAGTCTCAGGGGCTACTATCTACACAGGGCACACCTTAAAATGTGCGGTACTGTCAAAAATGTAAATCATTTCACGTACCTCATAACCCATCAGTAGACTCATAAAGGCTTCATGCAACCCGCTTTCGGCGGATGAAATCCTTTCAATCACCGTACCCATCAACGTACGGTGCTCTTCTGAGATAGTCGCTCACTCTAGCAGATCCCTCAGTACGTCCAACCGCATACCAGACGGTGCCGAACTCTTTCGGTGGCTCTCCTCAAGAGCCGGATACTGGGGACTTCGGGTGGCCATAGGATTGTCTTCTGGCCTCGCCAAATCCGGAGAGACCCTCCGCGACAACACTTCAAGGTCGCCCGCTTCTTGAGCTGGGGAGTCCGGGGGAGGCGTTTCACTCTCCATCATCTCCGGAAGAAGATCCCCCAAAGACGTGCTCTGCTGGGAAGGGCTAAGATCCAAACTGCAAGATAAATGCTTCGGTTATTTCCCTCAGAAGTAAGGTAGGATATCTTCACTATTAAGTACTTTTTGATTACTTATAGCTCGTTAGAGGGCTGATCCCCGCCCGGACATTGTGCGGCAAGAGCACCCTCCGAGGAAGGACCCTCCGGTGGAGATTTCTTCTCCCGTTTGGAAGCCTTGGTTTCCGGATCTTCAGAGGTAGTCCTCTTCCTTCCCCAGGGTGAGAGAATGTCAGATTCTTCCCCTGGGTTGTCCTCCCTCACGGAGACGCTCATTCCCTCGGTTGGAATAGGTAGCGGTGGAGGCCCGCTTTCGCCCTCTTTATTCCCCCTTCATCTTCCTTTGAGGGCACCAGGCAAGGTGCCGGCTCGAGCATCTTTTACAGCACTGGATTGTCCAAGCCTTCAGGAAGGGGTCCGAACACCGGATCATCTTCGCCTTTGTTATCCAGTCCTGGTCAAAGAGCGATTCTTCAGAATAATGTCATGATAAAAAAGGATAGTGTGTTCGGCCATGGGATTACTTACTTGGGCCGCGGTGTGGTTGCTACTCAGGCCCACATCCTCGGTAATGTCCGGACACTCTATTTGGGGTCCGAAGAACGATTTATACATCTCCTCGTGCGTCAGGCTGAGGAAATTCTGAATAGTGTGCGGTCCTTCCGGGTTGAACTCCCACATGCGGAGGGGCCGGCGTTTGCAAGGCTGAACTGATGAACCAGCATGACTTGCATTACCATAACCAGACTGAAATCTCCCTCGAAGAGATCTTGGATGCGGCTCTGCAGTATGGGCATGTCCTTGGTCGGGTCCCAGCTCAGCCCCCTGCTGATCCATGACATCAGTTGGGGTGGAGGGCCCGAGCAGAAGGTAGGGGCGGCTACCCAATTGGCACTTCGGGGAGCTATGACGTAAAACCACTCCCGTTGCCACAATCTGGAAACCGCTGGAAAGGATCCCTTCGGCCATGGAGCGCCATCAATTTTGTTTATTAGAGCACCTCCGCACGCTGCGTACTGCCCCTCAACCGTCTTCGGCTTCACGTCAAAGGTCTTGAGCCACAGGCCGAAGTGAGCGGTAATGCGGAGGAAGGCCTCAAACGACAATAAATAATGAGATGTGAAGGAGGGAATCCGGGGCTAGCTCATGAAAATCCAGCCCGTAATAGAACATAAGACCCCTGACAAAGGGATTCAGAGCGAGGCCTAGTCCTCGGAGGAAGTGGGAGATGAACACAACACTCTCATTGGGTTTGGGAGTAGGGATGACCTGCCCTCGGGCGGGCAGCCTATGCGAAATTTCGACGGTTAGGTATGTCGCCTCAACTTCTTGATATCCTCCTCCGTGACGGAGGAAGGCATCCACAGGCCTTGAAGGCTGGATCCGGACATGATTGAAGGTCCGAAGCACCTAACCTAGGCTTTGGTTGTTAGAACTCGAGGCGGGGAAGGATTCGGTTCAGCACGGGAGGGAAGAAGTAAACGCCTTGTCCCTTTATAAAGAGGCTGAATATCAAGCGTCCTCCTCGTGGCCGTTTGGGACTTGCCTAAAATCTAGGAGTCCTACGCATGGTTGGGTTACCCACGTCCGTATTAATGAGGATCCCGTAATAAGGGGGACACGATCTCTGCTTTGACAAAATGTGTCAAGAAACCGCCTCGTGTTATGTACGGGGCTGGTTAAGGAAAAACGGTTCGAATAATTACCGGGTCATGGCATGATGTCATATTGCCGAAACATGTCAGTAGATCGGATTCGTGGAAATATTATTCTCTCTACGGTGGTATGTGGAACTTATTTTGCAGGGTTGGACACTATCCTTGTATTCAAAACTCTTCTGTGGTGTATTCGGAGGAGGAACCCGCCTTGCAATGCCGGAGACAACACTGTGCGCCGGACTCATCGTCATTGAAGCCTGGTTTAGGGGCTACTGAGGGAGTCCTGGATTAGGGGGTCTCCGGACAGCCGGACTATATCCTTTGGCCGGACTGTTGGACTATGAAGATACAAGATTGAAGACTTCCTCCCGTGTCCGGATGGGACTCTACTTGGCGTGGAAGGCAAGCTAGGCAATACGGATATGTATATCTCCTCCTTTTGTAACGGACCTTGTGTAACCCTAGCCCCCTTCGGTGTCTATATAAACCGGAGGGTTTTAGTTCGTAGGACAACATACAATCATACCATAGGCTAGCTTCTAGGGTTTAGCCTCTCCGATCTCGTGGTAGATCAATTCTTGTACTACTCATATTATCAAGAATAATCAAGCAGGACGTAGGGTTTTACCTCCATCAAGAGGGCCCGAACCTGGGTAAAACATCGTGTCCCCTGCCTCCTGTTACCATCCGCCTTAGACGCACAGTTCGGGACCCCCTACCTGAGATCCGCCGGTTTTGACACCGACAGTGGCTAACTTACGCAAATAAGACAGAGAAGCAATGCAACGATCGAGAAACTAGAAGTGATCAAGAAGTGATCCTGAAGCTACTTACGTTTAAGCATAACACAAGAACCGTGTTCACTTCCCGGACTGTGCCGAAAAGAGACCATAAAGGTTACACACGCGGTTGATGTATTTTAATTAAGTCAAGTGTCAAGTTCTCTACAACCGGACATTAACAAATTCCCATCTTCCACATAACCACGGGCACGGCTTTCGAAAGTTCAAACCCTGCAGGGGTGTCCCAACTTACACTACTAGGAAAAGGGTTGTAGATGATATGACCACTAATGGCGCACCACATATGTGGTGCACCACTACTATATAGTAATGGCGCACCATTAGTTGGTGCGCCATTAGTGTGGTAGACACTAATGGCGCACCAGACCCACGGTGCGCCACTAGTAATTTTTTTTATATTTTTCCAAAAATACTAATGGCGCACCAGGGAACAGTGCGCCATTACTAGTTTAACTAGTAATGGCGCACCTGCCATGCGGTGCGCAACTACTATATTTTTTGCAAAACTACTAATGGCGCACCTCAAGCCGACGTCCCACCGCACCCTCCCCCGCTCCACCGCCGCCGACGACCCACCACACCCTCCCCCGCTCCACCGCCGCCGCCGACACCCCGGACCCTCCCCCGCTCCACCGCCGCCGCCGACCCCCCGCATCCTCCCCCGCTCCACCGTTAAAAATGAATGCAACTAAAAATCCAAAAAAACAAATTTGATTATATTTTCAAATAACAAATTTGATGATATTTTCAAATAACAAATTTGATGATATTTTTTTAAAAATTTATTACTGTTTTTATAAAAATTTATTACTGTTTCATATTCATATGCATTTTCTAAAAAATTATTAGATGCAACAAAAAAATAATAATAATAAGTTACTTATGGCGCACCTCTGGGTGGTGCGCCATTGCTACCTAAAAAAAGGTTACTTATGGCGCACCGTTCGGGGGTGCGCCATTGCTAACCTTCCCCCATCTATCCCTTTCCCCCCGAGTGCCGCCTCCTCCCCGAGCCCAATCCCCAATCCCCCGAGCCCTTGACCTGCTGCTCCGCCGCCGCCCCGACCCACTGCGCCGCCACCAGTCACCCCGCGCTACACGGAAATGTCCAGGAGGACCGCCGTTGACTGCTTCTTCATCTACGGGTTCTCAATCGACCGGAGCCGCACCGTATCATCGCCATCGTCGTCTTCCCCAACCTCGGCCTCCCTCGTCCACCTCGTCACATGGCTCTGCCCCGGCCACCCCTGACCTCCCGATATCATCGTCGAGCACCTCGGTGAGGCCCTTGACCGATTTCCCCCTTCCCCCGTCGGGTTCGTCGCCGTAGCCGTCGTCGTCAAGCTCCTGTGTTGCCTCGCTGCTGCGCTGTCGCTGTAGTCGGCCGCGCCCGCACACACACGCACTTGCGTGTTGCCGCCCACGGCCGCGCTCGCCCTCGCCTTGTTGCTGCTCCTCCCTCTTTGCTTTAATCCTGCTCCTCCTCCTCTCATCGTCTTGCCGCTGCTCTTCTCTGAAACCTCAAAACTGCTGCTGCTCCTCCTCTCCACTTCCCTCCTGCTGCACTTCTCTGAATCTGAATCCTTGCTGTCTCCCACTCTCTCTGTGAAATTTCTATGAATTTGAGAAGTGTACTGTTCAGAATTGTGTACTGTTCAGATTTTATATGTTCTTGCAACCTATTAATTGTTCAGTTTAGATTCGTGTTTGTCTAGTTTAGATTCGTGATATATATAAGGTACATTGATACACAACATGCAGCTGCAGCCCCCATAGATACTTTTTGTTTTGTTTTGAAAAAGATGATATATGAAATGTGAGAATTCTTAAAATATGAATTACCGTGAAGTAGCTTGGTCGTGCCAAGAAAATGCAGCATTTTTGGTACTTGAAAGGTTTATGCTGATTCAGCAAATCCATGTGGCCTATTGAAAATTTAGAACTTGTGATCAGGAGATGTTTGGGAAAAAGGAGTGTAGGTACTGTTCTTGTGTTGTGATAATTTTGTAGATTTTTAGGAGCTAGGGGAAATAGGGTTGTAGTTGTAAACTGAAAAATGGATCAGAATGGAAAAGTGGGTGTTTCTCTCAAAAATTTCAAAAGAGTAGGATGGGTCTTTGTTCAAAAATGATTTATAGGAATTATAGGGTCTCCCAAAAATTTTGTGGCAATTTTATAAAAATTATTTGAATTAGTTTTAGTGCAACAGAGGCAACTCAGAGTTTGGAAATGGCATTAAAGGAATTTGTTTTTGGGGTAAATTCTATTATGAAATAATTCCTACTGTTATTTAAAATATAAATGAAATGATTTGGAACACCAAGAAAGAGTTACGTTTCAAGTTGCTGAACCTTTTCATTTAATTTTGCAGAAGATTTAATTGATCATACAGAAAATGAAAAACGAAGGTCATACCGATCCTAGTTGGTATTATTTTTCATGGCTAGAAGATATATTGCTGTACCCCGAGTGAAGGGAAGGAGTTTGCTGGGTTTTGTCTCTGACCATCGTGTTGTGATGATTTTACAGGTAACCCGAGAGGCCCTTGAGTTTGCCAGTATGTCAATTAACTTCCATTCCGGCAAATTCGGGTACTCCATATGTCCTATTTTCAGCAAAGGTCATGCTGAAATTTTTCGTAAATTTTAGCATGACTTTGCTAAAAATAGGACATATGGGGTACTTGCGACAAATGCATGGGCCGGGGTATGTTAGTACTTAATTAAGTAGGATCAACTGCCTCTTGTGTTATACATATAGAAGTGTGATATCAACTCATAGTTATTAGTAATGGCAGTTTCTCGTCATCGATAAACCCTAATCTAGAAGAGGAACCACTCATCCTATGTAGTTTTGAATTATGAACGTAGGATATGTCGTCATCAGACGACGAAAGTCTCCCAGGGGAGTGCGGCTGGTGCCACGACGATCGAGGTCTGTGCGACATGCCTCACCTGGACGATGATCGGCGCTTCAGCATTAAGCTCACGGAGACCTTCGAAGTTGAAACGGTATGCAACGACGACAAGTGTTATTTTCATAATTAAGCATGACTTCAACTATTTCAATGTGTAATTTACATCTTTTACAATTCGAGTATAGCTTATCCCATGCCATGCAGGACGCTATGTCTTGGAGAGGATGGATTTTGAAGACCATGAAATTTCTGAAACAAAGAAAATTCACCCAAGGACTCATCATGATGTGGATTTTGAAGTAAATCTGTATAATTCTGGGAGCGTAACCCATTTTGGTTGCAAAAATTGGGAAGCATTTTGCAAGATGTATGGTTTTGATGAGGGTATGCTTGTCACCATGGATCTTGGTGATCCTAAAATCAAGCAAGACAATATGGACATTTGGGTCCTTGTTGATACGCCTGCAATTCTACCGCAATGTGAGTTTCTCAAGCATAGTTATTAGCTAATTTATATTGTTTATTTCAAAATAGTTGACAGCTTATTTCCATTGTTCAAAGAATGTGCGGGATATGGTAGACAAAACCCACTACACCGATGGCTCCAAATTAACAACTTACAAGGAGAAAAATCATATGGTCGGATTTTGTACTGACATTGAGAATTACAATATCTACAATCAAACTCCACAACATTATGGTCAATACGTGCCACTAGTGCATGTGTTCAACTACGGTAACTACCATGGAGATACCCTGGTAAGATTTTTTACTATTACGACATCCGTGCATCCTTTGCATACTTCTAAAACTAGTACATCATTGCTAACTATGAAGTTATTACTATGTTTTTCAACAGATAATCCAAGAGAATTGTGTGCCTCATTTGATGTATCAGAAAGGTAGTCTTAATGTTTTGAACATACAACTAGGTCATCCTACGAATCTCAACTGTCCATACGAGATTTCTAAAAGAAGTGGAGACATCAAAATCAAAGGATGGAAAAAAATGTATGGACAGTCGTAAGGAGGTTCTTGGAAGCAAAAGGAGGCGAAGTGCAAGAATTGGAGACAGGATGATCTCCATTCTCCATAATGGAGAGTCAGGGTCTATATTGTTTTATGCTATTTTACCTTAAATAGGGTATTTAGGTCCTGCCTAATACTGATGATCATGTGCTAAGAACAATTTAGTAGGGTTGGTTCGATGACTATCAAGATGATGATCGTATGACTTGTTATTAATAACGAGTAGAAGTTGTATGATGATGATTAGTAGGACTTGTTAGGATTAGTATTACTTCTGACAAACTCGCAACTCGCGGTCTTGAGACTTGTAATGTTCTATCTTTGTTTGGTCTTTTGAATTCGGAGACTAATATGATGAATTGTATTCGGAGACTAATCTTCTATTGTATTCGATGAATCTGCTGTTGCTGTGTGATGTTGTCTATATTCTGTCCAATAATATATTTTGTAACCTGTGAAAATATCAGAAAAAATAATCCCTAATATTCATACTAGTGGCGCACCACCACATGTGCGCCATTAGTAAGCCAGAGCACACTAATGGCGCATCATCCACCAGTGCGCCATTAGTATGCCAAAGCACATGGGTAAATATGCCCCCCTGGGAGGCATACTAATGGAGCACCGTGGGCTATACTAATGGCGCATGGTGTGCCATTAGTATACCAGATACTAATGGCGCACCATAGGTGCGCCATTAGTAAAAAATACTAATGGCGTGATACTAGTGGCGCACCTGTAGTGCGCCATTAGTAGGTAAAACAAGTGCGCCACTAGTAGGCCTTTTCCTAGTAGTGTTAGCCCATCACAAGCTCTCACGGTCAAAGAAGGATATTCCTTCTCCCAGGAAGACCCGATCAGTCTCGGAATCCCAGTTACAAGACATTTCAACAATTGTAACACAAGACGAGCAAAGCTACCCGATGTGCCGACAATCCCGATAGGAGCTGCGCATATCTCGTCCTCAGGGCAACACTGGATAGGTCAAGCTATGAGTAAAACCAGCCCTCAAGTTGCCCCGAGGTGGCCCCGCAGGCTGCCTGGTTCAGACCAACACTTAGAGAAGCACTGGCCCGAGGGGGTTAAAATAAAGATGACCCTCGGGTTGGCCGACCCAAGAGAAGGGTAATAGGTTTCTAGGCAAATGTAAAACCAAGGTTGGGCCTTGCTGGAGCAGTTTTATTCAAAGCGAACTGTCAAGGGGTTCCCATAACACCCAACCGTGTAAGGAACGCAAAATCAAGGAACATAACACCGGTATGACGGAAACTAGGGCGGCAAGAGTGGAACAAAACACCAGGTATAAGGCCGAGCCTTCCACCCTGTACCAAGTATATAGATGCATTAATTAAAATAAGAGATATTGTGATATCCCAACATATCCAAGTACCAACATGGAACAAACTTCAGCTTCACCTGCAACTAGCAACGCTATAAGAGGGGCTGAGCAAAAGCGGTAACATAGCCAAACAACGGTTTGCTAGGACGGTGGGTTAGAGGCTTGACATGGAAATATGGGAGGCATGATATAACAAGTGGTAGGTAGCGCGACATAGCGATAGAACAAACAACTAGCAAGCAAAGATAGAAGTGATTTCGAGGGTATGGTCATCTTGCCTGAGATCCCGCAAGGAAGAAGAACGAGTCCATGAAGAAGACAAACGGACATAGTTGAATGGATCCTCACAACTCGAGAACGAAACCGAAGCTAACGAGAGAAGCAACCTGGAAAGAAGCAAGCAACATGGTAAACAACCATCACATAAACATGGTACGATGCACAACCAAGTATCATGCATGTCCGGTTTAATGAGGCATGACATGGCAAAGTGCACAAACAACTCTACAAGTTAAGTGGAGCTCAATATGCAACGAGTTGCATGTTGACGAAACACCACATCAATTATTTAGTTCTCTGTACCCGACCATGTTAAATGTTGTTAAACATGGCAAGATGTGAAGCATAAGTAAAATACACAGTTAGGCATTTTAAATGAGGCCGGAAACATCAAACAACAATTCAGGTAAATCCTCATGTGCATTAACAATTTAATGCAACAACAATTTTAAAAATTTCAAATGTTTATTATCATGATGTGGATGACACGAACAAGTTATATTTTTATGAAAATGTTGACATGAGCATGTTATGGAGCATTTTGGTCACCATGGCGGAACGAAAGGTGTGCCATAGCGACGAATCCGCAAATGAAGCCACGACAACATATCGGTTCTGGTAACTCAATTGAGATGCCGGTGCAATAGAAAGTGTGGCGGGAGCGTGCAAAAGATGGTGGGGTGATCTCGATCACCGGGTTCCCACGAGTCGATGGCATGGCAAACGAGGAGGAGCGTGCAAGCGAAAAATTCTGACACGGTGCAAACACGAGCACCTCATACAACAAGCATCCGTCCATGGTGATCGTCTCAGCGGTATACCTTCGAAGCGTGCGTTTCGAGGCGATTCAAAAAACATCGAGGGAAGTAGTCGTTCACAGGTCGTAGTGGAAGTAGTTGTTCTCGCAATGGTATTGGAAGAAGTGGTACACGCGGGTCAAAGAGGGAGTAGTCATCATGTCCGTAGATGTTCAGGGTCACGACTCGGAACTTAACGTCCACGGGGTCTTCGCGGGTCAATGATAGTGGTACACATTTCGTAGCCGTTCAAGTCATCGATAGAGGAACTTCACGCTTGCGTTACACGAGTCTTCAACGACGGTAGTGGTACATATCATAGTGGAACTTTGTGCAACTAGGGTCTTCGGACTTGCTGGCCTCATCAACTCGAAAAGGTACTTGGCATTCTTGGCGACTCCGAAGACGGTGGTAGATGTACTTGGTGTCAATGTGGTCTTAAGGTACTTGAAGATTCCGGACGGGGCAACAAAACGTAGTCGACCTTGACGTTTCAGTGCTGTAGTGGAATGAACGTCCATGTAGTGAAGACGTTTCTTGGCATCCCTGGTTGTCGGGTCTTGGCAGCGACAAGAGCGGTAACAAGGCTGACGGTTCAGCAGGGGGGTTGGAGCTTGTGATGCCCTAAAAGGGGGGGGAGCAGCAGCATCGAGGGAGCAATGGCGGGGCGAGGTGGAGGTGCACGAGATGCCCGTCGTCATCTCCTCGAACAAGGACAGAGGCAGGAGGTCAACGCGAGTGGAGGCTCGCTGTGAAGCAGGTGCGATGTGGCATTGAACTTGACAAATTCCGGCGAGGCTGGCAGGGCTGCAGGGTCGGTCGGGTCTGGATGGAGGCGGCGCAGACATGCTCGGGGCCGACGGCTGGCGAGATGGTGAAGGTGCTGTAGCAGCGGAGGACCTATGAGGAGGGAGAAGGCGGAGGACGTGGGGTCGCGATGGCGGGGGCGGGCCGGCCTGGGACTACGGGGCTGGTGGCCATGGGAGCTCCTGCTCCTGCCGAAGACGACGACGGCAGACCTGCGAGACGGGGCGGCAGCAAGAGAAAACACGACGGGAGGAAGGGGGAGGCCATGGATCGGGCATGAGGAGCTCCTCTCCCTCAGCTCGATGTGAGCGTGTGACTGAGTGGGAGTCGAGAGGAGGGTGAGGGGCGCTGGCGGTGCTGGAGGAAGGACGAGGGGGATCGAGAGAAGATGAGCGAGGGGGTCGGGACTTAGGCCCTGCCCTCTCTCTGCGTTGGTGTGGCGCCGCAGGAGGGAGAGATTAATGGGGGAGAGGGTGGAGACCGAGAGAAGAGTGAGAGATGGGGATCGGGCTAGGGTTAGAGGAGGTTGGATGGCCTCCAGGCGATGTTTGGGCCGGCCTGGAGCAAATGGGCCGGCCTCGCTGGGCTTCCCAAGGAGCCGACTGGGCTTCCTCCTCTCTCTCCTTTCTGATTTTCCTTTTCTATTTTCTATTTATTGCATAAACAGAAATAGAAAGAAAGTACAGAGGGTTTGGAATGGATGTGAGGAGAGAGGGACATATTTCTGGAAACCATGAAATATGCCCGATTTAATAAAAGTGGTTTGGGAATTTTTACGGACAGAAAAATAATTCAAGTTTGAATTAAAATTCAAACTTGAACCATTTTTGAACCCAACCAAAACAATTTCAAATGATCTGAAATTTGACAGAGGGGTTAAAGGAAAGGTGTATGGTTTATAGGAAAAGAATGAACATTTATGGACGATAGAAAATGGCACTTCCAAAAATGAAAGGAATAAAAAGGAAGAAGGCGGTGATGACACATGGGTAGATTTGAGAGAGATGGGAATGGGTTGATATAAACGACAAGAATAGAGCAAGACACCATCATGAAGAATGCAACGCACATGGTGATTATGATGAAATGCAAAATGGCAAGAGGCACGATGCAATGCAAACAATGATGACATGGCAAGATGCAACACGCAAGCGAATGACAAGGCAACAACAACGAATAACTGGAAGACGCCTGGCGCATCGGACTCGGGGCGTCACAGCTCCACCCACGAAGGGTCCACGAAAAAGCAACCTTGTCTATTCCACCATGGTCATCGCCCATCAAGGACTTGCCTCACTTGAGTAGATCTTCATGAAGTAGGCGATCTCCTTGCCCTTACAAACTCCTTGGATCAACTCCACAATCTTGTCGGAGGCTCCCAAGTGACACCTAATCAATCTAGGAGACACCACTCTCAAAAAGGTAATAGACACTACTACAGGATGCTGCTAACACGACACTACGATTAGAGACCCTTCGACGAAACTGTGTGCGATGCCATAATCACAAACGGTGGTGTAAAAAACCCGTCAAAAAGGTGCAAAACATTTGCGATGGAGGATGCATCAAACACTATTTAGATTTTAGTTGTGTGTGCGATGCAGGGCATACAGTTCAGTTCAGTTAACCATTTGCGATAAGGAGGAACAAAAGAAACGGGTAGCTAGATGAAGGTGTGTGCGATGTACAACATACGGTTCACTCGAATGAACTGTTTGTGATTAGGCAACACAAAAGAAATGGTCAGCCAGATCAAAGGTGTGTGCGATATACGGCATGCGGTTCATTCTGATGAACTGTTCGCATTGAGACATGAGAATAGAAATGGTTCAAATGAACAAGATGTGTGTGATACGAGGCAAACAGGTCTATAATCGGAAACGTGTGCGAAGACCGATAAGACCACAGACGATTACTGCTAGCAAGCCGTGTGTTTTGTGAGCAAACGATTGCGGGTATATAAATATGAGTGATTGATGAAAACATCACCATTGTTGGAAGCCACTCGGAGCGCCATTGGAGCCACGCAGGATACCCTCTAAGAATTTATCATGGTGGGTGTGCTTCTTGCAATGGTGGGGTGCGATCGAAAGGTTGAAGAGACACAAGGGTAGGTTAAATGGCCGTGTAATAAATGGGGGCTGGCCGGCCTGTAATCGTCACGTCTTGTCACAACATTCATAGCGAGGATTCCAGTGCACGCTTGACAACTCCACAGTGCACGCGTGGGCTCAAAGAGGCGCCAAATGTATCATCGGTGAGCCGGTTCCCGCTCCACCGCGCTGTTTACCGCGCAAGCTTCCCGCCCGGCTAGTTTGTCCAGGCGTCGGCTAGAAGAGGGACAAATCGTGGGCGTTTATTAGCAAAAAACTTTGTAAAAACAAAGTGTGTGGAATGACTTCAGTCATAAGTTTACCCTTGGGTGATGAGGTCAAAGATACATAGAAGGGTGATGATGGACACTCGAGTGCGATAATTAATTATGCGCCCTACAGTGCACACGGTGGAAGAAACCAACTATGTGCAATAGTGGTGAAATGCGGTGGGCTTTTCCGGCAGCCTGGCGGCGGCGGCAGGCGTTGAGCTAAGTGTTTACCGCCGTGATAGGCGGTGCCATGGCATAGAAGCGGAGGAGCTTGTGCAGGTGTGAATGGGGAACGTACCGGAGGGGCCGAGGGGGTGGTGGGCAGGGTGAGGATTTTTGTGATGTGGGGATGGTGAGGGTTTTCTTTTTCTTTTTTGAATTGGGTGGTGAGGGTTTTCTGTCCACAAAGAATTTTGGGGCGACGGTTTGCTAGAGCGAACCGTGTGTGATTGAAGCAGCATGCAAAATGAAATTCATTGCACACGGTTCCAATTTTGGGAACCATGTGTGATTAACGTACTACCTCTGTCCTGGTTTATTGGTCCCCCGTTGTAATTTTTACCAAAATTGGCGAAATATTTAACATACTCAGACATAGATAATAAGCATACACGTAGATAAGCATAGTTCAACCATAAGTAGTACATAGTTCAACAGTATTAAGCATACTCAAGCGTACATACATAGTTTCGTCAATCCCACATCTCATCTCACAGGCCGGCACGATCCTGAAGCTTCTCCAGGTACTCGGCGTACGCGTCGTGCGCCACTCTGCAAGAATACTTCTGCTTGAAGGAGCCAAAGGCCCGTCCTCTTGCATGCGCCAAAACACTTAGATACGCGTCATGAAGCTTCTGGTTGCAAAATGGGCATCCATAGCTGCCGTTCCAGGTCCTAATACACCTGTTATGCATTCCCGCATAAAGCTCCCTCAGGATTTACCTGTTGTACCTCCTCTGGACATCTTCATCCTCGATGTCCATATCGTTAGACAACACCTATACAAATAGTAAAACAAATTTGGCATCAAATCAATGATTACATGCCGTGAAGTAGGATTAGGAATTTATGGCTATTTATTTATACATATCCAGATATTATGGTTCAATTTTTAAGCGCATTCGTCTATGTACAGACCAATCTTGAAGAAAATAATGTCACAAACATATGTAAGTCATTGAAAATCAATTGTCAAGCCCTGGCTAGGAATTATTAGCACGAACACTAACCCTAGTCGGATTACTAGCAGAAATCCTTTACACAGATGAAACAACTAATCACTTCCGGAGTGGTCGTCGGAGTCGGTGTGGAACTCCACCTCCGGTTGTGGAAGCTCGACGCCGTCGACGACGTCAGGGTGCAGATAACTCATCGACGGTGACAGCAACCTCTGTCTCCATCTCTGCGCCGTGCTCCGGTGCTTTAGCAGCCCCGACGTCGCCACTCCCTCCGATGAGGCGCTTCGGCGGCATCCTCATACACTTATGGCTTTGAGGACTAAGAGCAGCGTCGTGGATGCAAGCGGAGAGAGAGGATTGTGTGTGCATAGCGAGGATGGGGGGTGCGGCCGCTCGGGCGCACCATTAATATGGAGTAGTGGGAGCTGTGGGAGAGAGGCTGGCAGCGGTCAAACCGATGGCTCGCCTCCCGGTGAGCCTGCGCACTGATACGTCTCCAACGTATCTATAATTTTTGATTGCTCCATGCTATATTATCTACTGTTTTGGACTATATTGGGCTTTATTTTCCACTTTTATATTATTTTTGGGACTAACCTACTAACCGGAGGCCCAGCCCAGAATTGCTGTTTTTTTCCTATTTCAGTGTTTCGAAGAAACGGAATATCAAACGGAGTCCAAACGGAATGAAACCTTCGGGAACGTGATTTTCTCACCGAACGTGATCCAGGAGACTTGGACCCTACGCCAAGGCATCAGAGAGGTAGTCACGAGGGTGGGGGGCGCCCCCCCTAGGGCGCGCCCCCCTGCCGCGTGGGCCCCTCGATGCTCCACCGACGTACTCCTTCCTCCTATATATACCTACGTACCCCCAAACGATCAGAACAGGAGCCAAAAACCTAATTCCACCGCCGCAACTTTCTGTATCCACGAGATCCCATCTTGGGGCCTGTTCCGGAGCTCTGCCGGAGAGGGTCGTCATCACGAAGGGCTTCTACATCATCATATCCCCTCCGATGAAGTGTGAGTAGTTTACCTCAGACCTTCGGGTCCATAGTTAGTAGCAAGATGGCTTCTTCTCTCTTTTTGGATCTCAATACAAAGTTCTCCCCCTCTGTCGTGGAGATCTATTTGATGTAATCTTATTTTTGTGGTGTGTTTGTTGAGACCAATGAATTGAAGGTTTATGATCAAGTCTATCCATGAATAATATTTGAATCTTCTCTGAATTCTTTTATGTATGATTGGTTATCTTTGCAAGTCTCTTTGAATTATCCATTTGGTTTGGCCAACTAGATTGGTAGTTCTTGCCATGGGAGAAGTGCTTAGCTTTGGGTTCGATCTTGCGGTGTCCTTTCCCAGTGACAGAAGGGGCAGCAAGGCACGTATTGTATCGTTGCCATCGAGGATAACAAGATGGGGTTTATTTCATATCGCATGAATTTGTCTCTCTACATCATGTCATATTGCTTAAGGCGTTACTCTGTTTTTAACTTAATACTCTAGATGCATGCTGGGTAGTGGTCGATGAGTGGAGTAATAGTAGTAGATGCAGAATCATTTCGGTCTACTTGTCACAGACGTGATGCCTATATACATGATCATGCCTAGATATTCTCATAACTATGCTCAATTCTGTCAATTGCTCAACAGTAATTTGTTCACCCACCGTAGAATACTTATGCTCTTGAGATAAGCCACTAGTGAAACCTATGGCCCCTGGGTTTATTCTCATCATATTAATCTCCATCACTTTAATCTTGCTTTGCTTTTTTACTTTGCCTTTACTTTTTTACTTTGCATCTCTATACCAAAAATACCAAAAATATTATATCTATCAGATCTCACTCTCGTAAGTGACCGTGAAGGGATTGACAACCCCTAATCGCGTTGGTTGCGAGTAGCTATCGTTTTATGCAGGTACGAGGGACTTGAGCGTGGCCTCCTACTGGATTGATACCTTGGTTCTCAAAAACTGAGGGAAATACTTACGCTACTATGCTGCATCATCCCTTCCTCTTCGGGGAAAATCCAACGCAAGCTCAAGAGGTAGCACGCACCGGACTGCTGGCATGCCTATCAAAGTTTCACACAGGTACTCGCGTGCCTCCCGATGACACTGTGCAGCGAGAACGCCTCCGTCAATTCACACACCTGCACGCACGCCTCCCCATCTGCCTGCGCGGCAGATGCATCCCGTCAACTCATGCCAGCTCACACGCCACACGGGTCGCGCGGCGGCACGTATATTGTTTTTCTATTTGGATGATTAATGTTGCCGCTTTATTGCTTAACCGAAGCATGACATGTATCCATTGTTGGTCTAACGCTCACGATTCGAATAAATAATCCGTTTGGGATATTGGTTCCCAATTATTAATAATCTCCTGTCTGTAATTAGATAAAGATTACATCAAAAATGGTCTCAAATTTGACTCCAAAAAGTACAATGCCACTGTATTGGTGTCCATATGACAACACGATAAGTTTCATGAACTACAAATAAGTTTTGGATGTACTAGAATTTAAAAATCAAGATTCTCAATGTTTGAAATTTGTTGCATGTGGAGTAAACATGCACCCAGTGAGACACATGTGTTTTTGCAATCCATTTAGGTGCACTGTCACGTGTGCATGTAGCTCAAATTTGATTTTTGCACATTATACCCGTAGAAAATCAATCAATCAATGTACTAAAACGTCTTACTAATCTATGTGATTTTTTTGAAATTAAAACATCCCTCATTTGGTAAAATGTATGTTCACCGCGGGATAATTAATTTAACATGCATCGTAGTTGCGGTAGATTCGCGGTGTGTGTGGGTGTGTGCGTCTAGGGGGTGGCGGGTGGCTCGCAGTACACTACGAGTTGTGAGCCACCGTGTGGGTTGGCCTTTTTGTTAGGCAGGCCGGTGCCACATCAGAGTCGTGAACTCATTATTTAAAACATTACATAATCCTGTCATATATAAATGTTTTGGCCACATACGGTCGATGGTTGTCCTACACGACACTCGATACTCGCGTGTGATGCTTTCTGTGGGCCTGCGAGGTCGTCAACCGTCACTTTGACGAACAGTCAGCAGTGAGGTTAATTTGACCAGCAAGGTGTAATCTTTTTTGTTTGTGTTATGGTGGTATATAGTACGCGTCGAAGAGGTGGGAGGGGACTATCATATATACTATATATATGCGTCCGTGAACAAGTACACCTCTCTCAGTGTTGGGACTTTTTGGTTTCCGAGGCACGTGCCACATCAAAATTTTGAAATTGGTTATTCAAACATCACACAACACATTTTTAGGCCACATGCATATCCTATCTAGGACACTCACGCGTGACGCTTCCATCTGTGGGCCCACGAGGCCATCGTCGATGCATGCATGCATCACTTTGACCTACATCGGGAGAGTTTAATTAATTTCACCATCGATGAGGATTCTTTTGGGTTACATATATTACGGAAGGAGCATATATATATGTGGTGAAGAGGGGGAAAGGGGACCATCATATGTAGTACGCTTGATATGAACCTCGCTCTATGTGGGTGCATGGTTTACGGTTTTTGAGACATGTGGCACATCAAAGTTGTGCATTTTGGGTACTCAACATATATATGTTTGGCCCACATACAAAGCGGTGGTGGTTGTCCTCTCGCTCCCACTTAAGCGGTTATCAGCGATATCGATGCTTTCCATTTGTGGGCCCGCTTGGTCCATCACTACTTTTTGCCTGACAACAAGAGAGGTTAATTTGACTTAGGAGGGATTATTATTTTTGCTCTGGGATGACATGCATGATATAGCTTGAGCACACACACATGCATCCGTACACATGAATTCCTCCCATCGAGTCGAAGAGGCTAGTACAACGACACATCATGAACCGATCTCGCTCTGTGTGGGGAGATAGTGTATGATTTTTGACACACGTGCCACACCAATGTTGTGTATTCAAACATGCATGCATGCATCACCTCCATACATATGCATATAGTGGTTGCCTTCAAACTGTACACTCCCTCGCGTAGTTATCAGCGACAAGCCTATATATTCGTGGGCCTGCGTGGGCATCCATGATCACCTGACCAACAACAAGATAGATTACCACGGCGGATTCTTCATTTGGTTTGTGTTATCGTAGTATAAGTCATGGTGAGATTCATACCTAATTAAGTTTGAGCGCATATACTATGCACGCATGCATGAATCCCGGTCGTTGGCTTGAAGTGTGCTGTAACATACATATGCATCGTCAACCAAACCCTCACTCGATCTGGGGATTTCTAGTTCGAAATCACGGTGCCACATCAAAGTTGTTCCACTGTTACTCAAAAACACACCTCTCCATACATATGTTTGGGCCACACGCATGCAGTGGTTGTCTTCAGGGACTAGCTACTTGTGTGATTATTGGCGAGCTAGCCCATCTCTGGGGTCGCATGGACGCCCATCACTTTGACCAACAACAAGAGAGAGGTTGTACGACCAAGGTGGATTATTCTTGGTCTGTTTTATGATCCATGTTGGTGAGATATGTGCCTCTGTAGCCCGCCGACTGAAAGTGTGTGTGTGGGGGGGGGGGGGTTGCTACTTCGCACTTTGCTAGGTGAACCTCGGTTGGGGAGGCATGCATTCATAGCATAGGATTCCCTTCGTGGCGACACGAGGGGGTGGGGGCTGCTAGCTACTTCGCAATTTTCTAGGTGAACCTCGGTTGGGGGAGGGGGCATGCATTCATAGCCACTACAAAAAAGTACACTTCGGTGATGATACGTGTTTGTCACAGTAGGTCGCATTTTTTGTCATGCATGTACATCCATGACAAATTTATGACAGAATCAAGATAGTCATACCTGTGCTGACGTAGAAGTGTTCCATGACATTACCAAAATTATCATCACGGAAGTGTCCACTTCCATGACGATAAGTCGCGCGTCACAGAAGTGCTTTCGTCAAGGGTGACTAACACGTGGCATCCACCGTAACGGAACGCCATTAAGCTATCGGGTCGGGTTTTGGATCCGATAACCCATTAACAGCCCTGACCAATGGGGATTTTCCACGTGTAAAATCATCATTGGCTGGAGGAGACACGTGTCAGGTCCGCGTTGGCACAGGTGTCACTCATCCAATGGGCGAGACGCGCCTATGATATGTTGACACGTGGACCGGACCATCAAGTTTAAATGGGCCGACCCAGCTGAAGGCCCACAAGATTTTGCAGACCATAATGGGCCGGCCTAGCTAAAGGCCCACGAGATTTTGCGGACCATAATGGGCTGGCCCAGCTAAAGGCCCACAAGATTTTGCGGGCCATAATGGGTCGGCCCAGGTAAAGGCCCACAGATTTTTGTGTGCCATAATGGGTTGGCCCAGGTAAAGGCCCACAAGATTCTTGCGGATCATAATGGGCGGGCCCAGCTAAAGGCCCATGAGATTTCGCCGACATTAATGGGCCGACCCAGCTATAGGCCCACAATATTTTGAGGACCCTAGTAGGCCGGCCCATTAACTGGCTGCCATGTTTTGGGCCAAATGCCGGCCCATATTTGATCCGGTCCATTAATGGCCTGCCACGCTCCGGGCCTAATAGTGGCCCATATGAGATACGGCCCGTTAAAAGCCTACCACGTTCTGGGCCAAATTACAGCCCAGATCAGGTCCGGCCCTTTAAGAGGCTTTGGGCTCAATTATGGCCCATATCAGATTCGGCCCGTCAACTGGACACTATGCTTTTGGGCCCACTTGCTAAAGGCCCACTTAATAATTCGGCTTGATATTAGTTTTGGTCTGTTAAGGGCCCGTTTAACATTTCGGCCCTATATTAATTTCGGCCTATTAAAAGCCCGTCATATAGTTGGGCCTAACTACGGCCCGGTTTGCATCCGGCCTGCTCGCAGCCGATATCTGATTGGGCCAAACAAGGACCGAGACAATTTTGGCCTGTTAAAAGCCCGTGATTTCATTCGCACAATCATGGGCCGGGGTTCATTTCGGGCTGTTGCCGGCCCGTGAGCTGTTCGGCACGTTTCAGGCCCAACCTACATCGTGATTGCATGACGGCCTGATTATGTACCGTAATTTTACGGTTTGGCTGGTTTACTGCGAAGACAGGATATATATACAGTAAAATAACTGCAGCATCGTGAATAAGAAAAAACCTAGACTATACAATAAAGAAATTACGGCATATTACATCCACCGGGCATCAAAGTTCACCACTATGATAATAAAGCACAAGCAGACAGCAGATTACATACACTGGGCATCAAAGATCGCCACCAGTGCAAATAAACATGCCGACAAAACAATATACAAAACCGACAGCACTTCAATAGAGTTCAAGAAAGGTTAGCCCTGCTGGGGAGCTGCAGCACAAGCAGCTGAGCAAGATGATGAGACTGCGCTTGTTCAACACTTATATCTTCCTCACTCTGAAAGATAAACAAGCAGACATATGATAGGTTTTGCACATAAAAGTATCAGTGCTGACAATTCATCACATTTCTTACTGACGAATAAAGTGACACAGTTTAAAATTGCATTAACACAATATGGTATTGTTCAGGTCAAGACATGGCAGGAAATGACATTGTGAAGGAGTTGGCAGCTTCACGACACCACTGGATTACAGATCAAGAACTCATAAGTATCAATGGTTATTGTGCTGTCAATTTATACCATTTCAGATTGGCAAATAAAGAGACGGTTTAAATAATAGTAGAATGATATGACATTGTTCATAGTTAAGACATTGCAGAATATGACATTGTGCTGTAGTGGGTAGGTTCACCACACCACTGGATTACGGATGAAGAACAGAAGCATACATGCAGTGCAAAAGAAGATCACTTGCTCTGTATAGTTTACTTTACATGGTATGAAGAAGAAACTTGGTTGTACAAATGAAAACTTAAATTGAGAAAGGACAAACTTTTGTTTATGAACTACATAATAAACTTTAAACTGAAAACTTAAATTGAGAAAGGACAAACTTTTGTTTATGAACTACATAATAAACTTTAAACAAGCAATTTGATGCAAACACAAAAATAAACAGCTATTGCAATCATGCCTAACCAAATATATAAAACAAAGTTTGAAGGCTTGAGATGGACAAACTTACATTATTGGTGATGACAGGCTCTATAAAGGCCTTGTCCATGCTGATGGGGGGGGGATTCAAGAAGTTTACCACGTAATCTTCTTCAAAAGAATTGCCTTTATTCTACATTTTGTTAAGAGTAAATATAGATGTGATAATATATGAAAAATGGAGAATATTTAAGATAAGATGAAGAGTGATGCTACATAACCAAGTAGCTATAAATGTAAGTGCAGCGATACAGGCAAAATGTACAACCAAGAGCAATGCACAGCTAAACTTCTTCAGTACCAACCTTATGGTAAGAGTAAATATAGATCTGATGTGTAGAAAATGGAGGGCAAAGGAAAATAAGCTGCAGAGTGATGGTACATGAACAACTACCTGTCGTTATAAGTACATTGATAAAGGACAACATGTACTTACAATAACAATGCAGAGCTAAAAAACATTGGCATTGGATATATTCTACACTAATGTAACCATTCATACAGATCAGATAATTTGGAGCGAACAATTGATAAGGAAGCTATCATGCATACTGCTGTCACATAATGAACCAGGTATGTATGCAAGTACAGTGATACAGGACAACAGGTACTAACAAGAGCAAAGCAGCGGGCAGCATATTTGCGATATCCTGTCGTTCTTCTCAAACCGGAATTCTTCTTCGAGCAGATTTCCTGCAAAAAAGATCCGTAAGACACAGGCGGAAAAGTAGAAGTTGAAATTGTCATGTGATTTCATAGACAGTACCTCATCCTAGGAACATGACCAGTGCATAACAAGGTTTTTCCATTCAATGTCTTCTAAATTTAGCACAGGAGACTTCATCGGAAATTCGTTTATAGACTTGCCATCGAAGTGTGATTTCCTCAAGTAACACCGATACTGTTGTGATGCTTCCTTGAAAAGCACAAGCAAGCTTTGCTCGTCATGACTATCTAGATTGACCCTCGCCTAGTTACAACAATGTAATGTAAATCATTGATGTGTTCAATCAGCAGAAAACAGGAAAATAATAGCCATGAATAATAGCACTTACACGTAAGTTGGACAGGAAGATGTGAAAATGGTGTTTGTCTTCACAATAATCTTCCCATGACGGGAATATATGCACGTAGTCCCTAACAACATTGAAAGCATTATCTTTTAAACTGGGAATAAATGGAATGGGGTTCCAATCTGCAGGAATTGGCCGTCTCTGCAGTTGGGATAGGTCTTCGGCCAGTGGACTTGCTTTACTTTTTGCTGGAGTGGGATTTTTCTGTGGTACAGCTGGTGCTATGGCAAATGAAATCGGTATACCTTTTGCTGGAGTGCAGGTCATGCGTGGTGGGGCTAGTGGTGTGGCTAGTGAAGTATGGGTACAGTCTGCTGGAGTCGGTCCTACGTTTTGTGTCACTGGTTGTACAGCCAATACAAGTGGGTTGCTGTTTGATTTCTTCGGCACCACCATGTTTTTCAAGGACTTTGCTGGTGCTCCTTCAGGTTCGGCAATCACCCTCTTCCTTTTTGATGTCTGATGCACAAGAACAACATTTGAGTGGAAAAACATGGTATGATGACAGATGGAATATGTATTGATAATGGATGGGCATGGCATCTCGACATATATGATGAGTAAACTAAGCAGATGGCGGCGCAACAAAGTAGAAGAAATGCAAGATAACATATGCAAGATACCCACAATCAATTAAACATTGCCAAATTAGAACAGGCACCTTGATGGGTGAACAGGACAGGCCATCTGCCTTTGACTCCCCGAGGTTAGAATAGTCATTAGGATCATATTCTGAACAAGAATCAACATGTGGGGAGCGTATGAGTTTCATTGCATCCAGAATGGCACTCAATGCCTTGGTGCCAATTTTGTAAGTCATTGCAGTGTTTAGCTTCAAGAGTGGACTACTGCTAGTGTGACACAAAGCAGCTACACAGATCATAGTGTAGATATAACGGGAAAACCTTAAGCATCAGAGTAAAATTAGCAAAGTGGAACTTGCTGGAATATATGTGCTAGTATTGCCGGTACAGCTAGAAAGGCTTCGGATACCAGCTCTCTTCAAGTGAAGGTGCGGTACTATTAATATCAGTGTAACTCTCAAAGGTGACACATCTCCCCGCATTTCCTTGCTATTCTTATAGGATTCAAGTGGGCAGGCCACTACACATCCTATTCCTATGTTTACAAGATCCTACGAATCAAAGAGGCTCAAAGTGTCCATCACAACCGACCGTATAGACCTCTACATTGCAAATGTCCCTGCTCATCTTCAGTACAAGGAACATACTATACTACTATCATACTCCCTGCGTTCCAAAATATAAGTCTTGGTCGAGATTTCCACTGTGGATCACATATAGATGTATCCAGATACATTTTAGAGTGTAGATTCACTCATTTTGCTCCATATGTAGTCCATGGTGGAATTTATACAAAGACTTGTCTTTAGGAATGGAGAGAGTACATATTAAAGAAGAACAGAAGAGGAACATGGTAAAGAAGAGCAAGCATATTTTGGATAATAAAATGTTGGTTGCGCAGTGCCCACACATGATGAACCAGAGCGCATTAAGAATGCAACTCCCAGCTGTCTCTCGACCATTTCAGGCGGTTGGATGAAGATCCTACATCTCCTAACCCTTCTTCTTCCTCGTCTCTGATTCTTCCCATACAGAACACCGCATGGGCCGCCGGCCGGACCACCGGCCCCCATCGCCTATGTTCCTCCTCCACCCCCACCCCCACCCCCGCCCCAAACCCCACCTGCGTCGGTTTTCTTCATTCGGCGAGGCCCCACAACCACCTGAGCCCATTCGATCGCACCGGCATGAACTCCGGCGAGGTTTGAAAAATCGACTGACCCAATTTTGAAATTTAGTCTACTGTGATTTAACTAGTGTGGAATATAAAGGGGGAAAACCATAAGAATTGGGAGTATAGTGTTGAGCGTGCCATGGCGGAACTGAAGGTGCAAACCGGACAAAGACAACTTCGCAACCAAGACAAGAAATCAGAGTAAAGCAGTGGCGATCTATTTGCTTGCTACGATAAATAAGTTGAGCAGATACGAAAGAGTACCGCCTCTGGTGCGGCGCCGTGTACGCATCTGTTGAGAATTTGTCGATGCTGCGGTAGCGATGGCTGTCGGCGACTTGGAAGCAGATCTAGGAGGGTAGACGGTGGCGGCAGGGCGTGGTGGACGAGACGGTCGTAGGAGCGGCGCCGTCAAGGTGGACGACGGCGGGGATGAAGCGAGAGGACGGGGTGCAAGGATCCCGGTCCGAAGCTGTGGATGAGAGAGGTCGATCTCTTGTAATGGACGACGACGTCGGGGTATCAGCTCCGGCATGGTGGAGGAGGACGACGGTGGATGGTGTGGCGGACGGCGGCGGACGGAGGAGGGTGGAGTGGAGAGGGTGTTTTGGCGCCCATGGAGTACGAATGGGGAAAAGGGAGGTAGAGAGGAAGGGGGGAACCATGTATTCAGGGCGCGCTTGTCTCAAATGCGAGGAAATTTACAAACTTCGCCCCCATTTCAAATTTCTACTACATCACAATAACATTAGTCGGCTGGGGATAGGACGGTAATCTCGCATAGACCGAATATTTGTCGACGAGAGTTTGTTTTTGGCGCCCACCATGTATGAATATGAATTGGGGAGGGAGTCGATTTCGGCCAAGGACACACTGTGTTTTGGTGCCCACCGTGTATGAATCCGGGTGGGAGGCGGTTACATCACGTTTGGGTGAAATTACAAACCTACCCCTATCGAAACCTATAGAAATCCAGCAGATAGGCTTTGCGTGGCAGGGATAGGCAGTAGTGATTTCCATCTCGCAGATTTTGGTTTCGTGCGGTTACTGCGACTTTCCCCGCTTCGTTCAAATTTTGCAGAGTGCACGTTTACCGTGCCAACTCAATTCGAATCCCGTTTGTATTCTATTTTTTCCGGGCGGGACCCATTTTCAATTGGAATGACATTCTATAGACATCATTTTTTATATATACTTTCAAAAACACAACACCATTTATACATAAATATGGTTTACAAATGGCATTATCTCAGATTCATAAGGTTGTATCCATCAATTTGGATTTTCAAATATTTGAAACCACTTTATGTTGAAATCCAATGTATGGATTCCTCGCTAACTGTCTCCAATTAATGTGTGTTTCATGCGGGTTTTTTTACTTCTCAAACATGTATAATGTGTTTCACACACGCAACATATAGTGTAATCCCGTTTAGACATTAATTGCATATAAACCATGCATTGTTTGTAATTGAAGAATCTATGGATCACCAATATTGATAAACTATATAACATTACATGTGTGCCCAAATTCAAATGAATATGCATGTTTGATACACCAATTTGCGTTATGATATTATCGATGTCGTGATCTCCATTTTAAATATTTGAATCCCCTTTAATCCAGATATTCATCTCATATAGCTATCACTCATGCTTATATAGGAGTATCTCTCTGGACCTATACGCGTTCATCGTCTCTCAGGTATCTCTCATGCTACCTGTATGTCGACAAAGATCTTTTATCTTCGTAACACACTAACGGTACTCTCTCCCTCGACCTTCATCACTCTATCTCTCTCTAAGTATATCTCGCTCCCTGCTATGTGTCTCTAACTATGATTCTCCATGTGGAATCTCTTTCTCTCACACAAACACAAAACTTTGTCTCCCGTGGTCTCATTTCTCTCTACTATTCCCATGTGTGCCACTCGCACACCCCTCATACAGAGATGTCTTTCGCTCCTTAGATATGAGAACCTACGACTCTTCCTCTTCAATATCTCTTTCTCACACACAAACACAAACTCTGTCTCCCAGGGTCTCATATTTCTCCATTGTTCTCTTGTATGTCGCTCACACACACCCTCTCTCCCTAGAGATATCTTGGGTTCCCTCATATGTCTCTCTAGCTATCACTCTTGTTGTGAAATATCTTTCTCTCTCGCAGACACAAAAATCCGTTTCTCTAGATCTCATTTCTCTCTGATATCTATTTGTATGTGACTCACATGCACCCTCTCTCTATCTCTCTCACACCCACACATATAACCCAGCCTTCTGATCCACTCGACTCCTATCTCTAACGCACACTAGCTAGCATCTTTATCTTTATATTTATCTGCTTCTCCATCAATCTTCTTTCTCGCCCTCACTCTTGATTCCTATCACGCACACTACATATTTTCTCTCTACATGCAGTCAAGTGCCCTCTCACACACATATATAACTTCACCCTTTGAACCACCTGACGGTCATCTCCAACACCCAAACTAGCAGATGTCCCTCTAGCTAGAATCTCCATCTCTGTATCTATCCGTAGTTTCTCCATCAACATTTCTTTCTTGCACGGAGTCTTGCTTCCTATAACCCACACTATATATGTCTCTCCATACATATGCATTTATAGGTTGGTCTCTTTTGCACAATCGTTGCGCCTCACTCCCTCTGCTCGCCATAGATGAATGCTCCAGCCCACGCCACTATCTCTTAAAGACAAAAACACATGCACAATTGTCGGGCCTTCTTCCCTGCGTTCTCACATGCATGCATATTGTCATACCGATCTGTCTCTCCCATGTTGTTGATCTTATGACTTATGTCTTCTTTCTTTTATCTCAATCATGCGCGCGCACACACACACATCCCACGTATACATGTATACCTCTCACACATGCACGTTCAAGGTCTCTATGTCTCCATACGTAGTTAATTACCCTCAATCCTAACGCCGCATCAAATCGTTCTCCTCTTTTGTGCACATAACTTCCGCCTGGATGGGTAAAACACACACTCACACTTAACAATCTCCTTCTAGCTACCCCCCGCCTCTCACTCTTCCCCTATATCCCCGAAACCAATAAGACCATCCCTTTGTCTAATTCCCGCCTACATACATGTAACAGCCTGGATTTTGGCCCTTTTCTTTTTCTTTTTGATTTATTGGTCTTTGCTCTGTTTTTCTTTTTGGAGTGGTTCTGTGGCCTTGTCACCTGGGAAATCATCCTCTTTTTCCCTCCCAAGTGGCTCATCATTCTCAAAACCTTGCCAAGATCATGTCACTTCACTGCTTGACCAAACCCTAATTTCTTTTTCTCAGGAATATTCCTTTTTCTATTAAAGGAATAACCCTGTCTGCCCTAGGTTGTGAAGCAACCTTTATTTCCATCACACCTAAAATTCCCAAATAATTCATTTGTCATGTTTATCATCTTGCTCAAATAATTCATTTCTATTCTGCCCTAAATGGCACATTGTGAAGCAAGTGCTATTTTCCTTTTCCCAATTGACCTCAAACTCCTTGGACACTTTTTCCTGTCCATATAATTGCCACATGCCAAAATGCAACCTCATTTGCCTAGTAATTATTTAATTATAATTTTCCAAAGTTTCTATCCAGAAAGAAGCTTTGTGAAGGAGGTGCAAGCTAGGCATATCCAAATGATTTGCCATTTTGCATGATCCCGCATATCATCATATCATAGCCCTCCACCAAAATAGAGCTCATGTAATGCCTCCATGTGAGCTCACCTTCAATTCTTTGATTCTGCCCAAAATTTCAGTTTGTGAAGCAAGTATATTCATATAACCTACCTCCACCCATTTTGGGCATGTTTCATCAAGCCAATATTTCTCTAGAATTTTTGCAAGTTTCTGGTCAGTAAGGATGTTTGTGAAGCAAGTACCATTTTGGTGAATCCAATTGGTATGAAACTTATACAGCATCTTTATATGATCAAATCATGAAGCCTTGCCAAACTTGATCTCAAGTGGCCACACCATTTGAGTGTACCATCCTGATCAAGTTTCTAGACCATTTTGATCAGTTGCAAAGCAACTATGATTTATATTGATCCAATTCTTCTCCAAGTTACCAGGACGAAAGTCCTTCTTTACCTCAACCTCGCAGACAACTCCATTGGATCCAAAACCCTTCCTGTTGATCACTAGTGCTCACCCAAGTTTATTGTAGTAAACTTCAGAGGGTTCTCATCGTTTAACCCGATCACTTTTAACCGAACTACCACCGTAGTTGAGACCTACCCTGGATGAACTACCCACTAGAAAGCAAGTTCCAGCCCCTCTCCCCCGCTACATGCCAGTGCACGCGGTGACCGCGTTAATGGGAAGCCCGTGCGCGCGCTCTGCTGCCGTTGGCCGTGCCAAGGATGGATTCTTACTCGGGCCCCTCTCCCCCTCGTCGTCTTAGCGCGTGTGAGCATGTCCATTATCTTCCTCTCATCATCGCCGATCACCTGGATCCCACTCCCCCTCCGGCAGCTTCCTCACCGACGCAAACCGCTATGTGCCCACGGGCGCACAGTGGTCGTTTGGATCTGTGCGTGCCCTGGCCGCTTCCTCCCCGTGCTCCGGCGTCGCCTCTGCCCCGTGAGAACCTCAACTGTGTCTCCGTCGTCGCTTGCCCCCTAGTTCATGCACGCGCACACGCGTCCGTGGCGCCGGCCACGCGTCCGTGGCGACGGCAGCGCGGCACCTCGCCCCGCGGCTATTTAAGGCGACCCCGAGACCCTCCAAGCTCACCCACAGCCTCACCCATCCTCTCTAAGCCTCCCCGACCACCCAAACAAGCTCGAGGAGCTCTCATTCCTTCGCCTCGTCACCACGGCCGCCGCTTTGTCCTAGCTAAATTCGCTTAAAGCCGCCCCCCTCCTTGCCTTCTTTCACCAAAAGAGCCCCTATCTACATCTGGCGACCCTCCCCTGCCGTTTCCCTCACCCTCCGGCGCACTAGGGAGCCATGCCCGTCGCCGCCCGACATAGCCGTCCGCTGTGGTCGAGGCTGCTCCCGTTCCCGCTGTCTTCAGCAACCGGGAGGCCGACCAGGTGATGCTCAATCCCCAAGCAAGTTGGTTTGCCGAGCACCGCGGGAGGCGGCCAGAATCGCCGACGAGCCCCGTCGGGACCCTTCTCTGCCGCGGCCAGGCGCGGGCGAGAGGAAGGGGATGAAGGCGCTGACCCCCTCCACTCTAGCTGGTCGCGGGCCCCGCGCGTCAGCCCCTCGCCCGTTGACCCCGCCCCTCCACGTTAGTTAAGTGGAGACGAATTCTCAGGCAATTCGTTTCCTTCTTCCGAAAGCGTATTCTGCTTCTACTTCAGCGAAAGTACGCTTTCCTTCTCTGAAGACGTAGTTTCTCTCTGTTACAGCGAGGAATACGTTTTCCGCAAGAGAAGACGTATTTCCTGGAGTGCGCTTTCAGTTTTTCCTGCTAAGGGCCTGTTTGTGATGGTTTTATTTACAAATGGGTCCCTGGAAGAAAAACAACTATAACTTTTTAACCACAACTCTAAATCAGGTGATTCCAAAGCCCACTTCTTCGTTTCGTCGAGCCCTTTCCGATGGAATCAGTTTCACCATGTTTTGAAATTCTGAAAATGACCATTTTGCCCCTGCCCTTATTCAGCCCCCTCCGAGAGAGTACGTTTTCCGGCGATCCTTTTCGCGAGTTTCTCGCACTTTCTTCTGGTGATTTCTTCCACCACAGGCAAGCCACACCCTCAATTTGCATGATTGTAATGCAATGACATGGTTTAAATTATTTGAACTTGTTTAAAATATTGCTTTAGCTACATGACTTTGTGCATGGAAATTTCTCGGAGTTGTATTTTGATCTTGTTATTGCCATGATGTTGCTTGGAGTTCTAGGACTTATATTTTGCAGCTTATGTGGTTGACATGTTGCCATTGGATTATTAGTGGCTTATGTTATGATTATTTTCATGGTGGTGTTGGATATGATATTTTGGAGTATTACTTTGGATGTCATGCTGCCTTTGGATTATTAGTGGTTAGTATGATTAGTTTCATGATGATGCATGTTATTATATTTTTGGAGTATTACTTTGGATATCATGCCGCCTTTTGATTATTAGTGGTTAGTATGATAATTTCCATGATGGTATCTGTTATTATATTTTTTAGTATTACTTTGGATGTCATGCAGCCTTTGGATTATTAGCGGTTAGTATGATTGTTTTCATGATGATATCTGTTATTATATTTTGGAGTATTACTTTGGATGTCATGCTGCCTTTGGATTATTAGCGGTTAGTATGATTGTTTTCATGATGATATCTGTTATTATATTTTGGAGTATTACTTTGGATGTCATGCTGCCTTCGGATTATTAGTGGTTAGTATGATTATTTTCATGATGCTAGTTGATGTTCTGTTGCTTGGAGTATTATTTTCAAAAATGATGTTTACATGTGGATCTTAGCCGAATAGCTTTGTTCTTGTTATTGGAGTAGTAGGATTATTGTTTTCGGAATCATCATGACAGTAGTGTTGTGCTACCCTTGGAGTATTTTGAGATGATGAGATTATGTTTGGATTATTTGTTGGATATTGTTATGACTTGGATTATAGTTTGATAGTTGATATCGGAGTATCAGTTACCACAGTTATATTTTTGGGGATAAATTCCGTCATTAAGTTGGTCAGGTGCCACCGAACCAGGATTTTTGCAGTGCAACCACATTTGCCTTTTTGGGAAGGCCCTAATGCGTTCTATTGTCGTGCCTCTCGCCGGTGCCTCCAACTAGGGAAGGTTATGGGCGTGCGTACCCTGGCCCGGTAAGCAGACATAACCTTGTGTGCCCGTTGTTGTTTTTATGGATCCGAGTCCCCGAGTGGGAGTGTCCCCGAGTGGGAGTGTTTTGACCAAGACGATGGTTGGGGTGTCTTTGGTAGACACGGGGTCACCCAGGACCAGCCCGTTGGGGATTTGGGTCAGAGTGGCCGGGAAAGTGCTAGGGCAATGGAAGGGTTTTGTCGGAATGCCGTTGGTCCACCCGAATGGGAGTGCGAGGCCATGGGTTCCGTGGTGTGGGTACAGTGTGCTACCTCTACAGAGTGTATTTAATCTATCGATAGTCGCGTCCGTACTAGGTCCCACCATTCGATCAACACTCACATGACGGAATGACTTATATGTGATTTATATGTTGATATGTTGAGCAGTACAGACTGGCAGGATGTTGATGATGATGTTGGAGACCAAGTGTTGGTCATGGTTGTGATCGCTGGAAAGATCACAGTTTGAGACCAAGTGTTGGTCATGGTAGTGATCGCCGGAAGGATCACCGTTTGGTTTTGATCATGAAGTGATCGAGATGGTATATTGCTTGGCCGGTTAGCCAAGAGAGATATGGTTATGGAGATATGAGATGTTGGTTCATCAGTATTGTAGTAGTTTCATATCATGCTTAGTAGTTGCTATCGTATCATGGTAGATGTTAATTTAATTAACCTGCTTAATGCTATGTTATTGTCTTGCCTTGATGTTTTTGGTTGTTGTGAGCTTGCAAGTACATTCAATGTACTGACCTGGCGTGTCATGCCAGATTGCAGGTGATGCCGTGATTGCTTGATTGCTTGTCGTGGTTTCCGTTCATGCGAGCTAGATCGTGTCCCAGCTAGAGTCCCCGCAGAGTGGAATTCACCACCTTCGTCGTTGTTCCACTGCTAGAAGTTTTCCGCTGCTACGAGTTGTTCCACTGCTAGCATAGAGCAAGTGTAGTATCGCAGGCGTAGTGCTGATGTGATCATTGTAAAATCAGACCCGTGTAATGATATGCCAGAAGAAACACAAGGCTTAGAGCTCAGAGCTGATATAAAGGGAAAAGCAGATGTCCCTATTGTTCAAGTTGGCACTTCCACTGATGGGCACCACAAAGGTATGGAGAGCTTTTCTTTAACCAACTCCCCTAGCTTACTAGATATTCACGAACTAGTTCAAAATCATACCTTGTATATTATTGATGGTGCCCATTTGATTTCCGAGGAAGGTTTGGACCTGTGGATTCAGCACTTTGCTCCAGCAACACAGGGAGAAGTAAACACATTCAAAATTTACATACCTGTAAGTTGGTTTAACTTCATAATTCATCTTCTCCTCACTCCTGATAAGTTTGGTTGGGTAATGCATCTGCTGAAATCTGAGCTGTGGAAAATGCTTACTGCAAATTGTGATTCTGAAGAGACTATCTTATTCCATATACCTGATAGACCTGCTACTTCACAGGCTCCAAGTTGTAAAGAAATAATGTTGGGTCTGGGAAAGGAAAATGAGGGTATAAGCTCTACTACTCACTCCTCAAGTGGAACTGGAAGCCCACTCAAGCAAGTGTCCCCCAATAAAGTCATCCAGTTGCCACTAGGTGAAGCTGTCTCAAGGAAAATAAGAGATAAAGAGCCGCTTGTGGAGACTCGGGAAAGAAGGAGTGATCTAATTAAGAAAGACAACAATGGTTATAGAAGGAAATCATGTGATGCTACCTCTTGCTTACCTTGTAATGCTATTCCCACCCATTGTGCATAACAAAGTGGTCAAAAATCTGACAAAAACATTTTGCAAAGTGTCTGAGGATGAGGTACAGGACAAGCTTTCAAAGAGTCCCAAGAAGAAGGGCCAGGAGGATGTGTCCAAGGTCTCCAAGGTCACTGGTGCTACAACTCCTTAGGGTGTGCCATGAAGAACTGTCACATTAGTAATAGTACCAGGAATATTTTGAGAATGGCTAGTTTGATGGTTGAATGTATGATATCTGATGTGCTTGATGTATTCGGAACATGTTTAATGTCTGTCTCAAAAACTTGGTGCCTTCTTTTGCCTACTGCTATATTGATCAGTCTGATTGAGCTCTGGATTTGTGGCTTCTATGAAGATATTGAAGTTAATATGCTCCCTAGCAGAAATGTTGTGTTACATCTGTTACTCATGTTATTGAAAATATGCACTGCTTCTTGCTACTTCTTGTATGAGATCTCAAACTGTATTGGGTCACAGTCATCCAATTTCTATACTTTGCATGAGTTTGGTATCATACCAGGAGATGGGGCCTGGTATCAAAATTTGTCCAACCAGTTAGTTAACCATGAGTAGAAACAGATCCTGGAATATTTTGAACTGAAACATTAGGGGTTTGAATTCTCCTGAAAAATGGCTGGCTATTAGGAAAAAAAATTGAGGATAGTGCTGCTGGTATTTTGTGCTTACAAGAAACAAAGAGACAAAATCTGGATTTGGCCTATATTCAAAACTTCTGTCCACAAAGATTCAACAAATTTGAATACCTGCCTTCAATTGGGGCATCTGGAGGTATTTTGACTGCTTGGAATGGGACTCTTTTTTATGGTCAATTGCTCTTCCAAAATAAATTCTCACTAACTATGCAGTTCACTTGTACATCTACCCTTAAACCATGGATCCTCACAAATATCTATGTACCTTGCAACATTGAAGAGAAATTGGAATTTATTGATTGGTTTACAAATATTCAAATGCCTGATGATGTTGATTGGATTGTTATGGGGGATTTTAATTTCATTAGGTCACCTGAAGACAGAAATAGACCTGGTGGATATGTTAATCAGATGTTACTATTCAATGAAGCTATTAGTAATTTGGGGCTAATTGAATTACCTCTTAAAGGGAGATAGTTCAGTTGGAGCAACATGCAAGATAGTCCTCTACTTGAAAAATTAGACTGGTTCTTCACTTCTGCTGCATGGATTACTACTTACCCTGACACCACTGCTCTGCCTCTAGCAAAGCCAATCTCAGACCATTTTCCTTGTGTAATAAAAATTGGCACAACAATAACCAAGTCAAGGGTTTTCAGATTTGAGAATTATTGGTTGAAGCACAGCTCTTTCAAAGATATTGTTCAAACTGCATGGAACATTCCTGTTGGTTATAATGATCCAGCAAAGAAGATTGATGCTAAATTCAAAAACTTGTGGAGAGCACTCAAACTTTGGGCAAAGAACATATCCTGTCTCAAAAAGCAGATTGATGAGTTGAATGAATGTATATTGCTATGGGACTTCCTGGAGGAATTCAGAGACCTAACTTTATTTGAGCATAACTGCAGAGAGCTGTTGAAAGAAACACTACTAACTGTCCTCAGTAATCAGAAGATTTATTGGAAGCAGAGAGGTAAAATCAAGGGGGTCAAATTTGGTGATGAAAATACAAAATTCTTTCATACAAAGGCTTCAATTAATCACAGGCATAACAAAATTGCAATGCTCATGAATGAGGACCAAGTGGAAATTACTGATCATGAAGGGAAGGCTGCAATCCTTTGGGAGGCTTTTAAGAAAAGACTGGGTCACTCCAATGGTCATTCCATGCACTTCAATTTACAGGACCTGTATGAAAACAGAGTGGATCCACAAATTTTCCAAGATCTTGAGAAACCTTTCTCTCAGGAAGAAATTTATGAGGTAGTAAAAAACTTGCCCACAGAAAAATCCCCAGGTCCTGATGGATTTAATAATGAGTTCCTCAAAGTTTGTTGGGACATTATCAAACTGGATGTTACTGAACTTATCATTGCCTTTCATGCTGGAAATGTGAATTTGGAAAGCATCAACACTTCTTATATCACACTCATTCCAAAAAAGGAGGTACCTATATCCCCTAATGACTTCAGGCCAATTTCATTGCTTAATGGGGTTCTCAAAATCATTACTAAACTGCTGGCAAACAGATTACAAAAAGTAATCCTCAAGATGGTACACATCAACCAATATGGATTCTTAAAGAACAGAGTGATTCAAGATTGTCTTGGTTGGGCCTATGAATATATACATCAGTGCCACAAGTCAAAAGAAGAATTGCTTGTAATCAAACTGGATTTTGAAAAGGCTATTGACACTATTGAACATCAGGCTATAATGGACATCTTAAGAGCTAAGGGATTTGGTGAAAGGTGGATAACTTGGATGCACATGCTCTTCAATTCTGCATCCTCTACTGTAATGTTAAATGGGGTACCTGGGAAGAAATTTTATTGTAGAAGAGGAGTAAGACAAGGAAACCCCCTTTCACCTCTTCTGTTCCTACTGGCAGCTGACTTGGTACAATCAATTTTGAATAAAGCCATGACAAGGGATTTAGTCACACCACCACTTCAAGTGAACTCCTGCCCTGACTTCCCTATTGTTCAGTATGCAGATGATACTCTTGTTATCATGCAAGCAAGTGCTAGACAACTAGTATGCCTCAAAGCTCTACTAAACACATTTGCATCTGCCACAGGCCTAACAGTAAACTATGGGAAATCAATCTTGGTGCCAATAAACATTGCAGAAGACAGAGTAGATATTTTCACAAACACTTTGCAATGTTCCAGAGGGCAAATTCCATTCACTTATCTAGGGCTACCTTTGGGTATTTATAAACCAACTGTGGAGCAGTGTTTGCCTATAGTCAATAGAATTGCTAAGAGGATTACTGGCATTTCCACTTTCATGACTCAGGCAGGGAAGGTTTTGTTGGTTAAATCTGTGTTGGCTTCTTTAGCAGTTTACTTCATGTGTTGTTTGGACATTCACATCACTATTAAACACCAGATCATCAAATATTTAAGGCATTGCCTATGGAGGAGTCCTGATATGGAAGATAGGAGACCAGCCTTAGTTGCATGGCACACAGTTTGCAGACCAAAAAATCAGGGTGGCTTGGGAGTCCTGGATATCTTCACACAAAATAAAACTCTTCTCATGAAAAATCTTCATAAATTTTACAACAGACATGACATCCCTTGGGTGAGTTTAATTTGGGAATCATACTACAGCAATGGGCAACTTCCAGGGGATCAAAAAGTGGGCTCCTTCTGGTGGAAATCCAATCTAGCACTCATTGATCAGTTCAAAGCTATAGCAAGATGCAATGTGGGAGATGGCAAAAGTGCTCTGTTCTGGGATGATATGTGGCACCAATTTGTTCTCAAGCATAAGTTTGATCACCTGTATTCCTTTGTTAGAGATCCTCACACAAGTGTTCAACAAGTGATCAACACTGAATATCTCCAAGATTTATTCCATCTGCCTCTCACTACACAGGCATATGAGGAGTTCCTACAAATGGAAGACATGTGCATTTCCATAAGACAATCAGAATACTTAGATGCACTGGATACTTGGAGTTACATCTGGGGAACTGAATTCTATTCATCAATTAAAGCCTATAAGGTGTTAATTGGCCACAAACAAACTCCACCACACTTCTCATGGATTTGGAAAAGCTCCTGTCAGCCCAAGCACAAAGTTTTTTTCTGGATGCTATTGCATGACAGAGTAAACACAAGGAATCTTTTAAGAAGGAAATTTTTTGAATTGGAAGTGTACAATTGTGCAGTGAGGAACTGTCAACAGGAAGAAACTCCGCATCATCTTTTTTGGGGATGTCCTTTTGCCATCAGATGCTGGGATTTCATCTATCCTTATAGAACACCAAACTTGTCAGTTCTGGAGGCATATCAAGACCTCAAAGATAAGCTCAACTACCCTTTCTTTATGGAGATTATCATATTGGGATCATGGGCCATCTGGATATCTAGAAACAACAAATTTTTTGATAATATAACTCCTTCATTTCTTGGCTGGAAACTCATATTCACTGAGGAGCTAAAGCTTCTCAAATACAGGATCAAGAAGAAATATGAAGTGCAGTTCTCTGCTTGGTTGGATTCATTGTTGTAACTATGTATAGAGTTCCTTGTTGTTTTTTTGGTTTTTTTGTGTTTCTCAGCTGTAGTTTAGCTTAGTTATTTTTTGGTAGTTTCTCTTTTGTTCTTGTTTTCTTTTGTTAGGCTTATCTCAAGCCCACCAGACTATTGCTGTTCGCTCTTCTTTAATTAATTAATAAAAGTTGCAGTGGGGTGTTTACCCTACTATTTATAGTCAAAAAATAAGAGCTGATTTGTTCTATGTCAAGCAGTGTCGTATTCCAGAGACTTCTCCTCGATCTCTGGGCTAGAATATGGGGCGTTCCGGTTTCTCTGAGCTGGGGTACCACAGGCTTGGTATCAGAGCAGGTCTGGCTGTAGGACGCCCTAGTTAGCGCGAGCGGTATAAACTGGTAGAAATCGGTAGTTTAAAGTCCGGCTTGTCTATTGCATTTGGGTTCTGCATTTGTTTGTTGCATAGCATGCATATAGCCTTTTTATTTTGTTACTAACGGTTTAATCTGGTGAGTGTAGATGGCATCGGTCCGGATCCACTGCAGCTCAGCCATTGCATTTCTCCAGTTTTCTTTTCTTGCTCATTCTTTGGTGTTGGGCATCATGTCTGTCCCGGCAGAGTGATGCCAAGTGATCCCGACACTGTTTGCAAAAATGGTGCCCAAGTAACGCGCCAAATTATTTCCTTCAGCCCCACCTTTTGTTTCGATGGTAGACATGCTTCTATCACGGGTCATCCTTTTTCTTGTTTTTTTGGCAACCCTTAATGATTGTAGTTATGAAGAAAGGGCCATGTCAGCAGCCTCAGTTTTTCCCCCGCGATCCTATTTCTTGGACGAGTACGGACCTTTTTCAATCCTCTTGATAATAATGTGGTTGCGACCTTCGTGTCCCGCAACATGATTATCGAGTGCGTCCTCGCCTCTGAGCTAGTCCAGGTTGCTACCTGGCTAAGCTAGCACTTGGTGTAGCGCTGATTACACCAATTCTTCCACACATTTATTCGTCCTCGTGCACATCGTCACAGCATGCTAGATCGTAGGACCGGAGATCCCGCGAGATTGGTGTGCTTTAGTAGGCATGCATATTGTGTGACTAGCAGTAATATGTGATATTGATTGTGTGTGAATTGATTGTTGTTGTGTGTTTTTAGTTGAGTTTTCTTTTGCTTCTTTCTTTTTGGGCCCCGGTGTTACATTATTTTTCCCCTATAAAGAGTTGTTCAGCAACTTACACCGGACTTGAAGAAGTAATTAGTATTTCAAATATTTGGAAGAAGCTCAGCTAAACATTATGGCCTTCTCAGTCAATCACATGATATACGGAATATCTACTCAGAATGCCAATTGTGTCTTGGATTGATTATCCGCATCAATTCTATAGCAGTAATGATCCAGCCAGCAGAAAGACAAGTCAGATGCAAGACCAACGGTATATTTTTCAGTCAAAGGTATGGAGCATAGGCAAAGTCTTGGCTTGGCAATAAATGATACTTGAAATATGTTATACTCCAAGAGAAAGTCAGGATGTGATATTCTCAAGGAAGATAGTCAAACAAATTTTCTCATGCAAATGATCAGCCGAAAAATATTATGGACGTGTGCATGGATTTCAGTCTGCATATCAGTATGAAGTTTTGGATATAAGAAACCCAACATTATTCCACACGCCATTGGTAGAAATTTATGAGGCAAGGCTCCTCAAAATTTTTCCTCATCATGATATGTGAACTATTTCCGGCCCACGGTACCCGGTCTTTCTCAACAAGATACCTCGGTAAAAGCTTCTGACAGATGGAAATGAATGTTTCTCAATAAGCAAACCCGAGGAGAAGCTTCTCAAGTACGGAACTCAAGTTTCTCCAGCACAATAATCCGACCAAGCTTCGGGTGTAAGCTATCGAGATTTCTTCTGCACGCTACCCAGACAAAAGCCTCGAGCAGAATCTAAGAGTCTTCCTCAGCAAGCTACTTGGATGGCTTCCCTCGTAAGCCACCCAGTTCACGTCAGTACCACACTATGCACCATTCTCAGAGATTATATGATGAGTTGGCAGTATATGGCAGTACCTCTCAAGGATCAAATTTGCAATAATTTTGTCAGAGGAACAATTCAGTCAAAACATATGCCTGCCGCAATAATATTCAGTTTCATATGATTATTATACATATGGTACGCATGTATCCTGGGTCATATCGGTCACTTATACGGGATACAACACTGATCCAACAAATATACCTAAGAAAGCAATGAGCTTCGTACAGCTAGAAACCCCAAGTATATGTCACATATGTGCGAACACAGGTCAGAAAATAAGCAGAAGCAATAATGCCAACAATATTGCACTAGCCACAGTCATGGTCATACGAAGAATCAAGGACATTTGTGGCCAAGTTATTTCAGCAAGGTATCCTGCCAAAGAAAATCATGACCGTTAAAGGGTGAGACTGACAACAAAGGTATGATGTATTTTCCACGACCATCAGGGTCCGGATACTCAAGTCAGTTGGAGGCCATAATTCCATATGGATCCACAAAGATATACATCTTCAGCGGCCTACTCTATTTACAAGGATTTTCATATCCCGCTGACCCGCTTGACATGGTTAGTGGGGAATATCCAAGTCTGTTCTGTCAGATCCAAGATTCCTTTGCAACCTCAACAGTTTGACCTCAGCGGCAATGTTAAAACATATCACAGCGTATTACCAAAAATGGGTATACCGATAAAATAAGAAAGTCAAAAGCCGAATAATCAGCTCTGACTCGGTGTACTCATCGACGAAATCAAGTACCCGGTAAGTCTGTCAGGAAAAGCATTTGTCCGTCAACCCCTGTCGGGCAAAGTATCCAAATGTAAATGTTTGGGGGTATGACATAACTATAACTCCATACACCGTTATATTACTCACGATAGAAGGCAGTCAAATCTCTGGTATATGCCACATGCTCGAGCCAAAGGAAATAAATCAAGATAAATCAGTACAGTCAGACCCCGTCAGAAGATGGCCATGATTAATTCTAAGCATTTATTGAACCAAGAAGGCTTGCAGCAACCCCATGACAGAAATAAAATGGTTTTCTTGACCAAAAAGAAATTTATGATCAGATCCATCGGACATCACCGCAGATATGAGAAAATCAACGTCAGCAAAGGATTTGGTATATGAGCAAAGACCCATCAAAATTTGGGAAAAGCCACCCCAGAGCAAGGTAAGTTGATCATCTGAAATTCTCGGGGGAACAATAAATAAAGGAAAAAGGATGCCCGAGTTGGAAACGGTATCCTCAAGTCATACTTGTTCCCAGAGCAACTAAATCTCGAGGACGAGATTTCTTTAAGGGGGCAAGAGTTGTAACAGCCTGGATTTTGGCCCTTTTCATTTTCTTTTTGATTTATTGGTCTTTGCTCTGTTTTTCTTTTTGGAGTGGTTCTGTGGCCTTGTCACCTGGGAAATCATCGTATTTTTCCCTCCCAAGTGGCTCATCATTCTCAAAACCTTGACAAGATCATGTCACTTCACTGCTTGACCAAACCCTAATTTCTTTTTCTCAGGAATATTCCTTTTTCTATTAAAGGAATAACTGCGTCTGCCCTAGGTTGTGAAGCAACCTTTATTTCCATCACTCTAAAATTCCCAAATAATTCTCATAAATTGTTTGGGTCATATCTTTCTCAAATATGGCAAAATATTTCATTTGTCATGTTTATCATCTTGCTCAAATAATTCATTTCCTATTCTGCCTTAAATGGCACATTGTGAAGCAAGTGTTATTTTCCTTTTCCCAATTGATCTCAAACTCCTTGGACACTTTTTCCTGTCCATATAATTGCCACATGCCAAAATGCAACCTCATTTGCCTAGTAATTATTTAATTATGATTTTCCAAAGTTTCTATCCAGAAAGAAGCTTTGTGAAGGAGGTGCAAGCTAGGCATATCCAAATGAGTTGCCATTTTGCATGATCCCTCATATCATCATATCATAGCCCTCCACCAAAATAAAGCTCATGTAATGCCTCCATGTGAGTTCACCTTCAATTCTTTGATTCTGCCCAAAATTTCAATTTGTGAAGCAAGTATATTTTATCTTGCTCCATTATGGCTGCCAATTTTTCTAGGCCTTATATTATTCATATAACCTACCTCCACACATTTTGGGCATGTTTAATCAAGCCAATATTTCTCTAGAACTTTTGCAAGTTTCTGGTCAGCAAGGATGTTTGTGAAGCAAGTACCATTTCGGTGAATCCAATTGGTATGAAACTTATACAGCATCTTTATATGAGAAAATCATGAAGCCTTGCCAAACTTGAGCTCAAGTGGCCACACCATTTGAGTGTACCATCCTGATCAAGTTTCTAGACCATTTTGGTCAGTTGCAAAGCAACTATGATTTATCTTGATCCAATTCTTCTCCAAGTTACCAGGATGAAAGTCCTTCTTTACCTCAACCTCGCAGACAGCTCCATTGGATCCAAAACCCTTCCTGTTGATCACTAGTGCTCACCCAAGTTTACTGCAGTAAACTTCAGAGGGTTCTCACCGTTTAACCGGATCACTTTTAACTGAACTACCACCGTAGTAGAGACCTACCCTGGATGAACTACCCACTATACAAGAAGTTCCAGCCACTCTCCCCCGCTACATGCCAGTACACGCGGTGACCGCGTTAATGGGAAGCCCGTGCGCGCGCTCTGCTGCCGTTGGCCGCGCCCAGGATGGATTCTTGCTCGGGCCCCTCTCCCCCTCGTCGTCTTAGCGCGTGTGAGCATGTCCATTGTCTTCCTCTCGTCTTCGCCGATCACCTGGACCCCGCTCCCCCTCCGGCAGCTTCCTCACCGATGCAAACCGCCGTGTGCCCATGGGCGCACAGTGGCCGTTTGGATCTGTGCGTGCCCTGGTTGCTTCCTCCCCGTGCTTCGGCGTCGCCTCTACCCCGTGAGAACCTCAACTGTGTCTCCCTTGTCGCTTGCCCCCTAGTTCATGCATGCGCACACGCGTCCGCGGCGCCGGCCACGCGTCTGTGGCGATGACAGCGTGGCACCTCACCCCACGGCTATTTAAGGCCACCCCGAGACCCTCCGAGCTCACCCACAGCCTCACCCCTCCCCTCAAAGCCTCCTCAACCACCCAAACGAGCTCGAGGAGTTCTCATTCCTTCCCCTTGTCACCACGGCCGCCGCTCTGTCCCGGCTAAATTCTCTCAAAGCCACCGCCTTCTTGCCTTCTTTCACCACTAGAGGCCCTATCTACATCGAGCGACCCTCCCCTGCCGTTTCCCTCACCCTCCGGCACACCAGGGAGCCATGCCCGTCGCCGCCCGACGTAGTCGTCCGTTGCGGTCGAGGCTGCTCCCGTTCCCATCATCTTAAGCAACCAGGAGGCCGACCAGGCACCGCGGCTCGATCTCCTGAGCACGTTGGTGTGCCGAGCGCCGTGGGAGGCGGCCAGAATCGCCGACAAGCCCCGTTGGGACCCTTCTCTGCCGCGGCTAGGCGCGGGCGAGAGGAAGGGGACGAAGGCGCTGACCCCCTCCCCTCTAGCTGGCCGCGGGCCCCGCGCATCAGCCCCTCTCCCGTTGACCCCGCCCCTCCATGTCAGTTAAGTGGAGACGAATTCCCAAGCAATCTGTTTCCTTCTTCCAAAAGCGTATTCTGCTTCTACTTCAGAGAAAGTACGCTTTCCTTCTATGAAGACGTATTTTCTCTCTGTTACATCGAGGAATGCATTTTCCGTAGGAGAAGACGTATTTCCTGGAGTGCGCTTTCAGTTTTTCCGGCTAAGGGCCTATTTGTGATGGTTTTATTTATAAATGGGTCCCTGGCAGAAAAACAACTCTAACTTTTTAACCACAACTCCAAATCAGGTGATTCCAAAGCCCACTTCTTCGTTTCGTCGAGCCCGTTCCAATGGAATCATTTTCACCATGTTTTGACATTCTAAAAATGACCATTTTGCCCCTGCCCTTATTCAGCTCCCTCCGAGAGAGTACGTTTTCCGGCGATCCTTTCTGCGAGTTTCTCGCACTTTCTTCCGGTGATTTCTTCCACCACAGGCAAGCCACACCCACCATTTGCATGATTGCAATGCAGTGACATGGTTTAAATTATTTGAACTTGTTTAAAATATTGCTTTAGCTACATGACTTTGTGCATGGCAATTTCTCATAGTTGTATTTTGATCTTGTTATTTCCATGACGTTGCTTGGAGTTCTAGGACTTATATTTTGCAGCTTATGTGGTTGACATGTTTCCACTGGATAATTAGTGGCTTATGTTATGATTATTTTCATGGTGGTGTTGGATACGATATTTTGGAGTATTACTTTGGATGTCTTGCTGCATTTGGATTATTAGTGGTTAGTATGATTAGTTTCATGATGATGCATGTTATTATATTTTTGGAGTATTACTTTGGACATCATGCTGCCTTTGGATTATTAGTGGTTAGTATGTTTATTTCCATGATGGTATCTGTTATTATATTTTTTAGTATTACTTTGGATGTCATGCTGCCTTTGGATTATTAGCGGTTAGTATGATTGTTTTCATGATGATATCTGTTATTATATTTTTGAGTATTACTTTGGATGTCATGTTGCCTTTGGATTATTAGCGGTTAGTATGATTGTTTTCATGATGATATCTGTTATTATATTTTGGAGTATTACTTTGGATGTCATGCTGCCTTCGGATTATTAGTGGTTAGTATGATTATTTTCATGGTGCTAGTTGATGTTATGTTGCTTGCAGTATTATTTTCGGAAATGATGTTTACATGGGGATCTTAGCCGAATAGCTTTGTTCTTGTTATTGGAGTAGTAGGATTATTGTTTTCGGAATCATCATGACAGTAGTGTTGTGCTACCCTTGGAGTATTTTGAGAGTATGAGATTATGTTTGGATTATTTGTTGGATATTGTTATGACTTGGATTATAGTTTGATAGTTGATATCGGAGTATCAGTTACCACAGTTATATTTTTGGGGTTCCGTCATTAAGTTGGTCAGGTGCCACCGAACCGGGCTTTTTGCAGTGCAACCACATTTGCCTTTTTGGGAAGGCCCTAATGTGTTCTATTGTCGTGCCTCTCGCCGGTGCCTCCAACTAGGGAAGGTTATGGGCGTGCGTACCCTGGCCCGGTAAGGAGACATAACCTTGTGTGCCTGTTGTTGTTTTTATGGATCCAAGTCCCCGAGTGGGAGTGTTTTGACCATGATGGTGGTCGGGGTGTCTTTGGTAGACACGGGGCCACCCAGGACCAGCCCATTGGGGATTTGGGTCAGAGTGGCCGTGAGAGTGCTATGGCAATGGAAGGGTTTTGTCGGAATGCCATTGGTCCACCCGAATGGGAGTGCGAGGCCATGAGTTCTGTGGTGTGGGTACAGTGTGCTACCTCTGCAGAGTGTATTTAATCTATCGATAGTTGCGTCCGTACTAGGTCCTACCGTTCGATCAACACTCACATGACGGAATGACTTATAGGTGATTTATATGTTGATATGTTGAGCAGTATAGATTGGCAGGATGTTGATGATGATGTTGGAGACCAAGTGTTGGTCGTGATTGTGATCGCCGGAAAGATCACAGTTTGAGACCAAGTGTTGGTCATGGTAGTGATCGCCGGAAGGATCACCGTTTGGTTTTGATCACAAAGTGATCGAGATGGTATATTGCTTGGCCGGTTAGCCAAGAGAGATATGATTATGGAGATATGAGATGTTGGTTCATCAGTATTGTAGTAGTTTCATATCATGCTTAGTAGTTGTTGTCGTATCATGGTAGGTGTTAATTTAATTAACCTGCTTAATGCTATGTTATTGTCTTGCCTTGATGTTTTTGGTTGTTGTGAGCTTGCAAGTACATTCAATGTACTGACCTGGCGTGTCATGCCAGATTGCAGGTGATGCCGTGATTGCTTGCTTGCTTGTCGTGGTTTCCGATCGTGCGAGCTAGATCGTGTCCCAGCAAGAGTCCCTGCGGAGTGGAGTTCACCACCTTCGTCGTTGTTCCGCTGCTAGAAGTTTTCCGCTGCTACGAGTTGTTCCACTGCTAGCATAGAGCAAGTGTAGTATCGCAGGCGTAATGCTGATGTGATCATTGTAACATCAGACCCGTGTAATTATTATTTTTGTAATAAGGGCTGATTTGTTCTATGTCAAGCAGTGACGTATTCCAGAGACTTCTCCTCTATCTCTGGGCTGGAATACGGAGCGTTCCGGTTTCTCTGAGCCGGGGTGCCACAATGCACCATCGATATATAGTAGTCTTCCTCGGTGTCTCTCGAACAAACACGTTCTCTTGATGTTGACTCCTCTCACGCGCACACACCTTCTCTTCCCTCTCTACAGGCATTTTCTCTCTCGCACCCCATCGTTGGTGGCCTCTGCCATACACATCACCTCTCTATGATGAAGCCATGCACACTTAAATTACATCCGCCACAGAGGACCCCTCGACACACACACACACACGCACGCATGCACCCCCCCACCCACTAAGACTCCATCTCTCTCTCTCTCTCACACACACACACGCACACACACAAACACACACACGCATGCACGCACACCCCCCCACACACACTAAGACTCCATCTCTCTCTCTCTCTCACACACACACAAACTAAGACTCCATCTCTCTCCCTCTCTCCTCTCTCTCTCTCACACACACACCCACACACACACTAAGACTCCATCTCACACACACATGCTCTAGGCGGAGCATTTGTTCCTACCACCCTTCATCCAACCTTACCCGTATGATAAACAATCACCTTTATTTACTTGCATAACATGGAAAAATTCCACCTTACTTTAGTAGTCAACAAACTTATCATCTGTACCCTTATAAAAAAATGAGTTGGCGGTGATGGTGTGCCTGCCATCTTGTAATACAGAGTGTATGATCTATATCTGAGGATAGAAAGCAAACTATGATAATTTTACAAAATATACCCGCACCTCTATCCACATCATTATCTCCCGCAACCTCATTGCTCAGCAATTAAAAAAGGAATAAGTCTCTGGAACAATCTAGCATGCATGGTGGCCACTGCCACCTGCCGGCGCTGTCCATCCCCATGCCTCCGCCCATTCCGACCACCAGTCACCACCACGCTCCACTCCTCCTCGCCTTATCTCTCATCTTTCATTTTTTCGATGACATTCTCGAGATACCAGTTTTCCGATAAAATTCTCGAGATATCATTAGTTTTTACACATGGGATTACTCCTGCATGGGTCAATCACAACAGGTGTTCTGTAAAAAATGCATATTGATGTTCCGTGCAATGCACGAGAATCTTGCTTGTAATTATATAACGCAAATCATGAGCAGGAAGTGACATTTTTTTCACACAACCACGTTAACATGGCCATGTAAATCACTAGCTAAAGTAAATACCATTATACTTATATCCCGATGCAAAAGGTTCAGTACATGTCCGAAGAGTAGAGTCACACACACGCACTTTGTCTCTCAGAATATCTCTCTCACACACACACACCAGTTACGTGACGCCCACTTAAGCAGACACGTATGTTACAATTTGTGCACCCGCGGGTACACGTGATGCTGCACATTTATTTAAGCCAGAAGGCGAACCCAAACAGTAGCTGCATTCATTCCCCTCCCGCCGCCTCTTCTCTGGTCACTGTCGCCCGGTAGCCATGGGCTGGCCGAAGGTAACAACATACGCCATACTCCCGCCGGAGCGGCGCTTTAATATGGAAATTTTAGTGGTCATGCATGCATCTTTTTGTGATAGCATTCCTATATAAGGGTTGACCGGTCGCTTCCCACGGACGTGCTCGGGCAGTGGAAGAGGAAGGAGAAGGGAAGCGGGCTATGGAGTAACGTTTTTTACTACAATTTCTTAGGAAACTGAGTGCAATAATTGAGTAGTTTTGCAAACTACCAGTACTACACCTGAAACGGTTCAAAACCTATACTCCCTTGCCAGCGCGCGCTTCCCGCATGAAACGGTCAGCGTCGCCCTGGAGCATCAGTGCGGCATTAATGCCCGGCCAGAGCGGAGGCGACCTCTCACTGGCACCGGCTTTGAAGTGGCGAGACGGCCGAGAGAGCGCCGCTTCCCGGTGCATGCGACTGCTCCGCGTCAAGACTGGCCATAGGCCCTGTTTGGATCCATGGGTTAGAGTTAGTTTGAGCTAGTTGGGACTCAAATAGCCCTAAAGTATCCAAGCATGAGGGTTTAAATTGGAGCAAGTTGCACCGAACCCACCAAAAAAAACTATCCCACCCAAGAGGTGCTAACTGGAGATAGTTCTCATTGGGACCACTGAAAAATCACTTTTCTCTCTCCATGAAGTGCATTTATTGTCAATCTAACCCTGTCACCCAAACACCTCTTTGGCTACAGTTAGTTCAGGGTTAGTCATGAATTAGTCTAACCTCTAGCTAAGTTAGAGTACCAAACAGGAGCAGTATAGGACATGCAAGTTGCTCAAAGCATACAGGCAAATTCGTACGTGAAAGGATTTTTTCTTTTTGAAAACGGAACATGAAAAGATTTTTTTTAAATGCTCTTGGCATGTTGCTAACATGTGATAGTTAACCGACCTCAATAGACAGTAGAAACGCCAGCCCGCCGCACTTTGATAGAGACGAGGAGGGAGAAGCGATACAGGCTGCTGGATTACTAGAGATAGGTGCCGCACGGAAGCCAAGAAATATGGTGATAGAGTGGGTTAGCCATGTACTAGTATGATGTAACTACACTGGGCTGTCGTGTTTCGTACTCTTCCAGTCCACTTTGGAGATGATTGGTTAATTTTATATCGCTGAATAATATTAAATATTATGAATGCAGACGCTCCACCACAAGGTTCCTTGCTCCTTCTCGGCCGTCCGGAATCTATATTCTTTCACTCTATTTTTTTACGCGAGCTTTGTTCATCCTTTTGCCAACACGCGAGACATCTAGCATCAAGGTGCACATGTTATGCAAGGATTGTTCCATCTATATGAAGAACACGTGGGACTGGAACTACGAGACGGACATGTACCCAGGAGTGGATGTACGAACCTGAGTAATGTAGCGTAGTAAGTGAAGTAGAAAGGCACAAATGGAATGAACATGCGTGGCATATAGGGTGTGTTTGGTTGCGTTCTCGTCTCAGCATAGTTGTTCCCTCTTCATGCATGCTCAACTCAACACCCCTCTTCATGCATGCTCTCTTCATGCATGCTTCTAGGTATTTGTGCTAAACTAGTGTGGACTCATGCGCCCTCCATACACTCTACCAAACACCCAAAAGTAGGTTGAGAAGGGAACTCTTGGGCGGCATTTGTCTCTTACTACGTACTACTGCTACCTCTTGAGCACTGCGTTGGTTTTACCCGAAGAGGAAGGGATGATGAAGCAAAGTAGCTTAAGTATTTCCCTCAGTTTTTGATAACCAAGGTATCACTACTAGGAAAAGGCCTAGTAATGGCGCACCAGTTTTGCCTACTAATGGCGTATCACTGGTGCGCCATTAGTATCACGCCACTAGTATTTATTACTAATGGCGCACCACTGGTGCGCCATTAGTATCTGGTATACTAATGGCGCACCAGCCAGTGCGCCATTAGTATATAACACCATGCGCCATTAGTATGCCTCCCAGGGGCCATATTTAACCATGTGCTTTGGCACACTAATGGTGCACTGCGGATGGATGCGCCATTAGTATACTTAGCATACTAATGGCGCACTGTTTGGTGATGCGCCATTAGTATACTTTGGCATACTAATGGCACACTCTGTAGTGATGCGCCATTAGTATGAATATTAGGTTTTTTTTACTTTTTTGATTTTTGCACAGGTTACAAAATATATTATTTGACAGAATATACACAGTAGCACACAGCAACAGCAGATTCATCGAATACAATAGAAGATTAGTCTCCAAATACAATTCATCATATTAGTCTCCGAATTCAAAAGACCGAACAAAGATAAAACATTACAAGTCTCGAGACCGCGAGTATCGAGTTTGTCTTCACATTACAAGTCGATATCGATCATCTAAACTACCATCACATAGAAGAGAGCTGCGGTCATCACGATGAGCATCATCGCGATGAAACTGGTCTTCATCCGGTTCCTCCAACGCTCCCTCCTCTCTCCCGCTAGATAGCGGGCGTATCTAGATTCCGCCTCCGCCCTAGTGGTGTACCCTTTGTAACTGTTACCGCTGAAAAGGTGAACCTGTCTCCGGCACTCCTCCCAGTCGTCATAGACTCTGGGAACCTTACCCTTGTACACGACATACGACGGCATCTCTATGCACAAGCCAAACAACAGACAATACATACATAAGCAATATATAAGTATGCAACAAAAGGATCGGAAGAGAAAAGCAAGACATTAATAGCACGATTCATGGTCCTACTAATAAATAGCATCGATTACATCTAAGTTGAACGACTGTCCAAACCAAAGAGACATACAATTCATTAAAGTTTAATTACAACATGAGCCAATCAATGTTTCAGAACTACACATCACTACTTTCGACTCGACTCATGGACAGGAGCGTGGATGAAGCCGCCGTCTGTCGTGATGGTCATGAAATCGCGGGCGTTGTCAGCCTGCATTTGTAGCATTCCGTCTATCTCAATGTTGGACAGTTGATATCTGAGGAATAACTCCCCGAGGTATGAAGGACATCTTGATGGATGATGTCCGCAAACTCCGACTAGATGCGAAAGAATTCTTGTCTGATGTCCGTGTCCTAGATTGCCGACAAGCTCGCGGCCCAATCTTTGAGATTATTTGGTAGTAGAAGGTGATGATGGTCCCTTACGATCGCCCGCATGTGATGGAGGGCGTAGTAGGCATCCTTCTGACCGCCAGGCGGCTGCTTGACGCAGCAGAACATCGTATTGTGGGCGAACATGTGCTTGCCGTACTTACGAACTGCCCTGGTGAAGGTGCCTCCAGATTTGGCGTAGCCGGGGAGAACATCATCAAGAACTTTCTTGATATTTGTGTAGTCTATCTTGGAGTTATGGTTTGGGTCGAAATACGTGGCCATGGAATATTTCGGGCTTAAGAGGATGAGTGTGCAATGTGTGTCACTGCACAGAACACGGAATGTTAGAAAAAAAAAGAACGATCGAAATCTAAGAAATCATATGTTACAGGGCGGTTAAGGGATGACTTACTCGGGAAAGTAAGCAACAAGGAAGTTATCCTTATCTGGGTTTGCCAGAATGACGTCTTCGAGGTGTGAACTCGCGACTTGGCAGTCCCCAGCGCTGCTCAAGAGCTTGGCACGCATGTAGAAGGGTTCCACGATCACGATGTCCGGGGTCTTGTCTCTAATTATCCGCATCTCCATACTCAGCGAAAACAGCCGAACGAAGGTGTAGTGCAGCGGATGAAGGTTGAACATAGCAAAGATGTCATCAAACCGCAGGACGATCGTACCCCCGATGGAGCCATCCACAAAGCCCTTGCCCTCTGGCACCTTGGCCATGAAAACCGGGTATGACACATCATTCTCTCTGAGACGCCACTTCTCCAAAGAAAGAACATTGTCGTGCAGACTCCGCATAGCACCGGTTGCAGCATTGAGCATATTTGTCGGTAGCATCGCCCTACCCGCCACATGCACCCTCCTCGAGATATCCTTAGGTGAAGGTGGCCCGTCCTGAGCACGGATCGTACTCGGTGCCGGCTGGCTCGCACCGGTGCCCTTTTTAGTCTACCATTTCCGGCCCTTCTTCTTGATCTGCTGTAATGGGACCGAGTTCTGCTCACAGACCGCCTTCTTGAGCGTGTTGGGGCTGATAATATTTGGCACCTCCGCTATCTGAGGCTCGGTGAAGGCGGCAGCTGGAGGCGTCTCCTGAGAACTGAACGCCAGACGACGCCTGTTGCAATTGGGTTTCTCTGCCGTACTAGCTAGATCGCGGTCGTCTTGTTTGGGTTCTTGAGAAGGAGGCCCACAGAACTTGTCACCGTACCCATGTTCGGCAAAGTACTTATCGATGTTGGTAAATGTACCATCATCATTGTCGTCGTCGTCCAGATCCTGTGCCATATGCATGTCTGGATCCTGTGCCATAGGGATGTCCGGTATGTCCGGTAGCGTTGCGGCGTTCTTGCAATGGCTTGGCGCCGCACGACTGGCGGTCTTGTCTGTGGGGTGGTGTCCCCCGCCCCCAAATGAATTTGGCTCTTCGACCAAAGCAGGGGCCAGCTTACGCAGGTGCTGAGGGTCATCTCATCTTCTTCGTCGGCCCCAGCGGGTCGAATCGGAGGTAACAGCTCGTCGCAGCCTGGCAGCACTCGAACCACTTCAACCCTATACATTGTGGGTGGCATCGGATTACCGTGGAACACGGGGTTGCTCGGTTGAACGATTCTGCCCTTGGCGACATCGACCAACTCGCCGCCCACGAAGTGCAGGAGAGTGCAAGGAACGTCGGCGGCGCCCTATGAAAACATGTAGGGCGTCAGGGATGCCCAGTCAAAGGCAAGGAGATGAAGTCCTCGGTCGAGAGGCTTAGTTACCATGATGCCGTCGAGCTCGGCTAGTGTTGAGGCACCGCCAACGGCGGGCGTGCAACTGACGGAGGGGACGCTTGCTGGCGAGGTGCCAGCCGGCATACACCCGGGTGCATTAAGCTCCAATGCCGGCGTCGGAGACACCAATACCGCCGCCGTCGGAGACACCAATGGCGCCGCCGCCGTAGACACCAATACCGCCTCCGCCGGAGACACCAATGGCGCCGCCTGCGTGTTGTGCGAGTTGCTGGCCATGAAGCTGGGAATCGGGGGTGGCCCTTGTTGGCCACCCACAATCCACGTCGTTGTCCCATGCCGGTGAGCGTCGATCCCAGTTGTTGTTGCACTTGCTCTTGGACCATCTCCGGAATCCGTGCCACTTGCGCCTTGAGTGCTTCAACCTCGCGCGACTGGCTTTCCGAGCTGGTCTTTTTCTCCTTTCGCCCACCAGCGGCATAGTATGACGACCATTTTGTGGAAAAGCCTTTGCCGGCCACACGACCAGCTGACGTCGGCTTATTGAGCTTATCCCTGTTTTTCATTACGTTCAACACCCTACTCAAAGGGGTGTCTAAAGGGGAGCTCTGAGACGACCCCACACTACTGCTTTCTTTGTCCTGCAGAAGGAACGTGAACCATTTAGAAATATTTGGGATTAATTAGAATGCAACCATATGGAGATAATTACGCGGGGGTGTATTCCTTACCAGAACAAGCTCAAGCTCCTTGGTCTTCAGATCCGTGGTAAGCTCCTTTGTTACCGGGTCCTCCTTGTACCGGGCCCTGAGAAAGTTCCTGGTCTGCTTTTCACTGTATTTCTCGAAGCGGGGCGGTAGGCCTTGCTCGGCACGCTCCGCGTCCTCCTTGTCCCATACAGGCTCCGCCACTCTGTAACCGCCGGGACCGAGTTGGTGGACCCCTATGTTCAACTGCCGCATTTCTTTCCCCCACTGACTTGATTCGGAGGTTGCGGGGCTCTTGCACTTGATCTTGAACTCCTTGTAGTCATCTTCGCTAATCAAAGGATATTTCGCCTTGATCTTCTCATAACTATCACCTTTGTCAATCATTGCCTTCACCGTGCTTTTCCAAGTAGACAGGGCCATGCTCATCGTCGTGAGGGAGGCACCGTTCACTTTATTACCCGAGAGGCGTGTGTTTGCGAACTCAGCGGGGAACTTGTATCATTTGTGCAGCTTCGTGAAGAGGAGGCTGCGCAAATTCCCTCGGTCCTTATGCCTTAGGTTCTCGGTGTTGATCGAGGCGGTGCTCCGGAGAATGCACCCGAGCTGAATCGAGTACCCCTCGACTACGTGTTTGGGCGCCGTCAGATGCCCGTCGAAGTTCACTTCAGTAAATTCCTCCCTGACGGTGCCGAGCACGTTCGGGCGTCGGTCCTTCCATTGCCTCTTCGGTTGGCTGCCATCTGTGCGTGCGCCGCCATCATCAGTGGTGGCATCCGCGGTGCCATCATCAGTGGTGTCATCCCCGACGCCACTAGGGGTTCTGTAGTCAGGATTGGTGTCTTCCGCGGCATCCTCATAGCGGTGAGGTTCTTCCTCCAACTCCCGGGACAGCTCCTAGAATTGCTTGCTGCCCGAACCGCCGGCCTCATCGTTGCGGGCCATGTTTCGCTCTAAATAGGAAAAAAGTTTGGTCAAAAAGTTGGTTATTGTCAAGGAACAAGATCATGGTCTCATCATTTAGGGTTTGTCGACGCCGAGGCATCCTAAAAGCTAAGCTTTTATCATTTTGGGTTTGTCAACGCCGAGGCACCCTAAAAGCCTAAGCGTACATCATTTAGGTTCTCTCGACACCGAGGCACCCTATAGAAGCCAAGTTAAGTTTTCATCATGTAGGGTTTATCGATGCCGAGGCACCCTAGGTTGGGTCTAATCAATTGGTACTATTCACTTGGCTCTATTGCCACCTATGTTGGGTTTATCATCTAGGGTTATCGATGCTAAGGAGAATTCTAAGTTGGGCCTAATCACTTGGCTCTATTGCCACCTATGGTTTAATGCGGCAAGAATGGCGGGGCAGTTGATCCTACTTAACTAAGTACTAAGATACCCCGGCCCATGCATTAGTCGCAAGTACCCCATATGTCCTATTTTTAGCAAAGTCATGCTAAAATTCACGGAAAATTTCAGCATGAACTTTGCTGAAAATAGGACATATGGAGTACCCGAATTTGCCAGAACGGAAGTTAATCAACATTCCGGCAAAATCAAGGGCCTCTCGGGGTACCTGCAAATTCATCACGACACAATGGTCGGAGACAAAACCCAGCCACAGACCATATGGTCCTCTGCTTTCATATGGAAAAAAATCAGCTCAACTTATGTGAGCTTCCATTCCAGATATAATAGGTTACCCAACAAAAAATCATCCAGATATAATGGTACTAGTAAGTCATCATCTTTGCAAGTCTTTCTCAATGTGATCACAAGTAATTCAGAGGCATCACAAGTAATTAAGAGCATCACAAGGCATTAGTAGTTCAGTACATGAACAAGTTTTACAAATGATGACAGAATAAAGCAACACCCTGCACTAGCTTAAAAACAAGTGAAGTTTCACCCATATAAGAACAACTTTATAAAATCAGAGAAGTTGCTAAATTTTTTGTATCCTTCATATACACTGGAGTAGAATGCTTTATATTGTTCCATCATTACAGTTTGGACAGAATACACTTTGGTCTTCTAGCTACAAAACAAAACTGACATAATTCTAGATGCCATAATCAGATCAAAATTTCAAAACACACACTTACTTTCAACTATAAACAAAACTGACTTGCTGTTAACGAAACTCATGGTGGAAGTAACTACTAGTAGCATGCCATTATCATGGCAGTCCATTATATATTTTTATGAAAAAATACATCATTATCAGGGCACATTATGGCCATTTTCTTACATGATGCTAACTGTACCTAACTGATTTTTTTGACAGTAGCTCAAGTTTTTGACAGTAGCTCCTAACTGTACCTAACTAAATTTTTTGACAGTAGCTCATGTTTTTGACAGTAGCTCAAGTTTTTGACAGTAGCTCCTAATAGTAGTTCCTAACTGAATTTTCTGCTTAAAGGGAAGGCTGACTTAAGTGGCAAGATGATACAATTTGCGTAACATAACAATATATGCATCTTAATATAACACCATCTCCTAACAGAAATAGTATCCCAGGTTTCCATCTTAATACCACAAAGAATACCATAAAAAATCCAGGATCATTTTTTCTAGAGAAAAGCATCATTATAAGGGGGGTTTCTTACTCTACCAGATCTACTAGGGGGCAAAGTAGAACTAATATTGTTTTGCTGACCTCTAGTACAAGGTATAGAAGAGGAGGTAAGAGAAGAAATAGTGACATTTCTCTTCGCAGGAGACTTTTTCTTTCTTCTAGAAACTACAGTAAATTTCTCCTCCTCTTCCACTACAGTATCATGCCAACTTAGACACAGGGAGGCAACATTTCCATTCGAGTCATGAATATCTAAACAATGTTCAGTTTTCTTACTAATTTGTTCCCTGGATAATTCCAATTCCTTGAGAACATGAATAAAATCAAAATTATCCAGAGGTATATCAACACCCATCATTGATGCTCTAAACATAATCTCCTTAGCTACTTAATTCCCCAACCGTAGCTACTTAATTCTCCAACCCCTTTTCTTGTCCAAAATTCTCCAACCCCTAACCCTAGAACACATCAGAAGGAAATCAAGAGGGGGAAGAGGGGGAAGCGGCTTGGGTGCTCACTAGGGAGGTCGAGGGCGACTCGGGGTAGCCGGAGCTAGTCAAGGCGGCGCGAATTCGGTGTCGAGCGGTAGCGATGGTGGCCGAGCTGGAGGAAATCGGCGGGCGTCGAAGGGATGGCTCGAGGGCGTCCGAGCTCGTCCGGGTCCTCGTAGTCGAAGAGGAAGACAACGGCGGTCCTCCTGGGTAGGCCGTGCGGTGTTGGACGGCGAGCACGAGGTTGACACAGGCGGGGCCGTGGGGGGAGGAGGCGCTTGGGCGGGAGGACGTCGAGGGCGCGGGCATGGGCAGAGGGGGGACGGCGAGGGAGGCGGCGCTCGGCTCGAGGAGGGCGCGTTGGGGGCGGTGGTGGTAGGGTGCGGCGGGGGCAGCGAGCACGGCCGGGGACGGCGAGCACGGGGGCGGTGGTGGTCGATGGTGGTCGGGCGCGGGTGAGATGAGGCAGGGGAGGGATTAGAGGGAAATGTGAGAGATTGGGATTTTAGTGTGGGGGGCAGGCTTAGGAATGGCGCACCACCTAGCGGTGCGCCATTAGAATGTTTTTTTAGATAGCAATGGTGCACCCCCGAGCGGTGCGCCATTATTAATATTTTTTTAGATAGCAATGGCGCATCACCCAGCGGTGCGCCATAAGTAACCTTTTTTCCATAGCAATGGCGCACCAGCCAGAGGTGCGCCATAAGTAATTTTTTTTATTATTTTTTGTTGCATCTAATAATTTTTTAGAAAATGAATACGAATATGAAACAGTAATAATTTTTTTATAAAAATAGTAATAATTTTTTTAAAAATATCATCAAATTTGTTATTTGAAAATATTTATGAATCGAAAAAATATCATTAAATTTATTATTTGAAAATATCATCAAATATTTGTATTTCAAAATATAATCAAATTTGTTTTTTTGGATTTTTTGTTGCATTCATTTGTGACGGTGGGGCGGGGGAGGGTGCAGGGGGTCGGCGGCGGCGGTGGAGCGGGGGAGGGTGCGGGCGGTCGTCGGTGGTGGTGGAGCGGGGGAGAGGGTGCAGGGGGTGCTCGGCGGCGAGGGGGATCTGGCGAGGTGGGATAGCGATCGAGAAATATAAAATATCATCAAATTTGAAAAAATATTCATGAATTCAAAAAGTGCCCATGAAATTTAAAAATATTCATGATATCCAAAAGTGCCCATGAAATACAACCGAGAAATGAAGACTATGATTTAAATACAGTCCATCTTAGCTAGCTATCTGTTCATAATCTTCTTGCCCTTCTTTTTTGCAAATGGAGTTCTTCTGTGGAACAGACGTCCTTTAGGTAGGGTGGTCCTGCTCTTCTTGTGGTGTATGCTGCTACTTCATCGTCGTCGTCATGTTCGATCTTCGGGTCACCGTACTTGTCGAAGTCTTGCTCATTGGCTACTCCGTCCATTCCGATGATCTTCCTTTTGCCTCTCCTCACGACAACATGACTGGGCTTTGACGGGTCGGTAATGAAGAAGCATTGGTCCACTTGGGAAGCCAGTACCCATGGCTCATTTTTTGCGGTGACGTTTGCGCCCGCGGTCTTGGATTTGGCTTCGGGTATAACCATGGTGGTGAAATACAGGTCTTCTTTTAGGACGCTCTTGGCCCATCTGACACGGAACATCGGGACCTTCTCTTCAGCGTAGCTCAGCTCCCAGATCTCCTCGATCCTTCCATAGTATCTGTCCTTGTCGTTACCGGTGTAGGATTCCATCGTTACCCCGGAGTTCTGATAACCATCGCTCTTCATGTCCTTGTCCTCGGTGTAGAATGTGTAGCCATTGATATCGTACGCCTCATAGGTCATCAGGTTGTTCTCGGCGCCCTGTGACAAGGCGAATATGAGTTGTTCTTCCGCGGAAGAATCCTCATGTAAAGGGTACGATAGAAGCTTCTGCTTGAACCAACGCGTGAAACATGAGTTGTGCTCTTTGATTATATCTCCGTCCGTCCTCTGTTGGCCTCGGTCATTGTACGTCTTCTCAATAAAGGTTTTGTGCTCTACCACCCAAGGATCGACCACGTCTATGTGTTGTAGCGCGACTAGGTTTGCTCTTTCAAAGTCGGCGAGTCGACCCTTGAAGTCGACATGCATTTCGCGGCGACCTTCACGGTGAACCCATCCAGCGAGCCTGCCGAGGTGCCTGTTAACGGGAAGACCAACGGGGTTCTCGATGCCTAGATAATTCGTGCAGTAGGAGATGCACTCTTCTGTCAGAAAGCCCCTGGCTATACTTCCCTCTGGACGTGACATGTTGCGAACGTATCCTTTGATGACACCATTCATCCTTTCGAACGGCATCATGCTGTGCAGGAACGTCGGCCCAGGTTGGATGATATCCTCCACGATATGGACCAGCAGATGCACCATAACGTCGAAGAATGCGGGCGGGAAGTACATCTCAAGCTCGCATAGTATCACCACGATCTCTTCCTGTAGCCTTCTGAGTTGCCTCACGCCAACCGACTTCCGAGAGATGACGTCGAAAAAGTTGCATAGGCCAAATAGCGTTTCACGGACGTGCGCGTCCATGATCCCATGGATTGCAACTGGAAGTATCTACGTCATCAGCACGTGACAGTCATGAGACTTCATCCCGCTGAACTTCTGCTTTGCTGGGTCTAGGTATCTGCTTATCTTCCCCTCGTAACCGTAAGGAAGTTTTACTCCTACGAGGCAGGTGAAAAACTACTCAATCTCCTCCTGACTTAGAGTGAAGCACGCGGGAGGGTAGTCATTTCCGGTCTTCTTGGCCTTTTTGCCTTTGCGACGACTTTCTGTGTCCTGCTTCGCCTCATCATCATCATCATCATCATCATCATCATCATTAGCGTGAAGCTCCTGCCTGATGCCCATTGATTTCAAGTCTGCCCTTGCTTTCGGCCCATCTTTGGTCCTCTCTAGCATATTGAGCAGGGTACCAAGCAGACTCTCGCACACGTTCTTTGTGATATGCATGGCATCAAGGCTGTGAGGCACACGGTGGATCTTCCAGTATGGCAAGTCCCAGAAAATAGACCTTGTTTTCCATACCTTCAACAGCGGCTCTGGCGCCTTTCGCTTCTTTCCCGGCCCTGGCACCTTTTGCTTCTTTCCCGGCAGTAGGCAATCTTTCCAATTTTTCAACAGCCCGTCTATTTCCTCGCCGCTCCTCGTACGCGGGCGTCTTCGGAGTTCGGTTTCACCATCGAACAGATCCTTGCGTTTCCTCCACGGGTCATCATCGCGAAGCCACCTTCGATGTCCCATGAACACGGTTTTCGAAGACCCGGGATCTCTATCTAGCTGGCGATACGTTGTTTAATCCATGCACCTGACGCTTCCAAAAAATCCATGGACCACCTACCCCGCGAGATATCCGTAACCGAGATAGTCGTGCACCGTCGTGAGCAGTGCGGCTCTCATAGGGAAATATTCTTTCTCTGTGGCGTCCCACGTATTGGCTGGCGTTTTCCACAGCCTGTCTAGCTCCTCTTTCAGCAGCCCCAGATACAGATTGATGTCGTTCCCTAGTTGTTTCGGCCCTTCAATTAGCATACTCATGTGAATGTACTTCCTCTTCATGCACAACCAGGGGGGAAGGTTGTACATCCACACAAACACAGGCCAGGTGCTATGTGTGCTTCTCTGGCTGCCATACGGATTGACTCCATCGGTGCTCGCACCCAGCACGATGTTCCTTGGATCCTTCCCAAATTCTGGGTGTTCAAAATTCAACGCTTGCCACTGGCTCCCATCCTTAGGGTGACTCAGCATCTTGTCTTTTTTATTTATCTCCGGATCATTTGCGTCATCTTCTCGCTTCTTCTCCTCCCTATCCGCGTGCCAACGCAGGAGCTTTGCTACCTTAGGGTCCGCGAAATACCGCTGCAGATGAGGAGTGATCGGAAAGTACCACACCACTTTTCGAGGAGCTTTCTTCCTCTTCTTGTATCAAGTGACGCCGCACACCGGACATATGGTAGACTCCGCGTGCTCGCCCCGATAAATGATGCAATTGTTCATGCACACATGGTATTTCACGTGCGGTAAATCCAGAGGACACACGACTTTCTTCGCCTCCTCAAAACTGGTCGGGCACTTGTTCCCCTTGGGATGACGTTCGTGCCAGAATGACATGTTCTCGTCGAAGCATGCGTCGGTCATTTTGTGTTTTACCTTCATCTCCAAAGCCATGAGCGTTACTTTCAGGCGGGTATCCTCGGGTCGGCATCCTTCATACAATGGAGTAACCGCGTCTATCTCCAGTTGATCCAGCTTGGCTTTCTCTCGGGCGGCAGCTCTTGCATTATCCGTCTGCTTGAGAAGCAGCTCTTGAATATGAGGGTCCTGCACCCAGCCCATCGATGGTCCATTGTCGTTTGCTCCTCCGGCATCTAGATCTTCATGATCATGCCTTTCGTCTGCTCTGGCATCTTCCTCATCATCATGTCCGTCATCTTCTACATGATGACTGTGTACAGCATCACCGTCGTGATCATGTCCTGGAGATTCTTCGTCTTCTCGCCCGCCCGAGCCGCGGTGGTTGTCTTGCTGCCCTTCCTCATTTCTTGCCCGGCCCCCATGGACGACTTCATAGTCATCTTCATCACCTTGCCACCGATAGCCATCCATGAAACCACGCAAGAGCAGTTGGTCCCGCACCCGCCCGGAATCCGGGTCCGCAATAAGTCTCTTCAACTTGCATCTTCGACACGGACATCTTATCTCCGTCTCGTTCTTTTGAAGCATATCGGCCTTCGCAGAGCTCAAAAACCTATTCATGATGCCTTCGGTCATCGTGCGGACCATGGTCGCCTGCGGGGTAGAGCAAAACGATATTTTAGAACCAAGAAAAAATTTGGCTTGACTTTCCCTAAAAATAGGACCGAAAAGAATGCATAGTGCCAAAATTCTCGCCGAAACGGAAATGAATCAACATTCCGGCAAAATATTGGCAACTATCGCATTTCAAATACTGGTACCTGCAAACACAAACATATATGCAACACCACAAACATATGCAACACCACAAACATACATAGATCTAGCTAGGCCACAAAAAGTGCATGTGCACATTGTTGGAGCGAGCTAGGGAGAAAAAAAGTAGATCTACAACATGAAGATAGCTTTCCCCTTACTTACCTATCAAAAAAAGGTAATTTGAACACTTAATTTTGATGAATCTATGGTGCAAATGAGGTGAGGAGGAGGAGGCAGCCAACAAGCTTAGAGAAGGAGGTGGGGGGAATGAAGTGGGGAAAGTGAGTGTGTAGGTGTGGCTGTCCAAAAATATCTAGCTGGTCCCAGGTTACTAATGGCGCACCACACAGACATGCGCCATTAGTAACCCAACATACTAATGGCGCACCACACAGAGATGCGCCATTAGTAGTTTTGCAAAAAAGTAAAAAAATAATTTTTATACTAATGGCGCACCGTGGCACAGTGCACCATTACTAGTTTAAACTAGTAATGGCGCACTATGCAACGGTGCGCCATTAGTAGTTTCGCAAAAAAGTAAAAAAAAATACAGTAGTGGCACACTCTATGGCTGGTGCGCCATTAGTAGTTCTAACTACTAATGGCGCACTCTGCCCGGATGCGCCATTAGTATGTTTGAAAAAATGAAAAAAAACATTTTGTTACTAGTGGCGCACCGTGTGCCTGGTGCGCCATTAGTGTCTTCCACACTAATGGTGCACCAACAGATGGTGCGCCATTAGTATATAGTAATGGCGCACCACATGTCTAGTGCGCCATTAGTGTCAATTCCATCTATAGCCCTTTTCCTAGTAGTGTATCAATCCAGTAGAAGGCTACGCGTGAGTCCCTCGTACCTGCACAAAACTAATAAATCCTCGCAACCAACGCAAATAGGGGTTGTCAATCCCTATAAGGCCACTTACGAGAGTGAGATCTGATAGATATGATAAGATAATATTTTTGGTATTTTTATGATAAAGATGCAAAGTAAAATAAAGGCAAAGTAAATAGCAAAGGAAATAACTAAGTAGTAGGAGATTAATATGATGAATATAGACCCGGGGGCCATAGGATTCACTAGTGGCTTCTCTTGAGATCATAAGTATTCTACGGTGGGTGAACAAATTACTGTTGATCAATTGACAGAATTGAGCATACTTATGAGAATATCTAGGTATTATCATGTATATAGGCATCATGTTCGAGACAAGTAGACCGACTCCTGCCTGCATCTACTACTATTACTCCACTCATCGACCGCTATCCAGCATGCATCTAGAGTATTAAGTTAAAAACAGAGTAACGCCTTAAGCAAGATGACATGATGTAGAGGGATAGACTCATGCAATATGAAGAAAACCCCATCTTGTTATCCTCGATGGCAACGATACAATACGTGCCTTGCTGCCCCTTCTGTCACTGGGAAAGGACACCGCAAGATTGAACCAAAAGCTAAGCACTTCTCCCATGGAAAGAACTACCAATCTAGTTGGCCAAACTAAACGGACAATTTGAAGAGACTTGCAAAGATAACCAATCATACAAAAAAGAATTCAGAGAAGATTCAAATATTATTCATAGATAGACTTGATCATAAACCCTCAATTCATCGGTCTCAACAAACGCACCGCAAAAAGAAGATTACATCGAATAGTTCTCCACAAGAGAGGGGGAGAACATTGTATTGAGATCCAAAAAGAGAGAAGAAGCCATCTAGCTACTAACTATGGACCCGTAGGTCTGAGGTAAACTACTCACATTTCATCGGAGGGGCTATGGTGTTGATGTAGAAGCCCTCCGTGATCGATGCCCCCTCCAGCGGAGCTCCGAAACATGCCCCAAGATGGGATCTCGTGGATACAGAAAGTTGCGGCGGTGGAATTAGGTTTTTGGCTCCGTATCTGATCGTTTGGGGGTACGTAGGTATATAGAGGAGGAAGGAGTACATCGGTGGAGCAACAGGGGGCCCACGAGGATGGAGCGCACGCCTGGGTGGTGTAGGCGCGCCCCCCTACCACGTGGCCTCCTCTTTTCTTTCTTGACGTAGGGTCCAAGACTCTCGGGTCTTGTTCGTTGAGAAAATAACGTTCCCGAAGGTTTCATTCCGTTTGGACTCCGTTTGATATTCCTTTTCTTCGAAACCCTAAAACAGGAAAAAAACATTGATTCTGGGCTGGGGCTCTGGTTAATAAGTTAGTCCCAAAAATAATATAAAAGTGGATAATAAAGCCCAATAATGTCCAAAACAGTAGATAATATAGCATGGAGCAATCAAAAATTATATATACGTTGGAGACGTATCCAGCATCCCCAAGCTTAATTCCTGCTCGTCCTCGAGTAGGTAAATGATAAAAACAGAATTTTTGACGCAGAGTGCTACTTGGCATAATTTTAATGTAATTCTTCTTAATTGTGGTATGAATATTCAGATCTGAAAGATTGAAGACAAAAGTTTAATATTGACATAAAAATAATAATACTTCAAGCATTCTAACAAAGCAATTATGTCTTCTCAAAATAACATGGACAAAGAAAGTTATCCCTACAAAATCATATAGTCTGGCTATGCTCTATCTTCACCACACAAAATATTTAAATCATGCACGACCCCGATGACAAGCCAAGAAATTGGTTCATACTTTTGACATCCTCAAAACTTTTTCAATCTTCACGCAATACATGAGCGTGAGCCATGGATATAGCACTATAGGTGGAATAGAGTGGTGGTTGTGGAGAAGACAAAAAGGAGAAGATGGTCTCACATCAACTAGGCGTATCAACGGGCTATGGAGATGCCGATCAATAGATATCAATGTGAGTGAGTAGGGATTGGCATGCAACGGATGCACTAGAGATATAAGTATATGAAAGCTCAAAAAGAAACTAAGTGGGTGTGCATCCAACTTGCTTGCTCATGAAGACCTAGGGCATTTTGAGGAAGCCCATCATTGGAATATAGAAGCCAAGTTCTATAATGAAAAATTCCCACTAGTATAAGAAAGTGATAACATGAGAGACTCTCTACTATGAATATCATGGTGCCAATTTGAAGCACAAGTGTGATAAAAGGATAGTAGCATTGTCCCTTCTCTCTTTTTCTCTCATTTTTTATTTGGGCCTTTTTTCTTTTTTCATGGCCTCTTTTCTTTCTCTTTTTTTAATCTTCGTCCGGAGTCTCATCTTGACTTGTGGGGGAATCATAGTCTCCATCATCCTTTCCTCACTGGGACAATGCTCTAATAATGATGATCATCACACTTTTATTTTTCTTACAACTCAATAATTACAACTCGATACTTAGAAAAAAATATGACTCTATATGAATGCCTCCGGTGGTGTACAGGGATATGCGATGACTCATGAGTGACATGTATGAAAGAATTATGAACAATGGCTTTACCACAAATATGATGTCAACTACATGATCATGCTAAGCAATATGACAATGACGGACTGTGTCATAATAAATGGAACGGTGAAAAGTTGCATGGCAATATATCCCGGAATGGCTATGGAAATGCCATAATAGGTAGGTATGGTGTCTGTCTTGAGGAAGGTATATGGTGGGTGTATGATACCAGGGAAAGGTGAGCGGTATTAGAGAGGCTAGCAAAGGTGGAAGGGTGAGAGTGCGTATAATCCATGGACCCAACATTAGTCATAAAGAACTCATATACTTATTGCACAAATCTACAAGTTATCAAAGCAAAGTATTACGCGCATGCTCCTAGGGTGATAGATTGGTAGGAAAAGACCATCGCTCGTCCCTGACCGCCACTCATAAGGAAGACAATCAAAAAATAAATCATGCTCTGACTTCATCACATAACGGTTCACCATACGTGCATGCTACGGGAATCACAAACTTCAACACAAGTATTCTTCGAATTCACAACTACTCAACTAGCATGACATTAATATCACCATCTCCATATCTCATAACAATTATCAAGCATCAAACTTCTCATAGTATTCAACACACTCATAAGAAAGTTTTATTACTAATCTTATATACCAAGCATATTAAGATTTTAAGCAAATTACCATGCTATTTAAGACTCTCAAAATAATCTAAGTGAAGCATGAGAGATCAATGGTTTCTATAAAACAAATCCACCATCGTGCTCTAAAAAGATATAAGTGAAGTACTAGAGCAAAATTATATAACTCAAAAGATATAAGCGAAGCACATAGAGTATTCTAACAAATTCCAAATCATGTATGGCTCTCTCAAAAGGTGTGTACAGCAAGGATGATTGTGGTAAACTAAAAAGTAAAGACTCAAATAATACAAGACGCTCCAAGCAAAACACATATCATGTGGCGAATAAAAATATAGCTCCTAGTAAAGTTACCGATAGAAGTAGACGAAAGAGGGGATGCCTTCCGGGGCATCCCCAAGCTTTGGCTTTTAGGTGTCCTTAGATTATCTTGGGGGTTCCATGGGAATCCCCAAGCTTAGGCTCTTGCCACTCCTTGTTCCATAATCCATCAAATCTTTACCCAAAACTTGAAAACTTCACAACACAAAACTTCAAGTAGAAAATCTCGTGAGCTCCATTAGCGAAAGAAAATAAAAGACCACTACAAGGTACTGTGATGAACTCATTATTTATTTATATTGGTGTTATACCTACTGTATTCAAACTTCTCTATGGTTTATAAACTATTTTACTAGCCATAGATTCATCAAAATAAGCAAACAACACACGAAAAACAGAATCTGTCAAAAACAGAACATTCTGTAGTAATCTGTAGCTAGCGCATGATCTGGAACCCCAAAAATTCTAAAATAAATTGATGGACGTGAGGAATTTATCTATTAATCATGTTCCAAAAGAATTAACTAAATAGCGCTTTCCAAAGAAAAATGGCAGTAGTTCTCTTGAGCGCTAAAGTTTCTGTTTTTTACAGCAAGTTCAACAAGACTTTCCCCAAGTCTTCCCAACGGTTCTACTTGGCACAAACACTAATTAAACACAAAAAAACACACCCAAAACAGAGGCTAGATAAATTATTTATTACTAAACAGGAGCAAAAAGCAAGGAATACAAATAAAATTGGTTTGTCTCCCAACAAGCGCTATCGTTTAATGCCCCTAGCTAGGCATAACAAGCAAGAATAGATCTAGGTATTGCCATCTTTGGTAGGCAATCCATAAGTGGCTCTCATAATATATTCATAAGGTAATTTAATTTTCTTTCTAGGAAAGTGGTCCATGCTTTTCCTAATGGAAATTGGAATCTAATATTTCCTTCCTTCATATCAATAATTGCACCAATCGTTCTAAGGAAAGGTCTACCAAGAATAATAGGACATGAAGGATTGCAATCCATGTCAAGAACAATAAAATCTACGGGCACATAATTCCTATTTGCAACAATAAGAACATCATTAATTCTTCCCATAGGTTTCTTAATAGTGGAATCCGCAAGGTGCAAGTTTAGAGAGCAATCATCAAAATCACGGAAACCTAACAAATCACACAAAGTCTTTGGGATCATGGAAACACTAGCATCCAAATTACATAAAGCATAGCATTCATGATCTTTAATTTTAATTTTAATAGTTGGTTCCCACTCATCATAAAGTTTTCCAGGGATAGAAACTTCCAATTCAAGTTTTTCTTCATAAGATTGCATCAAGGCATCAACGATATGCTTAGTAAACGCTTTATTTTGACTATAAGCATGGGGAGAATTTAGCACGGATTGCAACAAGGAAATACAATAAATCAAAGAGCAATTTTCATAGTTAAATTCCTTGAAATCCATAGTTGGTTTAGCAACATCTAGGGTTTTAATTTCTTCAATCCCACTTTTATCAAATTTAGCATCAAGATCAACAAATTCCGAATTCTTGGAACGCCTTCTAGGTAAAGGTGGATCATGTTCAGTCCCATCATTATCAAGATTCATATTGCAAAACAAAGATTTAATAGGGGACACATCAATAACTTTTAGATCTTCATCTTTATTTTCATAGGAACTAGAAGAACACGCTCTTATAAAGGCATCTTTCTTAGCACGCATCCTAGCGGTTCTTTATTTGCACTCATCAATGGAAATTCTCATGGATTTGAGAGACTCATTGATATCATGCTTAGGTGGAATAGAACTAAGTTTCAAAGAATCAACATCAAGAGAAATTCTATCAACGTTCCTAGCCAAATCATCAATCTTAAGCAGTTTTTCTTCAATCATAGCATTAAAATTATTTTGCAAAGTAATAAATTCATTAATATTAGATTCAAAATCAGAGGGCATCTTATTATAATTTCCATAAGAATTGTTGTAGGAATTACCATAATTATTAGAGGAATTACTAGGATAAGGCTTAGGGTTGAAATTTCCTCTATACGTGTTGTTACCAAAATTGTTCCTACCAACAAAATTCACATCCATAGATTCATTATTATTCTCAAAGTAGACAAGGGAATATCATTAGGATCAGAAAAAACACTCTTATTAGGAAATAATTTCATAAGTTCATCCATCTTTCCACTCAAAACATTAATTCTTCTATCGCATGCACCTTTTTATTAGTAGATCTTTCAGTATGCCATTGAGAATAATTAACCATGATATTATCTAGGAGTTTAGTAGCTTCTCCTAAAGTGATTTCCATAAAAGTGCCTCCCGCGGCCGAATCTAAAAGATTTCTAGAAGCAAAATTCAATCCGGCATAAATTTTTTGTATAATCATCCACAAATTTAAACCATGAGTAGGGCAATTACGTATCATTAATTTCATTCTCTCCCAAGCTTGTGCAACATGTTCATGATCAAGTTTCTTAAAATTCATAATATCGTTTCTAAGAGAGATGATCTTAGTAGGAGGAAAATACTTAGAGATAAAAGCATCTTTGCACTTGTTCCATTAATCAATACTATTTTTAGGCAAAGACGAAAACCAAGCTTTAGCACGATCTCTAAGCGAAAAAGGGAATTGCTTCAATTTAACAATATCATTATCCACATCTTTCTTCCTTTGCATGTCACACAAATCAATGAAGCTATAAAGATGGGTAGCGGCATCTTGACTAGGAAGGCCGGAAAACGGATCTTTCATGACAAGTTTCAGCAAAGCAGTATTATTTCACAAGATTCAGCATCGGTAAGAGGAGCAATCGGAGTGCTAATAAAATCATTGTTGTTGTTATTGGTGAAGTCACACAATTTAGTATTATCCTGAGCCATCGTGACAAGCAAGCAAACTAACACACAAGCAAACAAAAAGCAAGTGGGCAAAAAGAGGCAAATAAAGAAAGAGAGGAAGGATAGAGAGAGAGGGGGGAATAAAACAGCAAGGGTGAAGTGGGGGAGAGGAAAACGAGAGGCAAATGGCAAATAATGTAATGCGGGAGATAAGGGTATGTGATGGGTACTTGGTATGTTGACTTTTGCGTAGACCTCCTCGGCAACGGTGCCAGAAATCCTTCTTGCAACCTCTTGAGCACTGCGTTGGTTTTCCCCGAAGAGGAACGGATGATGCAGCAAAGTAGCGTAAGTATTTCCCTCAGTTTTTGAGAACCAAGGTATCAATCCAGTAGGAGGCTACGTGCGAGTCCCTCGTACCTGCACAAAACAAATAAATCCTCGCAACCAACGCAAATAGGGGTTGTCAATCCCTATAAGGCCACTTACGAGAGTGAGATCTGATAGATATGATAAGATAATATTTTTGGTATTTTTATGATAAAGATGCAATGTAAAATAAAGGCAAAGTAAATAGCAAAGGAAATAACTAAGTAGTAGGAGATTAATATGATGAATATAGACCCGGGGGACATAGGATTCACTAGTGGCTTCTCTTGAGATCATAAGTATTCTACGGTGGGTGAACAAATTACTGTTGAGCAATTGACAGAACTTAGCATAGTTATGAGAATATCTAGGTGTTATCATGTATATAGGCATCAGGTCTGAGAAAAGTAGACCGACTCCTGCCTGCATCTTCTACTATTACTCCACTCATCGACCGCTATCCAGCATGCATCTAGAGTATTAAGTTAAAAACAGAGTAACGCCTTAAGCAAGATGACATAACGTAGAGGGATAGACTCATGCAATATGAAGAAAACCCCATCTTGTTATCCTCGATGGCAACGATACAATACGTGCCTTGCTTCCCCTACTGTCACTGGGAAAGGACACTGCAAGATTGAACCCAAAGCTAAGCACTTCTCCCATTGCAAGAAAGATCAATCTAGTAGGCCAAATCAAACTGATAATTCGAAGATACTTGCAAAGATAACCAATTATACATAAAAGAATTCAGAGAAGATTCAAATATTATTCATAGATAGACTTGATCATAAACCCACAATTCATCGGTCTCAACAAACACACCGCAAAAAGAGGATTACATCGAATAGTTCTCCACAAGAGAGGGGGAGAACATTGTATTGAGATCCAAAAAGAGAGAAGAAGCCATCTAGATACTAACTATGGACCCGTAGGTCTGGGGTAAACTACTCACACTTCATCGGAGGGGTTATGGTGTTGATGTAGAAGCCCTCCGTGATCGATGCCCCCTCCGGCGGAGCTCCGGAACAGGCCCCAAGATGGGATCTCGTGGATACAGAAAGTTGTGGTGGTGGAATTAGGTTTTCGGCTCCGTATCTGATCGTTTGGGGGTACGTAGGTATATATAGGAGGAAGGAGTACGTCGGTGGAGCAACAGGGGGCCCACGAGGGTGGAGGGCGCGCCTGGGTGGGGTAGGCGCGCCCCCTACCTCGTGGCCTCCTCTTTTCTTTCTTGACGTAGGGTCCAAGACTCCGGGGTCTTTTTCGTTGAGAAAATCACGTTCCTGAAGGTTTCATTCCATTTGGACTCCGTTTGATATTCCTTTTCTTAGAAACCCTAAAACAGGCAAAAACAATGATTCTGGGCTGGGCCTCCGATTAATAAGTTAGTCCCAAAAATAATATAAAAGTGGATAATAAAGCCCAATAATTTCCAAAACAGTAGATAATATAGCATGGAGCAATCAAAAATTATAGATACGTTGGAGACGTATCAACTAGCACTAAATGTTGTACGTGCAATGCACGGTGATGTTATGGAGTACGTGCCTAAGTACTCTACTACTACTATATTAGTTGGAGGCACATATTATCTTTTATATTTGTTTACGTGTATGCCCTGAGACCTTCCAACTAGATGTGTCTTTCTCTCCAGGTCGCACTTTGTATCGTTCATACCACTAAGTACTACTACGTGTGGTCTCCGACCCAGAAGTGGAATAAGTGGAGACGCTCTACCACGCTGTTTTTTTACACTGGGCTCTACCACGATGTTCATGTCCCACTCCTTTCGCTGACGTGTGGGACATCCAGCACGTGCTGTGTTTGGCACCCTTCGTCATAAGAGTTGAAACACTAGCATTCATCAGAAATAAAAAATAATTATAAATCGGCAGTGATACTATTTTTTTTGCGAAGCAATCAGCAGTGATACTATACCACGCAGTTTCCTTGCTCCTCGATATCGGAAAGAATACTTCCGTTCGCCAACATGTGGGACGTCGACCATCCTGGTCCACTTGCCATGCACGCAGAACTCCAAGGGAGAGTCACCCAGGTCGTCGCACCGCAGTAACAATGACTAATGAGCCATCAAATCACAGGCCCACTTCCCACTTTGAAGTTGCTCGGACGAAGGAACCATCATGACTTCGTTGAATTCCGCTTCTTGAAGAAAACTACTATACTAGCAGTACTGCTAGCTACAGTAGTTACTCCAACAGAGGCCTCCTTTTGTTCATAGGATAGGAATATAAAAATCATAGGAAGTGAGATGACATGCATCTCAATTCCTATAGAGAAAGAGATGCCATTTGATTCTTAGGATAGGAATTTTTCCATTTAGTCTAGGCTAATGTATTGGTAATTTGCTCTAAGAACTACAGTAGTATCTAGTAGTATTGGTACATGCTCGTACTCAGACATAGACACACACACACACTAACTACTAGTACTACTACTTCTCACATGCTGGCCAGACGACGTCATTCTCCTTCCCGGCTTTGTCAACGACACCCCACCGTGCTTGGATCTCCGCCGACCTCTCCATAGCAGCGCGTGCATCCTTTTCTTTCTTGCGGCGGCGGGCCATTCTTTTCTTTAGTGCTTTCTGACTTTTCCGCTCCCTCTATGCGGCTTTGGCCGCCTCTTGCTCTACCGCCCATTCGGCCTTGGCATCGTCAAATTCCTCCCACATAGTTGTGAGGTCGCGAGCAGCGATGAACTCGGCACGGCGGGATGCCATCGCTTCCCTACCATTTTGTGTGCGGTCGTGGGCGGCAGGGAACTCGGCACGGCGGGATGCCATCGCTGCCTTACCGGTTAGTGTGCGGTGCGGTGGCATGAACGACGCTTGGTGAGAGCTCTAGGGTGGAGTGGCCGGACAACCATTGGTTTGTCAAGAGCTCAAGGACAGAAGACGAAGCAAATTTGGATTCCCCTTCAATCCCGGTCATTTATTACTGAGTAAAATGCATTGGCGGTCATCGAACTTGTCTTGATAGCTCACTTTGATCATTGTATACGAGATATGGTGATTATACGGTCACTGGCTCAGCGTATAGCTCCGTATTTGTCTAGTTGAATAGTCAAACAGTCCGCATGCGCCTCATCAGCTCGTGTTCTTCATCTATCTACGTGGGCCTACCTGTCAATGGAGAAAGAAATACTGTAAAAACCAAAATTATGTGTATGTGGGGAATCAAACCACGGACTCATCGCTGCAACGCACCCTCGTCAGCCAAATGAAAATGAAATACTTCGCGTCAGACACTCAAGCTCACGCTGTCAAAACATGCTAATGCATGCACGTCGCCCTCTAAATCAAAGTCCTACTCATGGCGCAACGCAAACGGCGAGCCCATCACCTGCACGCCCCGGCGGTGCCTGACATTACTGTTTAGACGTTTGATGGAGGCCTATGCGAACGCCGAGCATGTATTCACCTGGCTCAACACCAACGGTCATACTCGGACCGCCTTGCTCATGTATATCGTCCATCACAACGACAATCTATAAAAAAACCTAAGCTAGAGAGGGTACTATGGTAGTATGGTACAGAGTATGCACTACTAGGGAAAACCCTAGTAGTAGCGCGGGTTTTGAGGCTATCAGTAGCGCGGGCAGCCGCGCTACCGATAAGGCGCTATAGCTAACTGTTAGTAGTAGCGCGGTCTGTACCCGCGCTACTACTATTGACTATATCAGCAGCGCTTTTCCGGAACGCGCTACTATTAATTAGCTGTAGAGATTTTCTGGCCCCGCGCTACTGCTATATCTTTCATCATTTACCCCTGGCTTCCTACCCTGTTTCAGCTTCAATAAACTGCAATTTCCAGATACTAGGTACTACTAGATATCAATTTCATAAAGCATTATAGGTACTAGGTAGTACTCCCTCGGTGCCAAATTACTCGTCATGGTTCTAGTTCAAATTTGAATTAAAACCACGACGAGTAATTTGGAACGGAGGGAGTACTAGATAACAATTTCATATATACTCAACATGCATCCTCAAGAAGTACTAGGTGATATGGACGATGATCATCATATGTAGTTCTAGATAATATCGACGACGATCATCATATGTAGTTCTACATGATATCGATGATGATCATCATATGTAGTTCTAGATGATATAGCCACACACACACATATGTAGTTCTAGATGATATCGACGATGATCATCATCCTCAAGCCTGGGCAGTGGGTGTTCCTGATAGTAACTAGGATGGCCTGTCCAAAACGAAGATTCTTGCCAACAAGGAATCTCTTCCACCCAACCGAGTTTAAGTGTGTGCGACCGTCTGTGTCCATGCAGTAAGTACAGGTGGTGACGGAGCCCCTTGCGGTAAGGCGTAGTCCAGCTGAGCCTTCTTCATCAGGATCGATACCACAACTCACAGATAGGTTCTTTGGCAATTTCTGAATAAGAAAATATATCAATTAATAAATAGCCTCGCACAAACTCTTGCAAATATATTTCTATTAAGTCTAGATTTCTACACTATCAAAAGACACAGTACTACGTATTTGTACTAATTAATCATGAATTCTACTAATAAGTATATATGGATTATCTACACTATTAATAGTTCCTTGGATTCTACACTAATAAGCATGTGATCAGACTCTACACTAAAGCATATCATCAACTAGATTCCACAAAGCATATCATTGGACTCTACACTAAGCATATCATCGGATTCACTAAGCATATCATCGGATAATTTGCATTTGTAGGTATAACAATAAAGCATATATATATCATCAAATTACCACAGTCAGTATAACA